>NC_087453.1:10502607-11752607 GCF_036321535.1 Camelus dromedarius | reverse complement strand
TCTACTACTTTCATAGGTAAAGCGTTTAGCAGGGCACTAGACATGTAGGAAGTGGTCAGAAAACACAAGAATTTGCTGGTGTATGCTATTTAGCTGGGCCCCTTGAATTTCCTGAGGGGTCAGGCTTGAACCAGGGAAGGGCTGGGGTATGGGTTTGTTCCACACTGTGTTTATCCCCCTGGTCTGCTCCAGAAATACCGGATCCTGCTCTACAATGGAGATGTGGACATGGCCTGCAATTTCATGGGGGATGAGTGGTTTGTGGATTCCCTCAACCAGAAGGTAAGGCGGAGGTCCTGGCCCCAGGGTAGGGTGGGTGCAGGGGGGTAGGGCAGCTTGATTCTGGCGGATAGAGGGCGAACCTGGAGGAGTTCCGGGCCCCTGGAGGTCTTGCTAGTGGCTATGAGCAGAAATGAGGGGGCGGTTGCAGGCTGCTAACCTTTCCTGGTGGGGCAGATGGAGGTACAGCGCCGGCCCTGGTTAGTGAACTACGGGGACAGCGGGGAGCAGATCGCTGGCTTCGTGAAGGAATTCTCCCACATCGCCTTTCTCACCATCAAGGTAGGGCCTGGGCCTGGTGAGGACTGGTGGGGCAGGACCCACCTGTCCTTTCCTTCCGGCCTCCTTTGGTGTTGGGTTACCATCTGGACCCTGGAAGGGCGAGTTTTCTGGAGGGATGGGGAAAATGGAAGGACTGGGGAGAAGGAAGGTCACTGGCTAAAGTGACCTTTAGGATGAAGGAAGCGCCCAGGGGCGGGGGTTGTACAGGGAGGGAACCTCGCAAAGCTTTGCTCTTCAGGGCGCCGGACACATGGTCCCCACCGACAAGCCCCAGGCTGCCCTCACCATGTTCTCCCGCTTCCTGAATAAGCAGCCGTACTGATGACTACGGGGCCCAGCGCCTCACTGCCGGGTCCAGACTTCCCCATCCTCTCCTGCTAGGGGGTCTTCTCTATGCAGAATGCCCCTGTGGGGCAGGTCTCGGCTTCCAGAACTGCTCCCACCCCACCTCCATTGCCCTGTGCATCCCAGACGTGGCCCCAAGGCCTCACATAGATGGTCTGGGGGGAAATTCGCACTTTATTCCTGGCTGGGGTGGGGCCTGGCCTCTTCTTTGCTTTAAGATTGCTCTCAGCGCACTGATCTGCATTCTAGGAACACAAGAGAGCTCAGGACAGCCCACTGGGAGGGTGGAAGGACTGTAATTGATGAACTGACTGTGATTATGGAATTAAATTGGGTAAGGCTTAAAACCCGTCTTCTCTGTGGCACTCGGGGGGGTTAGAGAGGACACTAAAGGCTGTGAGGGGGTGAGGGAGGGGATGAGAGGCACTGGAGTCCTGAATGCAGCTTGCCAGGGTGGCAGATGAGGGCTCAGACAGCTGCCGTGGATGGGGATGGGGCACTGGATGCCTGGGGGTCCCTGGTGTAAGTAAGCTGGTTCTTCTCAATCACCTCTCGCAGCCCTTTGGCAAAGTGGAGATCGGCCCCGATGGTGAGGAAGCCCTGTGCAGGAGGGCAGAGAAGGGAGGCTGTTCATTCCGTTACTGAGACCAGAGTTTAGAGATAGAGACTGAGTCCTAGGCCTCAATCAAGTGGGAGAGACAGAACAGCAAAACAGTTCTTAGAACTCCCTGTGAAGGGTACTGAAATAGAGGCTGCAGGAGCACAGCCTGTAGAGGTCAAGGAGGGCTTCCTGGAGGAGGTGAGCTCTTAGCTAAGACCGGAAAGATTAGTAGACATTGGGGGTGGAGTCAGGGAAGCGTGGTCCAAGGTGAGGACACAGCCTGTGCAAAGGGGCTGGAGGAGTCTGATTAAGATTAAAATGAGAAGGGGCAACTGGAGAGCTGTAGAGGAGGGGCAGGCTCTGCCCTCCTTCCCTATCGCGCCATTACTCACCGCGTGGTTCGTCACCACCTCACGCACAAAGTTGATACCCTCAGGGAGTGGAATCTCCACCCCACGCCTGGTCCGCTCTGTGGGTGGGAACAGCCGGCTCAGTCTGGACCCACCCAGCTCCCCTGTCCTTTCCCCCTCCCTCTTCACATCCCCCACCCCTACCATTGAGCATGGGCATCACCCCAATCTGCAGCATAGTCTTCAGAGGGGCCTGCAGCGGGATCAGCTGGGAGGGAGGAGGTCTGAAGTCAGGGCAGCAAGTAGGGGGTGGGCCTGCCTCCGCTGCCCAACCCCCATTCTCAACTCACTGCCAGCGACTCCAGCGCAGACTGATTCGAGTAGATTCGGAACCTATGGGAGAGAAGGAAGGGTCCAGTGGGCAGGAGCCCTGCAAGCACCCCCTTCCCCAGGCCACCCAGGCCTCCCCTCCAGAGTTTCAGTCCCACATGCTCCTCCCACACACCTTTCCAGGGCATTCTACCACTTGCCAGGTGTGTAACCTTGGGTGAGTCATTTCTCCCTCTTTGGACCACCTATTCTCCAAGTCACCTACTTTTATTCGTGGCCCACTTCCTATATGCCAGTCTTCTGCTGGCAGCTTTACCAGTGTTGTTTGTTTTTCTTTAGCAAAACTTACAGTGCTTACTCCCTGCCAGATACTATGCATGTTAAAAAAAAAAAAAGGTTAAATATTAAAATATTTTAAAAGGCCACCTGATTTAAGCCTCATAACAACCCTAAGTAGGCACTTTTAGGATTTGCACTTTATAGATGAGGCATATGAGGCCCAGAGAGACTAAGTAATTTGCATGAGGTCACTTAGCTCATAAATTGCAGAACCTGTCTCTCGAATCTAGGCTCTTAACCACAACCCTGCATTATGTCATTTAACCCCAGAACAACGCTGTCCAATAGAACTTTCTGTAAAACATTCTGTATCTGCACCGCCCACACAATAGCCACTAGCTCCATGTGGTCACAGAAATGTGCACCTGAGGAACTCCCGAATTATAATTAGTGACAGGTAAGTAGCCACATGTGTCTGCCACACTGGACAGCACAGCCTGAGAAACTACTATAGATGCTATTATCTATATTTAGAACGTGAAGAAAATGAAGCTTAGAAAGGTAAAATGAGTTGTCTTAAGATCACAAAGCTGAGCTGTACCAAAATCTGTTCTCATGTGCTTTGCTGTGACTACGGACATGTCTCATCTCTGCTCTGCCTGCCTCTGGGTGGAGAGAAGGCAGAAAAGTTATACTATGATGAAGCACTTTTTATGCCTTGACAAAGACCCCAGCTCTCCAGTGGCTTATAGGTAGGACTGAATTTTAGCTCCCCAGGATTGTTGGGCAGCTGTGATTATCCTGAAGACACTGAGGCTCAGAGAGGTTACGGGCTGGCCCTAGACCTTCAGACACCTGCCCACCTGCGCAGGTCCAGCTGTGTGCGCAGCGCCTTCCCCCGGAGTGCCATCTTGGCGCTGAGACGGGCATCCTGTGTAGGCAAGTGGGGAGGGCGGTGTTACTGACCCAAAGGGTCTGCAGCCCACCTCTCCCCAACCCTCCGCAGTCCCCACTCTGGTGCCCGCACCATGGTCATGCTGGACAGCTGGACCTCAGGCTGGTTGGGTGGGACCAAGGCGATGGTGACACTGGCAGTGACGGAGATGGTGGTGCCAGAGGGCTTGATGGTGCAGCGAGGTGGCGCTATGACTCGCAGCTCTAGCTTCAGCGGAGAGTCGATCACTGCTGGGCTCTGGGGACAGAACAGGGAGGGCGGGTTAAGTCCCAGGTCTGTTCCCTGGTGAGTCCCCGGGGTGGAGGGGGTGACTCAGACTCTACCCTCAGGGAGCCCAGAGACACAAATAGGAAGACTGGCCACGTTCCTACCTCCCGCCAACACTCACCAGTAGGACGATGCTCCCAAAGTAGGTGGCCCTCAGCAGCATGTCCAGATCGTGGGGCACCTGGACAGGGGAATTGAGGGTAAGGCAGGAGCTCCATCCCAGGCCCTCCTCTTTCCCATCCCACAAACAGACCCTGGCATACCTTGTCCCCCACCAGCAACAGCTGCAGGGCCCCTGCCCGGAAGTAGCTCTCCATGGCAGAGTCGAAGAAGAACTCAGAGAAGGCCACATACACCATCCGCTCTTCCTCTAGCAGCTGGGGCTCCACCGCCTGGTTGGGCAGGCTCCAGTTTCCCTCGGCCAGGGGAAAGAAGGCCCCCTGGGGTTGGGGGATCAGGGTCAGGGGCAAGGCAGACTGGCCCAGCACCCAGACGTCTCCAGGTCCTGCGTCAGTTTGGACCCAGCTGCTATCCTTGGGGGACTCAACAGGTACTTTTTGTTGTTAATGGAGGTACTGGGGATTGAACCTAAGACCCTATGCAGGTTAAGTATGCGCTCTGCCACTGAGCTATTGAGCTATTACCCCATCCCCAACCAGGTATTTTCTTAAAAAGCATAGAAAGGAGCAATTCCATCAAACTGGAGAAAGGAGATTCAGGAAAGGATTCAAGGAGGAGGTGGCATTTGAGTGGGCCTTGAAAGCTAGATGGCAGCAATGATCGTAGCTGGTGGTTACGTATACATAGCAATTCTTCCGTGCCCCTTACCTAGACAAACTCCTTTAATCCGCAATTCTCCAGGAGGTATGTCTTCTTACTGTATTATTTCTATTTACATATTAGGGAACAGGCACAGAGAGGTTAAGCCACTGGCTTAAGATCACACAGCTAGAGAGTGGCAGAGCTGACCTTCAGGTATTCTAGCTCCAGAGTCTGTGCTCTGAAACTGCTCCAGTCCACTGGGAGGAGCAATGGTAATGGCCACATAACTAGCTGTGCAGCCTTGGACAAGTGACATCACCTCCCCGAGCAGGTCTCCACATCCCTAAAATGAGCATAACGTCAGTACCAGACTTATGGGGTTGTGAAAAGATGAAATAAGATTATGTGCATAGAGCTGAATATTTAATTCCTTCAGGGGAGATAGGGGAAGACAGTGCATGAGCAAAGGCCCTGAGGTAGGAAGTGAAGGGCATGTTTGGAAAAGAGTAGCTGCAGAGGAACAGGATGAAGTTAGAGATTCGGGGCCAGACAAGATTTAACTAAGGCTCAAATACCACACCCAGGAGTTGAGCCTAATCTTGTAGGCAACGGGGAGCCAGAGCATCCCCAGCAATGGATTGGCTGCATCAGAGCTTTGCTTTAGGGGACTAAAACCAGCAACCTCGGGGAGAAGGGGGTTCTGGTTACACACACCAGCTGGGCAGCTCACCCGGAAGTCCATGTCCAGGTTGCTGGTGGAGGCCACAGGGTCCTTCAGGAGGGAGTAGTCAATGCCGACCAGCTTGTCCACAGCTCTGCGCACTGCAGGGAGGGGCTCGAGTCACTCAAAGCTGTGTGATGCTGGGCAAGGTTCTTAAGCTCTCTGGGCCTCAGTTGCTTGTGCATAAAATGGTGATTATAATACTCCCTTCACAGGGTTGTTATGATGATCAAAGTGGTTTTCTGTGGAAAGCACTTAGTGCCTCGTGTGCCATAAGTGCTCAACAATGTTAGCTATTATTATTGTTGTTGTTGTCATTGTTGTTACTACTACTACTACTACTACTACTACTACAGAGATCTCATCAAGTCACTAAACAAGATGGCAAGGGAGTCCCTTCTTTCATTGGTTTCCCCTGCCTTCTCTTTCCCATCCTGTGCCCTATGTATGCGGAGTGACGATCTAGCTCACAGCTTAAGAAAAGGGAACCCACATTAATTACCTACTGAGTACCAGGTGATGAACACAGACAAGAGAATTCACCTTAATTGAGCACCTATTAAGTGCCAGGTGATGAACCCAAATGAGGCCCCAACAGCAATCACATATTAAGGATCTTGACAACCACGCCCTTAGTTAACACTCAGAGCAACCCCAGTGGAAGTGGCATCAGCCAAGCAAGGAAACCAAGGAAGTAAGAGGAGTACTTACTTCCAGACATACAGGAAATTGGTGGCAGAGGCCACATTTGAACCCAGGGCTGTTGCATGGCAGGGCTTGGAAGGGGCCAACTCTGGTGCTACGTGACAGCGCTCACCCGGCCTCCTCCCCACCCCTACTCCAGCTCCAGGGCCAGGGCCCAGACCTCCCAGCCCCGCAGCGGTGCCAACTCACCAGGCACCGTGTTCAGAAGGGAGTTGAGAAGCACTGTCCCTGCGTGGTAGAGCACGGAGCAGATCTGGTAGGTGGGGGCCAGAGTCAAGGTCTTCCAAAGAGAGGGCATGCCCACCCCCGCTGGCCCCAGCAGCTCGCCCCCAACCTGCCTCGGCCCATACCTGCTGGTTGAGGAGGAAGCGCATTCCTGAGGTGATAAATGTGGAGAGGAATTCATATACCTTCCTGTGAGGAGAGGAGAGGCCAGGTGAGCCCATCCCCTGTCCCTACACCAACCCAGGTCTGGGAGAAATCACAGTGACTGGAGATGGTTGGGGCTGGGGCTAAATACCTCCATTTCAACTTAAATTACTACCTCTTTAATAGATGTTTTCCATGACTTGGGCTCAAATCCCCTTCTCCAGGCTGATTCTCAAGACTTTTCCTATCCCTGCCCCACACCAACCAAATTAATCTAAGCAGAGTTCCTCAAACTTACTCTGAGCGCCCTCACCTCTATGTGCTTATTCATGCCCTCCCTCCCACCTTCAATGCTCCTACCCTGTATTTCCCCCTGTCTGGGCACAGATGCTTCCTCTTTCAGGCAGTCCTGCCAGATTACTCTTCTTTGAACTCCCCAGAGTACTTTCCTGGTCCCTTTTTCAAAGCCCTGACGACAAATGTTTTGTCCCTCCAGCCAGGCTTTAAGCTCCTTTCTGAGTCCTCAGGGCCTGGCATACACTTTGTTCGCTAAATAAATAAAATAATTGACAGTGTACCAACACCAGATAATAAATCCACCATCTTCTCTCCCCTACCCTTTTCCAGAACCAGCACAAAGTCCCCTTCTCAGCCCTAAACCTAGAACTATGTGACTATTTTTATTAGTTGTAGTAAGAGCTACGAATTACTGAGAACCCAGTGCATGCCCACTGTAAACACTAGTCCTCACAATTATTCTTATCTTAAGTGGCTAGTTGCGTATTATATGCGAGGTACTTTCCTAAATATTTTTACCTAGATTAACACAAACACTCCTCACAACCAACATCTTATAAAATAGGTTCTATTACCATCCCCATCTTAGAGCTTCAGTGACTTGTCCAAGGTCACACAGCCAGGAAGTGGTGGTGCTGAGATTTGGACTCAGCTAGTCTGACTCCCAAGCTTGTGCATTTTGCATTGCACTAGGCAAAGGGGCTGTGGGGCTCAAGTGGGGAGCACTGGGGTTGGGGATGGGGCTTACTTGAAGGTTCCCCCAAAGACTGCATGCATTCTGGAGACAGAGGCCTGGCAGGAGACATTGGACACTTTGATCCGGCCAGTGGGATCCCGGGAGAGCTGCAGAGCCGTGTGGATGGACATGCCCTCGGCGGAGGTGTTTATGTAGCCCCCATCATAGCTGCGGCAGGGGTAGGGGTGTTAATGTTCATTCCAGCTGGGAGCTTAATTAAGTTGTCACTGCCCCCCTCCTCACTCCGCTACATCATGACCCCTGTTAATAAGGCTTCACTTTGGAACAATTTACCAGACATTCTACCAAATCCCATCAACTCTTATGAAGTGGGTATGAATGTCTCTATTGTACAGATGAAGAAACTGAGGCTCAGAAAGGCTATAGGATTGCCCACAGCTCCACAGCACCCTCAGCCCTCCTAATCCACCCTCTCCCGGCAGTACCAGGTCCTCACAAGAACCAGTAGAGAAGCTGTCTCTGGAAGCGCAGCCCCAAGGAGGCATTGTTGATTTGTAGCATCAGCTCTTGTTCTGGCTGGAAATGGAGCTCTGAGGATGTCAGCTGCAGCTCCGTGACCTTCACGCTGCGGGAGGCCTCAAGGTCAGATGCAGGACCAAGAAAAGGGGACCCCAACCAGTCACAGTAAATTAATTCCCTTCTCCTCCAGACCAGGTTGAGGAAACTGAGGTGGTGTGGAATGAATTCTTCCATTGCCCCTCATGTGCCCAGCCTGTACTTGTGTGGCTAAAAGTTGGACTTGGGTGGCTCAGAGATTAGCTTCTCCTGACCCAGGTGTTAAAAGTCAGCTTCACCCAATCTCTTAGAAGTCTCATTGCACTCCCCTCCCTACCCGAGCCTGGGAATGCCAGACCCTGTCCCCAGGATCCTAAACCACAGGCCTTTATCTCCTGTTCCTCGGACCTCTGGCATTAGCTCCACCCCGGTGCCGGACAACCCCACTCTCATCCATTGTCAAGTTTCTTGACCCCGCCTCTCTGTCGCTCTTTGGCCACGCCTCAATTCCACAGGTTTGGCTTTGCTTTTTTTGGTCCCACCCACATCTTCTAGGCCACGCCCATTGTCTTGGTCCCGCCTGTGAAGGCAGGCTTGGCCTTTATCTTTTCCGGCTTTATTCTGTTTAAATCCTGCCTCGTCGATTTGGACACGCCCCCATTCCACATGGGCATCCAGTCTCCCGAGACTCAGTAGTATTTCCTAAGCCCCGCCCCTCCCAGGCCCCGCCCCCACGTACTCAGAGATGTTGTAGAAGAAGTGGCCCTCTCTGCCCCGCAGGTCCGGAATGGTGATGGTCTCCAGCTCTTGCTCCAGAAAGCGCAGCCCCTCCTGCTTCACTGAAGTATCAGTGAGACCCTTAGATCCTGCACTGACGGCTGGGGCGACTCCACCCACACAGGCCCTCGCCCGCCCCCGCGCCTTACCCAGATCCAGAGCCTTAGAGGTGATGCGGATCTTACAGCCGGGGAGCTCGGCGTGAGCGCCTGCCAGCAGCGCTAGGACGAGAGCCCCGAAGAGGGCCATGGCGAGTGGGCCTGGGGGTGGAGTGGGGTCGCGGGAGTCAACTGGGCCGCTAAAACCCACTCCTCGGATATCCAAGCAGAATAGGGGGCTGGCCCCTATCATTACCCTTGAGATAGCTGTTCGGGGAACTTAGAACCAGTAACATTGCCTCTATTTGGCAAATGCGAAAACTGAGGCTCAGAGAGGCCATGTGACGTGACCTCTGGGTCCCAAAGGATTTGGGGCACGAAGGAGAGGGAGGGAATATCCTCGGTTTCCTCGTGCAACCGCCACGTGACGAGTATGGACCTCCAGGGGACCAACACCCCCCACCCCCAACAACAACCTCCCCTTTCCTTCGGCGGAGGGAGGGCGCGGCTTGCACGTTACCATGGGAACTGCTGCACGCGCATTCCTGGGGGGTGGCTTGCGGTCTCCTAGGCCCCGCGCCGGGGGAATAGAGGGTGCAGCCGGCTCCACCAGGTCCTAAATCTCTGTCATCGGGATTTTATCTGGTGCCCCCCATCTCAGCGCTCTCTTTCAGGGCATCTCTTCCCCACCCCGGGTTCAGTAGAACATGCGGCTGCGCGAGGGTCTGGAGGGTAGATAGGGACGCGCCCCAACTTACTCTGCGGTGGAGCTGGTGGTCGGCTCGGTCACGTGGGGGCGGCGGGCAGCGCAGGGGATCCGGGCGGCGGGGTCTGGCGGGGCAGCGCTGTTCCTGCCGCCTTTATAAAGCTGGGCCTCCCCGACCCCCCCTCTCTCTCGCTCTCCCCTCCTCCCTCGGGAGTTGGGAAGGGATGGGGCGGGACGCTGGCAGCAGAGAGGGCGGAGAGGGCTGTACGGAGCCCCGTGACAAGCCCAGCTGCTGTCAAGACTAGTAGGGGACCCAAGCCCATCAGGAGGGAGGAAAGTGCAGAAGTTAGACGGCCCAACCCCAACAATCCCTGATTTGCTGGGAACTTGGTTCAGAGTCCAGTTACCCATCTCTTCCTGCAAGATCCTGGGCAAGACACTTCACTTCGGTCCCTGAGCCTCAGTTATCTCATCAAGCAAAATGTGCTGTGATAATAGGAACTACCTTAGATCCAGGGCAATTCACAAAGTCGATGCCCAAGGCACGTTTTTCCTTTCCCTTCCACCCACTGTCATCTCAAGACCTCTCCTTGTCAGGTTTCACTTTGGGAACCACCCGACTGTTTCTGTGTCAACTACTTGCAGACCTTAAGAGCCCAGAGACCTCTCCCACTGGGGTTCGAGAAAGTGCTACCAGCCCAAGAGGACATTCCAGATTGCTGGAATCACCCTGAGGGAGGTTTGGCATTTCCTCAGGGACTGTGGATTTGGGGTGAACATTTGGCGCCAGGGTCTCTGCGCAGTACCCCCATGTACTGTCTGCCAGTGTTTCCAGCTCCTAGGACTGGCACAGCGCAGGTGCTTGCTACTTTTGTTATCAAATGCATTAAAGTGGAAATAAGAACAATATTGAACACATATTTAGCACAAAGCACTCATCCAGGCATGATGACCAACTCATCTTGATTTGCCCAGGACTTTCCCAAATTTTGAAACTGAAAGTTTTCTTTCCTGGGAGCCCCTACAGTCCCAGGCAAACCATGATGGTTGGTGACCCTAGATCTAGATTCATTTAATCTTCTTAACAACCTATGAGGTCAGCACTACTATGTACCCTCTTTAGCAGGAACCTAGAGGGAAAGATCATCCTTGGCTGCTATTGGGGAACCCACAGACTGTTCATGGCAGGATGTGAAGGGGTGTTTACAGCCCAGTAGTTAAGTGCTTAGACTTTTGCATCTGACAGACCAGGGTTCAAATCCTAGGCTATCAATTCTTAGGTGTATGACCTTGGACTCCTTACATTAGCCGCCCTAAGCCTCAATTTCCCCATCCTAAAATGGGGACAATTAGGTAATTGCAAGCATGAATGAAATAGGCACAGCGCACGTGCTGGGCATGATACATGGCACACCATTAATGCCAAATAAATGCTAGCTATTATTAGGGGCACGGATCACAAGCAAACAAGGCAGAAAGGGTGTAGGAGGGGAACAGAGAAAGTGCTAAGGCTATCCAGAGAAGGAAGTGCCTCTGTGCCTTTGAACTCTAGTAACCTTTGCTTTTCCTGGAGTCTGGCTCTAGCAGAAAACCTGGTGAACGCTGGTTTCCTTTCCTCTCAACTGGAATGCAAGCTGTCTTTGTATCATTGTTATCTCTTGCAGAGTCCTGGCCCCTGTAACTCACTGTCCCCACTGCAGCCTCAGTGAACTTTAAATGTAGCTATGTGACCTTGGGCAACCTCTTTAGGCTTTTGATTCCTCATCTATAAACTGAGGACAATCAAAGGACCTCCCTCTTAGGAATGAGTTAATGCATTTCAAGGGCTTAATAAGCACCTGGCATTTAGTAAGGGCTCAAAAACTGTTAGCTACAATTATTAGCATCATTAACCATCATTCAGTGGCTTTCCATTACGCCTGGAATAAACTGCCTCCACGCCCTGATTTCTAGGCATGGGAAAGGGCCTTTCCCTGCCTCTTTTCCCACTTCTCACCCTTTTCATTCTGCTCCAGCCACACTGATTTTTGGTTCCTGAACATGCAAGTGAAATTCTTCTTTGCTCAGATCCTTTGCACTTGCTGTTTCCTCTGCCTAGAATGCTTTCCCCTCTGCTCTTCCCTCTGGCTCCTTGTCATTTTGGTCTCCATTTAAATGGCTCTTCTCCAGAAAGGCCTTCCCTGCTTATCTAGAAGTTAACTCTCAAGCACATGAGCCTGGTTTCTTTTCTTTATAGATCTTATTTCTACTTAATCTTAGTTTATTGTCTGTCTTCATGAGAGCTGGGATCTTGTTCACCGCTTATTCCCAGTGCCTAGAACAATGCCTGGCACAGAGTAGATACTGAGGAAATATTTGCTGAGTAACTGACCTGGTTTGGAGCCCTTGAGTGTCCCTGGGGAGCAGGCGATACCTACACCACCCTGGGATTCTTGACCAACTCCTGCACATTGTGAGTCTCAGTCCAACTGACTCTAAACACAGCCTTGACCTGGGCTGCAGGCCAAGAAGGTGTGTCTCTAACCTGGATTCCAGGGGCTCGCCTGCTCAGCCTGCCCTTCTCTGTCACATGGGATTCCCCTTTCTCCCACAACTTATGTGCCCAACCCTCACACTTCAGACTGATGCTGGCAGATGTGCAGCCCAGGAGGGAGGGGCTTTGGCAGCCTCCCTGAGTCCTTGCCACTTGGCTTGAGGGATGGAGAGATCAGAATCCCCAAATCCCTTTCCACATTCACCCCTGGCTTTGAGAAGTTAAGGGAAGCCTTCCCAGCACTCAAAGTGACAGGAAAGAAATGCTTTTCTAGCCTTTATAGCCTTATTGCAAAAAACCAGGACAGCAGAGCTGCTAAGCATTTTGGATCCAGGCCGACCTGGTTCAAATCCTGCTTCTGCTATTTTTCAGGGCAGAGGTCAGCAAGCTTTTCCTGTAAAGGGCCAGAGAGTACATATTCCAGACTTTGCAGGCCCTTCAATCTCTCTCACAGCTTAACTCTGCCACTGTAGCAGGAAAGAAGCCAGAAATGATACTTTAATACAAATGGGCTGCTTGCTGGAGTGGGCCCATGGGCTGTAGTTTGCCTACCCCCTGTAGTTTGCCTACCCCTGTTTTAGAATAAATTAAAAAGTAGATCTCTTGAAGCAGCACGAATGGGCCTGGAAATCGTCATACTAAGTGAAGTAAGCCAGAAATAGAAAGAAAAATACCACATGATATCACTTATATGTGGAATCTAAAAAAATGACACAAGTGAACTTATTTACAAAACAGAAACAGACCCACACAAAGAAAACAAACTTAGGGGGAATGGGGGTGGGAAGGGATAAATTGGGAATTCGGGATTTGCAGATTCTAACGACTATATATAAAATAGCTAAACCACAAGTTTCCACTGTTTAGCCCAGGGAACTATATTCAATACCTTATAGTAATCTATAATGAAAAAGAGTTTGAAAAGGACATATGTATGTACATGTATGACTGAAGCATTATGCTATATACCAGAAATTTACACAACATTATAAACTGACCATACTTCAATTAAACAAAAATATACTTAAAAAGGGGGGAATAAAAGGAAAGCTCTTTATGAGCCTCAGTTTCCACATCTGTAAAATGGGGATGCTCTAGTACCTGCCTCCCTCTCTGGGTGGCAGTGATATTTTAATGTGATAAAGTATATAAAGTGCTGAATCTAGGAGGGGAGGGTATAGCTCACTGGTACAGTGTGTGCTTAGCATGCACAAGGTCCTGGGTTCAATCCCCAGTACCTCCATTTAAATAAATAAGTAGATAAATAAATACCCCCCCAAAAAAATTTAAATAAAGTTAAGTGCTGGATCTAATATTTGGCACACCAAAGGGCTCAGTGAATGTCTCTGATTGTTAGTATGAACTAGTTGTCTAACAAAAAGTGCTTTGCAAATATGAACTCACTAAAGCCGCCTAATACCCTCTACAGTATCATCACCCCCACTTTACAGATATAGAAGCTGAGGCCCAGTGGGGTGAAGTCATTAGCTGCGGTCAGTCTGGCTTCAGAGCCCTTGCTCTTAACCACTCCACTCTCTTGCCCTTCTCTTTGAATGGTCCCATCTGATCCTCACAGCAATCCCCTGAGGTAGCGGGTATGGCCCTTGTTTTACAGATTGGGAAACTGAAGTTCAGCAGGGGGAAGTAACTGTTCCCAGTAAATAAATACACTGACCACAGGATCCCAAGTTGGATTTCTGCCCAAGATGTCAACACATGCGTCGCCTGGCTCCCCCTCCCTCTCCCTGCTTCCAGCTGTGTTTTCTTTGGATCCTTGCATGGCTTGGAGAAGCTGCATCAGCCCATCTCCCCTCCTGATCCTTCCCCCACCCCTGATGCCCACCCAAGCTACCCCTCAGGACATGACCCCCATCCCTCTCTCTCTGCCTGAGCCCGTGAGCACTGCAGCCTGTGTGCCTGGCAACGTGTGATGGTGGCCCAGTTGGAATGAGCAGAGGGGTATTTGTTGGTGGGGGGAACGGATGTCAGATCAGGAGGCCCTGATTACATCTACTCAAACCACCTATTTCCAGCATGCAGCTGGACAGAACTTCCCCTACGGGGGCTGGACATTTATCAAAGGGACAGGGGGAAATAACGGACTGGGACCTTCTGGGTTCAGCCAGGATGGAGCTGTTGACTGCCTTTCTGTGACTTCTAAAACTTGGAGACCTGCTCTTTTTGGTTTCTCCTTTTCATTCTCATTTCTTCCTTTTCTTGGGGAAGGAGTTGGCCACCTGGTCCCTGAAGGTCCTTCCAGGTTGGAAACAAGGATTCTAACAGTTCTCGCAGGATGCTGCTTCCCCAGCTCCTGGGTCCTTTGCTCCCCGGTCCCTGATACCTCTCCAGCTCAGCTCCGATGTTGACCTCGGGCAGCTCACTCATTCTCCCTGATTTCTTCTTTGTTTTCTTCATGGTCCACCCTGCTTTCCAGTTTCTATGCCTCTTGCAGCCTGCGAGCTGACTCTGACTCATGGGTGCCTCTCTCTCTCGATGGTCCTCTCAGCCTCCTATCCTTGCTGCATTTGTCACTCAGCATGGGCTTCCCAGCCTCTCAGTGATTTGAGGAAGGGGTGGAGGGTCTGCAGTGGTGCTGTCTAGATGTTTGGAGTTCACAAGCTATCAAGAGCATGGGCTTTGATCTAACACGGATGGCCAACCCCCCCAGCCAGGAATCAAGAGGACAGCACAGCGCTCCGGCCTCCCTCCTCCCCTCCACAGAGCTAGAGCTCTATTTTAGCACCCCCACCTTTGGTACCAATTCCACTCCTCTCTCAGGGTTCTCCGTCTCAGTTCATGGCACCATCCTTTACCTAGATGCCCAAATCACAGACACAGGAGTTGTTCTTGTCCCTCTTTCCTCCTTCTACCCCATGTCAGCAAATCCTACTGTCTCTAACTCCAAACGATGTCCCACATCCATACGTCCCTCCATTTGCATCAACAACGATCCAAGTCATTTTCCTTTTACCTGGACAACTTGCCTCGTCCCCTGGCCTCACTACTGCCCCTATAGGTCTAGTTTCCCTACACCAACCAAACTGATCATTTAAGAGTAGAAATTGTAGTATCTCCTACTGTGCTCAAAACCCTCCATTCGCTCCCCATTGCATGCAAAATAAAACCTGGACTCTGGCCATGACCCCCGAGAGACTAGCTGATCTAGCTCTTGCCCGCCTTCCTCTCCAATTCCACCTTCCACTACTGTTCGAAACAGACCAAACTCAGGCCGACTCAAGCTTTCCATTAACTCTTCCCTCTACCAGCCACATCTTTGCACACTGACTTTTGCAATAATTAGCCTCCTTTACTGGCTCAGAGCTCTACTCAAACACCACCCCCACTCAGAGGCCCCCTCCCCATCATTACCCGCCATTCTATTTAATTCTTTATTGTCTGTTTCTTCCAGTAGACTGTGAGCTCATTTGTGGCTGTCTCTCATGTCTAGCACAGGGTCTGGTACACAGAAAGTGGGCAGTTATTATCATCTGCAGATCTTTCAAGAGGAGGAGATTTTATCACAAAGTATGGCCCTGGCCTAATTCCCCCCTGAGCCTCTAAGCTCTCTACACCTCCTGCTGGCACTGCCCACCTCCTTGGGTTTCCTGGGGGTTTTCTGGAGCTGGTCTGCAGCCAAGAATGGCATACTTTCCTTAATCTCTTTAGAGGCCTGAACAATCCCTAAGATGCCCCCTTAGGATGTCAGCTGGCTGTGCAGAAATCAGGACCCCAACCCAACCCACCCCCAGGCTCCTTCACCTCACCTTCCAACAAGCCCCTCTGCTCTGGGGCTGCATGTGCCTTCTTGGGAGGTTTCTTGGTTCTCATCTCCAAGTTCATATGTTTCCTGGTGTGGGAGAGGCTGCTGACCAGCTGGAGCTCCCTCTCAGTGAAGTCAGATAGAAGTTCAGGCCTCAAGTTAGATCGCTGGTTCTCGACCCTTCTGCACATCAGTAGCTTTTAAAGTAGGGAGGTTTCTGCTTTGTTTTCTTATGTTAAGAATACCTATTCCCGGGCCTCATCCCCCAAGATTCTGATTTAATTGCTTTGGGATAGAGTCTGGGCATCAGTGGGTGTTTTGAAAAAGTTCCTTGGCAGGTTCTAATATAAAAAACTGACACTAATAAGTATTTGCAAGGATGTGGAGAAACCAGAACCCTCATATGTTGCTGCTAGGAATGTAAAATGGTGCAGCTGTTTTGAAAACATTTGGCAGTTTCTTATAAAGTTAATCATAAATCCTCTATATATACAGCAATTCCACTCAGAAAGGAAAATATATGTTCACATAATATGCATACATGAGTGTTCACAGCAGCACTATTCATAACAGCCAAAAAGTGGAAACAATCCAAATGTCCATCAGCTGGTAAACAGAAAGACAAAATGTGGTATATCTGTACGACAGAATACTGTTCAGCAGTAAAAAAGAATGAATTACGGATTTGTGCTAAAACCTGGATGAATCTCAAAAACATTCTGCAAAGTGAAAGAACCAAGACATAAAGACTATATTTTTGTATGATTCCATTTATATGAAAGGTCCAGGCAAGGCAAATCTATAGAGGCAGAAAGCAGATTCGTGGTGACCTGGGACTGGAGCATGGCAAGAGGGGTTAACTGCCAACAGGCACGAGAGATCTTTTGGTGGGGGTGAGGGAGATGTTCTAAGACTGAGTTGTGATGGTTGCACAACTGGCTAAATTTCCCAAAAATCACTGAACAGTTATTTGAAACCAGTGGTATGTAAATCTTGTGGTATGTAAATCATGCCAAATCAAGCTGTTAGAAAAGGGTTTACCAGCCAGAGTTGAGCTTTCCGGGTTAGAAGCCAACTGTTCTAGAAACCCCTCAGCTGGGACCCAGGATCAGTTAGGGTCCTCCCCTTCCTCTCTGCAGGTCAGCATTTCCTCTGGTCTCAGACTTTCAGGAAGCTGCTAGCTGACACCCTGGTTTCTCTTTTGGAGAAGTCTGGGATCTAATTCTGCAGACTCAGCTGGTATGGGTATAAACATCCTGGCTCTTGGCCATGCTGCCCAAAGTAGAAAAATGGGCATCAGAGGGAATGGATGGGAGGCTGGAGGGGACCACCAGAGGTGCCCCCTACCCCATCCTGAGGTGACTCAAATACCACCTGGCGGTGCTGGGCTCTAACCCAGAACAGGGACTGAATTTGGGTTCCAGAGCCCAGGTTCCATCTGTGAGCCCCTATCCTTGGGCTGACTATTTCTCCAGATGAAATACACCTTTTCACACGTCCAGGCCTCAGCACAGGCCATACCCTTCCCCCTTCCTTGCCCACCTGGAAAATCCTCTTCTTCCAACAAAATTCACCTCATTGTTATCTCTTCTGAAGCCTTCTCCTTTGCACGCCCACTCCCCTGGTCATCCCAGTGAAGCCCTTGTCTCCTCGGAGCTGGGGGTTGATTTATGTGTCTGCCTCCTCTACTCTTCCATGGGCTCCCTAAGGACAAAGGGCCTGTCTTATTTATCACTGCTTCTCAAGGTTCAGGGGCAGAACTCACTCAACACATCTCGGGCAGTGACCAACTGGAAGGGAGCATCAGACCACATCAGACACTTGCGGGGCCAGGGAGGCCAGAGGAGACGCCCCGTTTCCCTCATCTATTCTTGGACTAAATGGCTTCTCTCATCTGCCCCCAGAATGGCCAGAGAGCCACTCCCTGTGGAAACCACAGCTCAGGGTGGAAGCCTCCCTTCCACAGCTTTCCTAGGGCTGGGGCCCCTTGCCTCGGAAACCGCCTGAGTGTTATCTAAACTGTACAACCGGGTCTCTGAAAAGCTCAGGCTTGGCCTTGGCGGGGAAGGAAGGCAATCTGGAACTGGATCACATTGGAGCCTCCCTTCCCCAACTGTCAGGACCTCAGGGCTTGATCTCAGCAGCTTCTTGCTGTCGTGGGAAAGAACTAGGGGCTGAAGGTATATGGCAACTTGAGGCTGTATGTTTATGTTTCAACTCTAATATGGAGACTGGGCTTTGTCTCATTTGAGGCCGGGGTCCTTGGGGGCCTGAGACCAGGCTCCCAACAAGGACTGGCCAGAGCTGGAGGAACTCTGCTTACTCCAGCCATCTTTCCCAACCCAGACCTGCTGTCAAGCAAGGCTTCTTCAGAAAAGTTGAGACACAGCTTGAAAGCCCCAGGATCTTTGCTCAACCCGCTGTTCCCCATCTTAGGGGTAGAGGATGCCTGGCTGCCAGCAGGGACTCTGCCACAGTGGGCAGCTCTTGTTTTTCTTGGTGTCCCAAAGTGGGGGTGCGTTGGTGTTCCCACCACAGAAACCAGAGCCTGGAACAGAAATGGGGATACCTGCAAAAGTCACCCAGACTTCAACCCAGTGTGGTCTGTCCATGGTCAACAAATATTTATAGAGGGTCGGGCACAGTTCTGGGCCCAGAGACTGCAAGGGTGACAAGACTTGGCCCCACCCTTAAGCAGTCCACAGACTCATGGATGGAGAAAAATGGACAAACACTGAGCGCAGGTGGCTATAGGAATACAGAAAAGGGGGCTGACCTAGCCTAGCCTGGGTGGAGGCAAGTTCAGGGAAGGCTGCTTGGTAGAGATGACATCTCAGGTTAAGACCTGAAGGCTGACTCAGGCAAAGAGGGGAGGAAGCAGAGGGAGAGTGAAAGCAAACAGCATATGCAGACATCCAGGGTCAAGGGAGAACTCTGCACATTTAGGGAAATTACAAGTAGTTCAATATTTCTGGAACCGGATGAAAGCACGATGGTTTAAAGGTCCAGATTGTGAATAACATGAATATATGTAAAGTGCTAGGCCCAGCCCAGAGTAAACACTCTGCCATAGTAGCTCTTGTTATAACTATAGTCTTGCAAGCCAAGTTAAGGGTTTGGAACATCATTGTGCAGTCAATGGGGAGACATTCAAGGGTTTTAAAGCCAGGGTGACTTGATCACAGATTTGCAACATGACCAGACTTGAAGAGATCCCTGTGCTCGCATGGTGGATTAGGGACCACAAAAGAAGCAAGGCTGGAGGATCAGAAGACCAGTTTGGAGACTGATCTCTAAACCAGCAGTAATTCAGAAAAGAGGTAGGGGGTGGGGGGCTTCAGATAGCCCCCGACAGTAGAATAGAGAAATACACATTGGAAGACAGAACACAGCAATGAAAATGAACTATCTACATGCAGTAACATGGATGAGGCTTACAAGTGCAACGTGGAGCAAAAGAAGGCAAACACATATATAATTCTATTTATATAAAATTCAAGAAACAGGTAAAACGAAACTAGTGTTTAGGGATGCGTGCTTAGGTGGTAACACTATAAAAGCAAGGAAGTGATTATCATGAAAGTAGTGAAGGCAGTGATTACCCTGTGCTTGGCAATACCTTGACTTGAATGATGTAATTTACCAGGTTTTCACTCTGTGACAAATCATTTCCATTTCTGTTTTGTGTACTTTCCTGTATGTAGGCTATTTTTAGTAAAAAAAAAAAAAGTTTTTAAAAATAACAGGGCTTGCTCTAGGCAGTGGAAATGAGGATGGAGAGAAGGGATGAGGTATATATTGGAGGAACAAGTTTGGGGAGGCAGACGAAGGTGAGGAGTGTGTTTAACACTCTAAATTAGAGAGACCTGCAAGATACTGAAGTGGAAATGCCCAGGATCCCCGTGTGAGCTCAGACAAGTCACCTGCCCTGAGTCCAGATTCCCTTCTCCACAAGTGAGAGAAGCAGTGTGGTTTTAGGGAACCAGCCTTGGGTTTTGGTGTTGGAAACCCTAAGCTTAAAATCCCAGTTCTCTTACTTCACGGCTGTGAACTTAGACAATTACTTCACCCCTCCTCTCCACTCCCTCAGCTTCAGTTTCCTCATGTGTAGATTTGATATAATCATTTCAACTCTCAGGGTTCTGGCAGAGGATTACATGGTAAAACAGGATAGGCACTTGGGGTGTTCAGTGCTTTGATCATCAATTAAGAGAATGAATAACGAATGAGAAAATACACTGAGAACATGGAAAGCAAGAACAGGTAACAATCACTGTGATTTTTACACTCCAGTGCTATTAAGAACTAGCTGGTGAGCTTGCAAAACTGGGCATTCTGTAAGTCCAGAGTGACCACATAATTTATTGTCCAAACCAGGGCCCTTTTGAGAAAGGAGGCAATGTTAATAATTATACCAAAAGACATAAATCAATACTGTCAATATTAAAAAATAAAAAAGTCCCAGGCAGAGGGGGAGGGTATAGGTCAGTGGCAGAGTGTGCTTGGTATGCATGCAAGTCTAGTGGTTCTACTGGGGTTCAAACCCCAGAACCTTCTTTTAAAAAAAAAAAAAATATATATATATATATATACACACACACACACACAAACAAAGCTAATTCCTCCCCACCCCCCCAAAAAAAGACTGTCCCAGGCAAAGCAGAACATGTGGTTCTCCTGTGTCTGTCTGAGATGGGGAGTCTGCATCTGATTTCCTGTCAAGCCTCTCAGGTGAACTGTATGCACCACCAGGACAGGATTGCTGCACCTACAGTGCCTACACGGAGCTGGTTTATTTACAGAAGGCTCAGGTTTACTTGGAGTAATCCTGCCAACCCTGTGAGGTGATAACAGATAACATCTATTAGTTCCAGGTACTGTGCTGAGTACTTCTACAGGCATCATCCCCGTTAATTCTCCCCAAACCTTTATGAGGTAAGCGGACTTAGCGTCCACTAGAGAAAACTAAAGTTTAAAGATGTTAAGGAACTCCTCCAAGGTCACATGTAAGGTGGAGGAGCAGGGGTTTGAACCCAGTCACTGATGGGAACCCTACTTAATTACTGTTCATACAACGTCCTCAGGTTTTGCTGGAACTCCCCCAACCCCACCAAGCTGCAGGGAACATGCACCACGGATACCGGCGGCAGCACAGCTGGGGTATCTGCATCCTGACTCCACCTGGGAAGCGCAAGTCGAACAGCAGGTGGCAAGCTTGTCTGCCTCTCAAGCTATCACTGGTAGGTCGACTTGCTTGGGAGGCCTGAGGGGAGGTGGAGTTAGTGAGTCGTCCGCCCGCCCCTACCAAAGAGTCCAGTGAGCTAGATGGGCGTGGGGTACCTAGTGCTTGCCAGTCTCCTTCTGGGCTCACTTTTGCAGCCGGCTTGAATTTTCAGTTAAGTTTTTGCATTGCAACTCGCAACCACTGATCTGTTAGAAAGCTCTCTGATGCATTTAGTTTATGTAACTTCCCTACTTTAACAAAAGCCATCTTTATTATGTCTCCTATAGCTATTTTTAGTTTCTTCTACTCAGGAGCTCTTAGGACTTGTGCAGCCTCATTACAGAAGGCTCGATTTGAGTGCAGCCTGGATAGGGGAAATGGTTGGAAAATATTCTGAACAGACCTAGCGTGGGCAAGCAACTGGCCGGAAGTGGCAGAGCCCCGGCGGAGTTAGGACCCAGATCCTCCGTACGTCTAGAGTCTACGTCACCAGGACTCCGCCCCAGGGTCGGCGTCGGAGCTGAGACCCCGCAGGTTCCAAACTCTCCCCGCGCCCCCTGCTGCGCACACTCAGTCCGACCCTGCCCGCGCACCGCCCACCCAGGTCCTCGGGCGCCAGCGAGTGTGCTCACAGGGGAAACTGAGGCAGGGAGTGTGCTTATGAGTCTGTCCCCTCCTCGGTCCACATCCCAGGGCCAGCAAAGCTGCCCCCCCCCTCCTTCAAGCCGCATGGAACAGCAAGGAAGAACGGGAGGAAGGGGAGGGGGCCCACAGCAAGCAGGGTATAAGGAGTCGGCCGGTCCTGCCACACTCAAGATGGCGGCGCAGCAGCGGCGAGGCCCCTCAAAGGCGGTACCAGCGCATGCGCAGCGCGGAGTCCCGGCCCGGGACACAAGATGGCGGCAGCGGCGCTGGGGAGGGCGAGGCGGAGGCGGCAAAACGGGCGGTCGAGCAGAACGTGTAGCCGCGTCCCCTCGAGTCCGCTGCGGGCAGGTAAGAGCCCCAGGAAGCTATGGTTCCGCCGCGAGCCGCGCCAGGGTCCGGGGATCCGAAGCCAGGCGGCGGTGGCCCCTCCGGCGCTTTCCGCTCCGGGTTACCGCTCGCCCCTCTCTGCCGCCGCCGCCATCTTAGGCCCACGGGTGGGCGGCCGGGCTGGTGGCCTGGATGAGGGAGTTGGGTCCGGAGAGCGCGGGCGGAGCGGCCTCTAGGGCCCCTCCGCTGCTTCCGCCGCCACCGCCTTTGTGTCGGGCTCCGACTCTGAGTCGCTTCAGCCCGGGGGCGGGAGCGCGCGGCGGGGCGGGGGGCGGAGCCCGGGAGATGGGCCGGCGCGCGCGCGCCAAACAGCCCGCCTCCGCTGGGGTGGGGGGAGGGGAGAGCGCGCGCGCTGGGGGTCGCCCCTCCCCGCCATCGCGCGCCCCCGCGCCTGCGCGCTTTGCGAGCCCTTTGACGCCGCCCTACTGGGCAAGAGGATTCTCATTGGTGCGTTACTGAAATAATCCCGCCCCCTCTTCCTCCAATCCTGGAGTCGGAGTTTCTTTTCCTTCTGGTGGATTCCTCCGGTTGCGCAGATACAGTTTATCCTTAAGCCCCTCGGCACTGTTAGACTGCGGTGTGAGTGAGGGTGGGAATCCACAGGGTAAATAAAAACGTTATCTTAGTAGTAACAGTTACCTCTTACTGAGAGTGTACAGTATGCTAGGCTCTACTCATAAGAGACCACAGAGGTTGAGTGATTTTGATTTGATAAATCGGAAAATGGCAGGAGGGTCTGGAACCCCTGTCTTTCCAAACCCAGAGCTGGTACTTTGGCCACCGACTTGCTGCATTCAAATTACGTGGGGAATTAGAAAAACTTTTTAGTAATAAGTTGGTAGAGAACTGAAACGGTGTAAAGTGGAAAAATTAGTCATCCGATCTCTCATTCCCACTTATGCGGTGCGTTTAAAAAATACAAATTTTTGTCTGTCTCCCCTCCCCACTTCTGACTCCTACAATGTGGAGTGAGGGACAGGAATCTGAGGGGTTTTTTGTTTTGTTTCTTTGACAAATTCTCTGATGGTTCTGGTGCATAGCTGGTTTTGGAAACACTGCAGTGTCCCCACTTGACCTCACTAAACTATGCTGTTTGTGTCTCCTCGGCGTAGTTCATCTACCTGGTGCATCAGTATCACACAGTGTTTCTTGGGGAAAATAATTTTCCAATAAAGGGGAACGTGCTCTGTTACATAATCCATTTACACGTGTTACTACTATTTTTTTTAAATTAAACACCTGATGCAAAGAAGTGTTTTTCACTCACTGTGGGTGGCTTGTCTCTGTGTCCCCCCATCTGTGATATGTATGTTTGTTAATTTTTTTCTTACCTTAGGTGTACTTTAGTTGGCAAGACCAGGCACACAGTTTGTGGGATCAAGTGTGCAAAGTGAGAATGTGGGCCCCATGTTAAAAACTTACTAAAAAGCTGAAGACGGTGACAGCAGAGCATTAAACCAGGCTCAGGGACCTCAAGTGGGGGCCCTGTGGGACTGTGTGGGCTACAAGTCTGTGAAGGTGAACCTGTTGGTTGGAAGCTTGAGAAGTACTGTTTTCATCCCCTAAATCTCCAGCTCTCCCACAGTGTGTCCTGCCCTGTGTTGGGGGCTCCCGATGTGCCCTGTGTCTTTGCCCCTCCTGCTGTTGTCCCTGCTCTGCAGGATTTCACAGGTCTGCAACTCTCTTTTCTTCTCTTTACTCTGCAGTTGCTGACGCGAGGAATCCCCTGGGACCCCGTCCACTCCACTGCTGAGCAACCACCTGCCCACTGAGCTCTCCTGCAGGCCTGCCCACTGCCTCTGTGGGACCCTGTGACGTGGGGGTCTGTCTGGCCGGAGAAGAAAACCCTCTCATGCTAGCGTTGCAGACCCCAGAGGGTGAGAGAAAGAGGGACTTCGTTCAGCCTTGAGACCTGTGGGCTCAGCCCCAGGGCACCGGGAATTCCTCCTCCCCAGAGAACCAAGGCAGCTCCCCTTGGTCAGTGGTTCCAAACCTTTCTACTATCCTCGCCTCCTTTTGTTGTATGTATGTTCCCTTGTTCCCTGCATTCTTATCTGCCAAACTGTACAGATGAAGTATATTTATTTTTCCTTTTTCCAAATTAAGACATCTGTGACTGAGTGTACAATAAAATCAAGGACCCCAGTGATTTCTATGATGTTGTCAACAACCAATCTGAGCTTCTGATCAGCATGAGATAATCAGCGTGCCCACAATGAATTGATAAAATTTCAGCAGCAATGATAACCAACATTTAAATGTGCCTTTGTGGTCTTTTTGGGTCTTTTTGTGGGCAAATGTTTGATTTCTTTTGGATATTGTTACATTGAAAACAACTTTAGGAGCATCAGTCTGATCTCAGTTGGCTCTTAGGAGTCTAACAGCCAGGTTGGGAACCACTTTGGCCATTGAGGCTTGTGGTGGATGTCCTTTGGGTGGGGTGGTAGGGAGCACAAACCAGAAGGAGCTGACCTTCCTGGTATTTAAAGTAAATTTTCACCTGGGGATTTCACCTGAACTCAGTTCCTTCTCAGTCCCATTGGTTCTTTTAGCAACAAAATTGCTTCTTGCTCTGTAGTGTAGAATGGGGCATCTAATTAGATGCCATGTCCATTCCTGGGCTGCGCTGTGTTCCAGTTAGATTTTACTGGATAGGAAAAGGGAAGAGGAGGAGTTACTCTTCCCTCCTATGGGGATAGCTTTTAAAAGGCACACCCTGCTCTGTCTTGGCTGCCACTGTTGGTTTTGGTAAACACTGGCAGAATGAATAGGTACCATGCTGAGCACTAGAGAGGGCTGAACTGGACTCAGTTCTGAGTCCTGGGAGTGATGACAGTCCAATGAGGAGACAAACCCATTTGATGGACCAGACTTTGCGTACACAGTGGAGATGCTCGTGGCCTTAAGGAGGGGCTCTGAGCACCTAGCCTGGGGAAGGGAGAGTCAAGGAGGAGTTTCTGGAGGATGTGAACCTAGTGATGAGCCAGGCAGAGAATTGGGGAGAGTATTTCAGGCCAAAAAAGCAGCAGGAGTGCACCCATTTTACAGCTGAGGGAACTGCAATCTGAGGGCTCTTTCTGTGGCACCAGGCTGCCCCTCCAGGACAGGACTGGATTGATTTCTTCACATGTGCAGGTGGTCACTGGCGCCCCTGGTGGATTGTAATTGGTGGGTGGGGAGGTGGAACTGACCTCCATGCCCCGCTATCCGTGACACCCTTTGGTCCTCTGTGTGGCAGGTCCGGTGTGGGTGCTGACATGGCCAATGAGAATCACGGCAGTCCCCGGGAGGAGGCGTCCCTGCTGAGTCACTCCCCGGGCACCTCCAATCAGAGCCAGCCCTGTTCTCCAAAGCCCATCCGCCTGGTGCAGGACCTCCCAGGTACTGGTGAGGGACAGTGGGTGGAGGGAGGTGGTGGTGGTAGCAGGGTAGGAAGGGTGCCCAGGAGCAGCCCTGACCCTGGCTGAGTTCCATGCTTGTTTGCAGAGGAGCTGGTGCATGCAGGCTGGGAGAAGTGCTGGAGCAGGAGAGAGAACCGTCCCTACTACTTCAACCGATTCACCAACCAGTCCCTGTGGGAGATGCCCGTGCTGGGCCAGCATGACGTAATTGTGAGTGGCAGCCCTGGGCAGGGGTCTCAGAGCAGCTTCTGGCATCTGGGCCTTCCCCAAACATACCCTGAGCAGCTGTTACGTACTTAGCCCTGTGTTGGGACCCAGGGACACAATGACAAGCAAGACAAAATTCCTGCCCTCTCAGCACCTACACTCCAGCATGGAAGACTCATAAAAAGATGATTAAAATAATGTGATACTGACCTTGTGTTGCACGTTGGGCACAGTGCTCACGATGCGGTTGTGAACGAGATAGACCTGGTCCTGCCCTTGCACTTTGCACGCTTAGGGGGCACGTGGTCTACTGGGGGGGGGGCGGGAGGATTACAGTGTAGCACCTACAAGAAGAGGAATGTCATAGTAGCAGGGATCCTGCCCAGGCCTGGGGGAGGGGAGGGGACAGGGAAAGCTCTGCATCAGGGTTTAAGGTGAGGAGGTTAGCTCAGTGAGGGGAGGAAGAGGTGAGAAGCGCTGTCTAGAAGCAGAGATGTCAGCGTGTTGGGGAAGTAGAGGCACTGGCTGCCTGGTGGAATGTGGGCTTTGAGGTCTCTGTCAGTTGAGGCACTTTCTTTTTTGGGCACGCTCAATCCCCATTTTGCAGACGGAGACACTGAAGCTCAGAGAGGGGGAGTGATGTGGCCCAAGACCTCAAGCCAGTAAGAGGCAGAGCAGGACTCACACCTGATGGCCTTTCAGGGCCACACCTTGCCCACCATCACACTCTTCTTCTTAGTGTCACCAAAGGAGTTCCATTCACAGGGAACTTTTTAAATGCTTCTTAAAAAATGAGCATTTCCTAAGGTTTTTCTTTATTTTTGATTTTCATCCTGTTTCTTAAGGAAAAGAAACTAATATGTACTGGGCACTGACCTCATGTCAGATGTCACGTTAAAATGGTTGTAGTCATTTAATCTCTTCAGTGGTGAGGCAGGAAAGGTGAGGGAATTAGGAAGGGAAAGAACTCCCCCAGGTCACACAGTTGCCAAGTAGTAGGCAGGAGTGGAGCCCAGCATTCCTTCGGCCTCCCAGCCCTCTCTGCTCTTCTCCAAGGAGTAGGAACAGGGGGCAGGAGGGCATCAGGGTTCTGCAGTACTGGGACTTCTAAGCCTCTGACCCTGGTTGTAACTCTGCTGGTCTCCCTCCACCAGTCGGACCCTTTGGGGCTGAATGCGACCCCCCTGCCCCAAGATTCAAGCTTGGTGGAAACCCCCCCGGCTGAGAACAAGGCCCGAAAGCAGCAGCTCTCGGACGAGCAGCCCAGTGGCAATGGCGTGAAGAAGCCCAAGGTGAGTGTGTGTGGACGCTCAAGAACGGCTGGTCGGCAGCTGCCCAGGCAGGCAGCTGGCAGGCCCCCACGAGGGCTGGGCATCAGCAGGCTGGTCGGGGGCGCAGTGTTGGAGCTGTGGGCCAGCTCTCTTGACCTGATGCCTTTGATTCTTTCTCCAGATTGAAATTCCCATGACACCCACAGGACCGTCGGTGCCCAGCTCCCCCAGTGTCCCAGGAACCCCAACACTGAAGATTTGGGGGACATCCCCTGAAGATAAACAGCAGGCGGCTCTCCTCCGACCCACTGAGTGAGTCTTGGCTGATCAGTGTGGGGGCACCCATCGTTGGTGGCCAGCTTGCCTGGGATTGAGGGCTGGGGTCGCAGGCAGGGCATCCCTCCTTTTCTCATTGCTCCTGCCTGTGCCCCAGGGTCTACTGGGATCTGGACATTCAGACCAACGCCGTCATCAAGCACCGGGGGCCTTCAGAGGTGCTTCCTCCACATCCCGAGGTGGAGCTGCTCCGTTCCCAGCTCATCCTGAAGCTCCGGCAGCATTACCGGGAGCTGTGCCAGCAGCGAGAGGGTAATTGCCTCCTGGATCCCGGCCTTTGTCTCCATCCACCGTTAGCACGAGCTGGGGATTGGCCATCTGGGCTTGGGGAGCACACAGTGGAGCCCAGTGGTTGAGAGTGTGTGCTGTGGGAGTCCAGCTCCACTAACTGCTGGCTCTGTGACCCCGGGCTCATAGCTTAACCTCTCTGCACTTGTGGTACCTCATCTGTGCGATAGTGACAGGAACAGTGCCTACAGAGAGGGTGGCTGGGGTCAGTAATACCAAAATGACAGATATAATTAACACTTCCACAGTGCTTACTATCTGCCAGGCACTGTTCGAAGCCTCTTTATGTATCTGTAAAATGGCATAAAAACGAGAGCACCTACCCCTCACAGGATTACTACAAGGAGTAAGTGCTTAATAAACCTCAGCTTTTATTAATTAGTAAATAAACTTGCTTAACTTCGCTGAAATATAGAATCTCTCCTTCCCTTCTTTGTTACCCTTTGCAACACTCCTTATAAAACTAGTGATTCTCAGAATGTATTTTGGAAACGTTGCTGAGGATGTAAGCTCCTGACATCACAGGGGCCGGGTCTTGTTCACTACTGCACCAGTGCCCGCACTGCGCCTCCTGTGTACTAGCCCACGTGGAGCCCGCTGGCTGAACCCAGACCTTCATCAGCTTTCCTGTCCCTCAGGCATTGAGCCCCCTCGGGAATCCTTCAACCGCTGGATGCTGGAGCGCAAGGTCGTGGACAAAGGCTCTGATCCCCTGTTGCCAAGCAACTGCGAACCGGTTGTGTCACCTTCCATGTTTCGAGAAATCATGAATGACATTCCCATCAGGTACAGCCCCAAGAGCTGGGGCGGACCCAGGCAGCTTGGCTTGTGTGCCCAGTCTCACAGAGAAGGGCTCTAACTCTGTCTTCTAATCTCTCTAATGCAGGTTATCCCGAATCAAGTTCCGGGAGGAAGCCAAGCGCCTGCTCTTCAAATACGCAGAGGCTGCCAGGCGGCTCATTGAGTCTAGGTTTGGCTCTGTGACCAGAGTGGGGAGGGCAAAGGCCATCTGACCTACTCATAGGGCTCTGTCATTGTTGGTGGCAGGAGTGGGGCCAGCTCCCAGAGGCAGAACAAGGGCTGTGGTGTAAGCCACTATTGGAAGTGGTGGGGGGAGGAGCTAGGAAGGTGGGGTACATTAACAGCCAGCCCCTTGATGCACCCTCGCCTGGCAGGAGTGCATCCCCCGACAGCAGGAAGGTGGTCAAGTGGAACGTGGAGGACACCTTCAGCTGGCTGCGGAAGGACCACTCTGCCTCCAAGGAGGACTACATGGTGAGTGGCCCTGGGCAGGTGGCCAGTGGACTGGCTTTGTGGCCACTGCCTCTGAGAAGCCCACTCTGCCTGCTGAGGCGGGCAGCCAGTTTTTGTGCAGTGCAGCACACCTGACACTCTTCGGTCCACAGACTGACATCTGTGGAGATGTTTGTCTAGGCTCCTGGCTTTCTCCCAAAGAAAACTTCCATTCAGGTTCTTAATGGAATCCTTTGCTCGACCACACGTCATAAACAGCTGCTTTTTCCACTTAATGAATGTTCAACACCTCCCTTTAGATTTTTAGAAACAGACCAACAAACTGCCTTTTCTTGGCTGTGTGTGGTCCTGTCACAATTAAGGGCTACCGCCAGGTTCAGTTGCCCACTTTAATGCATTGAAAACAATTGTTTCCCGGCCCAAACCCATCACTTTTTTAACTCTCCACCAGCACTAGCAATGGACTTTCTTTTCAGGACCCTTTTTCACAAGAGACAAGGTTTCGCACTTCACGATAGTAACTGTGTACTTGACACGTAGAGTGACAAAGGTAGGTGTACTCACTAGCCAGAGTGACTCATTTTCACCCATCACTTTCACACGTGCAATTCAGCAAAATTACAAATGCCTACAGTTAACCTTACAAGTCACTAAAAGCTCAAACGGCAAATCTGCAGTGACCAGGGGGACCCTGACTTACGAGGGTCCCTCTCCCCGATAGACTGCACATGCCTTATGAGCAGGGATGGTGCCGGTTTGTCTGTTCCCCAGCAAGTATCATGAGATTTGGCACAGTGTAACTCCAACAATAAGTGCTGGCATTCATTGGGCACTTACTTGGTAAGCCCTTAATGGAAGTGATCGTATTTGATACTCCAACTGCCTTGTTAGGTTAAGTGTCGTGTGTTCCCTTAACAGTTGAGGAATAAGGTTCACAATTCGGGATTTGTCCAAGTCACACAGCTAGTAAGTAGCAGAGACTGTTTTAAAATGAGGACTGTTGGAATCTCATAGCCCTCCCTGCCAGCCCACTAAAGCCCTGATCAGGAGTGTCTCCTCCAGGATCGCCTGGAGCATCTACGGAGGCAGTGTGGCCCCCATGTCTCGGCCGCAGCCAAGGACTCGGTGGAAGGCATCTGCAGTAAGATCTACCACATCTCCCTGGAGTACGTCAAACGGATCCGAGAGAAGCACCTTGCCATCCTCAAGGAAAACAACATCCCAGGTAGGGGGCTGGTGTGATGCCATCAGCTCGGCATCCCAGGCCCTGGCTGAAGGGACAGGTGAGGCTGAGCTGCAAGGCTGCAGAGTGGTTTGGGGAAGCCCGTTTCTCCAGGCAGTGTCTGGGCAGGATCAGCTTTGTGCTTGGCTCTGGGATTTCGGCACTCCTCTAGGAAGCAGAAGTGATGAGAAAGGGAGAGCCGGAGGTGGGAAAGGCAGGCCAGGGATGAGTAGTTATGTGGATCTGCGTTTACACCCAGTCCCTGTAAGCCTCACTGAGGTCACACCTAGCCCCAGGATCATGAGGATTCAGTGGGAACTCAAAGTGCTGGGCCCCAAAAGATCCCAAAATAAGGTACTGTGACTGGTGATGAAGACACGCATGGCAGCAGACCCATAGCCTGGAGTTTGCCTCCCTGCCTGCCAGGCCCCGAGGCGGGCGGACCGGGGCCCGTGTCAGTACAGAACAGGCGGACATGACCCACGGTTGTCGCCCTGCCAGTGGCCTGGCTGTTTCCTTTGTTACGGAACTGTCTGAGCTGCAGTTTATTCCTCCCTGGGATGAGACTTACCTCCCTTGGTTACTGCATGTGTGAAGCTCCTGGCCTGTGGTGGGCACTGAGGCTGTGCAGGGTGAGAGTTGGTGGCCCCTCACTGATCTCCTGCCCACAGAGGAGGTAGAGGCCCCCGAGGTGGAGCCCCGCCTGGTGTACTGCTACCCAGTGCGGCTGGCCGTGTCTGCGCCTCCCATGCCCAGCGTGGAGATGCATATGGAGAACAACGTGGTCTGCATTCGGTACAAGGGCGAGATGGTCAAGGTCAGCCGCAACTACTTCAGCAAGCTGGTAAGAGCTGGGGTTGGGGGGGCGGGTCCCCTCAGGTGGGAGACATGAGGCTGACTCTTCCTCCACCTGGAGTCTTCTGCAGGAGGCCAGTGAGAGAGGGAGGGGTCGCTGCTGAAACCTACTGCTTTCTGTCCCACAGTGGCTCCTTTACCGCTACAGCTGCATTGATGATTCTGCCTTTGAGAGGTTCCTGCCCCGAGTCTGGTGTCTTCTCCGACGGTACCAGGTACAGGCCTGGGGCAGCTGGGGCAGGGCTCGACTGGAGGGGGCGGGGAGGCTGCACCCTGGAGGCTGAGCAGGCCGCTCTGCAGATGATGTTCGGCGTGGGCCTCTACGAGGGGACAGGCCTGCAGGGATCGCTGCCTGTGCACGTCTTCGAGGCCCTTCACCGACTTTTCGGCGTCAGCTTCGAGTGCTTCGCCTCGCCCCTCAACTGCTACTTCCGCCAGTACTGCTCTGCCTTCCCTGACACAGATGGCTACTTTGGCTCCCGCGGGTGAGAGCCAGGGGTTCCCCTGTGGGTCCTCTCTCACCTAAGCAAGTGTCCTCCAGAGCACAGAGGCCCACCTTGATCAGCTGCTTCCTAGAGCTTTTGGGCTTTGGAGTCAGGCAGTCTTGGGTGGAGTCCCCGCCTTCCCCCCTTACCAGCTATGTGACCTCGGACCTGTTGCAGAACCTCTGGGAGCCTGCAAAATCCCCTAACCCAGCCTGTGGCTTGCTTGTTGAATTAGCCCAGGTTTGGAGTAGGAGCACCTGGTTCTGGGCATTGAGAGGAATGCAGGGTGGCGACTTTACAGACTAGCATGGTGGTTGGGGGAGGACAGATGAGAGGGGAAGATAGTGCTGCCTCCAGTAGGAAAGTGTGGCCAGGCCAGCAAGAGGGAAAAGCTTGGCAGTTGGGGGATTCCTGGGTGTGGCTTGTGCTGTGGTGGCAGCGGGGTCAGAACTGGATTTGGGCTCTAGCTCCTCCACTAACCAGCTTGGTGAACTTGGGCCCTCCAGCCTGAGCCTCTCTGTTGCCATCCATTCAACAGAGATAGCCACACCCTATACCAGGACAAATTAAGGGTGAATGTTGGCCTCTGGCCTGACTCCAGCCATCTCTTCAAAGTGGCTGTCTAGGAGTGGGGGCATCGCCTGTTTTTGGTTGAGGGACTGTGTCCCGGTAAGACTTAGAATGCTCACCTCTGTCCCCAGGCCCTGCCTGGACTTCTCCCCGCTGAGTGGTTCCTTCGAGGCCAACCCTCCGTTCTGCGAGGAGCTCATGGATGCCATGGTATCTCACTTCGAGGTGGGTGTGTTGCTGCTGGGGGTGGGTGTGGCGAGCAAGCTGCCCAGCCAACTGGAGGACAGCCCCTGACATCCACCCCGGGCCCCCTCCCACAGAAACTGCTCGAGAGCTCGCCAGAGCCCCTGTCCTTCATCGTGTTCATCCCTGAGTGGCGGGAACCCCCGACACCGGCGCTCACCCGCATGGAGCAGAGCCGCTTCAAGCGCCACCAGCTGGTCCTGCCTGCCTTCGAGCATGAGTACCGCAGTGGCTCCCAGCACATCTGCAAGAAGTGGGTGCTGGGGAGGGTGGGGCAGGAGGGCCTGGCTGACCAGGCCAGGCCGGGCCCCTCCCTGAGCTGCTGCCTTTGCCCACAGGGAGGAAATGCACTACAAGGCTGTGCACAACACAGCCGTGCTCTTCCTACAGAACGAGCCCGGCTTTGCCAAGTGGGGGCCGACGCCTGAGCGGCTGCAGGAGCTGAACACGGCCTACCGGCAGTCAGGCCGCAGCCATGGCTCCGGCGGCTCCTCATCGTCCTCCTCAGAGGCCAAGGACCGGGACTCAGGCCGCGAGCAGGGCCCCAGCCGCGAGCCTCACCCTACTTAACACATCCTGCGGGGAGGAGGAGCCCCAGAGTGCTGGTATGGACTGCTGGGACTCAGGCCTCTCGGGGCTGAGTGGACCCTAGGACTCTCCCTCTGGGGGGCGGCAGGACTCAGGCTGCCAATGACATAGGAAGATTATGGCTCTGCCAGGGCTCCCCCTCCCTGCCCCCAACTCCCACCTTCCCATCTCAGACTCACTCCAAGGCCCTTGTAAATAGGCCCTATGCCTTCCCTTCCTTTCCCCACCCCCATCCTGTTGCCACCTTGTTTCATTTGTAAAAGGAAATACAGATTCCCCCCCCCCCAAGAATGTGTGAGGGTCTTGAGGGCAGAGAAGGCTGCAGAACCTGGAGCTCCTTCTGGGACCACACCCCTATACCTCCAGGCTCACCTTCTCCTGACCCCTGGGCCTTCACACCCTAATCCAGGGCTCTGGCATTTAACTTCTCATCCCGCTGTCCCCACAGCTGGGCCCCGCGCTCGTACCCCTGGGGAGCAGCAGGTAGGTAGCTGTGTCCAGGTAGAAAGCTAGACCCTTGTTGGCCCTGGAGCCACCAAAGGGAGTGGGAAGCCAGGTATGTATGTTTTACAGTTGAGGGTCAGAAGGAAGAGCGGCTCAGAGCCACCAGGTCTTAGGGTTTGGCATCGGTACAGGCACCTGGCTGTGTTCTGAGGATCTCTGGGCATGGTGCCAGTGCTACCCTGGGGCTGGGAAGGAAGCAGGGTCTGAAGGTGCTCAGTGGGGTTCTCACCAGCTTAGCCATCTCCCAGTTATCAGGCCTCTGCCCCAAGCAAGGGTCTGCCTTGCTGCTGGGCCACTGTACTTACAGAGCCCAGGCAACAGACACCACAGGGCTGGGCAGCCTCCACCTCACTCCCCTCCTTGTGGGCTGTTAACGGGCTCCTCCTGCTTCCTAAGTCCTTGCTGGGTTCAGGCTGTAGCAGCAAGTGGACAAAGTGAGCGGGCCAGGGCTGGACGCTGGTCCCTTTATTGAGACTGAGGGTCCAAACAAAAAATAAACCTCTCTTCCAAAGCCTGCCTGCAGGCTGGGGCCCCAGCATGTCCTGGCTGGGGCCCATGGCTGTCCCCTACCCTCAGCAGCACAGATCTGGCTCCCCAGGAGTGACAGGATGCTGGCTGCTAGTATCTGAGACCCTAGGTGGAGCAGGGAGTCAGTCCCCGTGGGCCCCTCACCCCCAGCTGGGCTGGCCCCAATATCCATGGTCTGAGTTGGATCCCTGGGGCTCAGTCATCCGTCAGGGTGATGACGTCGTACTCGATGCCCTGGTGTTGCAGCTGTTGGATGTGTTCAGGCACTGCCTCCTCTGTGCCAAACAGACCTTGGGCTTGGGCCATGGCAGCATCAGCCACCGCTGCCAGGGGAGGGGAAAGGATAGTGAGCCTGAGGCCCAGGTGCTAGGCCTGGACCTCAGGCCCCCATGATCCTCAGGGTCTGGCCTCCATACCTGTGACAGCTGAGTGTGCTGCAGCCTCAAGCTGGGCCTGTGTGACAAGCTGCTGGCTGGGGGACACGGGCACATACTGGATCTGGAGGAGAGAAGCCAATGAGATATGGCCTTACCGGACCCTAGCTCATGCCCCTGCTCCACCTGGTTCCCCAAAGGGCCCTACCTGGGACTCCTGAAGAAAAGGGGCCCCTTGTTCATACTGGATGTGTGTGATCTGGCCCTCCTGTACCTGGAGAGAGGAAGCCAACCCAGTAATCCTAGGAGGAGGATGTACATCCCTCACCTCACTCTTGTCTCAGGTCTGGCCTACCTGGATGTGATGGCCCTCTGGGACCACAACATATTCCTGGGGTAGCAGGTGCTGGACACCATCCTGAGAGATAATGTACTGTACCTGAAGAAGGGTAGAGAAGAGGCAGGTACTGGGGGCCTGCTCACCAGGAGCTCAGCACGGAAAGCAGACCCGGCGACCAGAGACACACCCCTGATCAACAATGGCAGCTGCAAGCAAGGAACCCCCAGAGTGGTGGTTTGGAAAGTACTGTCCCTCCTCGAAGTGGGCCTGGGGCTGGGGGGGGGAGGGAGGAGGGCGGGCACTCATGTCTGAGGTGGTCAGCAGCAGCTCACCTGGTTATCAGACGTCACCAGGTGCTGTACTGTCTGGCCGTCTGCCGTAGTGATCTCTTGGATGTAGGTGGCTTCCTCCTGCCAGGGCCAAGCCACCTCTAGCTTCAGATCTCTAGGCATCCCCACCCCTGCCTGTGACCTACCATGAGGGCCCCCAATTCAGGCTCTCACCTGATTGGTCACTGTCTGTTCCTGGGCCACAATGATGTGTTCCTGGCCCAGCGCCTGCTGTAGCCGCTCTGGGCCTAGGACCCCGTGACTGGACTGGAGTGCAGCTGGGCAGAGAGGAAGACACTCACTCAGGGGCTCTGGAGAAACCTGAAATGTCCTGGCCCGACTCTGGCCCACGGGTGCTCTCTGGGGCAGTGGCTCAAGTCCCTTGTCCACCCTGGGGCCCCAGGGGCAGCTCACTGTGCAATGTGGCCAGTGTCTCATCATCACTGTTCAGGATGATGGTCTGGGTGGGGGTCCGGGCTGGGGCCCGAGCAGTTGGGGTTGCTGCTTTTCTCCCATCAGGACTATGCAGCCGCTGGATGTGGAACTTGAGGTGCCCGTTGCGGTTGAACCTGAAGGGGAAGGAAGAAGGCTCAGGGGCAGCCCCACCACATGTGCCCAACAGCCTGTACCCCCGTGCACCTGGCCTTACCGCTGCCTGCAGAGGTGGCACTCGAAAGGCTTCTCATTGGTGTGGGTCAGCATGTGCCGGCGCAGGTCCTTCTTATTCTTGGAGGCAAAGCTGCACTGGCTGCACTGGTGGGGTCGCAGGCTTGAGTGCTGTGCCATGTGGGCCTGCAGACGGGCAGAGTCAAGGGTGTCGGCTGGGTCAGGACAGACAGCTTTCCCCAGATAGAGCCGCTAGGGACCCTGACCTCAGTGCCATGGATCTGGGAGGAGCCGAGTAAAAAATACACGTCAGAGTCAGACTAAGGTCTAGTGCTGCTGGGTGTTGGGGGAAAAGCCACAGGCTCCGTCACTAGTTCACCTGGAAAGCCCTGTCCCTACTCAGACTCAGTTCGCCCCCCTATGTAACTAACACACAGGCTCAGATGAGGGCCCACTGAAGGTCTCTTGCAGCCCTGACGCTTGAGCCCTGCTTCCCTCACTGTGCTGCTGATGAGTCAGTGTGGTTGGATCTGAGAATGGGTGGTCCTCAGGCAAATGGCCAGGGGCCCTGGAACCCAGCCTTCACACCGCCGCTGCTCCGTTGGACTCTGCCCTCTGTATCCTGCAGGACTTGAATCTCCCTAGCGTGCCACTGCCTCTGTGCATCTTCCCCAGCACCCCAAGCCCACGTGACTCATCCCGTTGTGCTCTGCTGTGTTCATGTAGTTCCCCCTGGGGACACTGTCAGTCTGTTAGTCACGTGTGGCCTGGTTTGCCTTCCCACCAGACTGAGCTCCCTGACAGCTGGGGCCCTGCTGAGTCAGTGGGGAGGGAAGGGCTTTGCCTGAGGGGACACTCAGTCAAGGTTTGTTACACAGTCGGGTGCCAGCAGAGGCACATGGGACACCTACCCGGACCTCAGGCCACTGGCGAGCACTGAAGGGGCAGTCAGGGCACTTGAAGGCGCTAGGCCCAGCGTGGGCCCGTTTGTGACTCTCCATCTCAGCTCGGCCAGGGAAGGCCTCAGCACAGATCTTGCAGGAAAATTTCTTTGACGATGCAGTGGCTGCAGATGGTGGCGAGGAGGGCACTACCAGGCCCAGGGCTTTGCTGGCTGCAGGAGGTGGGGAGGCAGAGCCCTGGGGGTCCCCTACCCGGTGGGTCCTGGCTGGAGACGGGGGCTCAGGGCCGTCTCTGGGCAGCCCCCCACACTGCAGCAGGGGCCACTTTGCTCCAGAGGCCAGGGCATCCGGACTTGGGAAGGAGATGGAGCCATCTGCAGTCAGCTGTGGAGAGATTGGGGAACGTGAGGCACAGAGGGAGGGAAGGATGAGAAATGGGGTAGTGGCGGGCTACCCCGAGCTTCACCTCAATGTGGTGCAGCTGGGTCCCATCGGCTGCCATGATGTAGTGGGTGCCAGCTTCCTTCAGGGTGTCGCTCACAACCACAGCCTGGGCTGCCTCTCCTGGGGGCTCCTCACTGTGAGCACAAAGGAGGGGAGAGGTGAGGCAATGTTCTCTGAGAGGCTGGAGGGCCACAGGAGTCTCCTTCCCCAAGAAAGTCATCAGCTGAGTGACTGCCACCACAGGTAGAGCCCCAGTTTAAATCCTGGCTGCGCCTCTTACCATCCAGTCCTTCACTGCCTCTTCAGTAAATGGTGACCACGTGTCTAATGTATTGTCCTGCTCAAAAGTGGTCATCCCTACTCTCTTAATGGGCATGGGTGGCGAGGTGAAAGGCCCCTGGGGTCAAGCCCAAGTCTGGCCAAGTGGGGCAGAAAGAGAGCAAGTGGGGGCGGCAGGGCTGATAAGGACCCACAGCCCATGAGCAGATGCTGAGACTGGGCTGCTCAGGTGCTGGCCCCGGGATCCGGACTCCCGTCCCAGCTAAACAATTCGGTACTTAGATGCAGGGCTTCCTCAGAGTGCCCAGGGGTTCGACAAACGTGGAAAACAAACACTTCTGCCCCAAACGTGCTCAGTGTAAAGGAAGCCAGGTGCACCTGCAGGGCCTCCAGTTTTGTTAAGGCACCTGAGCTCCTTCCGAAGGTCAGAACTGGAAAACACCTTCGAGACCATCCAGAACAAAGCACACATGAGCCAGCGTTCAGATCTACTGCATGTCTGACCTTAGGTGAGTTCCTTCACCTCCCTCCTCGTTTGTAAAGTGAGGGAAACGTGGATCTCACGGAAATGGTTTAAGCGAGTTCATGAATGTCAAGTACGTGGAACATCTTCAGTGGCCAAAAAACTGTAGCTCTTGACCTCCTGCAAGGGATATCACTTTCCTACATGCCAATCATTTTACAGGTATTAGGAGCCAACTAGGCTTGGGTGGGAAGGTGGGGTCCTCATCTGACTCCCCCCCAGCACACCTACAAATGGCTGAATGGGGTCTTGCAGGCGGCAGGTCTCACCTGTAAGGTGTGCCGGGAGCTGATGTGCCCTCCTCCACAGGGGGTGCCGTGATGACGCTGTAGCCAGCCCCGCTGAACGGCCCAGGCGCCAGGGTGATCTGCTGTAGGTCAGGGGGGCCTAGCTGGCTCTCAGCAGCCACACTGCCCCCTGGCTCTGCCACGTGGAGGGTTACCACTTGGGGAGTAGCACCTGCTGGGGAGGGCTGCCCACCGGAGGACGCTAACTCTGCTTCCACGTCCTCTGACTTCACCACAGCCACCTGCAACAGCATCAGTGGGCATCATGAGTAAAGTCTGTGGCAAAGGAGCTGGCATTCAAGGCCTTTTTCTATCTCAGGGCCTCAAAGCTCCCCTACACTCTGGCTAGACCCAGTGCCACTGCCAGTCAATTGCACAATAACAACTGTGTGCTCCCAGCAACTGGAAAGAGACTTTGCCATACATCCCATGATGAGGACAGGCCCCACAGCAAGGAATTATCTTGCCCAAAGTGCCAAAATTAAGAAAGCCTGGGGTAGAGGAACAAGCGGCAAACCATTTAAGAAAAAAAATGAGTCAGAGCTCTACCTCACATCCTCCTCCAAAGTCTGCTTCACATTGATTAAAGATCGAAATGTAATAAATAAAACTCGAAATATCTTAAACGAAAATGTGGATATTTTTATAATCCTTGGGATGGGAAGATTTTCCTAATCACGACAAAAGACGCTAAAACCTACAGCAAAACAAACCATAAAATGAGATCAGAAAACAAAGGGAGGTATTTAATGATCCATATTAGAGATAAAAGGCAGACTTTCCTCATATACACAGAGACCTTACCAAGTGATAATAAAAAGACTAATAATTTAATAGAAAAATAGATACAGGACATAGGTAAGTCAGAGAATAAGTAAAATGGTCTATGAACATACAGAAAAATTCAATCTCATTTATGACCACAAAATTACAAAATAAGACCATGACATCTACTCCCATCGCACAGAAGGGACCTGTAAAGACTGACGCTACCCAGTGCTGACGGGGCTGTGGGGAAACACACTCTGGCAGTGGTCATGTAATTAGCGTATCTTATTTTGAGGCTCCATACCTCGGGATCCATTGATTCTACTTCTAGGCGGCTTTTTAAAAAAACTAAAAAACATGTTTATGAGCACCTGAAAATGTGTGCACACTGGAGCACTGCCTTGAGTTAATAAAAAATTGGAAACCATCCAGTCATAAAGGACTGACAAAACTTCAGGAAATCTATCTGATGGAGTGATGTGGAGAAGTCAGGACACAAGAGATGGGTGTGTGTGGCCAGGCGGTGCCTCATGTGCTATCGAGGGAAGAAAAGGCAGGCTGTCGATCAGCATGGGGAGTGTGATCCCATTTTTTGAGGATCACAAGATCTATGTGTTGGTGAGCTCATGGACAAAACTCTGCAGAAATGCTTATTAAGCTGTTCACAGTGGAAACTAAGGGGAAGGGAGGAATTTTACGGACTTTCTAAAGAGAATATTTTTTAATGTTCATTTTTGTTTGTTTGTTTGTTTTCTTAATGCTCATTTTGAGTTTTACAAGCATATGCTTTTGTAACCAGAAAAACAAAAACAAGAAACCCAAAATGCATGACACTGGCATGAGAACAGCAGACAGAGCAACAGAACAGAACTTGTCTAGAAACAGACTCCTGTACACGTGGGAATCTAGTGCACAATAAAGAGGATATTCTGAACCACAGGGAAGATTTGAGGATTTGATCTACTGCACTGGAAAACTTTTGGAAAAAAAATAAAGATAGTCCCCTACCTTTCTGTATACACCAAAAATAAATTCCAGGTGGAATAAAGATTTAAGTGTAAAAAATGAACCCCTAAGAAGAAAATACAAACGAATATTCATATAATCTTGAGGTGAAGGAGGCCTTTCTACGGATGATATCAAAGGCAAAAACTGTAACAAAGTGATACATTTGTCTAAAAATGTAAAACTATATAACCCCAAACACTGCAAACTAAACCCTATGAAGATTTCCAGGTCCAGCACCAGGCTTCCTCCTCCATGGAGTTTTGTCTGTCCCTGAGCAGCATGTTACTATTCCAAGTTCTTGGAAATTATCATTTCAAACATACGATCTACATCTTTTCAACAAGCTGGGAGACAAGAGGTGCTAACAACGTTTCCCTGCCTTAGAGAAGCACATGGGGAGAGGAGGGAGGCAGTGGGGTGGAGGAGGGAGAAGTAAAGACAATGAACTTGAGGGCTTCAGGTGCATGGAACAAGCAAGAGCTCTGAGCTGGAGAAAGCCTTGGGAGTCCGTCAGGCTGTGGGAGGTGGCACAGAATCAGGACACGAGGCTAGATGGAAAGCTACTTCAGACCCACAGGCACAGGACGGCCACAGAGCTAGCAGAAAACCAACGAGAACAGGGTCCCAGAAACAACAAGGGTCGTGCTTACTACTCAGCATGGTGGAGGTCGCTGTTGACTCCAGAGAGTGGAGTGGGAGATCCTTTGACCTCCCTGGCCTCCTGGGGCCTCCCTGGCACAGCTGGTCCCCATCCTCTGCATTTGTTTGCTCGCTGGGTTTCAGTGGATCTGTCTCCCCACTAACTGGGAGCTCCCTGAGGACAGGGCATGTCCGCTTCATCACTCTCCTCCCTCCACCCCTGTGTCCAGTGCAGAGCCGGCATCAAAGGTAGGCGGGCCGGAGAGAATTCCCAGCAGCTCACCCACCTGCAGGGCTGTGCCCCCCAGCTCCCGCTGAGTGCTCATGTTCAACAGCAGATCCAAGGCTGTCTGTGTGGCCATGGCAGTGGACTCCTCAGCTCCTGCGTTGGGTGAGACCCGAGCCTTAGAAAGGGCTAGGAAACTGGCACCCAATGCCCCCTTCCCCACCCTCCCCATCAGCACAAGCCCTGCCCCTGCTACCACCCTCCCTCAGAACTCACCTTGCTGGTAGATGATGGTGGCACCACCCAGGGTGTCAGAACAGAGCAGTGGGGGGTTCTCAGGGGACTGGAAAGGTGCTGCCTCTGGGGGGATCTGTGGGGCAGGAATATGGCCAAGTGTGAGAGGAGGCAGCTCAGATTTAAGTGCATCACTAAGCACTTCCTGCATGTCAGACACTTTATGTCTATTGGCTTGTTTCATCTTCACACAAGCACTTTTCAAGATGTTTAGAGCTCAATGCTACTGATGAACTGACTAAGGTTAAAGATCCCACAGCTAGTAAGTAGCAGAACTGGGACTTGGAACACAAGACTGTCTGACTCCAGAACCTCTCTGTGTTCTACCAGCACATTGTGATGGTCCATCTTTTGGGGCAGGCAATATACTTAACTACAAGAGTGTATTTCTCAGTCTCCCTTGCAGCTAGGTAAAGTGTGGCCATGTGGCTAAGCAGAAGCTTCTGGTAATGTTCACGAGGAAGGTAAGATGGCTAGATGGCAGGCATCCTTTTTACTCTCCCCCTAGCCCTTCCTCCTGCTTCTTGCTTGAGCTGTGGCTAGGAAGGCTGGAGCTTCTGCAGCCATACTGGATCATGAAGCAACCACAAATATTGGGAGCTGTATGCCTAGGATGACTGGGAAAGAATACTAAGAGCTTGGTTCCTGATGACTGACCATGGAACCAACAAATCAGCCCTGGGCTGCCGACCTTTGGACTTCTTTTATGTGAGAAAATGCTAAACTATTACCACAATTAAGCTAGTGATATTTTCATTCTCTAATACTAGTGCTGGAAAACCACCCCTAGTCTGAGCTTAGGGATGGCATTTGTGACCTCAGCTGTTCTTTACCATAATCCAGAGAGGCAGAGGTCATTTCGTTGTACCCAAAGTGCAAATGGGGATGTTGGGGTTGGGAGAGGTGGCATCATACTGGCATTCTTGCCCTGCCTGCAAACCTCTTCTGTCTGCTGCCTGCTTGGCTGAGCTTACCTCAGGAGGCCCTGGGGAGCTGGGTGGTGGTCTAGGGGCTGCACTATGCTGCTGCTTCAGCTCCTCAATCTGCTGCAGAGAGAAGAAGGGGCGACGGCGGGAGGGGGGCTCCTCAGGGTGGCGCCGCCCCCATTCCTCGAAGCTGCTAGCGTGCCGGCACCGCACGTGCAGGCGTAGATTCTTCTTGTGCCTTGTGCTGAAGTGGCAGTACTCACAGGCAAAGGGCTTGGCCCCTGCAGGCACACGTGAAGGGGCGCTTGGGCTTGCCTACCCCCTCTAGGAAGCCTTCCGTGACCTCAAGGCCCTCCCCAACTATTCACTCCCAGAGATGTGTGCTCAAGCTCAGGGAACATATGCTCTGTCCACTCCAGTGGGCCGGGACACAGACGAACCAGGTCCACCTTCCACATTCACAGCCTTCCTGTGAGAGCCTATTTTTAAGGTCACTCAACCATGGCTCCTCTTATGAATCACCTCCCCTCAGGGAGCCAGGATTCCAACTAAAGGACCCCTGGCTCCCTTTCTCTAATCTTCCCCAGCGTGCCTGCCAGAGGGCTGTACACCAGTGAGGAGGAAGAACCAGCTTTCACTGTCTATCCTCCGTGGGCCAGCTTCAGCTGCTTCATCTGCCAAGGGCAGGGCCTATGGATGACCCGTCTCTAGCCCCAGCGCCCAGCACAGGCAGGGCTCAGGAACAAATGGAACTCACTTTTATAACAACCACATGGTTGGTATCCCCCCTCTCACTGCTAAGAAAGGCTCAGAGAGGACAAGTGACTGGCCCCAGGCACACAGAGAAGAGCTGGCTGAGTTAGAGTCAGAGCTGAGGTTAGAGTGCGTCCTAGAGGGGATTCCCTTGCAATTGAAGGGCAGGGGCTGCCGAGGCCAGTGGGGAGGACAGAGCTGAGCCTCCGACTGGGGGCAACGGAGCCTGAGGGCTCACCATCCATGGTGGGGTGGGGCTGGGGCATGGCCAGCCTGACCTGTATGCTTGACTGCCACGTGGGACAGTAGGAAGTCCTCTCGGAAGGTGCGGTAGGGGCAAAAGGTGCATTTGAAGGGCTTGTCGCTGACATGGGACAACTGGTGGTTCAGCAGTGCTTTCTTGTCCTCACAAACAAACTCGCAGAACTCGCACTTGAACCTGGAGGTGGTCAGAGGGGGAAAGCTCAGTGTTCGGGTGCGACAGGGGTGCTGCAGTCCTAAGGCCTCCTTGTCAGTGTACCTGCGGTTGGCGACAGCCTGGATGTGCGTGAGTAGATGCATCTTGAAGGTGTAACGTTTCTTAAAGGACTTCCCACACTGCGGGAGGGCGGAGTGAATTAGATGGGGGATCCCCCAGGCAGGTCCTCACCCCGACCCCACACCAGCCCTGCCCTTGGCCCTACCCACCTTGTCACACATGTGGGGCTTCTCTGTGCTGTGTGTCTTCATGTGCTGTGTGAGTCTCTTCTGCATGGGGTAGACACGGCCACACACGGGGCAGGGGAAGGAGCTCAGCTTCGGGGTCTGGGAAGGGTCAGGAGGGGCCAGACGGAGAGAGGAAGGGAGGAGGGAGAGTGAGACCTCATCTCCTGCCCTCACCCCCATAAGTGGCCCTGAAGCAGGCTCTCTTCCCGAGTCAGGGCCCCAGACTCACCGGATCTGGTCTCTTTTTCCTGGGGGAGAAAGGCAGAGGAGTCAGACCATTGCTTCCCCAAGCCCAGCCCAGATCCTCTCCCATCAACCAGACCCAGGCTCAGCCCTGAGTGTCCCCAGGCCCCACCCAAGCCCCTTTCTCTTAGAACAGTGTTTCCCCAACTGGAGTTTGCTAGGGAAAATGTGAAGAGATGTGCTATAAACAGGTTTTGCAGTCAACTAAGTTTATTCAAGAGTACATTCTCTCTCTGTGTCACAAAATATATTTGCATTTTGAAGGTTCTAAGAAGTTCTGCAGGAAAGAGAACTGTCAAACCAGGTGTTTGACCTGGTGTCCCTAATCTTATTTAGACATAGAATTAATTAGTTAATTATCTACTTACCTATCTAATCCATCCATCTATCTATTTAAACCTAGACACATCTTGGAGAGCTGGCTTTCCCACAAATAGATCGAGTCACTGTCCTCATGGATCCCTGTATCCAACCTTTGCTCACACTGCACCCCTGTGCATCTCACTCCTTCCTGAAGCTACAGATCTAGTTATAATTCAGTGAGTAATCACTAGGCCCCTAAGGGTTTTTGTTTTTCACCCTCTTGTCCTAGGTCTGCTCTATCAGGGCTGTGAGATAGCATGGGCCTGGAGCCTGGAAGATCTTTAGATCATTCTCTGATCCCCTTTAGGTACACGATTTCCCTTAACCCTGACAACGACTCCCATTTTGCAAAACTTGAAGTAGGAAAGAGACCAAACAAGGCCCTGCTACTGCTCTACTCTGCTGTGATCTGGGATGAATCGCCTTGCCTTCCCCATGTTTGTCATGTGCCGCGAATGCAGCTTACTCAGAGCAGGGGCTTGGTAAATGGGAATCTATGGTGACCCTTGGCCTCTGCCGCCCCATCTGCACTGACCGGTCCCGGCTGTGCACCGCCGCGTGCCGGATGACATCCTTCCGATAGACGCTGGTGTAGCTGCATTCGTCACACTTGTACGGCTTACTGCCCACGTGATTGAACATGTGCTCCTGTGAGAGAGGCAGAAGGACGGCACTGGGGCACAACCTCCCTTCCTGCCCACCTGCCCAGTGCCCACAGCCTGAGAGTTGCCCCTTCCCCACTGCACTCTGGGACTCCCCCCTCCTCCAGGGCAGGGTTCCACAGAACAACTTCGCATCCAGGGCCCCATGTGAGGGAGGAAGTACGGTATGCAGAAAGCACAGGGGCTCTGGCCATCCGTGCTCAAGGTATCTCAACATCTGCCCATGACAGCCAACTCTGCCTCTCTTTGTGCAAGCCAAGCTGCAGTTTCCTGGGTCAGATACCTATATGACCTCATCAGGCTGTGTGAGGATAAAATCAGAGTGCCTAGGAGGCCCGGGATAAAAGATGGGCTCGGGCTACTGCAGGCCCACCTGGCACCTCCGGGTAGAAAAGGAGCCCCTCTCCTGAGACACGTTACTGCCACCTGCTGGAAGAGCTTCTAACACACTGAATTAGACTAAAGCAGCTTTGCTGCCATCTGCCAGGTGTGGCGGGGAAGAAGCAAATCTCTGAAGATGTGAGACCGCCACGCAGTGTGTGCCCACCTCTGACATCCTCCAGTGAACCTGTGGCCCAGACATACCCTGCAAAGGGGCAGGAGGGTGCCCGGTCCACTCCCTCTCAGGGCCTTCTCCTGCCCAGTGTCCCTTCCTCCTCCTGCCCTGGCCCGTGCCTGCCTCCCGCCTCCCTCCATGCACCTTGAGTGAGGACCAGCGGCGGGAGCGGTAGCTGCACTGCAGGCACTTGAAGAGCTGGGGGTCTCCAGCCTCGTGGGAGTTGACGTGGAAGCGCAGGTCCTCGTGGGACAGGAAGCGGGAGCCGCAGATGCGGCACAGGAAGGGCCTCAGGAGCGGCTTGGGCGACTTGTAATAGTACCTGTCAGGAGGGTGTTGAGGAAAGGTCTGGCTGGGTGGGGGGCCTGGCCGCCGCCGCCCCCCATCTCTGCTCCGCATACTTGCGGTATTTCTTGCCCAGGAAGCGCCTGGAGGGTCGACCACGGCGGCGGGGTGGGGCGTCAGGCTCGTCCTGACAGGACAGCTCCGTGTTCTCCGCATCTGACTGGCTCACACCGGGTTCCACTGGGGGCTTGTCAGCCTTGCCCAGGGCCACCAGGCGTCCGGGGCCCGAGGAGCTGGGGGCCTCGGGGTCTTGTGGCTCTTGAGGGCTCTGTCCACTCTGGGAACTCACTAGAGGCTCTACTTCCACACCTGCCATGGACACACCAGAACAGATGTGGACAGGTGTGCCAGAGGCCAGGCAAAACATGCCCCCCACACTGTCAGACCACTGATGGGCATGCCAGGTCACAGGACTGACACACACAGCCTGTGGTTAGAGGGCAGCATGGACACCCGCCCTCTGACATGCCATTAGCATGACTTAAACAGGACAGTCTGGAGCAGTAGCGAGAGAGCAGGGACCGCCCAGCCAGGAGACCTGCATGTAGGCTGAGCTCTGCCACCAACTTGCTGTGTGTCCTTTGGCAAAGCCACTCCCCTCCCTGAGCCTCATTTTCCCTATCTGTCAAACAGAGCCGGTAACTGCTGCTGTAGTGACCTCGCAGAAACATTCTAAGATCTGGGGAGCAAGAGCAACACTTAAACACTGGTTTTCCAGAGGGAGCCCGGGTGGCAGAAGGGCCAACGGGAGGAAGGAGAAGACCCCACTATACACGCTCACGAAGCCTTTGTAGCCTGAACAACGCAACGTGCTACCTATCCAAAAACATCAACACTATTCAATGTGATGTTTTAAAACTTAAAAAAGTGAAGCATGCAGTGCTGGTAACATCCTGTTTCTTGACTGGAGTACCAGGTTACTAAGATGCATTCACCTTGTGAACACTCACTGAGCCGGGCACTTAGGAGACATGTGCTTTTTTCCACACATATATCTTGGTAAAAAGTTATTTTAAGAAGGAGACTCAAAAACATAACACCCCTCCCACCTCCAAACAGCTACTGTGGGTCTTTTGTATCTATTTAACCCTTGAAACAATCTGAAGAGGCAGGTGCTATCACCTCCATTCATAAGGGAGCGGGAGATTTAAGAAACAAAGTTTAAAAAAAAAAAAAAAAAAGAAAAAAGGAAGTGAAGCGACATGCCCCAGGTCACGCATCTGCTAGGCTGCAGAGCTGGCACTCACACCCGCAGCAGGTCTTTCCTGTCCCTTGCCCTAACGCTCTACGTTGTGCTCCTCAGACACAGCTTCAGGCCTCAGACTTGTCCTCATTTCAGTAATAATTCTTAAAACTTTCCCCTTGATGAGCAGGCCTGGTCACCCTGGTGGGTTTCAGACGTGCTGCTCTGCACAGCACACTCAGTCCCCAGGCTCCACAGAAGCAAGCAGGGAATGAGGCCATCCCTGAGGCCCACCCACGTGGAAGTCTCACCATCCGGGAGGTCCGAGGTCTCCACGCGAGGCAGCTTCCGGGGCCGGCCAGGTCTCCTGCGGGGTCTGGGTGTACTGGGAGTAGGGCGCTGGGGCCGTAGCTGCCGGCCCCGGGGCTCGTCCTCAGCCGGGTTGTAGTCACTGTCCTCTGTAGAGACGGCAGAGAAGGTGGGCATCAGTTTCGACCTTTCAGCCCTGACCCCTTGCCAGCTCCCCTGGAAAGAGGCCCACTTCCCCAACCCTGCCTACTCCTTCCTTCAAACCCATCAGTGATGCCTCCTCCAGGATGCCCTCCTGATATTCCCCTGGCTGACTGTGAGTGTCCCTATCCAAGCCCCTGCAGTCCTTTCTCTGCACCTTTCCTAATGCCTACCACTAGCTCAAACGGCACCTTTATGCAAATTAGAAAGCACCCCTTCCTCAACACACTTTACAGCCAATGTTAGAAAATACTTGTAATAAACATTCAAGTCTACAAACTCTGCAACTTTGCTATCCAATGCGGGGGCCACTAGCCATATGTGGCTATTGTGCACTTGAAACGTTCCTAGTCTAAAATGAGACATAATTTAAGTGTAAAACGCACACTGGATTTCCAAAAGTTAGTATGACGAAAGTAACTATTAATTTTTTATAATGATTGCATTTTGAAATATTTTAGACATCATGGGTAGACAAAATAAATTATTAACCTTAATTTCACTTTTTTAATACAGCTATCAAAAATAGTACATATGAGGCCTGCATTCTATTTGTTGGGCAAACATCAATGTGACCCTTAGATATGGTGCTATTTTTCAGTGCAGTCTGTACAACTGCACACAAAGGTCCTGGTCCCCAAGCCCCAACTCCTGTCTTATACTGGAGGTGCTTCTAGCTGTGTCTGTGCCAGTTCTCTTCCTAGCCCTCCATGGGGGCCAGAGGGAGCTCAGTATTTGCAGATGTGGGTGGGGGTGGCACGGTAGCCTACCTTCCAGGTCGTCAATGGCACCAGCATCTACGATGTCATCGTCATCTTCCTCCTCTGGCCCCTGTTCCTCCTGGGTCTTGGCCAAGGTGCCCCACTTCCGCAGACGTCCCTTTTTACCAGCTGCTGCTGCTGCTGGGGACAGGATGACAAGCCTGCCACATCTGACCCTAGGCACCCTAGCTCCACGTGCGCAGTCAGGCAAGCAGGCTGCTATTCACACACCTGGGCGGAAATGCCGCTCCCGCATGTGGCGCAACAGTGTGGCTTTGGTGCTGCTCCGGTACTGGCACATCTTGCACTTGAACTGCTGCACTACCACCACCTCCATCATGGCCTCCAGGCTCTGTAGGTCTGGCTCCTCAGTGCCAGAACCCAGGCGGGGCTGTGCTGGGGAGCTAGGCCCACCCTGTGCCTCTTCAGGTGGCTCCAGGCATGTGGATGTAGACGTGGGGCCATCGGCAAGAGCCTCAATGGCTGCCAGGCTGTGGGCCAGGGCAGAACTCGACATTGGCGATGCCATGGGGGCACCTGGTGGGGGTGGTAGTAAGGGAATCAGAGGGAAGGAAGTGGAAGGGGAGGTTGACCATGAGCTACAGCTACCCCCTCCTAGGCAGGTCCAGGGATCCTAGAACCCAACTCCCCACCAGACTAACAGTGGGGAAACTGAGGCCTAGAGCAGTGGATAACCTACCTGCCAAGATGACACGTTGAGTCTGTGGCAGAGCCTCTGGCTCTTACTCCCTGACCCACTAAATGGTTCCCTGGGTCTGGTGCCTGGGGTCTTACCATCGTCTGGTCCCTGTAGGATCAGGTACCGTGTGGTCTCGGCCCTGCTACCCTCAGCACTGGTCACGGTGATGCAGCCTAAGCAGAGATGTGGGGAGGGGATGCCCAGCTGATAATGACAGTTGTCAATGCCCACACTCATTCTTACTTACCCATGATTGTGAGCCAGCTGCACTGCCCCTCTGAGCCTCAGCTGCCCCGCTGCCCACCTCTCGTCCAGGGCAAGGGTGTTAGGAGGTCTGGTGTGAGTGACATGCTGGCCCAGGAGCCAGTTCCCAGCTGCCTGCCTTTAACCATTAAACATGGAGGGTCCCCTCTTTCCTTGCCAAACTTCTCCAAGGTCAAGGCCCTGCTCCTGCATCATTTTCTTAGGACTGGTTTTCCAGACCATCCCAGGGCTTTTCCAGGTACTACAACCCTTACATACATCTTTAATAACAGAAGGTAGCATGGTCAATCATGAGCACCAGCTCTGGAGTGAGACGGTCTGAGCTCATGGCCCAATGCTTGCTGATGACAGCGGGTATGTTATTTTATGTCCTCTGTGCCTCGCTTAGCTTTCTCATCCAGACTGTGGGGATAATAATAAAACCTACTTTTTGGGGTTACCAAGAGGATTAAGGAGCTACTGCATGTAGAATATTTAGAACAGACCTCAGTACAAAGTTAGGAATTACTGTTTCTATATTTAGTGAGTGCTTCTCATGTCAGGCTCTGTACTGCACTGTCTCATTAAACCTTCACATCATTTACCACCATGAGACCAGGTTACTGTTCCCATGTTACAAACTCAGAGTGGTAAGGTTATTTGCCCGAGCCTGTACAGCTGGTTCTGCAGGGAAACCCCTGTGGGCAACTCTTGCTCCAGGCGGCCTGACTCACTCTGGATGAGGTCGGGCCCGATGGTGGACTCGATGATCTTGTCAATGGCTGAGCCCAGGTCTGAGGAAGAAGCCGTGCAGTCGGACACCAGCATGTTGGGGTCTGGGAGCGCACTGGAGTGCACCAGGGCTGGGGGGCCACCTGTCACCCCTGCCTCTGGCCCATGGGAAACAGAAGATGAATCAGGGAGGTAGCCATGGGGCAAAGGGTCTGTGCTGGAGCTGCTCTCAGATACCTCCTCCTGCGGGACAGGAAACAGGGAGAGAGGGAGTTCAGGAGCTAGGGATGGGGCAGGGCAGGCTGCCACCCACCTGGGGCCCCTTGGCCCAAGGACATGGTGAATGGAGCCACCCACACCCTCAACCCCATTGAGGACCAGTGGGAGAAGCTCTGTAGTCACGGAGCCTCCCAAGAACAAGCCCCCGGATCCCTGGCTCTGGTCAGGTAAAAGGCCTCACACCCTCCACACCCTCCACAAAAGCCAGGTGGACCTGTTTTCATTGGGCTTTCGAATAAGCTAATCCCCTCTGCCTGAAATACTCCCCAGCACCATAGCATGGCTAACTCCTACCCAGCTTTCTCATTGCCCATTTAGATGGTACCTTCTGGGAAGGTGACTCTGACCCCTAATGCCAAGTTAGGACCTCTCCGTCTTCAATGCTGCAGGCGTCTGTGTCCCCCGATCTCATCATGGTTCACTCTGCAGTATAAGTCTGCCTGGTCAGACTCTACCCTCCATAAGGGCCAGGACCACATCTTTCTCGTGTCCTGCTGTATCCCCAGGGTCCAGCACAAGCTGGGCACATGGTAGGTCCATCTCTGCTGAATTAATGAGACCCGTGGACCCCAAAGTGAGGGCTACTGTTGGGCACCCCTATAATGTGATGTACTGAAAATGATCACTGCCTTGCAGATAATGACAATGGTAATGGCTAATACTTATGAGTGCTTACCATGTGCTGAACACTGTTTTAATTGCATGTATCAGTTCATTTAATTTCCCCCCAAAATCTACTGAAGCAGGTACTTTACAGATGAGAAAAGTAAGACTACAAATTGGGTAGCTTGTCCAAGCTCACAGAGCTAAGAGGCAGCAGAGCCAGGAGGAGACTATTTTACAAAGCGTTTCCAAGAAAATGTCTGGTAGGAGCTCACAACAGAGCACCCTCAGCAACTGATATTTCTACTCCATTTTACAGACCCAAGACTGAGGCTCAAATAAGTCTCCCAGTGAATCAGAGGTAGAGCCAAGACTTGAACCTACATCTCAAAGAGTGAGGACAATGAATAGCACAGTAGATCTGAATCCTGGCTCTGTGCCTCAGTTTCCTTCTCTGTAAGATGTTGAAAAGAACGGTTATGTGTCTTACAAGGTATGAAGCTTAAATGAGAAAATCCATGCTAGGGGCTTGGCATGATGCCTGGCTCACAGTAAACCATAAACAAATATTAGTTATAAGCAAGCCTTGCAGACTGCTTCCCCTTGGCTGCCAGGCTCTGCTGCCTGCGGTCCCTGCTTCCACCCACGCCGGCCAGCACGGTCCATACCAGAGAGCTGCTGCCGCGATCCGAGCTCTGCCCCACACCAGTGTCGTCGGCCTCCGCCGGCGCTGGGGCGGCCGCGGCGTCGCTGCTGTCGGCCGACACGGCTTCAGAGGTGCCCACACCCAAGCCGCTCTCAGAGGGCTCCTCGGGCCGGCCAGGCCTAGGGGCCGCGTCGCTACTGCTCTCCACCTCGTTCTCCTCCATCGGCTCCGAGGGCCGCCCGACAGGGGGGCGCAGGATCCGGAGCCTTCACTCTGCGAGAGGAGCCGATGGGGTCTGGAACAGGTGGGCCTCCTCCCCAGCCCCGCCGGCCCACCCAGCTGCACCCGTGGGCCCATTTCGCTGATGCAAAGACTGAGTTGTAGACAGGGTGGGGCTTCGCTCGTGCAGAGCGAAGGGAGCTTCGGGAAAACATGACCGAGAAGCCTTGCCTCCCAGTCTCGGGCCCTTCCCCCATCCCCGGGAGGGTGGTCAATGGCGGGTAATCTTGACCCTTTCCTCCTCTCCTCCATGACTCCCGCAGAGTGGTTCGCTGTAAGGGCCCCGTCGGACTCAGTGGTTCAGCCCTTCGGTCCCCCGAGTCCCCCCGGGTGCAGGGTCGGTGGTACAGCCCGCAGGCCCCCTGGGTCAGCGGCTTGCTCCCCCCTCCTCTGGTTCCCGTGCGGAGGGGGCTGACAGCTACGGTCCCGGGGCCTGGAGACTCGGGGCTGTCCCCGGCGCTGCCTGCGCTCCAGGCCCGACGCCATCTTGTGGCGGCGCCGGTTTCCGCTCAGGCAAGTGCGAGAGCGACTAAAGGGCCTGGGACCCCGGGGCCCTGTTCGGGCAGCCCCGCCGGCCCGGACCTCGCCGCCGGATATCCCCGCAGTGTTGCCCCACTTCACGGCAGGGTGCGGTGGGGCGACCTGAGTCCACCTGACGCTCACCTGACGCTTTCGTAACCGCGTTCCTCTCCGACTCCGGCATCGATGAGGTCGCCATCCTTTTTCCCTTGCTGCGGAGGGACCCATCGGCCTACCGTAGGCCGGAACTACTTCCTACGACGATACGGAGAACGATAGGCTTCCAGTGTACCGGAAGGTGGCCCCAAGGCCTCACAACCATAAGCGAGTCCGAAGAGAATCTAGAATTTTATATGTCGCCTAGTGTGAGAGACTGAGTCCACTAGGGGTTGGGGACTACTTTCACGGCGGAGGCATACATAGGATGATTATGTGACGTAACTGCTGGGTCCCTTCCCTGGGCCGCAGGGTTGGGCGCGGCTAAGGCTGGTCCCACTTCCTTGGGCGTGGCTCCCGGTGGCCACGCCTTTCCCGGAACAGCTCCGAAAAGCGAGCGACCGGGAAGATTTGGCTTGGCTCGGAGACGAGGAAATGTTACCGGCTTTTAACCGATTAGTTTACATTCTCATCGAACCCAATCAAATCCTTCCCGATTAGGTTTGATAGTCGTGGGAGGAGGGGAACATATAATCTTTTTACAGATGGGGAAACAGGCCTGGAGATGGAAATGGCTGGTCCAAAGTTACAAGTAAAGGGACTCGGGATGTAAGCCTGGATGGCTGGAGTTGGGGAAGGGGAGAGTCAGTTCTCTGCTCGTAGCTTTGTGTACAAATCTGTTACATAATAAAGCTGGACGTCAAGATATTCTCCGCAGCTGTCTTCTGGTCAATATAAATAATATAGATATAGTTAAAGGTGTGCAGCCTTTCGGAAAGGTATGACCTCCTGATGCCCGAAATGCCACCTTTGGCAGTATCCTCTGTTTAAACCTTTATATAATTTTGCGCAGGAGCCTGGCGCCCTGGTTTGTCTCTTAGTGTCTGTGTTGCATAAGTTGTCAATTGAAAAGTACAAATTTGGGGGAAAAAACTCCTGCAAAGAAAACTTATTTGAAGACAAAGTGCTTTGAGCACCTTGTGTGTACCTATGAGTTGACTATGAATTGGTTTCCTGGGTCCTTTCCTAGGAGCAGGTTTTGGTAAGGGGAATAGAGCATGAGGCTTCTGGATTGGCTACGCCCTCCACCCTCTCTTCCCCTGCTTCTGTAGGACTAGGTCCGCAGAGCAGCCCTGGAAAGATAGGTAAACAATGACATGATAGCAGGTTGGCTTTGTACCATTGGGCAGTTTTCCAGTGTGGACTGGATTCCTCAGCCCTGCAGAGCCACCTCCAACCCCCATCCCATGTCAGTAGGCTGTACCCTGCTTCTGACCAGGTCACCTCCTTCAAGGATGTTGGGGTACTTGGGAGTAATTCCACAGCACCCATTCCCAGCCCAACTAAGGCCCAATCCTAACCTTGGCCTTTGCCACCAAATCACAGGATTACAGAATATCATGATATAGAAGGTAACAGCCTTTTCATGGAGCCCAAGACCAGAGAGGGAAAGCTCGTGGCCCAAGGTCATGACTGCTTGAAACAAGATATAGAATTCTGCCATTACAAAGACAAGCAAGCCAACCTACCTGGTTTTCTGCCTGCCAATCCAGGGTTCTTCCTACCAGAACATGCAATTGTAGTTCTGGCCTCAGTTTTGATGGAGAGACTTATAGAAGCTGTGAAGAGACTCTGGGTCAGAAGGATATTAAAGTGGACCATTGAGAAAAATGCTGAGGAGAGGAGCTAAGAGGGAAAGAGGAGGGAAAGCACCTTGCATGAGCACCTACCACATGCCAGGCACTGTACATGTGCTTTGCTGCATCATGGTACCTGAAGGAAGCAAGGGTTGTTACAGTCTTCCATTGTAGAGAGGAGACTGTAGAGGCTCAGAGAGGGGAAGAGACTTGTCCAAGGTCACACACCCAACAGGATAGAGCTGGGATACAGTCACAGGTCTGTCTGATTCCAAAGCCCTAAGCAATTTAAATACCATGTGAAGTATGCCTCCTAATTATAATACCTAAAATACGCTGTGCCAGTCACTGTTTTAAGCATTTATCTGCATTAATTTATTTCATCTCATAACTACTCTACGAGGTAGTTGCCATTATTTTTTCCATCTTACATATGAGAAAACAGGCACAGGACAGTAAATCTAAGGAATCTAAGTAAGAGTAGAGCTGGGTCTGAGAACAAGGCGATCTGGCTCTAGACTCCACACTCGTAAAACTGCTGTCCTGTTTCTCATGTAGTAATACTACCACTACCTGGTTCTTAGATGATCCTTCAACTATCTTTTCCTGAGCCAGGAAGAGTGGTTACTAGTTTACCATTTTCCAGATGAAAACACTGAAGCCCAGAGAAAGTGATTTGCTCAAGATCACACAGCAAGTTTCCTGGCCTAACGGAGAGGGCTGCCTTTCTAGGCCAGATCTCCTGCAGCAAATTCTAATCATGCTGGTATATGTTTATTGAGCCCTCACCAAGTACCAGGTGCTTCATCAGGTGCTTTATATGCATTTTTAAACTGTAATCACAGCAACCTGAGATCCTAGGGATTCTCAATATTCCCATGTTACAGATGAGAAACTGAACCTCAGGAGCAGTGAAGGGACTTGTCCAAAGTCATGCACTTGATGGTCAGTAGATGGTCAAACTCTGGTTTCCTGACTCCCAGTCCAGTGCTCCTCCCACAGTCTGAGGTGCCCCAGGAGGACAGCAGAGCTGAGAGGAGGTGGCCAGCAGGTGGATGCTGTGGGGCTCATCACTACCTTCTCTCTGTATGTCATTGTCATCTTTGGGTTTAGCCAAACCTGTTCTTAAAAGACCTATTTATAGCTTAAACCTGTACCACCACTTGGGATGATGAGACCTTTAAGTTGACTCCCTGTGGTGTAAATTAAGGCTTTGTTTTATTTGTCCTAAATCTTTCTTTGTCAGGATTGGAGGATGGAAGGGGAAGTGAGGGAAAGGCCCTCGAACCAGAACACTTGGATTCAGAAAACAATTGCCCAACTAGAATAGTAGGCCAAAGAGTGTTTGCCTGTGCAGGCAATTCCTGAGACCCAGGTAGCAGGTGTCATTTATGTAAATGTCTCATCTGATCATTACACAGACAGGACGGGTAGGAAGGATTTTCATGTCTTTTCATCTGTCTCATTTCCTGTGATAGTCCCAACACTTAGCACAGTTTTGTGGTCCCAAGGGAGCTACTGGATCCTCATTACTGAATGAACCTTCACTTTACAGACAAGGAAACAGGCCTAGAATATGAGGGAGTCTAATTTGGAAAATTAGAAACAAAGTTGTTGGAAGGGCTGAAAGAGTGATTAAGGGAAATTGAGGCAAACCTGAGATTAGCAACTCAGGAGACCCACGCCTTCCTCTAGGACTAGAGCTACAAAGAGAGGACAGGGCATTACCTAGACCAGGAGAGATAAACAGAAAAATTAACTCGCCCAATAGTCCCATACCTAGGAAGGGGCCATATCCTGCATGTGTTGTCAGGCAACTCTCCACCAGCCCCCAACTCTATTTGATTCTTCTAGGCTCTTTACCTTTCCATGCCCAGCTTAAGCATCACCTCCTCCAGAAAGCCTTCCAGGACTCCTTCCCGGTAGAGTTGTTGTCTCCCTAGTGTGAGTTCCCCAAGCACCCTCTATATGCCTCTGTCATAGCATATATACCACAGTGCGAGGCTGCCAGTTACCTCCCAGACTCCTCAAGAGATTGAGCCTCCCAAAGCCAGACCGGGGTCTGATTTGTTTCTCTGCTGGGAAGAAAATGATTGTTGAATGAGTTGGCTCGGTAGGGTGATGTGGGGTCTGGAATCAGGCCAAATCTAGGCTCCAAATATCCCAGCACCCACATTTATATGTTTTGTGACCTTGGACAGCCTTCATTCCCTCTGAGTCTCAGTTTCCTCATCTGTAAAATGGGAACAACAATAGAACCTTTGAGGAGTAAAAGGGAGATTCATGGGCAGTACAGGGAAGCTCAGGCTCTGGGCTTGGACTGTCTGCAGTCAGCCCCCAGCTCCTTTTTATGCTTCTTAACTCTGTTCCCTCACCTATAAATTAGAGATGACATTAATACTTCTGATGAGATCTGTGAGGATTAAATGAAACAATGAATGAGAAATGAGTGAGTGCTCAGAAGTGGGCCTAATATCATTATCGATGGTGGCTAGCCCCGGGGCTGAACACTGAGTATGTAAGTTCTCAATGATAGACATCAAACAAGGATCTCGTCTTATTTACCACGGTAGCCCCATTACCAAGAACAGTTACTGACACATAGTAGGTGATCAGCCAACCTGATGGGCCACTGAACAGTGGCTGAGTTATATATGGTAATGTTATTCTGCCCATGGGCCAGTGCTTGTATGCCTGTCCCCTCTACCCCAGGCAGCAGAAATGATGTGTGTTCTACACCAGCCCAATTCTGGCTTGGAGATATCTTATACAGGTCAAGAGGCCATCTTGGAAGAGAAGGTGGGGGCTTCTGGACCTGTGAGAAGGGGACATGAATGGCAGGGGACATAGACCTGGAGCAAAGGATTAGCAAAGGGATCTAACATTTACTGAGCACCTACTGTGTACCAGATGCTATGCACACTTTATTGCATTTCATCCTCACAGGTACTTGCAAAGCACTGATCATTACCCCCATTTTAGAGGTGATGAAACAGGAGTGCAGGGAGGTGATGAAACTTACCCAAGGTCTTGCAGAAATGAAGAGATGCAAGTGGACTCAAACCCTGGACTATCTGGTTCCAAACCTCCAAACTCCAGCTCCTTCCATGGTACCAGCTGCTTCCCAGAGGGCAGGGGCATGGAATCTGAGCCCTGAGCCATACAGGAAGCCTCGGGAGCCAATGCCAAGGCCAGGATCTGGGTGAGTGACAGCTTGAGAGCACAGCTGTGACAGCTGTGCTGAGGCTGGCCTGAAAGCAAGTGGTGCTGAACTCGGATGCCTGGGAACAGGAGCTGTGATCATAAAGACAAGAGATGGCCAGGGGTTGCAGAAGGGTGCCGCGGAGGTGCTGGGCCCCCATATAGAATGTCCTTGGGCCCCACCCCCAACAGAAGAAGCTCCCTACTAAGTGGCTCTGTGACCTTGAGCAAGTCACTCAACCGTCTCAGTTCAGCATCCTCATTTGTCACACAGCATCACCATGCTGGCTGCATTGTCAGGGAGTTACACTAGACAATGCAAAGAGACAGAACTGGGGTGAGTCCAAGCCAGGGCTCCAGTGCTAATTAGTTGTGTGATTAGAGGCAAATCACTTCACCTCTCTGAGCCTCAGAGTCCCCAGCTCTATAGTGGGCAGAGTACCCGCCTCACCAGACAGATGCAAGGATGTAGCCGTAAGGTCCAGGCTCTGGAGTACAATTGCCTGGGTTCAAATAACATTCCACCACCGACAGGCTGTGAGCCTTTGGGTAAGCTGCTTGATCTCTCTGTGCCTCAGTTTCCTCCTCTGTAAAGTGGGAGTGAACATAAGCGCACTCACCACATGGAGTTGTGATGATTAAATGACACAATCAACAGAAAGAACATAGAGCAGCAGCTGGCACAAGTAAGCTCTCGGTCACAGGGAGAAATCTTAGCCCTGGACTTGGCATCTAAATAGTAACGAGTCCTTGCTGAATGCCAGGCATCATCTTAATCCTCAAAGCAGTTCTATGAGGTAGGTGACATTACTGTACCATTTTATTCATGAGGAACCTCAGAGTTATTCAGAAGTCCAATGACTTGCCAGAGGTCACATAGAGATCAGAGGATGGACCTGGATTTGAGCCCTGCAGATTCTCAAAGGCGCTCCTTTATTCTTAATAAAGGCTCCATGAAAATGAGCTATTAGAGTGTCTATTTTATGTGTGAACGTTCTTTAAAAGCAGAGGAGATGTTAGTTATTTGTGTCCCAGCGGAGTTGGCCTTAAATGAGCGCTAGAGGCTGAGGGTAAAGGCTGGGTGAGGGCGGGGTTGGGGGTGGAGGGACGAGGGACCGATCAGCTCGGCTCGCGTTTCTCTCCAGCAGGGGGCGCGCGCTGCCTCCATCATGCCTCCCGGACGGGAACCAGGTCGCTGGGCTGGTGGCCTGTGCAGCAGCCCATCCAGGAAAGGCCGACCTTGGGGACCACAAGGAGGGGCAGCAGCAAGAGACAGTGTTAGCCTGTGCAAAGCCAGGGGCATGCCAAGAGGCGCTTACCTCTCTGCGGTTTCCAAATCGGGCTGTTGAGCTGCATCTGGCAGAACTTCCCAAAAGGTGCAGATGCTTCAGCCCATGTAGCTCCTTTCCTTCCTTCTGGGTGAGGGGCCGGGGATCTGAAACTTTGAAAACTTTTAAGAAATACTGTGTGGGAGTGAAAAAATCAACAAACTGGAGCTATAGATATTAACATAGATAATGCTCAAAAATGTAATGTTGCGTGACAAAGCAAGTTGCCAAATGCACATAATTTAATCTCTCTCTCTGGGCGGGCGGGGGTTGGGGGTGGGAGCGGAGTCCAAGGCAAGAATACCAACTAAGGCCAAGCCTCCATCTGCATCCCACACCATCCCCCGTTTTGTGTGTGGGCGCTCTAGCCCAGGTTCAGCTCCATTTAGTCCTCATCCCACCCCTCCCCAACAGTCGGCTCTTGTCCACCTCTCTGGGCTAGGGGTGCACACTTAGGTAGATGGTCCACCCTTAGCGGGCTGGACCCTGAAAAGAGTCCTGCATAGGAGGTGGAGGCAGACTCGGTGCTTTTTGGGCTGGATGTTCTGGGGTCACAGGTACCCTGGGTGTGATCTCAAAGAGGCTGACAGGCGTGCACATTTCCTAGAATCCTTGCCCTGTGAAGGGCGGCACAGACAGAGAAAGGCCAGAGGGAGACCCATCTAAAGCCAGACTTGCCCGGATCTAAGAGCCATACTATAGGTTAGCACTATTTGTATAAAGGACAGACATGCAAAACACTATAGTGTTTATTGACAGATAAGGAAATTATAAAAGACTTTTTAAATGCATGGGAATAAAAACATGTATATTGGATATCACCAAATTTAGAATGGTGTTCTCTCTAGGGAGGGAGGAGGGGAGTGAGATCACGGAAGGATGCACAGGGATCTTCAAATTGTGACTCACGTTAAATTACTTAACCAGGATGGCAGGAACCTGAGTTTATTTCATTATTATTTATATTTTTCCTATGCCTGAACTATTTCATCATAGAAAAATTAATCTTAAAAAGGACTGTATGCAAAAAGTAGTCTATGTTCATGGTTAAAAAAAATTCAGTAAGTACAAGAGATATGAAGTTCAGGTAAAAATCACTCTTCCTGTCCCTCAGTATCAGTGTGACTTCTTAGAGGTGACCACTGTTATTGGGTCCTTGTGTACCATCCAGAAATGTCTTTTAAGAATCTGTATATACTGAAAGGGAGGGTATAGCTCAGTGGTAGAGTGTGTGCCTATCATGCTTGAGGTCCTGGGTTCAATCTCCAGTGCCTCCATTAAAAACAAATAATTAAACCTAATGACCTCCTTCCCCAAAATAAAAAAAATGAAAAAAGAAGAACCTGTAAACACTGGATGTATAATACTCACTGTTGGAGACATTGCTTCCCCACCCCCACGCCAAGACACACAATATTTCTTGTCTTGGACTGTTTTCCATAAGAACATATAAATACACAACATTGTAAACTCAGTTTTGAAAAAAGAACGTATAAATATGTATCATTTTTTTTAATGACTGGATAGGATTCCACTTTATGAATGTACCCTATTTAATCAGTTCCCTACTAATGGGCGCTTAGGTTCATTGTGATGATAAGCATTTTTGAACCTGTATATTTGCTTGAGTTGCAAGAATAGTACAATGGAGAGCAGGGAGGGTACAGTTCAGTGGTAGAGTTAGTGCCTAGCATGCATGAGGTCCTGAGTTCAATCCCCACCACCTCCATTGAATAAATAAATAAAATAACGTAATTACCCCCCCAAAAAAGATAACTGATTAAAAAAAAGCCAAAAGAATAGTACAATGAACACTTGTGTAAGTATATTTATAAGAAAAAAATCCTAGCAGTGACATTGTTGGGTCAAAAGTTATGTCTATTAAAATTATTTCCAAATTACATTCCCCTAAGTTCACACCTATCTGCATTCTGAGTAATGACATATGAGGCTGTCTGTTGCTCCATGCCCTCGCCAACACCAGACTGTTTATCTTTGTCTTATTGATTTGTAGGCACTCTTTGTATGTAGGGAAATGGATTCTTTGCCCTTTGTGTTGCAAACTTTTTCCCAGTGGAGTATTTGGTAGTTTTTTTTTTTCTTAGTGGACCTTAAAAAATTGTATTCTTATTTATTTATCTTTATTGAAGTAAAATTCACATGATATAAAATTAATCATTTTAAAGCTTACAATACTAACAATTAGTTAGTATTTAGTACATTCATAATGCTGTGCAACCACCACCTCTATCTCACTGCAAAACATTTTTTTATCACCTCAAAAGAAAACCTCATGTTCATTAAGCAGTCTATCTCCATTCTCCCCTCCCATAAAGGCCATTTTGGTTTTTGGCTATTTATTTTTTGGTAGCAAAATTAATTAATCTTTTTCTTTATTTGGGGGGGAGGTAATTAGGTTTATTTATTTATATATTTTATTATTATTATTATTTTTTAATGGAGGTACTGGGGATTAAACCCAGGACCTCATGCATGCTAAGCACGTGCTCTACCACTGAGCTACCCCCTAGCCCGGTTAATCTTTTTTATAACAGCTTTGAGATTTTGTATTGTGCGTAGAAATGCTTTCCCCACTCTAAGATTATTAAAAGCAAATCATTTAAAAATTACTACTAACAGTTAGTGAAATCTGAGAACCTGGGAACCATGATTCTAGATCACCATCAACAGTGTGAGTTCCCCGAGAACAAGGGTCTCCTGCTGCCCCCAGCTCCAGCACCGAGCACAGAGTTAGGGGATCAGTAGTCAGAGAATGTTCATGAAAGGCAATTCCTACCTCAAGATTATAAACAGAAAACGTCTCACATTCTCTTGTAGTTCTTTTAGGGCGTTTTTTTTTTTTCTCAGTTACAATTTTAATCCATCTGGAATTTATTTTGGAGATTGGAAGGAGGTAGAGATACAGCTTTATTTTCTCCCAAGTGACTAGCCAGTTGAACCAACACCATATTGAATAGGCTGTCCTCCTCCACAAATTTAAAATGCCACCTTTAGCATATACTAAATTCCCACACATATTCTGCTCTATTTCTGGACTCCCTATCCTGTCCCGGTGACCTCTCTGTCTGGGATTCTGCAGTTTTTAAGGCTTCCCACGTGGTTTTGGTGCAGCCCAGCTGCAGCCAGTGCTTAACTGTGATGAGACATGTTTTCGGATTCTTACTCAAATGAATGAAAAAGGTGTCATAAAGTTAAACGTCATTTGATGGGCCCCATCTTTTATTTTGAGATTGTCTTTACAAAAACTTTTTCTTTACAATTTTTAAATAAATGAATGCCAATATTAAAGTGTCATTCTAACTTATTTAAGTACATTTTAAAGGAGCTTATTGGAGAAATACAAATCAAAACTACAATGAGGTATCAACTCGCACCAGTCAGAATGGCCACCATCAAAAAAGTCTACAAATAATAAATGCTGGAGAGGATGTGGAGAAAAAGGAACCCTTCTACACTGTTGGTGGGGATGTGAACTGGTACAGACACTATGGAGAACAGTATGGGGTTTCCTTAAAAAACTAAAAATAGAGTTATATAATCCGGCAATCCCACTCCTTGGCATATATCTGGAGAAAACTATAATTCGAAAAGATACATGCACCCCAGTGTTCATAGCAGCAATATTCACAATAGCCAAGACATTGAAGTAACCTAAATGTCCATTGGCAGATGATTGGATAAAGATATTGTGGTATATATACACAATGGAATATCACTTAGTCATAAAAAGAATGAAATAATGCCATTGGCAGCAACATGGATGGACCTAAAGATGATCATACTAAGTAAATCAGAGAAAGACAAATATCACATGATATTGCTTATATGTGAACTGAAAAAAATGATACAAAGGGACTTATTTACAAAACAGAAATAGTCTCACAGACATAGAAAACAAATTTATGATTACCAAAGGGGAAGCGGGGGGAGGGGGCATAAGTTAGGCGTTTGGGATTAACAGATACAAACTACTACATAGAAAAAAGATAACCAAAAAAGTACCTACTATAGCACAGAGAAGTCTGCTCAATATCTTGTAATAACCTACAATAGAAAAGAATCAGAAAAAAATGTATATATGTATAACTGAATCACTTTGCTGCATACCTGAAACTAACACAAACTTGTACATCAACTATACATCAATTCAAAAAATAAAGTTTAACTTACATAGAGAAACATGCACAAATCTTAAGCATACAGCCTGATGAATTTTCTTTAAGTGAACACACCAGTGTTAATGTCCTAGAGCTGCTGTAATAAATTACCAGAAACTTAGTGGCTTAAAACAACAGAAATTTATTCTCTTAGTTTTGGAGGCCAGAAGTCTGACATCATGGTGTTGGCAAGGCTGCACTTGACTCTGAAGGCTCTAGGGGAGAATCCTTCCTTGCCTCCTCCACCTTCTGGTAGTTCTAGGAGTTACCTGGCTTGTGATAGTGTCACTCAATCTCTCTGCCTCCATCTTCACATGGTCTTCTTCCCTGTGTCTCTGGTTCTCAAACTTCCCTCGGCCTTTCTCTTCTAAGGACACAAGACATTGGATGTAGGGCCGGCTCTAATCCAGAATGATCTCATTTCAAAATCTTTCATTTAATTAATCTGGAAAGACCCTTTTTCCAAATAAGGTCACATCCACACATTCCAGGTGGACGTATCATTTTTGGAGAGGGGATTGCAGGGGTTGGGGAACAATTAAGTCCGCTGCACCATCATGTAACCAACATCTCACATCATGAGCTAGAGTCTCAGCACAGCCCCACAGGACCCCTCATGCTTTGCCCCAGCAGTGAAGTAACCACTGTCTTGACTTATTTTTCCCCCAATTTTTTATTTTGAAAAATTCTCAAACCTTCAAAAAAGTTACAAGAATAATACAATGAGCACTCCTATAAGCATCAGCTAGACCCACTCGTTGTTAACACATTCACACATCTGCTTTCTGTCTGTCTGTCTCTCTCTCTACAAATATATATATCTATATAATACTTTGTAACTTTTTTATTTTTATTTTTTATTGAAGTATAGTTGATTCACAATGTATTAGTTTCTTGTGTACAGCATAGTGATTCACTTATATATGGGGAAGGGGAATATAGACATATACACACATACTCTTTTTCATATTCTTTTTCATTATAGGTTACTACAAGCCATTTAATATAGTTCCTTGTGTTATACAGTGGGACTTTGTTATTTATCTGTTCTGTACATAGTAGTTTGTATCTGCCAATCCCAAACTCCCAATTTATCCCTCCTTCCCGCCTTCCCTCGCAAGTAACCATAAGTTTGTTTTCTATGCCTGTGAGTCTCTTTCTGTTTTGCAAATAAGTTTGTGTCATTTTTAAAAGATTCTACATATAAGTGATATCATATGTTATTTGTCTTTCTCTAACTTACTTCACGTAGTATGATCGCCCATCCATGTTGCTGCCAATGACAATATTTCATTCTCTTTTATGGCTGAGTAGTATTCCATTGTATATATGTGTGTGTGTATATATATATATATATATATATATATATACACACACACCAGATTTTCTTTATCTATTCATCTGTCGATGGACATTTAGGTTACTATATAATACTTTTTTTTCCTGAACCACATAGGAGTTAGTTGCAGACATCCTAAATCCTCCACCCCTAATCTGCAAAGAACTAGGGCAGTCTCCTACATAACCACTTTCAATCTGCAGTCTGTATTCAAATCTTTCCAGTTGTCCCACCAGTATCCCTTAATGTGGGTTTCTTAAATTGAGAACCCAATCAAAAATTTCATATCACTCTTAGTGTCCATGTTCTTTTCTTTTTTAATCATTGTTATTGCTTTTAAAATTTTCTGGCAAAACAAAGAGTTGGCAGCCTCATGTCAATTCCCAAATACTCTGAAAATTGTACTGGTCCTAGGAGTCGCTCTAGACCAGCAGCACAATTCCAGAGAACTTTTGTGATGATGCTGATGATCTATGACATTCAGGATGGTCACCACGAGCCACGTGTGGCTTCTGAACACTAGAAGTGTGGCTAGTGAGACTGCAGAATGGAATTTTAAATTTTAGTTAATTTTAATTAAAACAACCATATGGACCCTGCGGCCACCAGGTCACATGGCCCAGGTCTAGACCAAAGTTCAGGCGGAGCTTGGGTCTGAGTTCTCTTGTCCTCAGCCCATCTCTGCATGGGGGCTGAGTGATGGGAGGAGGGAGAGGGAAAGATGAGAGCTCTGAAGTCTAACACGGCCCGTCAGCCTACGTCTCTCCTTCCTCAGGCTCCACACCTATGTATTGAGCACCTACTGTGTGATAAGTTCTGAGAATAAGGGATGAATGGTCTCTGATGAGGCTTTGTCAGAGTGGATCATAAATATCTCTGCATGTATTTGTCTTACGCATCAGTTTGCCACCCCCTGAGGTCAGGGGCTTGGCTGGTTACCTGACACTTAGAAGGAGCCTAGTAAGAGTTTGCTGAATGATTGAATGAAGCTGTGTAGGAGGGGTAGAGTCTTCCAGATTGCAATTAAGAGTTCAGGACAGGACGGGCGGGAGAGATGGTGCTGTTTATCAACAAGAGGCTGGTTCAACTCAGGAGACCGGACTTCCTGTCTAGGTGCTGGCTCTGACTCGCTCTGCATTCTTGGCAAAGCTCTTCCCTCCTCTGGACCTCAGTTTTCCCAGCAGTAAAAAGAAGTGGCTGCGCTAGCCCAGGGTTCAGGGGCCCTCTCAGGGTCAGGGTCAGCAGGGATGGGGAGCCACACAGCACTTTCTCTTGATCCATTTTTTTGTGCTGAGGTGCCCTTGAGATTTAGTTTCTTAAAAGAGTTCTGGGCCTTTAAAAGTTAGGAGACTCCTGAGCCCGAGGCAGCACACAGAGTTTGTGAGGTCACAGGGAGGATAGCCTGAGTGGGGTTTTGGGGAAACTCCCTGGCTCTCCTCTAGGGCCCCAGGTCTGCTCTGGGCCTGCACCTGCCGGGAGGCAAGCTTGCTGGGAACTTCCCTCTGAGATGATGATCCGAATAATCCCTGCAAGGAATGGGGTGTGGTTTGGGAAATGAGCCTTGAATCTTGGGGCAAGGTGAAAGGGAAGTGTGCTTCTCACCCACACAGAGACTAAAGGACTGGAGCCTCAGGATGTGCGTAACTTGCTTCGTCCACCCATGGGTGACTCAGGCTGAAACTTGATGCTGTCAAAGGCACTCACTCTGTCTAGGCCTCCTTGGAGAGTATCTAGAGAGCTGGTACTTGCCTTCCATTTGCCCTTCAGGAGAATGCTGCTGCACTGGGGCCCGGACTGGAAGTTGTCAAAGCTGCAAAGCCCTGCTCCTTTTCCATGTGGCAAACTCCTATTCACTCCTCAAAACCCAGCTCTGGTGTGGTTCCTGATGAAGATTTCCCTGACCGCTCACCTCTCCCTCATAGGGTTAATCACCCCTTTTTCCAATATGCAGACACTGGAGCCAGATTGCCTGGGTTTGAATAACTGCCATTTAATTGCTGTGACACCTCAGGGAAATTCTTTAACTTTTCTGTGTCTCTATTTCTTCATCTGTGAAATGGGAAAAAAATCACCCTCCTCATTGTGTAGTTGTAGGATTAAATAAATTAATACATATATATACCTAGCACCATGCCTGACACATAGTGTGAGATCAAAAAAAAGCTGACCACTATTATTATTATTTTTCTATATTTAAGAAATACCTGCAAAGACAGTGAACACAACAGATAAGGGTCCTGCCCTCAAAATGATCTCAGCCTGTGGGCAGAGATAGATAAATAAACAGGAAATTCACTCTGAATTTTGAAAAATGCCGCAATAAGGGAAGTGGTGGGTTGAGGGGAATCATGGGAGCATGGAAAAGCCCCCCTTCCCAGATTGGGTGGTCAGCAGCATTTTTCTGGAAGTGACATCTCAGCTGAAATCTGAAGGATGAATAAGATTTAGCCAGACACAGAGGGGAGGGCAGAGAGGGGAGACATGGGAAGGGTTTGTGATGGGGCGGAGGTGTGTGTGTTGGGGGGTGGGGGAAAAGGAATGCTCAAAGGCCCAGAGGCCAGAGCATGGGGATGGAGGAATGGGGGACAGAGTGGGTGGTTTGGGCCCATGGCCTGTACACCGGTTACTGAATGCATGCCTTTGTGTTCTGTCTTCCTCCTGGTTTGTGAACTCCTACAGGACAAAGCTCCCATCTCCGTTCCTTCCATCTGCCCGATGCCCAGCACCCAGCCTGGCACTCGGCAGGGCCTCAACGAATGTTTGCCAAATGGAAATGAGAGATGAGAACCTTGCCTTTCCCATCAGGGAGCCATCTCTGGCAACTTTTTCACTTGTTTATACTTGCGAGTTAGAAATTCTTAATAGCCTTGCAGAGTCAAGTTCATTTGTGTGTTCGGAATTGTCATCTGCTGTGTATCCCAGACTCCTGTGAGTTGGATGGCTGTGTTAGGACAAAGTCAAGTTTCTGACCCAATGAGGTGACCACAGGTCCCATTCCTATGAGTCCCTCTCTGGACACCTTTTGTGTCTGTAAACCATCATGCTTCAGTGTGTGTTCAGGTTCCCTGGGGTCTGTGCAGGTGATGCAGATTCTGATTCAGCTGGTCTGGGGCCTGGCCCAAGACTCTGCATTTCTAACAAGCTCCTAGGTGATGCCAATGCTATAGGTCCACAAATTATACTGTGAATAGCAAGATGCTAGACCACATTGCCATGGCCTTCACTGCAATGGCGATTGAAAGAGCAGGTTGGAGCCAGGTTCTGAGGGGCCTTGGATGCCAGGCTAAGGAGTTCAGTCTATATTCTGGAGACGCTAGGGAGCTATGGAAGTTTTCTGAGCATAGTCAGGGAGAGCTGATCAATGAGATGAATCTGGAGTGTCAGGGCTGGATCCAAGAGGGGCTGAGCTATTGTACTACCAGGAGAGAAGTGGTAGCTGAAGCTGGAGCAGTGGCAGTACAATGCAGAGGATGGAGATTGTCACGGGGTGAACCGTGGTCCCTCCCACCCTGCCCCAACTCCCCCTCCCCCCACTGCTGCAAATTCATATGTTGAAGTTCTAACCCACAGTATCTCAGATTGTGACTGTCTTTGGAGACAGTCTTTAAAGAGGTAATTAAGTTAAATCAAGGTCATTAGGGCACATACGAATGCAGTTGGACTGGTGTCCTTACAAGAAGAAATTAGGACACACAGATGCACAGAGGGAAGGCCATGTGAAGACACGGGGAGAAGATGGCCCATCTATAGGCCAAGGAGAGAGGTCTCAGAAGAAACCAACGCTGCCAACACCTTGATCTTGAACTTCCAGCCTCCAGGACTGTGAGAATGTAAATTTCTGTTGTTTAAGCTCCCCCCACCCTGACCCCAGTCTATGGTACTTTGTAATGGCAGCCCTAGCCGACTAATATGGAGGGGATGGGTTTAAGAGGATTATACAGGTTGTCAACTGCTTGGATGACATGGGAGTGGGAGGGCGGCACCATAGGATTACGTTCAGATGGCTTGGAAATTGGGAAGCTCACGGAGGAGAGAGTGCCATGAATAGAAGCAGGAGGGGGAGCCTAGAGGGAGGAGCAGGGCTGGAGAGGAGTGGATTTGGACCGTGTTGCACTAGAATAGGCTTTTGGAAATGAGGCTGGCGGTGCTTGCAATCAAAGCCAGACACTCAGGAGGTTGAAGAGAAGGAAGAGAATGGTCCTTGTGTCAGTTGGGGCCCTTGGCTGCAAGCAATCAAAACTGGTTCGGACTAACTTAAACAGAAAGGAAGGTATCAAAAAGGTTTCTGAAGGCTCCCAGCAGTAATGTGAGGCCAGACTAGGAAAATGAGCTGGAGGGAAGGGCAGCTGATCGGCTGTGAGCAGGGACAGTCTTTGGGAACTCTCAGGGCTGCTGGGCATACACTGCCACCTGTACCCATTAGCAGATTCCTTCCCAGCCTCAGAAGGGGCCTCAGAAAGATATTTCATTACTGGGAAACCAAATAAAGACACGAGTCCCATTACCCTGTAATAAGCTTAGTACTCCCATTATGAAGATGAGGAAACTGAGGCCCAGGAGGGAATGTCATTTATCCACAGGTCATACAGTTCAAACCTACGTCTGTCAGATTCCACACACACATCCTTCCACGGCACCAGCCCTCACCTGGCAGGCTCATCCTGGGGCCCATGGTTGGAGCTGGAAGAGCCTGAGGTGGTCTCCAAGCCAGGCCCCTTCTGAGGCTGAGAAGGACTCTCATCCACCCCTCTGGAAGGTGGGGCTCCCTCACCCCTCTGCTGGTGCTCTCTCACTTTTCCCACTGGAGAAATCCTACATGGCCTCTCATCAGGGGCAGGGCTGGAACTGCGGGTTCCAGACCTCAGGAGGCTTCTAGCGCTGTCCTCTCTGCCAGCTGCATCCACGCGGAGCCCACGCCATCTTCCCTTCATCCCAACACCCTGGCTTCAGGTGTATCAAAGTCCCAGCGCAGCGTGAGGTTCGAACACATCTCAGCGGGCTTTGTGAATACATTAGTTTTACTTTCCTCCAACATGCCACTGGGGTGGGGGGGCGGGGGAAGGAGGGGGGCACTGGAGCTCAGTATGCAAATATATGCAAATTGCATTTAAATGAGGGTGTTCCAGGATTAATGGGAAGGAAAGGCAACCAGCAGGTCTGGGGCTCTGCAGCAGAGCAGCCAGAAAAAAAAAAAAAAAAAAAAACCGGCTCTCCTGGGAGGGTGTCTTGGGCTATGTTTCAGAGTGTGTTCTTTGAAGCAATGTCTCCGCAGCACAGGGGAAGGAAGAGCTGCAGAAATTGGTTCTGGATACTTCCTGGCAAAATGTTCTCAATTGCTTCAGCTATGTGGGGGGTGGGCTGGGGGAGGCGGGTGTGGAATCTCTGAGCCTCTCTCAGTTACCACAGCCTGCGGGAGTCACTGATTTCTAAACCAGGGGAGCTTGCTAACATCCAATTCCGGGCCCCACTGATTACTGAATCAGAGTCTCTTGAGAATCTGGGTGTTTTTTTTTTTTAAGGTCCCCGGCCTTGGGAAATACCGACACAAACCAGGGTCTCTTAATCTGGAGTCTTTTACAGGTTTCTGGGGCCAGGTATAGCATTGCTCTCATCCCTAGCTCCATATGAGAGTCATGGAGGCTTTAAAAAAATCCCAGTGCTCAGGCTGCACGCCAGACCAATTAAGCCAGACTCTCTGGGGGTGAAACCCGAGCCTCACTAGTCAAAAGAAAATCCCAGGAGACTCCAGTGTGCGGCCAAATTTGAGAAGCATTGCTGAACAGGTATTCTCATAAGACATTTGTTATACCTGTGTTCTCTTTGAGGCTAAATTTAGCTCCAGGCCCTCCACCGGTAGTACAAGGAGCTTCTAGGAAGGGGACTGTAGTCACGGCTGATGTTCAGCTGGGAAGCACCAGTTGTTAAAACATTGAAATATTTCCCTACCCATTGTTAACAGGTGTTGCTTCGAATCTTCCAAGTGCACCACAGCTCCTTTCTCCAGATCCCTAGGACAGTAGATCCAGGAATTACAAGGTCAATAATGGTCAGCTCCCCCTCCCCAAGGGGCCTCCTGGAGTTCCTTGGATGGAATCACTTCTGACGTGTGTGGTGTGTGTGTGTGTGTGTGAGTGTGAGAGAGAGAGAGAGAGGTCCTGGTTGTTGTTAAGTATTTGAACATCAGTCCTAGTTATAATACTGCAGTGAGGAGTATCAGCTTTATAGTCAAAGAGGCCTAGATTTTCACCTAATTTTGGTACTAGCTGTGTGACATTGGGCAAGTGGCTTCACCTCTGTAAGCCTCAATTTTCTCATCTGCATATAAGGTCAAAGCCCTCCCTCTCAGTGCTGGGATGAAGCTCAACTAAAGCAGAAATCTCAAACTGGATATGCCCAGCCAATTTGTTAAAACAGAGATTGCTGGACCCCTGGCAGAGGGGCTGATTCAGTACTTCTCGGGGGTTGGGGGGCAGGTGAGGGTCTTCCTGTCTAACCGGTTCCCAGGTGCTGTTGATGCTCCTGCAGAAATAGAAGATGCCTGAGAAAGTGTACCTTGCCTCGAGTAGGGGTGCAACCCAGGTTTGTAAAAGGGGCAAAGAGGCTGCCAGTTGCCCTGTGTGCTGTGTGGACGTCTCTCTCCTGCCCTGTTTCCCAGGGTTCTCGATTTATCAGGCCAGCACTGCCGAGTGACCACTGAATTTTTAACTTGGGGTTTCTTGAGGGTTAGGGCCTCCACCTGCCCCCCATGGTGAAGAGGATCAGATTTAGACCTTTGGAGGTGGCAATCACTGAGAATGTTTGCCTTTCCCCATAAGTCATTAAAGTAAAACAACACTAAACCAAAAATGACTATATAAGGAAGTCTACCGAAGATCTGACTTTTCCCATGCTGGCTACTTGGAGGATTTCTTTTTTTCAAATATCAAAAACAATCTTTGTGGCAGGAAGGGATGAATAAGTGGAGGGCAGGGAATTTTTAGGGCAGTGAAACAACTCTATGATAGCACAATGATGGATGCGTGTCATCCATCACACATTTGACCAAACCCATAGCATGTGCACCACTAAGAGTGAACCAGAAACTATGAATTTGGGGTGACTGTGATGGTCTAATGAAGTTTCATCGATTGTGACAGATGTACCATTCTGGTGGGGGGAAGTTAGTAACAGGTGAGGCTGTGCATGTACGGGGGTAAATCTCTGTACTTCCCCCTCAATTTTGCTGTGAACCTTAACCTGCTCCAAAAAAATAAAGCCTTAATTTAAAAAATACAACCTTTCAAATGTGTATTTGGGGGCTATACCTGCTTTGCTGGGACCCAAAGCGTAGTCTTACTTGCCAGTGGGCAATCCGATGCCTGGGGAGCTGGAGCCAGGTGCATCCTCTTTCTCCCCCGAATTGGTACACCTCTCCGTCCACAGCGCCGTCTCTTCTTGTGCACATGAACTTCTCACCTTAATGGAAACTCCACTTGTCGTTTCTCTGTCTTTTCCAGCTACCTTGATCTTTTATTCACCCCACCTCCATTTTTTTCCCTATGGAGACCAGTTAAATGCCCCACACCTGTTTTCTCTGTCGGTTCCTGGCTTTAACCCCCTCCAGCCTGACTTCTGGGCATCCCCCACCCTCCGGACTGCTTCCCCCACTGACTTCCTTCTTGCCAGACCCAGTGACCTGATCTTAGCACGAGATTTGGAGTCAGAAGGCCTAGGCAGGAGCTCTGTCACTCACCAGCTGTGTGCCAGTGAGCAACCTGAAGCACTTCTCTGGGCCTTGGGTCTGTCACCTTGAAAATGGTTTACAATCTGCAATAAAGTGCACCACGCTCCTGCCACCCCCACATTAACTATTAGAACGATCGCAGACCGAGGTGGCTGGAGCACATGCGCAATGTGATGGCAAGAACAGGGTGCTGCTGTCAGGTGTGGGCTGGGTCCCAGGTCTGCCCCTTGCTAACTGTGTGGGCAACTCCCTAAGCCTCCCAGATTCCTCACCTGTAAAATGGGCTTATGAATCTTATTTGTAAAGTTAACTGAGATCATGAGTCCTAACTTGTAAAGGTGAGAGCATTAGAGTAACAGAATCATAATAGCTAATATCCCCCCATGCATACCTACTATGTGCTAAAAACTTGCAATGTCTAATCCCATTTAATCCTTCCATAACATGTTGAAGTAAGGACTATTCTCTTCCTCATTTTACAAATGGGGAAATGGAGGCAGAGAGAGGCAGAGTGACTTGCTTAAGGTCACACAGCCAGGAGTAGGAGCTGAAACTTGAACTTAAACTCTGATTCCAAATTCTATACTCTAGGACTTCCTATAGAAGGAGCTCAATACAGATGGGTGGCTGGCATGACAGTATTATTATGGGGCCTCTGCAGTTAGTGTGGGAGTTGCTGACACCCTGGGGCTAGGAAAGTAGGTGTGTTTGTGTGTGTGAGGGGGGACACGCTTGAATGATGCTCTCCCCTCGGGCAATGTCTTGCAGTGCACACAGTTTCCTGCTTCACATCCCAGACACCAATGTCTTCCTCACATCCTGCCAGGGCCTCTCAGGCCTGGCTGCCCCTCCCCTCTTGGGCAGGTTTGGGAGAAACAGGCTTGGAGTTCCCCCATCCTAGACACAGGGAGAGAATTTTCATCTCGTGAGGCTGACCCCAATCTGGGGCCTGGAGTTACTAATAGCAGCCTGCAGGGCTGTGTCATCCAACTGATGACTCAGAGCTTGAAGATCAGCCCCCTCCCCGTCCTGTTGGGGCCTCCACCTGGGTAAGGGGCTTAGTGTCCAAGCTCTGACTCTGGACAGCGTTAGGGGGTGCCCACCTGGGGGTGTATCCTGCTCTCCCAGTGCCTTGGCTAAACTCTGTTGTGGTATTGAAAGGAGGGGCTGGGGGAAGTGGGGAAGGGATGTGGTGACAAAACCACTTCCTGCCCTGGGCTGTGTTGAAAGCCAAGCTCCCCCTAGTTCCCCTTGAGGGGGACTGGGGAGCCAAGAGGTAAAGGAGGAAGTTGGGAGGGGGTGAGGAAAGGAGGGTTCTTGCTTGGACTGACTCCAGGAATCAAGCTCTGGGTTTCCTAGCGGGGTGCTCTCTCTCTGCTCCCCACTTGGTAAAATCAGCCAGCGAGCCCAGAGGCAGTCATAATTAGAGAAGCAGCAAGCACTTATTACCATGTGCCAGGCACTCTGTTAACTCAGTTGGTTCTGGCAGCTGCATGAGGTAAACACCATTATTGCCCCCATTTTACAGATGGGGAACCCGAAGCACTGAGTTCTGTCATTTACTCAGATCACACAGTAAGTTGGTGCCAGAGCTCCTTTTTTTTTTTCTCAGCTAATCTCCACAGTACAGGCTGTTAGCTACCACTCCTTTTTGCCCCCCAACCCCACACATACTCTGTCCCTGGCTTGCTCTGTGACCTCAGAGAGGTAAATTCCCTGCCCTGGGCCTCAGTTTCCTCATCTGCATGGTAATTAGACTAGATAAATACACCTCCCTCTTATGCTGATTGTCTCTCCAGTGCTTAATTACTCATTCAATTTCTCCCCAACTAGATTTCAGCTCCGTGAGCACAGGGACAAAGCCTATCTTGGCCATTACTGTATTCCTAATTCTGGCCCATAAAAACTCAACAAATATTTCTCGAGTAAATGATCTTTAAAGGTTTGAGGGCCATGATCAATGGTTTGAGTATATGATAAAAGCTTTGGACTCTTTACATAGAAAAATCAACATATATCAACAGTCCTCAGCTGGGAGCAATTTTGGCGCTCCCACCCACCCAGGGAAAATTTGGTAATGTTTGGCAACATTTCTGGTTGTCATAACTGGCAGGAGGAGGTGCTGCTGGCATGGGGTAGAGGCTGGGGAGTCTACCAAACATCCTTGAGGATAAGCTCCTCAAGCAAAGAATTATTCTGTCCCAAATATCAATTGGGTTAAATTTGAGAAATGTGACATAAATACATAGATATGGCATTTTGTACAATTGATGGCCTGTTGAGGGTGGTTCAGATGAAGATCCCCTGGACTGGGGAGTCTCTTTGCTTCCATCTCTAAAATCATATTTTTCTATGACCCCAAACTCTGAAGCTTGGAATATAGTTCCCCTGGGTCCCCTGTCCTAACCTCTGATTCCCCAAAGACATGAGCCTCCTCTCGGATTTTCAGTGGGTGCAGAGGATTAGGGAGGAAGGGTCCTGGTTTTAAGCACCCCCCATCCCATTCCCATCCATCCCCTCCAACCCCTGGACATCTCAGTTCCCTGTAAATGGTAATAAAGATGAAAAACTTCAGAACCAGGCAGCCCTAGACCTGAGTTCTGATTCTGTGTAATTCACTCACTGTTAATAGCCAAGTTCCTCAACTACTCTGAACCTCAGTTTCCTCCTCTGAAAATGGGAGGGGTACTCATTAAACATACCTCACAGAGTTGTGGTGATGAAATGAGATGCTTACAGGGAACTTATCACAATACTCAACACAGTGAATCTCAAAAAGTGCATTATTATTCTGGTTCAGAGGTAAAGTGACTTGTCCAGGGTCGCATAGCAGGGAGATGGCAGAGCTGGGTGCTTCAGTTTTCCTGTAAAGGAAGTTACCTGTCTCCATCTCCCAGACTTATTTATTAGATAAGCACACAAAGTGCCTGGCATATAGTAAGCTCTTTAAACACAGCTTGTTGCATGTTGCTGTTGTCCTTCCCAAATAATGCTTTGAAGAAGGCAAGTACAGATCCTGCCTTACACTGGCAGGCTGGGAAGAAGGGAGGGAGGGAGGATCCTGGTTATTGGCATAGTGGTGGTGATAACTGGGGCTGGAGTTGTGCTGAGTGGAGAAGTGAAAGGGCTCCTGGAGATCACCACCCACCACCCCTGAGTTTGCAGTTGAAGAGTCAGAGGGGAAGGCATTTACTCTAGGTCACACAGCTGATTAGAGTCCAAGACCCCAGTCTCCTGACTCCAAGTCAGAATCACGGTCTTGGCTCAGGTAATTAAAAGCCGTCTCCTTCATACTTGCCACATACACTATACTAAGTATTTTATGTGTTTGATCTCATTTTATCCTCACATCAACTTAGGGACAAAGGGCCTCTTTTTACAGCTGAGGAAACAGAATGGTGACAACATTTGCCCAAAGCACTGAAGGAAGCCATGTCTGCTGGCCTCCAGATGTCATGAACTCCCCCCTTTACTATCCTGAAGGATTCAGAGAGGGGGTTGCCCCTGTGGAATTTCCCAGTTCCTGTCTAGCAGAGCCCACTCCTTCTGCCCCCAGGTGGAGCAGGGAGAGGAAGCTGAGTCAAGGAAGGATTTCAGGGAGAAGAGAAGACAGAGCCTGGGAGTGTGGGGAGGGGCCCACAGAGGGGATCTGACCAAGAAAGGGGATCATTAGGTTCAGAAAGAGGCCTCAGGGAATCTTCCAACTCTTTCCCTTAGGCTGACCACTTGGGGTCTTCAGATGGAAGGCTTGGGAGTCCTCCAGCCTTGTCTTCCTCCCTCCCTTTCATACAGTTCTCACAAGCTCTGCAGTTTGCAAAACCCAGTCCTTCCCCTATGGGTCTGTGGTTTCCTGTGGGTCTGGGGTCCTGCCTGACTCGGCATCAGGGACTGTGGGCAGTGGGGAGAGGAGGTGGTGTAAGCCCTTTCTTTGCCTTCTCATGCTGGGGCTGCCACACACACACAGACACACAGACACACACACACACACACAGACACAGACACACAGACACACACACACACACACACACACACCATCCCCTGAGTCAGCTCTTCGCCTGGCCAGGAGGGGCGGGGTCACTGATTCAGTTAAAGCCCCCACAAGGGCAGCTGCAGCCAGACGCTGCTACCCTCACCATGAGCCCCTGGCAGACCTTGGTTCTGGTGCTCCTGGTGCTGCGCTGCTGCTCTGCCGCCCCCAGACCACGCCAGCCCACCTTTGTGGTCTTCCCAGGAGACCAGCAAACCAATCTCACCGACAGGCAGCTGGCAGAGGTAGGCAATCTACCCCAGTCTAGAGTTGGGAAGAACTGGCCAGGAGTCCCAGGAAGGGCATGGGGCCTTACAGGGGATACTTCGGGGGCATGTTGGGGGTGATGGGCATGTCTAGAGAACAGAGGTGTCCAGGATCGGGCACTAGGGGATGGCGGTGTCTGATGGAGGCTCTGGACAGTGATGAATGGGAATGGGCTAATGAGGTTTTCCTAGATGGGCAATGCGAAATGGTCAGGCATTGGAAGGTTCTGGTGTGGGGATGGGCTGGGGGTGAAAAGGGGTAAACCCTGAGGAGTTTTGAGGTTGGCACCTCCCAGGGGCATTCGGGGTGGAAAGGAGCTGAGGATGTCTGCAGGGAAGGGAGGGAAATTCTTGGGTGGGCACCCTCACTGCTATCCAGTATACCAAGTCCTGGATACAATGCCTCTTTGCTAGTCCCTGAGCACTTGGAGGGTTGGAGTCCTGGCCCAGTGAGGCAGAGAAAGGGATTTGGCGCTGTGGGATGTCTCTATCTCTCCCTGCATCCACAGGAATATCTATACCGCTATGGCTACACTCACGTGGCAGAAATGAATGAGGACGAGGACTCCTTGCGACGGGCACTGCAACGTCTCCAGCGGCGCCTGGCCCTGCCAGAGACTGGCGAACTGGACACCACCACCCTGAATGCCATTCGTGCCCCGCGCTGTGGCGTCCCAGACGTGGGCAAATTTCTGACCTTTGAGGGTGACCTCAAGTGGCACCACCAAAACATCACCTACTGGTGCATGGCCGGGCCCCACGGAGGGGAGGGGGCAGTTGAGGGAAGAGGCGGGTCCCCGCGGGCTGCCTGGGGGTGAACACGTCTCCGTCTTAGGCTGCTCCATGGGTTTCACGAAATGTGCAGCCTGGGGCAAGTGGGTCCACCTCTGAGCCTCCGTTTCCCCATCGGGGAAATGGACCTCGCAATCTCAGTCCTTCTGCCAGGGCCGTTTTGAGAGTCCAAGGAGAAAAATGAGCCTGAAGATGCTTTATAGATGAAAGCGTGGAGGGCAGGGAGCCTTGTATACCTGAAGTCGCTGAGACACCGGGTGTCGCTGCTGCCCCAGTCCCTGCCTGTGTCTTCTGACCTCTATCCTCCTGCCTTTCCCCTGCAGGATCCAAAACTACTCGGAAGACTTGCCCCGCGATGTGATCGACGACGCCTTTGCCCGTGCCTTCGCGCTCTGGAGCGCCGTGACGCCGCTCACCTTTACTCGCGTGTACGGCCGCGAAGCTGACATCGTCATCCAGTTTGGTGTTAGGGGTGAGAACTCGAGAAGGGGAAAGCCAGGAGGGCTGGGACGGGGACAGGGGAGGGAGGACCATCAAGAGAGCAGAGGGGGGCCCTGGACCCGGCTTTCTCTTGCGGGTCCCCGCAGTCCTGGCTGCAGCTCGCCCTTACTGCGCCCCCTCCTGCCCGACGCCGTACAGCGCTAGGACGCAAGTCTTCAGCAGCTGTTTGCAGGGGAGATTTTAGCCGCATTCAGTTCAGCTTCCTTGGGCAGTGCACAATCTGCGCAACTGTACGTGGTTAACTCTCTTCTCCACCTGTTTCTTCAGAACACGGAGATGGGTATCCCTTCGATGGTAAGGACGGGCTCCTGGCACACGCCTTTCCTCCTGGAGGGGGCATTCAGGGAGACGCCCACTTCGATGATGAAGAGTTGTGGTCCCTGGGCAAGGGCGTCGGTGAGATCCTGAGCAACCCCAGACCCCGTTCCCTTCCCTTCCCACGCGCATCACCAGCCGCCTTGACCCCTGGCCCCCTCTTCCTGCAGTGGTTCCGACCTACTTCGGAAACGCAAATGGCACCGCCTGCCACTTCCCCTTCACCTTCGAAGGCCGCTCCTACTCGGCCTGCACTACGGACGGCCGCTCCGACGACATGCTCTGGTGCAGCACCACGGCCGACTATGACACAGACCGCAAGTTCGGTTTCTGCCCCAGCGAGAGTGAGTGCCTACCACCTTCGGGGGTCCAGACGCTGGGTTTTAATCCCAGCTCTGCCACTAGTGCTGTGAGGCTTGCAAATCACTGGCCTGTTCTCTGGGCCTAGTTTCATCATCTGTGAAAGGAGGCGAGGAGGGGAGGAGTTCACAGGTGGCCCGTGGGTCAATAAACTCGTGGCACATTGGGGTAATTGTGTGGCCCTTCCAGGACTCCACACCCGGGACGGCAATGCCGACGGCAAGCCCTGCGTGTTTCCGTTCACTTTCGAGGGCCGCTCCTACTCTGCCTGCACCACCGACGGTCGCTCGGACGGCTACCGCTGGTGCGCCACCACCGCCAACTACGATCAGGACAAGCTCTATGGCTTCTGTCCTACCCGAGGTACCTCTGCCCCACCTACCTGATTCAGCCTCGCCCCCTCATTCCGCGTTGGTCCTCGAGAGCGTGGCTCCTCCACCCATCAGTTCCTCTTTCCACTCCTTGGTGGTCCTCAGGACCGCCTTGACTCTGCCTGCCATCACCTCAGCTCCAGTAACCGCCACCGCATGCGCAGTGGCTTGATCTTTTAGCCCCAACTGCTGCTTCTGGAGCCCGGTCTCCAATCCCCAGGCCCTGCCCTCCAGCCTAGCCTGGTCTCAGCTCTGCCACGCAACGCCCCATAGGCTTTTAAAAGAGGCCACCAGGATTTTCTAGCTCCTTGATTGGCCCGTCCCCTGACTCCTTATTGGACCCACCCACTTGGCTCACTGGAGGCTCTGGGTCTCTCCAGCCGACTCGACGGTGACTGGGGGCAACTCGGCGGGAGAGCTGTGCGTCTTCCCCTTCACCTTCCTGGGCAAGGAGTACTCGACCTGCACCAGAGAGGGCCGCAATGATGGGCACCTCTGGTGTGCCACCACCTCGAACTTCGACAGAGACAAGAAGTGGGGCTTCTGCCCAGACCAAGGTGGGCAGGGTCCCAAGGCTCTGGGGCTGGGGGCCTCAGTCGGGGCAGAGATTTGGGGGAGAGATGGTGGGGTCTGGGAACTCAGCCCAGGACTTACGTCTCAGGCTCCTTCTTTTGTCCAGGATACAGCCTGTTCCTTGTGGCTGCACACGAGTTCGGCCACGCTCTGGGCTTAGATCACTCGTCTGTGCCAGAGGCGCTCATGTACCCCATGTACAGCTACACTGAGGAGAACCCCCTGCATGAGGACGATGTGAGGGGCATCCAGTATCTGTATGGTGAGGACATGGGGCAGGGATGGAGGGAGGAGAGGAAAGGGCTGGGCTCTGCCAGCCCGGAGTACTCTGAGAATGGAAAGGGGTGGGGGGAAGTTAGGACCCTAGCATTTATCTGCAGGAGACCCTGGGGCCAATGGGTACAGTTATTGCCAGGTCAGTGCTTGGAGATGATAAGAGCCCAGACTCTAGAGTGAGACAAACGTAGGTTCAAAAGCCACTTGTGCTAGATGACCTTGGATATGTTACTTCACCCCTAAACTTCCTCATCTGTACAGTGGGGCTAATACTTGCCTCATGGGTTGTTAGAAGGTTTACGTGCTTTAGAATAATGCTTGGCATATAGTAAGCACCACATAAGTGTGTGATATTTTTATTATTGTCATCACTTATTATTAGTAGTATTATTTTCTCATTTAAAAAAATGGGGATACTAAAGAATCTACTTCATAGGGTTTTTCTTCACCTGAAGATCAAGCGAGCTAATGTGAATTTATAAAGCTCCTAGCAATAAGTTTGGCACTCAGATTGAGAGCTCAAAAACCCCACCAGCTTGGGGTGGGAGTGAGTGTGTGAAAGAAGCTGTGTGCCCAGGATCGATCAGGCTGGGGGAGGGAGGCTCCAACATCTAAAGTGAGAAAATTGGGGGCCAGGTAGGCCTTGGGGGAGCAGATATTCCATGGGCATTGAGATATGTAGGTACCGAGTGTCTTAAGCCCTGCTTCTTTTCAGGTTCTCGCCCTAAACCTGAACCACGGCCTCCAACCACCACCACAGCTGAACCCCAGCCCACGGCTCCCCCGACGGTCTGCGTCACCGGGCCTCCCACTACCCGCCCCTCAGAGGGCCCCACTGCTGGCCCCACAGGCCCCCCTTCAGCTGGTCCCACAGGTCCCCCCACTGCTGGCCCTTCTGCGGCCCCTACAGCGCCCTTGGATCCAGCAGAGGATGTCTGCAAAGTGGAGATCTTCGATGCCATCGCCGAGATCGGCAATCGTCTGCATTTCTTCAAGGACGGGTGAGGGGGCAGGGCTGTGTGGTTGAGGAGGGAGCTTGAGGCGGGACCCGCCTGTGTCTCTCTGGCCACTGGCCTTCCGTTCAAGGTTCAGTGCAGCACCGCTCCCTTTTCACGTTCCCAGGAGGTACTGGAGACTCTCTGAGCGCGGGGGACGCTGGGTGCAGGGCCCCTTCCTTATCAAGAACACGTGGCCTGCGCTGCCCCGAAAGCTAGACTCTGCATTTGAGGAGCCACTCACCAAGAAGATTTTCTTCTTCTCTGGTTCGTTTTTTCCATTCTCCCTCCTCTGTTCCCACTCCCCTCCCCGCCACTCCCCAACACCAACCTAGGAGAGGCAAAAGACCGAGGATCATCCATAAGTCACCTGTACGAATTAGAAAAAGGCATCCCTTTCTGGTAGATGCAATTTAGCAAGGGCTGAATGTCTGCCCTCACTGCACCCTTGCACAATCATACTAAGCAGCTTTGCAATTTAGGCACGGAGACTGAGGGCACGCAGAGAGCAGAAAGGCCCCGCTGGGTTCTCCCTCTTGACATTCGGAGAAAATGTGTGTCCCCTGCCTGCCCCCAGATCGATGTGACCCTTATCTCCTGCAGGGCGCAAAGTGTGGGTGTACACAGGCGAGTCGGTGCTAGGCCCGAGGCGTCTGGACAAGCTAGGCTTGGGACCGGAGGTGCCCCAGGTCACCGGGGCCCTCCCGCGCGCCGAGGGTAAGGTGTTGCTGTTCAGCAGGCAGAACTTCTGGAGGTAAGTCCCTAGGACTGCCGGCAGGGGGAGCCCGCGCGCCATCCGCCTGCCCACCGGCACAGCACTTTCCTCCTCGCCACCGTCCTGCAGGTTCGATGTGAAGACGCAGAAAGTGGATCCCCGGAGCGCCACCCCCGTAGACCAGATGTTCTCCGGGGTGCCCTTGAACACTCACGACATCTTCCAGTACCAAGGTGAGGGCTGCGGACGAGGGTCGGGGGAGAATTTCTCCCTTAGATACCTCATGGTAGGCTCCCCTGCCTTAGCGGACTGGTCAAACTGAGGAAGAAGAAAAAAAAACAAAAACCCTGGAGACTGAGGTAAATCCTGCATCACAGATAAATTCCCTATAGAGGCAGGGACCGGCCCCAGATCATACAGGGACACAGGAGCACAACCAGAACCAGGACCCAGATTTCCTGGCTCTCCATCTGGAAGCTTTTTCCCTTACAGTACAGGACACCTCGTTTGCAGGAGGCTTATTCCTTTATTAGACAATATTTAGCAAGTGCCTGTAATGTGCTAGGCACTGTGCTGCCACTTGGGTTACAGTGATGACTAAGACAATTCGTAGTTGTGTCTTTGGGCAAGTCACTGCTACTCACCGAGCCTCAGTTTCCCCATCTGTACAATGGGGAAGGTAGCTGAAGTTACACTTGCTTTCTCTTTCTCACCACTCACATTCAATCAGCTGACAAGTTCTGTTGACTCTGCTACCAAAATACTCACTTTTCACCACCTCCTTTGCAAACACCCTAGTCCAAGCCATACTGGTTGTCCAATACCTTTAAAATACTCTCTGGGAGACTGGCAGAGGTTAGGAGTGGAGAGCAATGGTCTTGAGGGTGACTCTAGACCCATTCCAAGGTCAAAGAAACTAACATGACCTGATCTGATCTCTCTCCTCTCCCCCCTCCCCATCCCCTCCCACTACTCCTGTCATTCCCTTTGCTCTGCTCCACTCTCATCTGCCTCTGGCTGCTCTCTGAACACATCAAGGTCATTCCCAGCTTAGGGCCTTTGTGCCAGTTGTTCACTCTGCCTGGAAGGTTTTTTCCCCAGATTGTTACTGGGCTGCCTCCCTCTCATCCTTCAGGTCTTCGCACCAAGGCCACCTTCTCTGACCCTTATTACCTATTCATCACTCACTTTAATTTCCTTCTTAGCTTTCTCCATTGTCAAAATCCATCTCGTTTATTTATGCATTTGCTTATTAACTGTCTGTCTTACCCCACTAGAGTGTAAGAACTGAGATCATGACTGCATTTTTCTCTACTGTATCCCCACTGTCTTTAACAGTGCTTGGCACGATAAATATTTGTTGGCCAAATGAATGGATTTCTTGAATGAGTTGTTCTGAGCATTGACTGTGTGCCAGGCTCTGTGCTTTGGACATGGAGGTCTGTGCCCTCCAGCATCTCGGGGTGGGGGGGGGCAGAGGTGTCATATGAAAACCTTGGAAAGATCTAGAAAGGGAAGGAGGGATGATTGTGAAGGTCTCACTCCTGTTTCTGTATTTGTATGTGGGGGGCTGGAATCACCCCTTTTGGACCTGCCTCTCCCTTGCAGAGAAAGCTTACTTCTGCCAGGACCGCTTCTACTGGCGTGTGAGTTCCCGGAATGAGGTGAACCAGGTGGACTATGTGGGCTACGTGTCCTTTGATCTTCTGCAGTGCCCCGAGGACTAGGGCTCCCCATCCTGCTTCAGCACTGCAGTGTGGGTCCCCACGGGGATCAGTCTGCTTGGTACAAACTGGTGGGTCTTTTCTGGAGGACAAGGAGGAGTGGAGGTGGGCTGGGCCCTCTCTTCCCACCTTCCTATTTTGTTGGAATTTTTTTTAATAAACTTGGATTCTTTAACCTTGAGGAGCAGATTTATGTATGTCTGTACAATGCACGTCTGTATGTATGCAACCTACAGGGTGCGTACCATGTGCCAGCCCGTGTTCTAAGCACTTCATACATATTAACATTAATCCTTCCTATTAGGAAGGTATAATGTAATTAGTCCTATTTTATAGCCAAGGAAATGGCCAGCCTATTATTTATTCATCAAACATTTATTGAGCCTTTACGTGGAAGCCGGCTGTGTGCTGGGTACTGGGGATAGAGAAATGAATTGGACTATGTTTCTGTCCTCAAAGACCTCTCAGTGGTCCTCAAACTTTAGGATGCATAAGAGAGCCCTCAAAACTTACTTAAGGGGGAGGGTATACCTCAGTGGTAGAGTGTGTGCTTAGCATGCAAGAGGTCCTCCTGGGTTCAATCACCAGTACCTCCGTTAAATTAAAAAACTAATTACTTCCCCCACAAAAAAAAAAAAAAAAAAGAAAAGAAAAGAAAAAAAAAAAGAAATAAAAAGAAAAAAGAAAAGGAAAAAAACTTTGCTTAAAATGCAGATTCCAGGCTTTATCCCCAGACAGTTGAGCTTACTTACAAGGGTGATGATTCTGTGGCTGCTGGGGAGGGGGTCACACTGGGACAGTGTGCAGTGTGTGACACTTTATTCTAGAATAGTGGTGTGTATGTGATTCTGCATGTTGTGGTTGAAGTCAGGAAACAGTTCCCAGCCACGATGACATGATGAGCAAGAGTTCCTTCCTGTGCAAGTAGGACAGTCTTCTTAGATGGTAATTTACCAAGAATCATTAAACCTAAAAATGTTCCTACTCTCTAACCCTCACCCATGTGTGCACAAAACAACACACAGAAGGATGTGGATTGCAGCACTGGTCATAGAGTGAGAAACTGGCAACAACCTAAGTGCACAGAAGTAAAGCAGTGGATAAATAAAACATGGATTTTATACATATGGTAAGAACTACCCCTAGTACAGCACTGACTGTATGCCAGGCACTGCTGCATGTGTTTTACGTGTGTTAATGCAGCCTATCCTTAAAACATTCCTATGAGACAGGTACCACTCATACCTTAAAGGTACTATTACTTTTGCCATCACCTCCTCCCTCCCATTTTACAAATGAGGTAACTGCAGCACAGAATTCCACAGCTCACCTGAAATCTCAAAGTTGGTGAGTGGTGACAGTGAGATTTGAATGTGAGCTCTTGGGGCAAATTCTGGGAGAAGAGAAAAAGCAAAGGACATTTGGGGGCACTAGAAATGGCTTAGAACTCTACTGTGTGGTTTTAGCAAAGAGGATACTGGAACTGTTGAAGTAGGAATGGTGGTCTGGCTAAATGAGAGATGGTTCAAATGCCAGGCTGAGGAGTATGGATTTGACCCCCACAGCTTAGCAGAGGGACTTGACTGAAGGGTTGGTGGAGGTGGGTGGAGGTGAGTGGAGGTGATGGGCTTGGTCAGATTTGATAATTTCTACACCCAGGGCCCAAGTGGGAGTTTAAGGAGGGGTTCAGAGAACTTCTGCCTAAGCTTCCTGTGGGTGGAGCCCTTCTCTCCTAACTCACCCATTTCTCGCTCAGGAATGACACACTGCCACAGGCATAGAAACGTTCTGTAATATGGCTTGTTTAAAATTCCTCTGGACCCCTGTCTCTCTCTAGGTTCTGTTCCATTTCTCTATTCCCCACCCAAGTCCACAGTAAAACTTCCCCAAAGTACGACTCTAGTCACTGTCTCCACTTCCTCAATTTCCACTCACTCCTCAGCCATTTCCAGCCTGGCTCCACCCCACTCCTCCACTGAAATCACTCTCTTCAAAGCCATCTACCATCTTCCTGTAGCTGGATGCAGTGGGTACCTCCTTGTGCTCATTCAGTATAATCTTTCGGCTTGTTTGACACAGTCGACAATGCCCTTCTTCCTGAGATTTTTCTTCACCTGGTCTCTGGTCACCCCCCACTCCTGGTTCTCCTCCCACTTCACTGGCTGGATCTCCCTCTTTCCAACCTCTGAATGATAGCGTGCCCTTGTGTTTGATCCTTGGACTTCTCTGGATACATTCAGTCCCTATGATCTTGTCTAGCCCTGCAGCTTTAAATAGCATCTCTCTGCTAAAGACTCTAAAATTTATATCCCCAGGCTTAACCTCTCCCCTGAGCTCCAGATTCGGATGTTCAACTGCCGACTAGGCATGATCCTTAGATGCCGAATGGGCATCTCAACCTACCGAGTCCAGATGAACTCTTGGGCTCCACATTCCCAACATGCTCCTGTCGGGCTGTCACCACCTTAATAAAAGACAACGTCATCTGTCCTCAGTCAAGCTTAAAACCTGATTGGTCCTAAAATATAGGGATCTTTTAAGTTCCTTATTCTAGCACAGGTTTTCTCAACCTCAGCCCTGCTGACATTTTGGACCAGGTAAGTCTTTGTTGTGGGGAACTGTCCATACATTGAAGGATGTTTGAGGCTTCTTCAAAGAGGTAGTGGGATCCTAGACAGATGCTTGACCCATTCAGGGTCAGTCTCCCTCTCCTCACCCCAGGCCCTAACATGGGGGTTGGAGTGCAGGGAGGTGATGGTGAGTCTGTGACTCATGGCCAGGCAGTCTTGGTGCAGGACTAGATGCCAGTACCACCCTCCTCTCGTTGTGACAACCAAAAATGTCTCTGAACGTTGCCAAATGTTCTCTGGTGGGCAACATTGCCCCAGTTGAGATCCATTGCTCTAATAAAATAAATAATATTTAATAATAAAACAGATGCTGACCTGTCATAAGTGTACATTTCAATACATTTTTGCAAACTGTTTGAACATGACTGTCTAACCAGCATCCAGATCAAGAAACAAAACATTATCAGCACCCTAAAAGCCCCCTCATGCCCCCTTGTAGTCACTAACTCTTCACCCCAAGAGTTACCATCATGACTTCTCATAGCTCAAGATAGACTTTGACTGTTATCTACTTTATTTAAATAGTATTTTACAATATGTACACTTCTGTGTCTGGCTTCTTTCAGTCAGTGCTGTATTTGTGAGACTTCCATATTGCCTGTGAATTATAGATTGTTCATTCCCAGTACTGTATAGTATTCCACTGTATGAATGTACCACTACTTATTTGTCCATTGTACTGTCAATGGGTACTTGGGTAGTTTCTGATTTGAGGCTGTTACGAATAATGCTGTTATGAACACTCTTGTAAATGTCTTCGGGTGAACATGGGCAGCCATTTGGGGCATAGACCTTGGAGTGGAATTGCTGGGTAGATGCGTATGTATAAGTTCAGCATTAGCAGATGTGACCAAACAATTTTCCAAAGTGGTTTTGCCATCTATACTCCCACCAGCAGTGCATGAGAGTTTCCAGGAGTCCTCCTTGATGCCTCTCTCCATCACATGCAACATCCAATCCAGAAGCAGATCCTGTAGGTTCTACTGACAAAATATATCTGGAACTGGATGCCTGGCACTACCCTAGTCCAGCTATGATCACCTCTTACCTGGGGTCTGCAGGAGCCTCCTAACAGACTCCCAGCTTCCACTCCTGCCCTTAGTAGAGTCTTCACCCAGCAGCCAGAGTGATCCTGTTAATATGCAAGTCAGATTACATCACTCCCCTACTCTAAAACTTCCCATGGTTTCCCTTATAGATTAGAAAAAAATCCAGTCTCCTCCCTGAAGCTTTCAAGAGACCATATGATCTGCCTTCCTCTCCTCTTTCTTTCCCTCTCCATCACTATCCTCTCCACTCACTCTGTTCGAGACACACTGGCCTTCTTGCTGCTCCCTGAATAGTCTAGGTGTCTTTTCACCCCAGGGTCTTTGCACTTGCTATTTTCTCTGCAGGAGCACTCTTTCCCTAGATCTTTTGTTTAGCTGGCTCCTTCTCATCAGTGAGGACTCAGTTCAAACATCAAATCTTCTGAGACGTCTTCTTAGACCATCCCCTAGAGTAGTCCTTCCCCTTAGTCATTATCCCTTGGCCCTACTTTTCCTTCTTAACATATACCACAATCTCAAATTATATCATCTATGCGTTTGCCCACTTTCTCCTCTTTCTCCTCTCACTCATTAGAATGTAAGCCACACGAGGTCAGGAAGCCAGTCGCTCTCATCCAATGCTGTACCCCCGGGGCCTAGCACCCGAAACACAGGCGCGCTATCGAGATGTGTTGAATGAACGAGTGAATGAAACCCTGGTGTTTAGGAGGGCCCGAGCTCCATGAGCCACACACTGGGGACCCTGGTGCAAAGATAGCTCTCCGCAGTGGGTGGGATCCTCAAGCGCTTCCAGTGGAATTGAGAACCCAGGGCCTCAAAGCGAAGTGGCTGGATACAGACGCTCAGCACAGCGGGCACTAGGACCCTGCGCGGCGCCGCGGCCGGCGGGGGGCGGCCGGCGGAGACTGGGAATCCGCTCTTTCTGCCTCCTAGATCCCGGCTGCGGCCACTTGTGCGATCCGGGTTCCTGCCGCGGCCGCCTGGCCCCTTTCGGCACCATGAGCCGCAGGTTCACTGTCACTTCGCTGCCCACCGCGGGGCCTGCCGGGACCTCTGACCCAGAGTCCCACCGGCTTTCAGCAGCGGATCCCCGCCGCCTCTCAGGGGAAGACGCCAAAGGTAGAGGCCGCAGGGGGCGGGGCCTGCCTAAACGGGGCGGGGCGACACAAGGGGCGGGGCCATGGTGGGCAGGCTTTCTTTTGGGAGGGGAAGGGGCCAGGAATGATGAGAGAGGGTGCAAGCCCAGGGCCAGAGAAGAGAGAAAAGCGGGGAACTAGGGAAATGGGGGAAGGCTGAAGAGGAAATGTTGAAAAGAGGGGCCAGATTCGAGGTGGGTGGGGACATAGGGAAGAGGGTGGGGCTAGAGGCAAAGGGGCGGATCTTATGATGAAGAGGTTAGGGCCAAGGGGGCTGGGCCGGAGCTCAGTAATGGGGCGGGGTTATCTAGGGTATGGGGCTGGACCAGAGGGGAGAAGGTGGAACCAGGGAAAGGGGAGGGCTATGTGATTAAGGGGTAGGTCTGGAGCCAATGGGAGGAGGCAGGATTAGCTCGGTTTTGGGGCAGAAAAGGGCGGGACCAGCGAAGGGGTAGGGCAGTAGCATAGGGGTGGAGTTGAGGGCGTGAGGGAAAATGAGTCCGGGTCGCTGGGTCTCCTGGTCTCTGGTGCCGGGCAGATCCTCCAATCCTCAGCCACCCAGGAGGTGTCGCGGACAGCGCCTGGGAATCCCGTTAAGGAGACAGGAGAAAGAGAAGTTTCCACCCCGGGCAGCTAGATCCTGGGTGGATCCCGTGGGGACTCCAGTCCCGACCCTGGGGACTCACTTAGCTCCCTCTGCTTCAGCTCCACAAGGAGTGCGTGGAGCCAGCTCAGGCAGGACTGGGGGAGGGTATCTTTCTTTAGGGCCCAGTGCAGTGGTCTTGTAATGGAAGTTACACGCAGGGTACATAAGAGAGAGGACGGAAAGAGTCCTACTAGCCTTCGGTGAAGAATTAGTATCCTGTATGCACACAGTCTTCTCCGCAGGGGGCACTTGTCAGGGGTCCCTTCGCTGGCTCTGTGCCCGCCAGGTCTGGAAGGAGCCTGGAGAATCGGCTTGAAGTGGCCCCAGCGCGGGGAGGAGGAAGAGCCTCCCCGGGCCGCCAGGGGTCACTGCTGAGCCGCAGGTGAGCTCGCTCTGACCCCAGCAAAACTACACCAAAACCCCTTTAGCGGGTTATTTGTTGAATCCCCTCATTGGACAGATTACCAAACTGAGGCCGAGATTTCCGCAGAGCTCCAGTCCCGTGAACAAACCGCCTCCTGGATGTGGTCACTCGGAATTTTGGGGCTCTTTTCTCTCTTAATCTTCCCCATAATCTATCTGCCCCTTTTCTCATTTTCTGTAATGTCCTTATCATCCTTACAGATTTAAAAGTCAAAACTCTGGGAGCTATTCTCAACTTCTTTTCTCACCTCACCAGATCTGATTGGTCCTCCTGTCTTGGCCATGACACTTTCCAAACTTATCCTGAATCTTGTCACATCTCTCCTGCTGTCACCATCACCCTGGTCCAATCCTCCATCAGCTCTCACATGGCCAAGAACACAGCCTCCTCACTGATCTGCCTGCCTCCAATCTTGTCCTAACTGCTCTCCACACAAGCCCCCCTCCTCCATCGCTTGTAGAATAAACGCCAAACCTTTCATTCAGCCTGTCATTCAAACTCCCCCCTCATCTGCTCCTGTATACCTGTATGTTGTTCTCCCCACCTCCATTAGCCAGGGAAACTCCTACTCACTCTAAGTTATAGCTCATTTAACCTCTTCTGAAAACCTTTTTCACTCTCCCTCACTTCCAGGCAGAGACAGACATTCCTCTCCTGCCCACTGCACCATTATAGCACATGTCCCAATGGATGGAAGTTATTTACTTGTGTGTCTCCATCATCTCAAGGGCAGGGACCATATCTTTCTGTGTTCCAAATTCCAAGCCCACAGCCTTGCACTTAATAGGTGCTTACTGCCCTTCATATGAGAAGGGGAGTGGCTGTAGGTTCCTACTTCCCCTACTCCTGCCTTCTCACCTGCTATTGCCCATCCCCTTGCCTGTGAATAAGATGGCTCTCTCTTATCCGAAGGCAATTACTCAATCTTCCCATTCCCATTTCCAAGATCCTGCATATTGAAGTAAAATACAGCTCCCAGTATTGGGTGTGCAGGTGTGTGTGCAAACTGGATGTGAATCTGGAGTGCTGTGGGCATGTGGCAGAGGTGGTGTGGGTCTTTGCATGTCTTGAAGGAGGGGCATCCCATGCTAGCTCTGTTAACCCGTGGAGCAGTCAGTGAGTCAGTGCTTACGTATGTCACTGTATGTCAGTGTGTTGATTGGCATGTTGATGTGTGAATTTCCATGTCTATCTGTTGGGTGGATACCTGTGTGCATGAGTTTATTGAAGTTCCATCTTGAGAGTAATTTGGGGAATTTTAACCTCTTACGCCCTGAGACAGCCTCCAGCACATGGCCTCCCTAGGAGAACACAAAGTCTGCTGGTATCTTTCCCAGAGCTGTTCTTGTGTCAGTGCTCTGGCCCCAGGGAGATGCTTTCTCAACCTCTTGTCCTCATCCAGGCCCATGGGGAGAGATGACAGTATGTGGAAGGTGGAGGAAGGGTTGGGGGAGGTTTTGTAGGTTATTTGCATAGGAGCCTTGTGTTTCATTCTGGATCAAGGAAGTGGTGTTTGCCCCTGGAGGTGCTTCCTGCTGCCAGGGAATCAGCTGTAGGTGGGAATGCAACTTATGGGGGTGAAAGAAGCAAGTCAGTAGCTGATCCTCGAATCAACCACTAACCTTGGGCTGCAGCTCCCATGCCTCAATTGCCTCATCTGTACCATGGGAAGATCAGTGGTGACTTGGCTGGATAGAAGTGGACCTGGGACAAATTGTTACAACTCTGAGCTACTGCCCCATCATTTTCTACCACTCTCTGCTGTGCCTCAGCTTCTCATTAGGAAGACAGGGCACTAGGAAGGGTGTGGCCCTGGTTAAAACTAATAGGAGTTAGGATGTGTCCCCATGAAGTGAGAGGGGGCCAACTTATGCTAGGGGGATGGAGCAAGATCACAATGTAGCCCATCCATGCTCTAGCTCAGGCTCTGTGGTGTAGCCTTGGGCACACTGCTTCCCCTCTCTGAGCCTCAATTTCCCCATCTTGAGTATAAAGAAGTTATTGGACAGGAAGCTATCTGAGGGTCCTTCTAAACATAAAAATGCTAAGATTCTTTGATGATCTAGAAGAGTCATGTTCTCTACCTCCCCCATACCCAAACCTCATGTTTCAGTCTATCTGTAAATTGGGAAGAACAACACTGAATTATTGGTATAAATATCTGATCTGGAGATCTCCAGCCTACCCAAGGAGTTTCCCAGTCACCCACTCCTCAAGCCAGGACTCAGAACCTCACTGCCCAGTACCTCAGCCCAAGGTGAGCCCTGGGAATCTCCATGGCAACAAACTGGTTAGGAACGGGGCTGTAGTTGCCATGGTGATGAGCTGCTCCCTCTCTCTCTCTCCCTCCCTCCCTCTCATCCCCCTTATCTCCCCTCCCCTCTTCTCAATGAACCAGAGCGATCTGATCTTCGGGCACCAGCTCTCCAGGTCGGGTGGGGATGGGGGTGGGTACAGTGAGAAGGGGGTCTAGACTGAGAAAGAGGGAAGATGGGTTGAATCAGTGGAGGAATGGGGGGCTGTTGGGGTGCGATTGCCATGGTGACAGGGCTGCAGCCTGTTAATTAAGCCCCCGGTTACCACGGAGACGATGGTGGTTGACGTGCTCTGCAGCGAGCCTTGTATGTGTGGGGTGTGCTGTGTGCCGGACTCATCAATTCACTGCGTTTTGGGTCTGGAGGACAGGGCCTGCGTGTCAGGGAGAGAAGAGTGAAGAGAGTTCATGGCCTTGGCTCTGTGAGGCTGGAGCTTGGGTGGGTCTGTTAGACTGTAGGGTTAATGATATAGAGACAAGGGTGGATAGGGATTAAGCCATAAGGAGGAGCACTCTGCCTGCCTTTCATGGAAAAAGAACCCAGTCAGGTGGCTCCAGTTTCTTCCAAACAGCTCTTTTTCCTGATTCAGCGGATGGGGCCTGGACTGGAGGTCAGGGAGCTGGATTCTAGCCCCTAGTTTGCCACAAGTTCACCCCATGAAGAAAATCTGTACCTTTCCAGACTTTCTAGACTCTAATTTCCCCACAAATGAGGACTGGTAAAAAGAATTTATAAAGTTTCTTCCAGTTCCAAATCCTGATACTTATGAGGCAGCTTCCCTGACCTTCTTTCTCTCCGAGAAGCATAAAGTGGGAGGGGGATGAATTTTAGAGACTCATAGTTTAGAAATAAGACCCTGCTCAGCTCTGCATCTCATCTTTAATGAGAGGATCCCCCTGGCCTGAGATCTTCCTAGCGCTCCGGGTGGAGATAGGGTGCTGAGCTGGCAGCCATGTTCCTGGGGCTCGGAGTTGAGTGTCACCTTACTGGCCAAGGCCTAGCTGGCAGTATAGGAGGTGCCTGCAATGTATTTTCTGAAAGCTTCACTGCATAGGGTTGGCCTGAGGCCAGAATAGGGATCAGTCTTCTTGAGAGGTGGGGGCTGTGAATCAAAGGACTGGGGTCTCCCCTTGGGGCTGTCTCTTTACTTGGCCTTGCCTCCTCAGGAAGAGCTCTGTGGCTTTAGTCTGAGATAAATGGAGCAAGCATGAAGAGTTTTAAGAGTGGGAAAAAGGCCTATGGATTATGCAGCCCAACCCTTTCATTTTACAGATGGAGATACTCAAGCCCTGAGAGAGGAAGTCAGCTTTGCCCAAAGATACACAGAGTCTGGGGGCAGAGGACAGGATAGCACCACAATTTCCTGAATCCCAGATGCTTCATGAGATTGGGGGTCTGTGAGGGTGGACAGACGGGGTACCTGGGAGAAGAGGAATGACTCCTGCCTTCACCTGTACTCCCTTGGGATTTAGGTTTTCTCTGTGGGCAGGCTCAGTTCCTGAGTAGCCAGGGCTCTGGACCACAAACGAAAGGAAATACCCCCAGCGGAACATCCCAGACCAGGGATTGCTGGAAAACCTCAGCACTTAATTTATTTCACAGCACTTCTCAGACAAACATGTTACACATTTTACTATGTTACCTTTCTCTACGGAGTAGTAGAAAACCATAATGCCAGTGGTGGTAGTGATGGTGGTGGTGGTGTGTGTGTAATGGAATGCTTAGAAATTCTTGAACACTGGCCTACCCACCTGCAACCCTTATAACCCCTGTCACCAATCCAAACTCATCTCACTTTTTTTGGTGGTTTTCTCTCTGGGAAAGCCAAGAAGACCAAATTTCACACCTTGCCTGAATAGCTAGCTCTCCACCCTAAAGAGTCCTTCCAGTGTCCACAAAACCCAGTGGCAAGGATACCTTACTAGTGGCCCCTCCCAGTCAGTCATCGAAGACTCTGTGGTTGACCCAATCTGAAACCACTGACAAATGTTTAGCAACAGAATCTGAGCGGCAGGCCCTGTCCATGGTTCTGAAAACTTACGCCCTATAACCGCGTATCCAGTCAAGTAGATGTTGTTTGCTTGCTTGCTTGCTTGTTTGTTTGTTTTTAAAAATGACCCTTGAAGGTCTTCTGGGCCCACCTCCAGCTGCAAACTGAGAGGCCACTCTAGTCTTGCATCTCTGAAGCCTGAGCACAAGAAATGGGAAAGAGCTCATCTCAGGCCCAGTCCCTGTTCCTTTCTTAGTAGCCAAGGATTAGAGGCTGCTGAGCAGTTTGGATATGATTACATTCTTTCCCCTACTATTGGATGCAGGATCCATTTAAAAAGAGGTTATGTTGAGGAAAAGAATCCTAAACTTGAATAAAGGAAACTGGATTCTAGACCAAGTTCTGCCATTCACTGACTGGCACTGTGTTCTTAGGCAGTCATTCTCCTTCTTTGGGCCTCAGCTTTTTCACCTGTACAATGAAAGCTGTGCATTAGCTAAGATGATTGACTCGATCCTCTCCAGCTCTGGAACTTAGAGGGCTAGTGTTGGGAGCTAGGGTAAGTCTGGAAAATCATTTTCCCTTTATCTGCCCTCCCCTTTGGATGTTTACATCTTCCAGGGACTCAAAGGGTCCAAACCTCTGATGCTGCTTCACTAGTTCAAGCCTGGATTCCAGGGGTGCTGAGGGGTCCCAGGGTAATCAAGCTTCTGGGGGACTAGTGTCAAGGGAGGGGGAGGAACACAGAAAGCATGTTAGCTCTGGAATCCTCAGAAAGCAATCCTGGATTAGGGGATTAGACACTCCCGCCCCAGGAGAAAATCTGGTCCCAAACCGACAGGCGGCCTCATTTTCCCCTCCCCCATTCTGTCCCTGGCCAGCCTCCGACCAGTCTGCCCTCCCTAGAGGCTGCACCATCCCCAGTGGAACCTCACTGCTGCCTTCTCTCCTCAACACCTCTCCTTCCTAGGGTCATTCTACAGTCAAGAGGGTCCTTATCTGTGGACTCCAGTGATTCTTCTTGGAGGAGAGATGCTAGGATTTTTATCAGTATAAGCACAATGAAAAGGTTCACTGCAACTTCTCAGACTCATACCTCCCATCTTAAGACAGGATGAGCCAGACAGTTCAGCCCAGTGACCCGGAACCTCCCTGGGGGCAGCACAGTGCTTCAATTAAAGGCTCTGGCCTCTACACATCCCAAGCTCCCACCTCTTGAACAGTGATTATGGGAGAGAGTCTGGTTCTCCACCATTCTTCAGGGCTGGCCTCCCCAGCTTTGCAGACAGGCTCTCTAGGGACCCATATTCCATGGCGTCCTACCCTCACTGCCTCAGTGCCCCTCATCTTCCCTCTAGGGGTCACCCCAGACCCCCAGCCAGGCAGCCGCTGCGGGGCCGCCTCCCCGCGGCCGCGACCTAGTTCCCTGCCGTTATTTTTAGGGCGCGGGATGGCACCTGCCCACGTGCCGGCCCCGCCTGCGCTGGAGAGTGGGGGGCGGGCGGAGCTGCTTCTGCTCAAGGGAAGCGAGGCCCCTGTCCCCCGCAGCACTCTCTGATCCCACCCGTGCAAGCCCCCAGTTTTCGTGCGAGGGGACCTCCAGACGCGCTCTGCCCGCCCCTCGTCCCCTCTTCTTCCTCCCTCCCGCGCTCCCCCCACAAAACCCCGCCAGTGGCTCACGCCTCCTGCATACGGGATGAGGTGAGCAGCGCCGCCGCTGAGAGGGGGCGCGCGCGGGTGTGAGCGTGTGTCCGTGTGCGAGTGTGTGTGCGCCGGGCGGGCGGGCACTGCAGCTTCTTCCTCCGTGGAGCGGAGAGCGAGAGAGAGCTAGAGCGAGAGAACGAGCGAGCGGCGAAGGCGGGCAGAGGGGCACGGGCGAGGCGGTGCAGCCATCCCCGGGCCCGGCTCCGCGCCGCCACAATGCTAAACAACCTGACGGACTGCGAGGACGGCGATGGGGGAGCCAACCCTGGTAAGCAGCGGTCCGGGGGCGGCGAGGAGAGGAGGCAGCTCTGGGGTTAGAGACAGAGCGGGGGCCGCCTCCTTCAAGGAAGAGGCTGAGATTGACCGGGCGGTGGGCACCCAAGGCGGCCTGGAGCCTTGCTCTATTGGAATGCGCCAGGCGCTGTCCGAGGTGCTGGAATGCGCCGCGCCCCGGGGCAGGGCTGGGGGCTGAGAGGTTGCCATTGCTCACTGCCCGGGGGCAGACGTGGGTTAGCTAAGCCGGGGAGGCGGTGGGAAGGGGTTGGAAGAGCTAGAATGAGCTGACGTGTAGCTCGACGGGTGGGAGGAGGGCTCCTCTCCCCGAGAAGGGACCCCGGCGTCCTGGCGCAGAGCGTGGACTGGTGGCGCGGGGGTTGGGGGGGGGCGCAGTCTGCTGCAGTCCCTCGCTCTGAGACTTCCAGCTGAAAGGTGGGGGGGAAGGTGCCTATAGGGGGTTGAAGCCAGATGACAGCCCCCGTCCGGGCTGCGGTGTCTCCTTAAGGGGACACTTGGTGCAATCTGGGCCCCCTCCCCCAAAGCAGCCCGAGGTCCGACCTCAGACTGAAGCGTACCTCCTCCAGGGATTTTTCAGCTCTACTTTGCGGAATCTCCCTCTCCCTCTCGCGTTCCCTTGGGTTCCTATTCAGGACGGGAAGCAAGATTATCCTCCTTTCTTCCCTCTTTCCCCTTCCTCTGGGTACCCTGGGATAGCAGTGAGGTTTCCAGGGCGGGACAGGGGGGAGTCTTTCTAGTCAGCTCTGCTAGCTTCCCCAGTGAGGCCTCAGGAATGGGGTCCCAGCGGCTGAATCCCCGGCGCCGCGCGTGGACACTGCGGACGCGCTGCGGTGGGTGCGGAGACTCGCTAGGAGCAGAGGGGCTTGGAGCAAGTCCTTTCGCAGCTCCCGCTCTCCCCCGCCCTCCTCCGCGGTTTCCCTGCTCCAAGGTCTTTGGGGCCAGCCACCCCCTCGGGCTCCCATGCCCCCCGCCGCCCCTCAGCGGTCTCAGCCATCCATCAGGGCTGTCAGCCGCCCCCAACCCCCACCCTCCAGCGGCGCTGCGTCCCTTGCGCACTAGCGCGCCTCCCGCTCTGGCTGCCTGCGCTCAGCGCCTTCAAATGCTCCCCTGGGCATTGCTTGACCCTCTGGGCCGAGACTCCTGCAGACCTCCCCCAGGGATGTCCCAAGGCACTAAGGGCTGAAAGAGCAGGGTCTTCTAGGGACTGGCAGCCTTGACTTGAAGTCCTAGGGATCCTGGATCCAAGTCAGAGCCAAGTGATCGCTTGGGAAGGCTGTGGACACCAGGGTCCTGGATCCTTTGTCTGACACCCCTTCTTCCTCCCTGAGGCTGAGTGGTATACAGGACTAGGAACTACTGGCTGGCAGCTCATTCATCTCCCCAGTGACCCTGGAGTTACCTCAATATGCAGCTGCCCCCCTCTACAGCAGGCTTAGGCTGCAGCGGGGAAGGGGTTTGGCAAAGTCGAGTCTGCAGCAGAGTCAGGCATCCCAACGCGATGCTCAGGGAATGAAGGTGGATAAATTCCACCTGGGATCCCTTTGAGTTGTCTCCACTCTGAGGAGAGGGCTTTGCTCCCCCAGACATGGGGTACAGTCCAATCTCCCAAGCCTTGCTTTCTCTCCCCTGATAATGACGACTTGCTGGGCCACAGGGTTTCCATGGGGTCTCAGGAGGCCTAGAAAAGAGGCATCTATGTGTGTGGAGCAGGAGTCAAACTAGGAACCCCTTCAGTTCTACACCTTCTCCATTAGTTTCTAGACTCTGTCGCAGAACTATCTGGAGACTTTCTCTCTATATATAAGGGTTCAGGACCTGGAACCAGACTGGCCAGGACCTGGGTCAGGTGATTTGAGTCCCAGAGAGAGAAAGAAGGCCTTCCAGTGGTGCCTGGAAATGGTGGTGGTGGTGGGTCCTAAGGACCTACTGGACTTGAGGGAAGCGGAACCATCAGACCGAGAGCCACTGGCATCTCTGGTTCTTGGAAATGTAGAAGAGAACCTGGGTGCTGACCTCGGAGAGGTGGGAATGACCAGAGTAAGAGGGCTCCTCTGGACTAAAGAACACAAGGATATTGTCTCTGACCCCCAGGTCTCCTTCCCTCTTGGGGTCTGACGCCCTCCCCTACTCCCCTAGTCTGGCTTGGGGATTCCCCCAGGCCTGGCCCCAGGCCCCCAGGGGAGGCTCCTTAGCCCGCACCACTCGCCTGTTTCCTCCCCAGGAGCTCTGGCCGCCGCAGCTTAATTGAAAGCCGATTCGGGCTGAGAGCTCCCAGGGGGCGGGGGCGGGGGCGGGGGCGGAGAGGGCTCAGCCTCAGTCTGGCCCTGCTTCTCTCGCGCGCACAGCGCTGCGCTCTCCCACCATCCTGACTCTTGGCTCTGGGGAATCAGGGCGAGATCCCCCTTCGTGGTCCTGCTCTGAGAATTCACGAAGCTCATCCCTCCCCCTCAACCGGTGTTCCAGGGAGGGGCCGAAATCAGCCCTGGCAGACGAGGCCGGAAGCCTGGCGTCCCATCTAGACAACGGGTGGAAAGGCGGGACCCAAGACAAGCCTACTGAGCTGCCCCCTCCCCTGCCCTCATCTCCTGGCTGGGATCCGGCCCAGAGTCTAGCTCCGAGCTGCGCGCCGCGTTACATAAGCAACTGCGGGCGCGTGGCCGGCTCTGCTCCGCGCTGCGCTCTCTGCCCGCGCGGTCGCCATGGAGACCGGCGCGGGGCTGCTAGATGCCGGGTCTCCGGCCAGGACGCCCCACTTCCCACACAGCACGCGCTCTGCGCCTCCACGAAGGAGAAGGGGAGGGAGGTTTTGGGTCTTGCTGTCCTGCCCCTATGAGTGGATGCTGTGGGGCAGAGGGACCCAGCCCGGCAGGAGACAGGGTCCCTAAATCTTGCTGCTGGGGAAGGGATGTGGGATGGGGAGCCCAGGCTGGGTGGGGCACGATAGTATATTAATAATAATCGTAATTGTAATAGTAACAGTAACAGCTACACTTCTTGTGCTAGGCATGCCCAACAGATATCATTTTACTTAATTCCCACAACAGCCCTACGAATTAAACACGATTGTTATCCTTTTGCAAAATAGGAAACTGAGGCTTAGTTTATGTGACTTGCCCAAAGTGTCAACACAGCCAAGGAAGCTGAGACTGGAACCTGAATCTCCTTGACTCCAGCCCGTTTTCTTAACCATTAAGAAATTTCTTCTCATCTCATCCTTTTTCAACCCCTCTAGTTCCCAGTACAGTGTGATAAGAGCATGAGGCATCTTGTCAGCATTTTAAAAAGAGGAGGAACCCACCTCAATTTTGTTTTTCCTCTTTTCTGGCCCCAAACAGCTCTTCTGAGACCCTGAGGGTCAGGAAGGGAGCCTGGGGGAAATTACCTCCACAGACTTTTTCCTGAGCACCCATTATGTGCCAGTATCCCATTGGGAGGACAGATCTGCTGGTCCCAGGAAGTCACATATGTGAGGAGAAAAAAAGAGCTGGTGATGGCCCCTGTTTGGGGAACCAGGAGTTCCTGGCTTGAAGGGTGAGGTGGAGGTGGTGACAGGAGACAGTGGGTAGTGGGTATCCCTTGAGTATGTGAGGCACCAATTCCTCCACCTACAATTTGGATGAGATTAGATTTATAGCAGGTAATGCTCTGGGGATGGACTCTGGATGGGTTTCCTGGAGGAGAGGATGGGGAGGGTTTGGGCAGATGGAGATGGAGAGAGAGCTATCAGGAGATGAGGGGACAGGAAATTCAGAATATGTAGGGCCTCAACTTCACTTGTACTTTGGTCATTGGAGACTATCTCCAGGGTCCAAAGAGATGTCTACTACTGCGATTCAGCCCTGAAACTGAGGAAGTGCGATGGCTGGAAGCAGGGCAATGTGCCTGTGAGAGATCCCTTACATCTCTTTGAAAGGACCCTCTTCTTGATGCCCAAGAGACTTTCTTCTTGGATGATCTCATCCAGGCCCACTGTTTCACACACATCCTGCACAACTTTTCATGGGTTACCCTCATCTCTTTCTCCTACTCAGCCTATCTCCTGGACCCAGACTGATCCATATATACAAGTGCTTCTGGCATATTCACCTGAGTGTCCTACAGTGCCTCACACCCAAATTCAGCATCTTCCACATCCCCTGTCTCCTCCTTTCCCCCATTTATTAAATAGCATCATCCACTCATTTACCCATGCTAGAAACCCAGGAATTATCCTAGATTCCTCCTTCCCACACCCCCAGATATCTGGCATAGAAATATGTGCCAATAACTCTGGAGTCTGTTCCTTGTTCCGCATGGCCTTGGTCTGGGTTATCATCAGCCCTTGCCCAGATTACTGGAAGTTCCTAAACAGTTTCTATAGTCTTCATCTAAAGGCCAGAGTGATTGCTCTAAGACCCAATTCTGTTCATGGTACTTTTTTGGGGCCTGAAACTCTTCAATGACTTCCCGCTGTCCTCTGGATGATGTCCAACATCTTTCACAAGGCCTTTTAGTTGTTTAAGGACCCAGCTCACACTAGCGTTCTCAGTCTCATTTTTTCACGTGCCACTCCCCAACCTCCAGTGTTCCTCCCCTCCATGCCCCTTCCTTAGACTCCTGCCAGATCAAACTTCTTTCAGCTCCTCTAACCCAATCCATTCACTCTCACCTCTGGGCTATCGAACATGCTGTTCTGATCATCTAGCTGCCTGGAACACCCTCCTGCCTACCCTGCCCCGCAGTCTAGCTCTTACTCATCCTTCAGTTCTCAGCTGATACGTCACTTCCTCTGAGAAGCCTTCCGTGACCTCCCGGGCTGGGCTGAATGCCTCTCCTGTGTTCCCACAGTCCCTCGTTCATCTTGTATCACAGAACCCACCACTCTGGGTAGGAAATTCCTGGTTACTGCTTTATCTCCCCTGCCCTTGGGTTTCCCAAGGACAGGGATGGTGTCTTATTCTGTGTTTTACTCTTTTTCCCACCCCCATGCCCATATTGGCGCATAGTAGCCATCTAGCAAATACATGTTGATGGAAGATGAACGAGGGACATAGGAGATGCCAAAGGGGGTCACTTTTCTAAGAGGTGGAGTATCCTTGGGGCCTCGGACTGCAGTGTTCTCTGCCTTTCCCCTTAGGAAAGAGCATGCTTCCACCCTCAAACACCAAGAAGGGGCCAGTTATGGTCAAGGAGGGGGCCCTGGAGAATCTAGGGTGCCATGGTGAATAAGGTAGGACCCTCAAGAGCAAGGAAGCACTTCTACATTCATTAAATACCCCATACGTGCAAGGGAGTGCACTAGTCTCTTTATACACTTTGTCAACTAAAATTCTGCCAGGGCCGTAGTATTAGCTCCAGTTTCCCAATGTGCAGACTGAGGTTTAGAGAGCAAAAGTGGCCACACAGCTGGAAGCTCAGGCAGATGGAGGACAACCAGCTGGTGCCAGACCCCTGACTCCTCTACCTTCTCAGGTGATGGAAACCCCAAGGAGAGCAGCCCCTTCATCAACAGCACCGACACAGAGAAGGGAAAGGAGTATGATGGCAAAAACATGGCCCTGTTTGAGGTGGGTTGCTGGAGGTGTTGGGCCTCCACAACAGTTCATCTCCCCATTCGTCAGCTGCACCCTCCCTCCTTCCCTGGGGAATAGGTCCCTCCTCTCCATCCCTCCCTCAGATCCACCTTCTTTCTTGAACCTCCCCATCCCTTCTTCTCCTTCCCCCCTCCTTATCCTACCACCCTCTTTCCCTTTTCTCCTTGCCTATTCCTTCTCCTTCCCCATCTCATCCCAGCCTCAATGGTCTGCCCTCCTGGTCCCCATCTCTCTCTGCCTCCTACCTTCTAGCTCATCCCCCCTTCTAGATGCTAGCACCCTAACACTGACAACCTCCCTCCACAGGAGGAGATGGACACCAGTCCCATGGTATCCTCCCTGCTTAGTGGCCTGGCCAACTACACCAACCTGCCCCAGGGAAGTAGGGAGCATGAAGAGGCAGAAAACAATGAGGGTGGAAAAAAGAAGCCGGTACAGGTGAGGGCCTTGGGGAAGAAGGGATGAGGGAGGAAAGCGGGCTAGAGGGGAGAAAGGGTGGGGGAGGAAAGATGGACTCAGATGAAAGGATGGATGATGGAGGCAGAGGGACAGAAGTTGGAGGTGGAGGGAGGGGAAGGGATTGGAGATGAGGGATAGAGATGCAGGGGAGGGGCAGTGGTTTGAAGGATAGGTGTTGGAGACCTGACGGGAGACAGGAGAAGGAGGGGAGGAGGGAAGGGGGATGAGAATCAGAGGGAAAAGGGATGAAGAGATGGGGATGGAGGGAAAAGGAAAGTGGTGGGTGGAGGAATAGAGGAGTAGGAGTGGGCCTGGGGTGTTGGTAGTGATTAGGGGCTGCAGAAACTGATGCTGGCCTCTCCGGCAGGCCCCCCGTATGGGTACCTTCATGGGCGTGTACCTACCGTGTCTGCAGAACATCTTTGGTGTCATCCTCTTCCTGCGACTCACTTGGGTGGTGGGCATCGCAGGCATCATGGAGTCCTTCTGCATGGTCTTCATCTGCTGCTCCTGTGTGAGTGACACTCTCCTTTCTCCCATTCTCTGACAGCTTGGGCTGAGCAGGGACCTGGGGGTGGGAAAGGGGAGCGGGGGAAGCATGAGACCAGAGCTTTTTATAGGAACCACTGCGTATAATATTTGAGAGTAAATTAGGTCTGACTGGGTCTTCCAGCATCTCACAGGCTGGTCCCTGATGGCTATTAACCAGGTTTTACCTGGATCTGTGTTTGTGTGTTTGTGTGTGTCTTGTGCACATGTGCGTGGGTGTGATTACACAGGTAATGCAGACTCATTGATGAAAAAGATGTATAGAAATAAAACTCACGTGTAATAGGTAGCAATTTGGTAGGTCCAGACTCACAAAAAATGGGATTATGTGTCACAAACAGCATTGTAACTGAATTATCCCCATCCTCTCTGAAAAATCAAATGTTCACTGAACACCTACTTCTTGTGACATTTACATTTCCTCACACGTGACCCTTGCTCCACCTGCTCATGTAAGGTATCCAGTGTGGAAGCTAGTACACCTATTTAATAAATGAAGAAACTGAGGCTTAGAGAAATGAAGTGACTTGTCTCTGGTTAGACAGCTGGTCAGAGGCCAAGCGGGGGTTTCCAGAGCTCTCTGATGCTACAGCTTGTGTTTCTTCCATGTGCATGGTGAATAAGAGGTTTTCTTGACAAGAAGGACTTGGCAGGAGTAAAAGTTGGAACAGGACCAGGGAGAAGCTCAGTGGAAGAGGACTTGTGGGTTTGGCGGGTGTTTGTAGGGTATAAGGTTTGGCTCCCCTCCCCTCCGGCTACCACTCTGATGATCTCTCTTCTCACAGACGATGCTCACGGCCATTTCCATGAGTGCAATTGCAACCAATGGTGTTGTGCCTGGTATGTGACTGGGGCTTTTTGGAGGGGAAAGGGGCCTGAATGGTTGGGAGAGAGGTCTGGAAAGTTGGAAGGAGGGACAGTGCCCTGGGCTTTGGCAGCCATCAGGACCTCAGGGAGGCAATATTGCAGACCTAGAGGCTGGGCTACAATGTTCATGGGGTAGGTGGGGGCAGCCCATTAAGGGGAGGAGAGGGAGGCTGTTGATGGTATTGTAAAGGGCAATGCAAGATCTCCTCCCTTTGCCTGATGACCCTCCTCTCCATCATCCTATTTTCTGAGCCATGACCTCCTTAGAGGGGTAATTAGCAACATGGTAATTAGTGCTGTAAAATCCACTCAGAGTGTCTGGCTGGGTCTCCCACCAGTCCCAGGGCTACGGCCTGTAAGGCTTGTGAGGCTCAGAGCAATCCCCTTCTCACCACTGTCTCTGATGCCCCCTTACCCTCTATGGCAGCCCGGTGCCCCTTGAACCTCTTGCTGATACTGGGTTCTTTCTGCAGCTGGCGGCTCCTACTACATGATTTCCAGGTCTCTGGGTCCAGAGTTTGGGGGTGCCGTGGGCCTCTGCTTCTACCTGGGCACTACGTTTGCTGGGGCCATGTACATCCTGGGCACCATCGAAATCCTACTGGTGAGAGGGACCGAAGAGGAGGTGTGGGTCCCAGGCTGTCAGTCAGTTAATCGATGCTCCCTGGACACCTCCTATAGGCTAGGCCACTCAGGAAGGGGAATCAGATGTGGTTCTGTCTTTAAAGAGTTCACAGTCTAGTCGGGGAGACAAGATACGCTAATTATGTAACACGAACAGCTGTCGTTTATCAGGAACCCACTGTGCTCTCAGCAGAGTTCCGAGTGCTTTACAGTCATTAGCTTGAATTCTCATGAGGTTTAAGTATTATCATCCCCATTTTACAAATGAGAAGCTCAGCGAGGTGAAATGACTTGCTCAAGGTCACTTGGCTACCAAGTGGCAGAAGTGGGTTGAGAAGAGTAAAATCATGGTAGAAATAAAAATAGTAAGGTCCCACAGTGATTGCCTACTATGTGACCAGAACAGTTCTCAGCCCTCCACGAATGTTAATTGTAGAGGGCTGATGGTTAGTGACTGCAAAGAAGAAGAGAGCCGAGAAAGAGATCTGTTAAGAGTGGGGACAGTTGAGAAGTCAGGTTCCTGGGCAGTGTTTGAAGGAGATGGCTGCTGACTTTGGTCTGGATTCTTCCTGCCCCTGAAGGAGGGGGTGGGAGCTGAAGAGGGTTCCTCGGTATATAGACAGTGGGGCTGACATTTCCCAAGCCCCTACTCTACCCAGACCCCATGACCTGCAATGTGTCATTTTATTTTATCCTCATGACTCTCCCATGAATTAGAAGATGTCCCCATTTTACAGATAAGGAAAGCAAAGCTCAGAGAGTTTAAGGAATGTGTGGAAGGGATATGAATCTGTGTCTTTCTGACCCCAAAGCCAGTGCTTCTCTACCCTACCACACTGCTTTAGAGAACTAGAACTAAAAGATGTCATAGCTTCTGGTCTGGGGACAGAATGGAGTCATCCAGTGACAGGGAGGATGGATGGGGAATAAAGGACCTGAGGAGCCAAATTATGAGAGAATAATAATAGGCCTTTGTGACTTTTACAAAATTAAAAAAGTTATAAAAGCAATTCTGCCCCCTGCATAAAATTGGAAAAATATCAAAGAATGTAAAAAAGGAAATAATAGTCACCTGAAGAAATTCATTATTAACGTTTTGGTGTATCCTTTTAGTTTTTGTTTTTCGACATGATATTCTGTCTTTATAAAATATAACGCAATAGATTTCCCTAACTAACTCTCTTTGCAAATATAACTTACAAGTGAAAATAACTTTTGTAAGAGTACAAACATGTCTAATTTATTCCCGCCCTTCTAATTGAAATAACAAAAACAACAAATAATCATTAAGAATTATATTTGATAACAAAAAGCACAGAAATTAAGAATTGCTCCCAACATCTTTGCTATATCATCTTTTAATGACTGTATAGCAGTCATTGCAGGACAAACCATGATTTCCTCAACTGTTCCAACTATCATTGGATGTTACTTCTAGTCTTCCACTACTGTCAATATGGTGTGATGAGTATATTTTTCCCAAAGCCCTGCCTGCACTTCAGGGTATTTCCTTGGGGTGATTCTTGGTTGGTTCTCACTGGGTTACTCACCTGACTGCCTCACCCCTTTCCCACAGGCTTACCTCTTCCCAGCTATGGCCATTTTTAAGGCAGAAGATGCCAGCGGGGAGGCAGCAGCCATGTTGAACAATATGCGTGTGTATGGCACCTGTGTGCTCACCTGCATGGCCACTGTGGTATTTGTGGGCGTCAAATATGTCAACAAGTTTGCCCTTGTCTTCCTGGGATGTGTCATCCTCTCTATCCTGGCCATCTATGCTGGGGTCATCAAATCTGCCTTCGACCCACCCAACTTCCCGTAAGTGCTGCTGCTCTGAGCCTAAGGCATCCTCCTCCTCCTCCCTGGCCTGGTTTCAGGGGCTTCACACTAGTCTCTGCCAACACCCCTGTCCCCATCTCTCAGAATTGGAGTGATTGTAGATTCAGAGTAACTTCCTTTGTGAGGGGAAATCTCTCCCGGTTTAGGGGCAATCTCTTTAGGGTGGGATAACATTGCTGGAGGTAGGCAGAGTTTCCCTTGTGAAAGTCAATTGCATGCTGGTTGGATGGACTTCGGAAGAGCCAAATGGAATGATTTCTGAAGGGACAAAAACTTTGTATTAGTTAAACTGTTCCTGGGTGGGGACTACCTTGTGGATGGTACAACTTCTCAGCATTAAACACCTCTCTATCATGAGAAAGGACACTGAAGAGAGAGTCCAGGGGCTCAGATCCCTGTTGGTTCTGCCTCTTTCCCTAGGACAGATTGCTCTACATCTTATTGCCCAGAAGAATGGCACGTGGAGACTGCTGTCCACAGTGCTGAAACATAGCACTGCACTAAAATGGTTTGCCGCTGTGGCTGCATATTAGAATCACTTGGGGGAGTTTGAAAAAAAAATGCCAATTCTGCGCTCCATCCCAGTTAAATCAGAATCTCTGGATATGGGGCCCTGGCATCTGTGTTTCTTCGCGCTCCCCTGGTGGTTCTACTGAAGCCAAGGCAAGGTTACATCCCCCCCAACTTCCTCCCTTGTTTCTCTCCCCAGGATATGCCTCCTGGGGAATCGCACACTGTCTCGCCATGGCTTTGATGTCTGTGCCAAGCTGGCTTGGGAAGGAAATGAGACAGTGACCACACGGCTCTGGGGCCTTTTCTGCTCCTCCCGATTCCTCAACGCCACCTGTGATGAGTACTTCACCCGAAACAATGTCACAGAGATCCAGGGCATTCCTGGCGCTGCCAGTGGCCTCATCAAAGGTCTGAGGGAGGGAAGAGGTCTGGTGTCCAGGGAGCACTGCAGGGATTCTGGGTTAAACAGTTAGGATTAAGGGACTCAACTTGGGATTCAGTTAAATTTGATGAGTTTTAACTGAGCACCTACTCTGGGACATGTTCTGTCCTTGAGATAATGGAGGGTTAGAGATGAAAGGGAGCATGTGAGCATCTTACCACCTAGTGGGAAAGTCATCAGTTTGACAAGGATTCACTAAGCACCTGCTAAATTCCTAGCACTGTGCTGAGCACCAGGAACACAACATAAGTAAGTCACAGTTCTTGGCCTCAAGGAGTTTAATAGCCGAGACAAATGTAATAGCAAATAAATTATGACATGTGTAGATGTGCATTCAATGAACAGAGACCTCCCAAGGGAGGACGTGGTTATGTGTATAAGGTGGTGAGACAAGGCTTCTTGGATTCATCTGAGAAGGGTTTTGAAGGACAAATAAGAGATTTCAGTTATACAAGGGGAATAAGGGAATTACATGCAGAAGAACAGCTTGCCTAAAAGCATGCAGACACAGAAGAGCATATTGTGTCCTTCCAACCACAAGTAATTTGGTATGACTGGGGCATAAAGTGCAAAGGAAGGAGGGGCAAGAAATGATATTGGAGAGGCTGGCATGAGTGACTGTGGTGAGCCTTGGAAGCCATGTTGAAGAGTTTGGACTGTGTTCTGAGGGCAATAATGCCACCAAAGGGTTTTGAGTAAGGGATAGACGAGGACAGCTTGTTGTTTCTGAAGGTTCACTCTGGCTGCTAATGTGGATAAGCTAAAAGTAGGGGAAAGAACAGAGTCAGGGGGTCTTGAAGGAGGCTGATGTTGAGTCCAGGTGAGGGATGACGGTTTTCTGACCTATAGTGATGGAGTGATGGCAGTGGAAATGGTGCAGTGGTTCTCCATCAGGACTGTTTTGCCGCCCCCTCCCCTACAAGAGATATGTGGCAATGTCTAGAGACATTTTTGGTTGTCACAACTGGAGGGTTACTACTAGCATATGGTGTGTAGAGGCCAGGATATTGCTACACATCCTACAATGCTATAGGACAGCACCCCATACAAGGAATTATCTGTTCTCATGACAATTATTACTAAATGTCAATAGTATGGAAGTGGAGGAACCCTAGAAAGGAGAGAAGAGGTGTATTTGAGAAATATTTGGGAGGAATAATGGACAGCAGTTGGAGATGGTTTTGAAAGGAAGATGAGGAAAGGGAGAAGTTGAGGGCAATGTCAAGCTGTCTGAGTCAATGGTGGTGCCATTTACCGAGATAAGAGGTACAGGAAAGGAGTTGGTTTGTGGTGAGTGGGTGGTGAGATCAGTTTGGGAGTTTGGGACATACTGAATCAGTCTGAGATAGGTCTTTGGATGTCTATGTACCCTAGTAGACTGGATTATTTGAGGGTAAGGACTAGATCTGATTCAGATGCAAAGCCCCTGCACATGACCTGGCCCAAAGCAGGAGCTTAGGAATGTTGGTGGATATAAAATGGAGCCAAGGCCCCGGGGAGTGAGAGGTGGTTGACCTTGACCTTTCTTTTTGCCCACCCCACCTCCTGGCCCCAGAGCTTTGGGATCGTGACGTCTGGTCTTCCCCCTGAGCATCCTGTCTCCCCCGTCTCCCCCACAGAGAACCTCTGGAGCTCCTACCTGACCAAGGGGGTTATTGTGGAGAGGCGTGGGATGCCCTCGGTGGGCCTGGCAGATGGTACCCCTGTCGACATGGACCATCCCTATGTCTTCAGTGATATGACCTCCTACTTCACCCTGCTGGTTGGCATCTACTTCCCCTCAGTCACAGGTGAAAGGGAGCTCAGAGAGGGAGGACTCTGCCTGGGAGTGGATGGATAGGAGAAAGCCAGTCATGGTGTGGGGAATTTCTTGGTCCAACAGCCCTATTACATAGGCAGGAGCTAATGATTTCATTCCCACTGGACAGCTGAGGGAATTAAGGCCCGCAGAAGCCAAGTAACCTGCCCAGGTTCTCACACGAGTCAGTGTACCAGGACTAGATCCCTGGCTCCCTGACTCTTGAGGCTGGTGTCCTTTCTTCTTTGTCTGGTCTCCTGTGGCTCCTGTCCTAGATGCTCCTCTGTTCACAGGGATCATGGCTGGTTCTAACCGCTCTGGGGACCTGCGGGATGCCCAGAAGTCAATTCCTACTGGCACCATCCTGGCCATTGCCACCACCTCCGCTGTCTGTATCCTGCACTGCTGGGCTGGGACCATGGTGGGCGGGGAGGGCTAGACAGAAGGCATCTGAAGCTGCTGCCTCATCTGCTGGCTCAGGATGGGTGGGAAGGAAGGGGAACATCACCCTGGGAATTCTCCTTCATCCTCTGCTGCAGACATCAGCTCCGTTGTTCTGTTTGGGGCCTGCATTGAGGGGGTCGTCCTTCGGGACAAGTAAGTAAGGGGATCAGGGATGATCCTGTTCTGGGGAGGGTGAGGTGAGCACGGAGGGCCAAGTTCTGGGAGAAAGGCCTGGCAGGGGTGCTGAAACTTGTGCAAGGGAGCTTTTAAAGGGAGGTCCCAGGGATTGCTTGTCCACTCACTTTCTTGAATTATAATTCCTCTTTCTCATGTCATTCTAGCTCAAAAAGCATGAATGCTGTCTTATTTCTTTTAGGATAATGACACTTCCCTTTTCTTTTACTTTAGAATCTACTAATTCATTTACTATTTCCTGGATGTCTATGTGTTGGCCACTGTCCAGGGTTCTGGGGGAACAAAGATAAATAACACATGATTTTTGTTCCAAAGGAGCTCTTTGGGGATGGTAACCATGCTTGTCAGCAGACTTGAAATACAGAGCAGTAGGGGTGGTGATAAAGGAAGCCCCAGGGCTATGGAGGTACACAGGAGGCTGTGATCCAGAACTCAGAGGGTCAGGGAAGAGAAGGTGCTGCTCAAAGTACCTTATATACATTTTCTCATCTTTCCCTCCCCCTTTAAACTTTGAGTAGAGGTTACCGAGGTGACTAGCAGGGGGCAAGGCATTCCAGGCAGTGGGAACAGCATGAACAAAGGTGGAGGAGGGAAAGAGCTGTGTGTGTGTGTGTGTGTGTGCACGCGTGCGCACGTGCACACATACGGGTGCCTATAGCTATAAGCAGTTCAGAGCTTCCGGAGCACACACTGTGGAGGGCGTGTGCATACACAGCCAGCAGGGTGAAATACGAGGTCCTGTCACAGAAGTCAGTTTCCATAGCACCACCCTGGCTTCTGGGAGGTGGGGACATAAGGCGGAGACCTAGGCTGAAGTGGGTCCTGGAGGCCTGGGTTTTGTCACCAGGAAATTTGAGCTGTATTTTATTTTGAAAAATGGGGGAATCCTTGAAGGGTTTTAAGCAGGGAGGTGACCTGGTCAAATGGACAATTTGCATATATTACACCTTTTTAGCTTTTAGGGCAACTTAACCTCTGTTTATCCCATTTCATTTAATCCAAGACCTCCTACAAGACTGCAAGGGATTCAGCAGGTCATCCAGTATAACCCTTCCTCTGATTCTTAAAGTCCTGAAGCAATGGCCCATTTGAACACACCTCTGCTTGCCCACTCCAGGGACAGGGCTCTCTCTACCTACTGAGGCAGCATCTTCCCTTTCAAGACAGTGTCATTGTTAGAAAATGCTTTTCTTGATTCTCACATATCATTACCACACGATGAGGCCAGAACACCCACTTTTAAGATGGAGACACTGAGGTTCTAACAGTTTAAGGGATTTGTCTGGGATGACATAATATTACACATTTGAACGTTTCCTAGAATCACTACTGGGGGAGGTCAAGATGGGTAGGGGACTCAGAGGTATGTATATAATACATAAGCTACATGGATATATTGTTCAGCATAGGAAATATAGCAAATATTTTATAAATGGAGTATAACCTTTAAGAATTGTGAATCACTATGTTGTGCACCTGAAACTTACATAATATTGTACATTAACTATACCTCCATTAAAAAAAAAAAAAGAATCACTATTTGTACCATGTTCCAGGCAGTGTGCTAAGCTTTTACATACGTTATCTCCTTATCCTCTCACCAAAACCTATCACCATGAGATAGGTTTTAAATGACCCTCATTTTATAGCTGAAGAAACTGAGACACAGAGAGGTTGGATGACTTGCCCAAGGTCACACAGATAGAAAGTGCCTAGGACATTAGAGGCTTTGTCTGTCCCTTGCCCCCTGCATAGAATAGCCCTATGGAGGACATACGGTTGGTCCTGAAGGTAGCGTGGGAGACCTGCCTTGAAAATCCAGGTGGCGTCGCTCACCCAGCATCTCCTGTCCCTTTGCTGCTTTATTCCAGGTTTGGCGAAGCTGTGAATGGCAACCTGGTGGTGGGCACCCTGGCCTGGCCGTCTCCCTGGGTTATTGTCATAGGATCCTTCTTTTCCACCTGTGGGGCTGGACTGCAGAGCCTCACAGGGGCCCCACGCCTGCTGCAGGCCATCTCCCGCGATGGCATAGTGCCCTTCCTGCAGGTCAGTTGGGGGCAGGGCTTAGGGACAGCAGGGCTTAGGGACAACAGGCCTCTGCCCAGCGAGGCCACACAGTGAACCAGGGCCAGGATGAGCCTTGCACTGCCTTCTGGAGCCCTGCCACTCTGTGCAACCACTCAGAAGAGTGGGTGTGCCTTTTTTGGGGGTTTGACCCATCATCAGTGCCATCTCTTTGGGCAGCATTATCTGCTTTTAGGGGAAAAATAAATGGCCCTCCTTTGGCCTGGTGATTGGGTAGGGACTCATGGAGGCAGCCAAAAGTCAAGCAAGAGAAGTGTGGCTCTCTCTGTGGTGCACTCAGTCCTGGCCATTTGCTGGCCCCTGGAGCTCTTCTCCCATCTGTCCCCATCCTTCTCCCCTTCGGGGGTCATTTGAACTTCATTGCACTGGGTACCAATGTCAGAGTGGGCAAGATACTGCAAAAGCCTGTTATCCCCTTGGGTACCTTTAAAAGATAAGAAATTCAGCATCCTCTGCCTACCGCCTCACTGACTAGGGGATTCCTGCCTCTACTGTATGGGTCCCCAAGAACGGAGGAAGGAGACAAGAAGCCCTTAAAGTCTCAGGCCCCCATGATGGTTGCTCTGTCCTCAGGTTTTTGGCCACGGCAAAGCCAACGGAGAGCCAACGTGGGCCTTGCTCCTCACCGCCTGCATCTGCGAGATCGGCATCCTTATTGCATCCCTTGACGAGGTCGCCCCCATCCTCTCTATGTGCGTGCTGGCCTCTGGCCCTCCCCATCAGCTCTGGGGGTCTCTCTACATGGATTCTCCAGCTGTGACCCTGGACAGACCACCCAAACACTTTAACAACCCCACTGTCATAGAAACCTGTCCTTGTTATACAGAGATTCAGCCCCACATGCATCAGGGTGTGTTGTAAGGGGATTTGGCCTTTGAACCCCTTTCTAAGCACCAGAATGTGATTCGGCCATCTCCGCAGTTTCTTTCTCCCTTTTCCCCTTTCTCTCCCTGTTTCTGTTTCTGCCTTCCCTTGCATCTCTGTCTCTCCTGGGGCCTCTCTGTGTTCTAGGTTCTTCCTGATGTGCTACATGTTTGTGAACCTGGCTTGTGCGGTACAGACGCTGCTGAGGACACCCAACTGGCGGCCACGCTTTCGATATTACCACTGGTGTGTGCTCGTTCCCCCTCCCTGCCCCACAAGATCATCCTCTCATCTCAACCTCATCCCAGCCCATCCTCTCCACGTCTAAGGATCCCAAATTCCAGTTTTGCTAGCCCAACTAGCACGAGAAAAGTCTTGGAGAAGGTCTCCTTATAATTACAAGTAATAACCTAACACAGTATCAACTATCTCAGCTACAATCCCTCTCCTGTCCATAGTGTTCAACATCTTACAGTCTAAATGAGAAAACCTCAGTTTCCTCAGCTGTGAAATGGAACGATAACTGCACCTACCTCCTCAGCCCTTGTGAGCATTACAACGCTTGATGCAGGGAAGATGCTCCTTATGTGGGGCTGGGAGTCCGGTCATTTTACTTGATGGCTCTTTATCCTGACAACAAGCCTGTGGAGCAGACAGGGCAGGAATGATCATGCTTGTTCTACCAAAAGTCTCCAGTAGGGAAAGGACTGGCCCAAGGCCACCCAGCAAGACCATGGCATATGCGGACCAGAACCCAGGCAGCTGCCTCCCATCTCAGTGCTCCTGCTATGCCAGTCGCCTCTTCCTAGGGGCACATTCTTCCTGCGAGATCTTGCCTCCAGCTCTTCTTAGAGACCCCTGTCTCAGAACTCATCTGGCAGGGCAGTCTGACAGGGTCTAAGGCACTGAGACAGGGCAGAGGGTGACTTAGGGGTTGGGTGGGGCAGGAGGTGGTGCCCTATCTGCGGCTGCTCATTCATCCAGAAGGTCCCATGTCCCCTGGTGCTCATGGAGATGATGGTGTGGGTTCCCCTAGACCTGGCCATAGCCTCCCAAGTCTTGCCCAGGCCCTGCTCTATACAACTCTTGCTGCCAGAGCCCCCGCACCAGTGACAGCCCTGCCAGGGCTTAGAGCCTGGGTCTCCCTCCCACTGTCCAGGACACTCTCCTTCCTGGGTATGAGCCTCTGCCTGGCCCTCATGTTCATCTGCTCCTGGTATTACGCCCTGGTGGCCATGCTCATTGCTGGGCTCATCTACAAGTATATCGAGTACCGCGGGTAAGTGTGGGAAGTGGGGATGGCTGCGAGAGGCTGAGGGATGGGAGGGGGTGAGGAGGGGAAAGGGGTGATGGGTGCTTGGAGGGTGGGGGTGGGGACGAGGTAGGAAGTGGGAGAGGATGGGGCTAGCATGGAGGGGAAAGGATGATGGGGAGGGTTTGGGAGATGCGGGGCAGGAGCAGAGGGAGGGGCTGAAGCTTTGAGAAATGGATGTGGCAGGAGCGATGTGCACCTCCTGTCTGAGCCTGAGACAGATGGCTCTGGGCTGGGGCAGCCACTTCATTGTGGACGGTTCTCCCTGACACTCCTTGGCCTTCTGTGATCCTCCTTCCTGGCCCCCAGGGCAGAGAAGGAGTGGGGTGATGGGATCCGAGGCCTGTCTCTCAGCGCTGCTCGCTATGCCCTGTTACGCCTGGAAGAAGGGCCCCCGCACACCAAGAACTGGAGGTGAGTGGTGGGGGCACAAGTGTCAGGGCTCAGGGAGGGCGAGGAAGGGAGCAGGGCCTGACCCACCCTGCTTGCTTTGGCTGAGTGGTGTTCCCGCCATAAAGGTGAGCTCTCACCTCTCCTCCTTGGCTCAGCCTCATCTGAACCCTTTCCACCTACAACACCCAGGCTGAGCTGAGTTCCAGACATTTTGTTCTCCAAAACCCCACCTGCCACACCAGTCTCCATCCATCCATTCATTCCACCATTTGTTTAAAAAAAAAAAGAGGAACACATGATGTGTGCCCAGCCCCCTTCTAGTCTCTGGGGACAGAGGGAGCACACAGTTCCATGGAGAAGGCATATGCAGAGACAGATAAACTTAATGTCGCATTGCATTTGCTCTGGGAGAGGTGGAATCATCCACTCTGAGAGTTATAGGACCTCTTAGAAATCTCTAGGTTGATAAGAATCCCTCCATTTTATGAACGTGAAAATCAGGGCCTAGAGAGGGTCTCAGAGGTCATGGAAGGCAGAACTGGACCCAGAATCTTCACCTCTTGCCTCTCAGCCCAGGGTGCTAACTGATTGTTCTGCAAGCCTGACCCCTCATTCTTCTCCCTCAGGTCCAATATGCTAAGAGTAGGCCTGAGACTCTAGACTATGCCCAGGACATCGTTGGCTTGTCCTTGCTGATATCTACTAAACTGGGTCTTCCAGAGACTGGGCCTTTGCATAATTTGTCTGTGAATCCTTGAATGCTTAGCACAGGGTCTAGCCTAGAGCAGGTGCTTATAGAATGCTACCAGATTGATAGGTGGTTGGGTGGATGGGATGGCTAAATGAATAAGGAAATGAACAGTTAAATAGATGGGTAGATGGCTAAGTCTACATACGTAGGGGAGGGTGCCTGAGTGAAGAGATGAATGTGTGAATGGACAGTGGTAGGTGGCTATGGGGATAACTGAGTGAATAATACATTTGTAGGTAAATTAACATAGAAATGAGTGGATAACTGAAGGATAAAATAGATGGGTGGGTGGTTGGATGGACAGATGTATGGATGAGTGAGGTAGATGGAGAGATGGATGGGTGGGTGGATAGTTGAATGTGTGGGAGAGGGTCGGATGGGTTGCTATTCAAAGAAGGGGATGGATGAATGTTTAGGTGGGCGGATGGATGTTGGGGGTATAGGTGGATGGAAGAATGGAGAACAACTGGTTAATGAACTCACCAGTGTATGGTGTATGTGTGTATGGTGGGTGGTGGCTGGATCATGTGACCTTGCACTCTCTTCAGGCCACAGCTGCTGGTGCTGGTGCGTGTGGACCAAGACCAGAACGTGGTACACCCACAGCTGCTCTCGTTGACCTCCCAGCTCAAGGCAGGGAAGGGTCTGACCATCGTGGGCTCTGTCCTTGAGGGCACCTTTCTGGACAACCATCCCCAGGCCCAGCGGGCAGAGGAGGTGAGTAGAGGCGCTGGTGGGGACAGGGGAAGGACAGGGCACTCAGGAAGACAGTCCTTGCTCCTTTCCACGTTCCTTCCTTACCACCTTTGCAATCAACTGGGGCTCAGGCTTTTCTGTCCTCTTTCTTGGAAGAGGAGTCCAAAGGCTAAGTGAGTGTGTTCCTTAGAATCCAACTCACAGAACTCGACCATCTGAGCCAGAAGGGCACATTTTATGGGTAAGGAAACTGAGGCTTAGAGAAATCAGTCCTTTTGTTTAAGGACAGAAAACAGACACACAGAACTGGTAGACTAGAGGCAGGGGAGGGTATAACTCAGTGGTAGAATGCATGCATGAGATCCTGGGTTCAAAACCCGGTACCTCCATTAAAAAAGAAATTAAATAAATAAATAAAATTGTTAAAAAAAAAAAAAAACTGCTAGATTCCTACTCCAGACTTCTTCCTGCCGAAGTATAAATCTTTCAGTGTTTTCACATCTGTGGGTTCTCTTGAACACCATATCACATGAAATTGGCAGGGTGAGTATCCATATTTGTCACAGGAAGAAACTGAGGCCCAGAGAGGGAAAGCAGATTGCTGAAAAGTCACAAAGCCGGCTGGAAGCATAGGCAGGATTTGAACCCGGGTCTCTGACTCTAGGTCACCTGCTCTTGTTACCATCCACTGGCCCATGCCTATGGAGCAGTGCACAGAGCCAGTGTGGGCTAGGGTGGTTGGGGTCTGCATTTAGTGGCATTAACAGGTGTCTGGAACCTGGTGGGTGGAGGAAGTGGTTCCTGTCTGCCATTTGGGCCTCTCTCCCCTTGGGGCTATGGCTAGTAGTGGAGAGAGGAAAGGGAGCCCCAGGGAGGTGAGGGGAGGCAGGGAGGGGCACCCCTAATGGCTTGTGACAGTTGCTATTTCTGCCTCACTGGGCCGTTCACACCAATCTGTCAGGGCCCAGGGCTGGAGGCCTCCACTGGTCAGTTTAATTCAACATGCAGTGGCTGTGAACGCGCTGTGCACCAGGCACTGGGTGAGGCCCCGGGGGAACATGGAGAGGTAGAAGACCAAATCCCAGCCCTCGAGGTGGTCACAGGCTGATGGGGAATAGCATGAGAGTAATACAATGTGTTGAGTGTTTACAATCTGTCAGGCTGTATACTAAGCCCTACTCATATCATCTTATGTAATTCTCCCTCTTTCTAAATGAGGTAGCTGTCACGATGCCCATTTAATAGATGAGAACACTGAGGCTCATGAAGGTGATTTGCCCAAGGTTACCCTGAAGTTATTAACTAACACAGCACCTATCAACCTCAGTGTATGTTGTATCTTCCCAAACAGCCTGTGACCACCTCAAGGGCTGGGATTTAGTCTTCTACCTCTTCATCTCCCCCAGGGCCTAGCCCAGTGCCTGGTGCACACACAGCACATTCGCAGCTACTGCATGCTAGGGTGGCAGAGGTAAAACTTGAAGAATTGTTTGACATCAGGATATTGGTTAAGAGTGTGAAGGATGGAGTCAGACCCCTGGACTTGAACCTCTACATTAACATACATTAGCTGTATGCCTTTAAGCAAGTCTTAATTTCTCTGAGCCTCAATTTCTTTATCTATAAAATGAGAGCAATGAGAACACTTCCCTCATTGTGCAGATGGAATGGGCATGTAAAATGCTTACCATTATGCTAACTTACAAATTTGTTAGATATATGTTGTCTGGCTATGCAGAAGAGCCCAGTTTCATTCTGGTCTGGGTGGTGGGGGGTGGTAGCTGAAGAAGGTGATGGTTGAGTTGGGCCAGGTAGGGTGTCATGTACTATGGGGGGAGGGAGTCTGGGTGTGGTGGAGAGTCTGCAGAGGGACTGTGTGAGCAGCAGTGGGGTAGTGGGAAGTGTGGGGTCCAATTATGAAGAGCTCTGATTGATCAGGGAGGAATGGGGGCCATAGGTGACAGGGAGCCATGCATGATTCTGGTGCTAGAGGCTGAGATGATCAGAGCCGAACTTCAGAAACATCAAAATGATGGAGGGGAGAGATGGGAGGTAGGGAGACTGCAAGAGTCTGGGCAGGGCCAGGGAGGACCGAGGCTGGTCCTTTTCTGACCCCTCACCCCCACCCCGTGCAGTCTATCCGGCGCCTGATGGAGGCAGAGAAAGTGAAAGGCTTCTGCCAGGTAGTGATTTCCTCCAACCTGCGAGATGGCGTGTCCCATCTGATTCAGTCTGGGGGCCTTGGGGGGCTGCAGCACAATACCGTGCTCGTTGGCTGGCCCCGCAACTGGCGGCAGAAGGAAGATCATCAGACGTGGAGGAACTTCATTGGTAAAGCTGAGTGGGCTAGAGGTGGTGGTGGGTTGGGGGCTGTGGTGAGCTGGGTTCTTCAGGCCTCAGGACCATTTCCCAGTTGTCATAGTGTGGATTTTGCAAATGCAGGTGATGGTGTTCAAAGCCGGCCATGTGCCAGCCACTGTGCTGGGTGCTGGGGACTCAGGTGTGAAGGAGACGGTCTTGGTTCCTGCAGGGCTCACAACCCTGGGAGGAAGACAGTGCAGGGCAGTGGGAAGAGCTACAGCTTTGAAGTCGCAGAGGCCCAGGGCTGAATCTCACCTCTGGCCCTTCCTCGCTGTATGATTGTTCATCAATGCTCCACCCTCTCTGAGCATAATATTCCTTGGTAGTAGTTGGTAATAAGTAATATAATAACTAATATTTATAGACTGTGTCCTGTGTGCCAGACAAGTGGAGGCTTTCTCTAGCCTTTAATTCTCTCAGCAGGCTGGTGACAGCTAGGCATTGCTGTCTCCATTTTATTGGTATGAAACTGAGGCCCTGAGAGATTAAGGTCACACAGCTGGTAAACCCAGAGGCTGCTTTATAGGTAGATCTGAGTTAGAAGACGGTTGGGAGGATTAAGTGAGCCCTGCATGGTAGAGTTCTTAATCAGAAGGGGCAGGTGTTGTTATTATCACTTGACAGGTGGGGAAACAGGCTCAGAGAGGTTTTCCCAAGTTCAAACAACACATAAGTCATGAGGCCCGGGTAGATGGGGGTTTTCTAACTCCTTAGCCCAAGGCCAAGGCAGGATGGGGTGGGGTGGGGGTGCTGGGTGCCAGGAGGGGACCAGGGTCACTGTTTTACCGTCTGGCCGTCTCCTTGGTCTCCTCCAGAGCTGGTCCGAGAAACCACGGCCGGTCACCTGGCCCTGCTGGTTACCAAGAACGTCTCCATGTTTCCCGGGAACCCCGAGCGCTTTTCCGAGGGCAGCATCGACGTCTGGTGGATTGTGCACGACGGGGGCATGCTCATGCTGCTGCCCTTCCTGCTGCGGCACCACAAGGTGCGCGTGCGCGCGCATGCGCGTCTTTGTGCGCACCAGCCCACGTCCATGGGCGGGGCTCCACCGGGGCCAGCCTCCCCCGTGAGCTCCCGGGAAAGGGCTCCGATCACCTCCTTCACTCTGAGATGTTGGGAACTGTGTCTCCCCTCACAGATATCCTTGAAATATAAAGGAGAACAATATTTAACTCAAGAGAGGGACCCTCACCTAAGCAGGGGAGTTTTTTAGGGTGTGGCCATTGAGATAGAGGATTGTGGGGCTGCATGTGTGTGGGGGAAGGTGAGTGGGAAGGGTGAGGCACAGGGTCCTCTCTAGGCTCTGGCACTGGGTCTCTGCACCGCATCTGGGCTGGATCTTTCTGGGTCCCCCTCACCCTTCCAGGTTTGGCGGAAGTGCAAGATGCGAATCTTCACAGTGGCCCAGATGGACGACAATAGCATCCAGATGAAGAAGGACCTGACCACATTTCTGTACCATTTACGTATCACCGCGGAGGTCGAGGTGGTGGAGATGGTGAGTCTCCAGGAGCCACCTCTGAAGTTTTGGAGTTCCACCTGGCTGTCTTTCCCCTGGGCCCCAGCACCAAATAAGGCAACCCCAACACCCATCAGCTTATGATGCTTCATCCTTTCCCCCTCATCCACTTTTTATCCTTTCACATATTCACCTGAGAGTCTATCCATTCATCCATCAATCCATCCACCCCTCTCTCTATAGGAATAGCCATGTCTCCATGTCTAACACTGCTTATTATTACATGTGAGGCACTGTTCTATGCACTATACACACACACACACACACACACACACACACACACATATATAAATTCTCACAGCAATCAATGAAACATACACAATTATAAGCATTTCCATTTTACAGATTAGGAAGCTGGGGCACAGAAAGCTTAAGTAATTTGTCCCCAGTGCACACTGTGACAGAGCCAGTATTCAAACCCAGGCAGACTGGCTCTAGAGTCATGCTCCGAGAGATTATATTCCACAGCCTCTCATCCATCCATTCCCCTCAGCTTATGTATCCATTTACCCATCCCTCTGTGCATTCATTAATCTACCCATATATTCATTAATGTACTCACTCATTCATCCATTCATCCATGTATGTATTCATTCATCTCTGTGTTCCTTTTAAAATTTCTTCCCCTTCTCTACTCACCCAGGTAATTAATTTATCCATTCATTCACTAATTCACCCATTCATTTTCTGGGTCTTGTGCTTGGCTGAGGAGGGAATGAGCTGCATTCCTTCAAAGAGCATCACCCTCTGCTTTGTCCTTGCCTCCCACAATTGTTGATAAAACTAGGTCATTGGATAGGGAAGCCCTGGGCTGACAGAAAGAAGGGGGCCTGCCTCCCTTCCCTTGGCCTTGCACCTGAGCTCAGAGCTCATACTTTCTTCCCTTGCCCTCCTCACCCTGTCTCGACCCCTGCCTGCCCACAGCATGAGAGTGACATCTCAGCTTACACCTATGAGAAGACGTTGGTGATGGAGCAGCGTTCCCAGATCCTAAAACAGATGCATTTAACCAAGAACGAGCGGGAGCGGGAGGTGAGGTTGCCCTGGCTGGGCTCTGAAAGTCTCAAGCTGCTGGCAGCTCTGGGTCTGCTCAGGTTTGGGATGGCCTGCTCCTGGCCATTGGCACTGCCACCTCCTGGAACTGGGCTCCCAGCAGTGGGGGTATACACTGCACCTGCATCTATCAAGCCACCTAGCCAGGATGCAGAGGGGCTTTGGCATGGGTGACAGATCTGCTCTCTGTGAGACTTCTGGGGCCCAAGGGAGAATAGTGCAGGCTAATTAGATGTATGGATGATGATTCCTCAGGGGCGTGGGCTGCCAGTGTGGGGGACAAGGGATCATGTGATAGACCCTCAGAGACTGGGTAACAGATGGATATTTCAGGATATAGCTGATGGTAGGAGTTGAGGGCAAACCTCCTAGGGTGTGGATGGTGAGTTCTCAGGGGTAATGATGGTGAGCTCCCATGGGGAGTGGAGTTTGGATGAAAGCTCCACACCAGGGAGTGCAGTCCTTGAGGAAATGAGTGATGGTACCCTGGGTCTGGGGACAGAAAAGCCCTTGGAGGTGGGTGACAGTAAGATTGTAAGAAATGGCATGTACACTGGCCACCAGAACTGACACTGGGACTTAGTGATAAGGTAGAGCTCGGCTGAGCCAGGTGTTAACACTTTGGTCGCTGAATAGTGGGGAGGTTAGGAGTTCTGGAGAGAAGTTTGAGTGGCCATGTCCATGGAACAATAGCCATTTGGTGTGGAAACAATGCAGTATTTTAACAACCGGTACATGTCTCAAAAGTACACATCTTGACTGAACATCAGCTCTGGGAGTAGCTCTTTTTGGGGCATGGGTAGTGACTTCCAGCAGAACTGGCACCACCCTGTGTCACTCCCTAGATCCAGAGTATCACAGATGAGTCTCGTGGCTCAATCCGGAGAAAGAATCCAGCCAACACTCGGCTCCGCCTCAACGTTCCAGAAGAAACAGCCGGTGACAGTGAGGAGAAGCCAGAAGAGGAGGTATGCAGCTGGAGTGGTTTGGCCCCAGCCAGTGGGAGCAGAACGTTTGGGCTCCAAAGGAATCACATGCTGTCCCTTCTTTCATCCCTCAGGTGCAGCTGATCCATGACCAGAGTGCTCCCAGCTGCCCTAGCAGCTCGCCATCTCCAGGAGAGGAGCCTGAGGGGGAGGGCGAGGCAGATCCAGAGAAAGTGCATCTCACCTGGACCAAGGACAAGTCGGTGGCAGAGAAGAATAAGGGCCCCAGTCCTGTCTCTTCTGAGGGCATCAAGGACTTCTTCAGCATGAAGCCGTACGGGCCTGGGGGCTAAGGGATGGGGTCTGGGGTGAGCCTCCAGGGTCTTTGCTCCCATGGCAGAGCAAATGAGCAGAAGGGGTCCTGGTCTGGCAATTGGAAGACCCAGCCCAGACCTTGTCTTTGTTTCCCCAGCTGAGAACTCTGGTTGGGCCTGATTGCGAATGGTCAGAATTCCCAGGTTCAGGCAGTGGAAAAGCAAAGGCTGAGGGGCTGGGAGAGCAGGACCAGTCTGCACTCAGGGTGGACGATGATCAGCCGCTCCTGCTTTTTCTGACCCCCTCTCTTTTTCTTCCTCTCTTTGCTTCTCTTGTGTTTCCTGAAGGGAGTGGGAGAACTTGTAAGTGCTTCAGAATTTTAAAATTCTGGGTTGGTTAGGGTACCTTCTCTCCTCACTCTATCATGAACATTCGATTTGTGCTCCTGACTTCGGGGGTCTCTGAATAGCCCAGCTTGGAGAGGTCTGGGATTGGTAGTCCCTGGCTTGCAAGGACCAGGTCCCAGCAGCCAGGTGCTCCGGGGGCTGGGAGGGCTCCTGAATCCAACTCTCCCCTCTCCCAGGCTCACGCACCCTCCTGCCTTTCTTCCTCCCTCAGGAACCAGTCCAACGTGAGGCGCATGCACACGGCTGTGCGGCTGAACGAGGTCATCGTCAAGAAATCCCGGGACGCCAAGCTTGTTTTGCTCAACATGCCTGGGCCTCCTCGCAACCGCAACGGTGACGAAAATTGTATCCTGGGCTTAATATTGGGAGGAAGGGGGTGGTGGACGTCAGGGGACCTGGGTCCTAACTCTGGGAAGGAAGGAGCCTCTCCTGCTTCAGAATCAGCACCTCGGACAGGGACGCATTCCCAGCGTTCCCCTGGCGCTGAGCGCGACCCTAATTCCATCGCGAGGTACGGGAACGGTCTTTCTCCTTGACGGGCCCTCAGACATGGAGTTCCTCGAGGTCCTCACCGAGCACCTGGACCGAGTGATGCTGGTCCGCGGCGGCGGCCGCGAAGTCATCACCATCTACTCCTGAGAGCCAGGACCTGCCACTCGGGCCCGAGCGCGCCCGGCCCGCGGCCCTGGAGCCCTTGCCGCGCCCCCTGCCGCTGTCACCGTTTACATACAGACCCTGTGCCCACGCCCTGGCCCCCTTTCCCGCTGCCTGAAGCCCAGAGGTCACGTCCGTCGGGGCTGACTCGGAGAGGACCGCCCCCACGCGGAGATAAGAGCCCCGAGCTCCCCGTTGGCGTGTCGCCCTGTCGGCACCGGCTGCCCTTTTTCTAAGCCCGGCCTCGCCCCGTCGGAGGAGAAGCTGCAATAAAAGTCCGGAGGAGGCGCGGAGAGGAGCGGAGCTGGGGCTTTGAGGACCCCGGGTAGTCCGCGTGGCTCTTTTCCCCTCTTCCCACGCACCGCCCGGGTCCTCGCTCTGCGCTCCTCCCCCGGTGGCCCGGAGGGCGCGGGGTGGGAGGCCGCACTCAGCGGTGTCCGTCACTCCTAGTGCAGCCGCAGGCGCAGGCCGGCCGAGCCTATACATAGTGTAAAGGAGACATCGCGTGTATTTTTAACGTCCCCATATTTCTGTGACTAGAAGCGCAACAGACTTCTCGCCACTGTAGAGCTTTCCCGCTGGGGGCGCCCAACGACGGCAGAGGCCTCGGGAGGCTGGGATTTCCTTGACATCCGAGAGTTTGAGAGCAAAAGTGCGTTAGGCCCAGGCGGGAGTCGTGGTCCCTCGACACCCCCTCGACGCCTCCTCGCCCTTTTCTGCGCGCCCTTGGCTTCCGACCCTTCCTCTTAGTTCTTTTCGGAGACGAGGTGAGACAAATGTCCAACTTTTCCTGGATTCGCCGCCCAGCGGATGTGAGCTTCCACTGCGGCTGCAGAGACGCGCGCGCAGCCTCTTCTTATTGGCTCTTATGCAAGCTGGGGCCAGGATAGGGGAGGGGCGCTCCTCAAGGAGAAGAAACCGAGAGAGGCCCTTGCCCCACCGAGGAAGCCCCGCCCCGGTGCCTTCGCTGGGGAAGCAGGCGTCTCTCCTCAGTCGGATAGTCGCCTGCTCCCCCTATCCCATGGCTCTTCGCCAAAGACTGAAATCTGGGAGCTGGAGGGCGTCCCGTCGCCCGGAGTTTCCTCCCTGGGACAGGTGAAGGCGGCGGCAGAGGTTCTGGTTTAGGGGCTAGACCCACCGGGGAGGCCCCTGATGTTCCAATGTCGCCTGTCCCAACCCGGCAGCTCCGACTTCGGGGACCCAGCTGCCTTCTCCGCGTCCCGGGGCCGGGCCTCGCTGCCTAGCAGCGGCCTCTAGCTGCGCCTCCCAGGTACCTGGGCCTGGGGGAGGGCTGGAGTCGCCACGTGCTTTGTTCTTAGCGCCTCTCTGCCCTCCTCCAACTAGGACCCAAGGCCTTTGGCTTCTCCAACTCCAGTCCTTAGCACTTTGGCTCCACCAGCCCGGTTGGAGGCGCCCTCTATCCCTAGAGAAAGTGCTTTGGCCGGGTTCCCTTCCCCCCAGGGCACGTTACTAAGGGGGATAGGCACTGCATGCTCGTTCCAGGGTCCTCTGGGACTGGGTACAGTACCTCCAGCTCCAGGGCCCTGATCTTCGCACCTAGTTAGACATCTCGCCCACCTCCCAGAGCTGGAGCTACTGGGTACTCCTGACCTCACCACCTCCTTTCCTTCCAGCCCAAGGCAGAGAGCTGGAGCTGGTGCCATCTAGACTGGGTCAGGTGTGGCTGGAATTAGGTCTGAACAGCTGCCGGTTAGGCCAAGGCTCCTCCGAAATTTCAGCAGGGGGCTGGATAGATTCTTCCAGGTAGTAATCATAAGTTGGAGGTATTAGACACCAGCACCTCCCCCCAACCCCCATCCTTCAAAAGACCTCCCTCTGAGAACCACAGCTGGGTCTAGCCTTCTGGGAGGCTGAGCATTCCCTGGGCTAAAGTGGTGGATAGGCAGAGGGAAAAGGGGCTGTATTAACATCAATTAGGGAACCAAAGTTGCACTACCTGGGCCCAGACTGTCTGGTTGGCAAGAGCAAAGTTTCCGTTGATGAATAGACATCTCACAACAAAAACCCAAGTTTTCTGTGCTACATGTGCAATATTTGTTATGAATGTTATCACACGTCATTCATCAAATTATCTTTACAATCATGTAGCTAGATGTTTCATGTCCATTCAAGTGACTTTTATTCTGAGTGCAATATTTCAATAGCCTTGTAGTGATAACTAGTGTTGCTTTTGTTTTAGACTATGTGCAGGGCAATGCAATGAAGTTGAAAACCCTTGTAAATAGAAGAGGTTGCAAACCAAATCAAGAGTATTTATTACTATTATTAGGCCTGCCTTTAATTTTCAGTGTGTTTCAGTATTCTGCATTCTGCCTCAGTATTGATCTTGTGTTCTTTGTGCCAATATGAAAAGGAGAGGGTTGGTTCTTTCCTTTATTGTTGAATGCTCCCATTTAATGCTTTTTAGCTTTTACTGTATTAATTTTTTAGATTCCCGTCTGCACAAAATGCAATAAAAATAATTTTATTATACCCCTCACAGCCTGAGGTGTGCTGTTTGAACACTCTAGGGGGAAGAATTAGTAGGTGGCAAGAAGGGTATTTAAGGTGGTCCTCCCAGAGGACTCCAGGCTTTTAATCAGAAACACTGACCTCCCCCTACAGGAGACTTGGGTGGGCTGATCCTCCAGGTCTGGTTGCCGAGTTTGTGTGCTAATTCTGGGGCCCTGTCCTAGAGGGACAAAGAAACTGGCAGCAGGGGCATTGCACTGACATCTATGAGGTCATGAGCACTTACTAGGTCAGGCTCAGCGCTGTCAGCATCATGGTCCCTAATTCACTGGAGGCCTTGTGTCAGTTACTTCCCCACCCCCACCCCAAGTTTCCTGATGGGGCTCTCTATTAACTGCTCTCCAAGGCTGTTACCTGTGACTTTATGGTTCTGCCAACTCTCTCCACAATGAGCAGAACAGAAGGTGGTAACTGAGACAAAATCAAAACAGGAGAGTGCCCCACTCTCCACTGGCCTTCGGCCAGAAATGGCCTCCTCACAGTCCTGTTTTCCTTTCCTACAAAAGGAGGACAAGCCTCTGACACAAAGTCTGTCACAAATATGGACGTTTACACAGCATTACAATTAACCAGCAGGCTTTTGCTCTGAACTGGTTATGGAAACTTCTAACTAGGTGAGCTGCATAAGAAAAGAAGCTGAGGTTAAAAGAGGTTTTGAGGCCTGACTGCAGGTTGAGTGCAAGATGGGGCAGACCTCATAGCAGACTGAAACCAGTCAGTGGCTCTGTCAGAGAACCTCACCTTCTGACTCTTAGAAGGAAGGCCCACAAAGAGGCCCTGCAGATATTCACACCCAAAAAAGACAACACAGCTTTCACTTTTTCATTTTAATTAAAAAGTAATCATCTCATCTTATTAACAACACAAGAGTTCCAAAGAGGAAAAAACACTATATAACACAAACAGGTCAGAACATAAAACACTGCCATCTGGGGACCTTGAGATTCTGAAACCACTGTTTACTCAGTTACTGGCAGGGACTCAGCTGAAGTCACTGCACTCCCTCTGCCACGGGCCCCTTGAGACCGATCCACAAGGCTCTAATGAGCACCATCCGTAGGGAGAGGGCAGCTTCCTTTGGCTCCATTTAGAGCAGCAGCCAGAAGTCCTCCCTCTAGTAACATCACTCTGGCTCAAAAGTTACAAACAGCCGCCTATATCCAGAACATGTCCAACTACCAAAAGTCTGATATCAAAATGGTCCCTACCTCCTGCTGCTCAGAAAACAACAAGAGCCTCATTTTTGAGCCAAAAGCTCAAAACAATCACTGAAAACAATGGGTGTTCACTGCCAGAGTCGAGAGTTGCCTTCTCAGAAACGATTCCATGAAACCACTACTGGTCAGGGAGAGGCTGACAGAAAAGTTAGGGGGTAAGAGTGGTTGGGGCCCAGATTCACAGTTTGTGTTAAACTGCTGGTCACTGGAGTTGTTCAGTCCATGGGAGACCCTCCAACAAAATGAAAGCAAAAAAGAAAAAGAGAAAACCTAAAACCAGTAACACTGGGTCAGGCAGAAATGTGTCTGCTCTGTGGCTGCCATGGCCACTCCTTAACAACTCCAGAGGAGCTGGTTTATGAGCCCTCAAGCAGACCCACGTATGTGGGATGGGGCATGATGGCACCGTGCCTGCCAAGTCCAGACTGCTACTCTGCAACCCTGGGCAGGAGCTCGAGCTCTGGCGGGCCTGTGTGAGGCTGGGAAATCTTGGTAGGTTCACAATAAACAAGGGCAGTGGCTCCTGACATGAAAATGCCATCCCAAACTCAGCCAGTTGGGGCTTGGCTCCTTCTCCTCCCCTGCCCCCATATCCAGCTGACAGAGAGACCAGACAGACCCATGAGATATAGAGACGGAGCCCAGACACCTATACTCCCTGTGACCCCAGAGATATTTTCTACCAAAACAAACAAAACAAAAACAAAACAACAAAAAAAAGGACACCCCCAAATGCAGTACAAAACTCTGACTCTAGAAGGAATAAGTAACACAGCCTTGGGCAGAAGAGAGCAGGTGGTAGAAACTTATGACATTCGATGTGGACCTGGACAGGCGCAAAGAACATCCTCCAAACAACTCTAGTTAGAACGCAATAGGCGGGAGGCCAGGGGACGAAGGGAACCGGGAGTAGTTGAGATTCAGCCTCAGTAATGCCTCTGGTACGATCCCATGGGGGCCTGGGGCCGCCCGACCTGTGCTGCGGTCTGGCTAACCAGGTGGGAGAGAGCAGGGCCACTCTGGATCAGTGTGTCCAGAGCCTTCTGTACACTTGGATTGTCAAAGTTGATACCTGTGGAAGACACCGGCCTCTGGCTAGCCAAGTTGCTGGCAGGTGCCAGGCGAGTGGAAGGCTGGCCAAAGAGCCCTTGGGAAGGAGCCCCAGGCCGGGGGCCCATGTTCCGAGCAGATCCTGCCTGTCCCAAAATGTTTGGAGGCTGATTGCCAGAGGCCTGTGATCTTTGCTGAGGCTGGCTGTTCGCTGCTGTGGAAAAATTCTGGTTCTGGGTGTTTCCGGCAGCAATCGAGGGGGATACAGAGCTGCTATTGGCCGCAACAGTGCCACTATTGAAGAGGCTGAGGATTTTGGCCTGAAGCTCTTGTTGGGAGGTGGGGGGTGCAGCTGGAGTGGGTGTAGCAGAGGGGAGCACTTGGCCGCCCTGGAGCGGTTGGGAGCTTGGCTGTGTCTTCAGCGAGGCACCCGAAGTCGCCCCGAGTGGTTGACGGGAAATCGGGCCTAGAAGATAGAATGAGGAAGTACCTGCTTGAAATGTACCCTCCATGGGCAGGAGGCTTAGCAGCCCAGGGAAGAACAACAATCACTGATCACATCAATCACATAGTACACAGACTATAACATCAATTTCCCAAAGGGGCCACTTCATGGTAAGTGCTGTTTCCAGGAAACAGTCTAGTTCCCCTAGAGAATCCCTAAAGAAAAAAGGGCATCCATCTTGGTTACTAGGGAGCCAGCAATACTAGCCCACCCACCACATTAACTACAGGGATCGTAATCCAGTACCCAAATCTTAAGATATCATTACATCAGCATGGATGGCCCAAGGGAGAATCCAAGGGATGGGCTCGTTTCCCTTACCCACCCCAAAGAGCCCTGGGCCTGCAACCCTCCCAACAGAGCCTGGGGATTAGAGAAATGCAGAGTCAGAACTTCACCTCGGCCCTGCCACGTAGCTCACCAGGCAGAGAGTCGGTGCTGCTCCTCATAAGCCGCTCCTTCCGCTCTCGCAGGTAGTTGATGATCTTGTCAGTCTCTTCGGCAGTGAGATACCTATTGTCTGCCAGCAAGTTGATGAGGCTTTGGATGGCTGGAGGGTGCCCCCCGCGTACTCCTTCCTCAGGGCCTCCTCGCTCTCTTTCCTGGAGGATGGCTTCATCAGCCATCTTGGCTGCCTGTCTGGCAATCTCCTCACGTTCCTTCTCCCGGCACTCATTCTTGTAGCGCTCATAATTTCTGGCCACCAGCACCATGGCGTCTGCCTGGGGCATGTTGCGATGCTCTGTGGGAGGGGATGACAAGAGTTATTTACTCCCATGACAGATTTGAGTGTCCACTCTACCAAGCCTTTCCTAACTTCAAACCATCAAGAAAAACATTTCAGTGACAAAAAGCCTTGGATTGGGAGATGGAGAGCAGCTGGAAGGGGAGGGAGATAAAGGCTGGGAAGATACGTGAATGGATTTCTTTGGAAGAGTTCAGACATCTTTGTACAGAGCTAGTTCTTTGGGGGTATTCCTAGATCACAGCCATGTGCTAAAAACCAAAGTAACATGAAAGTCTCTCACAGATTCAAAAAGACCATGTGGAGAATAACCACAGGAGGCAGGCCACAGGGGTCCAAAAAGCCCTTCTGTAAAGCCTAGCTCTCCACTGTGCTCCTTGGGAGAGAGCTGATTTTGAATTCATCAGTTCAAAGGTCATGGATTAAGATCAAATTGTGACCCTAAATAACCTCCTCTCCTCACCCTTGGGCAACATGATTTACAGGGTGGTGAGAAGATTTCTCAGCACTTGATATAAATGTCTTCACACATCTTGAGGACAGTTCCTCAGAGAGACAAATGACCTGATCGTTTGAGAACCTTATACACTCTGTGGTTATGGGTGTAACTGGTCAGGCAAACAGAGCCTGAAGGTGGTAGGAAAAGGGAAAAGTCTATGTTGTAAGATCAATGAGTAGGACATTAGTTGGCTGAGTCTCAACAATCTGGGAGCAAAGGACTAAAAGCTACTTTAGGGAAGGACTTCAAGGAACCTACTCCGGGTCTCTGGGAGGTCAGGGCAACCTCCCTATTCTCACAGCCCCTCTACCCACTTCTCTAGCACACTTACACATAGTATCCTAATTGCCTGTTGTATTCTTTGTTCCTCATTAGAAAGTTCAATGAAAGCAAGGACTCAATTGCACTCAGTGTAGTATGTGCCAGAGCTCTGCTGGAGCTGGCTCTCACTGGTGAGAGCAGACTGTGCACATCTCTTCCCAACTTACCTTGAAGTGACTTCATGTTGGTGGCTTGAAATAGAACATGGTGGGAGTATTTACACCATGGAAATCAGCAAATGCTATAAACCACACCATCCCCCACCTCCAGAACTGGCTGTTAAACATTTGCCAGCACACCACTGTATACACCTAAGGGCTAAATATATCGTCATATATGGCAGGCCCAGAACTGTATCCAATGAAAGAATATCAGACAGACAAATGACTATCCAAGTTTCCACCAGGACACTTATAAAAGAGCCCTACCACATTTGAGTTGAAATACATTTACCTAAAACCTGCTGCATCTGAGTAAGTCATAAAAGAATTAATGGACTAGTGACTACCTCTGGAATTCTGACCCACTTGGGCCTCCATACCTTGTGGGGTTCCAAACATGATGTTGACTGTACAGGAGCGGTGAATCTGGTGTTGCTGGGTGATGACAATAGCAAAAGGAGACCCTCCTCTGCTAACATCCTCCAAAGCTTGTGACAGTGACACTTCTGTGTTGAGGAAGATCAAGTCCACTACCATGCCTAGGTCTCGAACCTTCCGTCCCACAGATTCAGCATAATCTCTGCAGAAACAAACAGGATCCAGGTGAGAACTTGATCAACTCCCAATCCACACACTGTGACATCTCAGCCAGCTCTGTGTGCTCCTATGGAGAGTTCAAATCCTAGCCCTCCCAGGGACTCCCTAGCCCCCTCTTCAGGCTCCAAGGATCTAGACCAACTCCTTCTCTTTACATTGACTCAGAATGGTCACACATGAAGTTGCCAATAGCATTTATTGTACGTATTTAATACCCAGGTCCTTCTCCTGATTCTCTAGTCCAATGGTCATTCCTTAACACCATCCTGCTGCCTAAGACATGTGGCACATACCTGTCTTTGGGGAAGCTGCACAACATAGTGGGGAAAGCATGAGTGTTAAATGCTAGAAAGGTAGGTTTGGATCCTAGTCCTAACATTTGCTTGCAAAGTTGAGGCTTTAAGCAAGTCCCTTTATCTCTTACAGACCTCAGTTTCTTTACCAATAAGACAGGAATAATATGGCTCAGCTTGTATGTCATTTCCTTGACTTTCTCTCCAATCTAAATCATATCCTTGATTTCTTCCTATAGGACTCATCACCAATACATTTATTTTTGTCATCTGTCCACATAGGGGATAAGTTCCACAAGAGGAAGAGGCCATGTGTGTTTGCTTAGCATTACAGCTCCAGGACCTAGCACTTGCCATGCATAGAAAAAAGCTGCTGAATAAATATACATGTAACATGACTATTGTGAAGATTAAAAATAATTTAAGTAAAGCACCTAGCATGACGTAATACATAGTAGGTCCTCAGAAAATGATAGCTATTATCACATATATAAAAAAAAAGAATTTAAAAGAAAAAAGAACAAAAAAGCTATCTACAGGTTAAAGCAGCATCTATTTCTAAGTAAGGTAGCCCAGAGCCTGTGAGCTCTGCCTACCGCTTGGTGTCTCAACACCGATTTCCCTAGTCTCTGCCTTGAAATTAGCTCTTTAACCCCAAACTGCTAGAAAATACATGAAGTTATTTACTAACCACCTGGGGAAAGGGAACACAGCTACTGCCAAGTCTGCAGGCTGCTGTACTCCCTTCTGCATCTCTACTCTGCTTGTTCAAGGAAAGAATGTGAAACAGAAGGAATGCAATGGTGCTGTGAACTCTGGCTTGGCTAGCATGGTCACCTAACAGCTCTGCAAGGCCACAGCACTTCACAAAGGTGGCTTGGTTTTTAGCTGACAAATTCAGAGACGTGTACTTCCCAAAGTACTGGGGATTAAGAGTTGTCCCACAAAGGGGACATCTGTTGCTCTGCCTGACCAGCATATACTCCCTCTTCGATTTTCCTTTTGGAAGGGTTCCCTCTCCCACTCAGTCCACGTGGTTCCACAGGACTAATCCCACCTTTAGTTCTAGGGATGGGCACATGACCAGAACTGCTGGCCAAAGTGACTAATTCAGGGATGGGGAAGTAAGCCAGGGTAGTCCAGTGAAAAACAATTCCAGGACTTCAGGTGGAAGCAATGAGAAAGAGCAGCTCTTTCCATGGGTTTGCTAAGCTAAGACGATACATGTCTAGTACCATTCTGCCTTTTCAAGTAGAAAGCCTGTCTGAGAATGAAGGCAATACAGACACCAAGTCTTTATGACAGTTTGACCCTGGATGTGGCCATACCTGAACTTCCCAGTCAAGCAAACTGAAAACTCCCCTCTGGGGCTTAAGCCAGTTGCAGTGGGTTTTCTGTCACCTACAACTGAAAGGACACTGGCTAACATGGTATAGCAATGCCAGAATACACAACCCAAATTCAGTGGATACAGCTGCCAAGATGGAGCCTGAATTTCTCTTCTGGTCCTTCTCCTCACTCAGGAAAAATATCCAAAGCATTCTTACTTAGTCTGCTTGTTGACCACAATCACAGAACAATCCACAGGCCTCTCGGCATCAAAGCGTCTCTGGATTTCCTCAAAATACTGACGATAAAGCTCTTCTCTACGCCGTTCCTCACGTTTCAAACGCTCTGCAAGATAACACCAGGGAAAACTACAACACAGACTGAACCTTTCTATAAAATTAAGTTACAGGTCTTATTCTAAATCCTGAACTACTTGTAGGTAAAGGTCATAATATACACACACTCTCTGAATTAGTCCTCTAGACTACCACCTGAAATTAACCATAATTACTATTTTTTACTATTATAAATTCACTGAAATGGAATGATTGGATGAAAAGGCATGGTTGTTTTAATGCTTTATCTGATACATGCTGCCAAAATGCCCCCTAGAAAGGCCATTACTAATTTATTCCTTCACAAGGGTGGATTACCTAGTGCTATTTCTCCACATTTTAATCAACATCGAGAAGTGTCATTTAAAAAAAAATTCCTGCCAACTTGATAGGTAAAAGACGGTATTTCATTACTATTCTGATTTGCATTTTTGGGACAACTATTGACAGATACTTATTACTTGCTTAAAAAAAGAAAGCCAGTAAAGAGTATGTTTTATAACAAATTAAAAATGAGGTTCTTAACTCAACTTGTCCAGGTATAAAACAATTTAAAATCTTTAAAGATGCATTGAGAAAAACAGAGTTTTTAAAAAACATGTTTGTCGTAACCTAAAAAGGAGAAACTGTTAGGTAAACATTATAAATAAAACAAAAACCCCCACATGCTACATAGGTAAGGCAGACAGTTATTTGCTCAATGGGCAAAAGTAAGTACTTAACCTCTTCAGCTCCAACTTTTGTTCATTTCTTTTCTTATTGCTGGAATTTCATATTTATTTCTTCTTTTTGCATGACTAAACCAGACTAATTTACATTTAAAAAATGATTTTCAAGCTGAATGCTCTGTGTACGTGAATAGGCTATTTGTATTTCTTTTTGTGAATTGCTTGGCCAAGTCATTAGCCCCTTTCCAGTTGGTCATCAGTTTCCTCTCTCTTTTGTAAAGTATTCTACCAGTAACAGGAATAAACTGTTTCTGACACTACCTTTTGCACGAGACTGACTTTCTGGGACTGGAGGGCCTCGTCCATCAAAGCTATCTCTGTAGCGGTCAAAGTAAGGGTCATCCTTCCTCCTGCAATAGTCATCCATTCGCAGGTATCTGTCGTAAGATCCTTCTCTCCTGAAAATTTAAAGAAATTTGCACAAAGTTAAAAGTCCTATCCCACAAAAATAAAATACAGAGAATTCTTCAAGACCCAGTTGTCTGTGAGGAAGTAAGCATAGTAAGGCATAGGACTTTGGGATTAGACAAAGTTAAGTATTAGGGACTCAATGCTTATCAGTTCTGTGGTTGAGACTAAGTTAACCTACCTTCCAAAATGACTGGGAGGATGTACAGAAAGCTCTCAGCATAAAGTAAGCTCCCTGGCCTAAAGTAAATACAAAATAACTGGTAGTAATTATTGATATTAGTTTCAAGAAACCATTTCATGCCCCCACCCCTAGCCTCCTTCCCTGTGCTTTTTAAAAATTGTGGTTAAAAAACAAAACAAACAAGCCAAAAAGTATATATATAAAATGAATTTTCATCACCCTGAACAGTCTGAACAGAAACTCCTCCCCAATCTCTATAACCTCTAATCTACTTTATCTTTATGAATTTGCCTTTTCTAAATCTATAAGTGAAATCAAATGATATTTGTTTTTTGTGTCTGTCTGTCTGGCTTATTTCACATAGTATCACATTTTCGAGGTCCATCAAGGTTACAGCAGGTGTCAGAATCACTTTTCTTTCTATGAGTGAATAATATTCTATTATTTGGATATATCACATTTTTTATCCACCCACTGATGGACATTTGAATTATGTCTACTTTTTGGCTACTGAGAGTAGTTCTGCCATGTCCATTCACATACATTTGTGAGTCCCTCTTTTCAGTTCTTTTGGAAATATTCTCAGGAGTGGAACTGATAGGTCATAATTCTACTACAGTTATATATTATTTATTTATGTACTATTCTGCTACTATACTGAGGAATCGCCAGTTTTTCACAGTGGTCACACTATTTTACATTCCCACCAGCAATGTATGAGGGCTCTAGTTTCTCCACACCTAGCTAACACTTATTTAAAAAAAAAATTATTATAGCCATCTAGTAGGTATAAAGCGGTATCTCATTGTGGCTTTGATTTGCATTTCTCTGATGACTAATGATGTCAAGCATCTTTTCACGTATTTATTGGCCATTTGTGTATCTTCTCTGTGGTTTCGCCTGGCTCAAACAATGTGCACTCCATCTTTTTTTTGATTTGCACAATGCTGTCTTTCATAGGCCACAGGGTAAGATCTAGATTCATTCACTAAGCATAATTCATCATTAATTCATATATTCAGCAATTATTTATCGAGCACCACATCCACCACTTGATAGACACTGGAAATAATAGGGCTGATAAAGTCACTGTTGTATAGAGCTTTCAATCAGTTCAGCAGAACACACATAAAAAAGACTTAAAACAGAAACCAAGCAGAATAACTGTATATGTACCTGTACATGGGATCTCGGGAGTCTCTCATCTCTCTGTATCTGTCGTACATGGGGTCCCGGTGATCTCGAAAATCCCTTGAGTCTCTTAGGTCACGAAAGTCTCTAAGATCCCTCATGTCCCGAGCATCACGCATACTTCTGCTGTCTCTGTGATCCCGAATGTCTCTGCTATCTCTGTGGTCCCGCAAATCTCGGGGGTCTCGCATGTCTCTACTATCCCGGGCATCCCGGCCATTTCTGCCATCTCTGGGCTCTCTCCTCGGACTTCCTCGAATTGGGGATCGATCACGTCTTGTATCTCGACTGTCTCCAAAGCCATATGGATCTCTGTGGGAGGTAGCAAGAAGATGCTAAGACAAAGAAACTGAATAAGCCAATCCATCAGCTCTATATTGGAGGAAGCCCCCACCCTCCAAGCACTTTTCTCTAAAACATGGCAGTCAAACAGTGAGAACATGATTGAAATGTTAAGGACAGTCATCCATCTGGTCAGCAAATAGACTAGTAGGTTCTACAATCTCAAAAGATTAGGGCAAGGAAGGCTTTACGATCCAGAGCCAAAGGTTTTGATTGGGGTTGTAGGATTTACCAGGCTTCAGGAGTAATTCGGTATTCTGCAAGCATGTCAAACTCTCATCTCTATCTCAATAGGCTTTCAAAGTTAAAGTATCTTCCCCTAGAACCTATTTCTTCCCACCAGACTTGTTTGAAAGAGGCTTTAAAACAGGGGATGAATTGGGTGCTCATAGTAAGGGGCAAGACTCATGAAGAAAAATAGCAAATGGCACAATCTCATACCAAGTAACGGTGCTCAAAAGAGTTGTCCTTAAAGTACAGAAAACTTCACTTAAAACATCTAGCAGGATTCATCAAATTGAGGGAAAAAAGAAAGAGAAGTACAGTAAGATACATACAGTCAAGTATAAGAACATCCAGTTTCTCTGTCTTCTCAACATAGTTACTGAGTAGTGAGTGGTCTCTTTCAGTCTGAGGTTTACATAGAACCTGGTTCATTTTTGCCAAAGTGTTTAGTTTTGTTTTTTAAAAAACAACAGTGTTTGAAGTCACAGGTATATTTGGCCGGCTCTGATTTAGTATCCATGAGACATTCCACTCCCCTAGAAACTCATCCCCAACATACCTAAAATTAAACTTCTTATGCAACCCACTCAGGCCCGGTCCGACTTTTTCACTTCTGCCAAAAATCATCTTCCCAGTTACCAAGGTTTAAGTTCTCAGTAAGTTAACTTCGATTCTTCTTCCCTATCTCCATTAGGCCATTTGAACCTTGTTCATTATTTCTGTCCATTCTCACTGGATTCATAAGTTCAATCCAAACCTTTACTTCTTTTTTTTTAAATTGAATTTTAATTTAATTTTTTTATAGTCAGTTTACAACGTTGTGTCAATCAAACTCTTACTTCTATGCTGGCACCAAGAGTGTCCATTAACAAAACCAAAAACCAATCTTCCAGATTTCAATTCATTCAGCACATAAATGCAAGATTAACTATCTGAATTTCCACCTGTTACCAACTGCAGCTTGGCTATCATGCTTCTGGGCACCCCTCCCTAACAAATCCGGTCCCTTTCCAACTATTCTCTCTCCCCCATTTCCTGACTCAGCCTCCTCAGTTCTACTTAAGCTGTTCTTATGCCTTAACTCACATGACATCTCTGTCTTATCATATGGTTTTTCAATGAGGAATGTTTTTTCCTGCATTAGTTCAAGTATCACCCAATCCTCAAAGGCAAGTTCATGTCCCACGTCTTTCAAGAAATCTCTGATCTCTCTAGTAACTGCTGATCTCTCCTCCGGCTCAACTAGTAAACACTTACTATTTCTATTATTCATCTTGATCTGGTTTACCTTTTTATGACATCTTCTTGTTTGACCCACTTTAAGGGTTACCTCCTCCATAAACCTGCCCTGAACTCTTGATCTTCCCCAACAATTATACTCCTCCTCCAGTCCTTTCCATCTCAGTAAATGGCACATCCATCTACTCAGTTGCTCAAGCCAGGAAACTGGATGTCATCCTTTCCTTAAAGCCCCACCCTCTCCCAATCACACTTCCAATTCTGCTCATGCTTTCTCTGAAATTGATATCCATTCTCCCATGTTTCTTTACCTCCGTTGGTACCACTGGAAGATCAACCCATAATCATCTCTCCCCCAAAGCACAAGAAGAGCCTTCTAAAGTAGTCTCCCCATTTCTGCTCTTACCTTTTTTCTAATATTACTTAAGATTACTCGAGTGATCTTTTGTAAAACCTTATGTAAAACCCTTCACTAGTTTCCCCCAGCATTTAGAATTCAGCCCCAAATCTCTACTAAAGCTAGTAAGGTTGTACAGTCTTGGCTCCTGTCTTCTCCAACCTTGTTTCACTCTCTCCCTAGTTCACCACTTTCTTACAAAACTGGCCTTTGTTATAACTAGTCAAGGTTTTTCCTAATGCCTCTAATGGAGCGGCAAGAATGAATCCATACTCTTTTCCAAGGCTCAGGCTTAAGTATTCCTTACTCTCTGATTCTGTTAGTCTAAAAGTTTATCTTCTATCCCTACATCCTGACCACATTCTCTCACAGAACTTTATTTTTACTCATGCCATTTATCACAATTTGACATCACATATCAATTTACTTGCTTAATCTCTGTCTGCCCTACTAGTCTGCAGGTTCGTGAGGACTGTCAGTTTGACTCTCTACTAAAAAGCCACTATGTAGGTTTATATTGTTGACCATGCAGCAGATGCTCCATGAATATGTTAAATGAATCTTGCTCCTGCACATACTTCTATTATTGGACTTGTCACAACGTTCTATAGTTATGTGTTTACAAAGCTTTCCTACCAAACAGTAAGCACTCTTGAAGGCTTTGTATCCATAGGACACAGCATAGTTAGGTAAATGTTTAATAAATTGAATTATTCAACTGAACTGTAAGCCTCTCAAGAGCAGGCATCATGCTCTGTTTATACTTTTGTCACCTACCATGACTACACATACAAACATTCATCATGATGCTCTCAGCTTGGAAGAAAACCTCAATTTCATATCATCCACATGGTCACAGCAAAAACAATTTAAATGCCAACTCTGCTTCTATGAAAAGTTCTTGTCATATATTTAAGGCTCACAAGTACTCCTGATTTGCGGAAGCAAACATATGGGAGATCAGGGAATTTAAATGAGGACAGCTAAACATTCTTCCTATTAGAATAAACTACAGACTAACCAGGATTCTTACTTCACTTTTACTTATTAAGTCATATAATCCTTCTAACATATGTAACATCTGATACAATGTAAAATGTGGTCAAATGCCCAGAATCCAATGGGAAGGGACAACTGTAAAGTATTTTTGGATTAATGATCAGTAGATAAACCTGCCTTGGGGAACAGTTAGAAATAGTCATTAGAGGTGGAATCAGATTTCAAGTGTTCTTGCCAATCAAAGCTGAGAGAGATCATGAACTTTATAGACCAAAGACCACACACAAAGCCTTGGGCTGGTGACACTGGGGGTGGGGACACAGATAAGAACACCGTATCACAGCATGTTATGCACAGTCTTAGGATAATTATAAATGCCATATTTGGTTCTCACTCTTTTGAATCTACTGAAATACCTTACTCATTCATCAAGAGTCTACCCCTGAAGGTTGACCATAATTGCCCTAGATTCCCAAAATCTGGGTTCATGCTTCCAGTTTGAGAAGGCAAGCACTCCCTTCCCCTCAATGAATCTCAAGTCTGTGTGCAACAAAATTACAAATTCCTCCTCAATTGCCTTCTAGGTAAAAATGTAGAAGAAGGGGAAGAAGAACCAAAGAAGTATAGAAGCAGGGACAGAGAGAATAATAATTCTCTAAAATGAAAAGGCAAAGTTTTTTTCCTTTCTCCAAAAGATGAGCAGTGTAACAGACTGCTGTTCTTCTGGAGACAAAAACAAAACAAAACCCCTTTTAGGGTCACTTCAGAACCCAAAGACCTCCCCAGAACAAAAGAGCTCCTGCTGCTGGCCCCAACACTTATCTCAAAACAAGATCCAGCTAACAAAAGGGTGGTACAATGTGCAGGATTCAAATTGCCCCAAAGATGAAGCCTGCTGAATGAGATGCCTGACTTCTGATAACAAGTGGGTTAGAAAATAAGTTTCTGGAGAATAAAATTTACCATATCATCCCATGGCACCAGAGGTGTTTAACTGGAAACCAATGCATTGTACCCTCAGGTACCAGGGCATCAGGTCACTAGAGGCTAAAAAGAAACTGAACAGTAGTTAAATGCATTTCAACACCAGAGTCCACAAACTGAAGGCAGTTGACAAACAGCACTAAAATTCTGTTGCAAATTCCTCATCTATTCAGCAAGGGAGAAAAAAGCCACATGTTCTTTGCCATGAAAGAAATATAGTCATACCATTTGGAAACATTTCAGAGGTAAGGAGGGATGGGCGGAGGGAAAAACCATGGCTCAGATGGCAAGTGATGTGGTTCTGGCAGAACTGCTTCTCTTCCTGGACACTAAAGGGCTGTGTAGAGCACTGGGGAGAGTTTACAGAATAAGAACTCATAAGACGATTATCTTAGAAGACTGATGGACTCTGAGCTTCTCTTTGGCTTAGAGACTGAGATCTCAGGCCCAGGACAGTGTTCTTTGGCCTTGGCTGTACAGAAGGTCAGGGAGGAAGGCCTCTGTCCTTTTCTTTATCCACATATCCTTTCTTTCTGTTCACTGGAATATTTTGCCTGGAAGGCCAGCCTTTTTTTGCTTCCGGAAAAAAATCCTTTATCAGCTCTTCATACCTCTGTTCAGTCACAGACACTGTCCACAAATATCATTATCTAAATAGCTGGCTGCAATGTGATGATCCCCCACCATGATGGCTCCATGCTACTGTTCGAAACAGAAAGACTTGTGCGGAATTTTGCCATTAGGTGCAGGTAGGACACGGGGTGCAATGAGATATCACACCTCACAGATTCAAATTTTGTAAGTGCCCATGCTTCTTCCTAGGAAGCACATTGATGATTTTCTCAAACACAAAGAGGATTTTTCTGTTGGTAGGGAGAGGTGGCACTTGCTGAGAATTGACGGCTCTTCTTTAAGTGTTTGTGCAGAATTACAGCCTGGAATCTTTAACTGTAAGGCCCACATTGAGCTAGCGCTGTCTCATAACCAAGAGCAAGCAGTTATCAAAGGAATTAACACTGTGGACATGCAGAAATCACCTCAGGCCATGTAAGAAACTTGCCTACAGTTAGATTATTTCTTTTCTTTTCTTGATGACTTTCACCGAAGAGGAACCAGGCCTAATATCCTTCATGTTTACGTAGGGAAAATGCTCTGCAGAGTTCTTGATGTAGATTAAGTTAATTCTATTTGCTCTTCTTTAGATCACGCAAGAGGGTTCAAGAAATAGTATCACTTGGAGGCCAGGTCTGCACAGGGGTATGTTTCAAGACCTGGATTGCCAAAGTGTTGAGCTGAAGACGGAAACTGAGAACTGAGGTACGACTAGAATCATGGTCCAGTCTTCGAGGAAGGTAAGGACTGCTGTCTAGCACCAATGCTAGCCAACTTGCATGGTAAGTACGCAGTACAAAGAAGTCCAATGAAGTGGTCCAGTGGTTAAATGATGAGAATTCAGTCTGAAATTTGATCCAGAGCAGGGATCCCAGATGCAGAATGCTGTGCTTGGTTGGGCCAATATTGTCAGAGCAACACTCTGATAGCTGGAGTCATTAGGGAGGCATGTTACGGAACAAAGAGCAATTCCAGCAGAACTGTGCTTACAGAGACATTTGAAGAGGTGATAATCCTGCGAAAACTCCCAAAGATACCCAGGTGTTTTGATACTCAAGGTTAAAGTCCAGCAAAACAAGGTGTTACAAAGGTCCTGCCAGCAAGCTTAAAAACAATTTTCGTATTAAAAGTAGCAACACTGAAGACACAGAGGTGCAACTTAAGGGAAATGTTTGCTATATAGTGTTTTTTTTCCCTGTGAACAATGCATCCCCCTATGGCTGGGGGAACATATAATGATTAAGGTTGCCAAATGAAGACAGTTTGGTTCTTGTCAACATACTGGTACATTTGTTATTATCTCAAGGCTTTGACTGGAAGCACAGACCCAAAGAGAGTGATATCCAGTGTTCACCCTTAGAGAAATGATTAGCCCTTTCCAGGCTAACCACCCACCTTGTCTACTTACTGTATTTTACTTCTGTGCTATTGGTACATCTTAAGAGATAATACACAATCAGGGCAATGGTCAATATATTAGTGTTTTATTTTGAAAACAATGTTCTATTTGTCTGGCATTAGGGTTTTAAATTTTTACCTTTAAATTAAAAAAAAACAAAACTGACTCTTTGCTCAGATTTTAGATGGGGCTCAGACCAGATTTTACTAAACATGAACATTCCTTTTCCCTGAACCTTATTAAGCATGACTATATGGAACTTCATCATGGTTAATAACATGTTGAGGAATCCAGTTAGGGATACAACATCAAGGGGAAGAGTGATTCTTAATGGAATTTGAATTAGCCTAGCTGTCCCTCCTACTGATTGTAAATAAAGCATAAATAAAGCAGGAAGCCACTACACTATCCACATCCCAACAACTTCATTTTAGAATTTATTTCTGAGGAAGGTAATGTATTAAAAGGTATATAAAAGTGACAAATATTTTTATTTATATATTTGGTAAGGAGAACATTTTAAAAGGCCCCCTCTAATGTTGTTTGTATGTTTTAATTTGGATGGGCAGGGATATTAAAAAAAGAAAAAAACCCATAAAGATACTTCTTCCATTACAGGTGAAATTATAGAGCTGCATTTTAGGTTAGGATGAAACTAATCTTTTAAATTTAATGCCCTGGCAAGGCTATATTGAATTCCAACCAGGGGAGCTGGTTATTTCCCCAACATTGCCAATGTTTCTTGAATACCTACAATCAACTGGAAATGTTAAAAGCATTTGGTTAAGTATACCGTTAATGGGATAATATAAAATATTCTTCTCAATCCACAGCACAAATGGGAACTACTCTGTATTATGTAATGTGCCCCACTGCCCTTTTTTTCTTTTTGCCTGCAGAAACACACAGACAAAATTATCCAGAGATCATAAGCATCATGGGGACAACAAAGAGCAGGAGGATTTTACTAGTGGAGTCAGTGTCTTTATAGTGACTAATTCTACACTCCTGGTAAGCGACCTACTTCAGAAACACACACATTAGGGTTCCTTAGAAATTGGATATATACCGTATCTCCCTTCAAGCCATTTAGCAACCACAGCTTCTAACGGAGCCCCATATTTCTGAACATTAGATGCAAACTCCTAGTACTTGTATTCCATGTTTACTGGAATAACGAACAACACAGTTGGGACTGCCCAACATCTGCAGCACTGTCAGATACAGCACAACAGAAGCAGACACTGTATGGAACTGCTGAAGTTCTACAGGATTCGTTTATATTCTTTAGGATATTCACACATACACACAAAATCAATCAATACTGTATTTACCTGCAAGCTGCAGGCATACCTTATGGTGTTAGAATGAACAGAATACCAATGTATATGCTCACTTCTGCAGTGAAACCAATGAATGACCAGGGCATCCACCTAACAGCTGTAGTGTAGCTTTAGTTATGGTGTCAGATTCAACTCCTCTGTGTGGGCAGAGTGCTCAAAGAATCCAACTGAAATCAGCAGCGTTACTTTGTCCCTGCCTGAACTCTGCAGAACAGACATGTATATGTATAATCTGTTTCTGGTAGCTTAGAAAATACCCGTCATATCCAAGTGGGGGCATATACACCAAACACACAGCAGCCATTCTCTTCCATTAGTAGGTAACAATGAATACAGGTGTTTTTCTCCCAAAGCAGGATAGCTGTATGTTATGTGTAACTAACTGCTCAGATAATTGGGTGTATCCCCAGTGACCTGTGGAGCTATCAGTACAGACTAGGAGTCATCATACTCAACAGTGTTCAGTTCATCACAGGAAATGCAGTTTATGGTGGTAAATAGTTTAGGTATGTAGTTTACTGTGGAAAACTGGCAATTTCACTTAGGAGCAAAGGCAAAATCCATACTGAGTATCTGCTTGGGCCATGAAGAGATACCAGATATGAAATATGTGTTTGCATTCCACACAAAACTGCACACACTGCATCCACCTGTATGCTCTTTATGGGGCCAGACAGTTGAATACAATACACTCATCTTTGGTGTAAATGGTAACATTAATAAGGCTCCTCTTTGAGAGAAGGGGCCAATTTAATGCATATCTCAAGGGTAAACATCAGGACCATCTCTTCTGTAAATACCGGAAGGAAGAATATTTGGGGAAATGCCTTTTATTTCCAGGAAAGCTAAGAAAAAGGGAGACTTCTGAGAGGTGGAGTGTTTTTGCCCTTTTTATTTCCCCTCAATAGGTAACCCAAGCATGAGAGCAAACGGGATCGGCAGCACAGGCATAGCAGCAATCTCTCAAGCAGCACTTTCTGTAAACCTGGGTTAACATCTGGACCAGCAGCCATTTGGAATGAAGAGTCGAATCTCTGCTGCCTGCTGCAGTGCAGCATGGCACACGCCAACGACCCTGGGGCACTCCTCCTGCAGTGGAGGCTCCCATTGCCACGTGAACTGAGGACAGACAGAGGTTTATCCTCTTCCAGTCGCCTGCAACTCATGTCACAAGCTGAACTTGCTGGGTTTGCCACCGAAAACACAAAGCTTCCTCTGCATCTCCTGATGTATGTTTTAAAAAAGCAGCAAGGCCCCTTCACACAAGGCTCATGTTCTTATTGTTCGCTTGAGCGTTTCTGATTTGTTGGGGGGGGGGAGAAAAGACCCTTGATGTACGAAGTTGGGCTTAACTCCCCAGAGCCCAACTCTCCCAAGGGAACTCACTGCTTCAGGGTACTTTACCTTCGTGTGGGGCTGGGTCTTGATGGAGCCGTATTCATATTTCTTCTTTCCGCTGCCTTATTAATATCTGAAAAGAATAATCAACCCATCTGTTCAATGCTACGGAATAAAAATAAGATCATCAGCACATTTCAAATGAAAGCAACAACCAAAAAAACTACAGTGACAACCAGATGGTGTAAGAAAATCCATTCAGCAGACACACTGTCACTTGGGCAATTTTTATTAAGTTATGGCAGTACATTGTCATGGCTTGGTAGGGAATGTCCCTCAGTTTTCTAGCTAACACATAATTTGTAAAAAAGTGATTATGTCAATCCTTTAACATTCCGTCAAGCCTAAACCTAACACCTACCCCCTCTAAAAGGGGAAAAGGTTGTCTTCTAAACTCTTGAAGAGCCAGCTGTCAGATTCTCTTTTGAGGGGAGGAGAAAGAGAGAAAGAGAGTTTAAAAAAAAAGAGTAAAGGCAAATAATTCCATTTTAGGTCACAAAGAAGTAATGGCTGCAATCCATCATCTTAAAACTTCCAATAATCTATGAAGCAAGGTCTCCTTTTAGTTTGCCTTGTGTTGCATTCCATTGGATAGAATCTTCCAAAATGAGATGTAGGAAATAAATTGATTAATTTTTTTCTGAACAAAGTATATGACATATTAACATTTATAACCCTCATAGGTAAGTACCTAAGAATAAACACTGGCACTTGGTATAGCAGCGTTAGGTAATAAAACACTCCTCATAAGTTTTCATTACAGAAGCCTGGCTCCTAGACCACTAGATAAAGGAGAACAGTGGAAACATACAAACTTACAGAAAGCCAATTTGTGTAGTTAAAGCCTGCCTGCTAAAAACAAAACAAACTTGCTTTGCAAAAACTGAAGTGAATAAATATTACATCTAAGAAGTGATGACGTATCTGAAGAAATGTACCGATTTATGCCCAAAGATAACACTTGACAATTTTTATATGACTTAAAGTTTTCATACTTTAGTGAATGGAGGAATAAAACTGCTTTCTGCTGCAATGTAATTTTATTCCCCAAACGATAGTGCGTCTAATGACATTAAATGGTACTAAGCACAAAATAGTAATTACGTATTTGAAAAATTCTAACCAGAGTCCTGTCACATGAAAGACCACAGTAATACCAAAAAACTTAAGTGGTCTGGTACAGACTTTACTCTGCTATGCTGTCAACTTTTGAGTTCCTGTTTTAAGTGAGAATGATCTTCAATTTCATTTTAAGTCAGAAGTCTATTATCCTTAAGAGAATGGCTATTGACAAAACTGAAGGTAACATACCTAAATAGAGAAGTATATTCTACCTAAATTGTCGCTTGCTTTTTGAATTGAGCAGACACAAGCTATAATCTATTTTTAAAGAATCAGGAAACATGTTCTATAGGACTTGGCCAGTAATATTTGATCGTGGCTTTGGCACTGCACATCACCGTTTACAACCCTTAAAGTTCACTAAGGCCTGAATTACATATTACATAATGACAGGCCTTATGATGACTATCTAGTTCTTTTATACATAACTGTGAAGAATACCAGTTCAAGTTTAGAAGAAGGGCCTACTGACCTAGTCTGCTCACTTACTTTGTACTGCTTTCTAATATACGGTGACCATGATTCAAGAGAGAAATGTAATGTCTTTGATTATTTAAGTAGTTTTCAAAGTACCTCTGGAATACAGGGGCAGTGGTGGTAGTGAGTGCAGATTTCTTTTAAATAAGTACCATATTTTCCAGAAGGATTCTATGTATTATTAAATGGTCCTGTGAATAAAGAAAACTCACCTAACATTGACTTGACCTGGTAAACATTTAGAGTATGGAACATATGGTACTACTTTAATTGGTATTTTTAAATTTATACAATTTGCCCTCATAATATAAAAAGGACTATTATACTGTATAATTATAGTCAATTCTGTGAGTGCCTACATATAGGTAGGACTGGGGAGACCAAAGCAGTCATGTATTATGCACCTTTGGGGCAAAACTGGTTCCAGGTGGACTGAAGGAGATAAATATTTTCCTTTGACATGGTGAGTTTTTCCTGCAATCATTTGAAAGATTACTTAAAAATTCAAGATTATATCTTTAAGCCATTCTGATTATAATTTGCCTCCTACTATCCATGAAGTAGTCCAAAGCAATCATATTTGAATGATGTGGCTTATGCTTTGTCTGCAAAAAAGAACTCTCAGACTGGTTTCTTATTTTGGGGGTTTAGCAAACTTCTAGTGTAGTAAGTCAAATGTTTGTTTATCCATTCCTACTTAAATATCTACTTTGAGTCAGATATGGAGAAAATAAGACCTGGAAAACTCTGATAGTTTCACTGCCAATCTAAGAAGACTGCTCAGTTAGGAAAGGGGTGGATGGCTTTTCAGGGAGAGTTATGAAAAACTATCATCACCACCAATTCCTATACACAAAAAATCCTAACATACAAGCACACAGAATTTTTAGAAAACCTATGAGTTCAGAAATATGGGAAGAACAGAGAAGATACCAAAAGTACAAATAACCTCAGGTAACTGATCATGGTACAGCGAAGACTTAAAGAATCAGGAAAATAAAAAACCTTGCCCCATCTCAATGAACTATCATATAATTTGAAAACTCATAAATTGGAGGTTGGAGGTTCATTTGAAGAAATTTCTCTTCGAAATGCAAATACTGGGACTGGTAAAAGGGGCTTTTGTATTAATTAGTTGAATCAGATTATTTTTCTTCCTAAATCCTCACAGAGATACATAATTTACACCAAGGAAACAGAAATGATGTTAATGTAAAGGAGAAGGAAAAAACAGACGAAAAGACCATTTGGGGAACTTTCTGGACATTAGGTGGGAGCTAAAATTGGAGAGAATTTAATCAACAAGAGGGCAGTGGCAACTTAGGAGTCTCCAAGGAGAGGTGGAATGCCTCCTCTGCATAGAAAAGGGAAGAAATGGTGCTTCTTTCTCTTCCTGCTGTATTCTACCCTGGTCAAGTCAGGCTCTTAGTGTCTCTTCCACCTTAGCTTGGTTGGGAGTTCTATACTTTGTCAATTACATTAGCAACATGAATGCCATTCAAAATCATCATCACCACTAAGTACTTTACCATGGCCTGAATATCTATAATTTCCAAGTGGAGAAAACAGTTAAAAGCACTTCTCAGGTAAGAATTTTTAGACAAGAAAAGTAGCACTAACTGAAGGGATTTACATTTAAAAAAAAAACAAGGGAAAATCCAGAAAACATGTTATACAGGAAGTGGCAGAGTGCTTTTAAATCACAAAAGAACGGGGTAAAAAACTCCCAAAGGAGACACAATGTCTAATCTACAATTTTATTTTAGAGTAATATGCCAGACAGGGTTCACACAATGGTCCCTGGATAATGTTATAAACAAAAATGCATGTTTCATTCATAGTATCATGAACTGCTTTGCTCTATTTTTTAATTGTACACCGTAAACCAATTCTTTTCACCTTGAAACCAATTTTTACACTACACAGGCTACTGCAATGGAAAACAGTGGACTATTCTAAATGAGTGTAGTATGAACCACATTCGACAGTACCACCATGGCTGTTGAAAGGATCCAGAAGCCTATACAATTTCAGTAAGTGATTACAAATGAAATAAAGCTTGCTAAAAGGCCTAGTTGAAAACCAACTAACAATCAGTAATTATTAAATTGGAAATGCACGATGATAATGATAATGCTACTGGGAAAACCACACTGACAAGACAGTGGACATCACACATTAAACTCTCAAAACTGGGAAGGGAAGGGACTTCCCATTTAAATTTTATTTATGAAGATGACTTTAACGGTATTATTTTAACACCAGGGATATTATAACGAGTTCCACTGTAACGAGTCAGGGAAACAAGAATGCTCTGTTTGATATTTTTAAATTTTATTTTATAATGAAGTACAGTCAATTTACAATGTTGTGTTAGTTTCTGTTTCTAAATCAATCCTACAAGCTCACTTTGAAAACTATGCATTCTGTCACATTTGATTATCTCCTCCATTTCTAATTAAAATAATTATTCTGTCTTTAAATGTATTAGAATATTATTCTTGGGAATAGGAATGGGGGACACAATGATAACTTATATTTACAGAACGCCTACTCTGTCCCAGAGCCTGTACTAAAAACATTATGTGCATTATTTCATGTAATTCTTTCTACCACTCTTGGAGTTAAGTACTATTATGATCTCCATTTTACAAATGAGGAAATTGAAGTTTAGAGGAATTAAGTGACTTATCTGAGGTTACCAGATGATCAGGAGGCAGAGCTAGAACTCAAAACCAGGTCTGTCTGGCACCAAAGTGCTTAAACATGCCTCTGGCAGGGAGTGCAAAAAACTGATTTCCATTTTGAACACTTTTTAAAGGACTCTCTGATTAAATGCTGATGAAACCTAGAAAAGGCCCAGTCTATGCTGGTCACTCCAATGTTTAAGTGCCCCACTCAACAGGGTAGGACCTACTTACTCAGTTACCACTTCAATTTCTATCACCTCAAACGTTTCTAGCTTTTGCTACTGACAATCTATTTGCTTCAACAACTTGGACAAAAATTCTCCATCAACATTTAACTTCTGTCCCATTTTACTTCTTTTGAGGAAAGAACACTTGGCTGGGATCAGCAAAACTGAGTTCCAGTCCTATTCTGGGGGTAGGGGGTGGGGTCAAGTCACTTGATGTACAAGTCGGGATCTGTAGAGAACTAAATTAATGAACTTGAAAATTACAGTTTATAATCAGTATAACAAATGGTTCTGTATCTACTATGTGTCATACTCTGCACTAAGTCTTGGACGTAAGAAAATAACAAGGCTAAAGTCTCTGTCTTAAAAGAGCTCACTGTTTATAAGAGAGAGGCACATGCACATAGAGAATCACAATACAATTTCAAGTGGGATTATGGCAGAGATAACTGTGTATGTATGCTGTAGGGAAGAGGAGCAGGGCAGAGAGAAGACTAGGAAGAATAGGGGACAGGGGAGAGGTGGCAGAGGTGGGGAAGGCCTAAAAGTGACATTTAAACTGAGTCTTGAAGGATGAGAAGAAGTTTACCAGAAAGAGAGAAGTCATTCAAGCATATGCAAAGGGAAAGGAATGGTGTGAAGGACATAATAAGTTAGAAATACTATAGGAAGTTTAATGCAGGGAATGGGAGAACAGGAGGAGGAAAGAGAGGAATTACAGATGCAAGCCAGAGTGAACTAGATAAAAAACTGCTATAAAAAAGGAAGAAATTGGTGGCAAGAGGACCTATTAAGAAGCTATGAACTGAACTACCATATATAGAGTTTCAGTGAAGTCAAATTTATGAAGGCTTCCTGTATGTGTATTATCCAAAAAATGAGGGAAGGGAGGAGTATTTAAACCTAAGACATTCAAAATACTGCCCATAATAATAATGTTCAAGGATCATTGGTTTGACACTGTAGGGAATAGGTGGGAGAACAATATTTAAAAGGTTATGATTTTACCTTCAATAAAGGAATAGAAAATGAACTTATGGCCAGAAGTGTCACTATTTAATAGCCAACAATCCATTGATCAGGAAGAAATAAACAAATCACCCTTCCATAATTTTTTCTACTTTCTTAAAATCTAATTGTGATAAAAAACACATAACATACATTTATCATATTAACCATTTTTTAGCATACAATTCAGTAGTGCTATCTATAGTCACACTGTTGTGCAACAGGTCTCCAGAACTTTTTCATCTTGCAAAACTAACTCTCTTATATCCATTAAACAACTCCTTATTACCCCTATATATATTTTTTTCAGTTTCTACATTGCATTTCTTTAATAAGATACATCAGCATTACCTAAGATTTTCAGATCCCATCTCAAACTTTTAGAATCTAAGGATTAAGCCTAGGAATCTATATTTTAACAAGTTTCTCAGGTGATCCTTGGCAGGCATTTGGGAACTACCATTATCTATTTACCTCTTTAGCTTATACATAACATGTACTTAGATCTTTCATTTAGAAGCCCCTTTAAACTCCTGTGTTCAAGGAGAAATAACTCACAAATATAAACTGTTACAAAGAACATGTCAAAACAATGGCTAAAATCTGTAAAAATACAATCCCTGAAAACAGTATAGAAAGTATAATCACACAGAAACCTCCAAAGGAAATGGGATCATCAACCAAAGTTTCTACCATGCTAAAGGTGGTAGTAGTAGTAGTAGTAGTAATAATAATAATAATAATAATAATAATAATAATAATAATAATAATAATAATAATAATAATATCTGAGTATAAGGTTAGTGCTCCTTGCTCCCACAAGGAGGAGTGTGCAGTCCACTACTTCCCTTCAATTTCATCTGCTCATTTAAAAAATACCCTGAAAATTTAAGTTTCTTTTTCCAATTATGTAGTTATAAACTGGCAGGAAAAATATTAACCACTGTGCTTGCCACTTTTTAATAGCATGTTATCCTCTTCTTTGGTTAATAAAGGGCAAACTACCCACTAAAGTTCTCTCTAAATTTCACAAACTAGAGCTGTCAGTATTGTTTTGCTGGCAGGGGCTATAACTTCTGAGGCGTTTGCTTTTTTATTTAGATGCAACTCTTTACAAAAAAAGAAAAATGGCCACACATACATATAACTTCATATTCACACCACTACAAGTGAAGTGGAGCAAACCTAGTCACTAAGTAGACCACAAAATCTTGGTAGGTCTGCTTTCTTCTTAAGGTGAAAGCATCTGACTGATATGAATGGAAGGAATTAAAATATTGAAAACCACAGACATTCTAACTATTCCTATTACTTCTAGTTCAAATTATGAAGCTAAAAAACATTTTACAGTTAAAATTAAGGTCTTGCTTAAAACAAATCCATTAATGTAAATCCAACCATAAACCAGAGCTGTCAATTCCCATTAGTAATACACTAATTAGTATATAAATAGATTAGTACTAGAATGTGCTTCAATCTTCCATTTCCAGTGAAAACTCATTTACTAAAGCCCTAAATCAAGAGTTCTCAAAACTTTAATGTACATAAAAACCACAGGGTGGCTTCTGAAAGGCAGATTCCCTGGCTCCCACCTTCAGAGACCGATCAGTTGGGAGTTGGGGTGGGGAGCTGCATCCAAGGATCTGTATTTCCAACAAGCTATTCTAGTGACTCTGATACTATTCTAATTTAAGTTTCCCAAATGCTGCAAAAAGTTCAGTTATATGCTTATAATCCTAAGTTTTAAAACCGAATGAAAATCATGTTTTTTCTAATTTTTTCTTTTGGATATTAAAAATAATTTCTGAAGAGATTAAAAATAAATATCTTGTATCATCTCTGACCCTAAATACCTGTTATTATTATCTCAATCTCCAACTGCATAATTAAGTATACTCACTTAAAACCAAGTTACCTATACCACAAATTTCTTCAAAGCTTGCCCACTAGCTACAGGATCAACCTAACCTTCAGTATTTAATCATTCCAAATCCAAATCAGGGGACCACTCAAAATATTTTACAGAACTAAAGTTACCTCAAGATATTTTTTAGAGACACTCCACTTTATAACGGTTCACAATTGCAACTTAGGTTGCCCTGATCCTTGTCTAGAGTTGTTAATCTTTACATAGGCCAACAATAATGTTGTTCTAAATATAAAATAAATGGAAAAGAGCTTTACGGTCAAGAAGAGTTCTGATTCTTTGAAGGTAATTATTTTCTTACCATAAAAGTTATTAGTCCAGTTGACCTATTATCTCTTATTTTTTTAGTGATAGGATAAAGAATGAAAATGACCATCCCTATAAATATTCATGTCTGCTGGTAATAAAACCACCATTTAAAAAGCAGCAGGCATGCTGGTATTATATATTTAGCTGTCAGAATACTTCATATTTCCCTAATGTGTTGCTGCTTCAGACAGTGGCCTTACCCTGATCCTTTCATTAATGCATCTCATTAATGAGAATAACATAGAGGACAATTTTCTGTTGGTGTCACTGCCCTTTTAACTTCCTGATAGTTTACTTCAACTCTGCCTAAGCTCAACAGTCTAGACAAATGTGTATGCTGTTCACAGGACAAATCCTTTGGCATAAGAAAGCTGATGGAGATTTAAAAGTACTTGTCTTAAAGGCACGTGGTAATCATTAGTTAACCTCAAGGTATGGAGAGGAAACTGAAAGTAGCAGAAAGAGTACTCACTTTTGGGAAACACTACTACTTCAAGATATTCAAGGGAGGAAAGAAAAAGAAAAGTATCACAATACCTTCCTCTCTTGGACATCTACATTTGCACATGTTAAAGCCTCTGAGAAGTTCTGGAGAAAAGATACTGCTTTACCTCAGTATTTCCCAATTTTGCTTGACCACAAAATCCTTTTGTTTTCAGTAATATCTTGAATATACTAAATATGTGATTTGGGCAAGAAATCCAGCCTTTCTGAGCCATTGTTTACTCATGTGCAAAAAAGATACCGACAAACTTCACAAGATGATTGTTGGGAGAAAGTGAGTTGCTATTTGTAAACCTGTTTTGTGTACCAAATGCACTGCTGGTTGTATGTTATCATTACCACCAAGAATAATGGAGTTTAGGAATAGATGTTTCATTTCTTATGTGGAGAGCCAAAAACAAAGAAAAAATATAAACAGAAGGGAATAAAATATCAAATATATTTCCTTCAAAGGTTTTCCCATTCTTAAAAGCACAACTGAATTCCAACAATTTGCAATTAATAATAAGGTTGTACAAAGGCACTGCCATCTGCAGGCCATAGAGATGGAATGCTTGCAATAGTTATTTAAAATGAAGTTTCAAACCATCAGGTGCTCTTTCTTGTCAGACTTCTAAAGCCTTCCCGAAAGATGTTTATTCCTAGCTTTTGAGCACTAGTAGATGAGGCTCCATTTGCTGAAGTTCTAAAACTGACTACAGTAAAATAAAACTCTCATTTCTTCTCCGCATAGGATTGTGTTAGAAATGTGAAGAAAATCACCTTAGCCTTATGTAAGTTCTATACTGTGCTCATACAAAGTAACCCCAAAGAGTATGGATTTTTAACACAGCCTTTGAGGAAAAAAACCCTTGAATGGCTTAAGCTGACTTTTCCTTCAATGAGTTAAAGAAAATCTGCTCTCTCACACACAAAAACAGAGCTTATGGATAGACTACAAATAGAATAGACTGTTAACTAATGAATGAGTTAATTTGTCAATGCCTACTTCAAAGTGTGGTGTTCGCGCGACATTGAACAACCTGCACCTAGAAAAATTCCTTCTACTGGGCCTTGCAATACTGTTTCTCCAGCACATTCTACAAGGAAAATCACTGTTCCTATGTTTTAGATTATAAGACTGTGTCAGAAGTTTCAAAGAAGTATCTGGAGAGTGTCAGATGAGCTAACAGAAAGGCAGTGCAACCAGAACGAAAGAAGAAACTGACGTTAACCTGTAGCCAAGTGATCGCCAATACAACGCAAAGCTTGGACTTTATTGTTTTGGAAAAGTCAACATGAGAAAGTTAGTTTTCACACCCAAACTGACTCATACCGAAAACATTAAATTTAGAGTTGTCAAAAACCCAAACTGCTCCATCGGCGTTTGCAGAAACTTTTTTTTTTCTTTTTTTGAACTGTCAGGTAGCTAATACATCACAATGTTACAAGAAAATTGAGGAGGCACACCCGGTGCCCTTGAGCGCACAGTTCCTGAAGTTCTCTGGGACTATCATTCGTTAAGTCAATAAAGAGAGCAGTTTACAACGAGAAAGCTTTATAATATTATTATCCCCGACGACCCTGGGACATTTCATGGAATCCGCTAAGTCTCAGGGAAAAATTCTGTGAAGAGCTAAAGGCGGGAGGTCCACAATTAACCCCATAAGACTCCTAGGGCAGCGTTTCCCAAAGCGTGGAACGCAGAATAATTTCAGGAGGAACAAGGACACACTGTTTATTTTGATAGACAAGTGTTTATTTTTTTTTTTACGAGCATTAGAAAAATAAATGGCTTTCCATTATGCGGGTTGTGGTTTACGTTTCCACCTTAAACAAATGTATTTAAGAAGGAGGAAAAAAAAAGAGTCAGAGGAAAGAAAATAACATTTGATAAATAAATAGCAGTACAGATGGGGACACGAACATAAAAGTGCAACGCGAGAAGCTGAAACTGGGGAAACGCCGTCTTAACAAAAGCCCCCCGGCGCGCTGTCCGGGTGCGGAAAGTGCTCGGGGTCCGGGGAGAGCCAGCAGGTCGAGGCGCGGGCTCTGTTGCTAGTTGCCGGGGTAACCTCGGGCTGTTTCTTTCCCCGTTTCCTGGGCCCGGGTCCGCGTTATAAAATGGATAGGGGTGTCACCTAACAACGAGACGCCTCGAGAACGCTGTCATGGGGCCGCGAGGCGGCAACGATGGGGGACGGCGCGCTCGGTTCGCCGCCCTGGGCCGCGCGCCCAGGAGAACGCCGGGTGAGGCCGGCCTCCTCGGCCCGGGTTCGAATCCCGACTGCGCCAGCAAGTCGCTGAGGCCCCGCAAGCGAGTGACTTCACATTTCGAGAAGGGGGCGCGAGATGTGCAGCCCTAGCCTACAGAAGAGCCTGGAGGACTATTTTCGGCGGGTCGCGCACAGATGGGCGGCGGCGGTGCGGCGCCGCAAACCCCGGGTCCACCACTGGCAGCCCCGGCTGGCCAGGCCTGCGCCGGACCGGAGCCAGAGAAGGCCGCGCCCCGCACAGGGCATGCGCAGCCCTGCGCGCGCCCGGAGAGGAGCCGAGGCCGCGGCCGCGCGTCGAGCGGGCCCTCCCGCCTCAGCCTCCCCATCAGGCCCTGGCCCCCCTCAACCGCCTGCCCGTCAACCCCACGCCTCGGCGGACGGCCACCGTTTCCTGGCACTCACCGCTACCAGCGCGGCGGGCTCCCGGCCGCTCCTTCCCCTCAGGCCCGCCGCTGCCGCCTCCGCCTCAGCCCACCTGCCCACCGTAGGACAAAGGCGCCACCAACCGACCGGCGCGGGCACGAGGCAATGGCGGCCGGGGCGGAGAGTGGGGGCAGAGGGCGCGCACGCAGCGGCAGGCGCGGCAATGTCGCAAGAGCGCGAGGGTTTGCGGCAGGACTGAGTTGGGGCGTCGATCTCCTTAGCAACGAGGGCGGGGTTGTGGCTTGAGCGGCGGTTGAGAACGCGAGGGGTTGCCTAGTAACCGTATCTCGACCGAGGATGGGTCCCAGGCCTGGTCTTTTCCACCCTGAAGGGCTTCGTCTTTCTTCTGATTTTCAGAGTACCTTCTTTCCTCTTTAACTGTAGTAATAGATCATTTAAATCTTAAAATACTTTGATTTCGTCTTGCATAAAACTCCAACTGTAGATGTGTGTATTGGAGATTAGTATGTATGTTCCTGTAACCTCTGGATCACAAGGAACAAAGAGAGCAGAGAGGTAGAGAAAAGGTTTTATTTAAATTTACATTTAAATAGGCTGTGTATCCTATTAGTTTCACTGACAAGAGGCAAAAGGCTTCCGGTAATATAGTCACAGGTTCTTCTTGAGTTATTTATTTCTTCCTGGAATATTCATTCAATGTCAAAAATAAATTTCCCAGAATGTAACTGTTGACCCTGAAGCATGTAAAATGTTGTATTGCTCATTTACTCTATACAATATATTTGTAACAGGGAGTGGGATTTGCTCACACAATTGTAAATACGCTCTTTTACATACATACAGCGATGGCTATATGAATCAGGTAGGCTTTTTGATTAGTTAAGAAAATGCCCCAGATCCCACAGGGTCTAATTTTTCTCTTTTTGAATAGTGCATGCCAAATAAAATTGGCAGCTGTGGAATTTGAACACTGTGGGAAGTCACATTTCTTTCACACCAACTTATTTCACTCACTGATCTATCATACACCTACTTGCTAGGCACTTTCATGAGCAAATGCAGACCTATCTCTGCTATCTTGGAGATTACTGTCTAGCAGAGAGATAGAATTAGACGAATAATCACATGAGTACAAATAAAAATAATCGAAGGAAAGAAATAGGGATGCATTCTGTTGCCTAGTTTTTCTCCTTGTGAATAGTGCAGGGTGTGTCTGATGCCTATGAGCAGATATGCTTAGCCTTCAGACCCTTACCATAATTCATCATGGTACCTGGGAAAATGGAAGTGGTGTGGTTTTTCCTGCCTCTGCTGAGAGGTCCCAAAGGCAGATATAGACTTGAACTCCCAGGTATTTTCCCTTTACTTTATTCCAGATTGTTCACTCACTCTAGGTGAGAAGTCTCAGGACTTTATGGATTCGCCTGCTTTCCTGATATCCTTCTGTGAGTGAAGTTAAAAACCACACTTGATTCAGTTCAGAATCTTCTGCTTCTTTCCTTGGTTACCCCGTTTTGATGCTTATGCCATAAAGTTGTACCTTTTTCATTGCTTGATTGAATTAATTCTCTTGATTAATTTTGGGGGTATCATTTAACTTAATTTTTCATTATTACTTTTTGGTTAGCTATCCAGGTACAGTGATTCTGTGACTCAACTTCATCTTGTTATCCTTACCCACCCAGAAGTTTCACATTATCTCCTTTAGTCTTCACAACAACCCTATGTGATAGATACTATATAATTTATCTTTTATTATTTTATTTTTATTTCTGGGCTCTCTATTCTGTTCTGATACTATATAATTTAAACTTTAAAAATTCCTTAACATTTCAAACATGCAGTAAACTACATAAGATAATATAATACATACCTTTTTCTTGCTCCTAATACTCTCTTGCCATCTCCTTCCTCTCTCTTCTAGAGATAATCACTCTCCTGAAATACATTTTCATGTATGTTTTGTACTTTTATTATAGAGTGGTGTGTGTGTGTATATTATATATATATTAAATATATATACATCATCTGTATACTATTATTTAATGTTTTTAGATATATATTATGTATCTTTTCACAATTTGCTTTTATTGTTTTAACTGTACTAGATTTTCAGGATTAAACTGTACTGAAACATATAGCTAGTTTAATAGTTCTTAAAGTGTAGTCCTTAGACCAGCAAGTAGCAGTAGCAACCTTGAGAACTTGTTAGAAATGCAGAATTTTGGCTCTACCCAAGACTCACTGAATCAGAAACTCTAGGGATAGGATCCAGCAGTTCGTCCTTTGCCAAGCCCTTCTGGAGATTCTGATGCACCCTAAAGTTTGAGAACTACTGCTCTAACTTATTCATTTTATATGCTGTGTAATATTTTATTGTATGACTCAATCACAGTTTACATATCTGTACTACAGAACAGTTAGATTTCTATTACAAGGAGTCATGCGTTGAACACATTGGTACATATCTTCTTGTGTATACATGTCAGAGTTTTCTAAAATACACACTTAGGCATGAAATCAATGACTTTGTAGTATATCACATCTTGAACTTTAGGAGATTTATAGCCAGATTGCTCTCCAGTGAAGTATTAATATATACTCTTACCAGTAATATATAAGTACCATTTCTAGATATCCTTGCCAACTTTTGATCTTTTCAGACTTTATTCATTTATTTATTTTTGCTCATAACAATAGGTGTGAAATGATAACTTTGTTGTTTTAGTTTTAATTTTCCTGAATTTAGTTATATTGAGCATCTTTTCTTACAGACTATCTGGGTTTCTTCCTTTATGAATTGCCTGTTGATATTTCTGGACCTTTTTTTTTTTTTCTTTAAAAATTTTTTTCTTCCAGTTTTATTGAGCTATAGTTGACATACAGTACTGTATACATTTTTTTTTTTTTGGTGGAGGGGGAATTAATTAGGTTGTATTTATTTGTCTATTGTAATGGAGGTACTGGGAATTGAACCCAGGACCTCGTGCTTGCTAGGCACGCAATCTACCACTGAGCTATACTCTCCCCGCTGGACCATTTTTCTGTTGGGTTTATTTACACTTTCTTATTGATCCATAAGAATTGTTTATATATTCTGGATTCTGATCTTCTGTTAGGTCTTCTCTTTGTGGTTTGTTGTTTTACTTTGTTAATGGTGTCTTGTAATTCAAAAGTTTAAAAATTTAATGTAGTCATATGTTTCAATCTTTCCCTTTATGGTTTGTAGCATTCTGTGTCTTGTTTAAGGATTCCTTCCCTCTCCTGATGTCATGTAGATATTCGCCTTGGTAAATGCTGTTATTATGTCAATTTTATAGGTAAGTCATTTGAATCATCGAGAACTTACATGACTTGCCCAAGGTCACAGAGCACTGGAGGTCAGTGACTTGGGCTCTTGACTGCCAGGTTGCTGTACATTCATTCCACAATTGAGGAACTTCTTGCCATCCTGTTCCACTAGTTGTCTCATGAGAACACCTCTCAGCCTTTTCCTGTAGATATAGAAGATGTGCAGAGTTCAGACAGGCTGCAGGTTAAGCGCAATTCTCATTGGCTATAACATGAAACCCTCTGGCTCTAAACTTCATGATTCTTAAAAATAGTTGCAAAAAGTAGGACAAAGAATTCCTGAATATCCTTCACCCAGATTCTCCAAATGTTGAGCATTTCACCTTATTTGCTTTATAATAACTCTGTTTCTTTGTATTACCTAATCCACAGTGTTAGATTAAATACTTAGTATCTCAGTATTATCTCTATAGTATCTTTGTATCATCATGCCTATTATTTGAATTTCACCAGTTGTCCCACTAATGTTCATTAGAGCAAAAGAAACTATTTTTCTGGTCCAGGATCCAGCCTAGAGTTACATGTTGCCTTTAACTTTCAAGTCTCTTCTGTCTCCTTTAATCTGCAACAGTTCCTCAGTCTTTCTTTGTTTTTTGTGACCTTGACTTTTTTGAAGAGTTCAGGCTGTTTATTTTATAGAACGTCCCTCATTGAGGCTTGTCTTATATTTCTTCATTGTTAAGTTCAGGTTATACATTTTTTGGCAGGAAGACACAGAAGTGATGCTCTGTCCTTCTCAGCCAGTAACTTTCTTTTGACTAGAACCCTCTGCAATATTACATGCATAAATGCATTTTTTTTCCAGGCTAAAGAGCTAATATATCTTATTTTCAAATCTCAGAGGAGTCACCTGATCAAGAAACTCTTCATTCCTCTTTGCTGGTCTTGGTGGGGGTCCTTGGCCTCTGAGAGAGGTGAGGAGAGAGGCATTGAGAATGAGGGCAGACAGGCTTGCCACTGAACACAACAGGCTTCACAACATCCCTCTCCCTGGCCCACCCTGGACCCGTCTGTTTGGGGAGTTTACCATTTATGAAGTGGATCACAATCAGACTGCCCCACATCCACAACTCCACACTACCACTTCCCAGCTGGGCCAACTTGAGCTTGTTCTTTAACTTCCCATGCCTCATTTTCTTCATATGTAAATTGGGGATAAGAATAGAGCATACCTCATAAGGTCAGTATAAAGTAAGTTAAATGAAATGAAGTAGCACATATCACTCATAAAGTTCTTAGAATCATGTCTGGCTCACCACACGGACTCATCAGCTCATAGATCTCATGTAGGTTCATTTTATGACACCATAGTTTTTGCCTTTCTATTGGTTTGCTTGTGCTAACAGCTTGTTACACCATCCCTAGAAAATAGAAGCCCTTGGGTTTTCATGGACTACTTTGTTCATAGGTAGAATAAATGCAATAAATGTCACTGGAAGTTGATCAGTGAGTCCTTGTTCTTCAGGACACTTGGGGTGTGTGTGGAGGGGACTTTGTTTGTGGTTATACAGAGTCTTAACAAAGCTAATAGCTTCTCAGAGGAAGATTCTGTCAATAAAGTGGATCAGAATGGGTCTGGCCCCACTTGGCAAGTGCTGTTGTATGTTGAAAGAGTTGGCTCAAGAGCAGCAGAGCAGTCACTAAGGTCCCTCGCAGCCTTCAGGGACAGCCTCCATGACAAATCCATTCATATCAGGATGGCTCCATACAACCATGGTAGTCAGAATAATGTCCTCCAAAAGATGTTCACATTCTAATCTCTGGAACCTGTGACATATTCACAGGTTATATGGCACAGGGACTTTGCAAATGTCACTAGACTAAGGATCTTGAGGTGGGGAGATAATCCTTGATTATCCAGATGGGCCCACTGTTATCACAAGTGTCCTTATAAGAGGGAGGTAGGAAGGTCAGAGTCAGAGAAGAGACATGATGATGAAAGCAGGGGCAGGGGAGAGAGATGGAGTTGGAGATGGATATAGAGAAACAGAGGGAGAGGGGGATGAGGTGGGGTGGGGAGAGAGAGAGAGATGGGAAGATGTTACTGCACTGATGGCTTTGATGATGGAGGATGGGCCATAAGCCAAGGAATTCAGGAGGACTTTAGAAGCTGGAAAAGGCAAGAAGACAGATTTTCCCCTGGAGCTCCCAGAAGGAACACGGCCTTGCTGACTCATTTTTGACCTTTGACTTTCATCCCTCCAGAAAAATTAATAAATATATACCTTTCTTTGCTAATTTTACTATGATTTACTTTCCCTCTTTTGATAACTAAATCTTTAATTAAATTAGAATTGATTTTCATGTATGATGTCATAGGTAGGTGCTTTTTGGTATCACTTCTTTATTATATAACTCTCTTTTCTTTAGGAGGATTAAATTAAGGGCTATTCATTGTTTCTGTAATATCTCTGTTTCTATTTGAGGAAATTCACATGGTTTCAATTATTGTTACTCTAGATGGAATATATTTATTTTATTTCCAGAGCCCTGTGGAATATACTTGTGAAAACATTTAAAGATAATTATCTTTGATGTAAGTAATTGAATCTTGTTTATGCTGCTCAGATGACTAGAGAATCTGATTAGTGCCCCTCTTCCTTTGAAATTCTCAAAGGATCCATCTCCTAATTTGCCTACATAGGTTGGGGTATAGAAATAGAATATAAGTATAATAATCATAAAAAAAGTTTAAGGATAACATCAGAGAGTAGCTGAGTTAATGGAGATAATTATTCAGTGAGTCTAGGGTAGAACTTGAGAATCCACATTTTTGTTAAAAAAAAAAAAAAAAAAAACTCTCCCAGGTTTGCAAACCATGTGGCTAGGTAATTAAAATTGCAGAGATAACATGCCTAAAAGCTATTTACCATATTTCAGAGTCCCTCACAAATAACCTGAGAATGTTAAATCCCTCTTACGAGGGTTAGAACCGGATAACTGGCCAAGTCAGTTGAAACAGACTCTGAAGGATGAGTGAGTGTCCAGATTCCATCTTAGTGAGGTAAAGCAACCATGTTATCCTTGTTCGTACTTTCTGGGAATCAGGAACTTGGGAAGGGTTTGTTTGAGAAGTTCCAGCTCAGAGTTAGTCTGACAGCAGGGGGAAGAGCAGCTGCAGCTGGCTGGGCATCTCTTTCTTCACATAGTCTCAGAGCCTCTCCGCATGGTCTTGTCACATGGGCTAGTGTGGGCTTCCTCACAGCATGGCGGTCTCAGAGCACCTGTGCTGCTCCAGTGGGGTTCAGGGCTCTGAGAGAGTGGCTGAAAGAACCAGGCAGGAGCTGTATTGCCTTCTATGACACAGCCTTGTAGTCATATAGCCTCATAAGGCTGGCCAGATTCAATAGTATCCCTTAAAATATTCTCCCAATCCTTTTCCTACATTTTCATCCCCCTTCCTCCCTTCTCTGCCACTTCTTTAATTAACTTCTATTCATCCCGACAGTTTTGATTTAAATCTCATTCTTTCTTCCCATTCAGAGTAGAGAGATAGAATAGCATGGTAGCTAGGAGTGCAGACTATGGATTAAGACTACTTGGGTCCAAATCCAGGCTCTACCATTTGCTAGCCGTGTGACCTTGAGTGTGTCACCTAACCTCTCTGTGTCCCAGTTTTCTCTAGTGTAAAACAGAGATAGTAATAGGACCTATCTCAAAGGATTATTGTGAACGTTGCTTATTAACATACCTAAAACCCTTGAGCAGTATCTGCCAAGTACTGCCCAATAAGCGTTCGCTGGTAGTAGTTTGTCAGCCTCTTGCATACCCTTACAGGGTGGTGGATTTCTGTCTTGAAATTTCTTTTTCAATCAGAGGCCATGCAATGGGATTTGAGGAAAATTTTGGGTTACTTCCTAATCCCACAGCTGAAAATAAGGGGTGCTAAACATAAAGCAGGGCCCTTTAACATGGGGTTCATGAACTGGGAAAAACCTACTTCCTTATTTTCATTTACCTATAACTGAAATTAAGTATTTCTCTCAACTAGGAATATAGTCAACAAACAGCAGTATTAGCAGAGCCTGCTATGTTGTCTCCAATAGAAGTCGCAGATATTTCATCTCACATTACATTTATTGCAGATGTCTTGAATTATTGTTTACACTCATCATTACTTTGAAATTATGTAAATTTTAGACTTGCCACTAGATCTTATTACTTAATCCATTAATAGAAGCACATGCAGTGCTATAGCACACATTTGTCTTTTTAATATTTTGATGACTGTATTTCAATATAAGTGGTTTCATTTATAACTCTATTTATCATATTTTATGCATTTACAAACATTTTTCTGAGAAGTTTCCATCAGCTTCTCCAGATGGTCAGAGGGGTCCACAACACAAAAAAGCTTAAGAATCCTGCTCTAAAGAAAGTAGATAATCACTGTGACATAAATTGTAGCAATATTTTTTGGCCTGTCTCCTAAAGCAAAGGAAAAAAAGGCAAAAATAAACAAATGGGATCTAATTAAACTTAAAAGTTTTTGCACTGCAGAGAAAACCATCTATAAAATGAAAAGACAACCTACTGAATGGAAGAAAATGTGTGCAAATGATACGACTGATAAGGGATTAATATCCAAAATATATAAACAGCTCATACAAGATAACATTAAAAAAAAAACCCCACCTGATTAAAAAATGGGCAGAAGAACTGAATAGACATTCTTCCAAAGAGGAATGCAGATGGCCAACAGGTACATGAAAAGATGCTCAATATTGTTAATCATCAGGGAAATGCAAATCAAAAGCACAATGAGATATCACCTCACACCTGTTGGAATGTCTATCATAAAAAAGAACACAAGAAACGTGTTGGCGAGGATGCAGAGAAAAGGGAACCCTCGTACACTGTTGGTGGGAATGTAAATTGGTGCAGCCACTATGGAAAACAGTATGGATGTTTCTCAAAAAACTAAAAATAGAACTGCTATATGACCCAGCAATTTCACTCCTGGATATATGTCTGAAAAACCCAAAAACATTCATTAAAAAAGATACATGCACCTCAATGTTCATAGCAGCATTATTTTAAATTGCAAAGATACAGAAGCAACCTAAATATCCATCAACAAATGAATGGATAAAGAAGATGTGGTTTATATATACAATGGAATACTACTCAGCCATAAAAAGAATGAAATTTTGCCATTTGCAACAACATGGATGGACTTGGATGGCATTATGCTAAGTAAAATAAGTCAGATAGAGAAAGACAAATACTGTATAATATTACTTATATGTGGAATCTAAAAATTACAACAAACTGGTGAGTATAACAAAAAAAAAAAAAAGAAAGAAAAAGAAACAGACTCGCAGATAATAGAAAACAAACTAGTGGTTACCAGTGGGGAGAGGGAAGCGGGAAGGGCAGTATAGGGTTAGGGGATTAAGAGGTATAAACTATTACGTATAAAATACAGGGAAAATAGCCAATATTTTATAATAACTGTAAATGGAGTATAACCTTTAAAATATATGAATCACTATATTGTACACCTGTCACATATATTACTGTCCATCAACTATACTTCAATTAAAAAAAGAAAGTAGTCAATGACTGGGATGAGAAGCTCTCCTCAGGGCATGCTAAGGTGAGTCAGTCACTGTCTGAGGGCTGTATATATATCCTTATTTAATCCTTCCAACACCCTGATGGGTAGGTAGGTATTACTATCCCTATTTTATAAATGAGAAAATCGAGGCTCAGAGAAATGGGTAAATTACCCAAGGTGACAGGACAGTATCCTAGTGGTGAAGTCCATGCTTTTAATGACTTCAATATCTTGTTTCCTGTATAAATCCTCTTAGTCCTTTCACTACCCTGCAAAGTAAGTATCCTATTCCCCCATTTTACAGATGAGGAAACTGAGACTCAAACAGGGGAAGTTATTTTTTTCTGATAGTTAAACAACATGGATTAAAATAGGATTAAAACCCATGTCTGTCAGGCTCCAAAGCCCATGTGTCATGTGTCCCACTGTGCCCCAAGGAGTTAATTAAAGGTGCCATGGAAATATAGCCTGGGAGAGTTGATGGTTTATCAGATACATGACTCAGGCAGACTTTCCCATGTCATCTATCAGGATTAGATGGTTTGAAAGAGACTACTGCTATTGCTATGGGATTACAGAGCAGCGTGGGGAACGTCTTTGTGGATGCGAAATACATACTGACACTTGGAAAACTCCATTAGCTGCTATTGTCTAGACAGTTAAAAGGAATCAGGAGATAAAAGAATACTCAGGTAGGAAGTTCTGTATTGGGCTCATGCTGAAATGGAAAGAACCATTATTTTGAAACCATTAATGGTGAACTTGGTAAAGATCAAAGTAGTCTTGTGACTTGTAAATCTAATGAAATGAAAATGAGGTAATGGTATGTTTTATAACTATTGAGGATCTGAGAAGCTGGAAATTATCTCAGTGTGAATACTGTAAGGAACAGGGAACAATGGAAGCCATCCAGAAAAGGATCTTTATTCAGCTTTATTTATAGCAGGCATTCGTCTTGTCTTTCAACCAGGGGATCAAAAAGGAGTTTGTTTCACCTGGCTGGGTGTATGAAAATACAACGATTATCATAGTTCCTATTGCTTCCCTCCATAGAACGTGGCATACACAAAGGAGGGAAAGGTGGAGAGTGCTATGAAGCTGAATAGCTGGGGCTAGGAAAGGTGACAGGAGGAGAGAGAAAACAGGGGAAGAAGAAAAGAACTAAGATTCTTCCTACCATTGCTGAGCCCCCATTCTCTAGACCTGAGCTGTCCAATATGGTAGCCATTAGCTATACGTGACTATTTACATTCATTATGAGTAAATAAAAAATCCACTTCCTCAGTTGCACTAACCACATCCTAAGTGTTTAATAGGTGCAAATAGTTAGTGGTTACCATACTGGATGGTGTAAATATGGAATGTTTCCCTCACTGCAGAAAGGTCTATTGGATAGCACTGATAAACATCCAATTCTACCTATAAGTCTAGGAGAATTCAAAGTCCAGGACAAGCAGAACCCCATAACTGTAACATCCCCACCCCATGGGAAGACAGAAGAGTCTTCTGAAGTGTGGGACATAAGAGTGTCAGGTTCCTGGTGACTGGGCACACGTATGCTCTAGGACTCAGTTTTCTAATGTCGATGATTAATACAAATTTTAATGGGATATTATGAGATAATTACATAATTAATTTAATTCTTATGATAACCATATGAGCTATTAGGTCCATTTTAACAGAGAAGAAGTCAGAGATTAAAAACGGGCTCAAGGCCACATAGTTAGAAGTGAAACCAGGCTTTGGACTCAGGCTTCTGACTTCAGAGGCCACATTCCTACCCATCAAGCTACGCCACTTCCTGCTGCTAGTTCCTCATATGCAAATAAAGTTGCCTCAGTTGGATTCTCCCAGAAACAGAAACTGAGACCGGGAGTTAAGTGCAACTAGTTCATTTGGGAGGTGGCCCCAGGAAGTACCTACAGATGAGTGGGGAAGTGAAATAGGGAGAGGAAGAAAGCCATTCCAGGGTGGGTTACTGACCAGGTTACACTGTGGGATGTGGAGCTTTATCTGGGTGGGGAAGACAAGGTAGAACACACACCTCTCAGTTGTCCCACCTAAGGAACAAGGGAGCTGGGATGTTCATTCACCAACACCTTGTCATTGGTAGGAGGCTGCTCTCAGTGGCATTAACTCTGGAACTTGTCCTGATCCCCTCAAGAGCTAAACATACTCCTGCAGCTATAAAAGGTCCCCCAGGCAGAAGGCTACAGATACTTAAAGTAGGGAACAGGCGCATGTATATGGATGGCATGCGAGTGGGTTACAAAAAGGCGCTACATAGGAGATTGGATTGAATGCTCTTTCTATTCTAACAAACTAATGATTAGCTGAGCTTGGCATCCATATTTTTACATCATAAAATCCGAAACCATAATGATTAACAGTCTGCCAGAAAACGTTTACAGGAAAAGCCTGGAGGTACAATTAGACAGCTGAGCTGATTTTCAACATGGATGACAGAGGAAAGGGTTAATATCAATATCCGAAGACCTCTTCACTAGGGCTGGGAATTTGTCTAGTCAGTAGTATAACATTTAACACGTGACACATAGTAAGTACTCAATGAATATTTGCTGAACAAATAAATACATGAATGAAACTGACATAAAAAAGACAATTCAGTAAAAAAGTGGACAAAGAATATATACAGTTAGTTCATAGAAGAGGATAACCATTTGATAGGCTATTTCCTAATTATTAATGAAATTGAATTGATAGGCTGTTCAATTTCACTAATAATTGGGAAAATGTAAATTAAAGCAACACCCAACAGATTGTCAAATATGAAAATTAATGATAACATCTAGTGACGGTGAGAAGGCAAAGTTAAGGGTCCCTTCATATATGTGAATTTCCCAATTTTTTGGAAAGTATTTTGAAAATATCTGTTAGCATTTACAAGATGCATACCCACAAATCCCACTTCTAGAAGTCTGTTCTATAGATATTAAAGCACAAATACCTAAGCACATATGTATAAACATGTGTGCTGTTACAACGTGCTTTGCAGTGGTAAAAACTTGGATGCAGGCTAAATGCACATCAACAAAAGAATAGTTGAATCAATTGTGACAAGTCCACACCATGGAATATTACACAATTACTAAAAAAAAGAAAGCATCAGGTCTGTGTCTACCAGCCTGGAATGATTTCCATGATATATGGCTAAGTGAGAAAGTGACTGCAGAAAAATGATTAAGATTTCTTTTTCTATGAAATGAACAAATGTAATCTTAGATATGTAGAAAGATATCTACCAGGGGAAAGTTAAGGGGAAGAGGATGAAAAGACAAAGAAAAAATAGATATTTACAGAAGTGGAAATAATACATATGGTATAATGTTACAGATAAATATAAAGCAGAAAAATTATCTATGATATCCTTGAGAAAGAAAAATTTGACGGTATACACGGACAAGGACAACAAGGTGGTGTGTACAAATAAAAACATTGATTTAATTTCAATGTTCAAGGATGGGGCCATAGGTAACTTTTTTGGTCTGTTTAAAGTGTCTGCTTCGTATATATATCAATAGCAGGAAAGATTTGATTGTTCATTGGGCTTCAACTATAGGAAACAATGCAGAATTGTATTTCTTCATCCTGATTCCCAAACTTTATTTTTTCCCCCACTAATTCACTGAGAAGACGTGGCCTTCTCGTAGTTCCTTCCTCAAGGTTTGGCATTTCTGAAGGCAACAGATTTTTGACTTTTAAGGATATCTTCCCTACATCATTGGTCCAAGAGACCATCTGCTTCTTTTGGTTTTGGGGTCTGGTGTGTGCCCAAACTTAAGAGGAGGAAGGGGAAAGGAGAAAATGCCTTTCTGTGTGGAGAACTGCAGCTCGTGGTAAGTGTTCTGAAGGACACTGCAGTGCAAATGGACTGTTTTGGCTGCTCAGTATCTGAACATCCTTCTTATTTGAAGGGAATGGGGCAAGGGCAGGACCCACTGAGGAGGCCAAGAGGGCACAGATGTCTTTCCTACCTTCTGGGAGCCAGAATATGGGGTATCAGCCAAGCATGGTCACTCTGTTGCCCCTTCCCAAGACTGAGCTTTGAGGGAATGATGCTCAAGTTCAGGGTCAGTTTAGAGATGATATCAGTTATCTTCTGCTGTGTTAGAAATTACCCTGAAACTTCATGACTCGAAACAACAAATATTTCTTATCTCACTGTTTCTGTCGGTCAGGAATCCAGGAGCAGCTTGGCAGGGTGGTTCTGATTAGGCATCTCTCACAAGACTGCAGTCAAAGTGTCAGCTGAGCTGCAGTCATCTGAGGCTTGACTAGGGCTAGAGGATCCACCTCTAAACTCTCTTATGCAGCTGACGGCCAGAAACTTTGGTTTCTTGCTATCCAAGTTTCTCTAGACAGCCTAAGTATCCTCATGACATGGTAGCCGGCTTCCCCAGAGGGCCTGATGGGGGAGAGAGAGAGAGAGGGAGAGACAAGGGGTGAGGAAGGAGAGGCAGGGAGGAGAGAGGAAGAGAGAGAGAGTACGCAACAGAGCACAGAAGACTGAAGCCTCAGTAGTTTTTAAAACTAACCTTGGAAGTGACATCACTTCTTGTTTCTATTGGTCACACAGACCAACAGTGGAGTTATGATGGAACTACCCAAGGATGAAAAGACCAGGAGACAGGATCACTGAGGGCTCTTGGAGGTGGGCTCGCACAGAGCTGGCTTGTAAGACCTGTTCTGTAGAAGTCTTGACTATGTCCTGCCTCCTTCAGTCCCTGCCTGAGTTTGGTTCTTCAGCCTTCCCGTCAATTCTATGAGTTGCCTGATACATTTACAAGAATGTTCTCTTCTATTTAAGTTCGCCAACATTGTCTTCTCTTGCTTGCAATGGCAACCCTGACTAGAACAGGTGCTACAAGAGAGGACAGCAGTGGGGAAGGAGGGTTGGTAGAGGAGGAACTCACTTTAGATAAAGTGATCAGGGAAGGCTTCTCTGAGGAGGTGCCATCTCCCCAGAGACCTGAATGGTAAAATAGTTAACAGATGAAGAGTAGGAGGAGAGGCATTTCAGGCGGAGGGAGCGGCCCAGGCAAAGGCTCTGAGAGGGGAACTGAGAGGCTTGGATGTCTAGGGTGCAGCAAGCAAGTGGGCAAGTGGAAGGAGAGGTCAGCAGAAGCCAGATCACACAGGATCTTGAGGTCATGGTAAAGAAATTGGATCCCTTCCCCCAGCCAAAACCTTCTCTTATTCCACACATCAGAGTCCAAGAAGGCTGAAGACCAGCCAGACCTGATGTCTCCTTGTCTAGGAATCAGGATCAGCCAAGTCAGTGAGTGGCTTTACCCGGATCATGATAAAGAACTTCTATACTTTGAAGGCTCACTCATCTGTTTTGCTGGCACTTGGAGTTTCCTTAATTTCTGGCTGGGTTCTTTCCTAAGTTTCTTTGTTCCCTCTGATAAATCCCAATCCAGCTCTGCTGAGCTGAAGGGAAAGATTTTTGTCCACAGCTGGGCCTGGGGATCCCAGCTAGAGAGCCCAGTCATCTGGTGGAGACTGGCAGTTACTTAGGACAGCGAGGGGAAGAGTAGGTGGATTCTGATGGATCCCTTCTGTCTCATTATTTCATAGTCCCACATTTACTCAACAAACAATTGTTTAGTATTCAGCATGTGCCTGGGCTCTGTGTGGGCCTCAGGGTACAAAGATCCTCTTTTCTAGGAATGAAGTTACATGTGAGGGATGCCTTGGTCCAAATATGATTGAGTGGGAGTTCCCTGTTACTTAGGAGTTGGCCCACAGCCAAAGCCACAGGCTCTGTGTAGTCTGCATTCCAAACAGGAGCCAGATATTTTCCCTCCAAGGTTTACTAAAGGGGGACAAACTTGTCCTAAATCCCCTAGCCAAAACCTCACTTTCCTTTTCCTTGTGCATATAATAATCCTGGGGAGAGAAGAGTTCTTTGGTTTTATTGAGGAGTACAGTGTTTGTGGCAGAAGACAGTGTCCCTCTGTAACTGGGAGTCCCCGGATATTGAGGGGTGATTTCAAGAAGGGGTTGCTGAAATGCTGTACCCCACTGGGGGTCTACTTGGTAGTGAACTTGCTGATGTCCCCCTATGCTTATTTTGCTTATTTGAGCTGAGGAGAAGAAATGGGGAGGGGGAAGGGGGAAGTGGAGCAGCAGGCCAAGACATGCGAGTTTCTCAGGGTCAAGTGGACACTGCAGTGGTTAGCCAGGCTCTCTGGTATCCTACCCAAGCAAGCTGACTGCTGAGCAAGAGGGTCCCACCAGTGGCAGGAGCCCTGGTGGTGGGGTGAGTTAGGAAAGCTCAAGTCTGAGCCAGACGCCCCTTTTTAGAGAACTGTGCAGTGCAGAAGCCCGTAAGAAACTTACTCATGTGCCCCACGAGAAACCATGTCTGGACATTTGGCACTCTGGGGTAGCCAGGAAAGCAGGGTCAACCAACAGGGAGAGGGCTATTCCGGAGGGCTGCTCCCACTCCGTCCTCCCAAGTTCAATAAGAGGGAGGGTGCTTGGGCATGTCTCCCAACCAATCCATGCCTCTCCCTCCACCTTTTATCCAAGCAGGTGGGAGCAAGTCAATTCTTAGATAAGTAAGGGAGAAGATAAAATGAGATTTAAATTGAGTTTGAGAATAAAGCTTTCAAGGATGGAGGTTTAACAACAGAAAGTGATCCAAAAGTAATGTAATCTGCCCAGGATGTCATTAAGGGATGGAAAATGGAGATTCAACACAGCAGGGCTGAAGGCAGAGTTTAGGGGGGAAGAAAGCTTCATTATTATGTCCTATTGAGTTGAATTGCCTCCATAAACTGGTTCTGTGAGTAAACAGAATAATTCAACTATGGTGTGGTAGGGCTGGAGTCTTACTTAGGCAAGAAGCTCCAGGGTTCTGAGAGGGCTTGAGGAGGCAGGTGTGCACATCCTAGGCTGGCTGATGGAGAGGACTTTCCGAGAAGGGGCACCTGAGCTGAGCCTTGAAGAATGAGAAAGAGTTGGTCCAATGAAAGGACAGTGGGAAAGGGTTTTCTAGGCAGAGATGCCAGCATAGTCTGGGGGCAGTAAGTTGACAGCAGGAAGGATGGTTAGAGAGGCAGGCCAGGAAACCCACGGCCTTGAGGCCCTGGGAGCTTAAGGAGTGAGGGCTCTTGGGATTTGCTTCAAACCTGGGAGCAGCACGATTGGGTTTGCATATTAGAACCATCTGGTAGCCAGATCCTGGCAGTGCTGCGGACTTGACCTCCAGGCACGCTTCTCACCTATTCACCTTGGCCCTGGGACCCCTACCTCCCTACAAAGGCCATTTCCTCTGTGATCCCAAAATCCTGGGTCCCCACTCTTTGCAATGTCCTTTGCCTTACTCCCATCACTGAAATCCTCCTAGTTCCACTCTTTGAAGAAAGTCTGAAATATTGCCACCCTCCCCCTAAGTCATCTTCTGTCTTTCCTCCTCCAGCATACTCTTCTCAGCCCAAAGAGATTTTGTGCCTTCTTTGGGCCCATGTCTGCCAGCCCATGTCTCCTTGGGATGTGCATACACTAAAATATCTTCCCTTTATCTCATCTGGTCTTCGCCCCATGGGGCAACCCGGAGGCTACTATTTATTCCTTTCACACATTAATTTAAGCTGCCTTAATTGCTGCTATGATATGTTTTATATAATATAATTAATGTTTTAATTCTGTGTACTTCCTTTCCAAGGCAGTTTTATGAAGGGCCCAATTTTAGAATCAAGCAAACAAAGAATAAGTAATGGCTGAAGTTATTACAGCAACGCCCCTCCTCTCCACCCCCACCCCCCCGGAATTAAAACTGTGCTTGTTTTTTCAAAGTGGGTTAAAAAGGGAAAAGATATTTTAATGTTCTCTTCATCCCAGGCATGCTGGTGTGGCTTTCATGAAGTTCCCTGGTCTCTGATTTCAAGTGTTCCTGGACTACTGGTGTCTGACTACCAGTTTGAGCTCTGTGTTGAGATGACCTGTTTTGTACCTCCTTCTTGATGGAGACTGTGCTTAGAATGAGAACTTATGGAACCTCCTCACTTATTTATTCATTCAGCAAATGTGTCTGGGGGCCCAGGGCTGGGATAGATTCAGTCCTGCCTTCAACAAGCTCATAATCAAATGGGGCCAGGCAGGTGGGGGTGACAGCCCAGCATGCTAATGATATGGGAGTACAGGGGGATGGATTAAGATGGGGTGGAGTATCTACCTCTGTATCAGGGAGTCAAGAGGAGACAAAATTTAAACTGGTCCCAGGAAGGAGAAGGGAAGAAGGAAACAGCAAGATACAGTAAGAAAAAACAATTGTGTGTTTGGAAAGTGGGGAAAAGGTGAGCATGGTGAAGCCAGCATGTGTGGGTGGACGTGGTAGGGTGTGAGTGTGGGGAGGGTGCAGCCTGAGTGGAGACTACATGCTGCACCATCCTGAGGGTGTAGTGGAGCCCAAAGAGGTTTCTGTGGGGTTTTGGGGACATCTCATAGGACAAGCCTTTATTACTTTTCCTTTTTTTTTTTTTTTAATTGAAGGATAGTTGATTTACAATGTTGTGTTAGTTTCCGGTCTACCATAGGGGAAAGGGGAGGGTAGGGATAAATTGGGAGTTTGGGATTAGCAGATACAAACTACTATATACAGAATAGATAAACAACAAGATCCAAAGAGGTTTTTAAGCAGGGAAGTGCTCTGATCAGACCAGATCCTACAAAAGGCTGCAGTGGTGTGAACAGCCAGACGGGGGTGGGGTGGGGGAGAAGAGAGAGAGAGATCACTGGCACGTGGTACTGGCTCAACCCTTATTGAATGAGTGAGGATATTGGGACAGTCCAAGTGAAAGACGCTGAGCCTCTGAATTAGGGTAGTGGCAGAGGAGATGGAAAAGAGGCGAAGGATTCCAGAGGTAGAATCTACAGGTCTGCAAATGTGCCTTTGTGATTGGAAGCCAGGAGAATGGGGTTAGCAGCCCTTTTTCTTTCCTCCTCCCTGATCTGTGCAGCTTGGCCTTTTGGCCCAGCCCAGAAGTTAAGAGTTTGGAGGGTCATCACTCCAATCGCTGTCTAGTTCAAGTTCCTCAGGTTTCATGGAAGAAAACTGAGGCTGAAAGAAACTCAGCCCATAAAAGGCAGAGCCTACACTAGAATCCAAGTGTTTCCTGCAGCAGAGCAGAGAGTGTTAACATTGGTTCCAGAATGGCTTGGAGGGCCCGAACTGAGGAAATACTAAGTACAAGGGTGTGCATGTTTCTGCAGAAGGAGGGGGTCCCCAGTCTCCTAAGATTCTCAAGGGGTCCTACGTCCCACGAGAGGCTGGTCTACGTTAAGTGCCTGTCTCCAGGGCACGGATGTGAACTGGGATGGAATAGAATCTGATGGGGATGAATAGATGGATGGATGGATGGGGCGCCTGGGACTCTGCACCCACGCTAGGGAATTTCCTTTGAAAAGAGAGCGAAACTGTAAGCTGGGAAACATTTTTCCTGGAAATGCCTCCCCAGTCCTCCTCCCACACCCCAGCTGCGGCCTTCCCGTTTTCTGGGAACTTCCTAAGGCCCCTCCATCCGCGGTGGGAACGCTTTCAGTTCTGTCGGAATTGCCCGAGGCGGCGGGGAAGAACCATGCGGGGGTCTTCCCGACACCCGGGGGGGGGGTCTCTCTCCCTCCCCTTCGCCCCCCGCCCCATCTCCGAAGCGGGATGCCTCCTAGCCCACTTAAGCTTGGCCTTTGTAGTCCCAGGGGACGCGGAGTTCCAAGAAGGGCTCTCCTTGGGGTCACGCCTCCCGGTTCTCCAGCCCACCGCCCCCACGCCCCCGCCTCCGTTCCCCCCACAGCGCGTCCCTAAACTCCTGGGGGAATCAGACTGCTTGGGAGTGTCCTGGGGGAAATCCCAGGCGGGAGAGCCGCCGGGAGCGCGTCCCCTCCAGCGAGCTTGGCAGCGATTGGGCCCCGAAGACCCCGCCCCCTTCCTGGGAGGGCCCACGGGCTGGGGCAGGGGAACTGGTAGAGGCCCAGGCCCGGCGCCCTCTGCTCCCACCGCCTGGTGCTCACCTCGCCATGGTTCGCCTGCCTCTGCAGTGTCTCCTCTGGGGTTGCTTTTTGACCACCGTGAGTAGAATTTCTGTTCCCACCAGAGGCGAGAGTTTGAGATTTGAGAGTAGGGAATGGGAAGAGAAGAAATTCTTCGCGGGAGGGGACCTTCCAGCTGATTTTGGTAGGATGCGAGGGTGGGTGGAAGCTGGGTAAGGTACCACGGGTCCTGGCTGAATGAGGTGGGCTGCCTCGCTCTCCTCCCAGATTTGGTTCCCAGGTAGCCCACATAGGTCACGTAGTGGGGTCACTGCAGGAAACGTCCCTAGCCGGCAGGGATGGGATTGGGGTTTTAGAAGCCTCAAGCCTCTATCTGGTCAAAAGGCTTGAGTCTGGGTCTGCCTCAGAGGCTGGCCAAAAACAGACGGATGAGGGCTTTCAGAAACGGAAAGAGAGGCCAGATAAGGGAAGAGGCGGGTCTGGCCAGATTCCTCTCTCTTTCTTATTGTGGACAGATGCCAGCCTCTGTGAGTGGTTATCATCTCGTTTTCAGCTGGGGCTGCCTTTTCCCAGGGCGTCCTGTGGGAACAAGGCATGAGTGCAGAGGCCCAGGTGCTTCTTTGAGAAGGCAAGGAACTTTTAACATTCCCACCCTAGCCCCAAATCCTGGGTGATCCAATTTAGGAGGAATACCCAAGGCTGTTTCTATGCCTCTGTGAATTTAAGATGTCATAGGGGACTCTCGGGCGAGATGAACAGTTCATGGGACCATGAAAGGGTTAGGACCAGGGGTTTCTCTTGGCACCATAAGGGCTCAGATATGCCCAGCCAAGCGCATCTCCGGGATTTTCAGAGGTCCGCACTTGACTCACTTTTAGTTAAAATGTATTTTTGTAGTTCCTCATTCTGGAGGCTGGGAATCCCCCTGAGTACCTGACACTCTCATCCCAGCCCCTCTGGTCTCCCCCTAAGTTTCAAGGGCTGTAGTTTCTGGCACAAAGGCAAGGTAGGAATGACACATGAATTTGGGAGAGGGGTGGCAGCAAGGGAAGAGAGTCCGTGGGGTCTGCTTTGGTCTCAGAGCTTTTTCACTCTAAGCCATGGCTCTTAGGGAGAAAGGACGCAGAAAGAGGGCAGAGCTGGAGAGAAGAGGAAGAGGGCTCTTGGAGGAGGACTGGGGGAAAAGCCAGGGGAGGTAGGGTGAAGGGTGGTCTGTGCTTCTCAAGAGAAAACTTACAATTTTAGCTCCAGGTAGAGGCCAGGCGGGGACAATAGCTGGGGCTATTGACTAAAAGCTTCATCTATGTCAGTCTCTGAGCAAAATACTTTACATGCTCTCTGGGGCTGATTTCTTTCAACTCCCTCATAAAGATGAGCAAACTGAGGTTCAAACAGAGCAAATGTCTTGCCCAAATTCTCACAGCTAGGTGGAATCTGCATGTCAGTCTACATCTGCCTGATTCCTGAGCCCGCTCTCAGATGATGAGTCTCCAAGCCTTGACCCTGAGCTCCTTGGTGTCAGCAGGATTGAAGCTGTGATGTGGGAGCTGGCGGTTGACAAATTTTCAGAGGGGGAGCTGTATTTCTCATGTGTTTGGAAAATGGCATACATGACTTTTCATTGTTCTAGGAGTGTGGTGGGAGGTTGCAGAGGGCTTCAGGGAGCACATTCATGGGATGGTGCGTTGTGATGTGATGGTAGGAGCAGCAGCCGTTTCCATTTCCTTCCCTACCTGGGGTGATATGCATTTCTGTAAGTAATCTGCCCACCCATGCTGAATGAGGGCCATCAATTAGGCAGGATCCTAGAGAGCCAGCCAGTTAGCCAGGGTGCTGGGTATACAAGCTGATACTCACCAATGTGTGATAATTAAGGGGGGAAGGGTATAGCTCACTGGTAGAGTGTGTGCCTAGTATGCACAAGATACTAGGTTTAATCCCCAGTGCCTCCTAAATAAATAAATAAACCTAATTACCTCCCCCTAAAAAAGAGATTAAAAAAAAGAATAAACAAATCTTTAAAAAATTTTTAAAAACACAAATGTATAATCATTAAAACTGCCATTTTTTGAGCACCTTACTGTCTTCTAGACACTATGCCAGGCCATGTACATCTATTCTTTCTCACCTTCACAACCTAATATGTGGGGCATATTACATATATGGGGGTATTACTCCCATTTTAGAGATATAGAAGCTGAGGCCTAGAGAGGCAAAATAACATGGAAGTGTTACAAAGTCAAGACTGGCACCTTAAGCTATTTGACTCTTAACCCTGTGCTCTTTTCACTGGCTGTTCCCAAATTGTGGGATGATTTTAGGGAGCACATGGATGTCGAATTAACAACCTAGGTTCACTTTCCAGTTCCATTTAAAATCCTTTTTATTTTTTCAAGGAGGAAGTCTCTGGAGCTAGAATATAGTTAATACCTCTCATACGCCTGCTAATCCTTTTTAAACAAAAATCAGGAGCAGGCCTAGGGTGGAGGGTTGTCAGAAAGCAAAGCAACCACCTGGGGTTTAATAACATTGTTTTGTTTCTGTTGAATTTATTTTTAGAGTTGCCTTTTATTTAGGAGAAGTGATACTGGCTTTTCTCTTGGGACAATGATTTGAGGTTTACATTGAAAATAAATGTATTTAAATGAAGAAGAAGTAATTAACAGCAGGGGTGGTACTTGGATGTAGTAAAAATAGTGCAGGTGAGTCCCAAGTTGATGGTGAGAGAAAGTATTGAGACCTGAGTTCTTACCCAGATTCTATCACTGTGTGACCTTGAGCAAGTGACCCTGCCTCCTTGGTCCTTATTCTCATCATATGTAAAGCAGAAGAGTTGGATTTTGTCCTTCTGGCTTCACAATCCTGACATTTCATGAGGGAGGGGTCAGATAATCAGATGATGAGGGGTTGGAGGGAGAAAACATGATGAGGCTTGGAGAGGGGAAGGGGCTAGGAGCAGAAGGCTAGAAGGAAGAGGCCAGGTGCTAAATATAGCCCAACCAGAACGCAGACCAGCTGAAGCCAGCCAGCCTCAGGACTCCAGGGGAGGTACTGGAGTCCTTATGTCCTTTGGGTCTTGGGGAGAGGAAAGACCCAGGAGTCAAGCCAAAAGGGAGATCTGTAAACATATATTTCAGTTTATATTGTGAGGTTCCAGTGAAATTACTTTGTAAAATACCAGAATGACTCTCTGGGTGCTTTTATAATCATACCAGCTGGCAGTTTAGTTTAAAACAAACACACCAAGTAATATGTAGGCTCCATTTTTCTGCTTTGGACTCTCACTTTCACACAAAAGTTCTAACCTCTGTCCTGGCTGATTTGCACCTTCCTGCCAAGGCGGCTACAGTGGAGATTTCAAGATCCCTTCAAATTGCCCAATTTTGTTTTTAGGTCCACCCAGAACCACTCACTGCATGCAGAGAAGACCAATATCTAATAAACAGTCAGTGCTGTAATCTGTGCCCGCCAGGTGAGATGCCAACCCTCTAGCCCCATGTGTCAATTGTAAACTCATGTGTTAAATGACCCCTGAGATGTCCCATCCCTGCCCTGGGATGTTCTGGGGTCCCTCTCTGCCTACCCAGAACTAGGGTTCCTATCTCTTCTATGTCCCCCACCAGACTGTGTAGGCTGGAAGGGTCCAAGACTGTCATCTTTGGCTCCGCCTCCCCAGCCTCATCAGTTTTTGATGTATCTGACTCATGTGTTGGCTGGAGCTACCTTCATTTCCTGCTGTTTTCCAGGAGAGAAACTGGTGAACGACTGCACAGAGGTCACCGCCACAGAATGCCTTCCTTGCAGTAACGGCGAATTTATAGCCACCTGGAACAGAGAGAAACACTGTCACCAGCACAAATACTGTGACCCCAGTGCGTGGGCTGCCGGGGAAGGGGCACTTGGGAGCTGGGCTGATATTCCAGCTCATTCCTGACAGTGTAGCCATTCTGTTTTTTTAAATAGCCAGGGTCTGTTCTGATCGGTTGGAGTCTGGGTTGTCTTGGTTGTTACCTAATTTATTACCATCCCTACTTGGAAGAGGGTCTAAGAGAAAAAGAATAGGAAGTGTGAGGAGTGGGCCCCCGAGCATGGCCACCAAAGGGTTCCCATCCTCCCCGCCCATCTCTGCGCAGACCTAGGGCTCCTGGTCCAGAGGGAGGGCACTTCGAAAACAGACACCATTTGCATATGTGAAGAAGATCAACACTGTACCAGTGACACCTGCGAAAGTTGCACCCTGAACAGCTTGTGCCTCCCTGGCCTCGGGGTCAAGCAGATCGGTAAGTGGCCTGTCCAGGAATCAGCTCTAGGGGCAGGAGAGAGAAGGCGAGGGCCAAAGGAGAGGGCCTGGGCAGTGGGCACTCGGCCCTGGAGATGGAGGGACCAACGTACGTTGATATCTCCACTTGAGTGGGTGGGAAATAGAACCTTTTCCTTCTGCCTCCTGCCAAGGGTATCTGCCTTGGGAAGGCAGTGGGAGAAGCCTTCCCAGGGGCTGCAGTAGTTGGGGGAGGGTATGTGTGGTGGGAGGAGTGTTTAGAGCAGCACGCTCTTCCTGTCCTGCCTGGCCACCAGTTCCCTTGAGAGCCAGACAGGTGGTCCACCGTGATGATGAATGCCTCCTCCTCCTCCTTCCCAGCTACAGGGGTCTCTGATACCATCTGTGAACCCTGCCCGGTTGGCTTCTTCTCCAACGTGTCATCTGCTTTTGAAAAGTGTTACCCTTGGACAAGGTATAAGGGCTCATCCCTGTGTTTCCTGCCCCAAGAGGAGCATGGGACCTGCTTCCCTTCTGTCTGGCCACCTGTCCTTCAGCCCCTGCTCCCTATGTCTATGCACACTCGTACACCTGCAGAACTTCTAGAGTGACCTCGTGGCCGACCACATGGACACTTCCCAGCACTTTCTTGCCTGCTCTCTCTTGGTGGTGACAGACACCGTTGATCTCTGATCTTTGGTGAAACGCTCCCTTCTCTGGGGGTACTGTGACCTCTCTTCCTCTTCTTGAACTCCTCCTCTGCTCCTCTTCCCTCCTCCTTTGCTGGTTCTCTAGGACTTTGTTCTAGGCTCCACTCCCGCATCACTTTGCCCGCCTTCTCTGGGGTCTCACCCACATCCATGGCTTTGGCTACCATCTCCCTCAGATGGGTCCGGATCAACATTTCCCTTTTAGATTTGTCTCCCGGGTCCCAGACTGTTGTATCTAACTGCCTAGGGTACACCTCCACGCGGTGACCCATAGGCACCTGCCTGTTGCTCTCACTCACTGTGAAAAGCACGAGCATGCCTCTGGGCATCTGTTCCAGGATCCTCCCACTCCAACTTCCAACCCCGAATCAGTCATCAGTTCCTGTCCATACGGCCTTCCAAATGCTTGGGGACTCCTCCACCTTCTAGCTCCACTGTCACCACTTTCATTCAGGCCTCATCATTGTGGCCTGGATGATGCCTTGGCCTCCTCACTGGCCTCTCTGCCTCTGCTCTCTTCCCTTCAGGCCACCAAAGGGTTCTCCATCCCTTCGCCGAAGTGAGTTTTCCACCATTCAGTCTGGATCACGGCACTCCCTGTTTAAAATGCTTCATGGCTCTCTGTGCCTTTAGGGTGAACCCCAGACTCCTGGGTGGTGCCTCTGACCTTCTAGCTCCATTTCCTGACCTCTTCCCACATCCCGCTGCTTGCAGTCCCCTCAACACACTGTTCATTCTCTTGCACCGAACTCTTCTGCCTGGAGTGCCTTAAACACATGCCTGATGTACTTTTCACATTTAATTTGAAAAAATGAATAAGACAGGTGTGAGGGCAGAAGGCACAAGGGGGCCTATAGTGGTATGTCTCCGATCCACCTTGGCCCTCAGCCATCCAACAGCCACTGATCTTGTGTGTCCTTCCAGAAATTCTATGCACAAACAAATAAATGTGTGCACATGCAAACATATTTTTCACACAGAGTAGCATCCCATATATACTTTGTTATTTGTTTACTGTCTGCCTTTCTTCAGTAGATTGCAAACTTCTTAAATGAGACTTGACCTTTTTTTCTTCCACGCATGCATCCCTTATGCCTGGAACAGTGCCAGGTGCATAGTAGGTGCTCAATAAATCTTTACTGACAAATATCGACTGAAAAGTGGCAGCACCTTGGTGTAATAGAACCAGAACACTGGGTTCTGGCCTCACTCAGCTTAGAAAGGGTGTGACCCCGTGGAAGTGTGACCCTCATCTGAGCCTCAGTGTCCTCATTTGGAAAATGGGAATGACTTTCATCTCACAAGGCTCGAGGAAAAGCCACGTAAACATGTTTGGTAAATGCTTAAGCACCCTTCTCGTGTGTGTGCTTTCTTTGAAGCTTCTCTTTCCCCCACTTTAGATCTTTTTTTCCTTTGTTATGTCCTTCTCGGTCCATTTCTTCCCATTCCTCCTGGCACCACCTTGGCCCAAGTCTTGGTCATCTCATGTTTTGGTTCCAGCAGTGGCCTTCTGACTGGCCATTTTTCTGTAATTTCTCCTCCTGGGAGCTCTCTGGCCACCTGAATCCTCTCACAACTTGTCATCTGCTTGGATGCTGACATAACCCACTGGCTGAATCCATTTGAAACCTCCATGGCTGATTATCAGTGATCAGGTCCTAAAGACCCAATTTTCCATAACTCCTTAACACTATCTAGCACGCCATCCTCCTAAACCCTGCTCTCCTACTTAGCTAGAATATACTGCTGCCCTAAATTTTACATCCCTCAGGGCCCACTCAGATCTAACTTCCCCAGGGAAGTCTTTCTGGACAACCTTTAAACCAGAGATTCTCAACTGAGCAGTTTTGTCCTGCAGGGGACATTTGACAATATCTGGAGGTATTCTGGTTGTCACAGCCAGGGAGAGGGATGCTATTGGCGTCTTTTGGGTAGAGGCCAGGGATGCTGTTAAATATCCCCACCACATAGAGGATTGTTTCCACTACAGAAGAAGAATTATGTGTCCCCCAAATGTCAGTCATGCTGAGGTGGAGAAGCCCTTACCATCTCTCCAATCCAGCTATCAGGGATTCTGTCTCTTCTTCTCTGAACAACAACCCCCAGTTCACTTTAGCCCATATCACAAAGCTGGGCACTCATCAGAGACTCTCCGATTATCACTCCTTCAAGATGCACAATACTCTTTTCTCTGCACTCACAGGTTCCATAAGAACAGAGTCTGTGTCATTCCTGTAATAACCAGCACAGGAGGGTGCACAGAATATGTGCTTAGTGATCCTGGACTTGCTGGATGTTGGCTGTCTCCCTCTGGGGTTGGAAAGCTTATGTTTGGGGAAACTTAATGTCTCTTTCTCTCTGTGTGTGTGTGTGTGTGTGTGTGTGTGTGTGTGTGTGTGTGTGTGCGCGTGCGCACGTGTCTGTACACAGCTGTGAGAGCAAAGGCCTCGTGGAGCAACGTGCAGGGACTAACAAGACTGATGTCATCTGTGGTAAGTCCTGGAGAATGGGCCCTCACAGCAGGCGAGGAAGGTGGGGAGCTGAGGGGGTGACTGGGGCCCCCAGAAGCACTGATGGGGAAAGAGGGAGGGAAGGGGAGGCAAGAGGAGGAAGAGTTTGGGGTTGTGGCAACCAGCTCTGTCAATTATCTGTGGAGCCTGAGCAAGTGACCTCCCTCATCTAAGCCTCAGTTTCCTCATCTGTAAAATGGGATACCACCACCTCCCTTCATAATTTGGTGTAAATGCCTGGCATGGGTTCTGGCACCTTGGGTGGTCCATCAGTGCTCTTCTGCCATCCTGCACATCGTGGGTACTCTCAGGGCCTCAGTTTTGACTTTAGAACCAGGAGGCTGGCCTACAGCATAGATCACAGACTCAGATAACTCCAAGGGTTAGGCAGGGTCATGTTAATGAATGAAAAAGGTCAGGAAAATACACTCTCTTTGCTTTTCCTTAAACATCACTTTTCCTCTTGGCAGGGCTGGGACTAGTGAGGTGAGGGAGGCACTTACCTTGGGCACAGTATTTAAGGGGGTGCCAGAAAAATGCAGTCATCAAGATAAATAAAAAATGCATCATCAAGATAAATAACAGCTGAGGAAGTATTTTTTTAAAAAATCAAAATTAATGCAAGAAATCCATAATGAGCAAAAGAGCAAAATTTTAAATAAAAACAGGATCTCCAACCCTGCTCTTGTACAACCTTGCCTTACTTGCCTCACCCTAATTCTGGCCCTGGTTCCAATAAAACTTTATTTAAAAAATAGGCAGCTGGAGGGTGGAGGGTATAGCTCAGTGGTAGAGCATGTGCTTAACATGCACAAGGTCCTGGGTTCAATCCCCAGTACCTCCATAATAAACAAAAAATAAATAAAGAAACAAACCTAATTACCTTCCCCCAACAACAACAAAACAGGCAGCTGGCCTGTGGGCCAGAGTTCGCTGATGTGATTTTTCAAAACATGACATTAAAACGTGACTTAATCTTGATTATTGAGTTTTTTGGTACCCTCTTAAATTTTGTCCCAATGAGAGAGCCTCACTTGCCTTACCCTAAACTCTACCCTGTCTCTTGGTCTTTCTTTCATCTTCCTGTTTAGAATAGATATTTAGGTACAAGAAATACTTTTCTTTCCCCTCCAAAGGCAACAGTAACAAAAGCAACAATGTAGACATAAATGGTGCTGAGCCTTGGTATTGGGCAAAGAGTAGGGAGGCATGGAGGTACCTGTCACCCCCTAGTTCTGGCCAACGAGGGCCAGATGAGGCTGGATCTTCCAAATTTCTAAAAGAAACCAGATATCCAGATTTTTAAATATGCAATCCCCTGATTTTAAAATTTTGGCAGATATTTTTTAAAATTAAAAAAATAGTGTTGGTCACACTAAAGACATCTGCTGGCCGCATTTTCCCTGGGGCCACCTGTTGTAAACCTCTGATGTAGACGAGCTTAGACACGGAAGGATTTGGGAGTTCAGCAAGGCACAGTAACTCTGGGAAGGGTCGGGGTGGGGAAACCATTGCTGAAGTCTCAATTTCTCCAGGTTTCCAGCATCGGATGAGAGCCCTGGTGGTGATCCCCATCACGATGGGGATCCTGTTTGCTGTCCTGTTGGTATCTGCCTGTATCAGTGAGTCCCCAGGTGGGGAGGTGATGGGGAGGGGGGAGCAGAAGGTACAGTAGAACCGGCCACCCGTTTCCTGATCTGGCCTCACTAACTCCCCATCCCATTTTTGTTTTCTCTCTAGGAAAGGTGGCCAAGGAGCAAGAGACTAAGGTAGGTCACCCCAGGGAACCGGCTCAGAGTTTTGGTTAACTGGAGAGAAAGGCTGATTCATTGTTGTCTCTGGGGCAGCAAAATTGATTCAGGGTCTGCATCTGTGGCCAGTGGGGTGGCAGCAGAACTGGCTACTCTCCCTCGGCCCCTGTGCTCCAGGGTTCCTCCTAACCACTCCCTCGGCACCAGCCTTTGTCATCTCCAGAGCTCACCTTCCCACAGAGCCGCCCAGGCACCACTGGCAAAATCTGACATTTGCTGCTCTTTCATGGCATTCAATACGTGGGGGAACCCCGTTTTGGAGGACTTGGTGTTGGGGGGGGCCTACGAATGGGTACTAGAGGGACAGCTCCTTGAACCCACTGGCTCCCACTATGGAAGCTTCTTGACAGCTTTGATATGGCCAGCAGGGGGCAGGAGACACCCATGAAATCAGCACTGACCTGCCTTTTGGGAAAGGGGGAAGGGGCTTGGGGTGAGGGGTGGGATTGCTTCCAGGGAAAGGCTCAGAGGTTTTGCGAGGGGTAACCCCAAGCCTTGTCTCCCCAGATCCTCCACCCTAAGGCTGAAAGGCAGGATCCTGTGGAGACGATTGATCCTGACCCCACTCCAGTGCAAGAGACCTTACACTGGTGCCAGCCGGTCACCCAGGAGGATGGCAAGGAAAGCCGCATCTCTGTGCAGGAGCGAGAGTGAGGCTGTGCGTGCCCAGGAGCGTGCAACATGGGCACGTGGCCAGAGAGCCTGGGGCTGCTGCAGCGGCGTGAGGGCAAGGGGTTGGCAAGCCCCCCCTCTGCCTACACCCCTGCAGTCCAGAAACAGTTCACCTCGGGGAGACTCTTACCCCAGCCCTGGAGCCCATTCAGTCTCCCAGTTTGCTTTTAAAGGTGGAGACAAAACTTTGGGGGAGACCATATAGTAATATCCACTAAACCTTCCAACCCAGAGATGCAGTGCCTACAGATCTAATGGGTGGCTTCTATGAGCCCAGGAGGCATATACGTGAATATCCATCCATCCCAGCATTGTTCATGACAGTGAGCAACTGGAAACTGCTTAACTGTCTATCAACAGGGGACTGGCTAAATAAAATTGTAATATATTTATGCAACAGGATCTTGAAAACACTGTCGTGGGGTGGGGGGGAAGCAGGTTGAGGAATGGTTTATTTTTTTAAAGCACTTAACCCAAAACGGTATGATATATTGTCTATGGATAAATGTGTATAAACATAGTATATGTTATATATGTAAGGGTAACAAAGGGGTTCTGGAAAAATACACAGAATATGCTCAGCTCAAAGAATTGTCATGCCTTGGTTGGGGAAGAAGTGTCTGGGGGAGGGTTGGTTAAAGAAAGATTTGACTTTCCCATAATGCTTCATTTTTCCCCCCAAAAGGAGAGTGAATTCACACACAGCTTATGTAATTAAAAAGTCATCAAACATGTAAAAAGAAAAATGGGGGTGGACATGCTGGGTGACATGAGCTGCTTAACATGCTGGTAGGCTCACAGAATTAGATCACTTTCTGAGAATAAATAAGAAGGTCCCCAGGCTGCTGCCCCTCCAGGGCGGTTTCCATGTGCACTAGCACTTGGCATCAGGTTTGCAAAGAATTCTTCCCATCTGATTCACGTTCACAGCAACAGCCTTCAGGGCAGGCAGGGCCAGCATCCCTCCCTCCTTCCCTCTCTTCCTCCCTCCCTCCCTCTTTAACAGAGGTGGGAATGGAGGCCCAGAGAGGTGAAGTGACTTACCTATGGTCACACAGCAGTTCAGGATGTTGCAACTCAGAGCTCCCCACTCCTGGTCCTGTGCTGCTTCTCCCAGACCCACCTGCTCTCTGGAGCCTACATCTGTAGCCTCTTCCCCGGGAGCTCCTGGGCCTCCCACCTCCTTTGACCTCCCAACTGCTGCAGGAGCTGCTGCTTCTTGGTCAGATGGTGCCCCCTTCCCCCGAAGCAGTATCTTAGGATAAAAATAAACTGTCCTGTTCTCTTTTCCTGCTGTGCCAACTGAGGGGGAGCCTAGCCAGGAGGAGCAGCAGATGGAGTGGGAGCAGAGGGGAGGGGAGGAAGGTTGTAGGACGAGAAGGAGAAGGAAGAGCGAGGCGAAGCTCCAGCACAAAGATTCATGGTGAAGATGAGGCCGGGCTGCTTTAACCCTGGGATCTCACCCTTGCCCCTGTGAGAAGCTGCTCCGGATTTTCTCAACGTGTCCTGCTGTCTGGAGGGTGGGGGTGGAGAGGGCTTGTCCCCAGTGGAGGCTGTGAGGGCAGCTAGGAGCCAGGAGAGGGGCACCTGGCTTGGCAGGCTGCCTGGAAGAGCTTCAAGGACCATTTGGATGCACCAGGGGGAGATGACTGGTTTGGAAAGCAGGACAAAGCGGTGGCATTGTGCGGTTGGGGGAGGGGAGCTCGGGGACCTCACATTTATCTCCTACCTAGAGTCTAAATGCTGGTTTTTCTTCTGTATGTTACAGTATTGTGGAAAGAGACAAAAGACCCATCTCTGCCACCTATTACCTGTGTGACCTTGGGCAGGTCACTTTCACCTTTCAGCGTCACAATTTGCTCATCTGGCAAATGGAGACAATGGCTGTAGCAGATGCTCCTTTGTTTTCTCCTAGGTCATTGGTTCTCAACCTGAAGCATGTATCAGAACCACCTATAAGATTTGTTAAAAGACAGATTGCTGGGCCCCACCTCCAGTGTTTCTGATTCAGTAGGTCTGGGATGGAGCCCAAGACTTTCTAAGAACTTTCCCAGGTGATGCTGATGCTGCCGGTCCAGGGACCACCCTTGGCATTCACATTTCTAGATAAGCAGCCCGTTTCCTATCGCAAGCACTTGGCATTGCTTGCCTCGGGGCTTTCCTTGGTTTAAAAACATGTTTGGTGCAGGCGTGGGCCAGATAAGATGTACCTGGGGGCAGCTGGTGCCCTGAATACTCTCAACCAAATAGGAGTGAAAATTGAAGGGTAAATGCCCCAGCTTCCTTGCCCTTAGGAGGGACAAATCTGAGGTGTGCTCTACACTGTCTCCCAGGTTCCTTAGAGGGACGGAGCCACAGGCACCCCTCTGCATGGGCTTCCTTCCCTTCCCTGTCTCATTCCTCACCGCTCCACTGATGCTTCTTGGGTTTAACTCCTGAATAAACTACCTGCATTCCTTCTTTGTTACAGAGTCTGCTTTTGGAGAAGTTCCCCCTAAGAGTCAGCAGAAGTCAGGCATGAAAAGGTACAATTTTGTGTGTCTTGGCATCACCGACAAAGGAAAAGGGTTATTCTTGGCAGTTGTAGCAAGTTCTGGGTTCTCAACGGAGCTCAACCTGGAACTTTCTGTGTGACCTTGGGAAAGTTGCTCTCTGGTTCTGGACTTTTTTCCCCTCTAGATGTGATGAAAGTTTGGTCCTATAAGTTCTAAGGGTCTTGTCAATTCTAAAAAGAAGAGGATGAGCCCAGTGTTGTAGGGTCTGCTCTGGCTGGTGGATGAATGGGTGGGTGTGAGGTTCACGTAAGCCAGAAGGTGGCGCCAAATTAATGTCCGAAGACCCTGGCAGCTGATTTTTGCAGATTCTCATTTCTTCCCTTGGCCATCAGCCTGAGCCTCCTGTAACCTCTACTCTACAATTTCATCCGTTCCCCAGATCTCCCTCTCCACTGCTTCCTTCATTTAACAAGCATCAACTGCATTCCTACTGTGGCCTCCCCTCGAGCTAAGGTTGTGCAGTGACACCACTATGAACACGGATGAACTGAGTACTCACTGTGTGCTGGGCACGGTGCTAAGAATTTCACATGCATTTCTGAGTCCATATGACAACTCTGCATAAGGCAGTACAGTCTCTTCTAATGCCTATTTTACAGACGGGGCTCAGAGGCTAAATGACTTACTAAGGTCCGAAGAATTAGAGCTGGAATTTGCACCTAACTAGGTTGATCCGAAAGCCTGTGGTTCCTACCCACTCATCAAGTAAAAAAAAACAGACATGTTATCAGGCCATTAAAAGACAGTGTGCCCAGGGCAGAGGGAAGGCCCAAGGCAGGAACAGCCCATCTCTAGGGCAGGGGTGGCAAACACACCAGCGCACAGGAGCTAAAAAGTGAGGCAGCCCAGTTCAGGAGGAGTCAGGACGGCACAGACTGGCAAAGTGGTGAGGCTCTGCCCATCTTGGGGTGGGGGCAGCGTCTATGGATTCCTTCCAATGGCTGCCATGCAGGAATGAGATTTGTGTATTGCTGGGAATCCAGATTTCAATGTGAAATCTCCCAATGTTTAAATGCTACCAATCCCCCAATTAAAACTCCGTGAGAGCCCAAGAAAGCATGTCACAGACGACTGGAATTAAAAGAGACTGGGAATTTCATTGTGTCTGACAATTTTGTTTTCTATATGGGGAAACTGAGGCCTTGGAAGTGTCCAGAACCAAGTTAGGCAACATGTCCTAAGCAGGTAGTCTCTTTTTTCTGCACCCCAGCTGGGAGGCTGGAGAGAGCTCCTGGGGGTTAGGCTCCACCCTGCAACCCTGGTTAACAGGACCTAAAGCATTGACGCCCGCCCGAGGACTGAGGGGCTCGGGCTGAGCTGGGTGAAGATGTCCTCTTAATTCTAGGACACTCCCCCATCCCAGTCTCCCAGGCATGGACTCATGTACCCTCCCCCTGAGGCTTCAGGGCCCTGCAGTCGATTCCTTGGGCAGCAGAAGTTATTAAAGACTCTGCCCCGAAGGATTTCTCTCCCCAAGAGTGATCCTGGCACAGAAAATTACAAACCCACCTGCAGGGGTGGGGAGATACAGTTTTAATTTGTAAAAAAAATTTAAAAATGAAAGAAAGAAAAAGAAAAAGAAAAAAACCCATGCTGTGGTTTTGGAGTCTGGGGGATGGGGGAAGCTCAGGAGGGGGGCTCCTCTGGGACAGGTGGCACTGCTGTGGGGGCGGGCTCAGTAAAGTCAGTGAGCAGGTTTCGCCCAAACAGACGGGGGCAGTGAATGGGGGACTGGGGGTGGAGGGCCCCTCTCCTCTATTCCAGTCCCCTCTCCCAGTCCCTGAGACTCTCTGCCTCTCTCCCTGTCAACTGGCACATCCCTGGCACATCCCGCTGGGCCTTGGCACCGAACTAGTTCCCTGCCTCCTCTTCTCTCCAGGACTCCCTCCCACCCTCTGCAGTCTCTGCCCATCCCCTCCCATCCCTGCATTCTGCTTAGCTCCCTAACCAACCACCTCCTTTCCCTTCTCCCAGCCCTTCCACCTCACCCTTGTTCTCTTGAACGCGTACTATTGTTCTGGCTGATCACGAAAGTCACACCTAGCCATCACACCTTGCCCCCCAACCAAGCAGCACACAGGAAAATAAGCCCACCTTTAGCCTCCCCACTGCCCCTGCCACCCACAAGCTACAGGTCTTTCCAGACTTGTTTTCTGTGCCCAAAATATTTTCTAAACTTGAGCTATTATTACATACACTGTTTTGTAAGCAGCCCTCTTTGCTTGGCTGTATACGCAGACATCTGCCAATAAATATAGATTAACAACACGCTTTTTAATTGTTGCATAGGATTCCATTGTCTGCCTGGAGCCTGATTCACATAAGGGCTCCATATTGATGGACATTTAGGTGGCTTCTCTCCCCTTTTCCTCTTGAGTCCCTTCCTGCTTCCAAGGTGCCTACACCCCACCCTCCTGCCTTCCTCCTCTCTGCTCCTCCCCAGCATCCAGCCCTCTCCACCCCGTCAAAGCCTTCGGCCCCCTGCGGCGGGGGTAGGGGGTCACCAGTGTTTAACAGTTGCTCCCAGGTGTCAGACATGTGCCATCTCATTAGTGCGCGTGTCCCCCCAAGTGAGGCAGGCAGGAGCCACAGTGGCAGCAAGAGGCCTAATTGAATGTAACTAATTATTCACTCCCTTAAATGGGCCTGGGAGGGACAGAATTACTCACTCTGAACTGGGGAGACAGGGAACTGGCCGGCTGGCAAACAAATCCTGGGGCCTGTGGAGCCAGCTCTCCTTGGAATACTAATTAGGCAGGAGTGGGGGGGTATCAGGATCAGAGCTGCCTCTCCTGGGTCCCCACTCCCATCTGGGAAGCCAGGGTCCCGAGGAGAAACCAGTTCTTGTGTGAATCTAATTGCAGGCCTGATCCCACCCTGGACCCTGGGAAGGGTTAATGGGGGGGTGGGGCCCCCCGGGGAGATGAAATGCTGAGCCTTCAGCCTGAGGAAGGCAGGGGGCTAAGGATTCATATGGAGAGCGGCAGGAGGGCACAGCAGTGCCTGGAGGGGACGTGCTGGGGTGGGGGTGGACGGCGAGAAACCCCAGTCCCACCTGGAGCTGAGGGGACCCAGCCGGCTCCCTGAGCGCACGACCAGGGCCAGACCCCACGCTGAAGACCGATGCCCGCAGCCCTCCTGGGGTGAGAGGTGCGTGTTCTCCAAGAGGGGAACACTGAGGCCCAGAGAGGGGAAGGGATTCCTCCCCATCAGAGAGCCAGCAGCGTGGGGCAGAGCCAGGGCTCCGTCCTGTCTGGCTACCAAGCTTGAGCTCCTAATACTGAGAATGACCCGAATCTCATTCCCGACAAATTAAAATGTTCGTGGGGTAGGGGGTGTGATGGTAGCAGTTCAGGCTTCGGTATATTTTTAGAGATTCCTGGTGATTCTAACATTCAACCAGGACTGAAAAACCACTGGTTTAAACCTTAGTTCCCTGAGTCTCTGCTCTGGTGGTGGGCTGGGGGAGGTGAAGGAAGAAGACCTGAATATGGCCCCAGGTGGGGGTCTATTCTGGGCAGCTCCTGGAGGGCAGAGGTGAAGCTATGGGGAGATACAGAAAGGTGAGGGCAGGGGTGTGTGTGTGTGTGTAGCAAGCAGTGATTCTGCCATTTATGTGCAGGCACTTCTCACACACTATCTCATTTGATCCTGACAACAACCCTTGGAGAGGGTATGGTTATCCTTGCAGCTGAACCCGGTGAGGCTCAGAAAGGTTGAGTAAGTGGCCCTAGGAAACACAGCACAGCCAGTATCCAATTCCTGGCTCCTCTGGATTCCAAATCCCGTGCTTCTTTCTCCTATGTGGCTTTGATTCTGCTATCGTGTTTGTGATCTCTTCTCCAGCAGGTGTTAGTGTGGGCGTGCTACTATTCTGCGTGTGTTTGTGTGTGTGTGTGTGTGTGTGTGTGTGTGTGCATGCATGCTTTTCCCTCCTGAAAGGCGCTAGCTGTTCACAAGCTTCCCACTCCCCACCCAGCGCAAAGCCTCCCGCTGACAAGTGAGAGGAAGGAGGGGGCATTAGACCTGGCTCCTCGTCCCCTTTCCCCTCAGCCAGCTCCAGTGCCCACCCAGGAGATGGCCTCCCCTCCTGGCTGGGAGCTGGTGAGGGGCAGGGGATGGTGGGTCGACCTGCGTAACAAGTGATAATCAGCCTTGCTTGTAATGAATGTAGAGAGAACCCTTGGCAGTTCTAGGGCAGGGAAATTCCCCGTTTCCCCTGAAAGTGCGGCCCCCTCTCCTGTCCCCAGCAAGGGTGACAGGAAAAGGTGGGTGAGAGCCCATCACACTCACCTGCCTCCATCTACCCTCTATCTACCCTCCCCAGGGGACTTCATGGGGGCTTCATAGCAGGGCAGCAAATTTATGAGCCCAACACAGAGTCCCCAATCACCTTGCTGGCTCATCCCTCATAGTGAGGGATGAAATGAAATTATCGTGAAATAAATCTACAGATGATGGAGGGACTAGCAGGATGGGGCAGCAAGGGTGCCAGCGGCAGAGGAAACTGGGGCTCAGGTGGGAGGGCCACTGCCACTCTCCCTTGGCCAGACCCAGAGAGGGGACTGCTGACCTTCCTTCCCTTTGAGGTCTTTGTGGGGCGGCTCTATTCCATCTATTCCATTCCTCCAACTCTCCTTTGAAGCCCTTGCCCAATAAGACTCTTACCCACAGGGCTGGATGCAGGACCCTTCGGCTGTGAGGAGGCCCTGAGTCACCTGTGCTTCGGACTCCCCCAGTCAGAGAGAGAGAGGCAGGGCAAACTGGGCAGGCAGCCGCATCGGGGGAGGGGTTGGGTCCAGGGTGAGAAGTAGGGGCAACAGAATCAGGGTCAGGACTGTGGTCCTGGAGGATGCGCCACATCTTTAGTTGCTGACCTGTAATCATGGGCAAGGACCAATGAGAAGGGACCTCAGAGGGACAGGGTCCTTGGAGGCCCCCTGCTGTGCCAGGTGTTAACTCTTCAGTTTCTTGGAATGAGGAGAGAGTCAGGGAGGGGACAAGTGGGTTGGGGCTACTTGAAGAGCTTGGGGCAGCATCAAGTTAGCAACATGTTTGGAAGTACAGTTGACCGTCGGATAACATGGAGGGTTAGAAGTGCAGTGGAAAATCCACATACAACTACAGTTGGCCTTCCATACGCACAGCTCCTAATCCAAAGATTAAACCGATCCTGGATTGTATGGTACCGTAGTATGCATTTATTGAAAAAAATCTGCATATAAGTGGACCTGTGCAGTTCAAACCCGTGTTGTTCAAGGGTCAAGTCTAGTTCAGTATTTTCACATCCCCTATAGCAGGATGGTGTGTTTCAGTTGAAAAGGGCAAGGGTTTGAGGCAGCAGGTCTCCAAAGCCCTGTGCTCCCTCTGTCTCCTCTCTGGCCAGCAGCTCCTGGGTCCTCTCCCCAAAGACCTGTGTGACCGCTGGTATTTGGGCCATTGAGTCAGGGGGTGAGCCCAGGGCTGCAGGGCACACAGGGACTCATCCAGCCCAGAGTGCCAGAGCCCTCTTGCCTCCCCTCCCACCCTCCAGCTCTCAGGGGACCCCTCCATGCACTGAGGCAGAAGAGGACGCAGCCAGCCGACTAGGATGTGATCATCTGGTCTCCTGAGCAAGGCCAGCTTTTCCTGTTGGAAACGGTGTGTGTTAAGGCTCTGGGGTGGGGGGGTGTCACAAGGCAGGATGGGCCCTCCTCCCTCCCCCGCCCTGGGCCTCCCATCTGCCAGGAAGGGGCACAGCGACTTTGGGGGATGATAAAGGCCAGAAGCCAGGCCATCAGCACCTATTGATGTTTTGGGCCAGGTGGGGGGCCTGGTGTGTGAGCGCAGCCCCGAGGCAGCGGGGTGGGGGTGGGAGCCAGACACAGACGCTCTGGAAATGAGATTTGCGTTGTTATCTGTGCTCACTAGGGCTGAGGGCCTTGGGCATTAACTAACCCATCCATGGAGTTAAGAAGTGGGGAGGGGCCTGGCAGCAGAGGGGTGGTGGGAGCTGAAATACAGGCTGGAGCGGATGGAGCACCTGCTGGACTGTGTGTGGATGTCCCTGGGTGGTTTATATTTGTGCCTTCTTGTCTCCCAAAGTGTGTATGTGTGTTTTCCTGGTTAATGTGGACGTCCTTTAAAAAGATGTGCTCTGCTTCCTGCTCCTGTGTTGATACTTCTTTTGTGTGTGTGTGTGTATGTGTGCACAACCACACACTCCCGGTGGTTTTGTTTGTACATGCCCCAGTCAGACTGCACCCCAGCCTCCTCAGAAGCCTGCAGACCCAGACACAACCTAAATGACAGAGCAGGGGGTAGGGGGTGGGCAGGGCACCCAAAGAGCCGTCTGGGGAGAGCTGGGCCCTGGAGGCGGCACTGGCCTGGCAGGGAACAAAGGGACAATCAGTTGAGAGGCTCTGAGAGCACTGGCTGATTGAGGAAGAGGAATTAGTGAGGAGCCTCCTGGGGCCCTGCAGGGGGGTGGGGGTTGGGGGGCCCCTGGCATCCTGATTAGGGAGCAGGTGCAGCTGGGTTCACCTGAGCCGCAGGAGGGCAGGCAGCCTGGGGCAGAGGGGGGAGCCCAGGGATGGGCCAGGGACGAACCACAGCAGGGCCTAGGCTGAGGACCTGGACTGACAGCCAGGGTCCCCGGGGATGGTGGGGGCAGACTATACAGAGTAGATATGACCATGACCCTAGCAGCTCCCACCTACCCAGAGCTCTCGGTGGGCCTGGTGATGGACTGAGCATCTGCCACTCAATCCGTACAACCCGGAGGCAGGTTTTATCATCAGCCAACCTCCTAAATGAGGAAACAGACGCTCAGAGTGGGCAAGGGATGCTCATCCAGGTTGGCTTGACCTCAGAGCCCTCCTTCTACCTTTATGCACCATCCATGCCAGCCCCCAGCCCTCTGCTGCCTCTCCAGTGGGGAGAAGTTCTAGGGAGACAGACTGTAGGGACAGAAAAAGAAAGATTTACAAATCAACCTGACCAGCAAAGCAGACTGCCCTGAGAGGTGGTGAAATGCCCATCACTGGAGGTATGCAAGGAGTGGGTCACTAACAAAGGGCTTCCTTCAGAGACAGGGGGTTGGGTTCCATTTTCTCCATCACTGTAACACGAACTTTATTCAGAGCCCCTTGGTTTGAATCTTTACTGTGTGATCTTGGGCCACTTGTTAGCCCTCTCTGTGCTGCAGTTTTTTCATCTGTGAAGTGGAGGGGTTTGAGGATTGAATGGCACATAGTAAGCACTCAGTAAATTCTAACATTGTGTGTTAGGTGTGGGGCAGAATGGGAATGGATGGGGGCTTGCGGGGGTCAGAGAGAGCTGGGGAGGAGGTAGGACTTGGGAAGAACAGAAAGTAAGGTGGGAATATAGGTGCTGGCTCTGAGACTTGAGGGGTTAAGCAGCGGCTTCAGGGGACCTCCTGACAATCTCTAGGTTCCTCTGCTTTAGTCTAGACCTCACATCTCTTTTCAGGGCTCCCTACCTCTCTGCTCTTCCTGCCCAGTTTCTCCTTCTCTAGCCCATTCCCCAGCCCGCCAATTTGACCATGACACGCCCTTGTCCACAGCCTTCAATGACTCCCTTTTGCCTGCAGAAATGGCTCTCCATGTGCACTAGGAGAACCCAGGGATGTGGGGGTCTTGGGTGGTACATGATCTGTGGTCTTTGGGAACTTTCCAGTTCTCTTTCAATGCCAAGGAGGACATTTCAGTTTGGTAGTGGTTTGTCTTTCACACCTTTTACCAAAGAGAGACCAGGCTCAGACTCAGAGCCATCAGCAAGCAACTGCCTCTGTTAGAACTCAGTAACACGGATGTGTTTTCCAACAAGATTTTGCCAACCATTTCCTTCTTCTCAAAACACCTCTCCTCTTGGGTCCTCAGCTCCATGCTTTCTTCTTTGCATCCTCTTCGCTAGCTGCTCTTCCCCAATCTCCACTTTAAGATTCTCCTCTAGGGCCAGTGCTCTAAAGCTGGTGTGCCATTGGCCCCCTTCTTCTCTTGGGACTCTATCCAGTCCTGTGGACTTCAACACCACCAGTGATTCCCAAATCCATCTCTCCAGACTCAGAGAAATGTCCAGCTGCTTTCTCTACATCACCACTTGGATGTCCAATAGGCATTTCTCCTTAAAAGTCCAAAATGGAGCTTGAGTTACCCCCACATCTCTGTCTCCACTCCTGCCCTCCCTGTTGAGGAGATGCTTAAACATCTAGGACCTATCCCTGGTTCCTCTCTCTTCCTTGCCTGTCCTATCCAATCCACCAGCCATGTCTGTCAACTTTACCTGCAGAACATATTCTGAAACTGTCACTTCCCTCCGTTGCTTCTTGCCCTGGCCCAAGCCATCATCATCCTTTGCCTGCCTGTAACAGTAATCTCCGCACTGGTCCTGCTGCGTCCACCTTGCATCCCCACGATCCACCACACCGCTGCCAGAAGGGCTTTTAAAAACAATCCGATGATGTGTCTCTACTGCTTGAAAGTCTCAAAGGGGATTCCCGTGTGCTTACAAAAACCCAAGTCCTTTGCTCTGGTTTATTACACCTCATATTACCGGGGACTTTTTCTGTCTGTTTCTCCCACTTCATCCCATATGACTCTCCCCGTCACCCACTCTGTTCCAGGCACACCAAGCTCAGTTCCATTTATTCCCTCTGTCCAGGAACCTTCTCCCCTTGATCTTTGCAAGCTCGGTATCTTCCCTTCCCTAAGCTGTCAGCTCGAGGGTCACCTCCTCAAGAGGCCTTCCCTGACCATCTAATAGCTGAGTCATCCCCAGACATGACTGCATCTGTCTCTTCAAGGGCAGCAGAGCATGGGTTTTCTTTTTTATTTGTTTCCTTTGTTTGGTTTTTGCTTTTCTCCATATAATTAGAAACCAAGAACTTTAGTTAGTGAAATGTTTGGTAGTAACTTTAATGGTCTGGTTCATTGCTATGCCCCCAATGCCAAGAATAGTGCCTGGATCATTGGAGATGATTATGAAGTTTTTGTTTCTTGAATTAATGAATTGTATATATTTTTACAATCACCTTTGATTTATGACAGCTCTCACTGTTTTTCCCCCCCATTTTTGATACTGCTATAATCTTTCCTTGTAGGAATAAAGCAAAAACGATCTTATAAGAGACTTGTATCCAGAATATCTAAAGAACTCTTATAACTCAACAATAAAAAGACAAATAACACAATTGAAAATGGGCAAAGAATTTGAATACACCTTTCTCTCCAAAGGGAACATACAAATGGCCCATAAGCACATGAAAAGATGCTCAACATCATCAGTCATTAGAAAATGCGAATCAAACCACAATGAGATGCTATTTTAAGCCCATTAGAATTTAGCTACTAGGATGGCTAAAATGCAAAAGACCATAACAAGTGTTAGCAAAGATGTGGAGAAACTGGAATGCTCATCTACTTCTGGTGGGATTGTAAAATGGTACAGCCACTTTGGAAATGGTTTGGCAGTTTCTCTTCCTCAAAAATTTAAACATGGGGTTACCATATAACCCAGCAATTTTTCTCCCAGGTGTATATCTAAGTGAATTGAAAACATTCATCCACATAGAAACTTGTACATGAGTGTTGACAGCAGCATTGTTCAAAAGAGCCAAAAAGTGGAATCAACTCAAATGTCCATCAACTGATGAATGTGGTATATCTATGCAGTGGAATATTATTCAGCAATAAAAAGGATGGATCTTAAAACCAGTCTGATAATTGAACAAAGCCAGTCACAAAAGGTCATATATTACGATTCCATTTATATGAAATGTCCAGAATGGGTAAATCCACAGAAATAAACAAACAGACAAACCAGATTAGTGCTTGTCAGGGAGGCTGGGGTGGGGAGGTAAGAAATGGGAAATGACTGATAATGCGTACAGGATTTCTTTTGGGATGATGAAAATGTTCTGAAATTAGATGGTGGTGATGGTTGTACAACTCTGAGTATGCTAAAAAAAACCCACTGAAATGTACACTTGAAAATGATGAATTTTATGCTATGTGAATTCTATCTCAATAAAGCCATTATTGAAAAAATAAAGTAAAAAAGTGATCATTGAAAGAAAAAAGCCAACAGTAGTACAGAAACACATGGATCTCTGGCAAAATCATGGGAGAGGAGTGTGAGAGATTGAATTTGGCTTATAGGCTTACAAGGATAAAGTCTAGACATTGTAGTTTAACATTCAAGGCTTAACTCCAGCTTTGTACACTGCTCTTCTCCTTAATCTGGCCACATTGGGCTGCTCCCTATTTCAGAAACACTTAGGAATCTTTCAAGCTGCCTTGCCTTAGAAATCTTGGGCCCTGACTGGGATGCCCCTTCTCCTTTTTTCTAGCTGGTTTAATATGATCCAATCAATATCGCTGGGATTGATAGGTACTGAGGCACATGCCAGGCGCTATCTGGTGCCGGTGATACAGTGCAGAGGAGTGAGACAGACACAGTCTGGGCCCCAGGCTGGCTCCCAGACAGGATGAGGAAGACAGAGGAATACGGGGCAATAACCAAGCTGGAAGAAGAGTCGGGGCTGCAGGGAGCACTGGGGCTGCAGAAATGCAGTGGAAGGAACTAACACAGCCTGAGAGATCCAGAGGGGATGGAGGGGATGTTTCAGCTGTGGAGCTAAGCCTGGCAAAGAACAGGGGGAAGAGTGTGGCAGGCAGAGGGAACAGACTGGGCGAAAGCCTCAGAACAGAGCGCAGCAGGTTGGAGGGAGTCACCAGAAGGTGGATGTGGTTGGAATTTAGCCCCGGAGCTGGGGAGTGGCAAGAAATGATCTTGGAGAGAAAGTGATCAGGTGACCGTGGTCAGGGCCCTTGCTGGCCCTGCCAAGGACTCTGGGTTTCTAATTTCAGAGCTCAGTTAGATTCCCCACTATACAATATTATGGTTATTTTTGCTTCAAATCACTGATCACCCCTGGCATTACACATCCATCTGTTTACTGCCTGCCCTCCTACTAGAAAGGACACGAACTTTGTGCTGTTCACTGCTGTGTACTCAACAGCCAGAACAGTTCATGTAGACGCTCAATAAATACTTTTCAAGTGTACGAATTTACGTGCCTGTCTCCTCTGCTTAACAGTTATTTAAAGTCAGGGAATGATTGGATTCATCATCGTGTCCTCAGGGCCCAGCACGGAGCGTGGCACACACATGCTGCTTAATAAACATTTAGAGACTAAGTGAGTGAATGATTGTCTTCTCCGATAGGCTACAAATCTCTGAAGGCCAGGGACTGCCCGATTTATGTCCCCAGTGCCCAACACATTGCCTGGCAGAGAGCAGATACAGAATAAAGATTTGTTGCACTAAATCAAGAGTCTCCTCTGGATGGGGACTCTGGCAAGCCTGCTGTGAGAGCTAAAACATGCACACCTTCCACGACACTGGCCCCTGGGCAGGCAGGAAGGGGAGATTCCCCAGCTGTCAAAGGGTCTCAGGACCTGGGGTCGCCCTGACAGGATCAGCTTGGATGTGCCAGGTAGCTAGGGAGACTGGGGGCATCAAGGTGGGCTTCCTGGGGATCAGAGACCAGTCCCCCTAGCCCCACCCTCCTCTGGTGGCTGGCAGGCAGCTCCACCAATGAGGTGTGAGTGCAGCTGCGGGTGGTGGTGGGATGGGACAGATGGTGGGAGACAAGGAAACCCCCATGTTCTCCTCCATCTGTTACATTTAATTGACTTCCCGCAGAAAGAAAAAAAAAAACAGTTGCAAGGATGAAATTGCTAATTAAAAGGCCCTCTGATTAGATAGACAAATATTTACCAATTATGCCTGACCCTGTCTGTCCCTCTTATGTCTGCAAACTCCCCCAACAGCACCATGGCTGCATGACACCCAGCTGGTGGCTCTTCCACCAATCGTTCTCCTGGGGCTCAGACTGGCTAAGGGTGAAACAGGGTAGGAGAGAGGCAAATACTGACAGATAGTCATTCAACAAACAGTGCCTATTGCACATTCAGGCTCAGTGCTGCACCCCAGGGAGCCAGAACAGGATTTCCACGCACAGTTCTTCAGGTTGTGTGCTACACAAAGTTTCATCCCTGGGAGAGTGGGGCTCCACTTGTCAACCTGGGACCCCTGGTACCAGAGGAAGACGACTTTTCTTCTTTTTTGGCACAATGGGCCATTAGCTCGCCAAGCTATGTGCATGGGAACGTGCCTGCTTTTTCCTAATCCACACAGAATGGGTTAGTAACAGCTCTATAGAGATGAATTCAGTTCCTGAGCCAAGGGCTCCTGGGAGTGGGGGAGAAAAATATACCTATGAGGAATAAACAATCATTTAACAAACATTTATTGAGCACCTAATGTTTGCCAAGCACCATGTTAGTTGCTGGGGGTGAGAGAGATGAGTAATATACAATTCCTGCCCTCCAGGAGCCCGGTCTACTTGGAAGAGATGGACATACATCCCTGGGTCTGTCCTTTCTATTTTCTTTTCCTTCCTTCATCCCAAATAATCTTTAGGAATGCCCGGGAGATAAGAGAAATAGCTCTGGACTCACGTGGCCTGCATTCGAACCTTGGCTCTACTAGGTCCTGGCTGTGTGACCTTGGGCAAGTTACCTCACCTCTCTGGGCCTCAGGTTTCCTCTCTGTAAGTTGGGCTTAATAATGGTAACAGCATCTTGCATTATTATAATAATCAAATGAGTTAATGCAAGTAACTCATGCCTGACACAAAGTATGTGCTCAGTAAAAGTTAGTTATTATTATTATTATTATTATTATTATTATTATTATTATTATTATTAAGTCCTATTGTGTGTCTCTTGGGAACACAGAGCTGTCAGTCCAGTTTCCTCTCCCCTTAGAACTCACAGCGTGGCACACACACAGAGAAAGCCATTAACCTACACAATCTCACATGCACTCAGGCTGTGCTGAAAGAAAGCTGTGGTGGCAAAGTATGGTTCTAGAATGAATGAGTCTTAGTTTAGAATGGGTGGAGTTTGTCTTAAATCCAGGCTGCAGAAATGGCACGATGGCCCGCTAAGGTCATGAGCTCTCCATCACTGGAGGTATGCCAAAATGCAGGGTTTGCCACAGAGAGAATCCCAGCTGTGGGAGAAAGGCAGCTCAATTCCATCAGGCAGACGCTGGTTTGGAGCGTGACAGCCCCCTCCTGGGACAGTGGGACAAGTTTTCCAGGACCAGCTGGGCAGGCCTGGAAGTCTGACATCAGGCCATGTTCTGGGGGTCCATTTCACCAACAAAGGGACGGCCAGGCTTCCCTCCGTGCTTGTCTGTTCATTCGCTGGGGCAAGACCCTGAATGGGGGGACTGCAGGCAGAGGAGAAAGTGGCAACCTCCCTTAGGAGGCCCACGTTGGGGTGGGACAGAGTTGGGATGGCTCAGTCCTGAAGGGGTGACTTGGAAACCCCCTCTGCTGTGTGACCACTGTCTACTTACTCCCTATCTCAATTTCCCTACCCGTAAAATGGGAAGAAAACGAACCAGAAAAATATCAGTGGCCAGCCTGTGTTCCCCGTCTCCCATTCCCAAATTACAGACAGCACGTATTAAGTGCTCACCGCATGCCATGCACTGGGCTAAGCCTGTTGTGTGGAGTGTCTCATTTAAATTTCACATCAACCCAGGAAGCAGGCACTATGATTGTCATGCCCACTTTACAGATGAAAAAGCCGAGGGCTTAAGAAGTAAAGGAAGTTGTCTAAGTTCACCTAGCATGGAAACGAAAATGCCAGGTCCCAAATTCAGGCCTGGCTGACATCGAGGCCTGGGATGCCAGTAACTCTGTCCTCCTGCCCGCCAGTCCTGCTAGGCTCCCCAGCACGGCCCCCACCCTATGCCCCATCCCTAGGAATGCGCCTCCGCTCCCCGTCCCCCTTCTGAGCTCATACCATGAAAGCCCCATACGGAGCCGTCTACTCTAGAGGGATATATATTATCTAAATTTGATAAGACAACTTAATTTCACTCCGTGTCTGTTACCGGCGATAAAACCAGGAGACTTTTATGACCCAGCGTCCTCGGCAAGATTGTCAGGAACTTATTATACAAGGTCTAACTGGATTTCTCTCTGCAGATGGCTGGGAGCCATAGGCTGGAACGCAATTCGGCAACACATTTGGGGGAATAAATGCAAAATGCTTGTTCCAGAGGCTTAGATAAGGCAGCAGGCCTCTGAGCTCCCCAAGAATCGGATCTGCCTTTCCAAGGCCCTGAAGGGTGATTCAGGGAGGATTTGCCCTGTTGGTGGAGGAGGAGATGATGGATTTTCTCTCTCCCTCATCTCTTCATCCTCCTCACCCAGGGAAGGAATGTGGGGGCACCTGAGACTTGGGGTTCAGAACAGCAGTTCTTGGCAAGTGCGCAGTTCAGGGCATAGATGGGGGTAAGCAAGGGGGATGAATAGGCAGTGGAGGGTGAGACCAAAGATAAGAGGATTGTGTGCACTGAGAGAGGAGTAAAGGATGAACAAAAGGATGAGGAATTGGGTGGGTCTTCACTAGCTGCCCAGGATCCTCCCAAGATTCATTCCTTACAGCCCTGAGATGCCTGCTCCTTCCCAAATGCACCTCCAGGGCTGGGGTAGACCCCCGCACACGGGGCTTCTAAACAGACTCCATCCCTCGGATGCAGGGTTCACATGCTTGGGCTCACAGATGCCCTGACAGTTTAAGGTTCACTATCAGCACATCCCACATTCAAAGCTCACGTCCAAATCTGATATCTCCTAGGCTTGGGCTCACAGACCAACTTGGGGTTCAGCTCAGTCTTGATAACACCGAATGCAGATCTACAGCCTCCCAAACCTGTAACTTCACAACTGGAGTCAGTCCCAAGTTCAGAGTTCACTCTCCATACCGACATTCCCCAAATGTGGGCTCAAACACAGATTTGGCACAACCCTAGATTCAGACATCTCCCCAAACTAGAATCCAGCCCCAAGCTTGGGCACCCCAGCCTTGGGCTACCGCCAGAATCCGAGGGGTCGCCTTCAGATTCAGGAAGCCCCACTGCCCCAAACAAGCCCATATGAAGCCTTGGGGTCATGGCAGGCCTGGCTCTCCCGGCGCCCACCCAGGTGCAGGGAAGCTCTCTCACTGGCAGTGACTTAGGAAGCAATGACCTGGGACCATTTCTACCAGGCCAGGGAGGCAGCCGAGATATTGTCATCTGTCACCCAGCCCCCTGATGCCCTTATTTATCTCCCTTTCAGTGGACTCGGGACTCCATTAAGGGAAGTCTTGTCTCATCTCTTCAGCCCTCTCTTGCCTCCTCTTCCATCTAGAATCCTCATCCCAGCTGGGCCTTTCACCTCCCAGTTTTTGGAGGGAAGAGGGCAACATTTCTTGAGCATCCTCTGCATGCCAGGGCCTGGCATGACTGTGCTCTCATGGAACCCTCACCCCAACCTTTCAAGCTAGATTTTTATCACACCAATTCTAGAAATGACGAAACAGAGGCACAGAGAGGTTAAGTCACTTGTCCAAAGGCACACAGCCCTGAAGGCTGGGAGATTTGTCTCTGCCAGGATCCTGCCCCGGGATTTGGGAATGCCCTCAGGCTTTGGGGCTTGGGGAGGGGTACTGTCACCTATGTGGGAGACAGGCTGGGGTAGGGGGTGGGGGCACTGCTGTTGTCGCTGAGCCTAAGTCTGTATTGTCTCCACACTGGCAAAACAAATTATTCCTGGCAGACAGGAGAATGGGGGTGGGCAAATGGGAGTGGGGGACACTGCAGTGAGATCAAGGGCACTGGTGGCCAGGGCCAATCACTGTGGGGATGTGGTGGTGGCAGGAGCTGGCCTTTGCCAGGAGACAGTGATAAATGGGCTGGGTCCCAGCTGCAAGGTGCTTAAGAGCAGAGATTGTGTGTGTGTGTGTGTGTGTGTGTGTGTGTGTGTGTGTGTGTGTGTGTGTGTGTGTGTGTGTGTGTGTGTAGGGGTGTGTGTAGGGGTGTGTGTAGGGGTGTGTGTAGGAGTGTGTGTAGGGGTGTGTGTGTGTGTAGGTGTAGGTCAGAAATCACTGCCTCCCTGGAGAAGCCAGGATCAGGGCTGCCCCAACCTGAGTGAAGGCCAGGAGGTCCATGGGACCTCTGGAATACTAACGACCTCTGGCAGGCCCTGCAGGATGCAGAGGACAGGCCGGAGCCTGCCTGTGTTCCCCCTCCTCAACTCTGCAGTTTCCTGCAGGATCCAGAATGGGCTTGAGGCTTGGACCAGGATCCGGGGCTGAGCAAGAGCCTGGCCGCAGTGAGGAGCATGTGACTGTTGGAACCAGGGTCTACCACTTCCCAGCTGTGTGACCTCAAGCAAATCATTTCACCTCTCTGAGCCTCAGTTACCTATCAACAGGTGCTATGATGCTAATCTGCGGGGTGGTGAGGGTTAGAAGGTACATACCAAATGCTCATTCAGGAAATGGTGTTTTATATTATAAAGGGGTTACCATGCCTGCCCTCTAACAGGCAGGCCCTGAAAATTGCCTCCAAGGGGGATAGAGATGGAATCCAAATCCCTCAACTGAGAGTGGCTTTTTTTTTTTTTAAAGAGAAACAAGTAATATAATCCTCAAAGGATTTTCTCTCTTCGCTCTTAAAAAAAAAAACAAACCTAATATCTTCATTTCCATCCCCCCTTTTAAGCTAATTTGTGGAAAATTAAAACGGGGAACTTACAGTGGCTGGCATTTTAATTGGATCTTGTCTGGCATCCTCTCTAGGATTCCCTGATTAGCTTCCTCTGTGAAATCCTCTGTGCTCCGTTTAGCAGGGTTCTGGGCAGGGCCTGGGACAGGCAGGACAGAGAAGAGGGCTGCAGGCTGGCGCCCCAGAGGCTTTGGGATCAGAGCGACCCAGGTTGGAATTTTGGCTCTGCCCTCAATGGCTGTCCGTGCAAAGGACTTGCAGGCGGCACTTGTGTCCTCATCTGGGAACCGGCCTCACCCGAATGACCTCACTTGGCACACACAGATCATCAATACACGGTGTTTCCTTCCTCAGTCCACCTCCAGAGCCGGGCGGGGGTGGTGGTGAGGGGGGAGCTTTCATGGCGGGTTGTGGGGAGAAGAATGGCCATCCCACCCTGCCTGTAGGACGCAAGGGCAGAGCTTTCTCCTGCATCCATCAGCCATCCAACCTCCGATTAAAAAGACAGTTTGCTGCTTTTCCCACTTTCAGGGCTTTGGATAATACTAATACTGTTTCTTGTGTTCTAACTTCCCGTCAGACCTATTTTGTCTTCATGACAACCCAAGGAGGAAGGGGCTATTATTATCTTCCCATTTTGTGGATGAAGAAAACAGAGGCTCAGAGAAGTTAACCTGCCACACAGCTAGTGTAACTGGCAGAGCCAGAATTAGAGTTCAGGAGGTTTGGGACCCAAAGCTCCCTCAACCAGCCTCCGTTTCCCAGTTTTGGATTAAAGTGGGTTTCTCCCAGCCCAGGGTTCCCAGGGGCATCCTTCCAGGGCTCAGAGTGTAGCCCCCTGGCTGGCAGGAGACCACGTGGAGGAGAGGAATCCTCAAAGCCCGCACTCCCCCTCCCAGCAAACCCATCCCCAGGTGGGGCTCCCTCCTCTGCCCAGCTGGGGGTCTCCGCAATCAGCGCTAATCAGCCCCAGATAATTACTCAGTCCGTAGGGAGGTGAGCGCAGCGGCAGCTTTAGGAGGGCTTGCTCAGTGGGACGCTGGCACAACTCTTCCTTTCTGGGTCTGGGTTTCCCTGGCTACACTTTGGCGTGGGTGAAGGCTGTAGGTCTTTGAAATGCAGGAGAAAGAGGCTCCCTGCCCACTTCAAGGAAAGCCAGGATGGTGCACACCTCCCAACTGGGGGTGTGGCCTCAGCCCAGCTGTCTGGATTAAAACCTGGCCCTGCCCTGAGCTGCTGGGATAACTCATTTAACCTGGTCAACTCTCACTTTTCCCATCCATTAAATAGTGATAAGGTACTGACATCTGATGAAAATAATTGATAGGAGCATTCAGTATGGTACCTGGAACAGTTCTGGAAATATCATAAGTGCTTAGTAAATGGAAGCTGTGGTTAGGGAGCATTTTACTTGCATTATCTCATTGAATTCTCAGAACAACTTGGTGAGGAAGGCAGTCTTCCTGAAGGGGAAACTGAGTCTTAGAGATAAGAAACCCCTTTGCTCAGGGGAGCTGGTGTCCATTCACTCTGAGCATTGACTGGACACTTACCCTGCTCCACGTCCACTGCTGAAACAAACAAGCAGCTCCCACCCTCTTGGGGCTCCTGTTCCAGCAATTTGAATTTGATCCCCCTGGCTTTCTCTGGGAGAGACATCTCCCCACCCTCTTGCCGCAGCTGGGGAGGAAATAAGGGGGGGGGTCCTGGCTAATGGATATCCTTGGGGTTTGGGTGCTTAATGATCCCCCTTCCCCTCATAACCATCTCATGTAAATTTCTTTTATAATTACACTGAAAGCTATCAAACTATCTAATTTAATTTCTTTGCAAAAATAAATAGCTCAAGTGGCCCTAGGTACTGGCATAAATACTTCAGGCAGAACAGTCTGGGATTGCTGCTTGTGCAGGCCTGACTGGCTGCAATACACACTTCATAAGTACATATTTATTGGGCCTGGGTTCCCCCCCCTCAGAAGAGGCAAGGATCCTGCTGACTCAGCCAGAAGGAAAGGAAACTGATTGGGGCCATAGTGGTAATGTGGAGGAGGAGGGGAGGGGAACGGAGGGAAAATATGCTGGGTAATTAATTATCCGTCTTTGTACATCCATAACTTTTTATTAAACAAATATGCAAATACTGCCTATCGGCTGCCTTTGCCTGGGTCTGCCATGGGGATGACTGTTAATTTGCAGCTGGGCCCGTGGGAAGGAAGCCTGTTCGCAAAGTGGGTCAGGGCCGGGCAAGCCTCCCCTCCCTCCTTCCCTTGCTGTGGCTCCCTTGGTCCATTGGGTCCAGCATCATTACTCTGATTTGCTGACACAAGGCCAGTGGCTCATTCCATTCTCATATCACCCCTTGATATTTCTACTTTTCTTCTCTGCTGCCAGTGCTCAGGGTCAGGCACCACCCTCTCTTGTTCTGACTTCTCTTTCCTTCTTCAGCCTCATTTCCTGTCCTTCTCCCTCTTGGCTAGTATGCCTCAGCCATACTGGCCCCCAACCAAATCCGTTCTACCTCAGGACCTTTGCACTAGCGGTTTCTCTTCCCGGAAGGCTGTGTTCCCAAGGCCAGCTTTTTCTTGTCATCCAGGTTTAAGGTTGATGTGGCTTGTGGGGTCACTTTGGCTTCTGTGCTCCTTTGCTTTATTATTATTTTTTTCATAACACCTATCACTTGGGTGATTTTCTTTTTTATTTGTTTTGTAAGTTTATTATTTTCTCCCACTAGAATATGACTTCCAAGAGCCTTGTGTTATTTTTGCTGTATCCCCAGTGCCTAGAATGGTACCCATAGTTGGCCCTTGCTGAATATTCATGACCTGAATGAATGAATAAAGGAAGGAAGAACCTCCTCACTCCTTTCCTTGTCCCCAGTGAACCTCTTCCATCCTCCACACCATTCAGGATAGTCTTTTTAAAAGACAAATCTTACTGTGGACAACCTTCCATGGCTACCTAGTTCTTTGGAATAATAGCCAAGATCCTTTACCTACCCCTTTACGACCTGGCATCTGTTTACCATTCCAGCTCCTCCTTTACCGCCCAACCCTCTTCCTCCTGGGCACACATTGACCTTCCCACAAAGAACCCATCTTCCACGTGAACCTCAACACAAATTGTTCCAGCTGCCAGATCTCTTCAATCCTCCAGATCTCTTCTACCCCCCTCTTTGCTTGGCCAACTCTACATTGTCTTTTGCTTCTCAGATCAGGCATCATCTCCTGCAGGAAGGCTTCCTGCTTAATCTGTTCTACTTTCCTCTGTTGATGTACCTTTCATCTCACTCTCTTACTTCTTTGCTTCTCCCTCTAGATGGAGAGCTTCAGGAGGGCAGGGATGGTGTCTAATTTATCATCTCTCAGGCAACAGTCGTGGAGCTGGAATATTAACCAGATTCTGGATTAAGAATGGATTCTGGAGGCAGCCTCCCTGGATTCATGCCCCAGCTCCTCTATTTACTGGCTGGGCTGGATACCCAGTAAGATGGCCCCCAGTGGGGTGGTGGCATCTGGTATTTGTGCCTTTGTGGAGCACCTTCTTCTTGAGTGTAAGCTGGACCTAGTGACTTGCTTCTAATAAATACAATACAGCAGAAGTGATGGAATATCACCTCTGAGAGTAGGTTATAAAAGGATGAAGGCTTCCATCTTGGGCACCCTATCTTGCTCGCTTTCTATGAGGGAAGACAGCTGGCCTGTTGCGAGCTGCTCTATGGCCCATGGAGAAGCCCATGTGGCAAGGAGCTAATACCTCCAGCCAATAGCAGTGAGGAGCTGGGGCACCCTGGTATACTGTACCTGGATTCCTGACCTACAGAAACTGTGAGATAACAAGTGTTTATTGTTTCAAGTCATTAAGTTTTGGGCTAATTTGTTACACAGCAGTAGATAACTATTGACTGGATCATCATGGGCAAGGTACTTGAGCTTTCTGTGCCTCAGTTTCTATATCTGTAAAATGGGGCTAATAACCATCCATCTTGTAGGATTATTGTGGGGAGTAAGTGAGTTACTTAGAACAATGACTGGCATACACTGAGTGCTGTCTAAGTGTAGCCATTATCATATTCTCAGCACTTTGGAGGTGCTTAATAAGCAGTGAACAGAAATAAACATGGTAAGAATAATAGTTACTGCTTATTTCCCTCTGGGCATGAAGTTCTAGCTTCTTGAGATGGCACTCAGGGCCTTTTATGATTCCTTAGACTCCTGCCAGCTTCATGGCTGGGGTGCTAGCCCTCTGTTCAGCTCCGCATATCATTCATCCTTACAACATCCCTGCGAGATAGGGACTATTTTACAAATGCAGAGACCAGGGTTCAGAGAGGTTAAGTAACCTGCTCAAGGCCACACAGCCAGAACAAGATTAAACTAAGTTTTGAATTCAGGAACATCTGGCTTCTGGTTCAGCTTATATCTGTATGGCCTCAGTGCCTGGCATAAAGTAGGAAATGGGTACATGGTCACTGAACTGCCTGGATGAATAGTGCCCCTTCCTCTACCTCCCATTTGCCAGCTGAAAAAGCAACAGAAAAGCTCACCCCTGCCAAGAGAATTTGGAGAGCAGTGCTTAACCCAGAGGACTGACTCACCAATGGGGCCCTGGGGCATCAGCCCAGCGACCCTGCTCGGTGGCTTGCTCTAATAGAGGAGGAGGAGGCAGCAGGAGCCAGCAGGGAGAGCTGCCCATTAGCCCTAATTAGCAGCCCGTCTGGAAAAGAGCTTGGGCTAAAATTAAGATGCTGTCAGTGGGTCCCAGCTGGGTCATAGCAGAGTGGCAGCTGCAACATTTCCAGAGCCTGAGCTTGAAACACTCAGCTGGGAAGTCCTCTCTGCCTGATTCCACCTGGCCCTTGGGAGGCAGCCAGATCTTCTCCCAGAGAGACAATGATGACTGAGACCCCCGCATGCATCCAAGCACTCCCAAAGCCCCCATTGTCTTGGTTATCTCCATGGGTCCTCCCACAGTTCGGGGAGATGGTACCTCCATACCCATTTTTCAGGAAGAAACAGAGGCCTTGAGAGTTTTAATAGTGCGCCCAAGGTCACATGGCTAGGAAGTGGCAGAGTTTCAGGGGGCTCTTGAGCCAGTGCGCTGAGTTCAAGGTTGAGGGTGGCTGGGAAGGGGAGATCCTGACTAGGGCTTGGGTTAGGGGAGTCACCAGGAGGACAGGGGCCAGTGCCTGGGCTCCAAGTCATTCTCTTTAACTCCATCCCCTCTTCGTCTCCCAGGGCCGGACAGAGGTCCTGGTGCAACCCACTTTGTGGGAAAAGACAAGTTATGTAGAAGAGGTGGGCTGGGTTTGGGGGTAACATAGGGTGAAAGAACAGGAAAACCAAGTGTCAGGAAGGATCCAGCCTGTCTCCAAATCTCCACTTCCTCTTTTAAGATGCTAAGAATAAACCAAGATTTAAAATCAAACTAAAAGAAAAATCACAAAATCCTTAATGCTGCCTTCCAAGAAATCAATGGCAGTGATTTGTGTAGCAGATGTGCCGTGGGAAAGCCAGGCGGGACGATGCATGGGGCTGCATTTTGCGAGGTGGGCCAGGAGGTGCCTGGAACAAAGGGTGCCCCAAGCTATGTTGTCGATGTTATTTGTAATAATAACAGGCAGCTTGTTGAGGGCTTGGAATGAACGGGTGTGCAACAAATGGCAGGTAGACTGAGCATTCCCCATCTCGGAATGGCCCTCTGGGAGGTATTGGGCTCTGCCAGAGGTCATGGCTGGATCTTCACAAAGCTGGCGTCCTCAGAGAGGCTGGGATGACTCCCACAGCCAGCATACCCCTGCCTCAGCCTACTTGCCCACCCCGCTGCCAGGGTGGGTTGGCAGTAACTGGCTCCCCAGCCGGCAGGCAGCTACTGACATTTTTTATGGGCAGGTAATGAGCTTTCCCTCCAGGACCTGGGGATATTCTACAAAATTGTATTCGGGTTGGAGAGTGGGAGGGTGGGAGAGTAGGGCCAGGAGGTCAGAGAGCCTCCCTGCCTCTGCCCATCTCTATACCCACCCCCATCCCCACTGCAAAGGAGAGAATCAGGTGAAGCCATCAGGCCCAAATGGAGAGCCCAGAACCACTAGGGGTTGGGCAGAAGGCAGGTTTGTCTTCTCTCTCAGGATTACTTTGTGCTGAACTCTTATCTTGGAGGCTGATTGCCTGGAATCACAGATGGCACTGACTGTGCTCCCGAGGTCATCCTTTCTTCCTTCCATGCATGCATCTACCATCCATCCACCATCCTTCCATCCACCATCCATCCATCCACCATCCACACACATCCATCCATCATCATCCATCCTCCATCCATCCACCATCCATTCATCCATCCATCCACCCATCTAGTCATTCATCTACCTACCTACTCATCCGTCCAACAGATAGTTATGGGGCACTCTCCTTGGCTAGGCAGTGGGCAAGGTAGATGAGGTGGTAGAGTGGTGCACCCGAAAAGAAGTTCCTGTCCTTCCTAAGAACATTCGCTCATTCGTCTATTCTAAAGATGTTTACGGAGCTCCTACTATGTGCCAGGCACTGTGACTAGAGGAGATAGAGTGATGACCAAAAGGACATAGTGCCTATGCCCGAGGACGTCACTGAGGATGCCAACCAAAGGCTTTGGGGATGTACACTGAGGGTTACTCCTGAGAATACAGGTGATGGACCTGCAAGGGCACTGATAATGAACATCGATGGTGCCTGAAAGTCATCACTGATGAGCATGGATGGTACCCTCTGGGTGCTGGTGCTAAGCGATGTGCTCCCAAGGACACTGGTAACGGGCATTGATGGCTGCTCCTATGGCATCCAGCGTGGGCACTATTTTGCTCTCGATGACATCAGTGTTGGGCACTGGGGAGAACCAGTCTTTGCTTCTGCTGGAGATCTCAGCTCACCCTCCCCATTCAGTCTCCTTTTCCCCACTTAAAGCTCCTGCAGGCAGACAGACCTCAGGATGACCCTGCAGCTCTCAATGTGATGTGTTGGGGGCCTTCTCATTGTCTCCTCCCATCTGTAGGACCGGTCTTTCAACTGGAAACCTATTGATCCCCTTCCCAGGGATTCTCTCTGTGGCTACAATGTCATTTTCCACAAAAAACCCTCTTTCTTGCAATTACTGAGAATTACTTATGAAGAGAGAGAGTGTGTGTGCATTGATTACCACCCGTGAGAAGCTCAGGGATCATTTGGAGTAGATTAACCTAACTTTCTTTTGCCTTTTGGGAAGTTGGACTCCAAGTTATTTAAGGAAATTAATCAGCTCATCGGAGAACGAGACAGTCTTCCTACTTCTGTCTCTTTCAGCTGGGAACGTGTCATTTTCACCTGGCCTTCAAAATATCTTTTTCCCACCACCCTGCCTGTATTTCCACCATTATAACCCAGTTCAGTTAATCAGGGTCCTCTGCCAGCTCCTCTTTAGGGGACAGGTGGGCACATCTCTGGCCACCATTAGTTTACTTGGCTGGCCTTGTTGCCTGGATCCCAGTCTGGGCGCAACCTCAGAGAGGGCTGGACCACCCCAGGCCAGTCTCCCCTATCCAAGCCCTGACTCAATGAACCTGTCACAAAGGAAGGGTCCAAACACTCCATCCACCAAAAGGCATTAGCTTCCAGAGGCTTTTCTGTGAGGCTTGCCCATTGATTCTGCAGATGTCCACCCCACCCATCCACTCTTCTGAGTCTCCAGGTGCAGTCCCAGCCCCCTCCTCCCTTCCAGGAAGTTGTCCTAGACTGCCGTTATTTTGGGAACATTTGTTCTTCTTAGAGAGGCAGAGGGGGGATATGAGAGAGGGAAAGGCAGTAAGAGGGACTGGGGCGGATTCAGCATCTGCCTGACTCCGTGATGCATCTGACAAGTTCACCATGTACAGGTGGAAAAAGCACCGGTTCTGGAGCCAGACAGATAGGTGTTTAAATCTCAGCTCCAGCCTTTCTTGGCTGTGTGACCTTGACCGAGTCACTTCACCTCTCTGAGTTTCAGGCCTGTCATCATTCAAATGGGACAACAGTTCCTAACTCTTAAGGTTGTTACAGTTGCAAATGAGGTCATGTATGTAACATGCTTAAAACAGAGCCTGGCGCTTAGTAGGTGCTCTGCCGACAGCAGGTAGCTATTGCCGGGTCCCACACTTGGAGGGATTCATGGCAGACCCTCTATGAAGGCTTGCTGTATGGTCTGGAACTTCATCTCTGCCTTGGACCTCTTCTCCAACCTCCTGCCTCCAGGTAGATGCAGACGGGGCAGCCAGTGCCCCGGGGTCTCTGGGAGGAGGGGCCGGGAGTCTCCACTCCTGGGGTCTGGGCTGGGAAGCAGCTCCTTTTCAGAACATTGCAGGCTCTCCCTGACCCCTCTCTGCCATTTCTCTCCACTTCCAGGAAAAAAAGTTTGAAGTTGAATGGGTCCCGAGGTGGAATATTTTCCAAATGTCAGTGCAATCTGTGGTACATTACTGCTAAATGCGATCATCTCAGTGCCGGGCTCTGAATGTCAGCGCACGGGCCATGATGGAGTGACAAACAGCAGGTTGACAGGCGGGGTCTCGGCCCCTCCCCTTTTAGGAAGTCGCTTTGGTTGGGGAGGGAACCAGGCTATCTCTGGGTTCAGCAGACATGGACTGTGGGCCTCTGAGGGACACGCAGTGGGCCAGTGAGGGTCCTGTATGTTTTGTGTGTGTGTGTGCAGGTATGTGCACACCTGCTCCCGTGTTTCTGTGCCTATATATTTCTTCATTGTCACTGTGTGTCAGTGTGCACATGCTCAGACACCAGGAGGGTGTTCACTGAGTCCCCACTAAGAGCTGTGTATGGCCGTGTATATGTGTTCTCCATCTCAAGGTGTCTGTGTGTTCACAGGCATTAGTAGAACTCCTGGAACGATGTGCACACATTCATAACACCGACAAGGAGACCGTGTGTCTTTGTGGATAGAGACACCATCTATCTCATGGTGCCTTTATCTCTGTTGTGCCTCTACGTGTAGTTGTGTGTGTACATGCAGTTGTGTGCTTCTGTGCATACATGACTGTGCGTGTGTATGCAGTCTCAAAACCTCAGCATGTGTCTGTGTGTTTGTGTGTGTGTACATATCCAGGTTTGTAAATTCCATCTCTGCTACAAAGGTGGATGGGGAAACCGGAGTCGGGAGGGGTCTCTCTGCCTCGCTGCCCTCGTGGTGGGGCATTTTGGTGGCTGCCTGCTCTGTGGAGCCTGTGATTGGCTGGGCAGGTTGGGGATTAAATTGCCTCCAGTTACCAGGGAGTGGTGGTGAGCTGTGAGGCCAGAGGGATGGTGCGTGCATGCCAGGGTCTGCCAACCACAACAGGATTAAGAAGTCCTGTGTGTGCAGGTGGCCCCTGTGCGGGTGTGTGTGCACGGGAATGCCTTTGTCCATTTGTTTTGTGTCTGTGTGTGTGGCTCTAACAGCCTGTGAGAATGCACAAACTGATCTGCATCGTGTGAGATTGGGAGGTCGTAGATGCATCCCGGGGCGTCCATCCATGTGGCTGTCACTGTGTCTGTGTGAGTGACATCTGATGTGTGTGAGTTGTGGTCTGTCTCTGTGTGTCTCCACGATTGTGAGAATGTGTATATACATGTGTGATTCTTTATGTACGAGGGTTCTGCCCAAGTGTCTTTGTGTGTGTGTGTCTTTGTGTGTGCCCACATGTAGATGGTAGGGGCTCTGGGGCTTCCTCTGAGTAGGGAGTCTGAGAGTGTGTGTGTCTGTCTATGGTTAAATGTGAGGTTCTGAGTGAATCAATAGGTAAGAAGGAAGAGGAAGGGAGAAAACTATGCCCCACCCCACCCATCTCAGCTGGTGATCAGGGTCCCAAAACCGCCTCCCTCAGACCGCACAAGTTTCCACCAAGCGTGGAGGACCCACTCAGCTCCAGTTAAAGAGCCTAGGGAGGGGTCTGTGGTGACAGTTGGTGTGGAGCCTGGCACAGGGGAGGCTATGGGCTGAATTGTGTCCCCCTAAAATTCACACGTTGAAGTCCTAACCTGCAGTACTTCAGCATGTGACCTCATTTGGAAATAGGGTCATTGCAGATATGATTAGCAACTTCAAACTGGAGTCGGATGGACCCCTAATCCAGTATGACTGGTATTCTTCTAAAGAGGGGAAATCTGCATATAAATCAATGAAGTTAGAACACTCCCTCACCCCATACACAAAAATAAATTGAAAATGGCTTAAAGACTGAAACATAAGACAAGACACCACAAATATCCTAGAAGAGAATATAGGCAAACATTCTCTGACATAAATTGCAGCAATGTTCTTCTCCTAGGGCGGTCTACCCTGAAAATAAACAAATGGGCCTAATTAAACTCATAAGCTTTTATACAGCAAAGGAAACCATGAACAAAAAGAAAAGACAACCTACAAGATGGGAGAAAATATTTGCAAACGATGTGACTGACAAGGGCCTAATTTCCAGAATATACAAACAGCTCAAACAACTAAATAACAAAAAACCCCAAACAACCCAATCCAAAAATGGGCAGAAGAACTAAACAGACATTTCTCCAATGAAGACATACAGATGTCCAATGAAAAGGCACATAAAAAGATATTCAAGATCGCTAATTATCAGAGAAATGCAAATCAAAACTACAATGAGGTATCACCCCCCACTGGTCACAATGGCCATCATCAGAAAGTCCACAAACAATAAATGCGGAGGGTGTGGAGGAAAGGCAACCTTCCTACACTGTTGGTGAGAATGTATTTTGGTGCAGCCACTATGGAAAACAACATGGAGATTCCTTAAAAAAACGAAAAATAGACTTACTGTATAATCCAGCAATCCCACTCCTGGGCATAAATCCAGAGGAAACTCTAATTGGACAAGATACACGCACCCCAAGATGCATAGCAGCACTATTTACAATAGCCAAGACATGGAAGCAACCTAAATGTCCATCAATAGATGCTTGGATAAAGAAGTTGTGGTGTATACACACACACACACACACACAAGGGAATACTGCTCAGCTACAAAAGGGAATGAAATAATACCATTTGCAGCAACATGGATGGACCTAGAGATGATTATACTAAGTGAAGTAAGTCAGAGAGAGAAAGACAAATACCATATAATATCACTTACATGTGGACTCTAAAAAAAAAAAAAGAAAGATACAAATGACCTTATCTGCAACACAGAAATAAACTCACAGACATAGAAAACAAACTTATGGTTACCTGGTGGTGCAGGGAAAGGGGGGAGGGATAAATTGGGAGTTTGGGATTTGCAGATATATGTTACTATATATAAAACAGACACACAACAAGTTTCTACTGTATAGCACTGGGAACTACATTCAATATCTTGTAGTAATGTATAATGAAAAAGAATTTGAAAAAGAATACATAGGTGTGTGTGTGCATAACTGAATCACCATGCTGTACGCCAGAGACTAACAACATTGTAAATTGACTCTACATCAATTTTAAAAAGAGGGAAAAAAATAAAAAGGGGGAATCGGGACAGAGAGATGGACACGTAGAGAGGAGAGACGACAGGAAGAGACACATCCATCTACCAGCCAAGGAGGGCGGCCAGGCTCTCACGAATCCGTCCCTCACACAGCCTCACATAAATGCGCCTCCCACGGGCCCACGTATTCACACGTAAGGAACCAACTCTGTTGACACCTGGATTTCAGACTTGCAGCCTCCAGCACTTGAGAGAATAAATCTCTGTTGTTTAAACCACCTAGCTTCCGGGGCTTTGTTAGGGTAGCCCCAGCAAGCGTATCCAGGGGATGTGAAGTGTAGAAACGCTTCTCCGTCTAGCTGGCGCCTGCTTCCCGCAGACCCATTGCGCAGGCGCCGGTACTGTAATCGGCAGGCTGCCGCACTCCCCCTCTGCGCGTGGGATCCACGAGGCTTTCTCCAGCACTAAGTCCTCTGCCCTCAAGGCCTCAGGTCATCAGCCCCTCCTCTGGGCTTGACGACCCCACTACTGCCCCTCTTCCAACCCCTCCCCTGTCCCTGTCTCTTAGCTTCCTCCAACTCTTCCTGACAAGACTGGACTTGACCAACTTACCAAGAGAAAGCACATCTTTTTCTTCCCATATCCCCCCTCACCCCATCTGGCTCTGTGTTCTGTATACAGCAGGTGCCCGCTAAAGGCCTCAGTGAGGGGCCCCAGGCTTTCAGTCTCTTTCTGGGCTCAGGAGTGGGAAAGAGGACTCATCCCCATTGCTCCTTTGCTCACGCCAAGCCCCGGTGTCTGCATCCTGCTCTTACTCTAGACCAGGGCTGAATGAAGTGCTAGTCGGGGGCAGTTCATCCTCCAAACAACCTTATGAAGTAGGTAGTATTTTAGCCCCTTTTTCCAAAGAGGAAATGGGATCACAGGGAGGAGAAATAAGTGGTCTAAGAGGACACTTTAATTCTTGAATGTTTGATCAGGAAGGAATTTTAGACCCAGTTATGTTATCCTTCTCACCTGCCCCCATTTTACAGCTGGAGAAACTGAGGTCCAAGTGGCTTCTCTCCCTTCACCTGCCTCTGATGCTTCCTCCGAGTTCACCCTTGACCTTCTGATCACTCTACCCTCCCTTGCCCTTACGATGTGCTCTCCTCTGCAGAGGAGGGTGACCAGCAGAGGTCTTGTCAGCCCTCCTGTTTCCTGAGCTCCAGCCCTGAATTTCCACATCTTGTGCACTTGGCCTGCAGGCCCCTCAAACTCAACATGTCCCTCGCCAAACTGACTTCCCATGATCCCTGATCTGAGGCTTCTCCTGGGTTCCTCAGCTCATTACCAACTTCTCTGTTCTTGCCACTCAAGCCTGAAGCCTTTAACCTGCTCTACCTGCCATCCCCACATCCAGTCAATTGCTGACTCCTGCTGGGTCCTCCTTTTAAATATTTCTCATACCTATTGTAGCTGACCCTGTTTATGTCTCAACTTCTCTCTTTCAGATTCCTGTATCGTTTTAGAATTAGGCTTGGCTGCTTGGGACAGAAAATCAAAATAATAGTGACTTCAACAAGTTGGAAGTTTATTTCTCTCTCTTGTAGACCCAAAGTGTGGATGTGGGTAGTTTAGGGCTAGTATGGTGGTTCCATGAGGTTCAAAGAAACAGTCTCCTTCTAGTTCACTGTTTGGCATCCAAAGGGTCAGCATTTGTTCTCATGGTCCAAGGTGGCTGCTTGAGTGCCAGCATCGCAGCTGTGTTCAGCCAGCAGAAAGAAAAAAAAGAGCAGGAAAAAGAGGCTAAATGCATGGGTCAATAGTCTTTTGAGGAGGTGTTCCTAGAAGCTGCCTCTTACCCATTCTGCTTAGATTGTGTTGACTAGGACTCAGTCCATACAATACATAGTTTTGATGGGGCTGGGATATGTGGTCCTTGTTATAGATGTCCATGTGACCAACCAAAGATTAGTTTTTTTCTGATTAAAGAAAAAGGTGAAAATTAGAGCTCCTTACCTCTTCACTGCTCTCCTTCTCTCTTCTTTCATCCTCTAATCTACCCTGAACACAGAAACCAGAGTAATCTTTCTAAAATCCAAATCCATACATAGGGCTGCCAGGTTTAGTAAATAAAAATACAAGATTCCACTTAAATGTGAATTTCAGATAAACAATGACACCTGTTTTATTTTAAGTATGGCTCAGACAGTATTTAGGACACGCTCATGCTAAAACAATTATTTGTTAATTGTCTGAAATTCAAATATAACGGGGCACCCTATAGTTGATCTGTCAACCCTTTCAGTGTTTCCTGGACAAGTCAGGCACTGCTACTGTGTCTCCAAGCCTTCAAGACTTTGCTTAAGTTGTTTTGTCGGCCTGGAACGCTCTTCTCTATCTGAGAAGCCCTGTGTATCCAAGAGGGACCATGGCCTCTGTATCTCTGCCTTCCTGGGACAGGGTAGGGGTGAGAGATTATTTCATGAGGGAAAAGACAAATCCAAGACCACACAGCAAATGAGGGGCCAGGTTGCAGTGGCCACCTGGACTCATGACTCCCTCCCCAGCGCTCTCTGCGCCCAGCTGGCTCACGTGGGCCCAGCGCTGGAACCTCTGTCTCCCGGGACTTCATTCTCTGAAAGCCCACGTCTGAGCACAGTGCCGCCAGCACACAGGAGGTTAAGCCAGCCTTGGAGTTGGGAGCTGGAGCCCATGGAGTCCTTTCTGACAATAAAGCTAATGAATCCCTCCTTGCCGTTTTCTCTTGCACAATAACATTTAATCATCATTTGCACAGCAGATGAGAAGTTTGAGGCAGATGCAATTCTGCGTGAGTGGCGATTTCTGTGTGTGGGCACCATTCCTGTTGTCCCCAGCACACCTGACAATCTGGGGCTGGGACAGGCGGTTCCCCAGAGGGGGTCTGTGTGCACCCAAGTGCCAGGGCTCTGACCCCACTCACGTGTGGAAGACGGGCTTTGGTGGCACATGTCTGGGTGTGTGTCTGCTTATGTGTGGAGTCAGACACACAAGGCATGGCTGTGGGTGAACCATGGTGGGTCAGCCTGAAGGCGCATATGGACAGAGGTGTTTGGGTGCCTGAGGACACGTGGTGTGGAAGTGGAAGTACGCCAGTGTAGGCAGGCAGACATGTGGAAGTAGCTATCATTGCAGGGATGTGTGTCCTTGGTGTAGATCCAAGCGCTTGCTGGAGGATGTCGGTTTGTTTGGATCCTGTAAGTGATCGTGTGTATTATATACACACAGACCTCTGTGCTCACATGTGCATACACATCTATGGGCGTCATGCACTTGAATTTAGAGTTTGTAACTGATGGTTCCTGAGGCTACACATATCTTCCTGTGCATGCGTGCAAATGTGCATATGCATTACGAATGTGTGCATAGGGCCATTAGTGCATGTGCACGGGCACATCTGAGAGGATACGTGTATGTGTACCATGCACTTGCATGGGAGTGTCTGGGGACACACATGCTCATTAATGTGTATGTTGCATGCCTGAATGGAGAAATGTGTTGGCTCCTGGAAGAGTATCAGTGGACACACATGTATGTGCATGTAAGAGAACACAGGTGAAGAAGGCATGTGTATGCTTTGTGGACAAATGTGAGTGCATACATGAGAGCGTGTCCTGAGTACATGCATGATGCGTGGGCCCGTGACCACGCTGGCAGACCTACAGGGGGATGCCCTGTGTGTGTGGCTGGGAACATGCATGTGGCTGCACTGTGCACCCAGCTAGGAACATGTCTGAAGGTACACACGTGCCTACATCATGTGCTGGCCTGAGTATGTGGGCGTGCTGGTACCCCCGTGTGCGTGCACTGAAGCGTGAACCCACTTGCCTCTGAGTGAGGGCTGACAGGGTTACATTTTCTAAAGGCTCAGCGGCCAGTGACAGAGCTGGCCTGAGAGCACTTGCTGGCAGGAGGTAAGTGGAGTTGCTGATTCGTGACCCGGGGGTGGGCAGCAATGACGGCTGGCTGACGGATGCAGCGCTCAGCCGCCCCCTATGACAGCAGCCGGCTCTCTGAGCTGCCTGAAGCAGGAGGTGGGAGGTTAGTTCTTGACCTGTGCGCTCAGCGCTGGCATCCCACTTCCCCAGTGCCTGCCCACACCCACGTGCAGACACACACACGCTGGTACACAATAGAGATGCAGACCCTGGCTTGGACTGCGGCCTCGGCCCCACCTCCACCTTGCTCCCCAGCTCTGCCATCTGTCTGAAGTGCCTCCCCTTCTCACCAACTGTTTCTCTCTCCTCTCCACACTCCCCCAGAAACTCCACTCTGAATCCGAGCTGCCCTGGTTCTGCGCAGAATCGTGGTGGGGTGTGTGTGAAATGGTCCTGTTCTTTATAAGCTTGGCGTCCCTGAGCTAGACCCTCCCCATCTGTAAGTACTGGCTTCCTCATCTGTAAAACAGGGCTAACGATGTGCCTGCTTAAAATTAAACAAGGCAACTTAAGTAAAGTGCTAAACACAGTAGAGTCCACCCTCCATGGGCTTTACCTGTATTAGTAATAATTACGTACAGTGCTTCGAACAGTGCCTGGCATGCAGCAAGCGCCATGTAAATGTGCTGTTACCATCATTATTACCATCATTGTCGTTGTCATTAATATCTCTGGTTCTAAAATTCTTGGCCAATTATACACCCATTCTTGCTCATGACCCTGAATGTTCTTTTATCCTGTACCAATGATGGTGACCGACATGATGACAATAAAAGATGATTTTTTTGTTTGTTTCATGTTCCCAGATGCCTTGAAAGGAGGGCAGACCTGGTGAAGGGAAGGCTCTTTGTTTTCTGAGCTTCTTGATAGGGTTGGGTGTGCCCAGTTAGAGCCTGGAACCAAGGTGGCTGTGCTCTCTGCATAACACAGGGAGAGGAATTGGAGCGCCAGTTCCCTCCAGCTGGTAAGAACCAATGAGACAGGTGTCCAAAGGCTGTGTATGCATGATGAGACCCTCAAATCATCAGGAAAATGTACAAAGCTCACAAAACACTTGGCATTTGTGGATACCTTGTGGAACCCAGCGAAGAAGCCAGACGTACCTATGTCCCTCCTGGGTTGGCTCAGGGCCAGTGCGGGTGCAGGAGCTGGAAGCAGAGGGGACTGAGGAGCGTTCCCTATCCCTCCATCCTCACCCCTGGATCAGCAGAAGTCATCAGGAGGCCTGAGGACTCGCACAGGCTGTAGAATGTGCTGGTGAGTGGAGGACTAGGCTCTCCCAGGGCACAGGTGGTGACATCGGATATACCCAGGTCATATGTCCAGTGCTTCCGGGGCCAGGCACTGTGCATGCTGGAGATGGTATAGATTCTGGGGGCGAGAGTGCCCCTGTTAAATCTTGGCATCTCCACTTATTAGCTGTTAGATCTTGGGCAAGCTACTTAACCTCTTTGTGCCTCAGTTTCTCACCTGTAAAATGAGGGCTGCCTCATTGAGTGAGTGAGGGATTAAATGAGTTAATTCACATGAAGTATTTAAAGCAGTGTCTGGTGTGTGGGAAATGCTTGGTAAGTGTTAGCTGTTATTACTACATTTTATCCTCATTACAACCTTATGGTGCAGGTGTTCTAGCACATGAACTTTATGAATAAGAAAACAGAGTCACAGAGAGGGTAAACAACTTGTCCAAAGTCACACAGGTGGAAAACAGAAGTGCCAGAGGCTCAAAAGGTGAATCTGGATAAATAATGTTTTTTATTTCTGGCAAGATCTTTAACTCTGTGTGACCTTGAGAAAGTCATTCCCCATGGATGGTGTTTGGACAAGATGTCCAAGGGTCTTTGTGATTCTGTGTTTGTATGTCCCTCTGGATGCATAACCTGGTTGCAACCTCCCTCTTGGCAGGGTCAGAATCTTTCAAGGCAACTGGCACATGTGGATGGAACAGAGACTTGGAATCAGAGCTCCTGTGTTGTCCCAGTTCTGTCCCCTACCAGGCGGATGACCTGGAGCCAGGCACTTTACTCCTCTGGTTCTGGGCCTCCGTTTCCCTCTCTACAATGGAGATAGCAATAACCAACCTGAGATTTGTTGGGATTTTGTATGTGAGAGTTGGGCACACATGGGTGAGAGAGGGGATCACAGTCTCTCCACTGGTCCCCAAGTTACAATACCCATTCATAGCATGTGCTATGGGAACTATAGGTTGTCTCCTATATGGATCAGGGACCCAATGTGCCCCTACCTGGGCTGACCACACTAACCCCATATCCCTCAATGCACTTTAGGAGACACGGTCAAGTTGAGCAAAGCATCAAGTTTCTTGACCTGGCCTTCAAGGTCTTTTCCCAGCCCGCCTCCAACAAGCCTTTCCTGCTCACATCTTACTATTCCTGTGCCCAGTAATTCAGCCCCGGGGACCACACACCACTTCTGAAGCCACCGTATCTTTGTGCTGCCCCCAGCCTTTGCCGATGCTCCTCTGCCTGGAATGCTCTTGCTTGCTTGGCCATCTCGTACATCTCATATTCATTCTTCAAGATCCAGTTGGAGTCACCTCCACCAGGAATTATTCAATCTTTCTTCTGTGTTTCCACAATCTTGTTTGGCTAATTCTGCTGCAACTCTTACCCAGTGCATTACTACTGGCTGCTTCTGGTACCCCTGCCTCCGGCCCCCACCCAGTTGGGTCCTGAGTTCCTGGAAGGCAGGAACTACTTATGCTGTGTGTAACCTGGTCAGGGTTACTCCTCTCTGAGCCTCAGTTTCCTCACCTGTGAACTGGGGCTGACAGTAGCTAACTTAGATGAGACAATACAGGTAAGGCACTCAGGAAATAATAACTATCTCTGGATCTGTCACAGTGGACCTTGGCAAATGTGGAGGGAATGAATGAATGCTTCTTGGGAGGGTAAAAAAAAGTAAGGCAAATGAACATTTATCGAGCATTTTCAATGTGGCAGAAAGGCACTGAGATCAGAGCTTAACATTCATTATCTCCTTTAAGCCCCTCAAAAACCCTTCATGGGACTATCATTAGCCCCATTTTACAGATGAGGAAACTGAGGCTTCAGCAGTTAAGGACCTTGATGAAGGAGGCCTGCCTCACAGGAGCTAGAGTTCACAGCCAATCAACGTGGAATGAATGAATCACTTCAGGGGTGGGGTGCAAGACAAAAACCCTATAGTCAAATGGTTTTAGAGCTGGAGGCTTTTAGAGATGACTTAGCCTTAGGGGTCCATGGATGGCGAGACTGCTGGGTTTCTGGACCAAACAAGATCCCATCACATCCAGTGGTGTCCAACCCCTCCATCTCCCACCAATCCAACCCTCCCACCTCATCCAAGTCCTGGAACTTTCCAGCTTGTCCTCTTTTGGCACCCCTGCTAGGTGTCCTATTCCAGTGTCACCTGAGACTCTGGAAGGCTCTCCAGTCACTAGGAACTTCCTTATCCCCCACCTGAAGCAGGAGTGACACCGATAAGACTATCCCCCCCCCCCTTGGAGATGCTAGGAAAAAGGGGAGAGAACTCAGATCTGGGAGGCAGATGCTGGGGGATGCTGGGCTTCTAATAACGACAAAGATAAAAACAGTATCAAAGGCTAACATTTATTGAACACCTACTATGTGCCAGGCACTGTCCTAACCACTTGACACGCAAGAAACCTATCTTCACAGCTCTTCGAGGTAGGTTCTGTTATTTGCCTCGTTTGACACAGGAGGAAACTGAGGCCCAGAGAAGTCAAGAAACTTGCCCAAGGCCAGGTAGCCGGTAAGTGTCATGGCTCCACTGTATACCGGCAAGGTGTCCTTGGACAGGGCACAGCCACTTCTCAGGTGCCTTTCTCCATCTGTTACCTGCGGGGCTCCACGTCATGGTTTCTATGACAGCTAAGATGGTCTCTGTACAGTGTCCCAGCACACAGTAGGCGCTTAGTAAATGAACAGCCTGTCCCTCCTCTTAACTGATGGAGGGTACCTGGGGAGGTATGTCCTTCTTTCAGCAGCGTCCTCCCTCCAGGCTTCTTCCCCAAGGCAGGAGGGAGCCACGCGGCCCTATCTCCCTGTCTAACCCCAGAGCCACGCGGTGCCCGTTCTCGCTGCAGTTTTAATGATGTTGGTCATAATTCCCGCACCTCTGGGTGCAAGCTGCCCCCCTCCCGCGGTCGGGGAGTCTGCCCCCCAACAAGTCCCCCCTCCTGTCCGGCCGCCTTGGGAGGTTGGGAGGGCTGGGAAAGGGGGTGAACAGGGGACGTGCTTTGTCCTGGAGTCCAGTCGGGTCCTAGGTGGCAGGGAGGGCAGGCTAGGAGGCCTGGGCCTCGTCGTCCGGGCGGTGGCCGGCGTAGAGCGCGGCCAGGGGCCGGAAGCGCGGGCCCCAGCTGCTGAGATAGGCGAAGTCCTGCTCGGAGCCCGACGAGCCGCTGTGCAGCGAGCTGAGCGAGGCGGCCGGCGAGTCCGCGCCCTCGAAGGCGTAGGTCTGGAAGGCGTCGTAGGGCGGCACCGACAGGTCCGCGTCCGCCAGCGCCACCTTGCGGCTGATGAAGTCCCTGAACACCGAGAAATCCGGCTCTGGGCTCTGCGGCCCCTGCGGGAGCGAGTGTCGCTCCGAGGGCAGGTGAGTCTGCGGGGGGCTCCCCGTGCCCCCGCCTGGGCCCCCGACGCCGCCCCCGTCGCTGCCTTTGAGCTCGCCGAAGTCGTAGAGGCTCCGCAGCGCCGACATGTCGTAGGCCTCGGTGTCCTGCTCGCCGCCGCCCTCATCATTGTATTTGATGACGTTGTCCCGCATGTCCTCGTCCTCGTCCGAGCTCAGGTGGCTCTTGTGGTGGCGCCTGAGGGTGAGGATCAGCAGCACCAGCACTGTGCGGGAGACAGCCAAGGACCAGTAAGGGCCGAGCATCCCTCAGGGCATTCCGGGACCACCCCTTCCCTTCTCCCCAGCAGAGCTGGCTCAGCCTAAATGCTCATGCAAATTTCCTAGAGTTCTGTGCAAAAGAAACCTTTCTCACAGTCAGAACAGAGATGGCTAGCTGGATAGATAGTGAGCTACCCGTCTTGGGAGGTGTGCAAATCAAGGCTACACCACCACTGGGGGTGGTGTGGGGACAGAGAGCAATGTTAAGAGACTTCATGGATGCTGAGGGCTAGACCCAACCTCGGAGGTCTCCACCCTCAACTCTTCGAAGAGATACATCCCTGTGAGGTCTCTCGGTGCTTGGGAGTGGGAAGGGGTCAGCTGTGGTCTGGTGGAAGTAAAATGACCTTGACCCTGACCTCTCTTTCACCCGCACCCTCCTCTGTCTGCTCCAGAAGCTCTAGGCACACTGTTAGCCCTTTGAGTCTCAGCTCAAGATATCTCCTTCCCTGAGAGCTCCAGGTCAGGTTCAATGCCATCACCTCCAGGCTCCCCTGGTGAGGGGTTTCTCTAGCACCCTGCCTTGGTCCCTGGACCAGCAAAATCAACATCTCCTAGGAACTTGTTAGAAATGTAAATTCTCAGGTCCCACCCTATACCTACTGGGTGGGTGCCCCTCCCCATCCTGCAGTCTGTTTCAATAAGGCCCCCAAGTGATGCCGAGGCAGCTCAGGTTTGAGAACTACAGCTCCATCATAGCATAGATCCTGCTGTGTTAACATGTGGGGCTTGCCCTGGAGGCAAGCTCAATTTAAATTGCCCTGGAGGCCCCAGGGAAAGTTTCCCTAGTGTGGTACCTGGTATGCAACAAGCCTATGAACCGTGTTTGTTGAATGAACGACTGAATGAAGAATTGGATGGAGACCCGGGTGAGTACAAGGATGAGCGAGTGAAGGACTTGCCCCTTCTTGGCTTCCTTCACTTGACTTCCAGGACTCTGCATACTCTTCTTCCCCCTACCTCACTGGTAGCTCGTTCTCAACCTTCTAAGCAGGGTTTTCCTCTCCTCTTCAACTTCCTGACATCAAATGTCCCAGAACTCAGTCCTTGGTATCCACACTCCCTTTCTTGGCGCTTTCCTTGTCTCATGGCTTTAAATTCCACTTAGAGGCTGACAACTCCCCTACTGCAACCTCCAGCCTGGACTTCTCCCCTGAAATCTAGATGGTACACCCAGCTGCCTCCCCAGCAAGTCCTTGGGGTTGACCAGGACAACTGTGAACTTAATGTGTCCAGATTTGAAATAATAATAGTTCCCTCTTCCCGCCCTCAGTCACCCCATTTCAACGATGACAACCCCAACTTTCCAGTGACTCAGGGCTTTTAGTCTCTTTCATTTACTGATGAATCCCAGTGCTTAGAATAATTTAGCACATGGAAGGATTCACTGGATGAATAAACTAGGAACTGATAAGCAAATGAGAGAATTAAATGGAGAGATGGGTGGATGGATGGACAGATATGTACTCGGTATCATGTCAGGCACTGGATTCTTCTTGCTGCTCCAGTGGCCAGAGCCAGCTGCTAGGGCCAGGGGGCAGGGTACTGGCTCACGACCTAACACGGTGGCTCATGACAGGGGAGGAGGTGGGATCCGGGGACAGGTCGGGCGGGAGGGAAGGAAGGTGTCAGAAGAGAAGTTGGGAAGATGGATGGACGGCTTTCAGAGCTGGAGGCTGGGAGCTGCACAGGGGGATGCCCGTGAGAGCAGATGGTGGGGAGCGCGGGCGGTGGGCGACAGATGTGCCAGGCCTGATCAGCGATTCCGCCTGTCACCTTTAGAGCACTGATGTGCACTTTCTTCGTTTGTGGGCAATTAGGCAGAAATTTGTTTGCACTGCCTCGGAAAATGAAACCGCTGTAAAGTGCACCCTCTGGAAAAAGGGTTTCTGAGCCATGGGCTGGGGAGGGGAGAGGAGGGGGGTCTCCCAGCTAGGAGGAGCCTGCCCAGGGCCTCTGCAGGGATGGAAGAGGTGCAGCTCAGCCACAGGCAGCTTCCCCAGGGGTGGGCAGCGAGGCGTGGGAGGCAGATGAATCTCCCAGGGAACTGAGTGAACAATCTGGTCCTTCCTCGAGTTCCTTGGGTTCTGACTGTTCCATGAAGTCCAGTAATCAGGACTGAGGTGAGGCCTTTCTGCTTCGACAGTGAGAGGAGGCATGGTGACCAACTAAATCCAGTTTAGCTCCTGGAACCTGACCTCTTCATTTGACCTCTTCACTTGAAGGGCTTGACTGGCTGCTAGTGGAACTAATACAAGAGTAGATTTTGCCCTACAAAATGTCTTAAGATTTTACCCCAGCTGCCCCAAGATTTTGCCCCCAGTTTAGATTCATAGCAGGTGGGGTAGTTAAAGGAGCAGTGAATATAGAACAAAAAGACCTGATTTCAAGTCAGAGGACTAACTGGGTCCCCTTTTGCAAGCCACTTAACCTCTCTGAGCCTCAGTTTCCTCATCTGAAAAATGGGGATGATACATCTGGCTGACAAGATGGTTCACAAGAGCTCTTTTTACTACATAGAGAATAAAGTCCTACATAGAGAATAAAAGAGGACAATAGACATGAGAGAATTTTTTTTTAAATATGCCTGTTTTTTAAAAAGTACGGACAGTTTCGGCCATGGAGAGAGTGGGCCAGCATGAAACTTAGTCTCCGGTGGGGGTTGACACTGTCTGGAGCTGGTGGTGGGGCTGCTCTGTATTTAGGAGACTTCTCATAGGATCTGCATGTTAGAACTCGGAGATCACTCAGGCCAGCCCTTAACTGTGCGGAGAGGGAAAGTGAGACCATATGGGGGCTCCTAGGGAAAGAAACCCAGGGTCCAAGGATGGGGCCCAATTGGGGAGAGGGGCTGGCTCTTGGCAGACTCACCGACCAGGATGAGGACACAGACCAAAAGGGCGATGAGGGCGCCGGGGCTGAGGGAGGCAGCCATGACAAAGGCGGTGGTGTTGCAGGACTGGATGGCGCCGGAGCTGTCGCAGCCACAGATGCGGATGGTGAGTGTCCCTGTGCTGCTCAGTGTGGGTGGCCCGCTGTCCACCACCAGGATGGGCAGGAAGAACACGTCCTGCTCCTGCCGGTTGAAGCCCAAGTGCTGTGTGTGCACCGCGGCCGTGTTGTCTGCGCCAGGAAAAAGGGAGTGGCGTGTGACTTGGGGTCTGGGGTCAGCCTCCCCTGTCCCAGCCACTTCTTGATTCTACTTTAGGATCTGCCTCCCTCTGCCCCCAACTACTGCCTCCCAGCTGACCCCTGGGTCTATTCCCTGATCTCCCCAAGTTGTTACCGGCTGTCCCCAAATTCTGCCCCAGCTGCCTGAAGATCCTGTCCCCAGCCATACAGCCCACAATTCTGTCCTTAGCTGTCCTAAGAGTATTCCCTGCTGTCTCAAAATTGTTTTCAGTTATTCCAAGATTTTGTCCCCAGCTGTGCCAAGGTCCTGTCCCCAGGTATTCCAAGATTCTGTCCCCAGCTGGGCCAAAGTCCTGTCCCTGGCTGTGTCTTTTTTTTTTTTTTTTTTTTTTGCCATCTGTCTCAACAGCATTTTTTTGGTTCCAGATTCCACCCCAGCCACCCAATGCATCCTGACCCTGGGGTCCTGTTGTCCTTGGGTTGTGGCTAGCTGGACCCTGATAAGTCCTGGGTCACCAGAGAAGACTGGGAACTTGGGCTGCCACCTGCCTTTGGCTGAAGGAAACTTCTGTCAGGAGTCTAGGAGCTGAGCCTGGAGAGCCGGGGGCACGGCCCCTCAGGCCTGATGGAGAGACCCTAGGGCACCAAGGTCTCCTCTCCCACCTCTCCTTCTGATGCCTGTGGCCAGAGAGGACAGCGAACTCACATGAGTCATACTCATCGCACTGGGAGCGCCCGTCAGGACTCGGGGGACGGGTATCTGAACGTGGCAGGGTGGGTGTAGAACATGGGCTGGGGGGCGGGTGTGCCCACTTCCCTGCTCCCCTGACTCCGCCACACCTCTTCTCTATGGCTCAGGCCTGCACGGACCCGAGATCGTTTTGGTGGCTGCCAATGGAGTGGTGTAGAAGGACTCCGAGTCCAGCCGGCTGCTGTCCCCACCCTCCGCAGCCAGCTAGTTCCAAGAAAGGGGGCCCTGCTTCCTTCTGGGGGCCCAGGCCTCCCTCCTGAGTCCATCTCACCACCCTTGCAGTCTTCAGGCTGGTCTCTCTGGCTTTAGACTTTGACAGCCTGGGCCCCTTCCACAGTTAACTCAGCTTCTTCCCCACAGCCCTCAATTCAGTGTGCCCATCCTGGCCTCCATGGACACAATGCAGGAAAAAGAGCGTTTGGAAGGGCTGACTTGTGACCTTGGGCACACCTGTGACGTAGATTGGAGGTCCCGCTGAAACAAGACTGGTCGTGGATTGAAGCTCTTGTGATGGGCACATGAGGGTTCATTGTGTTATTCTATCCACTTCTACACAGATTTGAAAATTCCCATAAAAATATTACAAACTAATTTAGCTGCGTTGATCATGTACTAGCTTGGGAAAGTCACTTAGCTTTTCTGGACCTCAGTTTCCTTACCTGCAACTGAGGACAACAGCATCACAGAGGTGTGAGGATTTAATAGAACAATAATGCTTAGAATAGCTCCCAAGACAGAGCAATTCTCCATGAATGCTGCCTGTTATTTTTGTCATGCCCCACCCCCATGGGCTGCACCCCACCTCCACTCTCTGCCTAGTCTGCTCTGCCTTTATTCACCAAGTTCCCGCTAGCTAGAACACCCTCTCCACCTTCTTGCCTGGGCAAATTCCTCATCTGTCATGCTCCAGCTAAATGTCACCTCCTTTCTGTGGCCTCCTTTCTCCGCTTCCCTGGGAAGGAAGGATTTATGGCTCCCCACCCCCGGCTCTGACTATACAGGTGCCAGGCACACTTCTATTACAGCACTTGTCACGTTGTGTTAAGGTAGCAGGTGCCTGTCTCTTCCCTGGCACTGAGCCAGCCTTGAAGAGTGGTGCTTGAATGAACCACATCTTTGAGGGTTAACTGGTGGTCCGGGGTCAGACCCTTGAGCTCTGGCTTGAACTTTAGCCCTCCTGTCAAAGGGTGAGTCAACCCCAGCTGTGACAACATCTGCCTTCCCCTGGGAAAGAAAGGCTCAAGAGCAAGATGAGGAAAAGAAGGGGTGGGGTGGGACTCCTTTGCACTGACTGCGTACTTTTGATGCATCGAGGACTGGGTGGATGCCTTAAGTACGTCATGATGTTTAATCCTCAGAACTATCAAGAGTTGTGACAGTATTCCCATTTTATATACGTGGAAGTTGAGGCTCAGAGAGAAGGGACATGTCTGAATTTATCCTGTGAACTGGTAGCATAGCTACCTTTTCCACCCATCCATCAAATCATCCATCCAGCCATCCTCTACCCATCCATCCATCCTCCCTCCACCCATCCATCCAATAAATCTTTACTGAGTAACTACTATGTGCTAGGTACCATGCTAGTCACAGGGGAAAAATAAAGCAGAGCTAAACCAACCACAGTCCTGGATCTGCCCTTATGGCCTTATTGAGAGACAAATGTTACTCATATAAATCCACAATTTAGTCCACAATTGCAAACCATGGTAAGTGCTAAGAAGGAAGAATATAGGAAGAGTATCTATCAAGAGGACCTGACCCAGTCCAGGAGGTCAGGGGGAACTTTTTGGAAGAAGTGATATTGCTGAGTCCTGAACAATGAGTTCTAGGAGTGGGAATAGCCCATGCAAAGGCCCTGAGGTTGGAAGACGTATAATACACTCAAGGAACTGAAAGCAGTCCTTTGCGGCTGGAGGGGTGAGGGTGATGGCTACAGTGCACCAAGCAGAGGCTGGAGCGGGAGGCAGGGGCTTGCTATGGAAAGTCTTAGAGGCCAGGGTAAGGAATTTGCATTATTTTCTTAAAGGCAATAGGAGACCATTGATGGGCGGGACTTAAGCAAAGAAGCAACCTAGTGACATATCATCCATCCATTCAACAACAAATACTAATTAAATACCTTCTACAGGTCAGGATTATTCCAGCCCCTAAGGATATAGCAATGAACAAGACAGTCATGGTCCCTGCCCCCACTGAGCCTAGACGCTAGGCAAGGGAGCCTCTAATCCAAAACACAAGAGTGGATGCAGAAGACCAGTTAGGAAGCTATTGTGTGTTTTAGATGTGAAATAATAGTGGTAGTGGAGGCAGAGAGTAGTAGACAGATTTGAAAAATGAGACGCTGGCTCTGGCTCAGCCTCAAATTCCCAAGCAAGAACAGAGAAGGGGAGAAGAGATGTTTGTTTCTCAGGGTTGCTGTCTTTGACCATGGAGCCATATGTTTTGAGAGCTCTAGTCCCTGCTACTCTGTCACTCCATCAGTGGGAATCCCTGAGCATCATCCCTGTACCCCTTAGCCACCCTCGTAGGCAGCAGCTGGCTTCATTTGGGAAGCCACTGGCCACCCCAGACCCCTACCCCACCCTTCTAGGCGGGATCTGCGCCCAGCACTGCATCCATCCATCTGGACTGACATACATCAGTGTCAATCCCTGGCTGCAAAAGCAATATTTATAAATCACATTTCCAAACTGGCTACAAATTTGTACAAAGAAACAGATGGGTTGGGGTAGCCGTTTGTCAACCTGGATATTTATATGGTGAGGAGGAGGGGGCTTGGCATTCCGTGGGAAGGGGCTGGGGGATTGGAGGAGGAGCCCTTCCCTGACTGTGCTGACCTCAGCACGCTGCCGCCACCCTTGGTCCTAGGGCTCCTATCAGGTGGTCACACTGGATGGGAGCCCTGGTAGCCAAACCAGACCCCTATCCCTGGCCAAAGAGAGGCAGCTGGGGCAGAACCTCCGGCCCCTGGAGATGGAAAGATCTCTGAACTTGGTGAGGTCAAGCCAGGACTATTTATGTCTCCTGGGGCCAGCTTAGGATACCATTGCTATAACAAGCAGGCAGGGCAGTACAGGTCATTAAAGTTGTTAAAATACTGAAATAGTTCCAAAAAGATTTAAGTAGCCATGATTCTGAGTCCCCCAAGTCCTTCCCTGCTGCCTCAGCCTCTCCCTCAAGCACACCCCCAACTTTAACACAACCAAGGCACTAAGGGTTTAAAGCTTGGCACAGCGAAGGCTCCAGGGTCCTACTCCAGACTATTTATAGTCAGTGTCCTTCTGATGGGTTATCTGAACTGCACAAGTTGTTAAATATTTTTAATATGACTCCTGGAAATACAGATGGGTCTGGCTTCAGAGGTCACTGAGGAAAGTGGTGTCAAGGTCCTGGGGGTAATTCCAGACCTGTTCCAAGGTCAGAAGGAACCCACGTGATCTGGCTCCTAGTACCTCCCTGACTACATCTCCTCCAGCATTGTCACTCACTCACCCTACCCATGCAGGTCTCAAACATCCTAGGCCTGCTCCCACCTCAGGGCCTTTGCACTTGCTGTTTCTTGTACTTGGATCATTCTTTGTCCAGTTGTCTGCATGGCTCACCCTTTTACTTCCTTTAGATCCGTACTCACTATGGATTCCTTCAGAGAGGCCTTCCTAAACCCCCTTATTTAAAATACCTTCTACTTTTATCTTGCTTTTCCCCCCGTTTTGTTTAACATATTTTATTCAACACCTACTATGTACCAGGCACCCAGGGTCCAGCACTAAAAACAAAGTCCACACTCTTGTGAAGATTGCATCATTCCTCGCTGCTGGCCACTTGTCATCCCCATAATATTATTTATTTGTTCAATTTCTGTTTCCCCTCCGTAGAATGTAAAATGCCACGAGGGCAGGAATTTTGCCTTGTTTCTGCTGCTGCATTTTCAGAACCTAGAATGGGGTCCTGACATGTAGGCACTGTGTTTCTTTCTTTTAAAATTTAATTTATTAAAAAAAAATTGGGGGGGGGGATTAGGTTTGTTTGTTTATTTATTTATTTTTAACAGAGGTACTGGAGATTGAACCCAGGACCTCGTGCACGCTAAACGTGCTCTACCACTGAGCTATACCCTCCCCCTCAGCACTGTGTTTCAATAAATGCTCAGTAAATTACTGCTGAATGAAGTTACTGCCATGTTCTAGGTACTGACAATATACCTTGTTAGCCCACATCTCACTGGGGCCACCTGGCTGCCTGAGGTGGCAGGCATTTTCAGCCCCATTTTACAGGTGATGAAACTGAGGCAGAGCATAGGGTTGCATAGAAAGCCATCAACTGACCCTGGGCTGGGACCCAGGTCCCTCACTCCCCGTACCCTGGTCAACATCTCAAAGGTTCATACTTCACCTTCTTGCTGAAGGGGAACTTGCAGGGCAGTGCCTCACCATGGGATCAGCTCAGGGTGGGCTGGACAGTTTGCTTTCAAGGCAGCGAGCTAAGGCAGGCAGCACGCTGCCTCTGAGACAGGTGTGGGTCTGAATCCTGGCCTCACCACTGACTCCCTATATGACCCTTATCCTGTTAAAGTCTCATCATCTGCAAAATGGGGGTGGGTAAGCAAACCACCTCCCAAGGTGACAGTGAGGATGCAAAGAGAAACGTGAATGGGTTAAAGCACATTTTAAACAGAAGGGTGGGAGGGCGTGCGTGTGGCTTATTCCAATCTTCACTTAGACCAGGGCCTCTCTCCATCCTGGATGCTGGCCCACCCACTCCTCATGCATCCCCTCTCTGGATCTTTCCAGCTACCATTCTCTACCCTTAGGGTGCCACCCCCACGGCTCTGCCAAACCACCTCCTTCTTCTTCTCCAGTGTCTGGCAAGCAGTCTGGGTAACAGCTCTCACTTGGCCCAGACTTTGTGTGATCTTGGACCCAACGCTGGCCCCCTTGGTGCCTCAGTCTTTCTATCTGTAATATGGGAAGGGGGCAAGAAGGCTAGGCCCCTCCTTCCACGGATCCTTGGATTTGGTGGTTCAGAGGTAACTCACCTTGGATGTCGAGCAGTGAGAAATGAGGGTTGCTGGGAGCTTCAGGCACCAGGCGAAAATAGAAGCGGTGCCCATTCTGGGGCTCGTCTCTGTCCACTACGCTGATGGTCTGGATGAGCTGAAGGGTGAGGAGGGGGCAGGGAGCTGATGTAAGGCTGGGGCCACTCTGGGCTTGAGTAGAGGGTGCCCTGGCCCGTCCTGGCAGCCACCCCCTGTCCCCAGCCTGTCAGCGGTACCTGGCCTGGCTTGGCATCCTCACACACGGCTGCCTCGTAGGGTGTGGCCAGCTCTGGGGGATTGTCATTCACATCCAGGATTCGGATCCTTAGGGAAGCCCGGGATAGCTGGGCATGATTGTCTGTAACAGGAGCACAGGAGTAGGGTGAGAGGCATCAAGTATGAGACCCAGACAATCCCCACCTACTGCTAGGACAAGATTAGGCGGTGGGGTCACACTGAGAGAGAACTGTGGGTGGATCAAGCTCATACTAGGACCAGGACTGAGGACATCTGGCTAAATGGGTCATCACCACCATAACTGTTACCACCATCACCACCATTGCTATCATCATCACGACCATTAGATCATCAATGTAAACACCACCATTACTGTCATTATCGCCATCACTGCCATTGCCATTAGTAGTGTTGGTACCATTGGCATCATCACCACAACCGCCACCACCATAATCACCATTACCACCCCGTCACCATCACCAACATCATCATCATCTCCACCATTACTACCTTCACCATTACTATTACCACGACCACCATTAAATCATTATTGCCACCTCCACCAACATAACTGTCAGTACCACCATCACCATTCTCACCACTATCACCATCACCAATGCCATGACCACTCCTCTGTTACCATCACCATTAGATCATCACTACCATCACCTTTAGAATTATTGATGCCACTACCCCCCTATCCATTAGTACCACCTTCCTCATCTCTGCCATCACCACAAACACGAAAGCCATTGCTATCACCACCCTTACCACCACCACCATCACCCTATTGCCACCATCACCAATATCACCACCATCACCAATAAAATCACCATCTCCACCATCTCCGCCACAACTGTCATTACCAGCCCCACCAAAACTATCATGACTCCCACCATCATCACCCATATCATCACCACGCCCACTCCCACCCCCAACAACACTATCATCACCATTGCCATTTCCATCCTATCACCATAGAGGGCACAGAGTGATCCTGGAGCATCCTCCCCCATTCTTTCAGGCATGCTTGCACAAATCCTGTGATTTGGTACAATTTCTACCTCCATATTGCAGAAGAGAAACTAAAACATGGGAAAATTTAAAGAAGAGGTCAGCTGGCAACTGAAGTCCCAAACCTCTGCTCTTTCAAGACCCGATCCTGAGAGGGCAAGACAAACCCACCCGAGGAGGGTCTTGGCCAGGGTCCTCAGCAAAATCATGACATCCCCACTCCTTCCACTGTGACGTCTCTGAGGTTAAGGCCTCTGTCCTGTTAGTTCCTGGGGCCCCAGCATTGTGGGGGTGTGGCACAGAATAGGTTCTAATAGGTTTGCTGAATGAATAAATGAATGAAGCCTGGTAAGGAGCTATTTGGGGGGCAGCCTGGAAGTTTCCAGGCAGCCAGGAGCCCCATGAGTTTGTGGGGGAGTGGGGCTGGTCTGCCGCCTCTTTCTCTGAACTCCAGGGCCCACTGGCTGCCGACTGCAGCTGCTTGTGTGTTGATAAAGAGAGAAATGGAGATTGGGAGGCAGGTGCGGCCACCTCCTGGGGGTCAGGGAAAGGAACGGGGGAGGGGGGAGTCCTTAATTAACTCAGACCCCGACTCCTCTCTGGAGCTCCCCTTAGCCAGGGGCACCTTATCTTCTCAGCTCACCCAGATCTGCCGCTTCAGCGATTAGAGGGGGCTTTTCTGGGGGCAGGAGATGGAAGTCGTGACTGGGAATGCCGGGTGAGCTGTTATTTTTAAGAGTGTTTTGCTGGAGAACTTAAACAGCCAGCCGATGGGTGCTTTCGGGAGGAGGGGAGGAAGGAAAGGAGGAGGGGAGGAGGGGAGCGTGAGGCCGGTTGCCAGGAACAGGCACCTCTCTCCACACTGAGGCAGAAGGGAGACCTCAGAGTAGTATGAGACCCTCAGTGGGCAGATACCCTGCTGGAGGGCTGGGTCCACTGCTGGTGAGACCCCCATTATTGTGCCATTCCTTTGGTTCTGCTGGGTTTCTCCGACCTCTTTTTTTTTTTTTTTAAATTTCCAGTTTTTTGAGACATAATTGACATATTGTATAAGTGTAAAATGTGATAATTTGATACATTTATATATTGCAAAATGTTTACAATAAGATTAGTTAGTACATCTTTATCTTATATAATTACCATTTTGTTGTTGTTCTATTTCCTCCTTCCAAATGTCACAGGTCATCTCTTGGGAAAGCCCTGAATCCTTTGGCCTGAGTGAGGGTCTCAGATCTAAGGCAGGGGCCGGGGGCAGCTGAGAGGTGTGCCTGTACATCACCAAAATTGCCACCTACAGAGCTTACCCCAGAGACCCGTGAGTTGGGGGCTGGCCTGGAACCTCTAGAGCTCATGGGCAGGCCCTAAATCAGCATCCTGTGTCCTTGACATCATAGAGGTCTCCAGCCTGGCTCATTAGAACCATCTAGGAAGCCTTTAAAACATACAGATGCCCAAGACTTGGTCATTGATGGTTTTTTAACCATGCCGGGTAAATCTAATATGCAGCAAGTACTGCAAACTACTGCCCTGGGGTGACTGGCTGGTGCTAGGGGAGGGTCCCACCTGACCCTCGCCTCTGATTGGTTTCCTCCAAAACCCTCCTGACCACAGTTAGCATCATTTGTAATAACTGATAATAATGCATAATTTTACCACCTGCAATGTTTCTGGTCTAAAACAGTGACTCCCTCAATTAATTAATCTTCATCTCTGTGCAGGACATTCCAACTTATAACAAACTTTCTTATCTATGAGCTCATTTGAGACTCAGAACCTAGAAAAGAGATCTTTGTAAACCCATTTTGTAGATGGAGAAACTGAAGCCCAGAAAGGGGCAAGACCAAAGCCACAGGTGAGTCAGTGGCAGAGCTGGGGTTGGGTCTTGAGTCTCCCAACTCTATGTCCAGTGCTTGGTCTAGATGCAATGCCAGTGGGCCTTCCAGCTGCCTGAGTATTTGTCCATCCAGCTGCAGCTACTGCTCAGACCCGGGCCCAGGCTGACCTCACCCAACGTCCGGCGGCAGGTGCCCTCTCTGGGGGCTGGGCCCCCCCTGGGTCCCACCCCCATCTCTTGGCATCTCAGTTCAGCTGACTGACATGCAAATTAGTTTAATTATTTCTTCTTCTAAAATAAATTATATTTTGCAGTAGCTGCAATATGTTGTGTCAGGCAAAATTACATTCAATATTTTTAAACTAATTGATGCAGCCTTGAGGAAGGCTGATTGACAGCCCAGTGCTGAGCAGGCCTGCAGCCTTAACTGATTCCTAAATTAAAATTAAACGTGCTTCGGCCGGGTGCTTCCTCTCTGAGCTGGCTCACCATTAATCCGCAGAGGTGGCAGGGAAAGCCCTGGGGGTCCAAGGGGCTAAGGAGGGTGGGCAGTTCTGTGGGTGCCTTGGGAAGAGAGCAGACTTGGGCCGGAGAGATGCCATGCAGTGTGGACAGTGTGTCTCAGAGTCCCTTATGTGTAACAGATGAGAGACTGGATTGGGCAATTTGAAACAAATTTCTGGTTTTTGCTGACTATTACAGTTTGAGTGCCTCCTTTGTACAAAGGACATAATGTTGAACAAGGCCAACACAGTCTCCTGGTCTAGCGGCAGGGACAGACACCATTCCAGACTGTGATAAGATTTGAGAGAAAAAGTTCAGGACTGGGAGGGCATGGGGCAGGGGCTCCTACCCTGGTGGGGTGCAAGGATGTTTGCCCTGGAGTCAGTGACCTTTAGGCTAAGATCCAACTAGGAAGTAATCAGGTAAAAGGGACAGAAAGGAAATAGTGATCCAGGCAGTAGAAATAGCATGTGCAAAGGTCCTGGGGTAGGAGGAAAGGCTGTAGATGATGAGACTCTGGCTCCCTTCCAAGGAAGACCCTCAGCCCCTGGCAGTTACTCACCTGGTGTCTAGACCAAACTGGGCTTGGAGGGCTGGGGGCCAGCGGGAAGGGAAGAGGGGACGGGGCCTGGCCTGGTGACCCTGTTAGGGCACTCCTAGGAATGCGTTCCTTCCCAGAAGGACACCAGCAAACATATATTGAGCACCTGCCATGGGCCAGGGTCTGTTCTGCCTCATTTCATTTTGTCAGTCACTGTGGGAGGTAGAGATTAGAATTATAGCTGTTTTGCTGATGAGGAAACCAGCTCAGAGAGGTAAAGGACTTGCCCGAGGTCCCACAGGGAACAATCAAGGGAGCCAGGACTTGAACCTGGGCTTCCAAAGGGGGAGTTTTAACTATCAGATTGTACTGTTTCTCTTACCATCTTTAGCTGTCAGAGTTCTACTTGCCTCAAGACCCCAAACAAGTGTCTCTGTCTCCTCCAGGAAGCTTTCCTTGACTGATTTCTGTCCTGGGCAATCAGAAAAAAAGCCCAAGACCCACATGACCACAAGCCACCCCTCCCCCGGCCCCATCCCTCACCCCTCTCTCCCTTTGGCTCTGCTCCAAGCTTCCTGCTTTCCCTCCTTCAGATCTTTGTCCAGAGTGACCTCCCTCAATGACCTTATTTAAATTTGCTCCTTGCTATCTGACCAGATACCACCCTCCCTGCTTTATTTCTCTCCATAGCACTTATCCAATATCCTCTATGCTTTCTCTTACTTAACTTGCCTATTATCTACTTCCCCCACTAGAAAGGAAGCAGAATTTTGGTCTCTTGGGTTTACTGCTGCATCCTAAGCCCCTGTGTGCATGACACACAGTAGGTGCTTCATAAAGTTCTGTCCAATGAATGGATTTCATCTTCTGTGGCATCCTTGACTATGCTGGCATGCCGGGGAGGTGATGGGGAGAGGAGAGGGGAGGTGGATTGTGCCCCCTCCAGGATCCCTCCATCCGGGGAGCAGTCTAGCTCTGTGACCCCGTTCCTGCGTCTCTGTCTCTCTGCACCAAGGTTTTCTCATCAGTGAAACAACTGGAGTTGGACTCTAAAGTTCTCCTTGGCTGTCACACAGAGAGAAGCCCAGAGAGAGAAGTGAGGCTGCAAGAGTGGAAGTGGGAAGAGAGTGAGAAGTGGGGAGAAGGAGGGAGGGAGGGAGGGGGAGAGAGAGGTGGGGGCAGCTGGACGGTACCTCTTTCTCACTCACTTGCAGTGCGCCAGGTGGGGGGAGCAGAGCCTGGGCCCTCTTCTCCGCCATCCCCTCAGCACCTCCCCCTTCCCGAGGGAATTAAATTGCATCCAAACACGAGGCTCTGATTAGCGCTGGCCAGCTGGGCAGGAAGATTTATCATCCCAATTACAAGCTGGCCAAGACAAGCAGGCAGGACGGTGAGGGGGGCTGGGTGAGTAGGTGGGGTGCTCCGGGGGAGGGGTGTCAGGGCTGTTAGAAGCCGATGGCTCGAGCTCCCTGCCCTGTCCCGGTTCACCTCTAGTGGAAGCAGGAGGTTGGCGCGCCCTTTTCTGTCTCTTTGATGATCTGTTTGTCTTCCATGTGGAGATTGGAAGTTTGACCTTGTTGGGGTGGAGATGTTTAGTCCTCCAAAGGGTGGGGGAGGACTTCTGGGTGAATTAGGGGCCCTGGAATTGGGAGGGGGGTGGGAGAAAGTTTTCCTCCCTAGTGCTAAGCTGGTTCTGATGTTCTGGGCTGTCCTACAGAGACCTCATGGACATCACAAAATCTTTCTTCCTGCCGGCATCTGTTAGGTACCTAGGTGGTACAGGATCCTGGGAGTTACTGGGTCCGAGAGGAGCCTAGGCCTGATTTACACACCTCTGGTGACGTGGAGCTCACTGCCTTCTGAAGACTCCCCTTCCATGCAGGGCTGTGGCATGCCTCTTTCCTAGACGGCACCGTCAGCCTCCCTGGTGCTTCCTCCCGCCTATCCCAGCCTGTCCTGCACCCTCAGTGCATGTTTAAGTCTGAGTCTTCCTTACAGCCTCCCATCTGTTCTGCTCCAGGCTGGCCCCCTCCCACCCATCTTCCCCTATGAACCCGGGGGACCGTCCATCTGACCATCTCACTCTTTTGCCCTAAGTCTTCTATTGGCTCTATGTTGTCCCCTGGAGATGGCCAGCTCCTCATAGGACATCTGAGGCCCTTCTGGTAGAAGCCCAGGGAGCTTCTGTCCATTCACCTCACCTTGCCCACTCCCACCACTCTCCAGGCCCAGCCTCTAGCCACACCCAACCTCTCTGTTCTCAGAATAGACAGGAGTCTTTTTGCCTCCAGGTCTTGGCACACAGGGGTCTTCCTGCTGGGAGTACCCAAACCCCCTTTCCTCCACTTCTGAGACCCAACTCAGCCTTTGTCCCCTCCTCTAGGGAAGGTTTCCTGCCTTCTTGCCCTCCAGGGTGGGGGGTGGGGGGCAAATCACTCCCTGCACCTAGTGCTCACCACCCACTTCGTTCCACTCTGCATTGTCACTGATGTCTCTCCCTGCCCACCTGTGGGCTCCCGAGGTCAGTGGCCAAGACTTTTTACCATCAGATCCCAGTGCCCAGGCCAGGTAGGTGACAAGAGGCCCTCAGCAGACCCTTTATATAAAGCATTCAGCACAATAATGGGCATATTGTGAATTTCAAATCAACAGAAGCTGCTCTTATTAATAGTTAATAATAACAGTTATTATCCTTCCAGCCACCCAATACGGTACTGTTGAAGAGATGGGAAAACCAAAGCAAGAAGAGGGGGAAGGACTGTCCAAAGTCACACAGCTGGGAACCGTGCCACTAGAACCAGCTTTTCTCCATCACATCACGCTGCCTTCCTAACTGGGCCAGCAAGCCCATTTCTCCATCCATTCAGGAAATATTTATGCACACCTACTAAGAGCCAGGCCCAGTGTGAATGCTATAGATACAGGTGGGACCCTGCCCTCATGGAAGGTACTGTTTCCTGGGGAAGAGAGATGAACTAAGTATGCACACAAATTCATATATAAATCATAAATTGTGCTCTCTGGTAGGAAGGAAAAGTCAGGGTGCTGTAAAACCATGACTTGGTCCTGGGGTGACCCAGGTGGGGAAGCTTCTAGCTAATCTGGTTAACTCTTTGCTGTCCCAGGCAGCTAGAGACCACCCCTCCAGACCAGCTTGGGGCCTGGAGGAGAGGGCCGGATGCAGCCCCCTGGCACCCCCTGACCCCCATGCTGGCTTTCCAAGTCCCCACCCCCACCTTGTCTCTTTGAAGACTGTCCCTTTACAACTGCCCTTTCCACCGAAGGATTCAGACACAAATTGTACTTTAAATTCAATATCGGTCATTAATATTTCATGATTACAAAACGTTAAAGATAATGTCAGTGGAAGGAGCGTCTGCATGGGCAGAATGGATGACTCAGACGTTCAGAGAGAGGGGAGCCGGCATACTAAGTGGTTTGGGAGTCTTTGAGGTAATCCAGGATGACAGGCGGTGGCTCCGGCTGGCCAAGCGCTGCCTTCTCCGAGGTGCTTGCAAAGCTTGGCCGCTCTGTATAAATATTTCTCCTCTGATTCTCGTCACCTCATGTTTGTTATGCCCGGAGCAGGTGGGGCGCCAAGACCCCGCCACTGTCCCTTGTTTCTGAGGAAGCCAAATGGATTCTTCAGCAGGAGGGCATGTGCTGGCAGACCCATGGGCATTGCACTTGGGGCCCCAGCTGGCTGCTGGCAGCGCTGGCCCTCTGTGGACTTGCTCTGTGACCTCAACGCCATCACTGTTCCTTCCCGAGCCTCTATTTCCTCATCTGCAAAGTGGAGATAATAATTCTGTCTTTGTCTCACTGAGATGGCAAGAAGCTGGAGTGGGTGGATTATTTGTGACGTTCCTGGCTTCGTGGCCGGCACCAAAGACATACAACTTGAGGGGCATCTGGGTGAGAGCTGGGCTGTGGAGTCAGACAGGCTGGGGCTGGGAATTTGGACAAATGACTTCACCTCCCTGAGTCTTAGTTTCCTCATCCACACACTGGGGATAATGGCAGAACTGACACCTGATAGGTGGGAAGATTCAATGAGCACATCACTGTAAAGTGTCTCGCACAGATTTGGTGCTTAAGTCAAGTGCACAGAGTCAAGATCAATAGAGCCCATTAACTGAGTACTTACTAAGTACCAGGCTAAGTTATTTCTGTGCATTATCCTATTTAATCCTCCCAGCAGGACTGTGAAGTGGGAACCACTCGTTTTTCCCATTGGTTAATATCCCCAGTGAAAGGTGGGCAGGTGTTGTGAATTGCAGCTCAGAGGGGCGTGGTCTCTAGCCCAGCCACCAGTCTTTTCCTTTCGGAGATTCATCTCCTTCCCCATGCCCAGTTGCTGGGGATGGTCAATTTCTGGGGATGGTTGGGGGGATAGGAGTGGGGCCCAGAGAGCCGGGTACTGGGAAAAGGGAAGGCATGTAGCAAAGCTGTGGAGGGAACCAGGTAGACCTATTCTAGATCCCAGCTCTGCCACTGCACATCCTTGGGCAAATCTCCTAATGCTCTGAGCCTCGATTTTCCCACCAGTAAAATGGGTGCTGATCTGTAACTGGTCATGATTCAGTAAAAATATGTGCTACAAAGCATCTAGCTCAAAATACCTATTAGGTAAATACTGTAAAATGTTTGTAGGGGAGAGTCCTCCCTCCTCTCCCCCCACCTCTCTCCTGTGAAATGGCAGCATTACAGACTTTGTACGCTGCTCTGGCGGTTCTCTGAAGGAGACTCACTGGCTAGAAGCACAATGCTTAACCCAAGAAGGGACCTGCTGGGGTGGGCCATCAGGTGGTGTGACAAGCTGGTGGGGGAGATGTAAATGTGGGTAGGGAGAGGAGGCATCTCTGCCCAGCAGCCCAGCCATTCCCCCTGGCTGCCCAGAGAGCAGGTTCAGGGAGGTAAGGAGGGGGAGCTCTCTTCCCGCCAGTCCAGCCACCACTTCCTCTCCAGCCACCTTTGTTATCTCCCTTTCATGCGGTGGAGAAGTGGATTCAAAGGCTCCGGAGCAGCAGGCACTGAGGTTTGAGCCAGCTTTGTATTTTCTTTTAAACCGAAGTTGAAAGAGACGAAGGGAACTTCAGCCTAGGGACTTCCTCGGCTGGAAGGGGCTGGTGGGGCCCGGGAAGTGGGAGGTGGCAGCAGGGGGAGGAGGAAGAAGGCCACCAGGAGGGCTCGAAGGGGCAAGAGGAGCTTGGGTCCAAGGCATGAAGAGGGGAGTTTGAATGGTGCCCGCCAGAGGCTCAGAGACTCCCGAGTATTCCTGTTGTCACCATTGCTTACTGGCGGCTCTGCTGGCTCCTGAGACCTTGAGAGCTGACAGGGAGGGGGAGCCTGGAGAGCAGGTCCCGGCAGTGGTGGGGGCAGCACTGCTCTGGTTGTGGAGGGGGCCTGGGGCTGCACGCCCCCATGCTTTTAGCTCCTCACCTCCATGGCCTGACTTGTCTGGATCCCGCGTCTCAGGGCCCCCCTCTTTCACTCTCAGCACACACTCCCCACGAGCTGCACCAAAATGCCTGTGACACACACGCACATACACACTCTTCTAGAAACTCAGGCCAAGCACCTTGGAGTCATCCTTGACCCCTCTCCATTTCGCCCGTCCACATCATCTCATCAGCAGGTCCTGCGGGCTCTAACATCAGCATGTCTCCCTGAGCTGACCATTTCTCACCTCCTCCAAGGCTATCACCCTGGGCCAGGCCATGGTCTCATCTTCCTGGCACTGTCACCTGTAGCTTTAGCTAAGCCCCTGCTTTCCCCCACCGAGTCCCCAAACAGTCTATGCTCAATGCAGCAGCTAGAGGTATCGTGTCAGGCAACCTCCCTCCTCTGCTCAAACCTCCCACTGACTCTCACTTCACCTGGAGTCAAGTCCAAACACCCTGCAATGGTTGACCACTTTACATCCCCACCCCTGCCCTCAGCCAACCACACTGGCCTCCTTGCTGTTCCTCCAACGTACTAGGCAAACTGCCACCTCAGGGCCTTTGCACTGGTTGTTCCCTCTGCTTGGAACACTCTTACCTCTGATGGCAGCATGACTCCCTGACTTTATCGAGATCTCTGCTGAAATGTCTCCTCGGAGAGGCCTTCCACAAAGAGAAACACCCTCTTCCTCCCAATCCCCTTCCCCTGCTTTCTTCTTTCCTGGTTTCCTGTTAGCACTTAGCATCAGCTGACATGCATACACCCTTTCTCTCAGTTAACATCTAGCTTTCCCCCGTGAAGGCAGAAGTTTTTCTATCTTGTTCAGGGTTGTATGCCCAGGCTCTACGAAAGGGATTGGTATGTAGTAGGTGCTCAATAAATGCTGAAGGAAGAAAGCCAGCCTCAAGACTGGCCCTGCCCTTTTGGCTTGGGATCCTTCCCAGGTTTTGTTCCTTCTGATCAGCTTTTGCTGTCCCCTCATCTTTGTCCAGTTGCTTACTCTTTGCCCTGCCCACAGCCCCGTCCCTCAGCCATCGCCCCTCCCTCCCACATTCACCCTGCCCCCTGGCTCACCTGCCTCCATGGCCAGCACCGTGATGTTGTGCCAGCCGGCTGTCTCTCGGTCCAGCCCCTTGCCTGTCACAATGGCTCCTGTGTCCGCATCAATATCAAAGATCTGGTCCAAATCCGAGTCGCGGTCAATGGCATACCTGAGGAGGGCAGGGCGGGTTTGACTGAAGGTGGAGCCCGTGCCCTCCACCATACTCCCAAAGAGGGACCACATTCTTGGGAGACACAAGGAGCAAGAGAGATCCTTTCCAACGGAGTGGAAAGGGATCTGGTTTGCATCTCAGTTGCCCTGGGTACCTGCTGTGTGACCATGGGCAGCTCTCAACCTTTCTGAGCCTCACTTTTCTCTACTGGGTAATGGGGCTAATAATTTGCATCCCACAGCAGTTGTGAGGGCTGGAAGAAGACAAAGTGGCCAGCACAGAGTCGGCACTCATGGACTATTTGATTCTTACGTTTCTGTAAGAGGTGACCCTAGAATTGGGCTTGAGAAAGGGACAGGGACGGCATGCCAGACAGGGGGAACAGAAGGTGCAAACGGCAGGTGAGAACTGTACAGGTGAGAATCATTTAGGAAAGGGAAAATGGTGCAAAAGATGGCCAGAACTGGGAAGTAGGGAGGGGGCAGCACCGGAACACGGAGAGTGCAGAATTCAGGGGGGTGACGCGTCCCAGGGAGCCAAGGGGAATTTTGAGCAGGAGGGAGGGGGTCAACTCTGCCGCTGTGAAGCTGTCTGGAGGCCCCAGACCAGGGACAGGGGCTGAGCAGAGGGCAGCGCGGAGGGGCCTGGGGGGATGGCCGCCGGCCCCTCCCTGCCAGCCCAGCACGCCGCGTGCTAATCTGCGGCTTTTCAGTTGCCGCGTGAAAAAGCCCTTTGTTCCGCCTTCTTCCCGGGCCTTTGTGCGGCGGCTCCAGGCCTGAAAGGCCCGTGTCCAACACATGTCTCGGGCGGCGGTGGCCCAGAGAGGCCCCGCCAGCTCTGGCCGCCGCTTCCCCGCGCTGATAATGCGGGCGGGGGCGCCGCCAGGCTTCGCGACCGACAAAGGCCCGGAATGCCAAGCAAGGGCGCTTTGTGCTGCCAGTACAAAGGAGCGTGGTGGGGCGGGGCTCTGCCCCAGCCCTCCCGCCGCCCTCTCCGGCAGGAAAGGGGCCTTCCCCCATCTTCCAGAAGGTGAAACTGAGGCCCAGGTAGGGGAGGACACCAGAAACTCCCTCTACTGGGGACCCCAAACCCCGAGATGACCCTTCAGTAGGGCCCTGGCTGCATTACCAAACCTCTCTGAGCCTCAATTTCCTCATCTGTTGAATGGGGATAATGGTACCCAGGGGGTACTGACAGATCTGGGGGCAGACAGAGCTGGCTTTGAATCCTCTGTACTTATTTTACCTGTGTGACTTTGGACAAGTCATCGGACCTCTTGGGCCTCTGTTTGCTTGTCTGGAAAAGGGGGTGATTCATACTCACCTCACACAGTGTGGGTTAGAGGTGGTAATTCATGGAACTGGGTAACAGCCCTTATTGTTTTCATATTCACTGTTGTGGTGGAGGTGAAGGCTTGTGGCAAACTGTAAAGCGCTGTATCCATGAGTGTAGTGGGCATTACAGTCTGTCTCCTGAGTCCCCAGTTCAATGCTCCTTCCTGTCCCTGAGATGCTAAGCCCACATCCTCTTTGGCCCTGATCAGCCTGGATCCTCCTGACCTGGGTGAAAGTGTGTGGTGAGGTTCAGACCCAAGATAATAATTCCTCCCATGAATACAGGACTCAACAGTTTGTAGTTTCTTTTTCTTCCAGCCATCCCTCAATTTGTTTCTTTACGCCTAAACTTCTCTGTGCTGCTCTGCGCTAAGCCCTGGGGATAAAATGGCAAACAAGACAAACAAGGCCCTTCCTTGCCTGGCATCTTGTAAGACTGATGTGATCTCACCCCATTTTGCAGATGAAGACACTGAGGCTCAGAGAGGCAACCTGCCAATCTTAGGACTACCGAGTATGGTTGTGTGTCCTGCACTAAGTTACCAGGCTAAAGAGTGGAAGTGGCGGGGGAAGTCTAGCCAGTGTTCTGCCCGCCCAGTTGTGTGTCCTAGCCCAGGGAGCATCTTCTCAAAGAGGGGACCTTTTTCCTATTTAAGTCAAGTTTCCATATGGGCTAGCAATAACCCTCCCCAAGGTTGCACAGGGACTGTCACAGAATTGGAATTTGTACCCCAATTTGGGACTCTATGCCCAGAGTTCTTTCTAGTGTGCTGAACCATCCAAAGTGGCAATGCATGGAGCCTCAGGTTCCCTTTGCCCCAAGCCTGACCCTGTCAGATGTTCGGGTCCAGAAGACGTAGAACCAGATTCTTGAGTGTTGGCTTAGCTGGAAGGAACCATGGAGACTTCCTCCTGATTTTACAGGTGGAAGAACTAAGCACAGGAAAGGGCCAGAGGCGTGCATGACACGGCCTGGGGCTCTGATTGCTGCACATGAGGCAGGGCTGGTGGAAGGATGCCCACCGCCTTTTTGTTTCTCCTTCCCTCTCTGCTTAGACCTCTCTCCTCTCTTCTCCCTCCTCCTCATCCTCCTCCCCCCTCTTTTGTTCCCTGCTAGAGGAGAAGCGGGGGCTGGAATGTAAGTGGAGGCAACTGTTCTCAAGGCCAGGGGGCGGGGGCTGGGGGGGAGGCGCCATTAACCAGCTAGGGACTTGGGGCTGCCGGTCAGTGTGGCTGGCTGAACCCAGGCGGTTTTGTTCCAGCTCAAGGAGCCAGCGAGTAAGTGGGAGGAAGGGGTGGAGGGGCATGTCGTGTGGCAAGGAGCGTGGCCTGGCAGACATGGAGGGCAGTGGGGGAGGCTTGTACACCTCACATGTAGGTGCATGAGTTGTGGGTCTGGTTGTGTTGGGAGTGGAAAGTGTGCATTTGTCTGTGTGTGTGTGTCTGTGTGATGCTGTGTTGCAGTTGGAAGAACAAAGCTACAAGAGGCAGCCGCTCAGCCCTGGGTCTGGATCCAGGTCCACGATGTCCCCGGACAAGTCACCTCATCTTGAGCCTTAATCTCTAGCAAAATGGAAATGATTTTACTGCTACCTTGCAAGTGGTTGGGAGGATTCAGTGCCTTGCTGGGGGATAGGTGCCTAGCCAAGTTCTAGGAAAATGACTCCGTGAGTGAGAACATTGTTATTCTAATTAGCATTTAGAAATGTCTGGTAAGGGGTACGAAGGAGACCCTCCAACCCAGCATGTGGTCTGTGTGCCGGGGGTTGGGAGGCATCATATCTGGACATTGGACAGTGGTCTCAGAAGGACAGGAGGCAGCTGTGGGTCTAGAAGGTTCTCTTTGAATCCCATTGTCCTACTCATTTGGTCAGCCATGACCTGGAGGGCAGGAAGGGGAACATGAGCAGGTGTGGGTGGAAGAGCACAGTGAAAGTGTGGGTGTGTCAGTGAGTGTGTGCATATGTGTGTGTGCAAAGGAAGCCTGAGAATGGTGGTCAGGAGATCGAGCTGTGTGACTTTGAGCAAGTCACTTAACCTCTCTGTTCTTCAGTTCCCTCCTCTTAAAAATGGAGCCAATAATAATGCCCACCTCACAGGGTGGTTGTGAGGATTAGACAAGTACTACCAATAAAACACTTTTAACAGCGCTGGGCACCTGCCACATGACGTAAGGATTAGCTCTTATTCTTCTTTGTTCAGCAAGACTTTGTGCCAGGCCTGTGGAAGGGCTTCACCTGCATGAGCTCCTCCAATCCTTGCAGATACTGTTGTCGCTGCACTGCCATTTTACACTCAAGGAAACTGAGGCTCAGAGAAGCCAGGTGCCTTGCCCTGAGTCCAAAGGGCTGGTTAGTAGCAAAGCCGAGGTCCCCAGCCACGGCTGTCTGTCCAGAGCCCCAGGTCTAACTAAGAGAGCCCTCCTCAGGACCAGCAAGTTCTACCTGCGGCCACTCCCACAAGGTAGGAACATGGAACGCTGCTGTTGTCAAGGTCAGGGTGAGAGAAGAGGGGAGGGTACGTCTTCCTGGCTTGAGGATGCACGTGGTTTTTCTCCATAGAAATATGTGCACATATAGCGCACACAGACATGAGAAACACGAAAGTCGGCAGGCTCATGTGTGTCCAGGCTGCCCGGAGCTCCTGAGTCCGGGCTCGTGTACATAAAGGTCTACGTGCAGCAGGGCTGAATGACCCGGCCTCCACCTGAGCTTCTAGCGGGGGAAGCTCTTCAGATGCCAAAGGGGCTGCTCCCTTGACCAAGGGATATCCCCCTCCACTCGCTCCATCCTGTCTGTGAGTCTTTCCCCTCCCCCACCCCTTTTAAAGCATGCAAAGACCCCACTTGATGTCTAGAAATTTGAGTATAGTCAGTACTGGCTGTGGAATGAAGGGGAGAAACGGGTGTCTAGACAACTGAGAAAAATGGTAAAGCCCATTTCCTGAGGGCCTACTGAGTTTGAATAACATGTTTATGTTTTTTATGAGTGACAGTCACAGCTAAATGTGCCAGCAATTAACTGTGAGATCATTGGTGATGTTATAATAAAATAATAATAATAATTCCTAAAAAAAAAAAAAACCCTCCAACCTCAAACCACCAAACACAGAACTTGATACATAGTAGAAACTTAATACCTGTTTTTTGAATAAATGAATGAGGCAGGTGCTACTGTGACGCCCATTTTAGAGATAGGAAAACCGAGGTTTGGAGTAGGTGCAATGATTTGCCCACAATTCTACAACTGAGCTGGGATTCAAACCCAGGTCTTCTCTGATTCCAAAGCCCATGTCCTTTTTGCTGGACCCGACTGTGGAGTGCTGGGAGGAAATGAAATATTTGCTCCCTCTGGTCCAGCTTGGGCTTTCCTGTTTTTGATGTTCAAAGGAGACTCACAGTGGAGCTGGGGCTGGTAGGGCTGTGGCTCGGCTGGGCTGGTAAATGGCCAGGCTATCTTTAAGGCTGCCTAATCCAGAGATGAGCCCATCTGAGCCCTCTCCTCCTCCTCTCAAAAGCCTTCCAAGGCTTCCCACTGCCTAAGGATAAAGTTCTATACCTTCATCAAGGTCCTTGGCAGCTTGTCCCCAAGTGCCCCTCCCTGATCTCATCTCCCCCTCCCACTCCCCCTTCCCACCGCCATGTGAACTTATACAGCTGACCTCCCTACTCCTGAATTTAACCTCCTGGCTCCATGATTCTGTTCCTGCCACCAGGCCCTCACTATCCCTTCACCCTGGAGTGCCCTCTTCCCATTCCAACCTCATCCTCTTGGTCCTTGCTCAGGGGCCACCCCTCCTTGGTACCCAGAGTCGTCACCACCCCCTCCACCCCGTGAAGCTCCTTAATCCTTAAGCCCCTGCCTTAGCCCACTCAGATCCGTCACTAGATTCACTCACTTGGGGCCCCAGCCCTCGCATCAGCCCATGTCTGACTCATCTCTGTGCCTGACACACAGGGGAGGGCATGGTATAAGGTCAGGAACTGCTCTAACTGCAAAGAGAGTCCGAAGCATGGATGAAATGACAGGAGGCTGGACTCAGGAAGCAGGTCATCATAGGTTAAATCCCATTCCTTCCCCTGACAGGTTACATACTGACCAAATGTAACATAACAGTATGACACATCCTCCAATCTCTCCAGTGCAGGGACTCAGAAAATTTACTCTGTACACCTGAATTTCTGTATTTCCCAGCTGCTGCTATGCTAGGCAAAATCTCCCAGGATGCCACTTCATTTCTTCATTTCCAGAACATACTGAGCTTGTTCCTGCCTCAGGACCTTTGCCCTTGCTGTTCCTCCTACCTGGAATGCACTGCCTCACATCTTTGTGTGATTGACTCTCTCTTTCTCATTCTGATGCTCATTGGTCTACTCCTTGACCACTCAATCCAAAGTTGTCCCCTGTGGCCCCAGTGGTCCTTATCCTATTATCTTGCTAATTTTCTTCATAGCTTTCATCTGCAATGACCCCTTTTAACCATTTGCTGACTACTTGTTGACTGTTCCTCTCCTCCCCCAAGTGAGGGCAAACTTCATGAGGGGAGGGACTGGGTCTTATCATCACTGTTTCTCTATTGCCTAGATCAGTGCCAGACATGACATGACTCAAGGCGTAGGTGTTGACTAAGTCCCTGAGCTTCGGAACTTGGGAGCTGGAGGATAACCCGGGCTCTGGGCCACAAATGTGGCCTGTGAGGACCCCTTTCCTGGCTTCCCATTTCTACATCTGTCCTCTGTAGACTGGGGACTCCTCCCCAGCACTGCCCTTCGCTGAGTCATCTCAGGCCTGGCTCAGGGCCGGGCACGGAGGAGGAGGAGTTGAGTAAATGTTTGTGGTGTTAAATTGGACCTGTCTCAAGCTCCTCACCGCCTCCACATCTGAGGAGCCCCAGGGAAGGGGCGGCAAAGAGAGATGAAAGGAGGTGAAAAGCAGGTTTCAAAGTTGTCCCTTTCAGTGCAGATAAAAGCAGGGGGGAAGGGAAGCCAACGGAGGGAGGAGGGAGAGGACTGATAAGGGGTGTGGAGAGCAATATTGGAGAGGAAGGGAGCAGGCAGATTGGAGCACCGACCTGGGAGGCCAGGATCAGGCTCTACTCCTGGTTCTTAACTCCCTCTGAGAACCCGGGGAAGCCTCCACGCTTCCCAGGCCTCATTTTCCTGATAAACATGGGTGATAAGGCCCTCCTGGGAGAGGTCTGGGACTGAGCTAGAGGCTGACAGAGATGTTTAAAGCCTGGGCCTCCCCCACAGTGGGGATGGAAGGGCGGTAGAGGAGTTCAGAGGTGGTGGAGGGCCATTTCTGCCATGAGAAGGGTGGAGACAGCTCAGGAGGCATTCTGAGCTCCGTAGCGTAACTTTAAGGCTGTCAGAATTCTGCCGGCTCATTCCCCTCAGTCTCCAGCAGCTATCAGATCTAGTCTTCTCTGCGCACACCTACCATGCCCTCTGCCTCCACACCCCTGTGCTTGGAATGCCTTTCTCATATTTACATCTGGCCAGACCCACAAACCCAGCACAGTTCAATTCCCACCTCCTCCAGGAAGTCTTTCTAGATCCCTGAGGTGAGTTCCCAGTCTGGGAACCCATGTGTCGTTAAGCAGGATGGTATCTTTGTGTCCTCATCTAGGGTTGCCATGGAAGGTTGCACAGGCTGCATACAGCTCCCAGACAGCCAGCCATTCACACAGATGACCATGGGAATGTTATTCTCATCCATCCCACCATGCCCATTTGCCCCACCCCAGTCTCCTCCTCTGGATCATTTTCTATCTGCCATTCTTCCATCTTGGGCCACAGTCAGGGACTCCCCAACCCCTGCAGTTACCAAACCCTTTTAGGGCCACTGACAGCGTGGCAGCATCCCCTCCCCTCCACCCACCTGTATCCCTCCCTGCTCTTCCCCTCTCTCTGCATCTGTTTCTATTTCTTCCCCTTTCTGGCTTTCTCTCCAAGTCTCCTCTCTCTGTTCCCACAGTGCCAGGTAGGTCCTTCTGTCTTTAGTTATTCCTGCCCTCTTTCCACTGGCTCTCCTGTCTCTCAGATCACTTCCTCTCGCTGTTGGTCTCTCTTCCTCTCTGTTAGTCTCTCTGTCTCTTTTCTCTTTGTTTTTTTACATTTAGTTCATTTGCCATGCGGCAGTGAGTGTCCACTAGGCAGTGGGTGAGGTCCTGAGGATACAGCAGTGGACACAGACATGCATCCCCACCCTCCTGGAGCCTACTGTTCAGGGAGGACAAACAAAGGCAGCAGAAAAATAGGCAGTGTGTTTGATGGTGATGAAGGCTGATGAGGACAAAGGAAAATGGATATGGAGTCTGGGGGCATGAGGCTGGGGTGGGATTGACATTTCATAAAGAGTGGTCAGGAAAGGCCTCACTGAGAAGGTGGATCCTGAGGAAAGTCCTGGAGGAAGTGAGAGGACCAATCATGGGGATATTAAGGGGGAGAAGATTCTAGGTAGCAGCATCGGGAGTTGCAAAGGCCCTGAGGTAGAGGAGGGCGTGGTGTATCTGTACAGCTGTGAGGAGGCCAGTGTGGCGAGCAGAACGAACAAGGGAAGGAAGGCAGTGGGAGGTGGGGTCTGAGATGTTACAGTGAGGCCACATCACGTAAAGTCTGAGGGTCATTATGAGGGTCTAGTCTCTTATTCAGAGCCAGAGAGGTGCCTTTGGAGGGGTTTGAGCAGAGGAGGGCCACACCCTGCTTTACATTTGGGTGGGATCATTCTGGCTCCTGTGCTGATTCTCAATTCAAGAGGGGTGAGGACAGGGAGACCAGCGTAGAGGCAGTAATCCAGCCAAGAGAAAGCAGTGGCCTGGACCAGGGCGGCAGCCGTGCTGGAGGTGAGAAGTGGTTAGATTGTGGAGATGTTTTTAAAGCGGAGATGACAGGACTTGCTGATGGATTGGAGGGAGGTGTGAGAGAAAAACAGAAGTCAAGGATGTTTTCAACATTTTTGACCTGAAAAGCTGGAAGGATGAAGGGGTGTGTGTGTGTGTGTGTGTGTGTGTGTGTGTGTGTGTGTGTGTGTGTCCCAGGCTGAGCCCAGTTCACGTGCTGTCTGTTATACCTGGTTCTCCCTCCTTATCCTGAGTCCCTTGTCTCCCTGCGACTGTTCTCGAATGTGTTTCCTTTGTCTCTTTGGCTCCCGGCCAGTTTCTCTGCTTCTCTGTGTCCATCTCTCTCTCTCCCCTCCCCCGACACCGTCTTCTCCCCTTTCCCTCCCCGCCCCGGGCCCCTCCCCCTCTGCCCGCCGTCTGTCCGGGCGCTGGCAGGATAGCAGGCAGCAGGCGTCGGCCCCGGGCGGGGGTCTCACCGGACGGGCCGGTTGGCGGCGTCGGGGTCCCGCGCCGTCACCACGCCGACCAGGGAGCCCACCTGCGCGTCCTCCTGTACCTCCAGGAGGCCGGAGGGCGGCCGGAACTCGGGGGGCTCATCCACATCGGTCACGGCCACGCGCACGATCGCCTGGTCGCGGAACGTGCCCAGGTCAGCAAAGCGAGGATCCACGAACTTGTTGAGGGCCTCCAGGACCACGGTGTGCATGGGCTGGGACTCGAAGTCCAGGCGCTGTTGAGGGAGAGAGGAGAGGGCCAGTGAGTGGCCTGGGATCTGCTCAACACTTCGACAGGACAGATCCCAAGTCAGGGGCAGGTGGGCCCAGAGAGGGCGGAGCTGGCCCAAGGTCACAGTTGACTCCACAGGGCCACCAGAGTACCAGGGCTGCACCACGCAGCTGACTGTCCAAGACCCACACCAACCCTCTCAGGTTACAGTTGGAGAAAGTAAGACCCTGCTGGGGACAGTCTTGCCTAGGGACATGAGCCAAGGACTGACACCCAGACTTCCTGCTACTGGGCACAGTATGTTGGGGGCGTTACATTAATTGATTAATGTACAAAGCACTTACTATGTGCCAGTGTTTTAAATATATTGACTCATCTAATTTTACAACATCCACCCCAAAGAGGCTTGTATTATTATAATCACATTTTACACATGAGGAAATTGAGGCCCAGAAGGTTCTATAACTTGCCCAAGGTCACTGAGCAGTTAGTCACTGGCAGAGGCAGGATTCAAACTCAGGCAGTACCGCTCCCAAGTTCCAGCCCTTAAATCCATGAGAGGAAAGGGTGCTGAAACTGCTGCTGAACTGCTGTGTGTCTGTGGGCCATCTGTCTGGCCTCTCTGGGCCTCAGGTGGGAGGGTTAAATGAGCCCCATTCCTGGTATATTGGTGGCAGCTACTAATGTGAGTTGAGCCCTGATAAGCCAGGCTGCCTTAGAGCTTTCCTCAGAGATCTAACTAAATCCATGCTGAGCCTTGCTTCTCATCAGGGAGTGCTGGTGGCTGACCCTCTGATGAATGAGCTCCATGGCTCTTTGGCTCTGGCCTTCGAAGGACAATGCCTTAGAGCAAAGAGGAATTGGCAATGGTGGAGCCATGGGCACTTCCGTTACATGGCGGGGGAGCTATCTGAGTGGCAAGGGTGACCTTCCCCGAGACCTGCCTTATGTGTAGGGGACCTCTTATACCCCCAACCCCTTCTCCAGCAGCAAAATATTAAAAAAAAAAAAAAAAGGAAGAAAAAGAAAGAAAAGCTACCTTCTTCCTCCATCCTGTTGCGTGGGAAATCAGGATGCAGGGAGGCAAGTGCTGGCCTGGCTTGGGAGTGAGCGATGGGCTCTGGAGCCAGGTCATCAATCAGGCAGGGGCTCTGCTCCCTGAGCCAGCACTGACTCCACAGAGACACCTCAGGCGCCACTGCTGGAGCAGGCGGGAGGGGGCCTGGGAGCCAGGGAGGAGGGGGTGGACATGGGGCAGCCCTGGGGATGAGAGCAAATGCTGCGCTGCGGTCCCCAGGCGGGGCTTGTGGCCTGAGCATGCTGCTCTGTGATACAGGGCCTCTCTGGGGCTCCAATTCCCCATCTGTGAAATGGGCTCATCTTACAGTGAGGACAAGTGGAGATCAGAGGACTAAAAACCACATAATGCTTAAAAGAGTAGGTTCTGGAGCCAGACTGCCCAGGCCCGTATCCCTACTCTGCTCTGTAAGACACATGACCTTGGATGCACCTGATTGAACTTCTCAGGGCCTCAGTTTGTCATCTATAAAATGGGTAATAATAGTACCTCAGAGGGTTTTTGTAGGGATTAAATGAGTTAATACATGGAAAGCAATTGAAAGGCGCCTGGCATATTGTAGACACTTTATTATAAGCATTAGTATAATATTATTATCCTCTGAGGAGTAGTTGAAGAAACTGGGAGTTTTCTCCATCCTCAAACCCTCAAGGCCAGGTAGAGAGTGGGTCATAATGAGCTTATTGAGTGAATGAAGGGCCATCAAGAGCAGATGTTTCTGTGGGTCCCAGAGGGCAGAGCCCAGGCTGTAAGAAGCAGATTTAGGGAGACAGATTCTGGCTGAATGGGAGGAGGAAGAGCTGGACAATGGCAGGGAGTGCGCATCCCACCCCCAGAAGCGTACAAAGGCCTACGGCCATTTGAGCACCAGGGCAAGGTACTCAGACCTCCCGGGGGAGAGCAGGGTTGGAGTGGAAGGTCTCAAAGGCCTGCACAGTCCAGAGTTGCCAAGCCTGTGAACAAGTCCTAGAAGATGGATTTTTGCTTTTTTATTGGATGTCTGTCCCCTTCCCCTAGGGGTCACTGAGTTTGCTGTTTTGGCTTCTGGCTCCTGGGCTGGCCAGTGGGTGAGGAGGCTGTTAGACTCAGGAAGGAAAGAGCTTTAAAGTCACCACACCTGGGTTCACATCCTGACTCTGTTCCTTACAGGTGTGATCTTGGGAAAGCCCCTTTCCCTCTCTGAGCCTCTGTTTTTCCACTTGTAAAAATGGGCATAACATCTCATGCAGAGGAAAACACGAGGATTAGAGGAAACGGTAAGTGTAAAGGGCCTGGTACAGACTTGAAGAAGCACAGTGTAGTGTTTAAGAGCACAGATTCAAATCTGGATTGAATACAACTAGCTGTGCAGCCATAGACAAGTCACTTAACCTCTCTGTGCCTCATGGTCTCATTTGTAAAATGGGAACAACACCATCAGCGTTTTCCCAGGTTGGTCCAGGGTCTCTGGAGAGACCTAATCCCTGGAGTGGAGTGGGGTGGGGGTATTTGGCCCCTCAGTGGCCTCCCTGACTCCACTGCCCTGGGGCCTCCCCGACCCCTCCTGGGGCAGCCATACCTTCTGCACTACGATGATGGCCTCCTGAGTGTCGCTGTCTGTGGTGACCTTGAACACATGGCCGCCGCTGCCACTCTCCTCCCTGAGGTGGTAAGTCATGTCTGTGTTCTCACCCACGTCCGAGTCCTCGGCCTTCACTCGTCCCACGGCCGTGCCGATGGGAGCCGACTCCTGAATGCTGAACTGGTACATTTCTGTAGGGGACACAGCTGTGAGCAGGGATGGAGGGGCAGTCCCTCCCGCAGCTTCCACCAGTGCTAGGGGAGAGGAGGTGGGTGGGTCTCAGATGGACTCCTTGGAGGGCAGTGTTTTAAAGGACCTCCTGCCTTGCCAGCATGAGTGCTGGGGGAGGTGTGTCCTCTGCAGAAATGAGGAACACAGTGCAAAGAAGAGGGCTGTAATTCTGATCCTGACTCTATTCCCTGACTGATTTGGGGAAATGCCTGCAGTTCCTTGGGGCTCAGTTTCCCTACCTGCCCATTGAGGGGACAGAAGAGCACAGTGATCAAGGGTAAAACTCTGAAGCCAGTCCTGGCTGTGTAATCCTGAGCCTTGGTTTTCCTCATCTGTAGAATGGGAATAATAACAGTGCCTTCTTAACAGCATTGTTAATATCACAATTATCTCAGACGATGATGCATATAAGTTGCTTAGCAGAGGGCTAGCACCTGATAGCTACCCAATTAATGGAACCAATTATATTAAAATGCTGGGGCTTCATGCTGATTTTTGGTTGCTGTTGATGTTAATAATATTGATGCCTTTATTTCCACATATTTATTGAGCATCTATGATGTCCTAGATGCAGCTGTAGGCACTGGGGTTATAGCAACAAGCAAAACAGACCAAAATCCCAGGGTTCACAATGCTTTCCTCTTAATGGAAGGAAAAAGACACTAAACGATCACATCAGTAAAACATGCAGTATGTCAGATGGTACTTTGGAGAAAAATAAAGCTGGGAAGGGGAATGGGGAGTTCTGATGAAGGTGTGTGTGGAGTCATAAATAGGGTGATCAAGGAAGGTCTCACTGAAAAGATGACATTTCTGCAAAAGTCTGAGGGAGGTGAGGGAGTGAGTCAAGCAGATATTTGGGAAAGCATTCCAGATAGAGGGAACAGCACATGCAAAGGCCCTGAGGTGGGTGCAATGCCTGGCATGTTTGAAGATGGGCAAGATGGCCATTGTGGCCAGAGGCGGAGAGCAGAGGGGAAACCAGAAGGAATGAGGCCCAGGTGGGACACCAACAACTTCCTACTCTCCTCCCAGAGCCGAGATGAAGGTGAGAGTGATTTGCTAAGTGATGGGCCAGCCCAGGTGAAGCAGGGGCTGTGGAGATGGGGATAAGTCTTCTGGGACCCCCACAGGTCTAGATACCCTGGTGTGGAGTGACTGCCTCTGATTCTTTCTCACACAGCGGTGGGGGGCGGCTCTTGCTAAAACACAAGCTGACTCCTCCACTCCCATGTGTTAATCCTTGCCATAGCTCCTCGCTGCCCTGGGGATGGAGTTGTACAAGCCCCCTTGGCCTGCCCTGCAAGCTGCTTGTTTTGTAGCCCCTGCTGACTTCTGTAGCCCCCTGCCCCAAGCCCCCCAGCCCAGCTTGAGCTTCAGCCTGGCTGAAGTTCTTGTAATTCCTTAAATATGACTTGCTCTGTTCCACCTCTAGACATTCCCTCTCTTTATTTTCCTCTCTGCCTTCACCTCCCTGATTCCCACTCTTCCCTCGTCTCACTGAATATTACCTTCAACAGAAAAGCTTCCAGATCTCCAGGCTCTGCTCCTGTGTGTCTGGGGACCGCAGACTTATCCCATTGTAAGGATTACTGCATGTCCCTATCATTTTCTGTTTATTCTCTTTCTCTGTCTATCTCTCTCTCTCTCCCCTTCCCTTCCTCCCTCCAGGATGTGAGCTCCTGCAAGGCAGGGACCACATCTCTTATTCATCAGGCATTCACAGTGCCTGGCAGAACACCAGGCTGTCACATAAATGAAATGTGTGAGTGACTAGTGAATGAATGAATGAAAAGGGGCATGAGTTACTAGTGTACACTCACCAGATTAACATGAATGAAAGAATCTGACAATAACAAGTCAGTGAGGATATAGCACAGTGGACATGTGCATTTCTTTGTGTGTGTGTGGGGGGGGGGGGGGGCAAGTTGGCTGTATTTAGTAAAGCCGAAGAATTTATCCCACAACCCAGCTATTCCGCCCCTCTGTATCCTAGAAAAATGCATGCAGAATGACACTAAGAGACATGCAACAATGTTCAAAGCAGTATCCTCCACGATAGCCTCAAACTGGAAACAACCCAAATGGCCATTGACAGGAGAGTAGATAAAGCATGGAATACTCTACAGCAGTGAAAAGGAATACATTCTAGCTACAAGCAGCAACATGTGATTTCACAAATGTAATTCTGAGAGACAAGAAAGCAAGATAGAAATCATTTATATGGTATGATTCCATTTAAATAAGGTTAAAAAACAAATGAAATTAAACTATAATGTTAGGTGATAATTACATGGGTGAATCAACCCTAAGGACATGAAGAAGAGGTGGTATATATAAATGGGATACTACTCAGCCATAAAACAGGAGGAAGTTTTGCCATTTGCAGTGACATGGATGCACTTGGAGGGCCTTATGCTATGTGAAATAAGTCAGATGGAGAAAGACACATACTTATGATATCACTTATGTATGGAATCTAAAAAATATAATAAGCTAGTGAATATAGCACAAAAGAAGCAGACTCGCAGATATAGAGAACAAACTAGTGGTTACCGGTGGGGAGAGAGGAGGGGGAGGGGCAATATAGGGGGAGGGCAGTAAGAGGTACAAATTATTGGGTTTAAAATAAGCTACAAGGATATATCATCCAACATGGGGAGTAGAGCAAATATTTTATAACTATAAATGGAGTATAACCTTTAAAATTTGTGAATCACTATACTGTACACCTGTAATTTATATAATATACATCAACTATACTTCAACACGAAAATAAAAAATAAATAACAGCAAGGAGGTAATCATCACAAAAGCAGGTAGAGTGGTTAACTCTGGAGGAAGGGTTAGGGGGAGAAGTTACAATCAAGAAAGGGCATGTGGGCATAAAAAGAATGAAATGATGCCATTTGTAGCAACATGGATGGACCTAGAGATGATCATACTAAGTGAAGTAAGTCAGACAGAGAAAGACAAGTATCATATGGTATCATTTATATCTGGAATCTAAAATATGATACAAATGAACCCATTTACAAAACAGAAACAGACTCACAGACATAGAAAACAAAGTTATGGTTACCAAAGGTAAAAGTGCGGGCGGGGAGGGATAAATTAGGAGTTTGGAATTGGCAGATACAAACTACTACATACAAAAGAGATAAACAAGGTCCTACTGTACAGCACAGGGAACTATATTCAATATTTTGTAATAACCTACAATGGAAAAGTATATGGAAAAGAATATATATGTATAACGGAATCACTTTGCTATACATCTGAAACTAACACAACATTGTAAATCAACTATACTTCAATTTTTTTTTTTAAAAAAAGGGGCATGTGGGGACTTCTGGGGTCGTGGTGGGTGGTTCCAGAAGTGTTTGCTTTATAATTATTTGTTAAGCTGGACACTGATGTTTTATGTCCTTCTGCATGTGTGCTGTATTTCACAATAAAGAAATAATGAACACATGAATGAATAAACAAGAGTCTTCTGGGGGTCCTAGTTTCTCTTCTCTGCTCTGCTCCCCCAACCTAGCTCAGGGCTGTCACAGAGCCTCGCACAGTTGGGCAGAGACTGGGTGCCCCCCACTCTCCACCACCTAGTGCTTCCAAGCTTCCCCATCAGTGAGTGGGGTTGGGCCGGGGCAGTGGGCAGGGGGCCGGCCATACCAGGCTCCCCAGTGAGTGGAGCTGCCTGGCGGGCTCTGCCCACCCCACTCTGTGTCTGGGCTGAGGCGCTGGGCTGCGATGCGCTCTCAGCTAAGGGATTGGATTCCCTTATCTCTCGGGGGTCAGTCCCCTGTGGCAGGGCCTAATGTGAGAGCAGCAGACCTCAAGTAATGACTCGCCCGATAGGAATCAGCCCAGCTCCCCACAGCATTTAGTCTCTGCCAGCCTCGCCGGCTTCCCTGGCTGCGCGGCTCTCAGTTCTCGACAGAACCTGGGATGGAGGGGCTGGTGGGTGGGTGGCTGGGGAGGTGGGGGACTGGGCACAGCCACCAGGGGCTTGGCGGGGAGCAGAGAGTGGAAAGGCCTCCTAATTCAGAAGCACAGAATCTTGCTCTCCAGGCTCAGAGGAGAAGGGAAAGACCTGTCACTCCAGACCCCAGCTTCTCCGTGCACAGTTGTAGGTGTCCCTCAGCCTGGGCATGGCTGTAGCCTCTGGCTGTAAACCTGTGATATCGCTGTATCAGCTCCCCGCCCAACACCCACACCAGGATCCCTTTGCAAGCTTGGGTCAGTAGCGGGTCACACGCAATAAGCAGGACAGGGAGGGGCCGGTGGACAGATGGGGGCTCATTCTCGGCAGGAGGCAAGGTGAGGGGTGGGAAGGTAACCGCGTTACTTGGATATATGAAAAATCAGACGACTCTGGGGCCGCCCTCTGCAAGAAGTATGGTTGGAGTGGGGCAGAGGTAAGTGGGTGACTTGGGTAGACAGACGGACCACTGGGGGAGTCCCTCTTTTGGTGGGAAGCCCACAGGGCAGCTTGGGGTCTGAGGACAACTTGGAGAGATGATCAGACAGACACACAGATACACCTCCTTCCTCTGGGAAGTCCTCACTCACTCTGCGGGAACCGGGGCGGGTTGTCATTGACGTCAGTGACCACGATGGTGACGGTAGTGGAGCCCGAGAGGCCGCCCAGCTGGCCCGCCATGTCTGTGGCCTGGATCACCACCTCATAGCGCTCCTGGCTTTCGCGGTCAAGGTCGGGAACGGCCGTCCGGATCACGCCTGTGGGAAAGGGAGGGTGAGGCCAGGGATGCCCCCAACCAGCTGCCAGCTGATACGGAGACCAGTCCCAGGAAGGGGCTGGGCTCATTCAAGTTTAGGAGGGGAACGGCTGACACAGCAGACAAAGATATGGCCACCGTGCCAGCCACCACCACACACATGTACATTCATACACACGCACGCTTATACAGATAACTCACTCATACTCAATACTATACACACACACTCAATACTACACACGCTCACACACACAATATTCTTTCATGCATACACATACAGCTATCAGATTTGTACACACACATTTTTAAACACATACCCCTCCCCCCACATATACATACACACACTCACACACATTTATACCCAGACACACTAACACAAACTCGCTTTCACACACACTCTCATACATGCTCCCACACTTTCAAACACACATTCACACACACCCATATTCACGTGCAACACAAAAGCAATGGGATATGGACTATTTGGTTTACTGAAAAGAGGTGTAGGGACTAGAACCAGCCACTGTGTGATCTCCAGGGGTGACCGATCCTACTTTGGGAGCCTCGGTTTCCCCCTGGGAGGGTGAAACCTGACCCTCTTTGCCAGGGCCCTCCTGTGCCTGACTTGTCTGTATGGGCAGCACTCAGTCCAGAGCCAGGCCTGGAGCAGCAGCCTGGTGAGTGTGCAACAAAGTGAACTGGACTCACACTCACATGCATCCACACTCACTATGGAGTCACACTCACCTGCACATGAACATTGATGTGTCTCACACATGTACTACAGGTCACACACACATGCACACTCATAGCTAAGAATACACACTCTTATTCTCACACATACTCCTCCATGATTAAGTCACCCCAGCCCCCTCCCCCTAGGCCTGGCCCTAGATTCTCTGTCCAGGCACCGGCTGGCCAATCGCTGATCAGACAATCCTTCAAGCTGTTTGTGGAAGCAGCGGGAGGGGCAGCATGAAGGGGGTGACTGCAAGACTGATTCTGCAAAGGGAAAGGCTCGGCTCCTTGTCTCCCTGCCAGTGGGAGCCCGGGGGGAGGGGGGAGTTGATGAGGCATTCAGAGTCTCTCCCACCAGCCACTCCAACCTGCCAAGCACCAGGTGGTGACAGGTGGTGCCCAGGGCCTGAGCGCCAGGTGGAGTCATGCACCAGCAGCCCCAAGATGCGCCCCATAAAACCCAATCTCTGACTCCTGATGTCCCCAAATGGCCCCTAGACACCAGTAAAGGCAATGGAATGGGAGGAGAGGCTGTAGAGTGTGTGTGTGTGTGTGTGTGTGTGTGTGTGTGTGTGTGTGTGTGAAGCTGGGGGAGCCCAGGGTGGGGCACCTAGGGGGTGGCCCTGCTTTTGTGGGATCACATGGAGGTATGGAATATGCAGTCTGTCTAATCAGGGGTCATACAGACCCCCTGTCAGTGGCCTTTGAGACTTCTCAGTAAGCTCCTTCCTGACCCCTCCTTGGCCAAGACTCCTCCTTTCCAAGGGCAGGCGAATCTTGGAAGCAGATGAACTTGGGATAAATCCCAGATCTGCCATTTGTTGACTATGTGATCCTGAGCAAATCCCTTCACCTCTCTGAACCTTGGCTTACTTATCTGTAAAATGGGACAACCACAACACCTTCCTAAAGAACAGGATTTCTCCCAACTTGGCACCACTGACATTTTGGGCAGGATAATTCTACCCAGTAGATGTCAGTAGCAGCACCTTCCCCCTACCCCAACTCTGGTTCCAGACATTGTCAAATGGTCCCTGAGGGAAAAATTGGTTGAGAACCACTGGTGGAGAGTTTCATCTCATGAGAACTACACATGACAATAACAATAATGGACATTGATGTGCATTTACTCTGCACCTGGCACTGTTCTAAGCACCTTCAGTGAATTGTTTCATTTGATCTTCTTGACATATCTATGAGGAAGGTGCTGTGACAGTACCCATTTTACAGGTGAGGAGATGGAGGCACAGACAGCTTAAGTAATAGCCCAAGGTCACACACGTAGAAAGCACACAGTCAGGATGCCAGCAGGCACTCTGGGGTCAGAGTCCTTGCTCTGAACTGCTCTGCTGGACCACTGTAAGGATGGAGTGTCCCTGCCTAGATCGCTGGGTGTCCCCTGTCCCACCCACTATGAGGTACAAGGGGAGAGCCCAGGCCTCTGAAAGAGTGATACTACTTATGTGGCCCTGTCTCAGGTCCCGGGATATCCTCCTTGCTCGTCTTAGTCCTCATCAGGCAAACCACGTTCCAATTATGCAGCAGGCCCTCCTTGACCCATCCTCCAGGAGCTGCACTCGACACTGGGATTGGGAGGAGGATGCCCTCCTGGGGATGAGGGCAGACTCAAGGCCTCAGCTTGTCTCTTCGCTGATTTGCAGCCCCGAACCTCAGGGGCTGTACTGGGAAGGTGGGCCTGTTGTGTCCTCTACCCTGGGGGTTTGGAAGGAGGGAAAGCAGAAAGGGAAGAGAGAGGAGAGGAAGAAGGATGAAGGTGGCAGAGAGGGAAGAAGAGAGAGAGAAGAAAGAGAGGAACATAGTGAGAGTCAGACGGGAAAGAGTCAGAGAGAACCTTGTACCTAGAGACAGAGAGGAAGGGAAAGGAGGGGAGGAGAGGGGAAGGGAGGGGGAGGGAAACCTACAGAGACAGAAAGAAGGACAGAGGACAGCAGTGAAGCCAGAGAGAAATACACACACCTGGGAGGAGGCACTTGGAGAGAGATCCACCAGGAGAGAAACAGAAAGGAAGGAAGGAAGGAAGGGAGGAAGGAAGGGAGGGAGGGAGGGCAGACAGAGAGGCAGAGTGAACAGACCTTCTCAGGGATGCTAGAGAGGCAGAAGGACAGGAAGGGGTGGAGACAGATAGTGGGAGGGAGGAAAGGAGAGCGCAGACAGGCAGGTTGATAGGGGAGTGATCACCGGGTCAGAGACAGGGGCTCCCTGCATGAGCCAGGCAGAAAGGCAGCAGGGGAGCAGGCCAGTGGAGCACTTACTATGTGCTCAGCTTTGCACACATCATTTACATCTAGGATCTCACTGGTGCAGAGGCTGGTGATGGAATCAGGGCCACTGTGCATCTATGAGCTTGTGGACCAAAAGCTCAGTGACCCTGGTTCTGAGTGGGGCTTGGAGCAGGGGTCTGGCTAAGGTCCACCCCTGTGGGTGAGGAGCCACACTCGTGTGGCTGGCCTCCTTACTATCCCTGCCACTTCCAGCTCCCGAGGATCTGGGGACACTAAAGTCTTTTCATTTGGAAACTGGCCAGGAAGCTTTGTTGTGTGTGTGCTGAGGTGCCATCTTTGGGCAACTAGGAGGTGGGTATCCAGAGGTCACGTGGCCTCAGGCCCCTGCTCCCAGGGTCGCAACCAGTGATAGGTTGCTATGGTGATACCTCCTGATGAACTATATCCCTGCTGGGATCCACGCTCTTGAGTCATGCCTCATACGCTGACTCTGGCCTTGACCATGCGACTTGCTTAGGCCAATGGGACATCAGCAAGTGGGACAAAAGCAGAGGCCTGATAAGCCCGTGTGCTGGGACTTGTCCTCTTAGAATCCTGAGGCCACTGTGTTGTGAGGAAGCCCAAGATGAAAAGCCACCTGGTGGGCCCAGCCGTCCTAGCTGAACTGCCAGCTGACTGTTGCCATGTGAGTGACCCCAGCCAAAGAACTGCCCAGCCAATCCCCAGAATTGTGACAAGTAGTGAATTGTTGCTGTTTTGAGCCACCATGTTTTGGGGCGGTTTGTTATACAGCAGTAGATGGTTAATAGAGGAATCGAGTTCCCCAGCTCATTCCTCTTCTGGACTCAATCGTGCAGCCGCATTTAACTGGAGGGTCAGCTGGCTGGAAGGTCCCAGATGGCCTCACGTACATGCCTGGCTGTTGGTCCTGGCTGTCAGCCAGACCTTCTCTGATCCTCCAGAGAGCTGGGCTGGCTTCCTTATATGGTGGTCTCAGGACCATGTTCCCAGAGAGGAGTGAAAGTTGCAAGGTCTCTTAAGGCCCAATCTAGGAATTTGCAGATTGTCACTTCGGCTACATTCTACTGATCAAAGCAAGCCATGAGGTGGCCTGGATTCAAAGGGTAGGGAAATAGAGCCTCTCCCCCACTTGATAGGAGGAGTGGCACAGCCATTTTACTGAGAGATCAGTTAGAGGACGGGAGGAATTGATGGCATATTTTGCTGTCTACTCTGTCCCACTCCCACTCTACTTTGTGATGCTGGGGGAAGCGTCCCAGAGGCTGGTGCCCAATTCCCAAATCAGCCTGTGAAGTTGTTCTTAAACCATCTGGTTCTGAAAACTCATTCACTGACTCATTTATTAGACTCTTCCTGAGGGCCTGCTATGTGCCAGGTTTCATAGACTCAGATTTTTGGAGTCAGATGGATATGGGTTCAAGTCTTCTTTCCACCGCTGACATGTTATCTGACTCTGGGCAAGTTCTTAACTCTCTCTGAGCCTCAGTTTCCTATTCTGTAAAATGAGAACCAGTTAGAAGGGCTGTTAAGAGGGTTAAATGAGACAAAGCTTCTAGAAGCTGGTCCCACATTTTGAAGATACGTTGAGGGTACCCCCTCCTCAAGCCCTGGGCTGAGTACCTTACATAAAGAAGTTCCATGAGGGCAGAGACCCATGTTGGCCTGGTTCATCATCTTATCTATAGGGCCTGGCACATAGTAGGTGTTCAAGAAACATTTTGACCTACTCCCTTAAACTCTCTGCCCACCCTCTCGCAGCCTGAGTGTAGCTGTCTATTTGTTTCTGGCTTCTCTGTTGGAACAAAAGCCCCATGAAGGCAGAAACCAGATCGAGTCCATCAACCTGACCCCAGGATCTGGCACTTACAAAGGTTCACTTCATTCCTTCCCAGTTAAGAATTTGCAGCCGGAAAATTGAAGTCTCTGGGAGAGGCTTTCTATTCTTGCCGAGGTGGTGGTGGGCGGGGGCTGGTAATTAGAACCTGGCCTCGCTCCCCACAGCCTTGTCCTCACCCATCACCCCCGGTTCCTGCTGTTGTCCTCCCTGCCCCTGCTGTCCCCTCCAAATTCTGCAGAAGGGGCCCCGGGGCCCAAGGGATGCCTCATTAGCCCGCAAATGCCACCCCTATTTTCCCTGTGGGGGGCTTGCTGGCAGGTCTGGCCTTTAAAAACATACAAGTTAATTCTTCCTCTGGCACAGGCCTCGTGGCGCCCCGCCTCCTCCCTTCCCTCACACCTTCCTCTCAGGCCCCGTTCCGGCTCTGCTCCCTGCTATCTGCACAGCGAGAACAGACTGTACCTCGCAGCAGCTGCTAAATATAGACCCGCATCAGCGGAATATTCCTGGCTGGGGAAATGGAACTGGGGCTGGAAATGGCACCAGGGTGGCTCCTACCATGCAGCTGAAGGCAAGGGGAGGACAAATCAAGTCCTTCCTGGGCAGTGTCAGCAAAGACCCTTTCTGACTGAGACAGCCATAGGACCCTAGAACAAGGACCCTATCTGTGTTTTATCACTTGCCTTGCCTGGTGCCCACTTTCTGGCTTCTTGGTAACCGTTCCTGCCCTCCCAGGCTTCACGGCCTCCCACTTGCCACCCTCCTCCTGACTCTCTGCACTGGGGGATGTTCCTTCCAGAATCTGGCCATCCTCCTCACTCTTGGAGTCTGATGCTTTATCTGCCCACCCCTGCCACCTCCCAGCCTCAGTCTTGGCCCTTCCCTCGTTTCTGTGTTCTATCTTCCCCTCCCCACCTTAAAGCTGGTCAACTCTAAGGGTCTCACCTTGGGTTGGATGGATGAAGTCACCACCACCACCATCATCATCCCCTTGGTTCACGTTTATGTACCAAGTATGGCACTGAGCACGTCACACACTCGTTGTTCCCCAGCCTGCATGTTCTTTCCTAGAGAGAGTGGCCCACATCCTCACTTTGTTCAGGACTCAGCTTCCATGTCACCTCCCCAGAAAGGCCTGTCCTGATTTCTTCCTCTTAGTCTATTCTCTTACCCTGTTTATATGCCTTCCAAGCACTCACTGCTGCTCAACATTATGTGCTTACTTTCCATATTTCCTACTTGAATAAAAGCTCCATGGGGGCAGGGTCTTGGATTTGCTTGCTGCTTCATTCCTAGAGCCTAGAGCAGAGCCGGCCACATACAGGCACTCAGTAAAGAGTTGTTGAGTGAAGGAATGAACTCTCCCATTGGATTCTCACGTCATGCGAGATGAGTATTATTATCTCTCTCGTGCACATGGGGAAACGAAAGCTTAAAGAGCCCCAGCCGTTCTTGGAGCTCCAGGCCCATATTTCAAATGGCCTATTCTAGATGTTTCTTTCCTCTTCTCTCATTTTTAAGAAGCCGATATCATTAAAGCTCTGTATCAGATCTCGGAGCACATTCAGTAATTCCTCTGCCTCTAGACAGTTTTCTTAATCCACATTCCTCCTTCTGTTTCTGTAGGTGGTACCCCTTCCCATCCCAGGCCCCAAAGTTAAGAATCCCCAGATTTTTCCCTCAGCCTAGTCCCGTACATTCATCCAGGTCCCCCCAGGTTTGCCCTTTGCAGGATCTCACTGCCATCCCTCATTCCCCCTCCTCAGCATCTCAACTAACCCTCCCTACCAATCCTATAGCATCTCTGGCTCCCTAACTAGATGAAGTAGGTTCAGGAGTCTGGGTGGGTGCTGAGAATGGGTGAAGGTTTTGGTTTTTGCCTTCGGGACTCTCTACTGGGCACCCCAGAATGCTGGGTCTCCCTGAATTCAGTTCCTGCCTCTGAGCCATGCTATATGGCAGCAGCCCGAGGGATCTTGTTAAAATGAAAACCCAAGCATGTCACTTCTCAGTTTAAAAGTCATCAATGAACCCACAGTGTTCGTGAGGGGGAGGGGGAACAGGCTCTCTTGCATGTGGCTCTCGGGAGTGTAATCTGGTATATTTTGGCATTATCTATCCAGATTCCAAACGCACCTGCTCTTTGACCCAGCTTTTCTACTTCCTGAAAATTATCCTGCAGATACACCCGCACAATCACAAAATGATATATGTATGAGGTTATTCACTGTAGCATTGTTCGTTGTAGCAAAAGATTGGAAACAGCGTAAGTGTCCATCAATAGGGGACTGGTGAAATAAATTTGAGTATATCCACAACAGCTGTTAAATAAAGGAATGAGGAAACTCTTTATGTACTGATATGGAATAATCTGCAAGATATATTGTTAAGTGAAAAAGGCAAGCAGTGTGTATAGTGTGTGTTTATAGCTACCATTAGTGTAAAAAAAAATAAAACAAATACATGTACCTATTTCCTTGTACATACATAGAATAGCTCTGGAAAGATACACAAGAAAATTACACTGGTTGCCTTGGGGATACAGACTGGGTGGCTGGAGGACAAAAAAGGGGTGAAGAATTTCCACTAAATACAAATTTGGACTTTTTGAATTTTGAAGCGTGAAATATATCGTCTATTTAACAAAAACTTAATTTTTTCAAGTGAATGAGTTCAAGGTCTCAGGATATATACACTAGATTACTGGGGAGGAGGGTGGGAATCCCTTCCTTCCTTTCTTCCTTTTTAAAAACATTCCTTTAATGTGTGAATGTGTTCCAAAATGTATTAGTTTTGCAAGGAGGAAAGAATAATGCAGATATTATGTGTAAGAGAATGCAATTATAGACTGGAATCCTCAATCCCTCCCCCTGAACAAAACAAACACACAAACAAAAACCCCAAGCCCAAATTCATCAAACACCCTCCCACCCCATTGCCCTTAGAATAAAATACGAGCTCTTCATTCTGCCTCACACGCGGCACAGTCAGGCCCCTGTCAGCCTCTCCACAGCTCCTCTCAACAAGCCTCTTCCCCAGTCCTGAGTTGCTTACAATTCCCCTCATGCCTCAGGCTGTTCTCTTCCTCTCGGCTTTGCCTGCACCATGCCCTCTGCCTGGAATGCCCTCCTCTGAATCTCAGTCTGGCCAATACCTTCTTATCCTTTGGAGATTGCTGCTACCGCCTCCGAGAAACTTGCATCCTAATTACCCATGCAGATGCCTGTCCCCCTGCCCCCACTGGATTGTGAGCCCCCTGATGGCACTGGATAAACATTCTGTCTGATGTCTCATCCCCCGCCTCCTCCTGTCCCAGGGACACAGAGAGTACTGCCCTTGGCTTCGGCAGCTGCTCCCAGCTGCAGGACCTTGAGTGAACCACTTCACCTCTCTGAGCCTCAGCCTCCTCCTTCTGTCCTCCCAGCCTCTCTCACCAGGTCCCTCAGAGATGTACTCAGGTTCCAGGTTCAGAGCGAGTAAAGTGGGGGACGGTGGGTGGAGGTGCTGCACTATTGCTTACTTGTGGTAGGGGAGGGCAAGTAAGCCAGGAAGCCATCCTTCCCTAAGGGGCTCGGTTTCTGTCTTCTCATCAGTTCTTTAACAGCTGCCACATGAACAGAGCTTTCATAACTGCTGAAAAGGTGCCCTTCACCAGCCAACATTGCGTTCTGCGCCCCCAGCCATGGGCCCCCAAGCTACCCTTATGACCATGACCGATCCCATATGGGCTGTGGACACGCCTTCCTCAGTTTAGCTCCAAGTGCAAGAAGGGCCACTGAGTTCAGATCTCCAAAGTCTTTTCAGAGGACCCATAGTAGCTGCCCCTGCCTTTTTGTTTTTGCGCCAGTCTTACAGGCATCCCCCGCCCCCATCCTTTTCTTTTCCCCCCTCAGTTCTTCTCTCTTTCTGCCTGGCTTCCCCTTCCTCTCTGAGACCCAGGGTCTCAAGGAGCGGGCAATTTGCTTCGGTGTGCCCTGTCCCAGCCTCAGCGCTGTTTGGTTGGAAGGCCGAGAGTAGATTTTGGCCCGCCCAATCTGACCCCGCCCCTTGTGCCACTCCTCTGGTCCCGCCCCCGCTCCACCCCTTTGGCCTGGTCCCACCCCTCACCGGTCTTGGGGTCCACGGTGAAGTGGTGCTCGCCATCCAGCACGCTGTACACCAGCCGAGCGCTGCTGCCGTAAGTGGGGTCATCCGCATCCGAGGCCATCACCTGCATCACCGACGTGCCTGGGCCCGGGGGACCAAGCGAGACATAGGTCAGCTGGGGCCACTGTGCCCGTCCTCCCTGCCTCTCCCCACCCCCAGAGAAGCTGGGAGAGGAGACCTAAGCGGCAGGTTATTGAAGCCAGTCCCCTCACAGTCCCCGGGCCCACATTAAGCCCCAACCCACTTCCTGATCTGGGGCCTTCCTAATGGCACAAGCACTACCATGGAGTCATCTGGATTCAAATCTCCCTTTGGCGGTTCCCAACTGTAGGACACTGGCAAGGGAAGGCAGCCTCTCTGAATATCAGTTTCCTCTTCAGCAAAATGGGGTACTCCTAGTCCTTGGTTCATGACAGAACACATTTTAAACTCCCAGTGCAGAACAGGCTCAGAGCAGCCTCTCAATAAGTGATGGAAATGGTGATTTTCACCAGTTAAGGTCATCACAGAGTTAGAGATAGGAAAGGAAACCAGGCATCTTCCTCCCAAAGCAGGGGTCTTTCTAGCCCCTCCGGATTTCTCAAGGGAATTCTGCCTTCTCCCTCCTCATCCCCATATCCCCCTATCCTCGCCATGGAGAGGTGTGAGGGGGGACATCCCAGAAGGACAGCCAAGTTCATTGGGGTTCAGGGGGCAGTGTCTCCTGGCCCCTAGGCAGAAGAATAGCAGCATCCAGCTTTCGCTTTGGGAAGTAGTTGTCTGTGGGCCCTGGTGCCCTCCTCGCCCCTCCCCTGGGTACAGACAGTCCCCGCCCCCCGACACACACTTCTCCTTATGCTCTGCACGTAGGCTGCTGGGGAGAGTATAAATTGGATAAAAGTCCATCAAACAGTGGCAATTAAGTTATTGATTTTCGACGCTGCCTCATTAAACTGGGAGCTTCTCTCGGCCTGTCCCAGAGATGGCTCTAATTTGACATCATGTTCAATTTGACGAAAGCAGGGCTTGGGACGTGAGGCTGGACAGGTGGGGGTGATGGGAGGGGTGGGGGAGGGGTTAGATGAAGGGGAAGGCAAAGCAGTGTGGTCCATCCAAACCTTTCTAGATGGAAAAGCTAAGGTGGAAGACCCAGGAGGGAGTCTTGGGGGCTCAGGATATAACCCAAGGGGGATGAGACTCAGACCTCAGCTTCAAGGAGATGCCCTCTTCTAGGTACCCTGCTGGTGAGGGGGTGGAACCCAGGTCCCCTGAAGTTCTGGGTGGGGCCCTCCCGGTGGGCTGGGCTCTCTGGGCCAGCAGGGTGGCATGCTGGGGTGGGGGGTGAGGCCAGTTCACTGCCTGGCTAATGAGTGAGGCACTGGAAGTGCTACTGCAGCAGTTCTCTAAGCCCAGCCGCCGCCTGCCTCTCCCGCCTCCAGCCTGGGGCCCTCGATCATTCCAGACAGACACATGTATTTATTTTTCACTCTTTTGCATTTCTCATTTCCCTCTCCATGTCCCCCTCCTCCCAGCCTGCTAAGCCGGCCCTGCAATGCGCCTCTTTCTTTGGTGGCTCCAGCTCCACATCAACCATGTCAGAGTTGCCTGGAGAAGCTGGGGAAGAGGTTTGGGCAAGGCCCCTTCCTCTTGATGTTTGGTAACCCAGGAATCTCCTATTTAGGGCGAGGGCAGGATCCTAGGTGCCTCCCAGTATACAGAAAGAAGAGAAAGAAATAAACTCTATTGAGCACCCACTACATGCCTGGCTTCACCAGCCACTTAAACCCATCATCTCTAATTCTCATAGCATCTCTGAGAGGCAGAGTGGGCCCCTCTACATCACAGGTGAGGAAAAAGGTCAAACAGGGGAAATGACTTGACTGAGGGCACAGAGTGAGGAAGCAGTGAGACTTGAACTCAGGACCCTTTAAGGATAAAGTTTGCTGGGAGCCAGTGTCAGCACAGGCACAGTGGCTCTGGATGGTGGCTTGTGTACTGAATCACAATCAGGGATGACTCTGCCACTTATTAGCAGTTTGACCTTGGGCATGTCATGAACCCCATTTTTGCCTCAATTTCCTCATTTGTGCAATGAGGCTGATAGTACCACCAAACTCTTGGGATTGGTTTCAGGATTCAAGTAGATTTCTGTATTCAGCACCGAGGACAGTGCCTATCCCATGCTAAGAACTCGATAAATACAGGTTGTCCTCTCAGGAGGCACTGCATGCCTGTATACAACGGAACAATCGTGCCTCCTGCAAAGACAAACTGAAATGAGAGAAGATACATAAAGCATTAGGCTCATGGTGAGTGCTCAACAGAGACTGTTGTACTGTTATGAGAGAGGGTCTCCCTGTCACTCTCCCCTGCATGTTCCCCCCACCCCAGGCAAGGCACAATGCCAGGCTGAGTGACTCCCCAGGGACATGGCTGAGCTAGCTCTCTCTTTCTTTCTCTCTCTCTCCCTGGCTGCATCCCAGGGACTCCCGCGGGGATGATGGAATCATTTCCCCAATCTGGGATTCTTTATTGCAGCCATTACACTTAATGCCAACACATGGGGATAGTGAAGGGTCAGTGATTCACCACTGGTTCCCCAGGCCTCACACCCCCTCCTACCTTCTTCACAAGTCAGGAGCTCCCCAGAACTGGCAGAAAAAAGGATGCCAGGCTTGTGGCTGCTGTAGGACCACCTTGTGCCATGCCCTCAGGTTCAGCAGTTTGCATTTTACATTGCATCATCATGTACACTCTCTCCTTCAGTCCTCACACCAATTCTATGATGCAGTGGCATGCTGGCAAATGTTTAACCATTGGCTCTGGGGAATGGAGGAGTGGGGAGGAATGCCCTGCTTTGTAGTGTTTGCTGATTTCCACGATGTAAATACTCTCACCATGGCCAATTTCAATCTACCAATGTGATATCAAGTCGCTCATGAAACTCCTAAAAATCAATATTTGGCTCTCATGAGCTGATACAAGCCAACTCCAGTACAATCCTGCATCACTTTTATTTTACAGATGAGGAAACTGCTATGCAGAGTGAAGGGTGAAAATGTAAATTAATAATAAGTAATAACAATATCCATTATTATATATTTTATTCAATGATAATGATAGATTTGATTAAATAAGTACTTTGTGCTAAGTACTATAATAAGCCCTTTATGTATATTATCTCATGGAATTTATACAATAAAGCCTTGAGGTAAGCTCTATTAAGATTCCACTTTGCAGGTGAGGGAATAGGGGCTGAGTGAAGTTTAGTAATAACCCCTCTTGTCTCCATTTCATCATTTGTGAAATGAGGGTAATATTACTACCAAACTCAGGATCGTTGTGAAAACTCAAATAGATATCTGTGTTCAGCACCAAGGACAGTGCCTGGCTAAATTCATCTGGCAAGGAACTAGGAGAGGCAGTATTCATACCCAGTCTATCCGATGTCAAAACACATGCGTACCGTGCGTTATAAAGTATTTGGGGGTCAACAGGGGTATAAGTAGACAGACAAGTGAAGAAGGAAGGAGTCAAAGAAAGGAAAGGAAGGGAATAGCAAGGAACTGGATTCAAAGTTCTCCCTCCCTGGAAGGTGGTTCAAGCCCAGATTTGCAGAAGCAGGGCTGGGATTGGCTAGGATGTGCTTTTCGCTGTCCATGGTACTGCCACCCATCCCTTCTGCTACGTGGGGCTAATGGACTAATTCCAGGCTGTCATAGGAAGGGTTGCCCAAAGGATTCTTGGGTAAATAGGATCTCAGAGCCCAGGGCTCCATGTGGAATGTTGAAAACGGAGAGGCAGGTCCCTGGAGAGCACAGAAATCAGTGGTTCTCAACCTTGCTGCACATTAGAATCTCTTAGGAGCTTTAAAATAAAATGATGCTGAGCCCCATCCCAGACCAATTCAGCAGGGCTCTCCTGGGGCAGAACACAGGCAAGGGTATTCTTAAAAGCTCCTGCAGTGATTCTAAAGTACGTTCCAGATTGAGAACTGATGCCCTAGACCCAAACTCTGATTGAACTGATGAAGAAAATGAGTCACAGAGAGGCTCAACGACTTTCCCAAGGTTACATCATTAGTTAGTGGTAGGGAAAGATTCAAGCCCATGTCTATGTAGCCAGCATGTCATACTTGTGGACTCATTGTGCCTGTACTGAGACTGACACCCAGAAGGAAGCAAGAAGGATGACACATGGCACCAAATCAGTATGAGAAGTCAGACACTCCTGTAAGGAGATGCCTCTCACAACTTCATGGAGGCTGGGTGGACTTTGGCATCAGGGACACTTGGGCTCAAATACCACCACTTCACTCTGTGCCCTTGACCAAGTCTTTTCACCTGTTTGATCTGTTTCCTCACCTGTAATTTAGAAGGATACACTCTGCCTCTCAGAAATGCTATGTGGATTAGAGATGATGGATTTAAGTGGCCAGTGAAGCCAGGCATGTAGTAGGGGCTCAGTAAAAGTTTATTTCTTTCTCCTCTCTCTGTATGGTCAGAAGATCTCTGCGGCTGTGTCCTTGGTTCTGAGTAGGAGGCCCTTGGGCACCAGTATCAGGAGGGAAGGGGCTTGCCCACCCCTCACCTCTGATTTACCTGGTTGGTTCTGACATGTTTTGTCATGGAGCCAGAATTGGAATCCATGCTCTGACTTCCAAGCCAGAATTCTTTCTCCTTATGTCCCTTAACCCTTGCTATCTGTAAGACCTACCTGAGGCCCAAACTTGGGCTCCAGAACCCTCAGCTGCTTAGGGTGGAGGTGGTGCCATGTACAGTGCAGCTCAGAGATTAAAGACAAATTCTCACTCCAGCCCTGTCCATGGCTCTCTGTGTGGCTGTGGGAAAACTACCCAACCTGACTGGGCCTCAGTTCCCCTCCGTAAAATGGAGATAACACTTTTATCTTTCTTGCCTGCCTGGGTGAGGGAGACCCCTTTATGAGATGAAAAAGATGAAACTCTTTGGAAAAGAACAGAGTCCTCAACTGAGGTGACCATGTGTCATTATTATGAAGATGTTTGTAATTATTATCATCCTGCCTCTTCCTTACCTCCCTTGGCTGCCCAGCTGGGCTTGGGGAAACCCTCAGCTCACATTTAGCTTCTCAAACATTTATGAAAAATGAGTCCCACCCCCTGCTGCTGCTAGAACTGCGTGGAATGCTTTCTATTAAAAATTAAAAACCACTTGTCGAGTCCTTGGGAACGCTCAGATTACACAGGAAACAAGCCCCTTCTCAAACTCCTCCCTCACCACCCTCCTCCCAACTCCCTCTTTGATCATAACTTACAGTGCCAGCTGACTGGGCTGGCCTCAACCCCACTTCCGGCCGCCCAGCCAGGGCAGCCTAATGTAGATGAATGATACACAGGAGATGCAGGGAAGTGGCTGCACGGGAAGGGGAGGTCGGAGGATAGAGGGGGAGGAGGCAGGCCCAGAGACAAGGGACAGAGAAGGTGGCATAGAGAGATGGGGCCAGAAAGTGGGTCAGAGACAGAGATACAGAGAGATGGACAGAGAGAAAGTGGAGAAACAGAGGTACCCAGACACATCGGGAGAAATTAAGACTGAGAGACGAGGGTCAGAGAGGCAGAGATAGAGACACGGAGAGAGAGTGGGACTGAGACAGTGTGACAGAAAGAGGTAGAATTACAGAGATGAAGTCAGAAAGGAGGGTTATATACAAACAGAGACAGACAGAGATACATAGGAAGCAAAAGGAGAGTGAGAGAGAGCAGGAGGGGGGCAGGGAGAAGAAAGGGGAATTGGCCTGATAGGGTTAGGCACCCCCATGTCAAAAACACTTCTCCAGAGTCTCCAGTGAACCCCTGAACAGCCTCCCCTCACTCTTTCCATCCTCATGGATCTCAGCTGCGGACTCACCTAAGCAGGCAACACTTGTGTGTGTGTGTGTGTGTGTGTGTGTGTGTGAGTGTGTATCTCATCTGTTCCCCCGAGAGAGAGGACTCTCCTACTATCCTAAACTGAGTCCCATACATTCTTCTGTCCTCTCCACACATAAACGGGGCCCTTTATTAAGTAGTCTGGTCACCTTGTTTGCTGGGACAGCAACATTCTAAGTGCCTGCAGTAGCATCCCTCTGCCAGTTGCAGAAAGCAAATATCTTTGGCTTACAATTCAGTTCCATACAGTCACTCAACATCTACAGAGCACCCACTATGTGCTAGATCTTTGAGGGCAGGATGGGGGATTTGTCATCCTTGTACCCACTGCCATGTGGGCATAGAGCCTGGCAGAGAGAGGGTGCTCATGTTGGTTGAATGATTTGTTGATGGAAAAGACAAAGAAAGATATGGGTATTCCTCCCTGTCCAGATGATCTGGGCCACGTGGCCAACTCCTGAGGACCAGGGCTTCTGCTCCCCTCTGCCACCTCTCCACCAGAAACCTCCTGTCCCGTTTCCCCCGATCCTAGGTGGTGAGAGTCAGTGCCGTTGCTAGGCAAGGAGATATTGCACATATAGATCTTCCTGGACTTTAATTAAAAACATCTTTAGAAGTTGCCTCTGCAGAGGCCAGCGATTGATTCCTGGTGTGGGCCTGAGGGCTGGTGAGCCACACTCTCTCTGACTGCAGATGGGACAGTTGGAGGCTCCCAGCCTGCTGCTGCCCTCCCCAAACGAGACCCTTGGGGGACACACTGACTCCTGCCTCCTTCCTTTCCTCTCTGCCATCGACCCCCCAAGCACTGGACTTAGGAATCAGATTGTGTGCCCTCCCAATTTTATTTCCCTTCACCTCTTGAGTCTCAGTTTCCTCAGCTGGAAAATGGAGGTGTCAACACTTAAGAGAGTTCCTGGGAGGATGAAATGAGATTAGGGATGTGAAAGTGCTTTACTCGCTGTGAAGTTCTGTGCACACGAAAGAAATGGTTGTAATTGTTTTCCATGCATAGTGAGGCAAATAGCTTGGGTTCTGATTCCAGGTTCTGAGTCTGGTTCCGGCTCCAGTTCTTACTGTGGAATCTCAGGCAAGTTACTTCATCTCTCTCTGCCTTTATCTCCTCGTTGGTAAAATGAGGACAGTTATACCTGCCCTGCTTATCCCCTAGGATTGTGAGAATAAAGGGAAATAGCTTCGTGAAAGCAGTGTTGGCTGATAGCTATTATTCAGTGAATGTCCCAAGAAGTGCAGACTGTACTACAAAAGCGTCTTTTCCCATCTATTAAAGATGCTGCTCACAGAGGGACCGGGATTCACAGGAGAGCGGCTGTGGCAGGGCCCCTGCCCATTTCCACAGTCTGTTGAGCCTCAATCCCACGGTCCAGCAAGGCCAAGCCTATGGCCTATGTGCCACCACATTCTCCTTCCTCTGCTCCCAGCAGACATCAGATTAGACACCTAATCGATTGTGGCATTCTTCTCTACTGAGCCTGAATGAGACCTCAGACTCCTTCTCAACACCGCCCTATCGTCACTACCAACTGATCAGAGTTGGCACCAGAGATGAAACTGATCTGCTACCACTCTGAAACTGTCTCTTTCTTATTTTTGCATCCCTACATACCTAGCAAAGTGCCATGTACATAGTAGGAAGTATTACATATTTACTGAATTAAAGCAAGTGCTTATTTTTCTATCCCCTTGGGGGCTATTTATTTAAAGTGCTAATAAACATTGGCTTAGTTGGGTGACTCATCTTTGCAGTCCCTCCAGAGCCAAGTACACTGGAGGCCTTGAATATAATGGTTGCTAATAAACATTTGTGGATTTAATTCAATTACTTATCTTTACATCCCCTGAAGTGCCCAGAATAAAGCAGTAGGCTAATAGATGTGTGTTGGATTGAACTTCTCATTTCTGTATCCTCAACAGTGCCAAGTATTTTGTCTTATACCTAGTTGGCACTAATAAGTAGGTGGAGTTGAACTGGGCATGAGAACCCCATAAAATTCTCTTGCTGTCCGGCTGACGGAAGGGGTCTGACCCCTTGACATCAAGAGATTATCTAGTCCAGTTCTTCTCTGCCAAAACTCAATCCATTGCTGATTTCGCCCAGCCTCAAGCTTTAAATTCTCTCTCTCTGCCTATGACTTCCAAAGTTGTAACTCTAGCCCTGATCTTGTTCCTGACCTCCAGACTCAGGGATCCAACTGTCCCCTTGACAATTGCACTTGGATTTCTAGTAGATGTCTCAATCTTAACATGTCCAATCATGAATTCTTAATTTTGTGCTGCAAACTTGCTCTTCCTGGAGCATTCCCCATCTCAGCAATAGCAGCTCCATCCATTCAGTTGCTTGAGTCAGAAAATTTAGCATCATCTTTGTCTTCTCCCTCCCTCCCCACATCCAATCCTTTGCAAACCCTGTTGGTTCTACCTTCAATGTACACTCAGAATCCCGTATCTTCTCACCACCCACTGATCCAAGTCACCATCACCTCTTGCCCTGATGATTGCAGTTGCCTCCTGAGTAATCTCCCTACTTCCAACTTACCCTCTACAGTCCATTTTCAACACGGCAGCCAACAAACAATCTTTTTAAAATGTACATTGGATCATGTCACTCCTCTGCTCCCTCTCTCACTCACAGTACAACCACAAAGCTTTCAATGGCTACAAAGTCCTATGTGGTCCAGCTTCCAATGCCTCTTCCAACTTCCTTGGACACTCTTCCCCTCATTTACTCCTTTCTTCAGCCAAACTGACATCCTTGCTATTCCTCAAACATAACAAACACAGTATGCCTCAGGACCTTTGCACTTGCTGTTTCCTCTGCTTGGAACATTCTTCCTCTAGCTTAGTGCTTCTCCAAGTGTGGCCCTGGAACCGGTAGCATCAGTATCACCTTTGACAGTATCTTTGTTAAAAACGCAAACATTTCTAATAGCCCAGACCTACTGAGTCAGAAGCCCTGGGCAGGGGCGGGTGTGTGTGTGGGTGGGTGGATAGGGGGCACCATCTGTGTTTTAACAAGTACTCCAATTAACTTGGATGCACAACAAAGTTTGAAAATCACTGTTTCACATAGCTCCTTGGTCCACTCCCTTGGTTCCTTCAGATTTTTCAAATGTCCTCTTATAAAAAGAAAGAACTTCCCTGACCCCTCTATCTAAAATAGGACTCCCCTAGTATAACTCCCAACTCCCTTATTCTTCACAGCACTTACACCACAAGGTGTATTAGATATTGGCTTGTACATTTCTTTCCTGTCTCTCTTCCTGCTCTAGATGTAAGCTCCCTAAGAATTCCCAGTGCCTGGAATACTACCTGGCACAGAGTAGGCACCTGATAAATATCTGGGCATGAATGGACCCCTTCAGTGCTCAGAAAGGAAACTGGGACCAGAGAGGGGCAGGGACTTTTCCAAGGTCGTGAAAGGAGCCGGGCCTCCTGACTGTCAAGATACAGGATCCGCTTTGCTGTATTAGGCTTAGCGTGGCTGTGTGGCCCACCTCAGAAGCGTGGCTCATTGGAGGCCCCCCGGCACACTTCCCTTCCCTTTTAAGCTGTGAGTGGTTTAATTTGTGAACGCTGCTGCCTTTCATGTCCCAAGCTGCGTCCCTGCTCCCTCTGATCTCCGAAGCCGCCCAGGTCCTAGTGCGGCTTGTCGGCCCCGCCCCCCTCAACCCAGATCAGGAGGCTCGGTAATTGTGACTGATTTTCAAAGCCGCCTGGAGTCTCCATAAGCACCCCGGTGTTGGATTTGCTTCCCCTTCAAAAAGTTGCTCAAATGAAATAAACTAATTTAATTTCAGCTTCCTCCTTCCCCCTCCTGGGTTCCCCTAGCTTGTCCGAGTTAAGTCCCCACTTTTTCCTGAGTGGAATGGTGAGTCAGTGGGCTGGGAGAGGGAGGCGAGGCAGGACTGGGGCTCCTTGGGGAGCTGGGGGCTGGCTCTGCCTCCTGCTCTCTGGGTGACCTTGAATGAGTCCTTGCCCTTTTCTCTGTCTCATTTCCCCCATGTATGGCACAAGAACCTAGCCACTCCAACAGTCTGGGAGCCAAGCCCAACAACTTGCTCAGTCACTGACTTGCTACGTGACTGTCAGTACATCTCCCCGACCCTGAGCCTTGGTGTTCCCATCTGTTCAACGAGGTTGCTCACATCAGTCCTGCCACCTCTCGGAGCTGAAGTGAGAGTGAAGTGATGATGGGCAAGCCACTGTGATGCATATGGGGCTGCATCTCCCTCTGAACCCCTCATCTCCTTTCATTCTCTATCCTGCAGCAGAGGGAGATTTCTCAAAGGCAAGTCTGCCCACATTACCTTCTTGCCTAAGCCTTCCCCAAGTGCTTTCCTGAAGAATATAATTCCAGCTTTCTTCTCCAGCCTCATCTCTCTGAGCTTTTCCATGTGGAAACATGCAGTTTTGGGTGAAGAGTTTGAGTCCAGTAGTGGGGGCTGCTGGACCTGGGAAGTCAGAGGCTTAAGTTACCTCTGACTTTCTGTGTGACCTTGTACCCATCACTGCTCCTCTGAGCCTCAGTCTTCCCACTTGCAAAATTGATTTCTAAGTACTCCCTGGGCTGGGAAAATCCATGGATCTTTGTCACGGACAATCTCCCAATTGATCTCTCCAGCTCAGACTTTCCTGCTGAAACTGGGTATTGAACTGCCTTTTTCAAGAACTCTACTTGGCTTTCTAATAAGTACTTCCAACTTAGCACATCTGAAATCAAACTCTTGATCTCCTTGCATCCCCCAGATCTGCTCCTCCCACTGTTTCTCCCATCTCAGTAAATGGAGATTCCACCTATTTAATTGCTCAGGTCAAAATCTCGGTAGCCATCCTGGAATTTTCTTTCTCTCACATCGCACATCTAATCCATTAGCAAATGGTTTCAGCTTGACTTTCAAAATAGATCCAGAAGTCGACCGCTTTTCAGTCCCCTTACTGGTACCACCTTGTTCCAAGCCACCATCATTTCCTGCCTAGGTAATTGCAATATCCCTCTCAGTGGGCAATCTGCTTCTGCTCTGACCCCGTCCTCCCCACCAAATCTTCACAGAACAGCCACAGGATCATGTTAAAATTAAATCAGATCATGTCACTCTTCTGAACAAGCCCCTCCACTGACTTTTCAGCTTGCTCAGCATAAAATGCAAAACCCTGACTACGACCACCTTGCTGCATGATCTGGTCTGCTCAGAGGGGATTCAACTTTGGGGCCTTTCCACTGCCTGGAACCCTCTTCCTCCAGGGCCCATGCCCTCACTTTCTTCAAGTCTTTGTTTCAATGCCATCTTCCTAGACCCATGATCTGTTTGTTAACTTGCTTCCTGCCTGTCTTGCTTGGCCAGAATGTACCTTCCAGGAGAGCAGGGAGTCTGGTCTGTCTTCTCATTGCTGTGTCCCCAGTGCCTATGCATATTTGTTAAATGAATGAATGAATCCATTCAATAGATACACAGCACGTCACACGCACGCACGAGTCTTAAAGACTGTGCACATGCACATCTGTACATGCATGAGAAAACATATGCACACCAGATACACGTGCACACCCCTGTGTGTGTGACCACCTCCACCCACATTCACACCCTTGCCGTTCCCTCTTTTCCCACCATCCCTTTGTGCACATCATTTTCTCTGGTCCACTCCCTTCTCTTCCATTACTGGCTACCTGCCTGTTGCCCACCAATCTGCCAGATTTGGCCCAATCTGGGGTAGCTGGGGATGACTGCACTCTTCCCCAAGAACCCAAAAACCCTTGGCCCCTGACATGTAGCTGGAGAGCTGCAAGGCCAAGAGAGAGGCAGTGCCAAGCCCTTGGCCACCGTACATCAGCAAGGGAACATGTTCTAGGACCCCAGGCCACTGCTCCCCGTCCAGCCTGGCCGGCAGGTGACTCAGGCTAACGTTGTGGGGACGGAGATGGTGGCTACCAGTTTGTCCCTCACCCCATGACTCCAGCTCCTACTAAGAGCCCCAGGCTAAGTGGGCTTTGATGGTCAGTCAACTACCTGTGGGCCCCCCAGTGGGAGGGACAGATTCATCCAACCTTTCTTTTCAGGGTCCCGCTGCTGTGTGAATGTGTTGCTGAGTATGGCTGCATCTGAGGTCTTCTTGCAGATGTGTTTTAGTGTGTGTCATGCCTTTTCTACATGGACAACGTGTGTGTGCAGTGCCTCTGGGTGTTTGCGGCCACATCCAGATATGGGCAGCTGAATCTGTCTGGGGACTTGCCATCTCTGTGAGCCTGTGTCCCCAGGTGGCTGGGTCTTGGTGTGCTGAGGCTTCCTGTGGGCAGCAGATGAAGCTGTCTGGGTGTTACTGCATTGACTATGCCCATGCCTGTCTGCTCAACCTCAGAACGGTAATAATGTCTGGTTGTGGCTTTTGCCTGTGTCTGTGGAGGTGGCTGTGTCTGTGCATAAGCTCTTTCTGTATGAGGTGCTGTCTCCTGGGTGGCACTGTCTGTGGCTACGTCGGGTGGAGGGCCATGTCTGATTGTGCGATGGGGCCTTGTTTCAGCTGTGTCCCACCCTGGTTGATTCCGGTGGTAGGTGTGCCCGTGTTCAGCTATGCCTGCATTTATGTGGGGGTGGCGACTGAAGGCCATGCTGTATCTGTGTGGAACTGAAGTCTGGTGGAGGGCCGGGTAAAGGTGGACAACCGTGCCTGTGTGTGTGACTGTCCAGTTGTTGCCGGTGCACGGAGCCATGCCTGAGTGGTGCCAGGGACAGGTGGACAGCTGAGTTTGTAAGTGGGGCTGGGCCTGTGTGACAACGTGTGGGGGTATGAGCATGTCCAAGTGTGTCGCTGTGTCCACATGGAGGTCCATGTCCATATCGGCACTGTGTCCATGTATGTGCCTGAGGTCATCTGTGTCCCTCTGTCCAGGTGGCAGCAGTGACTGCCCAGGACTATGCTTGAGCCCGTGTGGGCACCTGGGCTCACACCTGTAGCCTCTGCCCTGGGACAGCAGTTCCTGTCTCCCCTGTCCCTCCCCGAGGCAGGCTCCCCTTCCTTCTGCTGTTCTGCTGGCTCACCCCATTGCCCCCCCCTGCCTCCCCCTCAGAGCCACCAGAGCCCGCAGGCAGCCCACCTGTGGGTGAGAGCTCGGCCACGCTGCCGATGTAGGGCCCGTGCAGGAAGCGGGGCTCGCTGTCATTGATGTCCTGCACCTTGATGATGAACTCTGACTCGGGCTCCAGCAGGCGGTTGGTGGCGCGATCCCGAGCCTGAGCCCGCAGTGTGTAGAAGGTTTTCTGCTCCCGGTCCAGGCGCTCCATGGCGTGGATGTCGCCTGTCAGCTCATCGATCAGGAAGATGGTCCCAGCACCCTCGCCTGAGATGGTGTACTTGATGGCCCCGTCACCCTCGTCTGAGTCCGAGTGGATCTGGGGAGGCAGAGAAGAAGGCATCGTAGAGACTATGGTGGGAGCTCCTCTGGGCATCCCCCCTTCAAGTTCCACGTCTCTTCTTTAACATACCCACTCTTCAGCGAAGACACTGAGGCTGGGAAGCTACACATCACCCCAGTCCCAGGCCTCACTGACAGGTCTGGAGTATTTCACCAGCCCTGCCCCTGAAATCTACCTTCCCCTCTGAAGCCAGAGCAATCAGCCTGAGGCAGATCTGAACACATCCCCATCCCACTGCTTACAACTCTCAATGGTTCCCTGTTGCCCTTACAAAGAAGTCAAAGCCACCTCCACATCTCTTGGCTCCTGCTTTGAGGACCCTGTCCTTATTTCTCTGCCTCCTGAAAGTTTACTCATCCTGCAAGGCTCAGATCAAATGCTACCTCTTCCCTAAAGCTTTTCAGGATTCCCCCCCCCCCCCGCCTCTGCCACCCCATTTCCCTCCAAAATCTTTGTAATACATCAAGTCACCATCATCATGCTCAGCCTGTAGGATAACTGTAGCCATGCTTTTCAAACCTTAATGTGCATGTAAATAACCTCAAGTTCTTGTTAAAAAGCAGATTCTGACTCAGTAGGTCTGGGGTGGAGCCTCACAGTTTGCATTTCTAACAAACCTCCAAGATGCTGTCCAAGACCTCACTCTGAGTTACAGGTCTAAGCTTCCTAGGCTCAGAGCCCCCAGAGGTTAGGGTTGGGAACTTCTTACTCATCTGCTACCCAGAGAGCCAGCCTCAGGGCTTGGCACATGGTGGGGACAGGGAGTCAAGGGACAGAGGAGGAAAGGGAACCCAAATTGGAGGAGCACCTACTACACGCCAGGCACTGTACTAAGCAATTCACACACTTACCCGGTTCAGAGTTCTTTAAAAAGAAAATCCCTACTAGAGTAGGTTTTGCTATCTGTACTTTACAGAATTTTTTTTTTCTATTTTCCTGCTGAGGATTAGAGAAGGAGGATGATTTGCTCAAGGTCAGACTGCTGGAGAAACTGGTCTCGTCCACAGCCTGGGCTTTCTCACTCTATCCCCAGCCCCTGGGGAGGAGCCTCTGGGGCGGGGGAGAAACAGGACATCCTGGCCTAGCCTGGGTACCAGCATCATCTCCCTGTTGAGTCCTTGCACAAGTGGCTATACCTCTCTGGGCCTCAGTTCCCTCCTCTGTAACATGCGGATCATAATAGCACCTCGCTCCGAAAGGTGCTGTGGGGCTAATTGAGTGTAAAGCCCACATAAAGCCTTTAGCACCTGCTTGGTACAAGGTGACACTTACAATATGTAACAGCCAGCTTGGCAGAGGCACTGCCCATGGAGCGGTACCACAGCTCCTGCAGGGCCAGGCGGGTGCCCTTCGGTTGCTGGATCACGGAGAGGTCGGAGGGGCTTAGGGAGTTGGAGCAAGGGAGAGGAGAGGGACTATTGACCGCAGGTAAGGAGCTTTTTCACTGTGTTAAGAACCACTACAACTACACTGGTAGCTACCAGCTGAAAATCAGCCCTGCCTAACACATAATAAGTGTCCCATAAATGGTAGTGATCGTTATTATTAAATTATTACTAAATGTTAGCCATACATAACTGGGATTTAATCCAGGCACTGTTGAGCTCCAGAACCCAGGCTGTTTTCAGTGCACCAAGATCTCCTGGGCAAGGAACCAGCAGAAAGATTGTTCTCCCAAATAGAAACACCCAAGTCCTTATCCTCCAATGCCCAAATCTCTGGGCAGCTCTCAGCAGAGGAAAACGCATTCTAATGAAACCGGTGACCTTGGGCAGGTCCCTGCTCCTCTCTAAGCTTCTGCAGAGATGGGATGTGAACAAGGACATCCATAAAGCCCCTTTCAGGCCAGGACACCATGCACCCCAGCCCACTCAAGCAGGATAACAGGTGCCAATGAGGTTGTCACGAAGGGGGATGAAAACCCACCCCTTGCCACGCAGGAGGAGCCTGGGTATAAATTCTGCTGGTGGAACTTTGTGTCTGAAAGGTGGATTATAGAAGTGCCATTTGGAAGATTGAATGGCCCATAAACATTTTCATATTTCATTAGCCGATTAATGGGCATCTCTCTCTTTTTGGCGAGTCTGCTGATTCTCAGCAGAAATTGCGGGGAGTAAATGGAGGCGTCGGGTGGAACCTTTCCGGGTCCCCGTCCTGTTATAGATTGCCCCAATTAATGCCCGTCCTGGGCTCCACCGAGAAGCCTTCTTCCTGTCCAGTTACTGTTAATAGATTTCTCATAAGTGGCTGGATTGTAAAAACCTCATAACTCAGTTTAATACCCCCAATAAAATTATCTCAAGACATCGGCCCTGAATCATCGGCAGTGCTGAGGATGAGGAGACCTGTCTCTCCTGTTGGCTGTTTGCACTTTTCCTCCACCTTTACCCAGGGGAGATGGGGACAGGAGAGGGTAAATTTGTTCCCTCTTAGGATGCTTCCACCCACTTCCTAATCAGACCTGTGGCCGGCTTATTTCATCAGCAAACATTCCTGAGCAGTGTGGTGGAAAAGACACCATTCGGGGGAAGGTTTAACAGCTATCATCTTATTTGTCTTCCTCACTGTCATATGAAACATCATTATTCTTCCCATTTCTCAGATGAGAAGAATGAGGCACAGAGAGGAGAGGTCATTTGCTTTGACACCCAGCTAAGTGCGAGAAGCCAGTCTCCTGACCTCATCGCTCACTAATGTTGTGATCATGGGCTTGTTCATTTGACCCCTCTGGGTCCGTTTTTCCATCTGAGAAATCAAAGCAGGTCCTACCTAGCATGGTGAGGATGTGGTAAGGATGTGGTGTCATGAGGATGAAACACGAGCATGTTTGTATGACCTGAACACTCTGGAAGCAGTTGTCTCCTCTTTCTGTCTCCTGGGTCTCCAGCATGTCCCTGCAGCCAGCCATTGATATTTTATCTCAGACCTGGGCCAGGGATCACTTGCCAGTGAGGAGGGGGAAGGAGAGAGTGGAACCTAGTGGTGATGTCATTGATGGTCTTCCGTGAAGCATGACACAGAGCTCACGCTGGGGCCCAGGGACTATTCTCTGGGGACTGCATAGTCAGACAGGGCTGGTCAGCCCAGGGAGGAGCTAAGAGCTTGGAGCTGCAGATTTGGGCTGGGCTGGGGCTGCCTGCCCTGCCTGCCTGGGTGGCTGGCTCTGGAATGGAGCGGGAGTGCCTATGACTCTACCCCAGAAGGGTATTTTCAAGACTCTCAGTTATGAGCTGGGGGCTGGTGAGTGCCTACTATGTGCCAGTTGTGTTGCAAGCCTCTGCAGAAATCTAAGTTAACCCTGTGGCATATGTAAATGTCTCCCCATTTTCCAGGTGAAGAGACTGAGAAGAATTGAGGTCTGTTTGACTCCAAAGCTCAGGTTGGTCCCTCTGCAGCCTCTGGAATCTGTTTAGTCCGCTTACAATGTTTCCGGCTAAGGAAGAGGGAGAAAGGAGGAGGGAGTGCGCTGCGGGGCAGCCACTGGGCTGCATGGCTGGGGGAGAGGCCTGTACCACCCTGTACACTCAGGCCATAGTCATCGGCAGCCTCTTCAATCTGAGCCTCTTATTTCATCATTTGGAAAAGAATTTCAAATCACTTATCAAGAGAGGGGATGGGCTTTGGATTCAGGAATGGCTGGGTGCCAGTGTCAGCAAGACGTTACGCTCCTCTGGGCCTCAGTTTTCTCATCTATAAATGAGACTGATGTTGCTTCCCCACAGATTCCAAAGATTCATCAGATAACATGTGGGAGCTCCTCGCACACAGTAAGTGCTCAGCGCTGATGAGCTTCACTTCCTTTTCCATCACCTGGTCTCAGGAAGGACTGAGGTTCACCTAGTTCATCCCTCCACCCCATCTGACACAAGAACCCCAGGCTCAAATCCCAACACACTAGAGACACAGGGGCCACCATGCAACATCTTCTTGTCTTTTAAACTCATTTTGTTTCTTCATTCAGGCAGCCTTCCCAGATGCCCTCCTATTTGCCCTCCCCCTGCTCTGTACCCTTGCCCCACGCACACTCCCCTCTGCTCCACACTCCTCTGTAACACCTCCGTGTTGCAGTCCATCTGACCAGCTGCCATGGGCCTCAGGGCCTTTGGTTTGTCTTTGTCTGAACTCCCCATGCCTGGCCCACACTCGGTGTCCTGACAATGCGTGCAGAGAAAATACAGGGGGAGTGGGAGAGGTGAGTGTGTGTGTATGTGAGCACACATATGTGAGATTGTGAGCTCCCTGAGGATCAAGCATACATCCGTTTGTTTCTAAAGCACCCAGTACAGGTCACAGCACCAAACATTGACTAAATGAATAATGAAATATACAACTGTCATTAGAATTCCCCAACTGTCTTTGGGGATTTCTGGATGATCCAGTTCCTCTGTTAAATCTCGGATACACAAGAGCTAGGCTAGGAAGGAGAGTCATGGGGCACTTCTAGACCCTCTACCACTACCTCCTTGATATCCCATAGTGATCTTGTGACTCAGAGATGATGCTCTTCCCATTGTATAGATTGGCAAACTGTGGCTCAGCGAGTGCGCACATCCTACTGAAAGCCACACAGCAAATAAAAGACAGCCGGAGGCCTGTCTGACTCCGTATCCTGAGTTCCTTCTTCTGCCTCAAGTGCCGACAGCCCCAGAGTGAATTCCCCCTCCCAAAGCCCCAGCCCTGGATCATAAACAACGTGGAAAACACAAGAGTGATGGCTTCTCATCCCGGGGGGCTGAAAAATGGGATTTATGAGGCCATTAATTACTTCCTCCTAATTAAATCAAAATTAAATGCGAGCAGAGGTACGTTTTCCTTATTAAAGACAATTAAATGGACGGTGCGGCTACGCAAATAAAACGAGTCCAGGATTTAAACGGAAAGCAAATCAAATAAAAAGCCTCCCCCGGAATGAGGGGGTCTGTTCATGCCTGTGCTCCTCGTAAACCAGGAGTTCATCAATTTTCTTTAAATATTAGCAACTTAATTAAATCTGCTCTCCTCCCCACTTTAATCCTGCCGTATATCTAAAATAGATCTCACCGCCCACAGGAGTTGGTCATAAGTGCTGACCCCATAATTCTCTCTTTTAAAAAAAAAAATTAAAAATCCTACAAAATCCACATCCAGCTGACAGAAGCCTCGAGGGAAATTACAGTTTGGAAAAGAGATTAGTCAAAGTACCCAGATTGTATGGAAATGTTGGGAGGTTGCTTTGAGGGTGGGTATTGTGCGGTGAAGGGAAGAGGTGGGTCGGGCTGCCAAGGGGGGCAGGACAGTAGAGGGAGCTGTCGGTGTGGGGCCCTGGCGACAACCACAGGGGGCCCAGTGGTTCCCGCAGGTGCCGACAGGAACCTGGCGGTGAGTGATGGAGGAGGCGGTTGTAAAATAGGTTACCGTTGGGCGCCCAGGGTTCACTGGCGGATGGTGCTGTTGCTAAGCTACCTTTGGAATTCGACAAGGACGGATGCTCCGAGCGGCTCTCTGGGGCGGGGGACGGGGAAGCAATGAATTAACTGAAACCGTGGAGAAGTCCTTTCTCCCTGAAGAGCCAGAGAGCGTGGTATGAGTGAGTGTGTGTGTGTGTGTGTGTGTGTGTGTGTGTGTGTGTGTATGCTGGCATGTGTGCACCCACAACCACTTGTACAAATGTGGGACTCGGCTGGAAAGGGACAGGTCGTTTTCAAGAGGCGGAGCTCATATTCCTAGAGTGAGGGGTGGGTTGGCAACCACCTCCTCCCACTTTGTAGTGAGAAACTGGGACATCAGGTTGCCAAGAAGGCTTTCGGGATTTGGGGCCGGGGTTCATCATATCTGTATATACTCGAGGTGGTGGAAATATCAGGCAACACCTATCATAACAGAAGATGATACTTACTGAGCACATACCAGGAGCTGTCCAGGTTCCTGACACACACTAATTCACTGAATCCTCACCACAACTCTTTGAGGAGGTGCCAGAACAGCCTCACTCAGCAGACAAGGAAACTGAAGCACAGAGAGGTTAGATAACGTGCCAAGGTCAGAGAGGGACTAAGCAGCAGGGATTTGAGTCCTGGCAACCTGGCTCTGGTTGGCCCCCAGCACCACACACTCTACCATCTTTCGTAAGAAAGGGCGCTTTGGGCAAATTTTAAAAAGAGATGGAAACTTCTCTTTCCTCCCTGCATGGAGTGCTTTTCTGGACGTGGCCTTGAGAGTAAGAGACGAGGGCTCTGGGTGAAGATGACGGAGGGGGAAGATAATGTAGTCATGACAGCAGTGGAGATGCTCCAAGAGGTTGTTGTGAAGAGGAGAAGAGAGACCCCCGAGGCCAGGCACAACGCTTGGCTCATGGTAGACGCTTAATACAAGATAGCTAAATTGCACTGGGTCCAGAGCCAGTGTCAGCAGAGCCTCTTCTCTTGGGGTTGGTTCTACCACAGTGTTAGTCTCACCCCATCTCTGCTAATCAAAACTCCCTAGAAAGCTGACTGGGCTTGGCATGATGTTCTCTGCCTCTAGCCCCAGTTTCCCCATCTTACAATGAAAGGATTTACTAGGGCCCTCCCATCACCAACAGACTGTGGTTCAAGGAGACAGGGGTGGCGTTTGAGATAATGGCTAGGCAGACACAGATGGAAGTGGTGAGTCAGTGGCTGGTTTCTCGTATCTTTTCAGGATGTGGGTGGCTGAGGGGGCCATCTCAGAGCCCCAGCTGCTGGGCAAACAGACAGCTGGGCTGAGATGCCTGAGACCATGACAGCAGACATTTAGGCAGATGTGTCAGAGTCCTTCGTTGACTTTCTGGGGTTTTCCTGGACCAAAGTCTCTCTTCCAGGCCTGGAGGTCTTGGAGAGGTTTGGAGAATCAGGCTGGGAATGGCCTCCAACACACTCAAGTTCAAATCCTGTCTAAGCCACTTGCCCACTCTGTGACTCTGCCCTACCTGCACCTGGATTTTCCTGCCTTACAAAAAAGATTTCCACCTTGCAGTTTAAGGGTTAAGTGCTCCATACGGGCATAATGAGAAAACAACCATAAACAACCAACCAGGCGGCAGGCTGAACACTTTCTGTGCTCAGTTTTCTACTTTAATCCTTTTACAACCAGAGGAAGTGGGCTCTCCTGGCCCCACTTTTGCAGAAGAGACTGAGGTCCAGAGAGGTGATGTAACTTGTTTAAGGTAATATGGTTAACGGGTTGGCAGAACCAAGCGTCAAACTCAGGTGTGACGGCTCCAAAGTCTGCATTCCCAGCTACCTCATGCTCAGCTGACACTGGTTCCTCCTTCCCCCTCCCCTCACCCCATTCCACTGTCTTACTGTCCTAGGGTCTGCCACTAGTTTGCTTGGTGACCTTGAGCAAAGACGTGAACCTCCCTGTACTCTGTCAAATCCTCATTTTGCTCAGTTTTGGGGATCAACTTCAGCCACGTGTCCAGAGGGGAGTGTAGCCAAGAACCAGGGATTACTACTGTATCTAGATGGGTGAAAATCTGGGTTCCTGGCAAGACTAACGCACAAGTTTACATCAAGACTTTCCTCTCCTTGACAAAGGTCCTGATCCTTGAGCCTTGAACTGAGCAGCTTGGTCAGCCTCCCAATTCTCAGACTCATTTAAGCACACAGGAAATTCCACAGTTGGTCTCCCTCGCATCTCTGCTGACCAAAACTTCCTGGAAAGCTGGCCTTGGCAGAAGCCAGAGAACTGTCCCTGGGCACTGCCCCGCTTTCCTTGCCCTATGAGCACCCTCCACCTCAACATCGTAACTGCTGACAAGTCTCTGAATAAGCCAGGCTCCCTCAGGCCTCCAAGACTTTGCACAGTCTATGCCCTCTTCCCCATTAGCCTGAACTCCTACTCAAACATCAAAACCCAGCTCAGGCATCTAGAAAACACCTCCACGAAGCCAGCCAACAGAAAACCAGTTATGAAATGCCTCGGTGTCCAGGTACTGACCTGTGAAACTTTTTATGCACCAAGGTATCTCTGCTACTCTGGGGACCCCCCAAATGGCAGAGGCTGGGTCTCACTTGCCTCTGTGAGTGGGCAAGTGAGACCCAGCCTCTGCCTCTCCAGCACTGCACCTGAGAGGGGCTCAGGGATTGAATGGATGAACGAATGTCTTTCTCCACTCCTTATACTCTTAGGACACAATTCTTCAGCCATACTAACCAACATTTATTCAGAGAGTTTGAGAAAGCAGCTTTCATTCATTCATTCACTTAATGAACAGTTTGTGAGCAATGCCTGTGCTAGGCGCTGGGGGTTTATGGTGAGCAAAACAAACACAATCTACTAGGAAAGACACACATTAACTGTGTAATCAAACAAACACATGCATAATTAAGTGTTATGAGGGAAAGATACGGGGACCTCAGAGGGCACACAACAGAGAGGGATGGCCACATGCAGGGGGATCTGTCCCAGCCTGGTGTGGTCAGGGACAGCTTCTCTGAGGAGGTGGCATTTGAATGGAGGCCTGAGTGTGAGATACATAAGCAGTAGAAGGAGCAGGACTGAGCAGTTCCTGAAGAATCTAAGGAGGGGGGTGGTGCTGACAGGAGCCTGTGGGCATCAGAGGAATGGACCATCAGAAGGGCATCAGAAGGGTGTTGTGTCCCAAATGGGAGTGAGTATGGCAGGCATGGAGGCTGGAGGGGGAGCCGAATTTTTGCAGGCAATGGGATGGAATCTGGGCTTGACCCCAAGTGAATGGAAACTATTAAAGAATTTTAAGCAGAGCAGGGCGAGTTTGTGTGTGACATGATCAGATCTGCAAACTCGTTCTAGATGCATTTAGCCACAGGATGGACCGGGTTTACGTATGAGTACTCTCTGCTCTGAGATGCAATGGGAGAGAGACTACATAAGGAGACGGGAGCAGAGAGAAGACCCAGTTGTCCGCCTCCGATCAGGGGCAGCTGGGAGGAGGCAGCAGGGACTGGGATTTAGAGGGGAGGAGAACTGGAGTCCCTCGCGTCCGGCAGCGGGCGTCTCTGGGGTCCTGGGAGCAGGACAGAGGGTTCGGGGCCCCACTTTACCTTGCCCACGTACAGGGGCTCGGTGCCCGTGTACTCCTCCACCACGAAGAACTGGTTCCACACCCAGCCGCGCTTCACGCGGCCCGCGCCCGGCGCGCCGTACTGCGCAGCCCCGGGCGCCGACGGCGCAGGCGTGCCCGCCGCCCGCAGGGGTCCCGGCAGCGGCGGCGCTGGCGGCAGCAGCAGCAGCAGCGTGAGCGTCAGCAGCAAGGCGGGCGACAGAATGGCTCCCGCCCGGAGCCCCCGACCGTCGGGTCGTGGTCTCATGCTTGGCCTGCGAGGGGCCCGGGCCCAGGTGCATGGACGAGAGGCACCGGGGCGTCGCCGCTCGGTGGCACAACGATGCGGCGCCGCGTCACATGGTGGCCTCAGCGCGGCCGCCGGCGCGCCGCCCCCGACGGGGCACCCGGACAGGCCCCCGGCCCTGAACGCCGCCCAGCCGCGGGGGCGCCCGGCTGGAGGGGGAGGGGGCGCGGCCGCACCCGGGGCATGGACGGCCCCCGGGGGTCCCCGCCCGCGCCCCCCTGGCGCCGCCGCCGCGGCAGGATCACCAGGCGGCGCCTCGGCGGCTCCAGAGTCTGGGGTGCGCCATGGTCTTTGCGCGGTGGGGTGCTGGCTGGGGCCCTGCTGATCCTTCGGGGACTAGTGGCCGTCCCGACCAGGAGCCTGCGGGAGAAACAAGAAAACGTAAGAGGAGGCTCTCTGTGGGGACAGGGCAGGTTGGGTCTATCTCTTTATCCTTTAGCTACTAATTAAACACCTATTGTGTGCTTGGCATTGTGCAGGGTGGGACAAACAAGACATAGAAATCCCTGCCTTCTTGGACCCATATTCTAGTAGTCCTGCCCGCCCCCCCCCCCCCCCCGCGCCCTAGACGCTTCCTTTCCACTCCTAGCCCACACTTCTCCTTTCCCAGCACCACCCCCTTTCCTTGCACCCCCCCTTTCCTCGCCCACCCCCCCAATCCAGCTCTTTCTCCTGGTTCTCCACCAGCCCACGTGCCTACAGGGGCAGGACCTAATTAGCTGCTTTCCCTGCGCCTGGCTGACCATTCTCTCCAGCCCAGCCTACCCCCTAGATAACCGCCATCTCAGAGAGGAAGGAGGCCCTTCTAGAAGGGGTCTTCAAGAGCTCCCAGGACTCAGGACTCCTGGGTGCACAGTCTGGCACCCAGCCTGCCAGCCACCACTCCTGCCCTCCCACAGCAGCCCCTAGAGGTCGTTCCATCCAAAACAGGAACCCAGGGAAGGTCCTCTGAACTCATGTGAGTCCCTCCACATCCCGTTTCAGGGATGGGGCACCTGAGTCTCAGAGGGCCTTACTTGGAGACTCCCTTGTGTGGCTTTGGGTACAGTCACATCCCCTCTGAGCTTGCCTTTGGGGTCTCCCACATCCCCCCCGAAGACCTTCCTTTCCCAGAGTCTGAGAGACACTTCTCCCCTTTCCTAGACCAGCACTGCCATCCCCAGATCCATCCATCTCTCCTTCCCTCCCTCCATGAGATCCTGCTTTCAGCAAGAAAGGATCTGAGAGACTGACTCCTACTCAAACCATAATGATGAATAATGGCTTAATGTGGGTGTTTACAGGGGACAGCAATGCTGCTTTCGTGGAGGCGTTTCAGGCACTGAGAAGCATGTGTGGGGCTGAGGGGCTCAGTCCCCACTTATCCTCTCCCTAAGCCCAGTTCAGTTCAGTTCAACAACTCCATTCCTCTTAGCTTTGACTCTGGGCCAGGTTTGGACTGGATGCTAGACAAAGATAAATAAGCTCACAGTTTAGCGGAGAGAGACAAGACCCCCAGTAACAACCTAAATGCTAGGTGGTGTGTGATCAGGGCTATAAGAGGGAGGGGCAGCCTGGCCCCTGCGGGGCTCAGGGAAGGGAGTGGGTACAGGTGTCTGGAAGGGGGAGGTGGGCAGGAGGGAATCAGGGCTGCTTCTTGGAGGAGGGGGTATCTGGTTGAGTGGGAAGAAAGGGATGGGCATTATGGCAGAGGAGTATGCATCCAGGCTGGGGGTAGTCTGTCTAGTTTGGGGAGTCAGGTTGGAAACGTGAGATATGAGGTTGGGCAGAGTATCTGGGAGTTACTGACCTAGCCCCAGCCCGGTCCTCAAGACAAGGGAAGTGGCTGGAGTCTTTTGGGCAGAAGACATACTGATCACCTTCTGTGACCCAAGACCACAGTGGGCAATTCTCATCCCTTTAACTCACTAATTCACATGAGTCACTACAACTGTAAAAGTTGGTGTCTTATTTATACCCATTTTGCATATGCTCAATTCCCTAGTGCTCTTTCCCAGTATCAGCTCCAGAATTCCTTTATAGAAGGGGTTCCAGGGTAGGGAGTCATGTGTTGGGAGGTGGGGGTGATGCTGAGGGGATTAAAACTGCATCTTAGGGCAATGAGAATGAGAAAACATCAGCATCATCCATAGGGAAGAGTGGAGGGGAGGAGTCGAGCCAGCTGTTCCCTCTAGGACCCACCCTGAATTAATGGATGTCTGGAGGATCCATGAGCCTGCTGTAAGCATCCCCAGCACCCCCATCACACTGCCTCCTCACCCCCTCTGTGGGGCCTAAGCATGAAGGCACAACCAAGGGATGTTGGCAGACCCTCCTCCACCCTGGCAGCCCCGCTCCGCAATCCCCGAGTGCTGCTGCTTCTGGGGATCCGGCGTTGATTCCCCACGTTATGGGCTGGTCATAATGAGGCTGGAGTTATGGGCGAGGCGGAGGCATTGCTCCGAAACCTTCATTTCCTGGAGCTTATGACTTCCCTGCGCGCTGCAGGAACTGGTCCCCTGACTCCATCAGGCAGTTTCAGGGCCCATCACAGCCCTGCAGGGATGCACAGGGGAGGGAGGGTTTGGGCGAGGCTGGGGCCATCACTAGGGGGGTGTGGGGGGCGCAGGAGGTGGAAGCACGGGGAGATCCCTCAGTGTTCACAGGCACCCCACTGTGGTTCTCTCTCCTTCCCTGTATCCTTCTTTCCTTCCTCCCTTCCTCCCTTCCTCCCTCCCTCCCTCCCTCCCTCCCTCCCTTCCTTCCTTCCTCCCTCCCTTTCTTTCTTTCTTTTCTTTCTTTCTTAACCTTTTATAAGAGGGGGGCACAGTAAGAGTCAATCATTCATTCACCAAACATTAGTGTCTACTACAGGTGGGGAGACAAAAATGCCTTTCTTTCATTCATTCATTCATTTATTCAACATACTTTAAAAACCATCTCAGCAAGATGCAATCAGCCGCTCAGGTATATGTCAGGAGAGAGATGCATTTCTTCTGGTTATTCATTTACTCTTTCCACAGATATTTACCTATGCCTCCCTGATGCCAGACCCTGTGCTAGGCACTGGGGACAAAGTAATAAAATAAAGTTCTGGCTGTCAAGGAGCTGACCTTCTGGTAACAAAGGAATGAAATCTACCATATACTTTCAGTGATAAGTATTAAGAAGGAACATAAAGCAGGAAAGAGGGAGGAAGAGGTTGATGGAAGGGCTGGGGTGGGTGTTATAGATAGGTTATCAGGGAGGACCTCTCAGAGGAGGTGACATTTGGCTGATCTGGAAGGATGAGAAGGAGCTGGTCACACCAAGGTTCCACACAGAGGGAACAGTGTGTGCAAAGGTCCAGAGGCTGGAACAAGCTGAGGAACAGTAAGAAGGTCACTGTGGCTGGTATGGAGCAAGGGGGTGTCTGAAGATGCATCAGGAGATGGGGGGTACAGGCCAGATTGGGCGGGACTGGAGGAAGGGAAACAGTTTCCATTTTATTCTGAGTGTGCAGAGAAGCACTTGGAGGGACAATAAAAACCCTGGGAGACTGAAATGGCACACAGCCATAAGGGAATTTCATGATGTGAGTCCTCCGACTTTGGAGGGCCAGGCACAGTGTGCTGTCGAGTAGGGACAGCATCATAGAGAAGGTGGCACTTGGAGGTAAAGCACCAGAAAGATTTGGACACGTGGAATTTGGGGTATTGGGGAGAAGCGCTCTCTTTGGAAGGGCTGCAAAGGTCTGAGGTGAGATCCCACTTTTTAAGGGGGCAGAGTCCAAGAGTGTTGTCCAGAGTTGCATAGGATACTTGGTGATGGAGTGGGGCCTCGAACCCAGGACTTGGAGTCCCCCTGTCAGAGGGCACCTTTGAGGGGATGGGAAGAGATGCTCGTCTGAGTGGATGCAGCTCAGTGCTGGGGGCACGCCTGATAGGACAAGGGTGGCTGCGGCCCAAACCCTCCGCCCCCTCCTTGGCCGGACACCCTCGTACAGGGCACATCCGGCATTGTCATTTGAGGGGCGAGGCCCTCACAGCCCCGTCTCTCCCTCCCTCCCTGGGCCTTCATACCTCAGCCCACTGGGCCCTCTTTCTGGCGGGTTGGCCAGGTTCCCTGGCTTCTGGCCAACTCTTCACCGCTCTGCACGGCCCTGCCAGGACTGCCGCAGACACTCCAGCCTCTTCCCTCCCTCCCTTCCTTTCTTTCCTGCTCCAGCTGCTTTTCCTGAGTGGGTGTCAACTACAGGACCCTGTCCTGCCATTCTGAGTCCTTCAGGGGAGGCAGGGGAGGCAGCTGTGGCCCCTTGGGGCTGTGTTCGGCTCTGCTGGGCCTCCCCTTGAGATCTTGGGCACGTTGGTGGCCTTCTCTGGGGCCCGTCTCAACCTGCTGCACAGTTGTTTAATCCCAGATAGGATTTAAAGCCAAGCCCCGGTCTGGTTTAATAAATATTGGCCTTTCCCTGTCTACTTTTCAGCCTCACCTCCTATAATCCATGTGCCCTCAGGCCCACATAAGTGCGTGTGGTTCTTGTGTGCGTGTGGGCATGTGTCTGCAAGCATGGATGCCAGTGCTTGTGTTTGTGTGTGTGTGTGTGTATCCGGTACACATTCATTTATTCCACGGAGATTTGTGAGTTTCTACTCTGTGCTGTTCTAGGCACAATGAGAGGAAACAGGTAGAGTCCTTGCCCTTGCAAGTCTAGTGGGGGACAGACAATAAACAAATAAATAACATGTCAGATGATGGTAAGTGCTACAGAGAAAAACAAAGCAGGGTAAGGGGCACAGCAAGTGCTGGGGTGGGGGGATTTGCTCTTTCCTACCCTTTTTCTTAGTCATCTATTATAAATGATAATTTATACAAGGTGGTCAAGGAAAGCCCCACAGTTAAGATGACACTTGAACAGAGATCCAAAGTGAGGAGAGGAGAGAGCTGTGCACATAGTTGGGAGAAGAGCATTCCAGGCTGAGGAAAGAGCAGGTGCAAAGGCCCTGAGGTCAGCACATGTTTGGTGCGCAGGAGGAACAGTGAAGAGCCCAGTGCTGCCGAAGCAGAGTGAGTGCAGGGGGACAGCAAGAGATGAAGTCAGAAGTGCAGCTGGGCTTCAGAGCCCGCAGGTTCTCCTTTAGGTTTTTCTGTGAGTGAGATGAGACCCCTAGGAGGTTTGAAAGCAGAAGAAAGACGTGATCTATGTTTTAAAAGATCACTCTCATTGGCTGCTGTGTTCAAAATAAAGGGAAGCTGGGGCTGGGGTCTATTTCGATAATCCAGACGAGGAATAAACGTGGCTTGGACAAAGTGGGAGCTGCAGAGGAGCTGAGAAGTAAGGCTGTATCACAGGATATGCTGATGGGTCAGAAACAGTGTGTGAAGGAAAGAGAGGAGCCGAGCAAGGCCATACCTGCAGCCTAAGCAGTGGAAACGATGGGGTGTCCTTTCCCGAGCTGCAGACATGTGTGGGCAGAGCAGATTTGCGGAGATGATCAGAGACTCATTTGGACATGTTACAATCAAGTCTTGGACGTATTACATTCACTGCCTATTAGACACCCAGGGGAGACATCTAGCAAGCAACTATACTTGTAGTCAGGAGCCCAGGGGTGAGGTCCTGGCTGCAGATAGAAAGTTGGGGATTTGGATGGTATTTATAGATAAGACTGGAAGAGGTCCAGCACCTCAACACATAGAGATTGGGGAGATGAGGAGGAAACAGCTGAGAAGGATGCTGAGAAAGAGTGGAGAGAGGAGGAGGGGAGACAAGGAGAGAGGAGGTAACCTGGAAGCCATCAGAAGAAAGGACGAAGAAGGCATTAACTAGTGACCGTCTGTCCACCTTTACCTGGGATATTAACACTTACATCTGTTGTCCTGGCATAACTGTGAATAGTGTCCTACCCGCTTTTACTCTCATTTTGGAGGATAAGTTATATAGTCATCCTATTGATGCGGCAAGTCAGATGTAGACTTTGAGTTAACCATTGGATTTAGCAACATGGAGGTCATTAGTGGCTTTGATAAAAGCTATTTTGGTTAAGTGGTGGGTGTACAAGCTTGGCTGGAGTGGATTCAGGAGAGACTGGGAAGAGAGTAGGTGGAGACACATGTGGGTGAGTGGCTGGTCCGCTAGAGATTTTCGAAGGTTTGTTTGCCTGCTCCCCCAGCTTCCACCCCTATTTCAGCAGTCTGGCTGGGTTTTATGATGTGTAAAAGAGATTTATGGGAAATATAAAAGATAGGCTGGTTGCTAACAGCTAATTCGTCCCCCTATCCTTCCTTCTTGTTTCAATTTTGTTTCCATATTCACCCTCCCACAGCTTGGCCATGTGCTCAGCCCCTCCCCTTTTAACAGTGATTAGCCTAAGCCAGTAAGAACCATTCCCCTCCTCCCCACCAATGATTGATTTAGAAAACATCACATGACACAATGCTGGCCAATGAAATATAAAAGGGTAACTCCTGAAGAGCTTCTGGATATATATTTTTTATACTTTAAAAAGAGATCCCTTGAAGAGAAATTTTTTGTTTTCTGCATGTATAAGAAAGTGATGTCTGGAAAAATAGCAGCCATTTTGGGACAATGAGGGGAGCCACTCAAAGAGGCCAAGGAAACCTACTAAGAAATGATAGAAAAATCGGTACCCTTGATGATACTGTTGAACCACTAAATGTATCCATTCTGGGCTTTGACAATCCATTTCCAGCCCCAACTTCCTCCAGACTCTTACTCTTTCTCTCCTCTGAACTCCCTCAGACCTATATGGCTGGGTCTTCCTCTGGGGTTTGGTGTCAGCTGTGATGGCAAGCTTCTGGAAGACAGAGATCACGGCTATTCCTTCCTCTATTCCTCCCCTGGCCTTCACAAACACACCTGCCAGAGCTAAGCACGGAGCTGGGGCCTGGGAGGGGTTCCGGAGAGTCTTTCCTCAGATAGATTTTGGGAGCTGCTTGGACAACATGTCTTTTCCTCTCACTGAGGATCTGCCAACCTTGCCGATTTGCTGTGGCCCCATCTATCCTGTGGGCATCACCTCCACTGCCTACACTGTATCCTTCCAGAATCTGGGCTGGGTGACCAGCACGTCCTTTCTTGACTTCTCAGTGCCCCAGTACCATTGCTGCCAAGGCTGTATGAGCTCAGTGACTCTAGGCCCTCCTTTGTCATCTGGCTGTCTCCCTGGGGAAGGAGGAAGGTAGGTCTAATCTTACCCATCTTATGTTTGTTTCCCAGCTTCTCACTCTGCCAAGACGAAGAAGAGAGGCTGGGCTCAGTGACCCTCCCCACCACCTCCTCACACAAGACAAAGCAGGAGAGATTTCATGGTGCAGCCTGAAGCTCCTCATCCCTGCCTCCTCCCCAAATTCCTGATAATCTTCCTAGCCCCTATCTCTGGGACAGAACTTTATATTCAGCGGACCTCAAACCATGGGATCCAAAGTCAGACCAGGGTTTGTGTCCCAGTTGCATGTGTTACTGTATGTGACCTTAGTAATCTTTTCCATTTCTCTGAGTCTTAGTTTTCTCATCTGAAGAATGGAGATCACAGTGCTTACCTCCTAGAGCCAGTGTGAGGAATAAACGAGATGGTGCATGTTAAGGGACCCACAGTGTTTAACAAATTTTAGCTAATGTAATGGTAATGACTGTTGTTATTATTATTTCTGGTCCCTTGAACAATACTACTGGACCCCTATTATGCACAAAGTATCCTGACTAGGTAAAGGGGGTTCATAGATATTTGAGCCCAGGAGTGCACCTCGTTCTGAGAAGAGTGAAGACCCATACTGTGTAAGGGTGGTTCCTCTGGCTCCGGGGCTAGGCTGGTGCCTGGGTGAAGGGTGATGCAGGAAGAGGCAGCTCATTCATCTGCTCACTCATTCACTCCCTCTGACCCGAACACTGGTTTGACACATACATGTCCTCTTTCGATGACCACCTGGCTCCCAGGTCTGCCAGTGGGAGCTGTGCCTGGCAGTCTGGCTCTTGTCTGCCCTGTCTGAGTCCCATGGGCACTGTGCCTGCCGAGTCCTGAGCCCAGAGCTCTCTGCTTGGCTGCTGCCTTCTCCCTGGGGTGACGTTATCTCTACCAGCTCAGTACTCTCCCTTCAGGCCAGAATGGCTCCCAGGGTAATGCAGGAGCTGTTGAGGTATGGAGCGGGTGCTGGGCAGAGCCATCTTGTTCACCCATCATTGCTCCCCCGCACCCTGCTCTGTGGAAGACAGGGTGGAGCCATGAACAAGAAAGCAGACCGACTACCACTTCGGCCTGCCTTGACACATATGAGCACATGTGTGCCTGAGTACACGTGTGCATTTCATCAGTAATGATGTGTGCAGGGGCAGCACGCATGTGCACTGCATCCTAGCACCTAGAACAAACACCCCTACCTAGCAGGCACTCGGTACATGTGGAGCGAGTGACTGGCTAGTGGCCTGCTCGCTGTAGGCTGAGCCCACAAAATGTTCCCGGGGCCCTGGGGGTGATGCACATGTCCTATAAGCCCAGCACTATATTGGTAGGTGGGGCCAGGACTGCCTCTCTGTGTTTGTATGGTGGGGGTCAGGATATGTCAGAGCTTCTGGACCTGGTAGCTGGACCATTATCCATTATATTGCCTCCCATTATCCAGGGAGGCAAACGTGGGAGGTCAGAGGAGAGGGGCTGAGCAGGGCTGGGGCCATGTGCACCCCATATACATGGCTGGTCCAAGGGCCCCTAGTCTTGGCCACAGTCTATGCTGGGCATGCTGCCAGATGCACCTTCATGAAGCCTGGCTCAGTCTGGAAGGTTCTGTTCAAAACCTTCCCCAGCTCCCTTTCACTTTCAAGATAAAGTCCAACTCGGGCCTGGCATTCATTAGTTATCATTCAGAGTATCTGAATTTTTTACACTCAATGACTCGGCCCACAAGGAATCCTTAGCGGTAAGTACTGTTACTTTCCCTTATTTTCCAGGTGAGGAAACTGAGGCACAAAGAATTCATGAAAAATGCCCAAGATCCAACTGGGAAGATGTGAAGCTGGGATCTGAACTCTGGGCTGTCAGCTCCAAAGCCTGTACCTTTAGCCACTGCACATGTGGCCACTCAAAGCTCTGGGAGATCTGGACCCACCCACTCTGCATTATAGTCACTGCATCTTTTCATGGACTCATCTCTCTGGGCACATGGAGCCACCACTGTTGACTACATTCGTTCTGGGCCTTTGCTCCTGCTGTTCCCTCTGCCAGGATTTCCTCTCTCCCATGTTGCCCCACATCCAACCCTGGCCCACCTCTCTCAGGGCCCAGCCCAACTGCCTCTCTTCCATGCAATCTCTCTGCCTCCTCTGCACCCCTCCCCCCATCCCAGTGAGCTCATTCATCTGAGCAGGTGGCTCAGAGCCAGGCTCTCTCTTGTCTAGGTCTCAGCACCCTCCCAGCTGCCCGAGGGCACCTCCCTTACTGCTCTCTGCCCTTCAGCTCAGACCTCTGTGCCGTGCTCAGAGTGGGTGCTTGCAAATGTGTGAGTGAATGGAAGAAAGAACGCATGGATGGATGGATGAATGGACAGTCAGAAGGTCATGGTGGGGTTGCCTGGTTACTGCTACACTACCTCCCCCCACACTGTCCTATGGCATCGTTTCCTTCTGTTTGTTCCATTCATTGATTCGTCGAATGTTTATTGAGCACCTACTCTCTGGCGGCAGTGTGCTGGAGGCTGAGGATGTAACAGTGGGCAAATCAAAGTCCCTTGCCGCATGCCTTCTGTTCCGTGTGTGAGCACGTGCGCGCGTAGGGGGACATACTCATCAATCCAATCATCTCACAAGTAAATGTACTATTACCAAGAGGGTCGTGTTCCACAAAGAGAAAGTACGGGGGACTCCTACATTTAACAGGTGACACAACCTCTTTAGGGATGGGTGGGGCCACGGGAGGGCACTTCCCTGAGAAAGAGGTTTTTGAGCTGACAGGTAAAGGATAAGAGAGATCCTGGGGCCCAGTAATAGAATGTGTGAAGCCACATGCCAGGGCCTGAAAGTTCAGGGGCCAGAGCATAGCGTGTCAGGGGGAGGGGAGCCTTACAAAGGGGCTTAAGGCGTTTGGATTTTGTTAGATTTTGGCCCCAGAGCAATGGGAAGGCACTGAAGGGTTTTTAGCGAAGATGAGGAGATCAGATTTGTGTTCTGAAGATCAGAAGCTTGTGGCTTAAAGGACAAACTGCGCGTGTGCGAGATCAGAAGCTGGAGACCCGTGAGAAGGCAGTGGCGGTGCCTGGGCGAGAGGTGGTGGTGGCGGCTCAGACCAGGGAGGCCGTCGTGGGATGGAGAGACCGTGACAGATTTGAAATATTTAGGAAGTAAAATGGACCAGACTTGGTGATGGGTCAGACGTACGGAATGAAGGGGGAGAGACATTGGGCACGACCCGCGGTTTTTGTTTTAAGTGGTATTTTATTGATCACCGACCTAAGAGCCAGGCACTCTTTAGCACTCGATGTGCATCACCTTGCTTATTCCTCACAATAACCCTATAAGGTAAGTTACCATCACCCCCCTTCACAATCTCATTTCACTCTGATAAGAATGCAGCGGCGGGTGGGCATACCAATGGGACACAGTGGGGTTGTTCCTTTGGGGGAACAGCCTTGGCAGATCAAAGGAATAAAGAAGGAAGAGAGGGAGGCAGTTTGCATATATTGAGCTGATTCTGAGTCAGTGAGAATAATGATAGATAACATTTCTAGAACTTCTACTGTGTGCCAGGCTCGGTGCCATCCAATTAACCAATAATGAGGTAACACTTAGCTCCGTGGAGGGCACTGTATTTCAATGATCTGATTGAAATCTCACAACAGCTCTCTTTAAAATTTCTGTTACAGAAAAAGGGGCTGTTGTGGTTCAGAGAGGTGGAGGGACTTGCCCAAGGTCACACAGCTAGCTAGTGGTAGTTGTGGAATTCAGATGGGCTGTGGCAGAGAGAGGGGGTGAGGATGGGCCCAGAGGTACTTAGTGGCTGCTGGGAAGGAAGGAAAGGCCTGCATTTGACTCTAAGCATAAACCGTGTCCCTCCCTCAAACACCTCTTGACACTGCTTACGGCAGGCCTCTTAAAGCCGGAGCTCCCATGAAAGTTATGAACATACACGTGTATGCATGTTCACACTTAGACACACATGCACATGTACACACACACACCCCTTGGCTGCCACTGTTCACCTGCCCTGGGGTGGCCACCTGGACTGTCTACTCCAGGTGCCCCAAGCGCGCACCTGTCTCCCCGCCCTGCCCCCACCCTGCTCGCCGGCTGGTGCCGCAGGCAGAGCCCGCTGTACATCATGTTGACAGTAGAAATTACATCCGAGCCGCTGTTTTACACCTCGCCCTGTCAGAACTCACCGCAGCCCAGTGATCAGGACAAATTGAATACCATCCTGGCCGTGTCAATATTTATTCCATTTTACAAACTCGCCGAATCGGGGGCAGGGCCCTGCTGTGGTGCCAGCTGCGAGGAGCCCCAGGAGGAGGCCTTTCTCCCACTCACGCCTGAGCTGCCCCCTCCTGTCTCTCCTCCTCCTCTTTCTCGACTTTGTGACCAGTTAAAAATTGGGAAATTAAACAGTCATGCCAAAAAGGGCACAAAACAAATCATTATAAAATGAACTCCATGGATCACCTTTTGATCAAAACACTGAAAATCACCCCTTCTTCAGCACTCTCCCACTGTGTCCTTCCTTGATCTAACTTACTGCTTCCTCCTTCCTGGCTTTTATGATAACCAGTTTCTGGCCTTTTAACAGTTTACCACCTAATTATACATTCCTAAAGTCTTAGTTTACTTTTGTTTTTGAACTTGAGATAGGTGGAATCATCCTGTACACATCCTTTTGCATCTTGTTTGTATTGTTTTTGAGATTCATCTTTGTTCTTGCGCATTTCCTTTCCACTGCTATATAGTACTCCATTGCATGCATATGCCACAATTTATATATCCTTTCTAATCATTTGCCTTTTTCCTCTGCTTTCCTCCTTTCTCCTGCTCTTCTTTTAAGTCTATCTCTTCTTTCCCTTCCGTCTTCTTCTCCCTCTGTTTTGCCTCCTTGGTTGTCTCTCTCCCATTGTTCTGTCTGCTACATCTGTTCATATCACACACACACACCTGATCCCAGCTCCTCCATCCTACCAGGGGACTGAATACTCTCTCTGAGTCTCTCTCTCTCCCACCTAGTTCCTGGAATACATGGCTGCAGACAGAAGGAGGTTCCCCCAGATCTGAGTCTATTAAAGCTTATCTGTCACAGAGGATCCCTAGAGGCAGAGACTTGGGGTCCACAGCAGGATCCTTTGCCCTGCACATCAGCTTCTACTCTGGCTCAGACAAGTAAAACACTACCCTCTGGGCTGGGGTGAGAACCCAGGTGGCCCCAAGTGGCCCTGTGGCCATCTGTAGGATATCAGATGAGTTAGGAGTGGGGACTGGAACCTGGGCTGGCCAAGGATGAAGCCCCACCCTCAGCTCTGCTCACTCAAGGTCTCTTGGGCCACCCGTCCTGTGCCTAGCATTGGGTCTCACTCAGGCTAGAGCAGAGGAGACCAGCAGGCTGATGGGGGTCCTCATAGGGTGAAGGGCCCTCCAAGGAGTCATGAAAGAGACTGCTTGGATCCCCCAGGAGCACACATGGCACCTCTTGCTTCCAAGCTCTGTCTTGGAGCTGCGTTGATGACACACATATTTCAGGGTAGTTAATTTTTATTGCAACCTGAGCAGATGACATTAAGGGATCTGTCCTTTTGCAGCACCGGAGAAAGCTCCCCAGGCTGGAAGGCAAGTGGGCTAAGTTGGAACTTGGCTTTGATTCCATCGTACTGGGTGACCTTGGGCAAGTCCCTGCCCTCTCTGGGCTTCTGTACAATGGAAGGTCAAACTGCAGTTCCCAGGGCTTGTCGGAGGATCTGCTGGGGGCAGGGTCATGCTGGCAGCAGAACAAGAGGAACTCTTTCAAAACACATATCCACAGGTCCCCAGAACATCTGATTCAGTAACAATGATAATACTAACAGGCAACATGTATAGGGTGCTTTCTATGTGCCAGGACTTGTGTATTTGATGAGCTAAAAATAAGAAGGTACACTTGTTGACCACTTTACATGAATTACCTTATTTAATTTGTGCCACGGACTGATGATGATGATGATGATGATGATGATGATGATGATGATAATTTTACAGATGAAGACACAAGGGCACAGAGAGGTGAAATGACTTGTCCAAAGTTACAGCCAGGAAGTGGGGATCTGGGACCTGAACTAGAAAAGTCTGGCCCCAGAGCCTGTCCTATGTCTGGGACAGCCCCCTGGCAGACTCTGATACTGACCCAGGAGTCCCTGGACCAGGTAGCCAGGAAGTTGTGTAGCAAAGATCAAGCATCGTGTACCTATGACAAGCCACACATTTTCACAGGATTCATCAAGATGTGTGTGAAGGGCTCACCCAACACACAACCAGTACGAGCTCTTATTGTTATTATTTTAGGTAAGCTTCACACCGTCCTCCTGAGATGCGCTTCAGTCTCTCCAGTTACTGATGAAAAATAGGCACTGAGAAGAGGTGGCTTGCTCGAGACCGTGTGGCTAGGGTCCAGCTCCAAAGCCACGAGCTTTCACCCTAGCACACTGCCTTCATTCCTGCAGTTTCCCCTGCACCTTATAATAGATGCTGAATTGCATCCCCACACTCTCTGGGCCTCAGTCTTCCCATCTATAAGAACGAGGGGCAGGACTAGTGGGCGGGGAGTCTGGCCTCCTAGCTTCTGCCTCCAACACCATGTGTCCTTGGGTAAGTTTCTTGCTTCTCCAGGCCTCAGTCTCCCCATCTGGAAAAGAAGTTTCTATGATCCTCTTCCAACACTACACACAAAAGCTGCTTTACAATAAGCCTCCTGGTGATGGAAGGTCTTAGGTCTGGTTCCCTGGAAACAGGCTTCCTCGGGTAAGGATTTGCCTGCAGGAGGTTTGTTGGGAAGAGTTGAAGGCAATGCCATAGGAGAGGTGAGAAGTTGAACCCCAGCAGAGGCTCCAGCTGCTCCCACGGTCGCTCTGCAGCTTGGATGCCTTGAATCTATGCATCTACCAGATATTGGACGTGAGTTGTCCACCTCTCTGGGGGCGTGACCTTGAGCTAGACAGCTCCCTTTAGCTGAGGCCAATCCCAGAGAAGGGGCTCAGCTGAGGGCTGTCAGCAGCCACTGTCACAGCTGTCCTGGGCAGTAGATTCCACTACATAAAATTGGCTGAAAAGTCGGGGCCCGACCTCGGCTCTGGAGACGACAGCAGACAAGACGTGGCCTGAGCCTGGGGCTTAGCCAGCCAGGCCCTGGCCCTGCTCTGAGCCCTGTGCCCCGGGTCGGCCACACGCTGTGATCACAGTGGGATCAGCGCCCCAGATCTCGCTTAAAGCCTGGCTGCCACCGCCTGCCTCGCGGCTTGTCTCCCGCGGCTCCCCGAGGTCCCAGCGATTATGCCACTGAAAATTCCACTTTCATCTTGTCAACCTCGCAGTAAATTACAGGCCCGGGGAGGCGTGGGCCTCCTCCTTAAACAAGATTCAATTCCACTTAGCTGCCCCGCTTCCCACCCCACACATGGGTTCCCTCCCGCCCGCCACCCCAGGCTCAGGATTTATGGCCTCTCCTTGCAGGCAGCTGGTAACCATGGCGAGCTCCTTAGGGAGGCTTCGGGCTGGAGCCTACTCAGCCCCAGACTCCAGGGCGGCTGCTTCCTCCTAGGAAGGAAGGGAAGAGAGGCCAAGACGGCAGAACAGGCTTCTGGGGGCCAAGGCAGAGAGACAACAGTAACCCTAGCGATAAAGGAGCAAGCTGATGATGCTATTCCATCTAATCCTCACACTAACCATGATGCAAACACTATCATCACCCCCATTTTATAGATGGGCAAACTGGGGCCCAGGAGCGTGAGGTCAACTGCCAAGGTCAAACACCAAGGAAGCAGTTGACTCCAGGGCTGTGGCACTTAAGCACTATGGCCATTGCCTCTTCCCCCCGCCGCTGCTCCTGGAGGGCTGTCGTCTCTTAGAGGTTTCAGGCTCTCAAAGACCTTGGCCCACCCATCTGATGTCTGAATCCTCTCTTAGATCTCAGCCCCTGCTCGCACTGCTGGGGGATCACTGCCTCTCTGGAGGGCCCATTATCTCTCTAATGATTAGACACAGTCTCCAAATAATTGATCAAGTCCTGTCACCTCTCAGAAGCATTGTTTTGGCATTTAAGGTTCTCCGTGATCCGGCAGCTAACTCTTTTCCAGAAACTTGCCTTTTGTGATTCATCAACCCAGTAGGCTTCCTGGGGGTCTCCTCCCTGCTTAGGGTTCAGCTCTGCCCCAGGGTCTTTTCTTATACTAGTTTCCTAGCTCCTGACATTTACGACCCCTCTTCATTCCTATCCCAGAATATCAGACATGGAAATCCAAAACTTTCCTCATTTTCATGATGGAGAGAGGCTCAGAGAGGAGGCAGATTTCCCTAGTGCACAGGGGGAGCAGGTCATGGACCCAAATCTTCTGCCAACTAAATTGATAAATATTAATAAAACAGCTAACATCCACTGAGGGCTTGATACCGCCATCCTCAGCATCTCACATATGTAATCCACTTAATTCTCGAACAAGTCTATGAGGTAGGTGCTATTTCTACTGTCATTTTGCAGAGGGGACGAGGCACAGAGAGGTCATGTGACTTGCCCAAGGTCCCACAGGCGGTCTGACATCAGAGCCAGGCTCCTCTCCAGGTGCTCCCCTGCTCCACGTTGCCTCTCCCCACCCCACCTGGCTTGTTTGTAAATGTTTGAGCAGACAGAAGATGCCAAGAGGGGCCAACAGACCAAGGAGAAGTAAGGATGGCTGCTGTGTCAGGGAAAGTGGCCTGTCACTTACATTTTCGGGCCTGGGTCCTGAGGTCAGCACTCCCCCTGCCCCAAGTCTGCCCATTTGGGGTTTTCACTTCCTGCTTCCTCTGCAGCTTCCCATCCACGTCCCCAGGGACCTCCAGCCTTGTCATTTCTTCCTACAGGACTGCAACCCTGGACCTCTGGAGGCAGAGCCTGGATCTGCTGCATCTCTGTGCCTAACCCAGGGACCAGCCCATAGTAGGTGCTCAGTAAAGTCTTGCTTTTCTCTAAGGAAGTCATGAGGGGCTTCCTGTATGAGGTGTCATTTGAACTGCTCCTTGAAGGATAAGTAGGGGTTCACCATATAGAATAAAGGGGAAAGGGAGTGCCGGGCAGAGGAACCTGCTTGAGCAATGTCTTGGAGGAAGGACTATTCAGTGTAGGGTGGTCTAGGAGGTGGGGAAGAGGGCAGAAAAGTAAGATGTGGCTGGGCTGAGCACCTTGGCAAGGGGCTGGGGCCTAATGTAGAGGTGGAAACACTCATTATGACCTAGCTGTGTGTGGAACAGATTGGGGAAGGGAACAGGGAGAGAATATTTCTCACGGGTCCTACATCCCCAGGTTGGGACTGCTGGAGCTGCCAGCTGCAAACCAGTTCGGCCAAATCGCACCCCCTAAACTAGGAGCAGGGCCTCATCTGGGGTGACAGCTAACCGGCACCAATGCCAGGCCTGAAGGAGGCTTCACTTTATTCTCTCTCCTGACAAGCGATGGAGTTGGCAGATAGGACATCTTCTTCCTAATCTCCTGTCTCAGGCTGGAACAAGAAAGCAAGCTGTGCTCGGCACCTTGTTCAAAACTTAATCCTCTCCTTCCTGAGTTTAAAGCTATAGATTCAAATCACGGATTCCCCATCCTTTTCTTCAGGGGACACTAAGACTATTAAAGGAAGCAGAGCTCACACACAGGGCTGTCCTGTAAGGGCTGCATAGAGGGTGGTGAGACCCTAAATCTGATTTCATCTTTGTGGAGAAGGCAGGAGCTGGTGTGGAGGGGAGGGGACTTGGGCGTTAGACCTAGACTGGATTCCCAACTCTACTGCTACCAGCTGTGTGACCTCGGGCAAGTCACTTTACCTCTCTGAGCCTCAGGGTTCTCCTCTGTCAAAATGGGGAAATAAGTCCTCCCAGGTTGGCTGTGAGGTTCACGTAGATGAATGTAAAAGTAATCCTCTGGAAAGAGTCAAGTGCTGTAACCAGGTGAGGTTCGATTATCATGATCCACGAGCGAGAGGATCAGAGCTTTGAGAGTGAAAGATAATCCTAGTAGCTGCTGTCTGTAGAGCTTTAAGCACCTGCCATTACTATCCCAGGCTGAACCCATCATGAATACCCACTCATAGAAGCCCCACCCCATCCACCCAGAGGTAGGCATTATTATAATCCCCATTTTAGAGAGAAGAGAATACACCTCTGTCTCTCCTCTTTCTTACTCTTTGCAAAAGAGAAAATGTCTCTCCTGTCTGAGGACAGTCCCTTGATTTGAGTTCTGGAGCCCACTCACACCTTCCTGGCATCTGAAACCTTCCCCTGGAAATTCTCCCTTCTCCTGCCTGATCTTTACCCCTCTCTGATGGGCTCCTGGCATTTACATGTAATCAAGTAAGTTCCATCTTAAAACAAACAAACAAAAATAAGCATATACCTGCCGTCACCTCTCAGCCCCTTCCCTTAACAGCAGAACTTCTCTGCAAACCAGTTGTACTCACTAACTCCCTTACTCACCTCCCACTGTCTTCTCAACCCAGTGCCATCTGGCTTTCATCCCCAGCACTGCATCAGGATGGCTCAGAGAGGTCACCAGCAACCTACGTCTTGCTAAATCCAATGGATGTTCTCCACTCTTCACTCTACTCGACCTCTCAGCAGCATTTGAAACATGAAACTAAACAACTGGGTTCCTTCCCTTCTTCTAAAATGCTTGCTATATCTCCTTTTTAGGCTTATCTTTCTCTGTCCCATTTTCAAACTCCTCAATCTCTTCCTGGGCAATCTCAGCCATGCCAGTGGCTCCAATTACCATCAGTACTATAATGACTCCCAAGCTTAGTCTCAACCTCCCTTCTGAAGAAGTCCAGAGATAAAAATACAATTGCTTCTCAACACTTCCACTCAGATGCCTCAGAAATCTCAAACCCAACTTGTAAAAAGCCAAGCATATGTCCTCCTTCCTCCGTACTGGTCCTTCTCCTGGGCACCTCATCTCCGTGAATGGCACCCGTACCTGTCAAGTGGTCCAAGCTAGAAGACTGGAAGTCATGTTGGACAATTCTCATCCCTGCTCCCCCAGTGGGCAATCTATTATTAAGTCTGGTTCACTTTACTTCCTAAACAACTCTCTAAGTTGTCCACTTGGCATCATCTCCATTACCACCCTAATTCAAGCCAGGGTGACTCTTAGATCTTTGGCTTGTCACTGGATGGTGTGACACATGATGGAGCAAATGAGAGGAGGAATGGTTGGGGGAGGAAGCAAGAGTTCTTATTTAGATATATTAGGTTTAAGACACTCATGAGATATGCAAGAGGAGATATGTAGCAGGTAGTTGGATGGAACAATCTGGACTCCAAAGAGAGGGGATATAAATCCAAGATTCATCAGAATGTAGGTGATATTTAATGCTGAGGGAGTGAATGAGATCACTTGGGGAGAGATAGAGAGCAGACCCAGAAGTGAGCCCTGAGGAACTCCTACATCAGAGATGAAACAGAGGATGAGAAGGAAGCAGAAAGACTGAGAAGAAGCTGCCAGTGGGGTTGGAGGCCATCCAGGAGACTGTGGTGTCATGGAAACCAAGAACATAATGAGAGGTCAGCATGTTGAAAGCGGCTGAGAGGCAAAGCAAACTGAGGATGGAGAAGTGACTCCACTAGGGGATGCAGAGGTTGTTAGTGGCTTTGATCAGAGTGTTGAAGTCTGTCTTCTTTGCTACACTGTAAGCCTTATGAGGCAAGGGATGTCATGTATTTGCTCACACTATACCTCTGGTGCTTACTTAGCTCAGTAGCATCGCTTTTTGCCATGTCTGGTTATCTTTGACTATGTGTTGACCATTGTGATTGGATTTGTTTTGTTTTGTTTTTTTTTCAGGAATATTCTTTTTTAGGAAGAATTTCATGCTTAGGATGAAGGTATTTACTTCTAAGAAGGATTTGCATTTAGCTGTGGTGCTACCATTCTGGGATTGCTTTAAATAAAATTCAAGGTTTGAGGTTCCCAGGAATACCCAAGTCATGTGGAGAAAGCTGTCAATCCATGATTCAGGACTGGGTTACTTTTGGCTCACCGTTACCCCAAGGGTGAAGCCCTCTGGAGTCCTACCTTGTTATGGTGAGGATCTCCTACTTGATTGCCTACTTTGTGCAGGCCATGGACTTTGCTGTGAGATCATAAAAAAGAAAAAAAATTCAGAATTTCCAAGATCAGCAAACGCCCTCAGGACAAAAACAGATTCTATGCTGTCAAACTTCTCTGGGTTTCTGTTTTCCCTTCAGTTTTGACCTAATAATTCCTGGTAATTCCTTACAAAGAGCTTACTTGTCAGCTCTTTGATGCTTTAATAAGATGCTTTTTCTATTTTATCTAACATTCTTAGCTCTTTCCAGCTGAAGGGTTGTTCCAAAAAACCTGTCTCCTGTTTCTAAACACAGAAATTGCTAATCCCTAGGGCTTGGCAACATGCATGGCACATTGTCATGACTCAATGAATATTTGTTGATTGAATGGATGAAGTGAATCCAGGTCTCCAACATCCCCGTTCTTTCTAATGCATTGGCCATCGCACTCCCGGGCCGGCGTACTAACAGAGAGCTGTGGTCAGAGCAGCGAGCTGTGTAGAAAGGCAGGGCTATGAGTTCAGAGAGGGGAAGACCTCTGTGGGAATGGGGAGGGACAACAGCATGGGGTAGAGGATAGAGCGAGGGTGAACACAAAGATGGAAGTGCATCTTGGCAGAGGAGCCATTGGGTTGGGAAAGGAGAGTTTATAGGAAGTGACGTTGTGAGTGAAGGCTGGAATGCGTGAGAAATCCAGGAGCTAACAGTGGACAGTGGGCAGAGTAGCAAGGACCAGCCAGGGAAAAGTTCTGAAGACCCAGGGAGACCCACGGGTCCAGAGTGAATTTAGAAGCAGAGCCCCAGCAGGGGCAGTTCCCTGCAGCTGGTAGGAGCAGGGAGGAGAAACAGCTTTTGTTGAAATACGCACATGGTAATTGCTAAGAAGAGTCTTTCCCCCTCGTTTAAAAAGCTTTCTCCTCTGCATTTTCCTTGGTCCCAGTTTCAAAGGAATTTTAATTGCAAAGAAAATTTTGTCATCTCCCTGGGGGAAGAGGGCTCCGGAGCTTCGAACAGTCACGCCTGATGCGGATTCTTCTCCACACTGGGGATTTCCACGCTTTGGCTGCGTGGCAGCTGTCTGGGGATTGGGTAGTGTGGAGGGACGGGCAGGGGTGAGACAGGCCTCCCTGCACCTTTCTGGGGCTGGGAAGGCTAGGTTTGCAGCTGGGGGTTCCCTGGCCTGTGTCCTCCATGACGGTCTTCAGTGCCAACCGGATGACAGTCCTAACTCCTTTCTCCCCAGACCCAGTGGGTTTCTTTAATTACTTATCTTAGTTAAGCAACTGGTGTCTCAGCTTCCATCCTTGATCTACTGTAGACTTCTCCACATAGCAGCCCATTTGGAAAACAGTTTGGGAGTTTCTTTAAAAGCTAAACATAAATTTACCACACGATCCAGCAACTCCATGTCTAGATAGCCAAGAGAAGTGAAAACATATGTCCACATGAAGACTTGAATGCCTGTGTTCATAGCCACATGATACAAAATAGTCCAAAAGTAGAAACAATCCAAAAGTCTATCAACTGGTGAATGGGGAAACAAAGTGTGGTATAGCCACACAAAGGAATACTATTAAGCAATAAAAAAGGAACACACTGCTGATATATGCTATCATATGGAATAAAAAACATTATGCTCAGTGAAAGAAGACAGATGGAAAAAAACCACACATTGTGTGGTTTTGTTTATGTAAAATGTCCAGAAAAGGCAAATCTAAAGAGACAGAAAACAGAATAGTGGTCACCTGCGGCTGGCAGTGAGAATGGGGATTGACTGCAGATGGGCACAAAGGATCTTTCTGGAATAAAAGAAATGTTCTAAGAACTGGGTACTGATGATGGTTGCACAACTCTGTAATTTACTAAAAGTCATGGAACTGTACACTTACAATGAATGAATTTTATAGTATGTAAATTACACCTCAATAAAGCTGTCATGGGGAAAAAAAGGCTCATTTCTCTCAGCATAAAAGCCAGAGTTTCTAGAAGGCCCTACATGATCTGCTCTCATGGCCTCTTTGACCTCATCCACCCCCATCCTCTCCTTCCCTCCCTCTGCTCCAGCCCTGCAGGCTTCTGGGTTTTCCATGAACACAGCAGATGTATTCCCACCTGACAGCTTTTGCACTGGCTGCTCCCTCTGCCTGGAATATTCTTTCCCTAAATATCTGCAGGGCTCTCTTCCTTACCAATTTTAATATCTTTGCTCAAACATCATCCTTTCGGTGGAAAGCAACCCAATCACTCCATCTGAAACTGCAGCCCCCTCCAAGGCTCTGCCAACCCCCCTTTCTCTGCTCTTTATTTTTCATAGCATTTATCACCCTCTAATATGTAATTTACTTATTTATTATGCTCATTGTCTGTTTCTCTCTCATCACTAGCATATCTGCTTCACTGGGATAGGAATTTGTGTTGATTTGATTCCCCAATGTACCCTTAGGGCATAGAACAATAACTGACACAAAAAGGACTGAAACAAATATTTGTTAAGTGGAAGAAGTAACATGTGATTCAACAGACGTTTCCTGAACACCCTCTCTGTGCTAGGGGCTGAGCACAGAGCAGTGAATGGGTGAACAAATCTCTCACCTCTAGATGGCTTGCATTTTAGTGGTCAAGAGACCATAGGAAACAACAAATCTTAGACCAGTAATGGAGGGGAACCCCCAGCTCCGTCACCAAGAAATCACAAGTGTGGTAAACTTTACAAAAGGCTGTTAGAGGAGTGGGAGGTCGGAGGGTTTTCCTGGAGAATGAACTGTTGGATCAGTGGGAATTGGCCAGGTGGGAAGGAGGGAAAGAGGATTTCAGGTCCAGGAAATAGCGTATGTGAAGGCCAGAGGTCAGAGAGGAAGTGTGTCTGGTTTGGAGACATGTAAGATATTTGCTCCAGTTGAAACATGAACTGTAAGGGGGTTGGGGGAGAGATGCGATTGGCGAGGTGGGCTGGGGCTGGACTGCACAGGGCACATCAGAATATGTAATGGTCAGTTCAGCAGGGCACCAACCAATCAGAAAAGACACTGGCCATTCACAGTTGGGACCTTCCAGCTGTATCTCTGTTGTGCCCTAAGCCACAGGAGAGACCGTGGAGTTCAAAGTGTTGATGATCACTGAAAGGTTTAAATAGGGGAGTGACCATAATTCGATTTACCTTTTGGAAGGATCACTTAAGAGCAGAACAGAATGGAGGGGCCTGAGTTGATTGGGGGAGGCTGGATGGGGATGTTTAAACCAGTTCAGCTGGGAGAATGGACAGTCACAGGTGACTGATTGGATGTAGGTGGTTGGAAAAGGGAGGGATCATGGATAATATTCATAATCACAGCCAGCATTTCCTGGGCAGGTACCATGTGCCAGGAAAGGCTCTGAGCACCTGACGGGTCCTATCTCTTAATCCACACAACACACCAGGAATCTGAAACATATTGGGGGTTCCACGACCAAAGTGGTGCATCCAAGATTCAGACACAGGCTAGAGCTAGGCTTTCTGGGGTGAGCCCAGGTTGCTGGCTTAGCTGAGTGGTAGAGACATTTGGGGAAACGGGGGTGGCTGGGTGTGGGGGGAAGTGACAGGTGGAGCCAGTTTGTGAGGGAAGATGCTAAACCCACCAAAAGTGGGGGATGCTACCCAAGCAGAGATGCCAGCTCTATGATTGAATATGTGGGTCTGGAATCCAGAGAAGAAATTAACAACAAGTGATTTGGGCGTTACACCCACCACTCTGGTTCAAGACAAGAGTGAGAAGTGAGAAAAGGCTCAGGTCAGCCCCAAGATTTAAAGGATGGCAGAAGCACGTAACAGGGTGTTAGGATGATCTTTTTGGGGTAAATAAAAATAAGTGTCTTTAAACAAATTGAGGGGCAGGTGGAGGTGGTGATGGCAAAGATGATGGAGAAGAAGCGCTCAGAGAGGCAGGAAGAAACCAGGAGAGGGGTCCCAGAGGTTGGAGGAGGGAGATTTTGGAGGATGGCGTGGCCACAGGTGTCCAACATTGATAAAGGACCAAGGCGATGAGGGGGCGGGGTACTGGGATCCAAGGTGAGGAATGGAAACATCGTGGTACAGGACAGCACCAGGGAGGCCGTGGGGACCCTGAGGGAGTTGTAACAGGGAAGAGGGCGGACAGCTAAGCAGAGTGGGTTGAGGATGGAGGGCTAGGGAGTGAAACGGAGACAACTTGGTAAGTTGGGCTGGGAAGGGAAGAAGGGAGGCCCGCAGTAGCTGGAGAGGAACTCGGTGGGAAGGAGGGAGAGACTTTGAAAGGAGAGAGAGTTGAGTGTGTCTGTACTGATGAGGAGGAGCCGCGAGAGCCAGAGAGGCTGACGTGAGGAAGACTGAGGGCAGAAGCAGGAGACGGGCTTGGAGCACAGGCAGAGAAAGGACAGCTCCTCTGATGTAACAGGAGGGGAAGGGCGGAGCTGGGAGCAGAAGCCACGCCTCCTCTCCCTGGGACCGCCCCTCCCGCTCTTTCCCACGTGGTCGTGGCCTCCTGGGGACAGTGCTGGCTTTGCGTCTCACGTTGGCCACTAACCTCGGCCCAGGCTTCAAAGCCACTTCACTCAACTGCTCGGGCCCCTGGACAGTGGGGAGGCGGCCTCCTGACCCTGCTCATACTCTGGTTGGCGGTGTAGCCATCTGCGAGTCCTCCCCATCCCTACCTCAGGCCTCGGTTTCTCCTCAAAGGTCCAGCTCCAGTATCTTAGGATTTCACAGTTCGGTGTCCCTGCCAGTCTCCCAACTCTGCTACCTCAGCCTCTGATGTGCCGATTAAGGAAAACTCAAGAGGGGGTAGGTGGTCATCCCAGCTGACAAGTTGAGCCTCCAGTCCCAGAAATGACCTGGACACCTTTCTAATCACCAGAAGACACCTGCCACATGGAATTTTGTGGATTCTGGGTCCTGGGTCCAGAATGGCCCAGTTGGTTTTTCCAGATAGTCTTGCCCTAAACCCCCAAGAGCAGAAGGGATACTGTCACTGGGGAGGGTGTGTGCGGGCTAAGGAAAACCAGATCATGGTGCAAACTCTGTCCCAACCCAGCTGTGTGACTATGAGTAAATTCTGTATGTCTCTGGGCCTCGGTCTTCTCATCTGAAAACCGGATGCGATTTTCACTCCCACGTGGTTTTATGTGATGGTTAGGTGAGATAATGCACACAACACTTCTAGAATACAGCAAAAGCTCAGGACAGGACAACTATTATCGTTATTAACAAGCCCCGCCCCAATCTATTTCAACATCTGTGCTAGAGAAACACCAGCACGTGCTCCAGGAGGTGTGCACGGAGACAGTCACAGAAGCACTACTGGTAATAAGTGGGAAAGAGAAAACATTCCACATGTCTACCGGTAAGAGTGGACACATAAAACGGGGTACCTTCATACCATGGGACACAGTCACTTAAATGGAATGACCAGAGCTAGACCTATCAACACTGAGAACGTTCAAAACCATTGTTGGAGAGAAAAAAGCAAGCTGCAGAGTGATGCTGTATCTAGTATGACTCCATTAACATTAAAAAATACAAAACAATACTACTTATTTTCTGTAGGTACAATCACGAATGCTCAAGTATAAAAATGCTACACAATGATACACATCAAACACACCACAGGAGTGATTTCTAAAGAAGTGGGGAAGCGAGCAGATTGGAGGTGGCGGATAAAGGGGACTTGCGTTTCATCAACAATGTCCTGGTTTCTAAGAGAATGGATTGATGTATTTCTTATAAAATTAATTTTTCAAAAGAAATTAACTTTAAAAAATTCCTGCCCTGCCTATTTCACTAAATTGTTTGAAGGACCAAATTATATGTGCACAGAGAATGTATAATTCATTTTCCAGTTGACAGAGCATTTTTTTTAGCCACATGACCTTACTCCATCCTCTCAATGAGACTTTGAGGGATGGATTATAATTCCTGTTCTAGTGTGGAGGAAATCAATGCGTGGAGACGTGAAGTGATTTGGTTGGGGGGTTGGCAATTAGGTTTATTTATTTATGTATGTATTATGTATTTATTTTAATGAAGGTACTGGGGATTGAACCCAGGACCTCGTGCACGCTAAGCACGCGCTCTACCACTGAGCTCTACCCGTGGGGTGTGTGGGGACAGAACTGGGATTCCAGCCTGATAGCCTAGACCCTTCTTTCTACTGCTTCAGGCTTTGGGATGAAAATGCCTTTTAAATAGTCTCCAGGTCTCTGTTGTCATAGGATAATCATGAAGGAGGCACCGTCCAGACTCTGAGCCCCCTTTCCGGAGAACCGGCAGCCTCTAGGCAGAAGTCCCGCTGCCCAACTTGAGCTGGTCCCAAAGACCTCAGCAACATGGTCTGGGGGCTGTTCTCTCTAGAGACCCTCACTGATTGGTTTCTGGCAGGCAGTATGGTGCTCGTATTGACCTTAGATATCACACTCGGAAAGATTGGAATCCCAGGTCTGTCACTTACCAGCTGGTGACCTTCAATAACCCACTTCCTTGCTTTGCAAAATAATACCGAGTCTGCAGGTTGCAAGAGGCAAAATGTACACAGGAAGTGCTCTGTGAGTGTTGATTCCTGCTTTGTGCCTCTTTCCACAGCTCTCTCAACTCTAAGCAGGGGCCTGAATCACCTCTAAACTCTTGAGACACAGTACATGACATAAAGTAGGTGCCCAGGGAAGTTGTGGCTTGGCTTCTCCTGGGGTTAAATCACTGCTCACAACAAGAAAAATCACCACAATCTAACTGGAGTAGCAAACCCCACTCGTAAACAAGGGCCATCTTGAAAGCTACTTTGATGGCAGTGGGAGCCATTGAAGGTTTAATCAAGAGAGTGACATGGTTAGCTAGGTCTCAGAAAGCACACTCTGTGTGGAGTATGGCTTTGGAAGGGACAAGCCCGGAGGCAGGGAGACCCGTGGCAAGGCTCTGGAGAACAGTTCAGATGAGAGTTGGGCCCTGAGGTCCCTTCTAATCTTGTGAGAATCCTGGTGAACTGGAGAAAGCCAGGGGACAGTAGGGTGGCTGGTTGGATTTTGAAAGACGCTGGGATTTTATGGGAGGTTGAGATAAAACACATGATGTACGTGAGAATATTTTTAAAAATCACATACACCCACTCTGATGCTCTCATTGTCATAGTCACAGGCTTTCTTGGGTGTACAATCTCCCTGCCCCTTTGTATTCAGGGAGCATCACCAAGATCTCCAGTAAATTCCCAGCTCACCTGAATCACTTGGCAGAAACAAGTTTTTATGTCAACTCACAAACCGACCAGTGTAAGCCCTCCGACAAACACAGCACATTATTGCAAAAGCAGGTAGCCAGCAAAAAAGAAATGGACCGCTTTCCTTTTTCTTGTTTGTCACAGACGCCTCTGTTGACCTACACCTGGCATTCAGGATAATATCACAAACGCCCGAAACTTCGGACTCAAGGGAGAGGCAGGAAGGAATATTGACAGCGTCGAGAGAGGGAGACTGCACTTTAGAGTGAAAATAGCAGGTGCCGGTGTTCGAGCGCTCACTGCATGCTGGGCACACGCACTGATTATTGTATCCATCTCTGACGTGGGTGCTATTTTAATATATACCTTGTACAGACGAGGGAGTACAGACCTAGGGAACTGAAATCTTTTACCCACATTCACATAGCTGGCTAAGTGGCAGAGCTGGGGTTTAGAGCTTGTCAAGTGCAAGGTCCACTGTGACCGCTCATTCTCATCACCAAACCTGATGAATACCAATACTTTCTCTTTTGTCCCCCGAGACACCGATACTGATGATTTTAATGATGTTGCTTCATATATTCATTCAAAAAAGAATTATTAGAGAGCCTCCTCTACGCTTGGCAACAAAGAATAAAGGTGGCAGGCGAAGGGCATGGATAGAAGTCAGGAGACAGAAGGGTGCGTGTGTTATGTGCCCAGACACCCTGGACTTGGCGGGTTAGTCCCCGAGTAGCCTCGCCTGGGTGAGGGGGCGCAGTTCAGGAGAGAGAGGGGTCCATCAACAGTGGGCACAGGTGGGGGTGGGGCAAGAGTGCCTAGAGAGAGCAGAGAAGGAGTCCTGCTTCCTTATTTATTACCTCTGGGTTCTCAAATGCATGACTATTGAGGCAGAAGTGACAAAATAAAAAGGGAAAGGAAAAAATGCCAGCTACAGCCAGAATAAAATCAGGGCAAATAGAATAAAATCTGACAGCCAAGTATAAATAAATATTCGTAAAAGAGTTAAAGGACAGATTAAAATAAAAACACCAAATGCAATTCTTACCCCTTGACAAATGCAGTGCGAATTGGGTTCTTTTAATCAAATGTTTGGCAGGTGTATGAATTATTTATAATTCAATATCAGGTGGTTAAATGGAAAATGGAAGATGTTCCCGTCGTCTTCTCAGGTCTTATCCGCCTCCCCCAGTGAGTTTTCCCCGGGGGGAGGGGGTGGGTGATGGCCCCTCCCCCACACCAGGTACCAGGCTGGACGCTGGAGTCTGTTATCCCTGCTGTGCTCTGGGTGTTGCCATTTGTCAGTCTGCCTTCCTGCATCTCAGAGCCTTGTTCAAGAAGGAGGTCCCTGAACACTGGGGACAGGAGCCGGGGCAGCTGACCAGAGGTAGGGGAGGTGGGAGTCTGGACACCTGGGTTATTGTCTCCAGCTTCCGCAGACTCTGAGCATGCCCTTGTGTGAGTCTCTCCCTCTCCCTGGGTCCTCCGCCCTCCAGTGAGCTTTTCCATCGCCATCCTCCACTTGGCTACCTCACACTTCGGTTCACAGAGTGCATTCCAACATGTGGGCCTTGACACATCCTATGGTGGGAAGTATGATAACCATCCCCAATGCACAGAGGAGAAAACCAAGCTCAGAGAGATGCCTAGAGGTGTCTCTGGTCCCATCACTGGTACGATCTCAAGTTGGGGTTGGAGCCCAGGTCTTCAGACTCCATGTCTACCTGGAGTGCCACTCTGGGAGGAGATGGAAGTCCAGAATCCAGGCAGAGTGGACAGGACATGTGCTCCAGAATCAGACAGACCTAAGTTCCACCTCCAGCTCTGAACTCACTGTCTGTGTGACCTAGGGCATGTTATCTAACCTCTCTGATCCTCCACTTTCTCCTCCTCATTTGCGCAGTAAGGTCCTGCCTCCACCTCCCCCAGGTACACACCCACCCCTGATTCTGAATAGGACGCCACCCTCACCCCTGATGCCTGCCCATGGGACACTCTGCTCTGGCTTGTACACACACACACACACACACGCCCTGTGAATAAAAGCAAGAGTGGAGAATCCCATCGCAGCCAAATGTTGACTGACTTCCCTGAGCAGCAGATGAATGAGTCCTCGCAGCTAACAAACGGCTGTCGGAAAGGTGGGAGAATGGAGGTAATTAGTCCCCTTAATGCCGATTTCAGACTAATCTTTCACACTTAAGGAAATTGTTCCAATGATTTTCTTATTTTCGGGGAAGCTCGTTAAGTAAGAAATAGGAAAATAGATATGGTAAGAGATAAGAAAATGGATTTTGTAATGACAAGCTGCCTAAACACACTGAGGGGGGGGGCTGGCTGGGCCAGGATGGAGTGACAGATCCAGGTCCTCCTGGGGTGAGTGACAGTTGGGTGTTCCAGGGCCCCTGGGGGCAAACGTCCAGTCCCAGCCTGGGGCCTTTGCAAAGTAAGTGCTCAATGCGTGCTGGTCGCAGTTGATGTATTTGGACCCTGTGCTTCTCTCCAGCCTCTGTGCTCCTGGCCGGCGGGTGGGGGAGAGGGCGGGGGGAGGACTCATTAGACAGCTTCCTAAACATCTGGAAAGAGAGAAGTCTTTGCTGGGATCCAGGGCCCACTGCGGGGTGTTCAAACCTCAGCACCTTCTGCATCCTCTGGGGAAGCTAAGGGACCTTTATTGATTGCCTGCTGTATGCAAGTTGCTGCGTTGGGAACTTTTCTTCCATTTCTTCCCATAGCCCAACGGGGTGGATGTGTCACTGTTCTGTAGAAGTGGAGACAGAAGGGCAGAGGCAGGGCTGATGGTGTATAGTCTACCAGCTTTATTTTTTTTTTTTCCAGATGTTATCTGTTCTGACTGGTCAGTGCCTGTGCAGTTGTTAAATACTTTGAATGTCACCCTTGGTCATGTGATGGGGTCAAGGCCACAGGGAGTAGGATCCAATCTGCAGTTGGAACCCTTGGTGTCCCACATCAAAGCATCCACCTTTCCTGCCCCTCCAGGCCACCTCTGTGTAATGAGTCCCAGTGGGAGGGAGGCTTGCAGGGAATGACCGGAGCCAGGGGGAACTGTGTCCCCTGGGGAAATGGGTTGGCTTCCCCAGGTGGGAAAGTGGGAAGGAGGGCCTATTGGAGAAGGAAAGATGCCCTGGTTTCTATCCTTCTAAAGGCCATTTTCTTCTTCAGTCCCTACCACCGCTCACTCCTGCCTCCTCATCTTGGCTGAAGCTGTACCTGTCCCCTGACCTGCCTACCGCTTTCTCTTGTCTCTCCAAACCTCCAGAGCCTCCCTAGAGACCAGCCATTCCTGGCCTTCATCCTAGACAGCCTCAGATCTCTCCTTCACCTCTGAACCCACTAGGGACCCAGCAGTCCCTGGTTTTAGCTGCAGTGCATTCTGGGAAATGCACCTTACCCAAAGGAAGTGACCTGTGTGTGGACCAGGTTAGCATCTTCAGCAGAAACTGCCAGGCAATTGGCTCTGGCGAGGAGAAGAACTGACCTCTAACAGGCCAAGTGGGAAACTGTAACTGTGAAAATATCAATATGACATTTCTCCTTGGGGCATGGCTGGGTCATGAGTTCAAGTCTCATCTTCCCCTTCTCCCCAGACCTCCACAACATAACTCTGTTGTGCAGAGTTTGTGTGATGTTCGGGGAAAGCTCTTAGACAGTGGTTCCCAACTAGGGGTGATTTTGACCCCCGGGGACATTTGCAATGTCTGGGACATTTTTGCTTGTCACAACTGGAGGGATGCTACTGGCATCTAGTGGGTGGAAGTCAGGGACACTGCTAAACAGCCTATAGTGCACAGGACAGTCCCACAACAGAGAATGATCCAACCCAAGATGTCAATCGTGCCAAGGCAGAGAAACCTCTCCCTAGAGTCTTTTGATCCAATGTCCCCATTAGCTAACTTACCTAAAAGGTGGGGGTAGGACCTAGCTTTTGTGTCTAGACCTCTAAGACTCAGGGTTCTGACACTTTGTTTTCAATTTAACAATCATATATCGCACCTCTGTTCAGTGTCAGGCAACGTGCAAGGGTGCTGTGCATTCAGTGGCAGACAAAATAGATACAATCTCTGCCCACTTGGAACTCAGGTCATAGTGGAGTTTGAGCTGGATCACCTTCAACTTGTCTCTTCCTCCTCTGAGCCTCAGTTTTCTCATCTCTAAAATAGGAATGATACAATGTCTCCCCTCTGTGTTGTTGTGAGGCCTTCAGAAATTTAAATGTCAAATGACAACACAACAATGTGTATCCTCGACACACATTGAAGGCTCCTCCTTCCTGGAGAGGACTGGGCAGGTGGTGGGGACAGTTTTCCATTAGAAAAAGAGAAGGTGGAGAAAATGAAGACGTCATTGAGCCCTTACTGTATGCTTCTCACGATCGTCCGAACAACCCTGCGAAGCAGGGGTTCTTTTACTCAAAGTGCAGATGAGGAAACTGAGGCTGGGGTGGAGGGAGGGGGAGAGACATGGTCTCAGGCTGGCCGGGCGGAGAGGCTGGGACTTGAACTCAGCCCTCCTGGCTCTTTCAGCTTTTTGTCCTCTCCAGGGCCTTTTAAGATGGTGCCAGGCGGGGAGTTAAGGTTCGAGGCTGACCAGGCCTGGCCTTCAAGGCTTATTCCCCAGCATCCCCCCGGGTCTTGGTCTCACCCCATTAGCGCTGCTTTAAAAAGTGCGGACCGACCGGGGCGCGTTATTGCCCACATAAATCAGGAGGTTCCAAGTACGGAACACCTTTAAACAAACAGCTGATGGGAGTGAAGTTCCAGGATCATTATTAATAGCTTTTCATTTCGGTGGCCGCTGTGCTGTGACAGGCCTTCCCAGCAGAAGCCCCGCACAGCCAGCCCTCGATCCGCTGATCCCCTGAGTCCGCCAGTCAGAATGAATGACTGTACCTTTGTGTTAATTGTGGAGCCCAAGCCACACGCGGAATACTAATAGGGCCAAGTGGGAGGGGGCGGGTGCCAGCCTTGCCCGGCTGCTGGGCAGGAAAGGAGCCCACCTCTGGCCCTCCTCCACAACAACCAGCAGCAGATCTCTATCACACACTTATCTGAGCTCCACCCTCCTCTGCTCGAGAAAACCCCATGGTTCCCATGGCCCATAGCCAAGTCTGGACTCATCTGGTGGCCATACAGGGCTCTTCCTGTCTCATCCTGTCCAATGCTTGCCTCCCTGCTTGCATTTGCACACCACGAGCCTTGTACCACTCAAACTCCTATTCATTCATTCATTTATTCATTCAACATTTCTGAGTCCTCTGAAGGATGCTGGGGACAGAGCTGTGAACAAGACAGACATGGTCCCTCATCCCATAGGGTTTAACATCAAGCAAAAAAGACAGATGTCTGTGAGCTCTGGAGCCACGTGGCCTGGGTCCACACCCCAGTTTGGCTCTTTACTATCTGTGTGATCTTATGGCACAAATAACCTCTTCTGGGCCTCAATTTCTCCCTCTGTAGAAAGGGAATAATAATAGTAGCTACCTCATAGGGTTGTTTGGGCAACTAAATGGCTAAAAATACATGAAAACATGTAATGTACTATCATTTATTATTGAGCATGAAGTTCTCAATCATTGTTAGCTATTATTGTCATTAACTCAGGACTACATTAAAACAGGATGATGATGACAAAATAAAGGTACGCGGAGTGAATGGGGCATCAAACAAGGGGGCCGGCCCAGTCTGAGCTCTGGAAACGGTTCCCCAAGGAAGTCCAATTTTCTCAGACTGGAGGGTGAGTGGGTGTTAACCAACACAGTGAAGGTGGGGAGGGAGAGAACAGCAGAGGGAACACACAGGTAAAGGCCCCGAGGCTGGGCGGATTGCAAGTCGAGTAGGGAAACCTGAAAGGCAGCAGGAGGCTGGCGCATCAGGCGCAAGGGGGAAGGAGGGCTGAAATGAGACGGGGAAGCAGGAGGGAGACCACACCACGCAGGGCCTTGCGGGCCTTGTTAAATTTTAAATTTTGTCCTGAGAGTAATGGGAAGCTGTTGAAAGGTTCTGAAGCAGAGGATCAACATGAACCTTATCCCGTTTTTAAACTCACCCAGGCTGCTGTGCGTGTAAAGCAGACTGGCCTCCCTCACCCTGCGGGGGTGGCTGAGACAGAAACAGGGAGATGGGAAGAGAAGCTATTGTCCGGGTGAGTGATGATGGTGACCCGGTCCAGGGTTGGGGCAGTGAGGGTGGAGAGGAGAGGGCTGTTTCTAGAGATCTATGGGAGGCCAAATCCTCAGGACACAGTAGGAGTGCTTCCGGGAGGTAAGGGAGAGGGGCCTGTCAGGGAGGACTCCAAGGTGGCCCCAGCAGTGATGTGGGGAGCAGAGGGAGAGTCAGTAGCAGGTTTGGAGGGTCGGGAACCATGAGCTTGGTTTGCTTGCCCTAGTGGTCGTAGGCCTCTGAGCCTTTGCATGTGCTGTGCCTTCTCCCTGGAATGCTTTTCTCCAATTTTGTCTGATGGGAGATTTTTTTAAATTAATTGCTCAAAACCAGGCTCCAATATCACCTCTGATATATGAAGCCTCCCTGGCTGCTCGAGATCTGGTGTCTCTCTTCTCTTCTCCCTTTGACCAGTATCAACTCCCTTCTCTGCTAGCAACTTCTCTGTTGCTGACGACTGCATTAAACTGACAACTTCATTAAAAGGTATGATGACAACTACAAGAGGGAGCGGGGACAGCACCACACGCCCCTCCCAGCACCCTGTTCCTCACTGCCTGGTGCTCTTTTACTGTCCCGGCTTTGTTGTTTCCAACTCATCTACCCCCATATGTTGGTGGGGCCCGGAGCTTAGTCCTTGGGCTGCTCATCTTTTCTGTCTCACTCCCTAGGTCACCGCATGCAGTCCCACGACTTGAAACCCCATCAGTTTGCTGATGACACCCAAGTGTGTACCTCCAACTCAGATCTCTTCCCCCAGCTCCTGTGTCCACTTGCCTGTTCAACAGCTCCACTTGGATGTATAAAACGCACTTCAAACTCACCATGTCCAAAACGGAACTCCGGACTTCTATTCTCCTACCCACCCCTAGATAAAGGTAAAATAAAATAAATTTAAAGCTGCCCCTCTTCCAGCTTTCCCCATTTCAGTAAGGGGCAACTCCGTCGTCCCAGCTGCTTCCACCAGAAGCCCTGGGGTCCTTGTTGACTTCTGTCTATCTCGCACTCTATATCCAATCCATCAGCAAACACCACCAGCTCTACGTTAAAATAGATCCAGAATCTGACTATTCTCACCACCTTCATTGTTAACAGCCTGGTCCAAGCCACCGTCATCTCTCACCTGGGTGATTACAACAGCCTCCTCACTGGTGTCCCCGCTTCTGCCTTTGCCCCCTACAGACTGTTCTCAGTGATGGTGTTAAAACATAAATCAGATCATAACACTCCTCTCAAAATTCCTTTGGCTTCTCATCTTACTCGGGGTAAATGGCTCATAAGACCCAACACAATTTGGCCTCCTGTTACTTCCCAGACTCCTCCTACCAAGCCCGCCTCCCCTGCCCCCCTAATTCCAGCCACACTGACCTTCTGGCTGTTCTCTGAATGTAACGGGCATGTTCCCACCTCAGGGCCTTTGCATTTGCTGGTTCTCTTGCCTGGAACACCGTTGTCCCCTGATACCTGCTCGGCTCACTCTCTCCCTTCCTTCAGACGTTGGCTTAAATGGCTGAGCCCAGTGAGAGTTTCCCTGAGTTGAGATAAAGCAGCTCCTCCATCCTCAGGACCTCCCTATCCCCTCACTCGGCTTTCTCCTTGCCCCACCCCCATACAAATTAGCCCTGTCTGTTACAGTACACATTCACTGATTTACTATCTGCCTCCTTGCCCTTTAATGGAAGCTCTACATGTAGGGGCCTTGTTTTTTTTGTGCTCAGGGCTGCACCACCAGCACCTAGAATGCTGCTTGGCATATAATAGGTGTTCAGTGGCCATTTCTCGAATGGCTCTAGAACCACTGTTTTTAACACTCTGTCTACTTGTTTGTCTACTTCTTTCTCTCCCTCAGAGAGTAGGCAGCAACTGGTTCCAATTCTCCACTGTTTTTCTGGTGTCCAACACAGAGCCCGCACAGAGTGGGTGCTCATTAAATGTTTCAATAAACAAATGAATAAATAATAGAATTTCCAGATGGGTTGCCTGGGGTGATGTGAGGGAGGGGTTTTGAGGTAGACAGAGTTGCCTCCCGGAGCCTCTGACTCCTGTAGCCCTTCCTGCCTCTCCCCGGGACCTGGAGCTACCTTGGAGGGGAGGAGCTAGAAGCTTGACCAAAGAATCTCCAGAGGCCAGAAGGGACAGGGGATGGGATTGGGAGCTGGTGCTAGAAGGATCTGGAAGTGGAGGTTCCCTACTGGGCTACCCTTTGGATTTAGAATTCTGTTTGAAGTTAAGGAAGCTGAAGTTTTGGAAGAGGTCAGGAGTTTAGGATTAGGATTTGAATTTAGAATTAGGATTTAGGATTGAATTAAGGTGTGGGGTTGGGGAAACAGGTTGAAGTTTGGGATTTAACGTTAAGATCCAGGGGCTTTGGTTATGGCTGAGACTTTGGGAGTTGGGCCTGATGTTTGTGGCCAACTGGTTTAGACAATGGGTCAAAGGATTGAAATTTCAGTTGAAAAATGGGATAAAGTTGAGAGTGGCATCAGGGACCCAACTTAAGGACATTCATTAGGTTTTAAAAGCTTCTCTGCCAGGTTATTGTAAGACAGAAACTCATTTTATAACAAAGTCATAAAGAGTGATTCTCCACCAAAGATGATTTTGCCACCCAGGGGACATTGGGCAAGGTCTGGACTCATTTTCGGCTGTTGCGGCTGGTGGAGGGGAGCTCTTGGTATCTCCTTAGTAGAGACCAGGCAGGCATGCCACTAAACATCCTACAAGGCACAGAAAAGCCCTCTCAACCAAGAATTATCCAGCCTCAAATGTCAATAGTGCTGAGGCTGAGAAACCCCGTGCTAGAGAATTCATCCCTTCTCTGAAGGGTTAGCCAAGCGCTAATCCAGGTGGGCCGAGGCTCAGGATACAAGTGTTCAGGGCTGAGGGCTGGTGTGACGGGGCCTGAGTTACAGAGTGAGCTGCAGGGGCCCATGTGTCCCCTTCCCCATGAAGTCAGCTTCTCAGAGCTATCTCTGGCTCTGGCAGACTCAACAGGAGAAGAGGAGGGTGAAGGTGGAGATAGGACTCATGAAGCTATAGACCAGGGGGGTGGGAGCTGTTGAGGGGGAGGTCAGCAGCCTTGGCAGGGTCGCAGAGGGCCTCTGCTGGGTCCATGAGAGGCTTGGGTTGGGAGGAGGGACAGGCAGAAAGCGGTCGAGAGATGGCATCTGGAGAGGCCTGTGTCTGAGGCACCTTCTGCAACTTGCATGAGTGCCTTGTGCAAGACAGAATCGATATGACAATAATAATAACAACAGCGACACCCACCACCACGACAATAGTAGTAGCTAACATTTGCATAGCACTTGCTCCGTTCCATTCTAAGTGCTTTACATCTGTTAACTCATTTTTAATCTTCCCACCAAGCCTGTATGGGAGGTACTATTGTAATCCTCATTTTCAGATGAGAAATTGGGGCCCAGAGAGGTTAAGTTGTTTAAGAACTGATAGCCCTGAGTGGCAGAGCTGGCTCTGGAGTTTGAGCTTAAAGGCTCAGGGCTTGTGTTTGCAGTAGAGGGGCTCAGGCTGGGGGCCCTCTGGCTTCCGGTCTTCCTCTGCCATCTGCGTACATGATCTCATCACACCCTCTCAACGGTCTCCTGAGATCAGTGCTATTATTACCGCCTCTGTTTCACTGATGAAGCAACGGAGGCTCAGAGAGGTTAAGTACTTCTCAACACCGCTGGGTCTGCCCAACATCAAGGCCACTGCTGCTTCTCTACGTTACAGCTTGGGCTAGATGCACCTCTGCACAGCCCTCAATGCCCACCCTTGTGGCCTCATTTGCTCCTCACAAACAAGGCTCAGACTACAGGGCTTCTCTATCTTGGCACTGTTGACACTTGGGGCTGGATAATGTGGTGGGGGCTGTCCCGCACATGGTAGGATGCTCAGCAGTATCCCTGGCCGCTACCCACCAGATGCCAGTAGTACCTCTGGCAACCAAACTGTTTCTAGACACTATCAAATGTCCCCTGGGCATCCAAACCATGCCCCCTCCCCACTGGCCAGTAAGAACAATTGCCCCAGACTGTAGGCAAGGAGGATTCTCCTAAGGTAGAGATGATTGTGGAAACTAAGACGTGGAGAGGGGTAATGTCTCACCCAAGGTCACTCAGAGAGTCAGAGGCAGGACTGCAAGCAGTACCAGGCTCACTCCAGCCAAGAGGAAGGTCTTGTTGTTGAGTTTTCCTGCTGGAGTCGTGCTCCACCTGTGCAAGCATCGAGTGCCAATAATGGGATAGAAGCTGGTCCAGGCTGCCTGTCCCATACACGCACAGGTCCCACTGGGGCAGCCTGCCCTTGCCCAGCCTTCTGCAGCTGAGCTGAGATGGCCTCACCCTGCTCCCAACTTTGGTTCTGTGAAAACAGTTCAGACTTCAATTTCAAACTGACCAAATTTCAAATCCCAGCTCTGCTACCTCCTTACAGTGGGACCCCAAGCACAATACTGAGCATCCCTGATCCTCTATTTCCCCATCTGAAAAATGAGCAGTTTGGACTAGAGTCTTTCAAAGATCCGACTAGCTCTGAAGTTCTGGCTTTCTGACAAAATAAGATATTTTGTAATTTAGCTGTGCCCCAACTCAAGGTGACACTTTGGACAAGTCATTGCCCCTCTTCAGAACCCAGTTTCCTCAAAGGCAGCTGACACTTGAGCCACACAGAACTTCTCGCTGTTCTCTAAACTGTGACTAGTTCCATTTCATTGCTTATGCTGCGCCTCTAAAATGCTATTGGCTCCATTATCCACCTGGAGAACTCCTATTTATCCTTCAGGACTGAGCCCAAGTCTTTTCCTTCACAAAGGATGCATGTGTGCTTGTGTGTATGTGTATGTGTATGTGTCTTCCCCACTCTGAAAGACTGAAAGAGTCCTTGAAGATGAAGACTGGGTGTCCCTAATTCTCATATCCTCATGGCTCACACAGTGCCTGGCACAGAGTAGATGCTCAATAAATGTTGAATAAATAAGAATGAATGAACAGAGGGAGTAGATGGTTGCCAAGACCCTTAGCGGTTCCAACATTCTTGAGTCCAGGAAAGGAAGCCAACCTTTTGCTGTTACCCAGTCTCACATTCAGAGAACTGTCCCCATCCCCAGTCCCAGTAAGTGCCAGCAACCCCAGCCACCCTCACAGCCTGCAGACCAGCTAGTATCTTGGACAGCGAGCAGACTTTTTTTTTTTTTTTAAGGCTTTTATCTTCAGTGGAGCTGCCACTACACGGAGCTGTCTGTGCAGACCTGCATTGTGTGCATGGAGACATTTACTCATAGAAGACGCCTTCCTTCTTCCATTTTTCAACACATCCCAGACTGAGGACTGGGCAGGGAACTGCGTAGTTCACATTTATGCTTCTGAATATGCAGCTTCTGACTCAAGCTAGGGGTGGGTGGGGGAGTCAGTACTTCAGAATTTCCCCCTCCTTTTATTTCCTCCAGGAACCCCTCCTGCTCTTCCTCTAAGCCACCTGTCCCCAAATCACCCTCAACCCCCTCCTCCAGGAAGTCTTCCAACTGAAGAAGCCAGATCTTAGTTCCTGGTTGGCAGGGAAGGGATTGGAGAAAGAAGTGATCTATACTGTTTGAGATCTACCCACTCAACAAGTATTTTCTGAAAAGTTATAAAAACACTTGCATTAAGATTAACTTCTCAGGACCTCAGTTATTCACCTGTAAAAGGGGGTAGGTAAGGATGCATACAAGATCAAGTCCTTAGAGGAGGCAGCTCTGTGGTCTTCTATCAACCCCTCAATGCAACACATCAACTCCGACTTTCACTGACAAACAGAACTGAATGTCTTAGTTCAGCTGTTTCCTTCTCACGTGACTCTGGTTAAGTCCCTTCCTCCTCTGCGCCTCTGGTTGCAAAAAAAACCAGGGGGATTCCAGTTTCTAAGTTCTAGCTCAGCTCTGGGGGCCTGTGTTTCTAGGATTTTATAAAAAAATTCACCTCCTCTTTCTTCCACCAACCCAAGGAAGGGGCTGGAGCCTCAGAGAGGAGGTAGGGAGGGGCCAGAGCTTCCTGGGGTGGGATCTGTCCCAGCCTGGGTGTGAGAGACGAGTTAACAGCTCAATTGTTATTTCAATTACACGGATTATTTGAAAACAATGTTATGAGTTTCATCACTGACAACCTCAGGAAATGGCTGCTATGGTAACCAGGGAAAAGAATGGCCCTGACCAGCCAATCAGAAGTTCCAGTCATGCCCTCAGTTTGTACAAACTCTCTTGCCTCCCTGGGGGCCCCTCCCATCCTCTGCTTGGGGAGGAGCCATGAGAGGAAGAAAAAAAGAGAGGGGCAGGTGGAGGGACCACCTTATAACGAGGAAGAGGACAAACGAGGAAACAGGCCCAAGGAGAAGAGGGACTCCAGGAATTGGCTGTTTCTCCCAAATTCCTCAAGGGCAAGGACCTCGCCTGGTCCACTGTACTTTCCCAGGGCTGTGGTGAGGAGTGGATTCCAGGACACACCCACCAGTCCCTGCTCAGCCAGACTGTGGGAGGGAATTCCCTGAGACCCCCCTGACAAAGTGTCTTGGTCCCCCTCCATCATGAGAACACAGCAATGGGTCTCACCTGTCATTGACAGGAACAGAGTAGTCATGCCAGGCGCCCCTTCTGGGCCAGAGAAAGGGCAAGTAAGACCCTTGGGGCTCAGAGATGCCACTGAGAACCCTGGATCCCTTTCTCTGCTGCCCTCCACAGAGGCTGCCTCTGTATGTAGTGTCCTTGGGCCCATCCTTTTCCAAATGAACCACCCCAGTGGTGTCCAGAAAAATCCCTTTTACTTCGAGAGCAACCCATGCTCTCCTTATTCCGAAAGAGGCCAATTTGAAGGGCAACTGGCTAGACTTCAGTTCTGCAAAAACCCAATTCTGAAAGTCCATTTCCTTTCTTGCTTGAGCTCCCCTGCTGTCCACTCCTATGTCCCTGAATCCTTCATCAATTTTATTGGACAAATCCTTTTCCAGGGCTTAGTAGGTACCAGGCACAGTTCTAAGCACTTTACAAATAATATCTCATTTAATCCTCACCATGCCCGGTGAAGCAGGTGCTGTGGTTATCATTCCTATGTTACAGATGGGGAAACTGAGGTGGTTAAGCCACTTGTTCAAGGTTAGGCAGCTACAGAGGGACAGCACAGGGACTCAAACCCAGGCAGTCTGGCTCCAGAATCCAAGCTCTTGGCTACTGTCCTAATTCCTCCTGACTCAAATTCCTCCAGAAGACTCATAAAGTTCAACATTCATTGCTTCATCTTCTTATATCAGGAACCCCCAAGTGCTTGTCCTGAAGCTCATGCACCATCTTTTTGTATCGTCTCAGTAGAGGAATGATGGGCAAGAAGGTATAGAGCAAGTGGCTGAGGATGTGGCTGATAAGCGAATATTCATAGATAAACGCAGGTCCTCATGGCCCAGTGTTCTGAACTAGCTATAAGGTGGGGAGGGACATCTTCATTATTTTGATACCTATTGTGAGAGGGTACCATGGGCCCCTTACCTCGTTCATTCCTAGTAACAACTCAGTAAGGGAGGTCTTACTCTTCCCACTTTACAGATGAGGAAACTGAGACTCAGAAAGTCAAAGGGATTTGCCCAAGGCCATCCAGCCAATATGTATCAGATGAGGATTGATACCCAGATCCAACTGCCCATCTGCCATTAGTACAAGAGTTGGTTCCCATCCTTGAGGGAACCATCAAAGTGTCCAGTCAGGTAACAATGGCTTGTGAAGAGCTGGAAAGGGGCACTCAGACTGAATGGGTGGATGAGCTCAGCCCAGGTGAGCAGAGGTCCACAGGTGAAATGTGGACCTTGGAATGATGACTTAGCTGAACCAGGTGGGTGTCAGCGCTCAGGCAGTGACCATATCAGATGATGCGTTGGAACATCAAACGCCAAGCAGATGGTTTGGAGCTGATGGGTAAGGCCACGGGGAGCCATTGCTGGTTTAGGGCCTCATTCCCTCCCTCCCGAGGCGGCCTCCCTCTCACGTAGCAGAGCAATTTCCCAAAGCATTTTCTCTAATTTGTGATTGTTTTCCTAACCCAGAAGCAGCAAGTCTCCAGCTTCTCCCAGCCCACGAACTGAAGCTGAGCTGCCAAAACTGCTGGTCTCCGCCCCCAGCCAGGCCCATTTGGGGACCTATGAGTCCCTCCAACCCCAAAGCCCCCCAGGGCACTGAGCAGGCTGGCGGGAGGGTCTAGTGGGCTGAGGGAGTTGATGCAGAACCCAGAGACGGCTGGAGAGCTGGAGCCACCACCTGCTGGCTGACAGAGCCTGGAGAGCAAGGTCTGGTCCCTCGAATGGGCGTGGCATGAGAGTTCCGTGAGGGAACAGGGTGCTCAGAGAGGAGACTAGGGTTCAGAATGGGGACAGAAATTCTGCTAGAGAACAGGGTAAGTACATGCAGAAAGCAACCAGGAGCTAAGTGAAGTGGCTAGGTGCTCCATGAGGGGCCGGGTGTCCAGGAGGGGATGGGGCTCAGGGAGAGGATCTGGGGCTCCAGGAGGGGGTGGAGGCTCTGAAGGGGGCTGGGGCTCTTGTAGAGGGGAGCAAGAGCTCTGCTGGGGATTCTGAGGAACGGAGGCTCTCTGCCATGAGAGGAGAGAGCTTTCCCAAAGAGGTGAGGGCTCAGAGACGAGGGGGCGCTCTGTGAGAGCGGGGGATTCTGGCCAAGGGTTTGAATGGGGGCCTGGGATTTGTGAGGAGACTGGGGGCTCAGAAGAGAGAACACGGGCTCAGTGAAGGGATCAAAGGCTAAACTGAGGAAGATAGAGGATTTGGGAAGGGGTCAGGGCTGTGTAAGAGGGTGGGGGCTCAGAGAGATGTTGGTTTATGAAGGATGGAGGCTGAGTGAGGAGAATGGAAGGGCCCTTCCTCTAAGGGTTGTTTGAGAATTAAGGTGCCCGATTTTGGTCTGGCTCATCCCAGCCACAGGTTTGTCTGCTTCCCCTGAAGGTCCCCTCACCTCGGTCCTCCACTCTTCCACTCACTCATCCCCATCTTTTTTCAAAGCAAATCCTGAGCCCTTCTCCACGAACAGCTCCATAAATGCCCGGTCTGTACCCATCCCCTCTAAGTCACCCCTATAGATGTTGTAGACCCCTTTAGCCCACACATTATCAGGGAGGTACTTCAGGCACCTGTAATGATCAATAAGGTAGTTCTCCCTCCAAGCTAACTGCAATCCCTCCAGCTGTAAGTGCAGCCAATCTCCTCTGTTCTGTCCTGGGAATAGAACACAGCTGATCTGCAGGCCACCTTCTTTTCAGGCATCCTCCATAACTTTAGAAACATAAAGTGTCCTCTCAAATTTCTTTCTTCTAGGTAAAATGATTCTGGTCCCTTCCATTGATTTTTCTAATCACTATCTTCATTATCCGGCAAGCATCTCCAAATGTTTCTGGTAAGATTTTACCAGAGCCTGACACATTGTAGGCTTACAAAAAATGTAGCTTGGATGGATGAATGAGTTGAAGATCGGGAGTGAATAAGAGTGCATAGATAGCTCGCAGAGGATGGAGAGAAAGGCAGTGGTACAGGTGTGCTGGATGACGGGTGGATGGTGGAGGGGTGGAGGCGGGGGAAGGAGTGGTGGATTGGGCAGATGGATGTTTAAACGGAGGAGGGTGGGCAGGAGGAAGATGGATTGGATGATGGATGGATGGCTTAGATGGGATGCTGGATGGATGTATAATCTTAGCTGGCATCTCAACTTTTCCCCATATCTCCCAAATGCAAAGCCCTAACGTGGTTGATGGCACCCCATTTCTCCCAGACACCCAGACTTGAGACCTCATCATTTTTCACTTCTCCATCTCCACAACCAGTAGTCCTGTGATCCTATTTCCAGGCTACCTTTTCCCTCTGGCCCCTGTTCTCCATGATCTCATTCTAGCCCCAAACACATTTGTCTCCAGGACTATTTCACTTCCCTTCTCTTTCCTTCAAGTCGATCCTAAAACAACGCCATCAGCCTGATCTTCCTAAAGCTCTACTCTTGTCTATAGCTCCCTATTGCCTGCATTCCCAGCCTAGAGTCCAAGCCTTCTGAATTCTACTGAACCTCCCCTTTGTCAGCCTCTCTCATTCTTCCTCTTTACCTACGCTGTGCTCTGGTCACAGCCGGCAACGAGCTGTCATGCAAACGGTCACCAAGCTTCCCCCCTTTGCTCATGCTGTTCCCACCACCTGGAATGCCCTCCCTGCCACCTCCAATGTGGCAACGCCATCCTGGACCTCAACAGTCAGCTCAAAGGCTCCCTCCCCAATATACCTTCCCGGATCCCTTCTACCAAATTACAGTCAATGAGCCACTTCAAGACACATCTATTGGGCACCTACTATGTACATGCCCAACTGGCTAGAGGAGCCTGGTGGTGAGAGGTGAAGATGAGATATAGGATGAGAAACACATTTTCTTTGCCCACAAGGGGACACAGCCTGCTTTGAAGCACCTATGAGGGTGCACGTGCACACCAACACATACAGGATTCAAAGGAAAAAATAAGGGCAAATCGTGGTGATGTTTAGTAAAATATTAGTAGTTAACGCTCATGGAGCACTTACTGGGGGCCAAGCACTGTTCTAAGGGCTTTACTTCTATGAGCTCATTTAATCTTCTCAAACGAACCTCTCAGGTAGGTGCAGATGAGGAAACTGAGGCATGGCCGGGGTGGGGGGCGTGCTTTCAACAGCACACAGTAGGGTGGCAGAAAGAGAATCGTGGGAAGGGAAGAGAGAGAAACTCACGACAAGGCTTACTCTGACCTCCCAGTCCCCCTCCCGTGCTGTGCTGTTATCTCCCATCTCTGCCCACCTGGTCGCCTTTCTTTCAAGCCCAGGTGAGAGGCTCATTTGAAAAGATGGAAGTGAAAATGGACTACATTAGAGGCGAAGGACTCAGTCTGTGGCTGAGACACTCTAGGACCCTGGGCAAATAAATTCCCTTCCTTCCCGGGCCTCAGTTCCCTGTCTGTATAATAGAGTGGGGCCCATCAACGCCTAAAGATCCTTTCAACTCTAACATGCTTCATCCTAAACAGCTGCTTGGATGACAGAAGCAGCCCTGGGAGCCTCTTGGCCTCAAGGTCTGGCTGCCTCTCCTGGGAACTCCTCGTTGTCCCTGAATGCAGGAATTCAGCTCCTGGTTCCTGTGGGCCCCACTGTGAGGCCACAGTCCTGTCTGGTCACCTGAATCTGTCCAGCCTGTCACTGCCCAGTGACCTGGATCCATCTGTTTCAGCTACCCATCCATCAGCCTGCCCGGGCCCATCCACCTCATGTCCCCCGCCTGCCTGGTGTCTGTCACTCTGCCCATCACACACGCACAGAGTCCGCCTCCCACCCCCACCCTGTTGCCTTACTCTGCAAGCACCACAGTGACAACAGAGAGAGAGGGTGGGGCTCTTTGCTTATAGGGAAGTCCAGTCTTAACAGCAGAGCCTGCTTTCCAGGGGCCAAAACAGTTCTCTGCCATCGGGTATCCTCTCCATTCCCTAGGGACCACCCCCCAAGCCCCCTCCTTGCTGGGCCCAAGGGCTTCTATTTGATGAATCTGGTCAGGGCCACATGCCTCCTGCCAAAAATGTCCAAAGTGGTCCCTGAGGAAATCATCGGACAAGAGCGTGAAGATGTGTGTACAAGGATGTTCATCGCAGAATTGTTTGTAATAGCGAAGGATTGGAAACAAACCAAATGGCCAACAGTGGGGGCTGGTTGAATGAATTATGGTCCAGCCACACAATGGAGAACCATGCAGTTCTTAAAAAATGATGATGTAGATGTATATTTATCGAAATGGCAAGACCTTCACAATATATTACAGAGTAAAAAAAAAAAAGCAGGTTACAAAGGCATATGTATAAAGCAAGATGCCATTTTTTAAAAATCCATATACGTCAGGATATGCACCGAAATGTTAGCCAAATGATCGTAGGATTATGGCTAACTAAAAACACTTTCATATACAAAAGGACGCATACATACATATACATATAAATTTACACACACATACGTATGTAGTGACTCTAAATTGAAGACTTCCTACAAGACCAGCCCTGGGCTAAGCCCTTTGTCTATTTCATCTCATTTACTCTTCCCTACAATCCTACAAGGCAGGTTTATTAAAACTATTTTACAGATGGAGACAGAGCCTCGCTCAGCTAGTAAGTGACCGAGCCAGGATTTGAACTTGGCTTTCTCTAATTCCAGAGCCCGTGCTTTTAATCAGGAGGTTGTTATGTTTCTCATATTGTTCATCTATAACTTTCCTGTTTAAAGACACAACATATATTTACTTAGGTGATAAAGAAATGACAGAAATTAACAAGACAAGGGGAAAAACAAGGCCGGTGAAATATACACAGCAACATACCCTCAGCCTATAGGGTCTTTGGCAACTTTTCAGCAGGCCCATCTTTCCCTCCATCCTGTATAGTAGGCTGATCCAGCCCACTGGAGAGGGTCCAGGCAACCCTGGGTAGGGTTGGGTCTCTCCATCAGGCATCTCCACTGCATGTCCCACCAGCATCTCATGTACGCTCTGTTCACAGCTGGTCTCCGCCTCTTGAAAGCCTTGCTCCATGCAGAGCTCCACACCACCTCCGAAGTCAGAAAAAGGGACTCTTCCTGTCCCCCTGGTCCACCAAGTCTCCCAGCCCTGTCCATTCTACTCCTCCAACCTCACCATCCTTCTCTACTCCCCAGGCCTGGCTCCTGGCAGTGCTGGACCCCGTCTTCCCCACCCAATCCATTTTCCACTCAACAGCAGAGGGAGGCTTCTTTAAAGGCAATCCCTTCATGCCACTCCCCTGCTGAAAACCCTTCAGTGGTACCCTACTGCTCTTAAGATGCAGTCCGAGCTCCTCCTCATGGCTTTCAAGACCCACAGGACCTAGCTTCCTGCACTTCCACACCTGCATCCCAAGCTCCCTGAGTTCCACTTCAGCCAACTGAGCTTACCGTTCCTCCAATATTCTCTCTCAACTCTGGACCCTGGTATCCCTTACTCCTTGGCCTGGAGCCTGCTCCCATCCTCCCACGGAACCCACTCCCCTTCATCCCCTAGATAGTTGCTAATCAACCTGCAGGTCTCTGCTTAACCATCACTTCCTTCTGGAAGCCTCTGCTGCCCTCCACATTGGGGGGGGCTCTTATCGTGGCTTATGAGAACTGTTTAACTCTGTTCTCCTTCCCGGGACCATCAGACTCCTGTCGGCTGGGATCTTGTCTGCTTGTTCTCTGTTGTATCTCTAGCATTTAGCACAATGCTTAAACATCAAATATGTATGTGCAAATATATATATTTAAATTGGATAACAAATGGATGGATGGTCAGACAGACAGACAGATGAGTGGAAGCAAGGGATAGATACTATCTGAGTTGGGTCTTTAATGCTTTGAAAGATCTTCAGGGTGTTCAGGTAGAAGGGCAGGTGTGGCTGAATTCGGGAGTGTCGGATTGGAGGCACAGTAGGAGATAAAGGAGGATGCAGACGGATTACAAGGACCTTGAATGTCACGGTGTGGAGTCTGGACTTAATTCAGTAGGCGATGGGGAGCCATGGAAAGGTTTTAATCAAGCAAGTGACACAATCCCACCTGCGTTAGAGAAAGATCGCTTTGGCTGCAGCAGGGATTGTGACGGGGAGGGGATCAGAGGCTGGGAGACCAGGAAGGAGCTGCCACAATGGTTTAGGCAAATCCACTGAGGTCTGAGCCAGAGCAGGGATCTTGGGATGGATGTGAAAAGAGAAAAGAGGTTGAGACTAGGGTGAAATGGATCTGTGGGACTCTAGAACATGTTCTGATGCCCCAGCCACATGCAGGGACTGGCCAGTCCCTTGAAGGAACCTGAGGTCAGAGACAGATCCTGGTGGTCCTGACTCATCTTCACCCTCCTGCAGGGCTGTAGCCAGGCAAAGTCATGTGCAAAACCAAACAGAGGAACAGCTGCCTTCAGCTGCCCCATGGAAACAAAGGGACGCAAACAGGGATAATAACAGTAACAATACTGCTTTGTTGATGGAGTGTCCTGTGTACCAGGCACTGTGCTAAGTACCATACATACTCCCGCACATATAATCTTCACAACAACCCAATAAGGCAGATATTATACTTTTTATCCCTTCCACAGAAGGGGCAACTGAGGCTCAGAGAAGTAAAGTAACTTCCCCGGAGTCACACAGCCAGCAATTCACAAATCCAGGCTGGTCTTAACTCCAGTGCCCATATTCTTAATCAGATTAAATATATGACACAAAGGAGGGAGCTGGTAGCAAGTGGATGGCTGAAGGGTGTGGGTCTGATGAGGAAGCAAGAAGCTCTCAGCTTAATCTGATGGAGCCTGGAAGGAAATGTGGGGGAGGAAGGGAATTTATCCAGGTCCCTGCACCCCATGTGTTCAGACTCAGGCTCACATATTCAGAAGTGTGTCCCCACTGTAAGAGAACTGGGCTAAAGAGTGAACAATGTGTATATCCTTAACCACCAGTTGAGCCACTTTTGTGGGAATTAAAAAAATACCCTCCTCTGGGTGCAGGTAGCCCAACAACCCATGGCTAGTGAGTATACAAAGCCTTTTGGGTTTTTGTTTTTTTTTTTTTTTGCAAATTAGAGAAAGGGATCCTTTCCTCCATAGGAAGGAGTTAGCCTGCCTTTAGGGCACTGATTTGTTGAGTGGAGCTTAAGACAGACTTCAGTCCCTACTCTCCTCTTGTACTGTAGTGCCCTTGGACAGTCAACAACATGCCCAACTGTACACAACAGCCATGCCTCCATCCACCTTGTCCCAGCAGCCACTCTGCATCATCCTCAATGAGAAAAACATTCCCTCTGGCAGATACATAGAGTTCAGACCAGGCAAGTTTCTTGTTAGTCCTTGCCTCCTCCATGGGAGAAAAGACAAAATTCAATTATGCCCATTGCCCTGATGAGAACGTTGATGTCACAGCCTGTCTTGATGGTTTAAAACAACAAAAACAAAAACAAAAACAAGGCTTTCTCTAGAGAGGCCTGTATCAAAACACAAGTTTCCAGGAAGCAAAGTCCTCTAGTCAAGAGCTCCATCTTAAGCATGCTCTGAGGAGTCCTAGAGGGTGGGGAGGGTATGCCCACCTTCATTGGGGCCTGAAGCTTTTCTCCCTGAACCTGGCCTGAGGCCTGGGGCTCCTCTCAGCCTGACAGGGTTGAGTTCCCTGCCCCCAGTCCCTGGCATCCTGTTTGGGCCACCTCAGGGTAGTATGGGGAGCCCCCAGTCCTGAGGCTGCAGCCCAAACCATCCCCTCAGAGTCTCCTCTTTCCCTGGAACCACCTGACTACATCCTCAGCTCCCACCCCCTCCTGGGCCGAGCTGCACCGGCTGCTGCCCAAGTTACATAAACAGGAATCATTTTCTCTCTCTCTCTCTTTCTCGGAATACCTGAGGCTGCATTTCCGAATGGAGCTTCCTGGTGGAATAAAAAGGGGCAGGAAAAAAAGAACAGAAAGAGAGGCAAGGAAATTTAATTGGCTGACTCCCATTGCCCATGTGATAAATAAACTCCAAACTTTGTTCACTCAGAGGAGACAGGCCTTCCTGGGCCCCTGCTCAGCCCCCTCGAAGAGGGCTGTGTCAAGCAAAGCTCCTGCAAAGGTCTCAGATAAAGCAGAGCCTTGGGAAACAGCTGGAGGATTGGCAGTCCCGGCTCTAGGCACAATTATTCCAGACCACCAGAAATGTCCTGGTGATCACAGCCAGCCCCTCCACACACAGTCTTTTTATAGAAAGACTGTGAATTGCCTGGGGTCACATCTCACCTTTAGGGACTGAGCTTCGTCCTCCAAGTCTGTTATTTAGGCTTCTCTGCAAAAGGCATTTCAACAGTTTTCCCTGGGTCCTGGCCGAGGAGCATGGGGGGCTAATTTAAACACTTATTGCATTTAAACAGGTGTTGTCTTGTTTTGCTTGCAATGTGAAGGCTAGAAATTGCTTTGTTTCCCCTAGACCTGCTGGATATGCAAGTGGAGTTGGTGAGGCCTGGAAGTCAGGACACCTGGGTTCCCATTCTGACTCTGGATACAGCTTATTGGGTGACTCGGGATTCTGAAAGGGGAAAGAGTGGGTACCAGGTGGTCTCTAACATGCTCACAGTCAAGATTAGAGGAGGGGGTTCCTCATCCCCAGGAGCTGGCTGAGAGGGCCGCTCAGGAGAAGCAGCAGTCCCTTGGCTGAGAGAGACCTGGCTGGCTTTGCAAAGAACCTGCCCCAGAGGTGCTGGCTGGGGTGGTCCCAGGTAGGCACGCAGACACCCCCAGGAAGCAGGGTTTAAATGTCAACAGTTGCCTTCCGTTACAGGAGGAACTGAAGAGGAATGTCCCAGACACTGGGAGAGGGAGAGGCATAGGAGTGGAATGGAGTGGAGAAGTAGCTGGGCCAGGGGGAAGGTGAGGGAACAGGTGACTGCCGCAGAGAGAAACTGAAGTAGGCAAGATGGAAGGTGGGTGGAGGAGAAATGGTCATAGATGGTCAAAGACCAAAGGATGAGTAGAGACCAAATCCCAAAATGAGCTGTAGAATAGGGGTAATTAAGGGGGATGGAGTGGGTACTGATGGACAAGTATAAGGGGTACTAATGAGGGACAGAGGGCCACAATGGTTAGGAGGAGCCTAAGGGTTCCAAGGCAATGGTGATGCTGATATAGGGCAGTGGCTCTGACTAGTGGGGGAAAAGGATGAGATCCAGAACCCAGCAGGAGGGGCTGACAGAGAGCGGGCAGCACGCAAGCCCTCACATGAGCCTCTGCTTGTGCCGGGAGCACCTTGGCCAGACCCAAGCACTCGGAGAAAGCTGAATCAGACCCAGGGAAACAGTTGGTTTGCCCAACCTCAAGTCAGGCCGGAACGCGTAGACGGGAGGGTTCCCAGAAGCGCGAGTGTTGGAAGCTTTCGGCCGGCTTCAAGCGGCGGCTTCTCTGCCCGCCACCAGAGGGTGCCCTTGCAGCTCGGGGAGACCCCGAGGGATTCCAGATTAGCTCCTCACGCTGCAGCCCCTCCTGGTGGTCTCCAGCCTCGACCCGGCTGGGCAGGGGCCTGACAACTCCAGGGAAGGAGAGGGGAGGTCGAGTCCAGAGGCGCTAGTGAGAAGGGTCCCGACCGTACCCACCACGGGTTGCCCAGCCTTCAACACGCCCACACAATCCGTAACACCCCCATCAGCCCCCCCGCCCCCTAGGGTCAGTCCCAAGTGGCTCTCCCTTTGGACGTGAGGCCGTCGGCCCAATCCTTCGGTGGAAGGGACAGCATTGCTGGAACCCGGTGCTAGGAAAAGGGGAGCGCTGCCCCTAGCTCTCCGCCTGTCCTCCCGCCCGCCCGACGGCCCGAGGGCAGCGGGGTCGTGCAGGTGGGGCCGGCAGGGGCTCCCCGCGGGCCAGTTCTCCCCCTCCCACTGAGGTGGCCGCAGCCGCGCGTGTCGCCGCGGCTTGAGTCAGCCTCTGGGTGCCCCTGGACGCGGCACGACCTCGCACACACACACACACACACACACACACCCGCACGCACACGCTCCTGCCGTGCGGTATTTCCCGGTCCGGACCCCGCCTCTGGGAGGGGCCCGGGAGCTGACACCCAGCAGCAGGGGGTGGGGGGGCGCCGGGAACGCCTAGGTCCCGACCCCCGCGTTGAGGCTGTGTGCCACCTCCCAGGCCCCTTTCGGCGCGCGGTCTTGGCCCCGGGCGCTGCCACCCGGCGGCCCGTGGGGGTCTCGGAGGCTCCGGGGCGCGCGGCGGGCGGGGTGGAGGGGCGGGCGGGCGGGGGCTGCGGGCTCCCGGCCGAGAGGCAGCTCGGCTCCGCGCCGGGGAAAGTTTGGACGTGGGAAACTCCCTCCCTGCCCGCCCTGCCGAGAGGAGGGGGCGTGCGGGGGCCAGGCGCGGGCACCCGGGCTCCCCCTGCGGCGGGAGGCTCGGCCCCCCCGCGCCGCCTGCCGGGCCGCTCCAGCCGGCCGGGGGGCTCCCTCCCGGCTTGGGCAGCCTTCCCTCCGCGGCGATCCGGCCGCCCTTCCCGCGGCACCCCGCACTCTTACCTCGGGGAGCGGCCCGGGGCTCCCCCCAGTCCTGCCGCCTCGGGACGCTGCGTGTGGCGGGAGCCCCGGCGCGGGCTGGCGAGCGGGCGAGTCCGGAGCCCGGCGGCCGCCCGGAGGAGCCGGAGGGAGAGCGGGCGCGAGAGGGGGGAGCCGCGGCGGCGGGTGCGCGCGTGTGTGTGAGCGAGAGAGCGAGAGAGAGCGAGGGAGTGAGCGAGCGGGAGCGAGGGAGTGTGCGTGTCTGACTAGGGGGGAAGTGTGCAAGGGACGGATCCCTTCCTTCCTCCCGCAGCCTCTGGTGGAGACTCGGAGAATGCAGCGCCCGCCGGACAGGAGCGCCGCGCCGCGCCGCGCCGCAGGCGGCCGCCGGGCTGGGACCCCGCAGCCGGGGAGCCCCAGCTCCTGCCCCCAAATCGCCCCCCTCCCCCTCCGGGAGAGGCCCGCCTCTCCGTCCCACCGGCTGCCGCGTGCCAGGAACCCCTCGGGGGGCGGTGCCCCTCCTTCCTCCAACCGCAGATCCGCGCGAAGGGAGCGCCCCCAGGAGGGGCACCATCTCCCTCCCAGCCTGGCAGCTCCCCCGGAGACCCCAGTTTCAGACCTAACCCTTCACCACTTGACTTTACTGCGTCCAGGGCTCCCTATTTCCTTCCCACTACTATAGGAGTCGGGCTTCAGAGGACAGGGGGCGCAGAAGAGGGTGGGGGCAGGCTCCTCTAGTGGCCGCCCCTGGCTGGCTGCCCAGAAAGGCCCCCGCACAGAGGCGCCAGTTTTCAGAAGCAATCACTGCACGTTGAGGTGGACAGAGGCCGGAGCCTAGTCTCCAGGGAGGTGGGAGGTCAGGTGTTAGGGGAAGAGAACCGGGCTCTTTCTCTTGGTGGGGGGAATGGGGAGGGGGTGGGAGTTGGGATGCTGGACATCCTGCAACCAACAAAGTAAGCAGCGGAGACATCCTTATTCTAAATTTAGCACCAGTCTTGGCCCCCAGAGCCTCCCAATAAAATCCCTTCCCAATCCTGTCCCTTCACTGCCCTGAAACACTGACTAGGTGGGTTTTCCATTCTCTTTAAAATCCAGCTAGCTGGCACCCTGAGGTCTTTCTGCCTGGCCCAGTTTCTTTCTCCTGGCTACCTGGATTTCTCTAGTCTCATCTCTCTAGGATGAGGCTGAATTAAGGAGACTTCTGGCTCCTTAGTTCTCAGTATCAGGTTGTTGATGGTGGGCTAGGACCAATGACTTCCACAGACCCACCCTTTGTTTTGGGTTGGGTGTCCCCTTAGGACCCTCCCAAAGGGCTGTCAGATAGCAGGATAGCAGAAGACAAGACCCCCATATACCTCTGTCCTGCCAGGCTGTCAGTGACCAGACACATAATGATGTATGAAGTTCAAGGCCAAGAGGGAGCAGGGACCCCGAGGGCCCCTGAACTCCTGTGGGTCCTCAGGGACCCAAGTTCTACCTCACACCCATCCTGCTTCCTGCCTTGCCTCCTTCCCTAATTTCCATCTCCAACCCCACCCCCTGGCCCTTCTCTCCATCTCCCTGGTGATTGGAATCTCTCCCACTGGCTGCCACTCAGGCCCCTCCCACTAAACTCCATCACTTTTACATTTATTTTGAGATTTATCCTCCATCTCGACAGCCAGTTCGGTTCCCTCCCCTAAGTCCTTCTCTGGGTTAATTCCCCTTCATTGATCTCTCCCAGCCCTGCCTTTGTATCACCCTCCTTCTCTCGGTCTCTCTTCCCTCTCTCTATTCTTAGCCTCCACTCTTTCATGCTTTCAGAGACCAGAGGCTAGCCCTTCCAGATGCATCTCCTCACCTTCTGCTCTGTCCCTCCCCTCCGACTCACTTTGGCCATGCACTCCATCTGCCCCTCTCTCCCCTCCCTCCCTCCAGGCACCAGTGTGTGCCTTTCATCTCAGGCGTCAGATCTGTTTAATCAACTACAGGTTGTTCTGGCTGGGATGCTGTTGCTCTCACATCTGCATTCACACAGTAGGTGCTCAATAAATGTTCCTTGAATGAACTCACACATCTTTCTTTTGATCTTACTCTTCTCTCCATGACTCTTATTAGATCTCCTGTGTCTCCTCAGACTCACTTCCACCATTATTTCTAATTCTTTCTCCCTCCAACAAACCTCTGAATGTCCACGCTGGGCCAGGCACTATGTTAGGCTCTGAACACAAACTGAGGTCACCATCAGTGATGACTGAACTGTACGCCATGATTTTGCTTTTAAGTCCTCACAACAATCAGATACTAACTAGCATGAGCCCCATTTTACAAATGGGGAAACCGAGGCACAGAACACTGAAATGTCAAGCTCCCACCACTGGCAAGTGGTGAGATCAGGTTGGTACAGGGGCTTGACCTTGGCCCCTGGTCTCGGAGAAGGTAAGTAGGGACTTTTGCTGCAGTGTGACAGGGGCAGCAAGAGGCTGTGTGGTAGGACAGAGAAGGCACTCGGCTGAGAGCAGGTTGTGTGATATTGGGCAAGCCACTTCCCTCACTGTTCCTGTGCCAACAAAATTATGTGATAATAACAATAGTTAGCATTTAGTAAGCACATGCCACATATCAAGCCCTGTGCTAATGGCTTTACATCGATCATTTCATTTGATTCTCATAGCAACCAACTTATAAATTTATAGATGTGGAAACTGAGGCACAGAGAAACTATAGATTTGCCCCAAGTCACCCAAGTAGTTTGTGGCGGAGCAGGAATTCAAACTGAGGCAGGCCCAGGCCAGAGCCCACACATCGAACTCATGTGCAAGCGATACTGGCCCTGGGCAAATAACATGCCTAAGGCATTGTAGGTGTTTAGTTAGAAGTCTGAACCTGTGTGTGATTATATTATAGCCTGGACAGTGTACAAATGAGGGAGAAAGTACTCTTCCAGGCATGAGGATAGGGTGAGGGAGGATGGAGGAGGATGGGGCCATGGTTAGAATGATTCTGCAAAGGGGTTTGTTGAAGTCCTCCTCTCACCTCCATCAGAAGAGTTCGACACCGTCCAGATGCCCTAAGCATGTTTTCCTTTGGAGCTGTCACCTAGGTCCAGGGTATTTTCCTCCCTGTAGCCCAAAGTTTCTCCATCTTGGTACAACTGACATTTGGGGTCAGATAATTCTTTGTTGGGGGAGGGGAGCTGTCCTGGATATTGTAAGATGTTTAGCAGCATCCCTGGGCTCTACTCACTAGGCACCATTAGCACATCTACCTGCCCCCGCCCCGCCAGCTGTAACAACAAAAATGGGTCTGAACATTACCAAACGTCCCCTGAGAGGCAAAATCACCCCCTAATCGAGAACCACTGCTAGCCTGAGCATCTTAATGACAGGATCTGCTTCAGGACACCTGGAGAATTTGAACAGGTGTCAATGGAGCGGGAAGGCTACTCTCAGCCCCAGGCTCGGCCTTTCTTCCTGGCTCTTCTCTTCTTTTCTTCTTCATACCATGGCCTGGCCAGAGCCCACAGGGCCTCACTTCTCTCTGTGCTCACCTGCAGCCCATCTCCATCTTTCTATCTCCTTGTTCGTTTCTTAATGTCTGTCTGTTGCCTTCTCACCCACTGTCTGATTGTCTCCCCTGCTCAACCCCCTTCACCTCTGTCTCCTTCTGTCCATTAATGTTTCTGGGTCTCCCTGACTCTTTCTCTCTTAGTGACTGTCTCCTTATTTGTCTCTTTCTACCTGTCCTACTCTTCTCTCTGGCTGCTCTCTCCCCACCCCCTGCCCCCGCCTCCACCCACCTCTCTCTCTCCCTCTGCCCCTCACTGTGTCTCTGTGTCTTTCTTCATCCACTTCCTACTTCCTCTGTCCACCCACCCTCATTCTCTCTGCCTCCCTCTTTCTGTGTGTCTCTGTCCCTTCCTAGCTCTGTTTGTCTCCTTCCCTCAATCTCCCTGTCTCCCCTCTGACTGTCCCATTATGGCTCTCTCTGTCCTCATCCTCCTCTTCCCTCACTCTCCTCCCTCCCCTCCTGTTCTCAATGTCTCCCTTTTCCCTTTCTATCTTCTCCCAACCTTCCTTCCTTCCATCCTTCCCTCTCCCTTTCCCCTCTTCCCCTACTCTCTTCCTCTGCTCCCCTCCCTCTGTTTTTCCTCTCTTCTCCCTCCCTCCTTTCCTCCCCCTCCTCCCATTTTGTCTGTAGGAGCTGGAAGTTAAAAGCTTTTCCGAACTTGCTCTCCAGTCGCTGTTCCCGGCGCCTTTCATCTTGCCAGCACATTTGTAAAACTGCGCAGACTGAAGGGCCGTGACATGAACAACCAAAGAAATGTCAGCGCGGGGACTGGGGCCTCTAGCCCGCCGTGGGGCCTTGGCGGGGAGCAGTCAGGACGCACCCCAGCTCCTCCCAGAAGGGACAGGGATGGAGGGCCCCCCACGAGGGGCTCGAAGCCCTTTGTGCCTCTACGGACCCCAGGCTTCCTCCACCGGGCCGACGGGAGCCCAGGGGCGGGGCGGGGGCGGGGGAGGCTGCCCCGCCCCGGAGAGAGCCGGCTGGCTTTGAGCCGGCAGGGGAGCCGCACGTGCTACTTGCCCGCTGCGCGCTTGAACACCCCACAGCGTTCCTCCCGGGGCCAGTCTGTCTGCTTTCAAAACCCATCACCCCACTTACTAGCTGTGTCATCCTGGGCAAGTGACTTCACCTCTCCATCTCTCAGTTTCCTCGTAGGTAAAACGGGCATGATGATAACAGTGCCTACGTCAAAGGCTGGATAAATGAGCAAATCCATGTAAGCATTTAGAATAAATGTTTGCTGTAATTAAGGAGAACAATATCTCAGCAGTGTGGGATTATCAGCCTCATGCTCCAGATGGGGAAGGTTTAGAGACGGGAAGTGACTAGCCAGAAAGTCGGAGTAAGTCAGGGGCAGAACAGGGGTTAGAGCCCAGCTGCCTCTCCCCCTTTCTCCTCAAGAGAGTGGGCACAGAAGTGGAAAACAAGTACGGAGCTAAAGACTCAGTTTTGTTCACTGCTGTATCCTGTCGATACTGCATAGTAGATGCTCAACAGATATCAGTAGAATGAGAGAAGGAAGGAAGGAAGGAAAATGGGTGGAAAGGTGCCAAAGCTAGAAAGTGGAAAGCCTACTTTGTTTGGGGGAGGGGGTGGGGGTTAGTTGATGTGGAAAGAGCCCAGTGCCTAGGAAACTTTTGGGCAAGGAAAGTTTCTCCAAGTCTGGGATCGCCACCCGGATCCAGGCTGTGGCAGCACCACGGACAGCAGACACGCCCCGAGGCCGGGTGAGTTCTTCAGCCACCCTGCCTGGACTAGCCCTCCATCTCTACTTGCATTCCAACCCCTGGACCCCGCTCTCGGAACCTCACTCTAGGACTAGACCCCAACCTTCCGCCCCCCACCCCACATTCTGTCCCTCTTCTTCTCTCTGGATCCAGATCCAAAGCAGCCCACTGGGAAAGGCATGCCTTCCCCTTCCTCCCCTCTAGTCCCTTTAGCCCACAGTGTCTGCAGCCCTGAGGCCCCACACTGCAGGTGGCTGCCTGGATATGGGAATAGGGCTCCCCTGGGCTTTCCTGAAAAGCCCTAAAGACACAGGGAGAGTAGAACAGGGCCCAGGCACCTGGACCATCCCTCCTGTGGCCCTTTCCTAGTGTGGGAGAGTGAGACAGCCCTGCCACACATACCCCAACACTTCAAACACTCGACTCTTCCTGAATTATTCACCTACATCTCCCCAGGGCCGCTGCAGAGCGCCCAGCCCAGGTGCTGAGGAGGAAAAAAGCAGGAGGGCCCATTAAATTTAAACACTGCTGAGGATTGTCAGATGTGAGGTTCTATTCCTGGCCTGGAGAAGAGCAGCCAGCAGGAGGGGAAGAGGGATCAGCAGGGGGCCTGGGGGAAGAGACCTACCATGGGGTGAATGACTTGCTGAGCTCCAGTAGGGGAAGACCACTTTGCTGGAGAACCTGGGCCTCCCCTCCCTGCAGGCCCTCAGCCACAAGGAAGTGGACCTTGCTGTACCACCTCACTCACCTGGTTCTGATAAGGCAGGAGGACACATCTAAAAATAGCTCCTCTGCAGTTGCCTGAAAGCCCACCATTATTGCTTCAGCACGAGGAACAGGGCATCACCTTTCTAGCTTTACCTCTCACTGCTTCCTCCTTGCACCTTACGTCCTGGTGATGCCAAATGCTTTCAGTATATGTTGTTTAAAATCACACTCTGAGCTTTTATAAAGCTGTTCCTGCCCCTTGGATATCTCTTTCTTCCTTTGTCTTGCTGGGGAACTCCTGTTTATCCTTCAAAACCCAGCTTAAGTACCACCCCACCAGATGTGATTAAGCTTACCCACTTCTGGCCTCCTTTGGACCTGGGACACACGTCCTTTGCCTCCCACTCTGGGTGGCAGAGTCCTTGACTGTCAAGTTGTTGAGGCCACCATGGGTCATGATCCTATAAGAAGCAGTGGAGAGGGAGCTAGTCAGCCTGGAAAGTCTGAGATCTCTTCCCAGTCCTGGTTCTGGCCCCAATTCTGTGAATTTTTGGACAAATCCTTGGCTCTCTCTTGGCTTTGGTTTTCTATTCTGTAAAATGCAGGAGGAGTGGCAGGGGATAATTTCATGATGACTGAGGGCCCTTCCAGTTGTGAGTCCAAGATTCTTTGCTCAACATCTGTTTTTTGAAACCATTCCTTGCTCTTTCCCAGGTCGATGCTGTCTGGCTAGCCCCCTTATTGATACCTGAAGCAGTGGTGGGCTGGAGCTGGCTTGTACTGGCTCATCAAAGCAAATTGTTGGATTTTTCAGGAGTTTTGCAAGCCCTTGAAACTGAGCACGTTGAGAGTATTTACACCATGGAAATTGGCAAACACTACAAATCAGGGCTTCCCCCCGACCTTCTCCCAGAGCCAGTGTGCTCTGCCTCAGTGTATCTGTTCCCACCTCCAGGTCTTTGCTCCCGTAGTACCCCTACTCAAGAGGCCCCACCTCATCCCCTGCTATTGGTCAGCTCCCACCCAGGCTTCAGGCCCCAACTCACATATCATCCACTCTGAGTGAGGACTTCTTACTTCCCTTTATAGTCTCCTCACCATCACCTCACTCCTCATGGAATGCTTGTTTTTAGTAGCAACACAGTTTAATTGGGGAAGAAAACACCTTTTGGAGCAGACTCCTATGAGTGGAAACCCTGGTCCTGCTCTGTGTCCACAAGGCCATCTTCTCATCAGTGGGGTTTCTGCTCAGGCTCCTTCTTCTAGGGGACTTCCCTGACCTGCTCAAATACAGTGATGCCCCCTCTCCACCCCACCCCTGCCATCACCCTCTATCTTTTCACCTCGATTTATTTATCTTCTTAGCTCTTGTTACTTCCGGGCATTTACATTTATTTCTTAACTTGTCCTGTGTCCATTCTGTTACCGAGTCCAAGCTTGTACTGCTTGTCCCATGACAGGCCAGAAAATTGAGGGACGAATTGTTGGGGCAAGGAAAAGTGACTTTATTCAGAAAGCCAAGAATATGATGGACAAGTGCCCCCAAAGAACCATCTCACCTGAGTTAGAATGCAAGCTTCTTTTACACTAAAAGGGGAAAAAAGCCAAACATTTCCTGGTTCCAGTCAGCCTCCAGAGAGGGGTGTGTTAATATCTGCCTTCCTGCAGTCACTCACAGGTGGGCCTGGTCAGGATGCTTCCCATGAGCTAAACAAAGGTATTTTACCTTAACTCTCATTTCCTGGGAGGCAGGGTTCCAGAGATGAGCCATTATGTATAATTTAAGCTTATAGGCAACATCCCTTTAGTAATTAACTTGTAGCAAAAGCAATAGAATACAATATGGAGAGTCAGATCCAATATGGAGTCCGATGTGTTCTTCCCTCATACAAGTCCTCCCTCCAGACTGTAAGTTCTGTGAGGGCAGAGATCATATCTGTCTTGGTCACTGCTCCTAGAACTGTGCCTGGCACATGGTAGATACACAGTCATTTCAGTGAATAAATCATTGTGACCTTGGGAAAGTCATGCCACCTCCTTGAGTTTCAGTTTCCCCAGTATCTGGTCTGGAAGAATTCCTATGAGGTATATATTTCTAAGGTGACCTGGGATCTTAGTCCCTGTCACCTTGGGCAAGCCAATCCCCCTCCCACACCTTGGTTTTGCCCACTTCTCAGGGGTTGGGTGAGATATTGAGCTGGACTGAGAAATCATTTCAATCTTTGGACCCCATCTATTGTTTCCTCCCATCCTATCCCATCCCCACCTCATTCATTCACTCAACAAATATTTACTGAGCATCTGCTCTGTCCCAAGGCACTGAGGATACAGCCATGAAAACGGGGATACGCTCGTGGACTTCCATTCCAATTGGAGAAGACAATAAAGAAGATAAATTAGTAAAATAAAGAGTACATTAGATAGTGATAATACTAAGCAGAGATTTCAAACAGGAAAAGGGCGCCAAGAATGGTAAAGAAGGGGGCTTCCTGTTTTGGGAAAGGGGGAGTCCAGAAAATACCTCACTGCTAAGTGAGACATATGAAGAAAGACACTAAGGAGGTGGCTCTTTAGGGAAAGAGCCTTATGGGCAAGTGCAAAAGCCAGGAGCAGAGGCTGGCTGGGTGTGTTTGTGAAAAAGCCAGGAGGCGGGTATGTCTGGAGCCCAGTGAGCTCGGGGGCAATGATGGAAGGACAGAAAGTAAGGATGACTGGTTCTCTGCCTCCCTCCCTCCCTCCATCACGGGGAAGATGGTCTCTAAGTGTGCAGCGTAGGAAGCTGGGGGCTCCCCTCCCTCTGTCCCCCACCCCTCTCCCTGCCTCCCTCCCTGCCTGCCTAGGCCCCTCCATAGCTAGTGGGGAGCCCAGCCTCGCTGCAGGTGCCCACAGCTTCTGGCTCAGCCATTTATCTCCTGGTGCCACGAGTTTCCTGGAGCCCGGCACTTCCTCCCCACTCAGCCCTGCTCCCCTGAGTGGCAGAGACAGGTGTGAGGAATTAGCTGTGGGGACTAATGCCGTGACAGGAACCAGCACAAAAGAATAGGACAGAGTGTAATGTTTATTATGTTTGAAGCAAAGCAAACACGCGGCCTATTTATGTATCTATAGAGAATTAATTGGCGAGCGGCAGCAAGAAGCAGATTATAAATTAGAATCATTTTCGCCAACTGAAACCCATTCATCTTGCTTCAGAATGGGCCTGTCACCGCCTCCTGACTAATTCCTTTTAAATTCGTTGCTTTTTCTCATTGGCCCCCCACAGCTCTCACCTTGAGACCCAAACCCCAAAAGGTTCCACCCGCCTTGGGGAAAGGCCGTGTTCAAGCTCTGTACTTCCCGGAGGTCCTGGCTCTCTCCTGACTCCAGCCTCCTGGAGCCCCACCCTCACCCCGCCTGGCCTGGGTCTGAGCCCCTGGTGCCCTGGCCTTACCTTCTTTCCCCTTCTCTCCTGTGGCCTAGAGCCTCCCTCAGCCCATCTCCTGCTCTGGCTGGTCCCCAAGGATCTGGCAGGAGGGGAGCCCTGGCAGTGGCTCAGGCTGGGCAGGTGGAAGGGGTCAGCCCGAGGCTGCCATCCTGGGGACCCTGGGGCACTGGCCACTGCTGCCTGCTTTAGATTCAGGCAGCCTCCCCGGGAATCAAAGGGAAACCACACTGCTGGGTTCCTGGTAGGTCTGGCTCTGGCTTCTCTCACCTGGAGCCCATGGAGATGAAAGGCTAGGGTAGGTGCTGGCAGCTGCCAGACCCAAGGGTGATGCCATGGCTGCCCTGAGGGGTGTGGCCTGGTTAACCCTTCCCTTCCTCCCGCCTAAACTGCCGCCCTTTGAGCTGGAGGCTGCAGTCAAGGCCTTTTGGGGGAAGAGAAAACAAGCAGAGTGCTAAACATTAAGAAAAAAAGCCTAATGGTTAAAAGCATGAGCCCTGGACTGAGGCAGATCTAGATCTGAATTCAGGGAGCATGTCCTGCTGAGAGGTGGCCAGTCACCGCATCTCTCCAAGCCTCAGTTTCTTTGATCGTAAAGTGGAGATGATGATGATGGTGTCCATACCCTGAACTGACATTCAGCTGGGCTTGTTCAAATACCGCAGCACTTCCATGCCGGGCAGCGGATGGCCACTGGATCCAGCCCTCTTCCCTGCTGCTACCCTAGTCCCACCTAGGACACCTCCTCCTTCCACGATCCAAAAACTAAAGGTCAGCTCCTCTGGGCACCTCAAGGACTTGCTCCAGCATCAAGCAAAAGTTCTAATGAATCCACACATGCTGTGCTGGGTGTTAAGTATTTTGCCCTGCCTGCATCTCGCGGGTGTCATGAAGATCAAATAAGATGATGCCTGGCCTCCAGCAGGTGCCCAGTAGATACTGGTTGACACCATGTTTAATCTGGACCAGGGCTCTAGGCCTGGAATCCTGACATTCGAGGCCCCAACTCATCCCTCTTCCTCTCTATCTTAAAAAGAAAGAAAGAAAGAAAGAAAGAAAGAAAGAAAGAAAGAAAGAAAGAAAGAAAGAAAGAAAGAAAGAAAGAAAGAAAGAAAGAAAGAAAGAGAGAAAGAAAGAGAGAGAGAGAGAGAGAGAGAAGAAAGAAAGAAAGAAAGAAAGAAAGAAAGAAAGAAAGAAAGAAAGAAAGAAAGAGAGAAAGAAAGAAAGAGAGAAAGAGAGAAAGCCCACCAATTACTTCCATTTTTCCACCAGGAATCCTCTATCCTCAACCCAACTTCTAGTCTCGGAGAGTCAGTGTGATGACTCCCTGCAGCCTGTGGGAGCACACACCACCAGGGCTGGGGAGCCTTTGCCTCTGGGGATGTGGAGGGTCAGAGGCAGAACTGGGGCCCCTGGAGGGCAGGTCCCCAGGGGATTGACTTCTGTGCCTTTCCCCAGGCCAACTGAAGCCTCAAGGTCTACCAACAGCCCATTGTTGAGACAGAGGGACAGACTTGGGTCCAGTTGCTAGCAGGGCCCACTACTCCAGGGAGTTATTCAGGAATTCAGAAGGGTCCTTGATCTTGTCAAAAGCCTCCAGAAAAGTTAGAGTTGTGAAAGAAAGAAAAAAAGGAAAGAATAAAGAAAAAAAGATGAGCTCTAAAATACAAAATGAAAACTGCAAAATCGAAATTAATGAGTGTTTAATTAAATGTCTGCCAAACCTAGCATTGTGCCATCTAGTCAACAGCAGCTCAGCTCACCTCTCCGTACTCATGCATTAAAGATGAGCAAGGTGGGGGTGGGTGCAGTTTACTGCATGTGCTGTGTGTGTGGATGGAGACCCTTCAAAACAGGAGAGTGCTGGGGCTTGGCTCCACCTTTGGACTCTCTTGGGTCCCAGCTCTGCTCCTCATTCACTGCGTGACCTCAGGCAAGTCACTCCCACTTTCTGGGCCTCGGTTTCTTTATCTGTCAAATGGGGAGAACCCCTCCCTAGCTCTCAGGGGGGCTGTAAGGAGCATGCAAGCATGTTTCAGGAGGGCACAGCATTTCCTAAAGTGCTGGCCTCATGGGTGGAACTCCAGTAAGGGAAGGGAGCTTGCTGGAGACTGGCTGGGGAGGACTTGAACTACAGCCTCTGGGGCTCTTCTCTGGCTCTTTCTCCTACGTAGGGTTGTGGACAAGGATGATATTCAAAATACGTAATAGTTGGAAATGGACACGGAACCAGAGCAGGACCCTGGTGGCCATTTCTGGATGAGGTGTAACCCATTATTTGCTAGATCCTGGGAAAAGTCAGGGGCTCCAGGAGGAGCTGAAGGTCAAGGAGGTAGGCCGAGCCCTTGGGAGACTCGGAAGACAGGGAAGCAGCTTTTTAGCCTTCAAAGTGGAAGGGTGTCAACATTTTAACGCCTGGGATAGCCCTATTGGTGTGGGCCAGCTCTGCATGGTCTGTCGTCTCCCAAGATGGACTGGGAAACCTTTGTGAGTGACATGAGATTTAAAGATCATGATTTATATGATGACCTTATGACCCAGGAATTCTACTCCTGGGTATACATCCTGGGGAAAATCTCAGCATGTCCACGGGGAACAAGTCTCAAGGTGTCCATCCTGACATCGTCTGCGGTGGATGAAGTTGGAGGTGACCCCGGGTGCCCTCGTGGGGAGTGGGCAGGAAGATGTGGGGACACACACTGTGGAGGTCTGGGGAGCTGTTAGCACAGCAGACATGTACACAGTGACAGACATGGATGGGTCTTTAAAACATGAAATACAGGAGTAAGAAACCAATTGGGATCTGCTGCATAATACAATTTATGTGAATTCAAGGTGCGTTCAGATGGTGGTTACATGAATCTATGTATTGAAATTTATAGAGCTGAACATCAAAAAAAGAATCAATGTTACTGTATGCTAAATTAAATTAAATTAAATTAATTAAATTAAATTAAATTAAATTTTTAAAAAATGAAAAAGCAAGAGACAATAAAGGAAGAACCCCAGAGTACGTTGTAGTTCAAGTCCTCCCCAGCCAGTCTCTGGCAAGCCCCCTTCCCTTACTGGAGTTCCAGAGGGTTCAGTCTGGAAGGGGAGACACACTTTAAAAAAATGCATTCATGCAAAATTGTCCTCATTTGCAAAAACACATTCAAACAGAAAGATCCCTTGTCACCTTGCCCCTCCAGGAACTCCCAGGCTAATGCAGCAGTCAGAGAAAAACAAAAAACAAAAAACACTAACTCACTCTAATATCATCAGGGCTATGCAAGCATACAACGTACTCTGGGACCACAGAGGAGGGAACAATTTATTCTGCCTGGAGGAACCCCAGAAGGTGGCCCCTAAAGAAAGATGATATATAATTTGCGTCTTCAACGCTGTGGAAGAGGAGTTCAAGGCATATGATAGAGCAGGCAGTGCTTTACCCAGGAGAATGCAGCTGGAAAGGTGGGATTTAAGGTGACAAAAGGGAAGATACAGTCGGCCTGGGGGCCTTTCAGGCTTGGGTACTTCTTGCCTTATCAGCTCCCGGCGGCTGGGCCCCCTTCAGTCCAAGCTGGGCTTGAATCAGCAGGCTGTGCTCCCCCCCACTCCCAGAGGCCTGGCAGGGCTCCCCATGCCCTCCTTCTCCTCCTGCCTGCCTGCCTGGAGCCTGCTGGTCCCACCTCCTGGACCCTTCCCTCTCCTGCATCCTCCCTCCGCTTGCAATCCATCACTCGTTCTGCCCTCTTTTACTTCCACATCACTTACTGAATTTGCCTCCTCTTCTCCAACCCCAGCAGCACACAGCCTGAGCCCAGTCCCTGGCCAGCCCTTTCCTGGCCTATCACCAGCCTCCCTTGTGTTTCTCCCTACAATCCCCCTTCATCCTGTAGCCAGAGGGAGCTTCCTAAAGTCAGGTCTTCTCTGCTGCTCTCCCTGCATGGCTCCCCATAGCTCTTGGCTTAGCATCCAGCTCCTCTGATCCCCCCAACTTGGACTCTCTTGGTTCCCCACCTCACTTCTTATTCTCAGACATCACTAGACCACTTGAACCCTGCCCTTTCTTATCTCTGTGCTTGCTCATGATTCCCTATCTTTTGGAATTCCTTACCATCTCCAGTTCCCCTAGCAAAATCCTGTGCATCCCTCAAGGCCCTCTCAGACCCCACCTCCTCCTGGAAGCCTTCGCTGATCACCCAAGACTGCATGACATGCTTCCTCTGTGCTCCTGCAGCCCCAAATGTACGCTGTTCTAGCGTGGCTCACACTGGCTCAAAACTGTCTTTTTATTTCTCTGTTAGAGGTTTTGTGATTAAAGCAGCTGGGCTTTGGACCCAGGCTCCCTGAGTCTACTACTTGGTTCTGCCTTAGTGTGACCATGAACAAATTACCTGATCTCTCTCTGCCTCAGGTTTCTCATCTGTAAGATGGAGATGAAAAGAGTATCTACTAAAGAACAAAAAATAAAAAAAATAAAAATAAAAAAACCCAGCCCAAAAAAGTACCTACCTCGTGAGTTTCTTGGGAGGAATCAATGAATTTGCGTAAGTTCTTAGGACAATAAAAGGGAAATCTCCATAAATGTTAGCTGTTATTAACCATTTCCTTACACCGAGCTATGAGTTCCTGGAGGTGAGGTGCCCAGCACCTCCCTGGGGTCTGCGTGTTGAATGGTCATCTTCTGGAGACCCGGCAGCTGGTGTGTTAAGAGTTCCCACATGGGTGCCCACCATCAGCTAATTCTGAGCCCTGGGTCTCTGAATTGATCCTTAAATTGGAGTTGATCCACACTTGTGTCTTGGGGCCCTAAAGTGCCTGTGGCTGTGGTGAAGGGGCCATCACTAGCTAGATCTCTCTCCCTGCCTCCTGGCCTGGTCCTAGCTTCCCTCCAGCCATCACCTCTGAATGATGTAGCAGATGCAACAGAGTTCAGGGTCCCCCAACCTAGGAGCCAGACCACCCAGGGTCCAGCAGGCTGACACTTCTTGGTGCATCACCTCATACCCAGCTCCTGCCTGCTCCCCAGTGGAGCTACAGCTTTACCCCAGGCTGTCCCAATCAGGCTCTCCCGCCTGGGTGGTCCTCAGCCTCCGTAACAAAGAAGTTTTTCTTGGCGGTGTTACTAATTAGCAGCAAAAGACGATTAGTGTCATTAACAGCCTCAAAACATTTGTATTACGAGCTCCTTGCTGGATGCAGGGGTGCCCCAGACGGAAGTGGGGGTGGGAGCCTTGGAGTGATCAGGCTTGGAGGCAGCTTGCGGGAGAGGCAGCGAAACAGAGGGAGGGAGGGAAGGCATTGGCAAGGAAAAACGAAATTTAAAGTGGATGAATTATTTACTGCAGGAAACAATCCCGAACTCACTTACTCTCACTCGGAACATCCCAAACTGTAATCCGTGGCATTTTTCACATCTCCCTAGTGTGCTGAGTGATTTTCTTTACAACTGGCTGTCAGAGGCCAGGGTAATCTTGTAGGAGATTGGCTTAGTATTGATCATGTGTGTCTTCCTGGGCTCCAGGTTCCCATCCACACTTGATGCTGGCGTTCCTGGCTTGGCTCATACCCCAAGTCTGGATGGGGCTGGGGTCAGCCCCAGGTGGGAGCTGAAAAGGTGGTCATCTCCTTTGCGAGCGTTTGGGACCCCAAGATGGCCCTCCTTGTCCACGAATAAGCCAAACCCCCACCCCCTGCCTGAGTCACAGCAGTGATTTTTGGTTTCGACCCAGGATAGTCCTAAATGAGCCTCTGATACTTTGCCATGTGCTTTAGACACATCATGTCATTACTGCCTCCCAAGAACCCTCAGGTAGGTGTTATTAATCCCATTTTTCAGTTAACAATAGCAGCTCCTCTTTATCGATCTCCCCCCTATGTCCTGCGTAGTGTGCTAAAACCTTTCATTTATTATCTAAATGTTTCCTCCCAACAGCTCTGTTTACTGAAAAATTCAGAGAGGTTACATGGCTTGCTTGGAGTCACACAGGAAGTGACAGAATCTGGCCCCAAACCCTGATCTCCTCATTGCCAGCATGGGGCACAAACTCTGTTTTAAACAGAGAGTGCTGGAGGAGTCAATAAGATAATGTCCCCTCTGGGGACTTCCTAAAGGGGGCGATGCTTAACCCAAAGGGTTGTGTGACTAATTACCTCTGGCAGTGCAGAGCACATAGTCACTCACTCTGGGTCAGGGGTTGTCTTTAGAGCAGAGACAAAGGCTGCCTGGGAAGACTGCTGGCCTGACACCCGACAAGACTTCTACTGCAAGGTGGTCATCGCCCCGGTTGGGGGGGGGGATCGCTATGGAATCAAGGAAGAGGAGAAGGAGACTGGGAGGTGAGGGCAGAGAGGCAGAGGACTCCCGGCAGCTACAGAACTCAGGTTCTGCAGCTGTCTCTGGCCTCTGCTTCCATTCAAGGAGAAAGAGGAGGAATACAGGGACCAGGGCTCTCGTCCCGACTGGGCTGGGGGAACTTATGTGAGTTCCTGCTCTTCTCTGGGCCTCTGACTTTTCATCTGTAAAGTGGGACCTTTGTCCTAAGTCTCTTGAAAGGACTCCTTAATTGAGCTCCTGTTGATTAGGTCAGCATTAGCCCTTCTGCATAGAAGTGGGGTCAGGGAGGATGGTAGGTGCCAAATCTTTCCCTGCTGCTCATCCTTCACCCCCAAATCTTAGCTCATCAGTGTTGGTGTGACTTCTGACATAATCTGCCAACCCACCCATTTTACAGACAGGAAAACTGATGCCCAGAGGAGAGGGCAGAGATCACACAATCAGGAGCAGGGCCAGGTGTCCTGACTCCCCAGCTATGTCCCACTTGGTCTGTCCCATCCAGGCTGCAGAGGCAATTTGATGCTAAGGCCACTTTGCTTAAGACTGAGGGACCCACAGGCACAAGGCTGGGGATGGGGAAGGGAATGGGTCCCACCACGGGGCCATGGCTCTGGCATTTGGCCACCTTCTGCAATTATAACTGTAAATAAGGCATCTGGGAGGACTCCCAGCACGTTAACGGGTTTAACAAGCAGTAATGTGTGACCTGCACTACAAATGGGTTTTTTAATAATGAATAAGCATTTATTTAACAAGTTCTAACAGTTTTACCACTCTCAGTATCCTCAGAGTATCCAAAGCTCTGGCATCGAGTCCTCAGACTGGTGTCCCCTGCTCATGTCTTTTATTCATTATTTTTTTGGATTGTCTGTCTTTCTCTTAATTGGTAAAAGTTCTTTGTATATGAAGGCTATTAACCCTTTATCTGCTATATGCAAATATTTTCTCCTAAGTCCATACATTTATTTTTTCCTTAGGTTGTACAGAAATTTAAATATTTTATGCAGTAAATCCTGTTTGTTTTTTAACATTGAAGCTTCTGAGTTTTGAGAATTGCTTATGGTGGATCCTGTGCTGGGGAATTGCAGGGTAACATTGATACACAGGGGTGAGGGAGTGAGGGTGATGCTCAGCAGAATTCAAAGACAGGATCCCTGGTCCTGATTACAACCTTGGGTGAGTCCCTGTCTCTCTTAGGATTCGATTGCCCCATCTATAAAATGAAGGTGTTGTAATGGACAATCTCTCAGCTGCCTCCCAGGACGAATATTCCAAGGTTCTATAAGAAGAGGACCTTCTAGGGAAGATGCTTCAGTGTATTCTGGGAGGGGTCCCAGTCATACTGTCTTTCATGCATCTATCTCCCCAACCAGTTCTCCAACCCCTTTGAGAGCTGGAACTGCATCTTTTTATTGCAATGTCCTTAGCACCCTGAAGAAGGCTGCCCGCCCCATAGAAAGCCCTCAGGGGAGAAATTCTCTGAACTGAGCTGTTGATCACACCTGGAAGTGAATCCTGGCTCCATTTCATGCCTCTGCCTAGAGGAGGTGGAGTGGAGTGGATTGGATAAGAAAGTGGGTAAGAAAGCTGTTTGAGTTTGAATATTACATCTCATTTGCTGGCTCTGTGACATTGGACAAGTTACTCCACCTCTCTGAGCATGTGTTTCCTCACCTGTCAAATTGGGACAGAACTTTTCAGAGACGTCTCTCTGCTTGAATTAAAAATTGGTCCAGGAGCAAGAAACACACAGTCTCTGCACATAGTAGGCATTCAATGTCCCATTTCTGTTGAATCTCCATTGCTGACTATAGAGCATTACATCTTGAGCTACTAAAATGTTTGGTGAGTGTCTTAGTCTGGATTCCTGCAGAAAGAGACCTGAAGAAAAGGATCCAAGGTCAAGTAGTTGATTATGGAGGTCAGAAGCACCAGCAGGAGGGTGGAAAATTAGGGGGGGAAGGGAGACAACCAATGAGGGGTGATGATCTAGCCCATAATAACCACTGTGGTAACTGGTGCTTAACCCCAGCAAGGAATTCTGAGAGCCACTGCACACTTCAGAGTATCCACCCCCACAAAGGGTGAGAGAGCTGGGGTACTGATACCCCAGCTCCCAAGAGTCAGTAGTTATGAGCTACTCCCTGGACGTTATTCCATGGCTCTTCCAGTCTGCTATCTGGGCAGCCAAGTGACTGAACCAGCCTCAGGTAAAGAGGTTCAGGTGTTGGCAGCTGGAAGTTGGGCAAACGTGTAGTGAGATGCTGAGAGCCAGGGGATAGGGTTGGGGTCCTGGCATTTCTTCTGGAAGGGCAGGTGACAATGTCTCAAGTGGGATGGCCCCATGTGGTTTAAGGGGAAGATTAGGTAGCAGAGGGGGGTTTACCAGGACCTGGTTCTTCATCACTTTCCACTCTGGGCGCCACCTGAAATTGATAGCTGGTACCAAAGGGCAGAAGTGTCACCTCTCAATAAGATGAAATCTATGTCTTGGGCGGATGGAGACGACAGGAAGATTTATCAAGGCTCTGGCAAAATTAACATTTGGACGGGGACACAGCAAGAGCAGCCTCCAGAGGGGGGTCTCTTTGCATTTATTCCAGCAGGTTCCTGCCAGCGGCTGGACTGCAAAGGGCTGCCCAGGTCAGCCATCCAGCTGGCCTCCTATGGGAGGGATGACTGGACAGACAGATACGGACACTCAGGGCAAAAGGAGACTGGAAGGAGAACCGTCACCCTGGTCGGAGCAAGGAGGCCACCAGGAGCCCCGGGGCTGATTCCTGGCCCTGCCACTCCCTTGTTGTCACCCTAGGCCTCAGTCTCCTTATCTGAAAGATGAAAGCCTTGCGCTTGATGCTTCTAGCACTGACCATCTCTGAGACCGTGGAGCAGGGCAAAGCTCTTCCCCATGTGTGACTCCAGCAGTCTTGGGAGGCTGGTGTGACTTCATCTGGGGAAAGGATGGCTAGCTTTGATCCGGTACCTACTGTGTGTCAGGCACTATGAAAAGTGCTTTATTTACAGTTCCTGGAATACAATCACCCATAAGGTAGGCACTATTCTTATCTCCATTTTGCCATTGAACTCAGGGAAGTGATGCATCACACAGTGAGTCTGGGGCTGAGTAGAGGTGTGAACCCAGGTCCCCTGGTTCCCAGCCTCAGGCTCCTTCCACTGGGATCACGTCCTCGGGCTCTGATCCCAGGGTCTCCATCAGTGGGACTTCCAAGTTCTGACTCCCCCCTTGCATGGGAGAATGTGCTGTGAAGAACTCAGGTCCTGGATTCAGACAAACGTGGGTTTGAATCCCAGCTCCACCAGGTCCTCACCATGACCTTGCTTCACAAGAGCCTCTGTTTTTGGTTTTTTTTTTTTTTTTGGTTTTTTTTTTTTGCATCTGGAAAACGGGCATGTGAGCTGCACGGGCCCATGGGGCTGTCTTGAAGATGTAACGAGGTAACCCGTGTAGAAGGCCTGGTTCGAGGGTCACTAGGGAACAGGATCTGGTGGAGTTGGGACTTCTCTCCTCTCCATCCTTCCACTCTGGACCTGTGGAAGCATGTGATTTGTAGTTGGGGTTCATCTGGGAATGAACTTGTTCTAAGGAGATGAGGCCCCCCCTCCAGCTCAGCCCTTGTATGGGAAAAGGGGCCTCAGCAGGCCTAGTGGATACTAGGATTGAGACCTGAGTTCGGGGAAGGAGAGATGCGCAAGAGTTGGGCGCATGGACCCCTGCCCCACCCCAGACATTGGTACCGAATACACACTCTGAAAACTTGGACTTTCATCCCTGGAAATGTCAGCCCTGGACCCTGGGAGGGAATGAAAGGGAGCTTTCATGAGAGTGCTGTAATCCTAAAGCTAAAAGCAGCTGCAGACCAGGCCTCCATTTCCCCATCTGCAAAATGGGCACAGGGAGCACCACCCCCAGCCCAGGTCTATTTGCGGGTAACTGGGCTTTTACGATTGGGACTCCAGGCACGAGGCAAACCTGAAATGTTTATTGTGGGTAATATCCAGACTCTGGGCAGGTTATTGGACAGCTCTGTGCCTCAGTTTACTCAAATGCACAACGGAACATAATACTTACGCACTGGGCTGTTGCTGGGATGAGAGGCATGCTGTCATGCCTAGCACTTTGAACAGCACCGGGCACCTAGGAAATGCTGAGTAAGCGACGGTCCTTGTTGTTGCTGTTATCATGATCATCATCATCATCATCTCAGATGAGGGAATTCAGTGGTCTGCAGAGGGGCAGAGGCTTGCTCAAGGCCAGACAGCAGTCAGGATGTAACCAGAGGTCTGGACTCCAGGACCACAGCCACCCACACCGAGCCCAGCCCCCAGCCCAGGGCCCCAGCATCCCCTCCCCGAGTCTAGGCTGCCCCAGCCCCCACCTCACCCCCTTCTTTGCCCAGGAGTGAGAGGAGGCCCAAATCCAATTAGCCTGGGAACTGCCTGCAGAGCGTTGCCCCTTTAATATAGCTGGAGAAGCTGCAGAGATAAATGGGAAATTAGAATTCTGCTGGGGTCCCTGAGACCTGCCTGGTGTCCCCACCGCCCCCTCCTGAGCTGGAGCTGCAGCAATTCTCCTAGACACCAAAGGAGCCGCCTGAGCCCTAATGGAGGGGCTGCCCCTGAGAGGCGCTGGCGAGGGCCCGAGTTCCCACCGGCCTCTCAGCTGGTCTGCCTGCATCTCCCACTGCCTACCTTCCCTGGGACCACCCGTCTTCCCTACTGCCTGATCCCACCCCTCCCCTCCTCCACAGACAGAAATAACCGCTCCCCTCCTCCCTCCTCAGCCCCCTTCTCCCTCCCCAGCACCCATGGGCAGTGTTTGGGGGAAGGGGGGATGGACCAGCCCAGGGTCTGACCCTCAGTTCCTGGTGCACTCCCCTTTCCCTTCTCCCACCTCCTCGGCCCTAACCAAACCCGGATCCCTCCCTCCTTTCTGCGGAGACCCTGGGAGGGAGGAGCAGGGGCCTGGGCCAGGACTAACTCCAGGGCTGAGGCCTCCACTGGGCTGGAGTCTCGGCCACTTGTGGGATTGGGACCAGGCCTGGTGGGACGGCTCTAGTTACCCTCACTCTCTGCATTGGGGTCTCTTTCTGAGGGTCCCACAAATGGGACATCTGGAGTTCCCTTCTCTAGAGGGGTGTGGGTGGTTGAAGGAAGTCCCTGGTCACCACCACTGTCTCCCCATGGTCTTCTATAACTCCCTGACCCACGCAGACCTCAGTTTCCCCTTCAATGGGGAAGGGGTTGACATCCAGTGGAGACCAAAGACCGGGCCTGGACCCCTGAGGCCCATATCCTGGACTGTAAGTGGCCCCCCCACCATCAACCCAGCCCCGCCCCTGCTTCCCCCCACTCCCTCCCTCAGGGGACACATTTGCTGCTGGGAAAGTTAATCCATTACAGTTTAAAGGCTCTGTTCCTAGCTGGCAGTAAATTACCTACTTTGCATTTTGCAGCAACAACTTAACGGTATTAATTTATTGTGCTCTGTCTTTAACAAACATCATTATCATATTGCCAGCCAGGATTATGTAAATGGGAGGGACAAGGGAGAAAGAGGCCGATTCTTGTCCCCAAAGTCACCTTGATTTATTAACTTTGGGGCCTTGCAATTGGCCAGGCCTGGGAGGCACAGGTGAGCAGGGAGGCCAGGAGGACCTGGAAGGTCTGGGGAGAGTTTTGAGGCCAGTAGGGAACCCTCCTCGGAAAGCACCTCCTGGGAAAGAAGGACTAGCGGGGCTTAGCGGGATTTCCTTGTCACATGACTTTGGACAAATCCACTTCCTCCCTGGGCCTCGGTTTCCCCACCTGTAAAATGGGGCTTGGATTAAGCGGTGTCTGGAGTTGATTATATATGAACTTGAGATTCAACAACACATTCCCAATGACCCAAAAGAAGGTCTGTGTGTGTGTGTGTGTGTGTGTGTGTGTGTGTGTGTGTGTGTGTGTGTGTACGCGCGCAGGAGAGTTTGGGGAGGGAGGATGAGCTGAGTGCGGAAAGGTCTGGAACGACTTGATCCTGGGCTGAGGTCCTCCCCCTGCTGGGTTCTCTTGCTCCCAGGACTGCCCACCCCAGGCAGTCTGCACCAGAGATGGGTGGATACATGGAAGGGAGATGCGGGAGCTGGGTGGGGTTGAGGAGAGAGGGGTGTGAGGGAGGGGACTGCTGCCTGGCTAAAGGCCAGGTACCAGTTAATGAGAGAATCTGAGACTTTCAGGCTCTGGATGGAGATGCTAGCTTGGGAAGAGGGAGCCAGGACCAGCTCAGCCTGGGAGGCAGCTGCATTAGCTTCTGGCTTGCCATCAGGCCTGGGAGCTGGGCTCGAGAGGGTTAGATTCTGGGTCCCAGCCCCCTCCCAAGACGCCTGTAACCTCTTCTGAGTTTCCTGGGCACCAAAGCCCCTACTTGGATACTCCAGGTCCACCTGCCTGGGGAGCTGGAGGCAGCTGGGGCTGGGCCCTCCCTGTGGATGTGGTGAGCACCCACCTGATTACACAGCTGGCTGCCCCAGGCTCCCATGGCTCATTCCCCACCACCTGCGGCAGGGCATTGCCAGGAACTCACTGGCGCTGCTTCCAAGCACCCGTAGGCTCCAGCCCAGGGTTCTGCCCCAGCCACCAGGGCCCTGCCCTGGGCCTGCGTAGGCGCCAAGGTGGGGGTGGAGAGGGGCCAGCAGGAAGAAGGCCTCAACCTGCCATCTGGGTGCAGGGGTAGGTAGGGAAATGAGCAGGGAGTGGGCTGCCTCCTCTGTCCTACAGTTCCCCATCACCCCCATCCCTGTCTGTTTCCACCTCTGCTTCCTGGCTCCCCAGGAGCCTGGCGTCCCTGCCCACCCCACTCCCCTCTTGACCTTTGCTTCATTCCTGCACCTGTGTCTCTTGGTCTCTCCCAACAGGGCTTTCAGAGATGGGGGTTGGGGTGTGGAGGGAACTAGGAGACCAGGGAAGGGGTGGGGGAGGGGAGGCAGGAGAGGGGGGAGGCAATTCAATTTCCAGAGTTGGTCCTGTCAGTTCAGGTCATGGTGTGATAAGAAAGTCATTTCTGTGATGGGTTTCTAATCCACGCCCTCCTGCCTGCACATCCCTGCATCCTGAGTCTCCCTCCTCCCTCTGCCCAGGGCCAGAGGCTGGAAGAGACCTCTGTTTCCCAACACAGAAGGGGTCATATCCACTCCAAATGAACCAGGCTGAGGGGCGTCCCCATGGCTGGGCCGAATGCCTGGGGAGACTGAGCAAAGAGAGCAAATCCAGGAAGCACCTGGATTTGATTCACATGGGCATGCACAGTTGCAATCTAATTTGAGCCATGCAGAAGCCCTTGAGATAAGTAGGGATCACCCCCATTCTGCAGATGGGGAGAGTGAGGCTTGGAGAGGTTTGAGGATTTGCCTAAGGTTGCACAATGAGAGGGGTAGAGAGAAGAGCAAGCTGAAGTGCGCAGGGCTTGAGCTGGCTGCCTGAGCTGCTGAGGGGCTGGGGGATGTGGGGTAAGGAGAGGGAAGGGGGATGGACAGGGAGAGGTGGGGAGATCTGTGCCTTGGACAGAGCTTTCCCCTCTAGGCAAGGAGAAGAGGAGCCCCTCCCTCACCCCGGCCTCCTTCCAACCCGGCTGGACCCACCTGGCCTGGCCAGGTAGATGGGGGAAATGGCATGGACTTGCCATCCTTGGCCAGCAAGTGCCAATCTTGGATTTTAAGGGGAGCAGGCCAGTGGGCGCCCAGCCAGGCACAAAGCCCCAAGGCAGCTCAGGACCACCAGAGTGGCTTCAGGAGCGGGTTACTGCTAGTTGGGCAGGCAGTAGAGAGATGGGAGGAAGATGGTTAAGGAGACCCACGTGAGCCTGGGGCGTGGTCAGGGAGGCAGCTGCAGCTGTCAGCAGGAGCCCAGGGCAGGGCAATCCCCACCACACCCCCTTCCCTTTACGCGACATTTCCATGAGTCCTGATGTCAAACGCGGTCTCTCGCCTCTCTCAGGGAGCCTGCTTGGGCACTCAGACTTCCCTGAGTTTCCCTGCCAGGCCTCTGGAAGCTTCCTGGGCACCAGAGGGCAGGGACTCCAGCTGGATTAGGGCTGAGCGGCTGAGCTGGGTCCTTCTGCCTTCACTGGCCAGGACAGCATCAGGGAGGCCCAGGACTGGGCCAGACATTCGTGCTGGTTCCCAGTGGCCCAGGGGAGCAGAGGTAGAGGGAGTGCAGCAGGGCTGGACCCTTCCTCCGGCTGGCTCCCCACGCCTGACCTCCTCCCCGGGATTTTATGGGAGAAGTGGCAGAGGGTATTTCCTATTTGCTCCCCCAGGAGGTTTGGTGGAGAATTGGTGAGGGATACAAAGCAAGGAAGGATCCTTAATCCTGTTTGTCTCCCTCTGCCTGTCCCCCTCCCCCTGCTGACTCCAGGAGGTCTGTTGGCAGAGAGGAGGCAGGCCTATAAAGTTGGACAGAATCCTTCATCCTCTTTCACTTGCCCCTGGCTGGCCCTGAGTTTGATAGGGGTGTGGGGGCCGAGGTGGCAGTGGCCAGGCTGGGCCCACCAGGCTGTGGGAGGCTCACCAGAACAGCTGGGGGCTGCGCAGAGCCGTGGGTGGTGGCAAGTGGGGACTTGCTTTGGCAGGCAAGCTAATCTCATTTGGTTGCTGCAGCCTGCACAACCAGGGCTGCATGCTAAGTGGCCGGAGGCAGCAGCAGGACTGGGACAGACCAGGGAGAGGGGACTGGATCCACGTGCACCCAGAACCCAGAGGCCAGCCCTGATTTGGACAAGGAGCCACACTGGATGGAGGCAGGGGGACCATGAGGGGGACAGTGCATCCTGTGTGGTCAGAGGTTCCTCCCTGGAGTGGTGGGGTGGAACCTGCCGGAAGATGGGGTCACCGTGGTCATCCAGCTCCTCCCTCAATACTCTGTCCTTCCCCCATCTACCCCTCCTCTTTTAGGGTGCTGGGTGAGGAGTTCATGGAGATCTGTGAGTACGTGCCACTGGGCAGGAGACGTCTGGAGAGTGAGCTGGTCCTGTTTGCTAGGGAACTGTGACTGGAGGGAGGGAACCGCAGGGCGGCAGGGAGCAAAGGAGCTGGTGGGGGAAGAACGAGACTAGGGGTGAGACCTTGAGCCTCAGGACCCTGCTCAATCACCCCACTGCTCTGTGTCTCCAGTGGCTTATTTAGCGGGAGGCCCAGTGAGGTCCAGAAAGTGGACCCAGCTGCTAAAAGATGACTGAGGCTAGAACTCTTGTGAAATGATCTGCAACCATCTTTAGCTCAGAGAAGGAAGGATGAAGTTGCCAGGGATGTGGGGCCTGGGTTGGTATCAGGCTGGGAGTCAGTGTGTCCTGGCTGCAACCACATTCCCGACCCTGGCCACCACCCCTCAGGATGCCAGCACCCTCAGCCTCTGGCCTCTGGAGAGAATCTTGGAATCACACAGGTAGCTCCAGCCTTTGGACAAAGATATGTGGCTCCTACATAGGGAGCCAACTGCATCGTGGCAAGACTTAGTGAGTGTTGATGAATGCAAACCCTGCTGCTCAAAATCTGGGCCTTCAGGGGCTCATCACTGAGTGCTCTATGCCTCAGTTTCCCCACGTGCATCCAAGGGATTGCTGATGAAACAAGATGATGTGTGTCCAGTGTCTGCCCAGTGTCCAGTGTAAAGGAAGCCCTGTTAACATTTTTCAGCATCACAGCCAGCACCACGCTGGGCACCCAGAAGGCACCCGAGAAATACTCAAAGCACCACGAGGCTCTGTCATTGGAGTCTGATGGGCCTTTAGAAAATGGCTCTGCCCTCTCTTGCTGTGCGGTTGTGGGTAAATATCTTTACCTCTCTGAACCTCAGATTTCCCATCTGTAAAGAGGAAATGAGATTACTTATAAGAATGATATAAGGAGTACGTAAGAATATAAAGCTAAACATGAAAAAGATGATAAATGTAAAGACAGATGGTTTTCAGTACTCAATACGTGCTCAAAATAGGATCCCCCTGTAGGAGCTCCCTGTCCAACACTAACTCTCAGGGGGTACACCAAGGTCCAGATAGAGGTAAAGGCTCAACCAGGACCCAGGATTGGAACAAAGGTCTCTGACACCTGCAGGGAGGTTGGCGGGGAACACGGGAGGCGAAATCTCTGGCTCTCAGGTTTACCACCTGTAAAAGGAGGGCTGGATGGATCTTTGGTTTCTAACTTGACTCTGGGCTCTCAGGGGCCACTTTTGGGGTCATTGTCAAGCCCACAGGCCTCCAGGCCCATCTTTTCTAATTCACCCAGACCACTCACCACTCATCACCCACCACTCACCCCTTCCACTCATCAGGGTCCGCAGAAGACTCCCTTTTGAAAGAGTTGTAGGGGCTGTTAAACCTCAAATGTGTGAAGGCCTCCCTGACTTGTTTGTGACCAAAGGTGCTGGCAGATGAGGCCACCTGGGATGGACAGCCCTCAGCCTGCCCCTGCCTGTGCAGCCCCTCCTCACCCCTGCCTGGGTTGGGGTGGGCTCACCTGCCCGGCAGGGGGTAAGTGGACACGAGAAGTGACTCCACCCCATCCCCAGCCAGCCAGAGCCTGGGCCTTGGATGCTGGCTCCATTGGCAGTTAAAGTCCCCCTGGTTGTCTAATTTAATCACAGCTGTGTGCACGGCGACTCTATAAATAATTTTTAGTGCGACATAACCATTATTTCACTAATTGCTTCACGAGCACCCCTGGCCTGTGAGATAAATTAAGGTCTGCTGAGTCGGCACCTTTGGCCAAGACCAGTGCTGTTTGGGGGTTTAGGATATGCAGCCCACCAACTGGGCTGTTCCGACGCCTGCCTCTACCCGGCACCCTAAGGGGAGGCTGTCGCTCCCATGAAGGGGATGAGGATGGAAGGAGTGAGGAGGAACGAGGAGACAGAGGCTAATAAGGTCTGCTGCATACAGTTGCACAGGTTGTAACCTGCACAAAGATACTTGGCCAAGGGAGTAAGGGGGCTAAAATTCAGCCCATGCAATCAATGCTTTATCAATCCATGTGCTCTCATGTGGAATGTTGTTGACCCCCGAGAAGGAGGCACCTTTTTGTAATCTGCAAAGGCACTGCATGGACTAGTAGACCCAAATCACACCCACCCAGCAGGTTGTTAGGGCTGCCTTCCGCAAAGTGCTATGTACCCTAAGGATACCTTTCACATCAACTGAGTGGAGACCTGGGCTCTAAGTCTGATGCTGAGTGACCTTGGGCAAGTCAAGTCCCCTCTTCAAGGTTGTAATGTTTCCATGGTTTATCAAGTGCCAATTACACCTAAGGCTGGGCCTCAAACCCAAGTCGCTGGCTCTAGACACTGTGCTCTTTCCACCACCCTGGCATTTTCCCCAGTGAGCAGATGTGACTTGGGAAAAAACAAACAAACAAAACCCTATTCATGTGGTTAAGCACAATTGAGAAGCATCGAATTAAACTGGTTTCTTTTCTGCAGGATTTTCCAGAGAGCCTGCAGGATGTTCTAAAGCTGCGTGACTCTCAGAGGGTGAAAGATATATGCCTTTTCCTGAATGCATCTGGCCAGGGAACACTTTATTTTAGGACTCTTGTTCATGCTGGGATCCTAGGGTGAATCTCTGGGCTTATTAACAAGTAGACTTCATCCCTGAGGACAGAGAAGTATCCTATTCCTGGACCACACACTGCCCAAGGTGAGCACCCAGAGTCATGACTCTGGGCTCAGGGAGCTCCCCGGACTATCATCCATGAGCAGATTATGGGTCTCCTCGTGATTAATGCAGAGTCGGAATTGGTCTCTGCATCCTAAGTCCACCAGGCTCCAAGTTCAAGGGCGGAAGTCGTGTCTACCCATTTACTCCCATATCCCTGGGGCTTAACTCAGGGACTATGTTGAGTGGATCAACCAAGCGATTGATCTGAAAATAGATGGGAGTTTAGATACCTGATTTCACGTCTATCCCTAAATCTCCCCAGCTGTGCGAGCTTTGAGCCGATCGCTTCTGTGAGTCCGTGGCCACCAGAGCTCTTGTGTCCCCATTTGTCCAATGTGGATCAAACTCTCAGTCCTGTTCATCGTGAAATGCTGGAGTGAGGCTCACATGAAATGATGGATGTGAAAGAGTGCTTTCTTAAAAAAAAAAAAAAAAAAAAGTGATTTCTAAAGTGTGGACCTCTTGACAAAAGCGGGGGATTATTATTATTGTCTGCGTCCTCCTTGCCCTGCGTAGGGCTGGGACTGTGATCATGTATTCACAGGCTCTGCAGATGGCCTGCTTCCTTCCACACAGCCTTCTCATCTGGTAATTCTCACCGCACTATGGTAAGAAGGTACTACCCTTTTTTTCTGAATGAGAAAACCCAGGTTCAGAGAGGTGATGTGGCTTACCCAAGGTCACACAGCTGGATTTGAACCCAGATCTGACTCCAGAAATGGCTTTTTCTCGCCACTACCCACTTGTTTCCTATGGTACTGCCTCCCCACTCCCTCTTTCCAGGCAGTGATAAAGTGGATTGTTAAGGAATGCTAACAGTAGAGGGATCAGGGTCCCCCTGTCCCGTCATTTGCTACATTAACAGTGACAAGGACAACCGCTTGTTGCGGTTGTCTGCCACACACCTGGCATTGAGCTGGCTGTTTTAGATCCATCACTTTCCCCACTAAATCCTCCCCCACCCTCATTTTCAAGGTGTGGAAATGGAGGTGGGGAGTGTTTATGTGACCTGTTCAACTGCGTGCAGTTAAGGAACAAGTGGCCGAAGGTGGGCTGGTTCCAGAAGTGTGTTCTTTCTCCAGATTCTCAGGTCGCTGTAAAATCCCTGCTTCTGAATAGCCAATTGCGATCTGGGAGGGGTGACCCTTCGACTTCTCGACTCCAGGATCTGACACACCAGGTCCCTCTGCAGGAGCGGTCTCTGAGGTGGACCTTGGGGCCTCTCCTTGGTCCACCCCCGGGGCCTGCCTCCTCAGCCCTGGGGGCCCTGTCCCCTTGCCTGGCACATCCTTATTGCCCCTGGAAACACTGAGAAACAGTGGCTTCTCCGAGGTTCCTGTTTCACACCCAGGGGGGCAGAAGGAGCGGGCGGGAAGGCAGGGAGTGAGTGAATCCACTGATGACACTCATGATTGACGCCCGGTGGTTTATGCCCGAGCCTCCCTCAGAAAGCTGCCTCTGGAAGGCAGCCTCGGCCAGTCCCTCCCCTCCCCAGTCATCCCGTCAGCCTGGCTGACAGCATCCGCCCCCAGGCAGATCTCTCTCAGGGGGAGTCCATCACCACTGGCCACGGCCATGCTCCTGAGTGTGGCATTCAAGGCCCCTCAGATCGGTCTCTAGCCTCCCTGTCTCTCCAGCCTCATCCTTTGCTTATTCACTTATTTTTTAAAAAAAAAAATACACACACACACACACACACACACACACACATATATATATATTGACCACTTACATGTCTGGCAGTGTTCTGGGCACTGAAGATACAGCAGAGAACAGAGTAGATAAAGTCTGCCCTCCTGGGCGGAACCGACAGTAAGCAAGTGAACAAGTAACTGTGTCGCATCAGGGAAAGAAAGGGGCTTTCAAGAAAACCAAAACCAAAACCAGCCAGGCTCCTCCAAGGGAATCTATGGACAGAATTCGGGGGAGGGGGAAGGTCAGGGAAGTTAAAGGGGGGGAAAGTTACATTTTTATTTCACTAATTTCACTGAAATATAGTATTTCTCCTCAATTAAAAGTATTGGCAACACATCGCGGGGATATTGGCATTGCCTGTGATTTCGTCACCACAGAAATTGGATATTTCCCATCCCATTAGGGGGTTGCAGACATTTCAAAATATCATTGACACTCATCACTGCTTCACAATCGTGGGGGTTAACAGAGATGCCATACGCGTTCATACGGAAGTACACATAGCGCTGCAGCATGTTTGTTTTGTAAATATTTTGAAAACTGTACTTCAATATAATTGGCTTCCTTTGTGATTCTATGCATCTTCTGTGGATTTAAAAACGTTATTCTGGGAAGGGGTCTGTAGGTTTCACAAGTGGCCTAGGGGTCCGTGGCCCCCAATGGGTTAAGTCCTGGAGTCGAGAGTGATGGGGGGAGGGGGGGTTAAGTAGAGCCGTGTGGGGTGGGCTCTCTGGGGTAGTGACATTTGAGCAGCAACTTGAAGGAGGCAGAGGAGCTGCCATGAGAAGGTTTTGAGTCAAAGTCATTCCAGGCTGCTGCAGGAGCAGCAGGTGTAAGGGCGCCAGAGTGGGAAGGGGCCAGGGGGCCGGCGTGGCTGGAGCCCAGTGACTGACAGTGGGAGAGGATGGGGAGGGCAATGGCCACATCAAGGAGGGTCAAGCAGCCCACGGTGAGGACCTGGGGTTTCATTCTGAGTGAGATGCGAGCTTCCACCAGGAGGGAAGCAGGGAGCCATGAATTCTGATTTATTGATGAGGGGGTCACTGTGGGTGTTGGGCAGACAACGGAGCACCCAGCAAGGGGCCAGAGGTGGAGCAGGGAGACCAGGAGTAAAGCCACTGCAGTCACCCAGGTGAAATACAATGGGGCCTGGACCAGGGCAGGGGTGGGAGAAGTGGTCCTATTCAGAGGTATTTGAGGCTAGAGCTGACAGTGAGTCCCAAGCTTTCACACCTTTGAACCATAGTTTATGCTCTTCCCTGGGACACATCTTCCTGCTGGGTCCATTCCCGGGGCCCAGAACTCTGCTCTGAGCCTCCACCCATGTGGCAGGGGCTGCTAGTTGCCTACTCTGTCCAGCTGCCTGTTCTTCCTTGTTGATAGAGCCCCAATATTATCTGGGGGAATAACATACCTGTCTTAAAAGCCACACACCCCAGCCTCCTTTGCAGCTAGGGGTTGCCATGGAGATCTAATTGGAAGTCATTTGGTGGGGCCTCCAGGAACAAGCTCCTTATAGGAGGTGGACTCATCCTTTTGCCCCATTTCTTCCTCTTTCTTCCTCCCTATTACATGGACTTGATGGTTGGAGCCCCCTCCTGCAACAGCTTTTTGGAGACCACGAGGAAAAGGTTAAGGATATCACAGTGACCTCAACTCTGATATCCTTGAGGGCTCAATCTCTATCAAAACTTCTCATCATGAGAAAAAGAAAACCTTTCTGGATTTAAGCCATTGTAGTTGGATCTCTGTTATTAGCAGTTGAGTAAGATTCCCACCTGATACAACCACAATCCAACTGCCTATGAAACGTCTCCATCTGAAGAACATGGGCCCCTCAGATGCAACGTATCTGCTGCTGGGCCTCCCACCTTTCTCTCAAGGAACTTCTTGTTAGGGAACCCAGACACCTGGGAGAAAAGGGAACTAACAGTACAAGAGTGGCGTCCATCCATTCATCCACCACCACCACCCATCCATCTATCCACCCACCCATCATCCTTCCACTTATATATTTATCCAAGAAACCTTCATTGAGCATCTGCCAGGGCCCTGTGTAGACATAGGAGCTGGAGATGTGAATAATACATTTTATTTGATGCCCATTTGCTTCTTTAAGAGCAGACTATCTCTGGAAGGATACATCAGAAGCTGGAAACCATAACTGTCCCCACAGAGAGAGGCTGGGTGGCAGGGGACATGGGCATTTATTCCTTTGGAATCTTTGAATTTTGCATCATGTGTATGTACTATCTAAACATGTTTTAATTAAAAATATATGTACATCTCATCTGGATTATCGGAATTTGCCTTGCTCCTGAAAGGCTCTGAGGCAGCTTACAAAAATACACAGAGATGAATAGATGTGGCCCTGCTGTCAGGAAGCTGACAGTCTCTCGGGGAAGAGAGCTGAGTAGACAATTCCGATAGTGTCACATGACGGGTAGGGGGGTTGGGGTGCCACTTACACGGTCTCTAATGATCCTGGCGGCTGCACTCAGCTATGGCCCCCAAGCAGTGACCTGGCGTGATGGCCACCTGCGTCTTGCCCCTGGCTGGGATTGAGAACTAAGATGCCCACCTCTGGATTATGTGGCAGGGATTCCCCTCCTTGCCCACCCCACCAAGTTCAAGCACTTCTATGAGCTGACCCCTAAGTCATGGAGCCACACTTGTGTCCATATCCCAGGTCAGGGATGGCTGGAAAAGCAGCCCGTGGCAGGGGAGCTTGGATCCTCCTTGCAGGCCTGTTGCTTGCGTGTTTATTTCACATGCGCCCTCTGGGCCTGGGGTGAACTCACAGAGTATGGGAGGGAACTTGTCCCCGGTGCCCTGATATCCAGCATGGCCAGGATCCTTTCCACGGCCCTGGACTGGAAAGTGGCCCTGGAGGCTGAGGCAGGACAGGAGCCGGGATTGCACGGCCAGCCGGGCCGGGGGAGAGAGAGGATCAGCCGGAGAATGTGGTCTTTTCAGAACAATCCTTTGAAATCGAGCAAGAATAACTTTAAACAATAAGATGCTTCTTGCTCCCCCTCGGCTGTTGCCCAGGCAACGCCAGACTGCTCAACAACTGTTTAGTTTTTTTAAGAAACCAAATCTCCCTCCCTTTGGTCAGCTACCGCCAGGAAGATGAAGAGGCAGCACAGGTGCCCCTCGCGGCCCATTGTGTGGGAACCCGGGTCAGCCGCCTGCAGCAGTGACATTTAAATCTGACGCTACATATTATAGATGAACCCGGAGCCGCACTCCTCAAACTCCCACCCCAGACTCCTTGTCCATGTGTGGGTCTGGCAGTATGGGGGGGTGTGTCACAGCAGAGAGGCCAGCCTCCGCTTGCAAGGCAGCTGGTGGCTGGCATGGGTGTCGGGAGGCCATCTGTCCCCAGCCCTCTGTATCAACTGTCCCAGGAGAGCCCCCATCAGACCAAGGGTCATCGTGTCCACTGGGGCAGTGTTTAACCTTCAGGGGCTGTCGGAAAATCCCTGCCTTTGAGTGGCCTTGGCCAAGAACCACAGCAGCTCACCTGTTCCACAGTTTCCCACTTGCAAGGCAGACTGATGCCCATCATGGCCATGGGGCCTCCAACAACCCAAGGAGGGAGGTTTTTGGTATTCCAGGTGCAGAGAGTTCTCAAAGAAGGCTATGAAATGTCAGGCACTTGCAAACAGAAATCCTTACATCTGTGCAGGGAGGTAGGTGTGACCATGAGCCCATTTTGCCAGAAGTGGAAACTGAGGCTCCAGGGGCCCATGTGATGCCTAACAGTTATGGCAGGATTTGGACCTGGGTGGGCCCAGCTAGTCTGTGCTCCTGTGTCTCAGCCCAGGCTGGCTGGGAGAAACTCTGTGACGCACATGGGGACAGAAGGGCAGATCTTTCCTGGCTGCTGGGACTCGGCCAATGAGGAGAGACTGGCTCCCCGCTTCGCTTCCATGGAAGGAAAGTGATGAGCTTTGGCAACGTGAAGTTCTGGATCACACGTCCTGGAACAAGCCAAAGCACGGATTTAAAACCTCACTTTGCTTATCTGTAAAATGGCAGCACAGTTGTGAAGGAGATAATAATAGTAGCTGCCCCTTAGACAGAACTTACTGTGCGCTCAGCAGTGTTCGAAGTACTTCATTTAATCGTCACAGTAACTCTAGACACCGGTAGTATTATTCACTCTCTTTTCAGACGAAGAATTGGAAACCCAGGGAGGTGGAGTCACTGGCCCAAAGTCACAGCTTAAAATTAGAAAGAAATCAACATAAACCAGCAGACCGGTCCTAGCACATAGTAGGTTCAAAGCAAATGTTGGCTTTCACCTTCCGGGAAGATAAATAGAGGGGCTTCTGTCTCCGGGGAAACAAAACATGGAAGAAAGTTAAATTTAGAAAAGCCAAACCAGGTTAGAACAAGCCCCGTATCCAGCTCAGCCGCAAAATCAGGATGGCAAATTGGCTGCAGCCACAACAAAAACCTAGCCCAGGGAAGGGAAGCCGGTGAGATGGGTAAGACGGGAGTGGGGGAGGGAGGCCTTTCCTATTTCATTTCTCTGAGGCCGGAGCTCCGGAGATCTGCTCCTCTCTGCCAGGGAGACCCACACCTGGGACAGATGGCCTTGCTCTGGACTGGAGTCCCTGGGGACTGTGCTGAGTCCCCAGCAGTGGCAGGGAACACGGCCGATGACAACCACCACAGTGGGGGAGTAACATCTTGCAGCTCACTCACACTTCTCCACACCCTCCTCGGGCCCTTTCTCTCGTTGGATGTCCTTCCTCCGCTTCCCGCCTCCACCCTGAGAAGGTGCCTGTCCCCTAATCGCGCCCCCCTCCCCTCCACCTCCCCACCATCGTTTAGCTCTGCTAAATGGCGAGCCAGGAGGTGTAGCAAAGGGAGAGGGGGTAATGAACTCCCACTGGCTTCCTTCACGAGATCACTGCCTTAATTTACGAGGCCTGAGTGAGGCTCATTTCCCCAGTGCGCATTGAGTAATTAACTATTAATAAAAGCATTACTGAGTTAACCACGGGGGCATGTTTAATTCATGGGGCAGCCCTGGAAGAGGACGGAGGCTCTGGCTCAGTGGGGGATTCCTCCCAGAGCAAAACGTGGTCAGCGGGGATGCTGCCCCCGCCAGACCCTTAGACCCCTGTGGCATGCAATTCTTTGCACTCCTAACCAGAGGAGCCAAATTCCCGGAGGCGAGTGAGATCGCTGGCATCCCAACCAGAGGGGTTCAGACCAGAGAAGTGGAAAGCAGGGCACTGGGATGTGTGAGTCCCGTAGGGATGGCTCCTGGCTGTGCTTGGGAGCAAGGGAGGTGAGTGACCTTGGGCAAGTCACCTGGCCTCTCTAGTTTGTTTCTCCTCTGGAAAGTAGGGTGGTTGATAACACCCAACCCCCAGGGGTGGACAGCAGGAGCAAAGAAGGATGGGAAAGGAGGTGGTAAACGATCAGATGCTCTTCACTTGTGTGGGATTATCTTTAGGACCTCCCCCTCCCCCCACCTAAAGACAGGGCAATTGTTAAGTGTTGGTGGGGGAGGGGAGATACCGGCTTGTTCAAAAGCCCCCTGAGCAATTCCTATCAGGATACCTCCTTGGAACCTGTGGGCTTTTCAAAGGAGGGAACCCCCTTTCTCTTCCTCTTACCCACATGCACCTCTGGCCAGCCACGCTGAACTAATTCCTGTGGCGCCAAAACACACTGCCCCCATGTTCACCCGGACCTCCGTGTCTTTGCATCTGCTTCCTGCCTGGCATGCCTATCTCCTTTCTTCTGCTTGGAAACTTGTATTCAGTCTTCAAGTCTGACTTCATCAGCTCAGCTGCTCCTGGGAATCTTTGCTCTCCTCCTGCCCCAGGCAGAATTGGTTGCTCCCTCTTCTGTGCCTCCCACATATTCTTCTATTATGGCATCAGTCCATCCACTCATCCATCCATCCAACCATCCGTCATCCATCCATCCATCCATATTCATTGAGCACCAATAGGGTGCATCTTTGATCATGTTGTTTTTAAGTTTTGGACAAGTCTGGCTTTCCCTAGACCAGTGATTCTCAATCTTTTGGAGGGCCAAGGAAACCTCCCCCAGAGAAAGGCACATAAGCTCCAGATGATGCTTTCCTCTTCAGAGACCCCTGGTTGTTCCTGAAGCCAGGCTGTGGACCTTAGGCGTGGTAGATTCTGTGACGGGCTGCTCAGATCCTCCTTTGGGAATTAAAGACATACTTCCCCAGATGCAGGGAGTGTGGCTGGAAGGCAGTCCTCTGAGTTTACTTCCCAGAGAACCTGCTGGATTTAAAAGCCCTGCAGAAGTTCCTCGAGGACAGCAATAGCATCTCAATGATTTCTCCATCTCCAGCAGCTCTCACTGGGCAGGGTGTGTTGATGCTCCAGAAACATTTGCTGAATGCATTTGAATGCATTTCCTCCTCGTTCTGTTCTGTCCCTCTGTTGTCCCAGCAGGAGAGTTCTCAACAGACATCCAGGAGAAAAAGATGGGCCCACCAGCAGGATGCCAGCCAGACTAGGGCCTAGTTTCTGGGGGAAATGCACCAGATGCCAAAGAAACTGTAAATGACCATGGGAACAGAAGTCAAGCTAATTGGTTACTACCAAGCAAGGTCAAAGGGGCCTGGCTAAGGTCAGGGTCATGTGGTTAGGGTGAAGGCTCAAGGGGATGCTGGGAGGATGGAGGCTGGCAAAAAGGGGTGGGTTGTGGGGGCAGTGGACAGCCTTTTCTTGCAGGGCAAGTCATTTAGAAGTTAAACTGGTCCCTGGAACCTGGAAAATTCCCACTTTCGTTTTCACTACTGGAAATTCCTTCATGGAACAAACATCTGTTAAGTGTCTCCACTGTCCCAGGCACTGTGGCAGGGATGGTGACCTCAAAAGGCCAGGACTCCAATGCTTGCTCCTCCTCTCACTTACTTAGTCACCACATCCTTACTGCTGACATTCGCTGAGTGGTTATTACTACATGCCTAGCACTGTGCTAACTACCTTACATACATGATTTTAATTCATCTTCACAATAGCTTCGTTGGGAGATATATATTATTATTCCATCTTTATAGAAAAGGAAACAGGCTCAGAGGAAATCAGCAACATGCGCAAGACACACAGCTGATCTCTGGGCAAGGGAGATGTGAATCCAAGCCTGGCGGCATCCCGAGGCTGTGTTCTTAGGCACCATTGTACTTAACCTCTACGAGCTTAGTTTCCACGACTAGGAAATAGGTGCAATCAATTCCTACTGCACTGGGTTGTCAGCGATTAAATAACCGATGTGAGAGACCTAGAAGGTGCCCAGTGAACGTTCACACTGTTCTCCTTCCCATTTCCCTCGTCTCCTGCGCCTCAACGCTTCCGTGGGCTGGGAGGAATGATGGCCCCATTCGCCATCTCTCCAAGGACAAACATCTCTATCCGAGGTCCAGCAGTGTCTGGCATGCAGCCAGCACTCACTGAATGCTGTCGATCCAAATGGAGGATCAGGAAGTCCCCACCCTAAGTTCCCTGGACTGGAAATTGGGGACCCAATTCAGTCCATCATACAGAAAACAAAGGCAAGTACCACAAACAATTCTCTTGGTGCCATGCAACTCTACTCCCAAGCCACTGGAGGTTTTAGGTTTTTCTCAGCAGAATGGAGCAAAAAATGGATGGAGGTGATCTCCTGAGCCTGCCTGGCAGAGGAGGTACCAGAATGAAGATGAAGGTAGTCCAGATTCAGCCTGATGTCTCAGCTCTCTCCCAAAGACAAACTCCAGCTTGTTCTCATCCCCACCACGCCCCCGACTGCGGACATCCTCATATATTGGGGGCATTAACCTTCCTTCCACCGGAGGCCCCCAGGAGAGGCAGTGGGCTTGTAAGCACTTAAAACTCGTACCTCTAGGTCAGCCCTCCTCCCTTCCACCCACCTCAGCAGAAGCCCTGGAGCTGGAGGCTTCGTGGGGACAGATGCCACAGCCTTGGAGAGATAAGTCACATCCTCAGCTTCCTTCAACCTGTACAATCACCGAGTTGCTATGGTGATGCTGCAGCCCTGAGATGCAATGGCTGCAGACAGCATGGGTTCTAGGGCTCAAAGATGAGGGTGACGCTGTCTGGCCCAGGAGGCCAGGCGATTGGGCGGGATGGGTTGGAGAGGAGGAGGGGAGCCCTCCTCTAGGCTTGGCTGGTAATTGCCGCTAAGTGAGGGGCTGTCACTGAACCCAACATGCGGGTGGTGGGGGCCCCTGCTCTGCACCCTGTAATTACTGCACCAGACAGCACTTGCTTCCTGTGCGGGGAGGCAGGGATGGAGCGGGGAGCAGACAGGAAGCTCTCATCCACCTGAGCCAGCAGGGCTCTGGCAGCCTCTCCCTACCACCCAAGCTTCCTGCATCCCAAGCAGCCTCTCCAGCAGAGGCTGGGACACCCCCAGCAGGCCACTCCTTTTTGCTGGCTCTCCCCACGTCAGCCAGGGTGGAGCGTAAGTTTCCTTTAATCCTAGCCTTTGAGCTTGCAGAATCCAAGGCGGGCAGAGGTGCAGGAACCAGATAAGACACCACTTTAGGGCGTCTTATCTGGGTGTCACACCTCCATTCCAGAAGTCTGAGTTGTGAAGCTGAATTGGAGGCAGGAAATCTTGGTTCTGATTCCTTTTGAACCCAGAGGCTCTGGGGACCTTAGGCTAGTCACTGCCCGCCCCCTCCAGGCCTCAGTTTCTCTCACCATAAGACTGAGAGTGGGGCTCACTCTTCAAGATTGTCCTACAGCAGGGGTTGGCAAATTATAGCCCACGAGCCAAACTGTGGTTCGGCAAGCAAGCTTTCACTGGAACACAGCCACGCCCTTTCGCTTCTAGACCTAAATCTGTGGCTCCTTTCCAGCTACAATGTCAGACCTGAGTAGCTGCGACAGGGACCATATGGCCCCCAAACAAAAAATATTTACTATCTGGCCGTTTGCATAGAAAGTTTGCCAACCAGTTTCTGAAGTATTAACATTCTTCTAGACTTACTGGGCTGAGCTATAGTGGCTCAGATCTAGAACAGTTCATAACAAGTCCCAACCTGGTCTCCACCCTGCAGACACCACCGTCCTCCCAGGATTCCTACCTGGGTTTGCATAGTGGCACAGGTTGGGCAGTTATGGGAGCAGAAGTGCGGTGCAATAGCGCCACCTGCTGTGAGTGCCTAAAAGCACTTCTGCCCAGAAGGACGGGGACCAGCAACTCTCACGATGGTAGGGGAACCAGCTCACAGGAGCAGGCCAGGCGTCAGAACGCACATCAGAGCTGGGATCTCACCTCCTCCCTCTACATTTTATAAAGACTGCAGTCTAGAGGGGCAGCGGGACATGTCCAAGGTAGGTGAGCAGAAGGCCCAAGTCCCAGAGGCCCACAAATTTCTATATTGTTCCTTGGACGTGCACGTGGGTACACAGCCCTGGCCGTGAATCCTAATATGGCCACTCATTCAAGGCCTTGGTTCCACAGATGATAAAAGGATTTTCAAAATACATACTTACATAACGTTTAACTTGTTACCAATATTGACTCAATCTTCAGAACAACTCTGAGATAATTATTATCCCCATTTCACTGATGAAAAAACTGTGGTACAGAGAGGTTAAGTAATTTGCTTAAGGTCACACAGCTAGTGACAAAGCTGGGATTCAAATCAGGCTGACATCCCCAGGATTGATGCTCAGTACCTGTTTTTTCCCTGACTGCAGGTATGGTGGGGCCCCAGGAGATAGCACACACACACAAAGGACATGGGAGGCCTGGAGTATGACCAGTCATCTGAAGAAAGGCCCCAGGCAGGGAAAGGAGGGGAGAGGCCAGACCCACACTGCCCTTCCCTGCCCCTGCACCTCCAGGCAACACAAGGCAGCCAGTGGACCATAAACCCTTTATTTCCAAACTATAAATAGACCTGCTGTCTGAGAAAAGATGCTCTCCAGGTGATGAGGCCCCAGATTCTCTATCTCCCATTCCTAACTGCTCTGCAGTCCAAACCCAGTCCCCTTAGAAACCTGTTATGCCTCTGACATCGCCATCTTGGCGCTCAGAGCCTGGCAAGCAGCTGAGAAACAGCCCACTCTCTTCCCCTGCTGTGAAGCCAGCACAGCTTAGACCCGCCTCCGGCCCTGTCCGAGGCTGGCCTGGTGCTCACCCCTGCTGGACCAGCTCCCTGCCTTGGTTCCACCATGTGGTCATGTGTTCTCCGAGGCCCAATGCAGGAGACTCCTGCTCTACCGTTCCCTGGCAGCTGTGAGGGGCCATGTGGGTCCCCGAGCCGCTGACAGGTGTGAAGGCTGGGGAGCAACCTGTTTCCAAGTTGGTCCCCTGGCTGGTCATTGCTGCCCCTGGGCCACAAAGTACTCCTCCTCATTGTCCTCCTCATCTGGCTGGCTGGTCCGGAGTAGTAGCTCCAGGTCAGGGTTGGAGCCCAGCCCCTTCAAGGGCTTAGGGCCGCCATCACCTGGAGATAAAGACAGCCCCATTACAGACCCAGTCTTCTTCCCCTGGCATGTGTGCTGAGTCACCCAGGGCTTCACCCACCCACCCCCTGGAGGTGACCCCTATGACTTCTTGGAGGAGTGGTGATGGCAGAATCATCAGGCAAACTTCCTGACTTGAAGGGACAGCCAATGCAGAGGCAGCTGAACTGTACAGTCAGCCATGAGACTGGAACTGCTCTGAGGAGTCAAGAACCACCTGTCTCTTTCTGGCAGGGCTGGGTAGAGCAGAAATCAGTGGGGCAGAGTCACAGGAGAATGTTCTCAGGAGACAGGCCTCTGAAAGGGGAGATCTGGTTACCTCTGGAGTGCAGGGCTTTGAGGGCAATGTGCAGGGATATTCCCGAGAGGCAGAGGGCAAAGCCCAGCCAGTTCAGAAGGCTGATCTGATCGCCCAGCAGATGAGCTGCCAACAGCAAAGTGCAGACTTCCTGTGGGCAGAGAAGCAGGAAGGGGATGTGACCAGCTGGAGGAGGTGGAACCTTCATAAGGAGGGAGGAGGGCAGGGGCACCGGACACACCCAGAGGGTAGAGCCAGACCTGCCCAAACTCCTGGGCCCTGGCAGGCTGGCCTGCAAGGCAGTGGGGAAAGCCTCCCCAAGCTCAGGGGACCAGGCCTGTCTGTAATGCTTTCCTCCCTTTGTGTTACTGGGATGCAGCCGGGGAGGTGCTTCTCACAGAGGTCTGTCAGGACTGAAAGAGGCAAACCAGATCCAGGCTGGGAGTGCAGGGAGTCAAGCCCACAGCCATGTCCACAGGGATGGACAGCTGCCCTTCCAGAAGGCACCTGTGTATGGAGAGCCCCCTGCTGCCATGGGAGAAATGCAGTCACACTGGGCTGCACAAGACACACACTGGTCAAGGAGCTCTTCATACATACTGGCTGCAAATGGGATGGGTCAGATAATTCTGAGGATGACAGCTTATGCCTCATCCTTTGGTTGGTAACCAGAAGACCCTCAGGGCAGACCTAAACTTCTGGTTTTCTACACCACTGCTCTAGTATCACTGTTTGCCTGGTCCGTGGCCCCGAGCAGGGAGGAGGGAGAGATGGTGGGGGAGGAAATGGGAGAAGTGATGGAATGAAAGGGCAAGGATGCTGCTAGTAAAGGCAGGCCTGGCAAACGCAGCACACTCATGATATAACCATTCCTTACTGTGCCCATGGCAGGCATTGCCAATCAATCACAGAACTCTTTACTGATGTCTGGCTGGGGGCTTCTCTACCACTGGCTCTAGGCCACTGCCAACGGATCAGAGTTAGCATTCCTGGTACAATGTAAATGCATCCCAGGCCTAGTGGAGTCAGACCTGGCTTTGAATCCCAGCCTGGCTACCTCCTAGCTGTGTATCCTGGGGTATGAGAAGGTCTTTATGCCTGTTTCCCCATCTGTGAAGCAGGGATGCTCATCCCTACCTCACAGGGCTGTAGTGACGGAGGGAGTACAGGTGAGAGCACAGCACGCAGAACCCTGACTGGGCACTTCTGTCCCTTCTCTGCAGGGCTCTGGGATGCAGGAGCTGGGACACCCTCAGGGGGCTCCCCTCTAGGACAGGACTGGGGTCACCTCCAAGACTGTACCTTAAAAATGCCGGCAATGGAGAGAGTGAGGCTGGAGGTTCTGGAGACCAGAAGGAACTCAGAGAAGCCCAAACCAAAGGCGAGAATCCCGCCAAGGAAGAGGCTCCCAAGTACCCGCAAGAGTAGCCCCGTGTCCTGGAAACGGAAGATTTTCTCAGATGTGGACAAATGGAGACCTGAAAGCAACAGGGGGGAGTGGAAGGCCACGTCCTGGGTGTGCTCGCCCAGGAGCCTCACCCTGCCCCCCACCCGCATGCGGTCTGCCGCTGCTGCAGCGTACACTCTCTGAGCACCTGCCACCTGGGGCTCTGAGCACGAGGACGGGAGGTGTCAGAGAATCCCGCGCAGATGGCCTGAGACTTAGGGAAACCAGGGAAGCAGTAATGGCTGCCAGAGAGCCCTGGGTTAATACAAGCCAGAGATGGTGATGAGAGGGGCTGCATCGCAGAGGAAATCGGGAGGAAGCACCTTGCTCCTTCACAGTGTGTACCGACCTGTCTGTGGGGGGAGGCGGGGAAGGTGACTTCACGCGGCTTTGGCAGCTGTGAAACCCAGTGGGCCAGGGAGATGGGGTAGCCCATTACACGAGGAGTGCCTATGCCCTGAGCCACTGGAGGAATCCCTTAAATTTCAGGTGGGCCACCTATAAACAGGGATGAAACTCTATCCTTACAAACCTCTATTTAATCTGGGTCTTGCTATTACGTATCTGTGGGTTTCAGCTGAGACATGTCCCCTTTCTAGACCCGTTTCCTCGATGACAAAATAAAAGGGCTGGGATTCGACCAGACTGTATAGTTTGATGAACAGCTCTCAGAAAGTAAACACACACACATACACATATATCAAGGTATTACAAAACCATGGTCCCTTGTTCCAGAGACAACCACACGGGCATACCCACACCAAGTGTTGCTTAGACTTCAAAGGACTCTCAGCCCTTCAACACTGTCCATCTGAGAGAACGGTTCCTTGGGTCCCTCCCTGCAGGAAAGGCCCCCTGAGGGAGCAGCACGGTGTGAAGGAGAGCCCCAGACTAGGCACAATGGACACTTGCGGAAGTGGGAGGCCGGCTGAGTACTTTGAGATTTTTGGAGGGAAAGACCAAAGAAATGCAGAGTGATAGTTCCCCCTCCCTGGCTCCACAGCAAACAGCCTCCTGATGTAGGACATCTCGTCTGGTGCTGGGCTCAGCAGTACTGCAAAGGCGTCGGCAAATTGAAGGGAATTTGGGGAAGAGCAACATAGTAATGAAGGCGCTTGGGGGATTAATTTACCAGAGAAGATTAAAGGAGCTAAATCCATGCAGCTTTGCTAAGTGATGACTACCAGGGGCTTTCGGATGAGGGTTTGCAGAGATGGGGAATGGTGTAAACACCCAGGAAGGGAGGGAGAGTGCAGCATTTGGTACAGGGGGCATAAGGAAGGGATGGTGAGAGATTTTTAAAAAGGGGGGGAAAAAAAAAAAAAAAGAGGCTGCAGAACATAAGTTTCCTGGACAACAGGGCTGCAGAATAATTTTCTCAGAGAGGTTTGAGACGCTTCACTGCTTGAAACTTAAATGGATGTGGGACAGAATTCTCTGTAATGACCCTGAGGACAGAAGGGACTCTGGGAGGAAGGATATACAGACAGGGGACAAAGACTAATTCCAGAACACTGGGGAAAGGGAGGTGGTGTTGCATCTCTGGCCTGGACAATTCTCCCTGCCTCGGCTTTTATGTGCCACCCACCCCACCCAGACCTCGGGGCCCCCAGCAGACCCCTGCCCAAAAGTGCACTCTCCTCCCCACATCTGAACCTACTCTTCCTGCCTCCTGGGATGCCTGCCTTCATCAGGCTATCAAAATCACATTCATTCTCCAAAATGCATTGTCTGGGAAGCCTTGACTTGCTTTTTTACCCCCTCATCCTGAAACAATTCATGACCCTCTGTTCCTTCTAAGAAAAAGAAGGCATAATGGTCAAGAAGAGGGACTCTGCTGGCTCCACATTCGGGGCTTGTTTCTGAGCTGTGGGACCTCGGGCAAGGCTATCTTTACTTCTCTCTGCCTCAGTTTCTTTCGCCTGCAAGATGGGGAGAGTAGTAGTACTGCCACATGGGGTTTTGGGGAGTATTAAAGAACTAACAGGTTTAAAATGATCAACATCAACTATACTTAAATTTTTAAAATAAAATAAATAAAATTTAAAAACATAAAAAATAGAAAATAAAATCATCAGAACAGCTCTGGTATACCTTTAGGGCTTGTCTGCATTCACCATCATTACCACCTGCTATGTTTTGCATACACTTTCTAGGTAGCATTTATTGTGCTGGATTCTAGCCATTTGGTTTAAGTGTCTGACCAGCCCCCAAACCAGGCACTGCCAGGGAAGAGACAGCATCTTTGATCTCCGTAACCTTGCAGCTATCACCGTGATGGGCTCAGAGCAGGGATGGGAGATCTGCTGCACCATGGTGGCCCTGCTGTGGATGACCCAACATACCTTCAAATATGGCAAAGAGCGGGAAGAGCCCCAGAAACATGAGTGGCTGCAGGTGGAACATGGTGTCAATGGGGTTCTGGAGCCCTGCAGAATGCAACATGGATGAGCCATTGGGCCCGACCTGGCCTGGCCTGCCTCCACCCCGCCTGGTGCCCAGGCACCTCTCTCACCGAGTTCCGCCTTCTGCAGGAGCATCTGGGTGAGGGTCCAGCGAATACCACCGATGAATGAGGCACCCAGCACCAAGGCAAAGCCCTCAGCATTGAACTGCGTGGACTTGTAGGTAAACATGAAGAGGCCCCCGGCGATGAGGAGAACCACCAAGACCAGTGCTGCACGCTGGAAGGATGGGGAGCAGTTGCAATCAACTTGAGGGTCTCGAGTGCCTGGAGTTTGGGGGTCAGCAGCCATCTTGGTTTGCCCTGAGGCCAGACACCCTTCTATCTGCCCTAGTCTGGGGTCCTGGCCAGCTCCTTCCCATCAATGTACACAGCTGACATCCAGTTGGCATGTGCCCAACATCCTGAAATACTGCAGAGCTTTTCTACAGCTGTCCTGGGCCCCCATGTGGCTGCACCGCGTACCCCCCTGGATCTAGTGAACAAAGGGCTCCTGCCCCACTGCAGGGAGCGTCCAGGACCTGCCGCTTGGGCCCTCGTCTTTGAACCCTCTCTCCTTTGGTCACCGCTCCTGCCACTCTGGTTTCTAAGTATTCTTAGTAGTGCCCTGTGTCTAGGTCCTTCCTCAGGGAGCTACTGCCGTCTGGGCTGGCCTTGTCTCCTCGGTCACACACAAGGACAAGCCACTGCTCAGGTTCCCCTTTTTTATTCTTAGCATCTATGGGGGTAGGAGGGACACAAGGAAAGCCGGGGCCTCACCAACTCCTCCAGCTTGAAGATCAGAGAGAAGATCAGGATGAAGAGGATCGCCGAGGATTTGGTCATTGTGTACCTGGAAGGGAAAATTACTCACGATGAGCCACTGGAGCCCACTGCCAAGAAAGGAGCTGGCAGCACCTTTCTGGAAAAGGCTGGGGGAGACCCCTGACTTCTCTGAGGGCAGCAGGGCAATCTGGATACAGACCACCAAAGAAAGGTGGCCTGAGTCCTCTCGGCTGACACATGACTTTTAATCACAAGAAATCTCTGACTAAGAGGTCTCTGATTATCACCAGGGAGAAAAGGCTGCAGGTCCAACATTGAGCTTATGGCGTCCTACTACCTGCCTACCCCTCAGTGAGACCAGGATAAGGTGGGAAGAATGAAAGAAGGGGAGAAAAGAGAAGGCAGGGGCTGTGCTCTCTGAAGTGCAAAGTCAGAGATAAGAAATAACTGTTCTGCCGGCCCCTGAGCAGCTGTGTGCACCGCACACCCATCAGTGCCCTTTCTCCTTTGTCCTGTCGCCGGGCCGCCTGGCAAGGAGGCACACATCCCTTCCATGCCTGGCTTCCTGAAGAGGCTGGAGACTCCTGGGAGAGCTGCTGGGTGTCAGGGAGGAGTGGAGAGACAAGGGCTGGTCCCGGACAGTGGCTTGGTGGCTGGCCCGCCGCTGGGTACACAGCCAGCCAGCTGGACAGACAGTGAGAGCCGGAGCCTCAAAGGGAAGTGGCGGGGTGGGGTTGGTACTCACAGCGAGACGGTGATGTAGAGGAAGCTCCAGTTGGACAAGCCCACGTCAAGCGCTGTCGCCAGGGCTGTGGAGACAAGGGGTGCCCAGAGGACCCGCAGCCAGTGATAAGAATACTGCCATGAGGCGCCTGAGTACCCCCCTTCTTTGGCCTCTTTGTCTTGGCTTCCTCTTTTTCTACCCAGCAACCGAAGGGTTAACTCCTGGCCCCCAAAAAGGTGGGTGGGGGCTGCTGCAGTCCCTTCTGACTGTGCTGTTCCCACTTGTTAAAAACACTTTGAACATCCCCCTGATGGAGGTATTAACCTGATCCTGCTGATCCCTTACTGGAAGCTCTTCAGAGTGGTTCCCATCTCCCGCGGGATAGACACACACTCCTCCCAGAGGACCTGGTCCGCCAGGATCTGACCCCGGAGGACTTCTCATTTCTTGCAACTCCACTTCCTCTCAACAACACAGAGTCCTCAGTATCCTGAGACGCTTTTCAGTTCCCTTTCAGACCCACCCACACACTGAACCTCCCCCAGGCACGAGTGCCTGCCCTCCCAGGATCCGCCAGACCCACTCCCCGCAAGGTCTCAGCCAACTCAGCCCTTGCTCCGGGAAACCCTCCCTGCGCAGCCGCCCACGGACTGTGGCTGGTTCCCTCCCCGGTGCTCCGTGGGCCCCCGGCGCCTGCCTGGCAGAACGCGTGCAGGCACTACATGCTCTGCGCACTGCTGTCTCCAGGCCATAGTGCCTACTCAGTGTGTGTTCAAGGGTGAGGGGACTACAAGGCCACCACTGTGTCAAAGCTTCTCTGGGTGTGCCTGGGGGGGTGGGGAGACAGGATGGCTAAGAGGCAGAAGTGGGGGTCAGGGAGGCAGGCAGAGGAGTGAGAGGGGAAGGGCCTGAGCTTCAAGCCACAAGGCTTCCTTTCTGAGGTTTCCATTTGTTCTGGACCTCTGGCTTTCTGAGCTTCCTCCGCCCGCTCAGGCTCTCCCCTGGGCCGGCCAGTGGGCACATACCTGTTGGAGCGACCCTTCTGAGGTAGTCGGCCCAGCTCAGCACCACACGGGCCCTGTGGCTGGAGCACTGAACCAGGGCCCTGGACAGGGCAGAGAACAGGAAGATCACGGCCAGGTGCAGCATCGTCATGAACAGGGGGAAGTGGAAGCTCTGTACGGAGCCCAAAGCACAGAGGGAGCCTTTACAGCCTTGCCCGTGGGGTCTCGCCTCCCTCCTCGCCTCCCTCTGGTGGTGGCAGCGCTAATTCAGTAGTTCCTGGGGCTCTGCAGTGTACGTGGGGCCTTCCCCCACATTACATTCTCCCCAGTTTTGGAGGTCACACAGACAGCAGGGGGCAGAAGAGGGGGCAGTCATAGCCTGGTGCCGTCTGCATCACTTTACCAGGACTGTGAGCTCCCTCCAGCCCTCCCCATGGCACATACCCAGGTAGGAGTTGGGGTGGACCCATATGACTGTGGCAACTATCAAAATACTGAACTACTTCACTGGCTGGCGAGCAGCTGCTGGCTTTGGGCTCAAGTTCTCCAGCTATCCTCAGTGTCTCCCTTTTCCAATTTCCCCTTTACCCAAATATTTAAGGAGAATCCCTGGCACGGCCCTGTCCTATCACTGGTGTGACAGGCTTTCAGTTAATTGAATTAGTTGAATCCAGGGCCTTCCTGCTGTTAAATATCGGGGGGGGGGGGGACTGTAGCCTTGGCTGCAGCCACCTCCATCCAGCCCTGGCACTGTGAGGCCTCAGCCTTACCTTGGTCAGCCACTTGTTATAGAAGGTGATGCCAATGGAGAAGCAGTAGTAGAGAAGGACCAGCCCCAGAGTCAGCCCCGCCTTCCACACGAAGGCCAGGTCGAGGGCCCACCTCCCCATCCGGGGAAGCTGCAGCTTCCTGGCTCGGGTCAGCGGGGGCAGCACCTCTCCTGAAGACGGCCGGCAGGAAGAGCTGGAGGGCTGGGCCCACACCTCTCAACGAGAAAGTCTCCTGGCCGGTACTTTCTCCGCCTCCATGATTCAGAACTGTCCACGGAGCACCGTCCTCACCTGAGGGGCTGGTGGCCCGCGTTGACACTCTCCATGATTAACCCCAGGTCTGAGGCTAGAAAGATGAAAAGGCAGTTCCGGTGGCTCAGGCAGGGGGAGGGCTACCTGACTCGTCCACCCCAGGCCTGCCCCGCAGGGAACAAGCAGACAGGACAGCAGGAAGGAGCCTGCTGGCATTCGGCCTCAACACATCCACTCCCCTGTCACCTCAAGTGGTTCTCCATGAATTTCCACCAAAGTGACCTTTTGAAAATGTAAATCTGATCATGTCAGATCAGACTGCAGCCCTTCAGGAGCATGTAGGGCTATTATGATAAAGACCAAAACTCTTCCCGTAGCTCGGCCCAGCCAGGCTCTCCGGCCTCAGCACCAGGTCTCCTGCTCTCATCCTGCCAGAAGGCTTTCCTTTCCCCAAACACACCGGGCTCCTTCCTGCTGCCAGAGGGAACCAAACGCTCTGCCTTGCCTTCATTCCCTCCTCAACTGGTCCTACTTATCTTCAGCTCAAATGTCACTTCCTTGGGGAGCACCGCCCCCTTGATGGGCCCCCTACATTTCCTTCATCACACGTGTGCAAAGCCTGAGGATCTGCATGCTGGCTGTATCCCCTGGGGGGCTGTGAGCTCCACACAGACGGGAGCCGCGGTATCTGTGTTAGTTTACACTCACCTGACACATGGAAAGTTCACCGTATGGATTGTTGGCTCGATGCAAGAGAGGGCACGTGACTTTCAGGGCACTGATCTGGCCTTGAAGACAATGAAAATAGACCAGAAAACTAATACATCCCATGCCCTGGCCTCTAAAAACCACTCCCATAGAGGCGGTGCCTGCCTAGGGTCTTGCCAAAGACAACCAACACCACCACTCCTGGCCTCCCTATCAATCCAGCCGAGCCTAATGAGTGGGAGACCGGGCCACCCAGGTCCAGTGGTTTTCCCCAGCTGCTCCATCTGTGTGTCCCTCTTCCCCCATCTCCTCCTCTGAGACATTCTCACCCTGCTGAAATGCCACCTCCTTCTTCCTAGAACCATCCGATCAGATATACCCTAGCTCCCCCACCCCCAGCCCTTCCTGAAGGGAGAAATTCCATTCAGCTCTGTACTCTGGAGTCTGGCTTATCATCTCCCCTCCCCGAAAGCGAACTCAGAGCTGGCACAAGGCTTTGCCTGAAGGACACCCTAGGCTGTGGTTCTCTTCAGGGGAACTCTGGAAACCTGTGGTGTTTTGGGAGAACTCTAGCTTTTAGTGAGTGGAGACTACGGGGGCACCACCTACATAACCAAGAATTGTTCTGTAACCTGCATAACTTAGACATTCATGCAGGTAGAAGATCTATTTATAATTCCCCAAACCTAGAACCCAACTCTGTTTCGCCTGGAACACGGAGTAAATTTTCCATGGTTCTACCATGCACTAAAATGTCCCAAGAATGCATTTGCCACAGACACTGAGAGGAGACAGAACTGTTTTTGGTAAGACAGAACGACGAGTTCCCAGCTGGGAAAAACGGTACCATCTAACAGCAGCGGCACACGTGGTTCTCGAGCTGTCACACAACACGGCTGCAGCAGTCTGCACCATGGCTTTCACGTTCTAGAAAGTTCTACAGAGAGGTGAAAGCAGGGACTGCTTCATTGCAGCTTCCAGTGCCCAGGAACTTACATACTGAGTTAATAACTTTATTTTATTGTCAATTGCTTTCCTTTTATTTCTCTTTTATATTATAGTAAGGGCAAAGTCAATTAAAAAAATGCATGTGTAGGATGTTTTTATTAACCAGAAGTTTCATTTGAGGATAATAAGGGGGGTTGTTAATGAAATATTTATCTTGAAAAAGAGGGTGTTGTATCCAGTGGGTTGAAGATGCCGGTGCTAGGTCACCCTCTGCGGTCCCATTCCTTGAAATGTAAGCTTGTATCTCCCCAGTGTGTATCCCTCCTTCTGAACCCCTAGTCAACTCCAGAAGAACATCCAACTGCCTCCTTGTAATTTTCGCTTGGATGGCTAACATCAAGCATCTCATACATAGCCTGTCCAGGACTCCCGTTTTCCAGAAGTCATCCACCCTCTGTCCAAACCTGCTCCTCTTCCCACCTCAGCCAGGGGTCCCCTCACCTGGTTGCTCAGGCCAGAAATCTTGTTCTCATCTTTGACTCAGCCCGCATTCAATCAACAGACAACTATCAGCTTTATCTTAAAAGAATATTCCAAATAGAGTCCCATCTCCTGACCTCCACCACTACCATCCAAGTCACCATGCTCTCTCTCCTTCACAATTCATTAGCCTCCTCTATGGTCCTCTCTGCTTCTGCCGACACCTCCCACAATCAGACTCCTGCTCACAAAGCTAAAGAGTGGAGCATGCGGGCACCAAATCCACATCTAACAGAACTCCAGGCCCATCCATGCTCTTTCCTCTATACCATTGTTTCCCAACTTTGGCATTATTGACATTTGGGGCCAGATAATTCTTTGTTGGGAAGGGGCCTTCCAGGGATGTTTAGCAGCATCCCTGGTCTCTACCCAGTAGATGCTTGTAGCATCCCTCCCCTCTCATCCCAAGTGCTGACCACCAAAAATGTCTCCATATCTTGCCAACTGTCACCTGGGGGGCAACATGCTCCCTGTTGAGACCAATTGCTTGCATCCCACAGACAACCACAGGGGCATGCTGGCACTAAGAGTTTTCCCCTGGCACTCTCTCCCCAAGGTTCCCCCATGGCTTCCAAGTCAGGGCAGTCTGCACCCTTCTGTGAATGGACTTTTTTCATCTTCTGGCTTCTGGTGCAGTTCCTACTCCAACACTGCAAAGCCCTCCTTCCACTGTTTAAACCCTGCCCTTCCTGTAACAAGCCAGTCTAGGTCCCCCACTTGCAGGTGAAGTCCCCACGACTACCCAGCCACAGGGAGCACCTTCTCAAAGTTAACAAGTCTCCTAACTGGTGTCCCTGCTTCCTCTTACCCTCTTACAGCCTGGAGCCCACAATTCAGCCAGAGAGATGGCTTGAGCCCAGAAAGCAAACCAGGCCCTCACAGCACTAATCCCAACCTAGCAGGCGCGAGATGTAGGCCTCCCACCCTCTGGCCTTTGCCCACATCTGCAACTTCACTCTCCCCTCCCTTCCCTGCCACGCTGGCCGCTGGCCCCTGACCCCTTGTCCAACACACCAAGTCTGTTTCCCTCTTTGCATTTGCTGTCCCCTCTGCCCAGAACACTCTTCCACAGACCTATGCTCGGCTAAATCTCCTGGGCCATCCCCTCCCACCCCAGTACTCGTGGCACCTCCCACTACGTGTCATTTCCTTGTTTGCACACGTGTTTACTGCCCGTTCCAATTCCCACCCCACCGCGAGATGCGGCCCCTGCGCTTGCAGGCCCAGCAGGTCGGTGTGATGCCTGCCCGGGTCACGTCGCGGGTGCTCAGGAAATGCCAAGGAGAGCGCGCGCGGAGGCCCGGGCCCTCCACGGCTGGGAGACCAAGGCCCGGGAGGGGCAAGACCCGGATAGGCCCAAGCCGCGGCGCGCGTTGCCGGGCCGGGACCCCACTCCCCGCCCCTCCCCAGTTCCCTCCCGGACCCCGGGAACGCGCAGAAGGCCTGCCGCGCCCTCACTCACCTCAGCCGTGGGCTCACCGGGCCGGGATCCTCCTGCCGGAAGTGCGAGCCCGAGCGCCGCCGTCGGGGGTGGGCACTTCTGCCGGAAGCTGCTGGGGGCGGGGCGGGGGCGTTGTCAGGGGCGGGGCCGGGGCGGGACCCACCGCCCTGGGCGGTCCGCCGCTATCCCGTGCCGCGCGCCCTTCTCCCCGCCCCGGGAGACACTGGAGACTGGTGCCGAGCACCCCTGCGTACTGTGGTTTTTGTACCTCTTGCGCTCAACCACAGCCTCGGTCTGGAGTCCTGGTGCCTGCAGCAGAACCCTGCGCACTGCGGGCAGCCAGAAAACAGTCGCCTACTACTGTTGAACTAATTATTTACCTTTTTCCAACCCAGTGCTGGGCAACCATGGAAACACCAAGATAGATCTCTCCTGGGCTTTGTCTTCTGGGACCTCAAGCCAACTGGGGAGTGATGTCAGGGGCATTAAATTTTAGGACTTGGAAGATCAATGGGAGGTGGTAAATATAGACATTTGTGAAACATTTTCTGTGTGCCTGGAACTTTATAAAAATTATCTCAATTTCAATAAATTGGGGGGAGGGCATCCCAGGCAGGAAATAAGGAGACGAGGTTGGAGCCTGGCTTGGAGACCACTTGTTTATAAAGAGTTAACAAAAACCATGGTTGGAAAAGTAGCCAAGGGGCAGGTTTCAGTGGTCCCCAAAATGCCAGCTAGAGTTAAGATCTTACTCATCTTGCAGGATGAATTAAGAGGTAGAGCACGCTGGGTGGGGGGTGGGGGTAGGCATTTGGAGGCCAGGCAGCCTAGGGTTGCAGATTGAGGCCCAGTCTGGGGACTTTTTCCCCTCCCTCTCCAGCCCCTCCTGGATCTGTGGCTCTAAGACAAGCTGCAAACAGGAGTCCTTGCAAATGACTCAGCTGGGCTCCCTGGCTTCCCTGAACTGAAGGCTCAAGGCTCAAGGCCAGAGTGTAAGCAGTTCATTATGCAAACTGCTGCTGCCCCGCCTCCGCCAGCTGGCATCATGGGGGTATTTGTTCTCTCCGTACTTAACAACACCTACGATGGCACCCAAGCTCTTGGCTTTATTCAGTCCTCAAGGCTGCATGCACTTTCCATGCCTTTTGAAAGAGCTTGTCCTCACCCCCTTCTCCCTCAGAAGCAAGATAAAGCATCTATTTCATCACCGCCCTCATTCAAGCCTCCCAGCTACCAAAGCTGAGGTTTGAAGTAACAACTAAAACACCAGCTGGCAAGCTGGGCACTAAGTACCGGCAACACACAGGGTGAAGAACATGTCTTCTTTGTAAGGCACAAGTACTCGAGCTGTTCCCTGGCTGTGTCCCTGGCAGGAAGAAGAGGGAGAACACATCCACAGGGGTGTACGGTATGCCTTTCCCTGCTGTACCTGGCAGGCCTGAGCAGAAAGCTCTTTGTCCTGGCGTGACAATCTGTGAGCATCCTTAACCAGCAGGTGTGTGCGTGAGCGCATGTGTGCAGGCTTGTGCGTGGTCGGGAGCACAGTCACTGGAGAGGAGGAAGGGGCTCTTGGAAGGTGGCTGAGCTCTCCAACGTCCTCCAGACACGAGATGAAGGCTTGTCAAGGTGAAAGCTCCGTTGGGCAGGGAGCTAATACAGACAAACAACTGTTAACAGGAACCAGTTTGTACATGAAAGAGTATTTATTGAAAACATGGTTACTGACAGGAATCTCCTGGCCACTCTCAGGTTACAATCCTGGCTCACAACTGGGAGGGTTACCTTTTTTTTTTTTGGCAGATCACATTTTATTTTTCCTCAAACATTCCATCCTAGGATAGGCAGATCTTATATAAATATATATACATGTCTGTATAAGTATGGCCTATAGTAAAGAAAATATATAGTACACTCTTCATTGGGCAGTACCACCATGCCAAGCTACCAATACTGAATGCCACTGTGCTCACACGTGTCCATGGAGAGAGGCTGTGCGTGTGGTTTATAAGTGCTGCAGCACCAGGGAAGCCCCATTGGCACAGCTGTGGCCTCCGCTGGCCTCAGCTGGCTCCCTGAAATCATGGCCAATGGCAGAAACCACAGCGCTGGGCTAGGAGGAAAGGGAGGCAAACCTCCTGAGGTCTGGCAGGCCAAAGGAAAGCAAATCAGAGGGGCTGCAATTTGGGTTAGGTGGGAGGTTTCTCCCCGTGGAAGGAAACGATGTAAGTGTGGGGGGAGGGGAGTAGAATCTAGTGACCTCACCACAGTCTAGGCCCAGGCCTCATCTGGGCTCTCCCTGCAGAGTTCCTTGAGACTAGGAGGGTGGCTTTAGCCCACATGTCTCTGACTCACCAGGATAAGAGACTGAGAGCATATAGGGAGAAATGTCCATCCACCCATACAACTGTGTGGTCAGGAGGACCTGGTGGCCCTGGAGATCAGAGATGTCAGAGCCAGACCTCAGTAGCAGCAGCAGCACGTTGGCCCTGGACAAGGCCAGGGTGAGCCCTCACGAAGACGGCAAAAGCAACGGCAAGGCATCTAGTAAGCAAAGGTCGAGGCCTCCACTTGGATCTGAGACAGAGGCACGGCTCACCCAAAGGTAGCCTCTCTGAGGCTCTCAATACGCCCAGCATGTCTGTCCACTGCAGGCAGCCTTTCCTGGGCCAGCTCTTGCCCACTCGGGGATCCAGCCAACCAGCGAGCAGGCTCAGGGAGAAAAGGTGAGTGGTGGTTGTTAACTCTGGCTCAAGAAGCAGTTTCTTGGCCTGGAAGGCAGGGGCATCTACTGTCCACTCCTCATGGCCCAACCCCAGGCTCCGCGGTGATGGGGAGGGCAGAGCACCCAGCCTTCATGACTCAGAGTAGACAGGGACCAAGAGGAAGCTCTGGGTGGTCCGAGGTGGGTTTGAGGAGTGACTGGCATTTACTGGCCACCACGGTCACTAGAGATTCTGTACAAGCAAAAGACAAGGCACCAGACTGTGAGTGTTCCTCCTGGGCCCCACGTCCCTTGCTGGGCACCGTGGCCTCTGGCTCCAGGCTCAGCCATAGTGATAGACGAAGTCGTAGCTGCTGGGCTCCTTGGGCACGGGCGGTGGGGCCTCAGGGATCTGGATGTTCTCCAGGTCCAGCAGCCGCAGCTTCATCTCCATGCTCAGCAGGGTGTCCAGGTCACTCTTGGTCAGCTCGCTGGACATGTCCTTCCCCAGAAGGGCACTGAGGCCGTCAATCCAGATGCAGTACTATGGGGAACAAGTTGCAAAATGTCACCTGGCAGCCCCTGGTCAGTGGAAGGCCCTGGCAAGGTCCCTTTGCTGAGAAGGCTCACAGTCTCTTTGGGCCCTTTTCAGTACAGGCAGGACTGACCTGGGTAACAGCAAAGAAAAACTGGGAGATCGTTCACTTTCTCAAAAGACCTTTTAGTTTTTATGAGGGCTTTATACTTAAACTCCCTAAGGTAGTATGAAATATGATTAAAAAAAAAAAACTAACCAATAAAGCAAAACAAGATCTAAGTATTGGGACATCAACTACCTGAAATTCCCCCCGAAATTCATAATGGTGGGGAGGAAATATATATTAGGTGAGAAAGCAGGACATACAAGGAATCACTGTAGAATCTCAATATTGTTTCAAAAAAAGTAAATAAAAAAAAACTCAGTCAATAAATGTTAAAAATAAGTACTAGAAAAATTGAACTTGAGGGTCTCATGATAAAAGGGAAAAAACAGAATTCTCAACTCATCCCTAACTCCTGTTGTTCCATTTTTGTCCATGACTTTGCTCACCTGTCTCCCACCTGCTAGTTCTTCATTTCTTCCCAGTAAAACCCCACTGGCAGCTCAGGCCCTGCCTAAGTGTCTTCTCTTCCAGAAGCCCCACCTCCAGTTCCCTCCAATGGCTCTGAGTTCACCAGACACGTACGCTTTCAACCACAGTTAATCTTCAATATTTAGTGTCTTCCAGTGCTACAGATGAAACTGTAGGCCCCACATCAGGAAGACCAGATCTATTTGGCTTCAAAGCCCGGGGGTCAGGTCCACCACACCAAGTACCCAAGAGCCCTGAGGAGGGACGATCTGTCAGGCTCACTTGGGTGGGTGGTCATGCAGAAACTGAAAGGAGGAAGGTTTTCCTAGTTCCAGGCAAGTAAGTTATCCCTGGTTGACCCTGTCTTTCTAACGACAACTTATTACTGCTGCTAAGAGTGACACGGAGAACCCAACTCAGGGGGAAGGACCCCCAGTGTAGCAGTTCCTCGGTGTCAATAGCCTTCATGACACATTTTGGGCCCCTGACTCTAGGGAGACATTCCTGTTCTGCCCACTCCTCCCCTCCAGCTGCAGAGTCACAGAGAGGGCCGGGCTGTCCAAGGCAGCACCACACCGCTCACCTCATACTTATTAGGTGCAATGAAGTTTAAGGTCTCATCGGGGTCATACAGGATGGAGAAAGCCAATTCCAACACCTCCTGAAGGAGAAAGGGTTTCAGGTTTCAGTTATTTGGAGCAATGGAGTGGTCTGGGCTCTATACACCAAGATCTTGGCCAAAGTCCTAGTAACTTGGCTGCCCCACCAAATGTGCTGATTCAAATGTGATGTCATCAAGGTCCCAGGGCTCGCATACAAGTGTGGCTGGAGATGAGACCTGGGTAATCAACCTTCACTTACCCACTCCCCACTCAAGTCACACCTGAGGTGTGGTGATACTTTCAAGATCGGAGAAAAGTCATTTCTCAACACTTGGAACCTCTGAATGACAGAGCCCATGACTAAATTTCCTTAAATATATATCTGGGTAATTGAAATGAAAGCTTTAACAGTTTAAAAAACTACCACAACAAAAACAAATTATGGCCAAAGACAGGACAACTTGAGCAGCAACACATAATTGTAATGAATTGAAACAAATACAACAGGCTCAAATCCATGAATTCATAATAATACTAAAAAACAAAAGAAAACAAATACACACAAAATAGGTCACTGTTGGGTAATATCAGGGACATGACTCACTGTTTTAAAAGTGGGTACATAAAAAGAAAGAATCAAGCATCTATTCTCCTTTCTTATATAAGCTGAACCACTGAGAAACCATAGTAGTTGACAGCAAGTTTCTCTTCAGAGTGGTAGGGCAGCTAATAAATGAAAACGGATGAGTGCACTGGAAGATCATTAGTTTGCAAACATTAATTTACTAATAAAATAAAGCACTAAGTGTCAAGAGTCTGCCAACATCACAAAGAGAGAGACAACCAGACAATATAGGCTTCTTGACAGAATATAATACCGTCCAGGAAGGGGTCTTGCCCCTCCCCCACAAAACTCAAGCCTGAGCTGGATCAAGCCCCTAGATCTCTCTCCCAATTTACAGATCTGGGACAGAGGAACAGGTTAAACTATACCATGGGGAGACAGTCAGCAGATTTCAGACTCTGGGAAACTACCAAACAAGCAACCTGGTTTCTTCAACTAACAAACCGCTGAGAGAAAAAAAGAAAAAGACAAAAAAGAAGAAAAGATGGAGGGGAAACTTATGATTAAGAAACTTAAAAGACTAATCACAATGTGTAGACCCTACTTGGATTCTGATTTAGCAAACAAAATTGTTATGAGTGTGTGTATGTGTGCGAATATACATAAACATTTACATTATTTTTATAGAGAGAAACTATGACATTTATAAGCCAATTAGTGAAAAATCAAACATCAATGGAATATTTAATAATAAATTACTTTTTATACCTAAAAGGTATGAAAAATGATATTGTGATTATGTTAAAAGAATCCTTATAATTTAGAGATATTTTCTACATATTTACAGATGAAATGATACAATACTTGGGATTTTCTTCAAAGCAATGAGGAGGGACAGGTGGGTGGGTGGGCTTTGCCACTGCTGATGAGGCTCAGCGAGGCATAGGCGGGGGTCCTATCTGTTCTGGTGCATGTTCAAACTGCTCTTAATAAAACATTCAGGAATAATTTAAACAGAGATTGGGTGTGAGGGGCCACGCACCTCAAAAGCAACCACCACAGGCTGCACGCCAGGCATCACTGTGACAGCAGCTCAGACTCAGGACTGCCTCTGTACTCACCTTGTTTTGTTTCAGAGCACTTTTCTCCTTCATGTGGGGACAATCCTTCCCAGTGACAATGGCCTTAATGTCTGCAACAGGAACTGATAAATGAAGGTAATTAGTTTCCAGAGCTTTATGCTGCAAGTTGGCCCCTGCATCAGTGCTGGAAGGGAGGCCCCAGCCCCCAGACTCCTGTACGAGCTCAGGGCAGGGGGCCTGTATCCTCCCTCCTCTGCGGTCCCTCCACATGGACCATGGCCTGCCGGGCTGTGTCAAATCCAACTGGGGGGTCAGTTCAAGGCTTTTGCATTGTCTCCCTAAGGAACGGGGCCTCAGACACTCACCTTATTTCCACTTCACCGTAATGAAGGTGACAACCACCACCACCACAAACAGCAGTGACAGCAGCTAATAATTATGCTTACGCCCTGCCAGCCACTGCTCTGAGTGCTTTACATACAGATCTCATTCAGACAACAAGGAAAATGTGGCTATTATTCCCATTATACAGAAGACTCCAAAGCAGAGAGGAGAATTAACTTGTAATTAATTAGAATTAACAGCAAACCAGGATTTGAATCCAGGCAGTCTGGCTTCAGAGCTTCTGCTCTTAACCATCGCCTGCCTTTAACTTAATCTTTTACAGTCTGCAAAACCCATTCATATCTCTGATCTCACTGAATACTCCAACCTGTGAGGTAGGCCAGGTAGAGATGTCCTCTGATCGATGGGGAAATGGGTTTTGAAAATAACTGTTTGAAAGAGCCAGGACTAAAATTCAGGTCTCCTGACAGTGAGTCCAGCTACCATGACAGACAAGTGAACCTACTTTTCTCCTGCAGGGATTCGAATGTCACCTCCCCTTGTGGGTTGTCGTCCAAATCACCATAGTGCAGGACCTTGTGGTTCAGGGCCAAGCGGCAGTACCAGAAACGTTCTGGAACACAGGGGAAGCCGGGCAGGTGAGCAAGGACAGTTCTGGGAAAGGCCTGAGCACACGAGGGGCAAAAAGATGACTCATTCTCTGCCTGCTCCCTGCGGAGACAGTCCAGGCAGGTGCCCCCAGGGCAAGCGGCTCCGCACAGTGAGGACAGACAGCCCAGCGCCCAGGCCCTGGGCTCACCTTGTCTCCGGCGATTTCCAATCTTTCGGAAGCTGCTGCCCTCACAGAGCCTGTTCAGGCGCTGCTGCTTGATCAGTTCAAGGATCTCGGGCTGGATCTTCTCCCTCAGCTCCCTGGGGTGGACATGCACCCAAGTCAGGAGAAGGTCACAGGGACAGCAGAGCTTGTGAAGGGAGACGGAGCCGGCACCACCTCCCCACAACCCCCACCTCCCCACAACCCCCACCTCCCCGGCTCGGCACTCACACAATTGGCGGGGACTGGAAGTCATCCTGACTCATCCTCTCGGACTGGCGCAGTCGCAGAATCTCAGAGTAGCTCAGGCTACGCAGTTTGCTCTTGAACTGATCCAGAGAGTTGGGTTTAGAGGGCAAAGCTCGAGTGATCTGCTCTCGGACGACTTGCATAACCTGAGAGGAGAGACAAAGGCAGCTGCCCCACCCCTGCTCTGACAAACGGACACCAGGCTCTGCCCTTCCCCGGGGCCCAAGCACAGTGGGGACCACAAGTATCTGCTGGCTGGGCGAGAGTACCGACTCTAAGGCACACCTTTTTAGACGGTTAAGCAGGACAAATGACTGATGGTGACAAATGCTTTATTTCACATATATTTCAACTAGTTACTGGTGTGGTGAAATGAGCTGGAGTCAGAAAGAAATGGTTTCAGATCTTGACTCTGTGCCTTACTCTGTTCCTTGAGCAAGTCACTTAACATCCTCAGGCCCCCACCTACTCATCTTTAAAGCGCAAGGAAGGAAGACACATTTGATATAGGCTGCTGTGAGGAACATGAGATGCTACGTGGATGCACAGTGCTTGGTACACTGTAGCGTGCTCCAGATATGTGTTAGTTCCCTTAAAACAACGACAGCTAAAATAAAAAGCAGGATACTATCTGCACATCCAGTCAACTCTCCACCAATGAAGGAAAATAAAGGCAAAATCTATAGGAAAAAAAGGCTACAGGGAAACGCATAAATATGGTCATCGCAAGTCGGGGAATTATAAACTTTTCTTCCTTATAATTCACAAATGTTTTACAATGAGATAAGCAGCTTCAAAAGAGCCAGCTCCTAGATTGTCAGCTTTTGAGGGCCTAGCAGTGCTGTCAGGGGTGGGGTACTCAGAAAGCATGGAGGAGTGACTACTGGTAGGTAGTAGTACTCCAACACGCATGTCACACTGACCCACTCCGACCCCTCCCTAACATCTGCAGTTCACCAAAATGCAACAGTGCCTGCACAGAGGAGTGCTCAGGAAACCACAGCTATCACTGTTACGCTTATTCTCCCGTCCACTAAGGAAGAGGAGAAGGGCGAGTACTGGTCCACTGGGCCAATGAGGGGCTCAGGGCACGAAGAGGGAGACACCCGCTCAAGGTTACAGAGTGAACTGAGGGTCTCAGTGCCTCCGTCTCTGACTCAGCACTGCAGCCCACGCTGTCTCCCAGCTCAGGGATTCCCCGGGCTCTGGCCAGCTGTCACAGACTGTCACAGGATGGTCTCAGCCCCTGGGCCTCACAGCTCTGCGACACTGACCTTGTTGAAGTCCTCAGCTGTGGCCCTCATCTCCTTCCAGGTCTTGTTCAACAGTTGGATGCAGATTCCAAAGAGCTCTTCGAACGCTCGGTCGTGGGTGAAGAACATTGGGTGGTAGTCGTTGCGCCCTTCGTTTGCTGCAGAAGGAGAGAAGCAGGCCGAGGGTGAAGCTGGGTGTGCACCCCCAGAAACCTGAGACCCTCTGCTCCAAAGTCTGGAGGAACAAAACCAACTGAGGACCCTGAGGGGTGTGTGGTGGGCCTTCCTGCACTTCCTTAGCTTTCTTCCCCGGGCACTTTCCCGTGGCCTGGCTCTGCCCCGGTACAGGCTCAGCTGGCCCTTACACACAGGGGTAAGTGGATGGTGACATCACTGTTGAACATGCTCAAATCACCATCTCAAACAAAGCCACAGCCAGGGACTCCCATAAAGAAGGGTAAGACAGATTACAGCTCACTCAGTGATTTTCAAAAAAAGCACAATCAGGCTGTCCATTCCAGTGGACAACTAGACACCAGGCTCCTGAGTACAAGGAATGGCTGAAGGGAGAGGGGGAGCCGCACAGACTTACGCAGTTCCCCGACCTGTAGGATTTCACAGAGCATTTTGGTGAGTTCAATGGCACTGCGGCCAAAGGGGCACTCATGTTTGTCTTCACGGCTGCTGTTCTCCAAGACGATCTGTGGGGGGAGAGGAAAGGGAGGGTGAGGGAGGGGGGGAGGGAGGCAAACCGTGTGGCATCAGCAAGGAGAAAGCTGGCCCCCAGCCTTTACCCGGATGTAGGTGTCTTGATGGACTTTAGCCAAGTACAGCATGTTGTCCAAGGCCAGCATTCCAGGAGGAGTCTGGGTAAAGTCCATTGCTGGGTTGATGTGGTTCTGGAGAAATAAAGAGACCCGACTTGAGGCTCGGCAGTATCCCTGTGTGTGGTTTCACCTGAGGGGCTGCCAGCACTTCACGCTTCCTCTGTCGGGGCTCCTATGAGACTATGTCCCATGTCTACTACGAGACTGTGAGCTCAAGGTCACGGGGCTGTGGCTGACTTACCTTGAGTCCCCAGCACTGGGCGTACTGCTGGGCACTGAGGAGGTGCCCGATAAGTATTTAATTGAATTAACTCCATTCTCAAGCTGTATCCTCACAAAACACCCACTCCAGCTTTTCAAAGACCTAGCTGCTTTGCCCCTCTCTACCCATGCAGCTGACCTCCCGGGCCCGCCCACAGATGGGTTTGTTCCATGGGCCAAATGTTGCACATACACTTGTGAACCTGCCACAGACAAAGCAAACCAAGAGTCGAGGCCTCTCCAGCTTCTTAGTGTCATCTGTAACCGTTATGTTACGAGGGAGGGTTGTTAGGGCTCTGTCCAGGCGGGACCTCTGACAGTCAGGGGAGAAGGTCTACTACCGTCCATGCTCTGGGAAACTTACAGTAAATCCCAGCATTTTGTAGTCCTTGGTATACATGGCTTTGCGTTTTTCAGTCCCACTCCCAGGGGCGTTGCTAGGGTCAGACTCCGCATCAAATGCAATCCTCCTCAGTTCAAATATAATGTCTCTTTGAGCCTGGGAGGTGAAACAGACAGTCAGCAGGTGAATCAGCTAATCAAGGGAAGTAAGGAAAAGAAAGAGTGGGTCAGGCTTTTCTGGGCATAACTGGCCTCAACCAATCTGAGGAGGCATCACCTCTACCTTAGCAGGACAGAGATGGGGTTGGCCCAGAGAGTCACCCAGCAGGAAAGGATCACAGGGAGGCACACAGCAGGAGCTCAGTACGTGGGGTGGAAGGCATCCGATCAAACAGCACACTATTTGAGCCAGGAAAGCTCTGTCCCACTGAGCACCTACCTGATCGTTGGGGTCCATCTTGGTCATCATCCTTTCTTCCAGAAGGTTAAAGGTCAGGACTTGCAGGACGTATAGCTGATGGGCCATCTCGGTTTTGATTGGGCGGTTCCCTCGGATCACATGCTGGAAAAAGCAAAGGCAGGGAACAGAGGGTTGAATCAATATTCTTTTACTGAAGAGTCACATCCACGCTGGTGAAAAAGGAAGTGCTCCAGGCAGGGAGTAGGCCTTTCCTCCCCCACACAGGGACTTGACTTTCAGAAGGGGATGGAACCTGAATGGGCCTGACTCATGCCAAGATGATTCACTGCAGGCCCAAAGGGCACCATCTTTTTTCCTGGACTGCCCTGGGCAGGGAAGCGGGATAAGGGGCGGGCGGAGTTTGTTCTGTTAAGATATGGGAGATCAGTGGCTGGACCTTACTCCAAACAATCCAGACAACAGAGAGTGCATGGAGGAAGATCTGCCTGCACCATTGAATGGTACAATTCTTTTGTTTTCTCTGGGAAAAATAAAATGCTTTGGATGGTCTTATCAAGTAGAGAGGTTTTGAAAATATCATTTTCTTTACATGATCTTGAGACACCCACACAAAGGGAGCAAAGAAAAGGGGGTGGTATCTAATGCTCCTTGTCCAACCCCCTCATTCACTCCCTTCTCTCCCACTGGTGTCCCTCCCCTTCCCTCTGATCACTGTGTATGTCCCCCTCCCTGTGTTCCCACACCACGGCCCTCTCCCTCCTCTAACTCTGTCCTCCCCACTCTCTCCCTCATCCCACTCAGCTCATCACCTCCTCTCTGATGCCCAGCCCACCTGAAATCCTTCACCTCCTCTCATGCTCCATTTCTGTCTTGCTCTACATGCAACACCCCTGTCCCTCTGGGCTAACCAAAGCCGATCCCCTTCCTGTCTCTCGCCGTCCTGTTCTCACAACCATGGCAACCTCCTGCTCCCTTGTATTCCTCACTCCCTTTCTGTCTCACCCACCATCTTGAAGCCTGTCACTCTTGGTCTTTTCTTGCCCAAATGAGGTTCTTGCCTGGTTTCCTACACGTACCACCCTCTGTGCCCTTCATCATTCTCTTACTCAGTATAGCTTGTCACTAGAGCTGTGCTGCCAATATGGGAGCCGCTAGCCATATGACCTACATGCATCTAAGTCAGTTAAAATTAATTCAAGTTAAAAAATCCAGGTCCTCAGTCACACTAGCCACATTTTAAGCTCAGGACGCACGTGCTAGTGGCCACTGTCCAGGGCAGAGTAGATACGGAACATTTCCATTATCACAGGACAGCAGCACTTCTAGAGCACTCTAACTCTAGATCAGCTCTTTGTAGAGCTTGCTCTGATTCTGGATCAATCTCTTTAGATCTGTGCATTCCAATTTGTGGCTGGTGAACACTTGAAATGTGGCTGGCCTGAACTGAGATGTGCTGTAAATATAAAACGCACACTGGATATCAGAGCCTTAGTATGAAAAACGAAAATGTAAAATACCTCATTAATAATTAATAATAAAAATACCTCAATAATAACTGATTACACGTTGATATCACAGTATTTTGGATACACTGGGTTAAATAAAATACATTACTGAAATTAATTCCCCCTATTCCCTTTTTAATGCTGCTTCTAGAACATTTACAATGGAATAGGCGGCTCGCATTATATTTCCACTGGACAGTGCTGCTCTAGGCGTCCCCTCTCCACCGTGCCACTCCAGAGAGCTCTTCTTTCCTCTGCACAGCCCAATACAGTAGCCACAAACTACAGGTGGGTATTTAAATTTAAACTGAAATCTTAAAGAACTACAAATTGAGCTCCCTAGCCACACTAGACACATTTCAAGTGCTCAACAGCCACCCGTGCCCTGGGGCCACCATTCAGGACAGCACCTCAACTGCAGGAGGTTCCACAGGACAGCGCTGCTCCTGGCCAACCCCAGCTCATGTGCGGTGCCCTCACCTCCTCCCTGAGCCCTGTCCAGCTCCCTCTGCCACGGGCACGCCCTCTTGTCTCTCCAGAATGAGCTCTCTCTCTTCTCAGCTCCAGCTCAGTTGTCTCTCTGTTGCCCAAACTTACTTTCCATGGTCTGCTCCTCCTCCCCCTCCCCGCCCCAGGGTCTTTTCTCTGCCACCTCCTGCCCCCTCCACACCTCCTCCTGTGCCTCACTCCCAGCCTCTTCCTCTCAGTGTTCCTCCCTCTGCCACTCTGATTTCTCCCTACCTGTCTATCCCTATTCCTTCCTCCTCACCTCTCTCCATAATTCATAAAGCCACTCTGAAGAGAGGTTAAAGTTAATGTGATATTGGTTTTCATTTACTTTAATCCTCCTTTCTCAAACTTAGAGACATCATAGCGGGAGGGTAATTACTTGAGCCATCAATGGCTTAAAGAGACGCAGCTCCAGTCCGATGAAGTCTTATTTGACTGTCAAGCATCTTGAGGCCTCTGCTGGCTGGCTCGACCCTGTTCAGTCCCTGGACTAAGTGAGCAAGCATTAACCTCTTCCTAGCCGACCATTTCACTCCTGAGTCCTGACACGGAACTGTCTTCTGTAGTAGATGGAATTTTTGCTTGTTCACCAGGTTTGTCCAGAAATGAGCTGAACTGCATTTAGGTAAATAATAAGCCTGGAAATTCATTAAAGTTCCCTTAGAAGGGCATCCACCCCCACACAGGAGAGGACAGCGCTCAGGTATGTGGACAAGGATGTGGGGACTCGTGTGGCAGGCAGCTTGGGAGCATCTGGTCAGGTTCCTCCTGCCATGCTGGCAGTGGGGCTGTAACCAGGGAGACGGCCCTCAGGCAGGAGCCAGTTCTTCCAGGTGAATCTGGCGGGCTCTGTGTGGTTAGAGCAGCTGATCCCTCCACTTCACAAGTGCTCAGTGTTGCTTCTTGAATCCTATCACCTTTGTATCCTGTTTGCAGTGAAAGAACTGCTCATGTGAGCTCAGTGCTTACCAAGCACCGGGCACCCTGCTAAGCCCTGTATATATATTAGCTCATTTGAGCCTCACGGCCAGATGAGCAAATCGAAGCCGACAGGAGTTAAGTGAATTGCTCAAGATCAAAGATTGGTTAACGGCAGAGTGGGGGCTGCTGACTCCAAAGTTCATGTTCAGCATTATGAAGCCTTTCACACTTGACTCCTAATTTCTCATTTCATTCCCTTCACTGTGGTCTCTCAGTTTTATCTTGTTTTTGAAAACTGATAAAACAGCCTCCTTTTAATCCAGATCCTTGGGTCTCTTCCCCTGGCTCCCACCGCCCTCACCCCCACCTCTGCTCTCCCCACGTAACCCTCCTACATCCCCGTGCAGAACAGGGACTGAGATCTCCCTCCAGACACCTCCCCCTCCCCACCAACTCCTGCTCTACTCTGCTCCCTCATACACCCCTCAGGAGACACACAGATCTTGTAGTGTGATCTAAAGTGCCTATCTAGTTATTTCATGACCCTTATTAAAGCCCCTCAGTTGCTTTCAGGAGAAAGACCAAGGCCCTGCTTGAAATCTGGTCTTTCATCCTCTCCAGCTTCATTACAAATCCTCGCCCCACCCTTTACCCAGTCATACACTCCTTCTAGACACCCCCATCCCCACGCAGGAATTCCTTTTCTGACTGTCTGCTCGCTTATCCTCAGCCTCACCTGAAGACCGGCCTCTCAAGCCTTCCTGACACGTCTCCTGCAAGCAGGACTGACTGCTCTTCCTCTGAAATGTCCCAGGCTGCGTGTCCCTACTAGTGCCCCACACGACTCAGGTTTATGACTAATGTTAGCTGAGTGAATTCCTCTTCCGTGCCTATTTTTAAAACATTCCCTCTGGAAAAAAAATTTTTGGAGTTGTGGGGCAACAAACAGTATAGCAGGCCTAAGTATTTCCTTAGAGGCTCTGCAATTCCTGGTGGGATGGCCCCCCAGAGACAACTCTGCTTGCAGAAGATTACAAAACATAGCTTTCCAGTGTGAGAAGTGTTCAGTACCTTTGACAACTTCCCTCTGAGTGCCCATCCCACTCCCTGGTAATTTCAATAATAGCAATAACTCAACTATAATAATAGTAATAATTGCTGTTAGGAGTAACAAAACAATAATAGTAACAAAATATAGCTTGTTCTGGGAACTTACATTGAGGATTATGGACCGAAGGTGCTTCTGTGCAAACGCATTGGCCATATCCTGTGGGGAAAAAGAAGCAAACATGAGGCAAGGTCGCAGCCATGTAGCTGTGACAACTATCAAGAGGAAGGTGATGTCACAGCTCTGGGGCTTTTTTCCCTTAAATTTGTTTTCCTGTCAAGTTAAAAGTGGGCAAATGGAAAAAAATTCATAGACTATCAAATACACTTTAAATTCCGAAAAGTTCCCACACATTGTTTTTGAGTACAAATTAACACAAACAGGGTTTCCTTTCCCAAGGGCACAATCAACTGTGTCATCTTCAAAGAGGGACAAAGACTACTTCAGGACAAGACACCTGTGTTACAAGGATGCTGGGCGATGGACAATGAGCACAGGGCACAGAGCAGCATGATGGTCCCCAAGCCACATGCACCGTTCCAGGCAGACACCACTGCCAATGCTGGAAGGGACTCTAATGAAACACTGACGTCAAATCGAGGAAAGGACTTGGGCCCTAGCATCCTCCTCTAGCCCCCCAGCAACACACCAGCAGACGGAGTCAGGGCAGGATGTGCTGAAACAGCAGGTGGTCCGTGATTCACTTCTGACCAGTTTAGAGAACAATGTGTTGGGTGCTTTGGGGGTAATCTTTCATAATAGGGTCACCTTTTTTTTTATGTTTGGTCAGATTTTGACAGTAACTATTTATTTTACACACTCAGGAAATAAAGTATCCTAAATTAAGTGAATCTTCCAGGGAATGAAGCTTTAAGGGTCTTCTCAGAACCATTATTTTGACCATTCTTATGCAAATCTCCTAAAAATATATACACTTCTTTATTTCTGAAGAGACTATAATGATTATATAATTAATCGTCGCCAAGGGCTTGGCTTCATCAAAAAAAAAAAAAAACAAACCATCAGTTACCATTCTGTGTTGTGACACTGTAATACCCTAAGAAGCTCCTGAAATGTGAAGCTATTTTCCCCTAAACAAAATGGTCCCAGATTACTGTGCTTTTAATTTTTCTGGCAGCTTTTCATAATTCTTCTGTCTCCTCCTTCCAACGTCAGCCATCACTTCTTATAATGTTAATTAGTATGACTTCACTTTCTAAACTGCTGCCTTAATTTAATTTTATACATAATTCTAAATTAATGGGCCTGAGGGAGCTGTCACACCTCTCCCATGGAGCAGTATCTGTGAGTGTTGTCATTTTTCTCAGAGCTGGAAGGCTTTTCTCTCTCACTTACAGATTTCCAGCCATATTCCAAACGGCTGACCCTCCCAGGAACATTAAGCTTTACTCTGTATTCCTGAGCACACATGGGCTGGCGGAGGAGGCAGGTAGACTAGAAACTTCTTTGGTAGCTATGGGATTAAATCCTGTTGTAGACCACACACCAAGTGGGGAACTGACAATGGTCTACTGCTAGAACATAAAGGCCTTTGACCAAAGTCTTCTCTGTGGTGCTGAGCAGAAAGCACTCATCCTCCTTCATATCCTTGTAAAGCTGACTTCTCTAGTGCTCCCTCTGACCAAGAAATGAGCATCCAAATTTCCCTCCGTCAATTGCCTAAAGCTTTCCCAATTCCTACAGTCTAGTAAGTGTCCAAAAGGGTACGGATTTACCTTTACTTTTGGCTACAGCAGGCTGGAAGGCAATGCATGTAGTTTCATCTAGATGAAAGTCACAGGCTATTTCTGAATTTGATCTTCCCTGGCTGAACCACAGACCATGTGAAGGCAGGTTACAAAGGAGAGATTGGGCCACTCACCCTGGGGCAGGCATCCCCTTAATCCTTTATGTGACTCTGATGTGCTTCACTTCCTAAGTGTCCTGACAAATGAGATTTACAGCTTACAACCTTTCCCTGCATCTTGGAGTCCCCTGAACAGCTAGATCAGATCATGAGACTCTTGCCCAGCTTTGACCTCCCCACCTGGAAGAGAGCGGGGCCCTTTCCACATGGCAGCGCTACTTACAGTGACAGGCAGGTCTAGAGGATTAAGGTGCTTGTCCTGCCGGCAGAAAGCAAAACGCACAGAGAAAAGCAGATGGAATGAGCTTTCAGCTTACATTCAAAACAGGACTAGGAAGGAAGAGGTTAACAGAGCAAAGCCATCCAAGAAAGACAAGGACAGACAGAACCACAGATGCTCCTGGTCCTCCCACCAGAACCTTCCAAGAACTTGGTACACGATCCGACAGGAATTCCAACTTACTGGGTCCATAGCATTGACAGAGAATGACAGTCTTTCTTTAGGACATCTCTTGGACCTCTACCAGAGAAATTTAGAATGGTAGTCCTGGAAGGGCCCTTAGCTTTTGATTTGGCCCTTTCATTTCACAGAAAGAGAAACTGAGACCCAGAGAGGTAAAGGCACTTGCCCAGCAGTGGCAGGAAAAGTATGCAGCCTCGGGGCCCTGGGCTCTTAGCTCGGCGCTCGCTCCGCTGCCCAGCTGACCCTTGGTTTCCTCACTTGTGAAATAGGGGTCTGGCTTCTTCTCAAGACATCCTTATGGAGTAAACAGGGCAGACGTTTGTTGTCCCCACATTACAGGTGAGGAAACTGGGGTTCCAAGAAGTAGAGCAATTTGCTTCATGTCACACAGCTAATTCACAGGGAAGAAAAGTTTAGAACCTGGATCAGAGGATCTTCAAACATGAAACTTTGACCTAAGTCCCTCCACCCCTGCTTCCTTAAGCAAGGACCTCATTTGTTCCTGCCTCCTGGGACTCGGTGGTGATGCCCAGAGGGTCTCCTCTCCCTGCTCCTTGATCCTCTAACCCAGGGGTTCTCACACTAAGGCCAAATGACGCCTGAAACCTGTCTATGTATTGAAGGTCTTAGGAGGACAGCCACACCCACTTGTCTGCCTATTGTTTGAGGCTGCTTTTTGCTACAGTGGCAAAGTTGAATAGCTGCCACATGAACCACAATGCCCACCAAGTGAAAAACATTTACTTGTCCTCGAGAGGAAGAAGTTTGCAGCTTCTGCTCTGCCCTAAGACCCAGTTGGTTTCCCTCCTAGTTCTTCCCTGGGTCTTTCCTTAGCAAAGGCACTCTGATGGGTTCTGACCACAGAGGGACAGGAGGAAGGACTCTTGGGAAAATTACAGGAGCGGGGCGGGGGGGGGGGTGGCGGTGAGAAGTCTCTCGGAAGAGCCCAGATGAAAAGCTTGAAAAGACAGCCACAGACCTGTCGCTTGTCCTCAGGAGCCTTCAGAAAAAGTGCGTTAATCAGTGCAATGGCGTAGGTCTGAATCTCCTGGTTGGAGCTGTGTCAACAGAGAAAGAAGGCAGAGGGAGATTAGAAGACTGACCTGCAAGACGATACTCAGAGATGGTTTAAAACAATCACGTGCAGACTGTAATCAAATAATTATCTGAAGCTAAGTCTCAAAAGCTTTCAAGGAGGGCAGACTCCCTCACTCAGCAATTCCACTAACAGGAATTTACCCAAAGACAGTCATCAGAGAGCAGTGCAAGGTGTTTCACTGAAGTACTATTAAAAAAAGAACGAACAGTAAATAATGCAAATGTCCACAGTAGCAACTCTGTGCGTGTATGTTGAAATTCTAAGCAGTCATTAAAAATCATGTTTTAGCATAAAGGCTCTTCAACTAGGATTAGGGATGGGCTTAGAGTGTCTGTGAAAACTGGAAATGGTGCATTCCATGAAGCTGGCGGACTGCGTGACATTTTTTCCAGGGAGATCAGAATCCATATTAGATTTTCAAAGGCATCTGGAATGCAAAAAATTTTAGAACTACCCTTTTAGAAGGTTCCTTGACATGGGGAAATATTCAAGCTCTATTATTCTGTAAAAAAGTCAAGCCACGCATAGAATGTGTCGTAAGATTCCAACTTTGTTAAAAAAACATGCATAGGAAAAAAAAAAGACCAGTGGGACAGTCACTTTAATGTTAACAGTGGTTATGTCTGGAGGTGGGATAATAGGCAAATGATTTTTTTATGTGTGTTTTTCTGTATTTTCAGAGTTTTCAACTATGAACTTATTTTATTTGAAACAAACAAAATAACTACAAGCCTTCTCTGGAATCTCATAATCCTGCCACTTGAGGTCGTCGAGGGTGCATTCTGTGGTCTTCTTTTCAGAGGGGCTGCTGGGCTTCCTGGTCAGGCGGGGCATCTTGGACATCTAACGGAGGGCACTAAGTGTCCCTCAGCCCAACAGCAGAGGACATAATTTTTGGGGACACCAAAGGGCTGAAAGTATTCATAGACTGACCCCTAAGAAATGCCATGCTCTCCTACCATCCCTAAGGAGGTAACCAGGTCATTCTCAATTCAGAAACAAAGAAATCTGAGGTCAGGAAAATCAGAACTCTCCATCTGGAGTTTATATGTCCCCCTGACTTCAATCAACCTTTCTCGCTTTCTGGGCATGAAAACAGAGGCTGAAGAATTCCTTAGAGAAGTGACAAGGAGAAATCAGAGCTGCAAATCTCCTTGTGCTTTCTTTTTACTTGGACCAGTGGGAAGGTACAGGCTGAGAGCACAGCTGAGTGAAGACAAGGCTGCTGTAAACAAGCAAGTCTGGCTTCCCCTGGGACCAGCAGGGCGTTCTGTCAACGTCCCGTATGCCAGAAGGGAGTAAGAGTTAGGAAAGAGTCAGTGGTGTTATCACCACCTTTGTTTTGGGAAGTCCAGTCCCCTTAAATTGTGTGGAGTGTTTGAAAGTGAAGTAAAAAGAATGAGGAGGAGAGGAACAGTGCTCCAAAGGGTTCATCTATCTTCAGTTTTGGTTTACTGTCTAGTAAAATGCTTTACGATGTGGTAAGTTTCTTAAAAAACAGACAAAAGCAAAAAAACCCTTTTGAATTTATCGAATACTTATCCTGTGCTGGCCTCTATGCTAGACTTTTTATCTCTTTTGATCCTCACAAGTCTGAGAGGTGGGGATGATTAACCTCAGTCTAGAGACAAGGAAATTGAGGCCAGAAGAGATTAGGTAACTTGCTGAAGGCAAAGACCTAGTTTGCAGTAGAGCCTGGATTTGAACTCATGCCCTATACAATACTTCTTACTATCCCCCAGCAAGAGTTCAGCAAGAGTTCATTCAACAAATACTAATTGCTCTTCTACTTAAATTAAAACAAGGGATACAAAAATGACTGGTCCCTGTTCCCAGAGAGCTCAAAGTTTAAAATGGGAAACAGATAATAAAAATACAGTATTTTATATAAATATAATTGTCATAGGTATAAACAGAGGCTATTTGGCCCATAGACGAGAAGGCATCTAATTCTGTCTGGTACCATGGTGGGAAAAACTTCACTGTATCCTACGAGGTGAGGAGAGTTACAGAGGATTTCAAGCAGGAGCATAACGTGAACGGGTCTGAGTTATGGGAGGAGTTCTGGCAGTGGAAAGGGGATGAGTGGATGAACAAGCAGACCAGCATCTTGGAATACAAGCAAAGCAGAAGTAGAATTGGAAGACTTAAACAGAGAAAGGGGGGAGAAGAGAAGAGGCAGGGAAAGGAGGCTGGGCAGGGTCTCTACTTACACCTGGAGGTGTGAGATGAGCTGTCCCACGGTGATTTCCTCTGCAATCTTCTGGTACAGACTCTGGCTATTCAAGACCATGCTTTCCAGGATGGCCAGGGACCTCTGAAGGATTGACACATCCACCGTGGGCTGGCTCACGTACCCTGCAATCTAAAGCCAGGGAAGGCAGGCCAGTTAGGAAGCTCAGGGCCCCAGAAAGCTGAAGGCTTAGGTCTTGGACTGCCTGCTCGCCAAGGCTCTCCTCTTGGGTGTGCTGCCCACACTTGGACAGCTGTCCCTGGGTGGGCAGAGGTATCTCATTTATGGCTACCTTGGCCAATGTGCCAGGCAGTCCCTAGGCGTGGATAGCTCAATTTCAGATTACAGTATCCAGTCAACTGTGCTTCTTTAGATCAAAGGACTTAATCCTTTGTTTTCAAAATAAGGGTTCAGGCATGAGAAAGTGGAGGGTGGAAAGCAGAGGATCTGACTGATACTGGGATCTCATTTGCTCTCCATGTACTGGTCTCCTGACAGACACTTTGTCCCCATACACAAGTGGAACAGCAGGGACCTCGAAGTCTTGTAATCTAGTCCCTTTTCTCAATCACCATTGACACATGTGTATCCTTGACACATGGTCATTTCACTTTTGCCCAAATATCTCCAGCATGGGAAGCTCTCAACATCCCAAGCCAATGACAGGTGTAATTCTAGGTCAGCAGATATGTCATTCATTGGTTTTAATTCAGCTTTCTGAGTTGACACTGACCCTCCTTGTAGAATAAAGGAGGCCCAAACCAGAAGTATCTCTTCCCACCCACTAAGTTCAATTTGACAATCAAACAGGATACCTTGCAGAATTGTAAACAGAAGACAGAGTAGTAAATATAAGGCAAACGAAATGAACATTTTTTTTTTTCTAACCAAAGAGGAGGGAAGGCTCAGGAAGTAGGTCAGAAGACTTAGGGATGGTTCTGCTTGGCTGGCTGGCGCTAACCCAAGTCTCACTGACAATCCAGCTCCACTTTGGCCATATGCAGTTGTGAGAGCACAGTTCCATCTTCTCAGTGCAGGCCCTGTGAGTATAACGAGGTACATCTTTCAGGAGCCACAGGAAGGCCAGAGCCTGAGGATGAAAAATCTGGCCTCAGGGACCAGTGAGGCCGACCCTCACTGGAACAGCTGTGTTGCCTGCGTATTCCCTCAAGCCTGGAGAACAACTGGAGACTGAGGGAGGAGAGAAAGACAGAATGTTAGACGCCTCACCTGCTTAATGAAGGTGATTGAAACCATGTCCCAGGAGACAATGCCATGGTCCATGAGCTCTAAGAAGGCAGTCAGGGTGAATGCCAGCATCTCACTGTAGCTGAGACATGTACAAAACACACACACAACAACGCAGTGGTTCAGAACCAGGGAGCACAGGCATGAAGGCAGCCACAGCAGGGACAGATATCAACGCCAGCACCACGTGAGGAACCGGCGGGTGCCACTGTGAGCCAGCACCTGTGCAAACACCTGGCCAGGTGTGGAGCAGGTTCTCCCCATGCATCTACCACTGAGGAAAAGGCTGCTGGGTCTCAAGGAAACTGGATCACTTATCCATTTCTCAAGAACAAAAAAGACATCAGACCTTTGTCAAACCCAACCCTTGGTGGCGGCACCTAAGGGGGCTTATGTCCCAGGTTCACCTTTAAGGCCAGAGGGCAGCAGAGTGCAGGGGGAAAAGGGTTGAACTTTGCACTTGGGTTCAATTCCTGTTCAACTATTTACTAACTGTGCAAATTTTATGTTTTCAAACTTCTATTTTTTTCTTTGTAAAACTGAGTTCATCTCATAGCATTAACCTCACGCGGTTGTGGCGAGGACAAGATGATGATGTATGTGAAACCCTTCCACAGTGCTGACGGAGAACAAGGGTAAAATGTTTTCTCCCCTTTGTCTCCCTCTGTATACATTTCATCCTTTATACATCTGTACAGTGCTCTATAATCAACAAATTATATTCCCATTTACATAGCACGTTCTGGTCCATTCTTGTTAACAATACTCCTCAGGACAATACGGCAAGGGAGGTATCACTCCCATTTTAAAGAGGAAGAAATGAAGGCCAGTCCAATCCTGCACTCCTGGGACACTGCAGAACTCCTGGGTCGGTGCTGATGGCAGCCAAAGCCTTCAAGATTTCAATGCAGCTGGAAAATCCAAGATTTCAAACAAATACCCAAGATCTGTTGCTCAATTTGGCTAAAAATTTCAGTAACTGATCCATCAGCTAAAAGAAGACTTCTGACTCCCTCTCTGCCAGCTTAGGTTCCACAGGCTTAGAAACTAAACATCTGTTTATTCACTGCTGATAATGGCAAGGCAGTTTCCCGCCACGTTCACCTTGGCACTGGAGTTATCACAAAGATGTTCATGGTGCATCGCAAAGTTCCAGATCTCCCTCTCCCTGTGAAAATGGGTGGCAGGGAGATGGTGAATTGGTGGGGGTGAGCTATGGTAAACACAGAGGAAGGCCTGTGCTTCTCTGTGTGCATATGGAGCGAGGGGGTGACAGGCGAGGGAGGGAGCAGGGGCAAGGTTAAGAACAGACAGATACCTGTTCTAGGTGATAATGACAGTCTGCTCCCTAACCTCCGTCAGGTCAATCATTTTCCAGAAATGATTTCAGCCATGCACTGACCTCTCTCTGACTTCTGCAGCCCTAATTTTCACTCCTCACTTGGCACAGTACTGTTTTGTACCATCATTTAATTTGTGAGAGCCCAGCTAGACTGTAAGAATTAGGACCACAATAGTGAATTCTACCCCTCCGTGGGGACCCTGATGCTTGGCGCACTGCTCTGTATACAGAAGGTGCTCAATAAGCTCATTTGACTCAATGGAAGTGGGACTAGGATGCCCTGCGGAGTGTCATGGATCTCTGAGAGTCCCCATAACAAGACCTCAGTAACACTCACTGGGACAAGAGCTTGGTTCCACTTTCCACGAGCCGCGTCAGCACAACGATGCCATCCATGTTGATGAACTCAGTGGCGAAGGTCACGTCAGCAGAGAGCTTGGCCAGCTCCTTCATGGCATCCAGCCGGGTCTCCATGTTGGATGACTGGGTCCTCTCCATCAGCTGGCGTGCAGCCCGGGACTGTGAGACCAGGGATGAGATACATGCCATCTGCGCCTTGTGGCAGGTTACTGCTCTGTGAATAGCTCACAGGGGCCTTTCTGTGGACTTCCAAGCCCGAGGCAGAACTATTTTTTCACACTGCTTAAGATTTGCTAAATAAATGTTTATTGAATCAATTAGCATATCCCCAGTATGACAAGACCAGTCTGTAGTTACACGTATCCTTCCTGTACCACTCCGGTCTACGGATTAAAAAACTCACCAAGGGAATACAAGGGAGATTGGGCGATGACAGTCCACTAACTACGACAAGTCACAAAGAAACAGACATTGGTTCAATATAGGAGAGCTTCCTATTAATTAAAGCCGTCAGACAGTGGAAGAAGTTGTCTCTTTAAGTACTGGGCTCTCGGTCACTGGAAGCAATCAAGGACAACCTGGACAACCACCTGTCAAAGATGCTATCAGAGGGATTCTTGCACTAGGGGGGAGAATTAAATGTGATGACCTTCAAGAGCTTTTTCAATCTGAAAATGTGATAAGCCTGAAAATTTTCTTTAACTTTCCTTCAAAGCCTGTATCATTGTTCCTCAAAGTGACAGCCCTGGGGAAGTTTTTAAAATGTCAAGGGGCCAAAAACAGCTAATTTCAAAATAGCTTTTTGAAAATGACAGCTGGTTATGGAGCCTTCTCCTAGCACGGGAACTTTTCATAGAGGAACAGCCGCCCGCTTCCTGTAAGCGGCGGCTATAATCCCTCCTCTCGTGTTCACTCATCTGTACTGTTGCTGGACTTACTACCTTTATAGTTGCTGCCTCACAATTGACCTTTTCATCATTCTCTATTTTTTTGTGCATTAATTTAATGTTCTTGGTTGGAATGGAAGAGTCTGGAGAGAAAAATGCTCCTGTGGTCTTTATTTTTCTTACAGTGCTAAGCAAGTGACTGGAGCCCAGGTTCTGCTGCTGCCAAGGAGTCAGGCCTGCCCTGCTCTCTCCCTTTCCCTGTAACAAAGACGGCTCTTTACCAGCACACTGCCTGTGAGCACACAGAAACCCGCCATTACCTCCACGCTGGGGAAAATATGCTCCACGAGAAAAGATCACAGGACAGAACAATTTGAAGAGCACTGGTCTGCATCACAGTTAGAAGCTTCCAACTCCAAATGTTAGTTTTCCTCTCAAGACAGCCATTTCCAGGCCGCCACCTCCTGCTCCAGAGAGATGTGCTTCCGGGAAAATCAGCTACTCTGGGTAAGAGGTCTGTAAAATGCCTTGGCACTTCTATAAAAGTGCACGGCTCGCAGACTGCTACATTAAACTAGCAGAGCTCAGCGGGGAGAAATGAAGTCCTCAGGACGTGAAGAGCTCAGGAGGAGAGATGGGAGCAGAACACTGGCCTAGAGGCGAACACACCTGGGTCTGAGAGGTGCCTGCCGTGTTTTGAGCTGTCAACGGCTGGCGAGGTATTTAACCTCTCAGTCTGTTTCCTTGTCTGAGAAACGAGGCTATCAAGAGCGCTCATTTCATGGGGTTTGCCAAGATTAAGTGATGTCATATACGTACAGTATTTAGCAAAACAGAGGTGCTCAGCAAATGTTACTTAGCTGCTTTACTCCACACCTCCCTTCCTCTTGGATGGACCAGTCTCTCACCTCACAAGAAAACAGGTGCCATCATGCCCTTAATTTTGGCAGCCCTTCTACAAATGTACCTAAGCTACCCCCACACCACTGGTCCTCCTCTGAGGCAGAGCAGTCAGGGCGAATCCCTCCCCTTGGGCTGTGGGCGCCTCCTGTCCTGACCTAGTAAGGTCCTGTTCCATTACTTACCCTCTCTTTCCTGCACCATCAGCCTTCCTCTCTTCCATCCTAACATATTTTCAGGGACATGTAAAAAACTGTGACAGAAGTTAACCACTGTGAAGGGCTGGAGGAGGCAGGGAGCAGGATAGAGGAGGGACAGGAGTGGGAAGGAGACCTTTCACCCTATCTGTCGAACCTTTTTGATTCTAAAACACATGAATGTTTTTTACCTCTTTTCAAAAAGCGTATCTTTTCAACTCCATATCCCAAGCTAGGACTTTCTCTAGCTATTTCCTTTTGTAACCAAGCTTCCTGATAACATGGCAAACTCAAGGTCCTCTTACACTCAAACCTCTGCAGTCTGGCTGCCACCCAAGCATCCCAATGAAACTGTTTTCATGAGGACCACCAGTGACTGACTGGTTTTCCAGATCACAGACTGCTTTTCTGTCCTCAGTTTACTCTCTCCCTGCTCACTGCAGACCACGCCATCCTCCATCCTGACACCCTCACTGCCCTCAGCTCCTAAGCCATTTCAAACTCATTTTCTTTCTACCCTTCTGGGGGCTTCCTGAGTCACCTTGCAGGGCTGCTCTTGCAGAAATCAAGGAGCCATCCTGGATTCTCCCACTCTTTCCACAGCCTGTGCATGCCCTCCTTCACCAAGTCCACCTCCAAGTACCTTTCCTGCCCATCTTTTCATCTCCACTGCCATCACCTCCATGGGCTGTTGACACTGCTCATTAGCTTCTCGAAAATTCCTCCTACCACAATCTTCCTTTTTTCAGCCCATCTTCCACAGTCACTAAAGTGATCTTTCTAAGACGTAAATCTAAGCATAACATACCTTCCTGCTTGAGCTCTTTCAACGCCCCCACGTTGCCTTCTGAATAAAGTCCAACCCATACACAGGCCACCCAGGAACCTTCAGCTGGCTTCTGTCCTCGGCCACTCAGCGTTCCTGCCTCACCCAGACAAAGCACATCTCTGCTTGGAATACACTTCCTTTTCTTCTTTCTTCAGGTCATTCTTGCTTATCCTTCAGCATCTGAGCCAAGGGTCCCCTTCTCTGGAAAGGCTTTCTGGGAATCTTCAGGCTAAGTTAGGTGGTCCCTTTTCTGAGTTCCCAAAGCTCCCTAAGCAACTTTCTCTCAAGACCCCTGAGAGAGGCCTTATATTGTATTTGTTGGCTTACTCTCAACTAGGCTGTCAGAGCAAAGATTGGGTTTTCAGCCTTCACAAGTCTTAGTTTCTAGAACAGAGTCTGTTCCATGGTAGATGTTCATATATGCTTGTCAAGTAAAGGAATTCCTAAGGAAAGTGAATACCTACCGGGGAGATAGCCAGCTGGAGGATTGTCCCATTCTTAATGTCACTGCGAGTCTAGGTAGTAAAGAGAAAAAAAAGAGCAGCTGATAAACTAAAATTGTGCATGCAAGCTGAATCAACAAGAACATTCTTTTTTTTTAATAGGATCATGCTATCTGTTTTTTTAAATGAGTTTTTTTTTTTCTTTTTCTCTTTTGTTTCTCCCTTGACAGAAGCACTGTGGATTGAACCCAGGACCTCATGCACGCCAGGTACGCACTCTACCACTGAGCTATACTCCCACCCCTCCTTTCTGTCATTTTTAAAGTAGTTGTAACTGAAACTCTTCAGTCAGGCCCTCTTCTCCTGCTTATTTCTTGGCAAAGAACTTCTAAGATCCTTTTCAAGCGCCTCTCAGGAAGCAGAAGCCGCATTTTCCCAGCCACCACAGGAGAACAAGGGCTGGCGCTCCCTGATCTGCCCAGGAAGCAGCTCTTACCCCTTGAGTGGATGCACCCTGGATGTAAGGAGGGAAAACAGCCCGCCCCCTTGGCTGGTTCCCTTCAAAGCAAAGCCTGTACCGGTTTTGCTTTCCCGGTACTAACCTGTTCAGTGATGTAGAGCTGGGGACCATCTGCGTAGCGGAGGGTGTAATACTCTGGGTTTGGCAGTGACCACCTATGTAAGAGAAAAACAGTACAGCTCGTTTGGCCATGCCTCGGAGCCTGTTTAGAAGCTGCAAATAAGTAATTTTCAATAGAGTTGCTTAAAGGAATGGGTGGTCTATTTGAAGTACAGGGGAAAGAAAACAAAGCTCTGGGTTGAGACGTTGAACAGTAACCCCCTCAGCCTTCTGTAAAGACTGGCCCCACAATCGGTGGCTAATAATTCACCACGGGTCTCAGATCCCACCAGGACCTCAGGTGGGGCACTGCTGGGCTTAAAGGGAAAACTAAAGATTGATAGGTGGTCTTAGGGCCATCCCCACCTGCTATACTTCCTTCCTAAGACAATGATCCACAACAGCCCCGCCCTGGGGATCCTTTGGCAGAATTCCCTTCAAGGTCTGGCAGTTGCCTTAGTCTTCAGTCTGTCACAGTCCAAAACGAGGGCAGTTTCAACTTACCCATCACAAACTTCCTTGATGATGGATGCCAGGGGCCGTTTCTGAAAGAGAAAGCAAGAGAGATTCTTCACCAGCAGCCCCATCCCGCCAGTGCCAAGGCCCATATGAGAGGGTCTGCCAAGCAGGGTCAACCTGCGGCCTGAGCACGGACTTCTTCTCTGAGAGCTTTTCTCAAAGAGGAAGCCTCTCTAGGTCCTGGGGACCAAACTTCCATAGGGTGGGACAGGCCTCAGCTTTCCTGCCGCTGGTTCTTACTCATGATGTGAGTGGTCCCCACCCCTAAAGACATCCTCTGCCGTGCACTCCCCAGGCCCCTCTCCTTGCATCGCTACTCCTCATTTCCAGAGTTTACCTGGTCGATTTCGAGGAGCTGAGCATTAGCACCTGGCCACTCAATGGCCACTTTGACGATGTCTGATGGTGGTGGCATCGTCCCCACTGGGTCCTGCTTCTCCAAGACACACACACAGACACAGCTGCCTGGGAAGAAAGTATCAGAAAGAAAGAAAAGGTCAGAGTTTGCCTTCATTTTTCACTCTTAGTACTTATTTCAGAAAAACGGAGAATATTGTCCAAAGAAACATATGGAACTACTTGGCTTGAATTTTTCTAGATCACACTACACCTTTTCCTTGGGCTTTTAGTCTCTTTAGATTAAATCAGCAAGTAGAAATGGGACAAACCTATCTATCAACTGTAGATAAGCCAGTAGCAGGATCTGCCAAAGAGACACTTCAGTTTAAGGGCCAGGAAGGGTCTGCGGTAGGGGAGCATATTTACTGCAGTCTTGTCCTGGGACCCTGAGAGGGAGAAGCATATGCCCTGAGACAGATAAGAACAGACACAGCCTTTTCCTGGCTGAGCAGTTGGCTGACAGAGCCAGCTTGCTCTGTTCTGCTGTCATCCCAGGAAGAGCCTGGAGTCAGCAGGGCTGGGCCAAATGCTCTCTTGCTTCCTCCCTACTTATTGCTGCCATTCTTTCCCCCTCAAAGGACACAATGTGGAGCCTCCTCTGTGTGGGATGACACAGAGTTCAGAAAATGGGGAAGAGAAACGGGACAGGAAATGCTATTTTAGTCCCAACTGCCAAGGGCAAGGGTGGCTGAGAGCACAAGTGTAGGGAGATGAGGATACCCCCACACAAAGGTCCCACTCTAGGAGGACAAGGCTCTGGAAGTACCTCTGACCCCCTCCCCCACTGCTCTCCAAAATAAAGGAAAATAAATCATTCTGAACAAGTCTGTAAGATGGGCCCATGTGACCGGTATCCTAGGCAACTCTGTTAGCTTAGTGGTGCTCCAAGCAGTAGCTAAAGCATCCTCTCCCCAAGGTCTGATGAAGGGAAGTCACTCCACTGATGGATTATTTCAATGTGTATTTACACTCCATGCCTGCAGGTTCAGGAGAGGCCTCTCTTTTAATGAAAAAGACTTTTCTCCTGCATCCTCCAGGTTTAACCACTCACCCGCAATTCATGCTTCACTAATGGAGACCTGGAATATGCAGCTAAGCTGGTGCTAAGCCAGTGTTCATGGATGCTATCATTTTTTTCAGCCCAAACAGATGTCAGTTCTCACAGACTCGTTAAGCACAAACCTCGGTGAAAGGGGTATGTACAAGTCCCTCCCCCTACAAGCCAGCAGATCTCAGAGAGAAGCTTCCATGACCATTTCCTGAAAAGGGTGGGCTGCTTCAGAAGTCAACTGTCAAAAATACCAACACTGCTAAAAGATGGTATTCTTTTTTTTTTTTTTGATTTTGATTTTTATTTTATTTATTCATTTTTTATTGAGGTATAGTCAGTTTACAATGTTGTGTCAATTTCTGGTGTACAGCACAATGCTTCAGTCATACATGGATATACATATATTCATTTTCATATTCTTTTTCACCATAAGCTACAACAAGATATTGAATAAATTTCCCTGTGCTATACAGTATAAACTTGTTTATCTATTTTATATATACCGGTCAGTATCTGCAAATCTCGAACTCCCAGTTTATCCCTTTCCACCCTCCTCCCCACTGGCAACCACAAGTCTGTTTTCTAGGTCTGTGAGTCTGTTTGTTTTATATGTAAGCTCATTTGTCTTTTTTTTTTTTTTTAGATTCCACATATGAGTGATATCATATGATATTTTTCTTTTTCTTTCTGGCTTATTTCACTTAGAATGACATTCTCCAGGGCCATCCATGTTGCTGCAAATGGCATTATTTTATCATTTTTTATGGTTGAGTAGTATTCCATTGTATAAATATACCACAACTTCTTTATCCAGTCATCTGTTGATGGACATTTAGGTTGTTTCCATGTCTCGGCTACTGTAAATAGTGCTGCTATTAACATTGGGATACAGGTGTCTTTTTGAATTAAGGTTCCCTCTGGATATATGCCCAGGAGTGAGATTGCTGGATCATATGGTAAGTCTATATTTAGTCTAAAAGAAATGGTTTTCAATGTGTTTTCATTTATTTTTTTGAGTCCTCCCAGCAGCCTTCTGATGTAGGCAGAATAGGATTATTACCTCCATCTGAGGATAACAACACTGAAACTCAAGTTTGGTTAAGTTGCCCAAGTTCAGCCAGCTAATAAGTAGTAAAGGGGACAAAACTCTGGCCAGTGCTCCTCCCCTCCCTGCTGAGCTACACTGAATTTCTGCTCATTGCAACTAAATCAAGCCTAAAGGTAAAGTGGGCTGGCCTCATGGCCCCGAGAGCTTCCACAACTTCTGCAGCTCCAGGCAGAATGTTTCACGTGTAATTTTTATGTGCCTAGACACACAACAAACCTCTGAAAAGAAACTGGCCCACTGGAGTAAGTCCTGGCTGAGATGCTTTGCTCCAGTGACACAGCAAACAGGGGTGGTACCATGAATCTCTGGATGCCTAGCGCAGGAACCTTTATCCTTATCTCGATCTGCCATAATTAGGAGGTATGACTGTATAGATATGAGATCATTTTTTTAAATTGAGCTATAATTTACATATAATAAAATGCACAGAGCTTATGTATATATGTGTATATATATACATAAAATAGAAACACACACACACATCCTCCTGTAACCACCCCCCAAAACAAGACACTGAACATTTTCACACCCTCCAAAACTCCCTACCTCCTTCCAGTCAATCCCCCACCTTCCAGCCCTCCAAGAGGCAACTTCCTTCTGACTTCTATCACCATAGATTTGTTTGGCCTGCTTTTGTACTTCATATATATGGAACTGAACAGTATGGCTTTTTAGACCATTTGTTACTTAGGTTAGTCTCTTCTTTTTAAAAATAAGTAGGCAGTGTAGGTACAAGAGGAAGAGTGCTGGGCTGGGATGATTTCCCCGCTGAAGAAAGCAACTGGATTCAGAGGCCTCAGGACCTAGCCACAGCTCCATCGCTAAGTGTCTGGGTGCTGCACACGTGTCCCTACTACCCTAGTCTCAGTTTCCTCCTACTGTGAGGTGAGAATGTTGAACTAAAGCACGTGTCAGTTGCCGTCAAAGATTCTAAAGTAGAGCTTAAAACTCCAGATGAAGATTGCCAGTTTCAAAGTCCTCATCAAAAGAAGATACACCTTTATTCCAATGGTGCTGCTAAGAAACAAACCATATTTTGGGGAACTCCTTTCTGAATACTGTCTTTGAAGATAAACAAAGCTAAAGCTCATTATTTTACAGTTATACTTTACTTTGACCCCACATGGCATTTCCTAAGTTGATTCTCTCTTTTTTAAAGTCAGCCCCGACTTTAATTCCAAAAATTCACACCCATTCTAAAGCACGGGGATTTGCAACCACCAGGACTATTCCAGAGATACTACAAGCCCCTGTTCTCAGCGACTCTGCCCTGGTCCACAATGTGCAGGCAGCGCACGTGTGCTGAGTGGCACTCTGTCCACCCAGGCCACAGCCAGTGGGACCGAGGTGAACACAGAACCTTAGCTGGACTAATCCAATTCTTTCTCGTAAGCTTCAAGACAGACTAACGGAAATGGATGACAATGGGCCCTGGAGCAGAAAGGTCATGCTCAGCTTCAGAGCAGGTACCACTCCAAGTCAAAGATATGGAGAAGTAAAAACCAAGAGCCTTGCAGAGGAAGCTGTTCAGCAGGAAGAATACAGAAATGTGTGGATGACTGGAGGCCAGAAACCACAAAATCCCAGAAAGAGATGGAAAAAGCTTGCATCTGAGGACTTTCCAGATTCCATGGCTACATCTCTTATACTTGGGTACCTGAAATTCCCCTGTATTCGGCCAGTAAAACTCCCTTCAATTAAACTAGCTGCATTTCTATTCATTGCAACTAAAAAGACTAAGGTTGACCTCAAGCTTTGAAGGAATTCTAAACAGAGGTCTGAATAGACAGCAGCATAACAGGCATAAGATGATGGCATTGAGCAGGCCCTTAATTAACACTGGCTGAAATAATGATGAGCAAAACCTTATTAGATAAGTCTGGTTTGTTTAAAACAGATCAATTATACGGTGACTTTATAGTAGTCATCTTGGATGTAATAGTAACATGGACACAGCCTCTTTATAGTTTATCATTCACGTCTGTAGCATTTTTATGATGCTCCTACGAACTGTGAAAGTCATCTCCATTTCACAGATGAGGCAAATGAAGTTCAGACGGGTTGAGAAACCTGTCTTCCACATGTCTCCTTCCCACCTCCCCCCCACAAAAAAAGAAAGAAAGAAGTCACATCAGAACTGGGTCTCAAGACTGGGTCTTACGACTTCAACAGTTCCCTTCCATCTATAACACTTCCTTTGATGAGGATGATGACATTAGCTAACAATTACATACTGCTAAGGCAGTGTTAATTCATTTAATCCCCACAGCAACCTGTGAGGTATATTATTACCTCCATTTTACAGGTAAAAAAATGGAGGCACAGAAAAATTAATTACCATGCTCAGTGTCACACAGCTTGTAAGCGGCACAACCAGAATCTGGCCCCAGGCAGTCTGGCTGTTTGAAAGCCACGTGAAAGCAGGCTGTGCTGTACCTACAGCAGGAGCTCAGTGGAGGATCTGGGTCTGGGCACCTGAAGCTAAACACACTGAAGCTCAAAGACCAACACCAAGAGCTCACCACTGTACCAGTAACAGAGCCCACGGCCTAAAGTGATCCCCACTTGCCTGCGCAGTACTCAGCCCTTCACAGTCCAGCCAGACTCTCCTCACTGCTTGCTATTTCTACAAGGCAGGCCATCCTCCTCCTTCTCTTCTCTACCTCTGCACTTTCTCTTCCTTCCTTTGACTGTCAGAAGAGCTCGTATTCAAGCTTCAAAGCCCCACTCAGATGTCACTTCCTCTGTACTAGTCTCAGCTTTCCTCACGTCTCCCCAGAAAAGCAAAAGAGGAGGGGCCCTGTGTTCTGCGGCATTCTTTCACACCTCTGGGAGGCTCCTGTCCTGCTCCATTATAGTCAGGTATTCACACAGCTCTCTCCTTCGCTCTCTCCTTCACTCTCTCCTCTGGGGCAGGTCCAACCCTGCAGTCTCATCACCAAGCACAGCACCTGGCACACAGTCACGGTTCAGTAAGCACCTGTATCTGCTCAAATCCCACAGCTCTGACCTCAGCTCCTACAAACCACGGCTGGCTCTGCCTGGAAAGGGACTGGCATGAAGCACTCAGGTTGTATGGTGTTCCCTCCATGACCCACCACCTTCTACCTCCACGGTATCTCCACCATTTAAAGTTTTGTTTTCATATCTAACATCAGGACGTGTCTCGCTGGAATATCAGATTTAGCACCCCTGACTCCAGTTAAAAGAAAGAGGGGAATATCCCTCTGCTTTGATCCCTATGGAAACGTCAGGAGAGAGGAGACTAGAAGAATAGTATTCACCAGGTAACAGTCCCCGGATAAAGGATCTCCTCATGGGGAACCCTTCCAGCACTCGTCTGCTTACTCTTTTCATTTTCATTTTAGAAAGGAAGTGGAAATTAGGTCGAAGCAGTTCAATAACATTGCAAAATTCTCAGGGTTATAAATAGCCTCTTGCTCTACCACTCAGCAGTACTATAGAGTTCAACAGCAAACAGCCAGCATAAGGGAGCAATAGATTCACAACCAGGCCCAGAAGGCAAAGAAGTAATAAACCCTTCCGGATTAATCAACTCTCCATCCCCTCCTCCCACCTCTTTCAAGTATTACAGATATAAAGACAATTTGGAAAACTCTAAATGTCACCAAACAAGAAAGAGGCACACACTGATCTGACGAAGATAATTCTACTCTAAGGCATGAGAATGAAAGCCCAGGTTTTCAAAGGCAAAGCTGGGGAAACAAGAGAAAAACACCATCAAGCGTCCTCTAAGCAGCTTCTGGAAGGTGTGCGTATATAATGAGCACAGTTACAAAAGGTCCCATGGAGCTCCATCAATCCACCGCCCCAGCAGGCCCTGCTCCAGGGAGCTGGGTTCTGAGAGCCGATCAGAGAGGAAGTGAAAGATGATCCCTTTCCATTAGTAAGGAATTCGGATGGAAGGAGGCCAGAAGGTCTCCAGTTCCCCTCCTTCCCACTCATTCCTTTAAGGGTGAGATTGCCACATGCTTTTTGTTCTGTTCTTTAGCTTTTGATTTCGTGGGGGAGACTTCAGTAAGTTTGGAATGCACCGCACCAGGAAGGGACCAGAGGTCACACCCTCTTTCTAATCGAGAACAAAATCTCAACAGAGGCTTCTCCCTCTGAAATCTAGAGTGAGAAGTGACTCAACTTCCCTCCGTTCAGACCCTTGCATGAGGGTGAGACTCTGAGGTGCAGAGAGGGAGACTGATTCACAGATGCAGGTTGTGACAAGTACTGCCAGAAATGCTGAGAAGGACCATCATACCAATGGCAGCCGAGGTCTCCCTTTTTCGTTGAAATCTGTTAGACACAAGACTCACCCCAACATGTAGTCAAAAGCCACTTAGAGCCACGAGCACGGTGAGGACGGGCGTGGAAACAGGGTAACTGACTGGGCTTCTCAACACCTACCCTAAGGATTGCCTACGTCTTCTCTTCTCCTGCTCAGAAACCACAGCAGGGTTCCCCTCCTTACAGAGCAAAGCTTAGACCCCCCAGGAGAGCACCCAGCTCCTTCCAGCCTCACTGCGGCCTCCAGACCACCCTCGGAGACACTGTCACAGGAGGCCACCTTGTTCCCTCAAACATCATGCTCTTCTTCCAAGTCCTACTGTAGCCTCTGCCGTTATTCCCTCTACCTTGTCCAGCTGACGAGCTTCTTCTTTTTTAACTGAAGTACAGTTGGTTTATAACGTGTTAATTTCTGGTGTACAGTAAAGTGATTCAGTTTCATATATATATATATATATATATATATATATATATATATATATATATATATATTCCTTTTCATATTCTTTTTCATTATAGGCCATTACAAGGTATTGACTATAAGCTGCCAAACTTCTGCTCAGGCTTCAAGGCCCAGCTCAGACAGTCACTTTTCCATGTGGCCCTCCTAATCCTCTCACCTCAGGCAAAATGAACTGTGCCCTCATCTGTGTTCCTATCTTTTATCCAAACCATTATAATCCCACTGATGAATAATTCTCCACATGCAGCCTTTTGTCTTGCTATTCAAAGTGTGATCTGCACTCCAGCACCATCGACACTGCCTGGGAGCCTACAGTCATGCAGAATCACCCACTCTGGCCCAGACCCACTGGATCAGAACCGGCCTTCCAACAGGATCCCCAGCTGGCTCACATGCACGTTCTCGTCTGAGAAGCAGACTCTAGACCAGCGGTTCTCAACTCAAGTCGTGCCTCATCACTGCCCCTGGTCACTGTCAACCCCCCCCGGGGGGTTCTAATGAGTGGCCAAGCCAGGAGCCAAGGGGCCAGGGCGGTTGGCTATCAGGGCAGGGACTCATCAAGTCCACGCCTACTCCCCTGCCTTCTGTTCCCTCAAGCTGGCAGCACAGTGCCTGGCACAGAGCTGTTCTCACAGAATGCCACACCCAGAACACCCTCTAGGAGGCCCCGAAACCAGTCTGTCTTTAAAACAGAATAAAACACTCATGACAGAGGATCAGCTGTTGTCTGGAACTCTGCAAATCCCTATCTACAGTCATCAAGATAGACTGTAGAAGGGTCAGTGTTTACTGACCACTTGCCCCAGTTTTTGGAAATCAAAGAGAAACTGAAGTGGAAAATACTGATGAAGTGGAAGAAACCGGCTGCCTTCATGGGGCTGCCATGGCTGCAGCAGGAAGGCCGCGCTTGAGGAGGCAGGGAGTGTGCCGAGCTGAGGAGTCGTCCAGGGTTATGACTGAAATCCCCGGCTGTGGGCCTGAATCCTTCAACCCTTCAATGCCGACCACAACAACACAGCATTGTTCTCACAGAAAAATCAGGCCAAGCCTCTCATTTTATAAATAAGGGAAATGAGGTCCAGAGAAGCCAGCCACACCACCAGTCAGGGATAAAAGAAGGCCTAGCCCCTCCACCCCCGGTCAACCCGCCTCTGCAATGCAGGAGACCTGACCGCCCAGCTTTGCCACCAGCATGAGCCTCTCTAGATCTCAGGTCCTGATCTACACGAGGAGACTGGACTAGACGTTTGTGAGGTCTCTTCCAGCCCTGACCTTCTAGTGAGACAGAGTAACTGAACTAGGTTAGGAGCTGCTGTTCTGGAGTGGGACAGACCTAGATTTGGATCCCAGCTTTAAGAATTTCTTTATCTATACAATGGGGATTCGAATCAACCTTACTCTATAAAGTTGCTGTGAACATAAGGTGGGATAATATATGTAAATCATTAAAGCATAAAACCTGCACAGAGTAAGCCAAATTCCAACACTGTGAAGTTGAAGATGCAAAAACACTGTAACTAAGTTTCCGCAGTGTAAAAAAGCCCCAGCTGCCAGGCTTTAGTTTACTGATGACAAAATGAGACCACATACTCCATGGTAATCAGGAAGGAAAACTAACATAAAATTATTATTATTTATCTCCTAGCAGAAGAATCTCGGGAGTTTCATAGTTCCAGAACAGTGGCCAATACAATGCCTGGCACATAACAGGTGCTTGACAAATCTTTTCTAGTGACTCAATTAAAACCAGTATGTTTAATGGGGTTACAAATTTAAATGTCTTAAGCAGCCCGGCAGGTAGGTAAATAAGCTAAGCAGCATCTATGTAGGAACTGTGGTCAACTATGAAGTACCCGACCTGCCTAGAGGAATTCAAACTCAGCACTTCTAAACACACTACGCAGCCTGGCCTAGACAGACACAGCAGCCTCTGCACACCATTTCCGGTTCATCACACCGCACGCTGTCCCACACCTCATCAAATCATTGTGTGATGTGCTCTTGTCTTTCCAAGTACACAGCAAGCATCCTGAAGATGAGGGCTATGATTTATGCTCCGCGGTCACCCTAAATGGCCCAGAGCAGTGCTGGCCTCACAGTAGTGAGGACCTCGGTCAGTGAGCAATTGTTGAACTGCACAGCTGGACTGCTAACTCAAGCCCTGTAGGTCCAGCACCTTTGAGATGCCACAGATCCTAGGACCAGGCTGAGCTGGTGCGGGCTGTGCTGAGCTATGGTGACTGGATCAAGAAGCACCTGCCTTGCAGATTTTTCCTTCAACTGCATCAAATACACTTGTTCCTGAGCCACTAAGGCAAGTGGTACTGATGCATCCAGAATCCCTGTCTGTGCATGGAACAAGACAGAATACGCAATATACTCATAGGTGCCATTGTTTTCAAGAAGTTTAACCCCCACTTCCTGCACCCCCAAGCTTCCAGAGAACCTCCTAGAGGCAGCACAGGTACAGAAAGATCAAACTCCAGATGAACAGATTGGGGTCCTGGTCCTCATCTTGCCTCCTCTGCTCACAAACTCTAGGATGACTGCTGGCTGACAACATAACTTTTAGGAGCTTCATTAATTTTATTTGGAAAATTCAGATAATAATTACCTCAAAAGGCTAAAGGCAATTAAATGCTGCAAGAATATAAAGCTTCCAGCATTGCACACCCCAGATGAGTGGCTATTGAGCACTTGAAATGTGGTTACCACGAGTTGAGATGGGCTCTAAGTGTAAAACATACAAATTTCAAAGACTTAGTACACACACAAGGATGTGAACTCTCTCATTAATAATGTTTTTATACTGATTATATGCCAAAATAATATTCTTTTGGAATCTACTAAGTAGATTCCAAAAAGTAATCTCACCCGTTCCTTTTTATTTTTTTAATGTGGCTACTAAAATTTTTTTAATTACATATAGTGCATTCTATTTCTGTTGGACAGCATTGCTCTAGCACAGAGCCTGGCACACTTTTTTGTGTAGGACATCAGGGACACGACTCACACACTGTTCCTCCTGCCAAAGCCAAGTCATCCATTCATTTATTTAATACATTTTTTTTAACAGTGCCTGGGCCTGTGCAAGATGCTGGAAAAACAAGGAGCAAAACCAGACACTGTCTTTTTCTTTGTGGAACATACTAATCTGGTGGGATAGACAGACATGAATACTTTCATAAATAAATGTAAAACTGCAGCTGTTCAAGCACTGTAAAGGAGAAGTACACAGTGTGATGACAGTGGGGAATTCACTTGGTGGGGCAGGTGGGGACCAGGGATGCCTTCGGAGGAAGTGATACTTGAGTGAAGATTTGAAAGATAAAGAAGAGTTTACTGGAATAAGCCAAGCAGGGAAGATAAGCCAGGGGAGTAGGAACGTTAAGGGTGAAGACCCTGAGGAGGGCCAGAGCTTGGTATGAGGAGGAACAGGAAAAGGCCAATGTGACTAGCGTATTGAGCAAGAAGGGTAAGTACACTGAGATTAGGGAGGAGAGGTCGGCGGGTTCACATCTCCAGGGCTTGGCTGAGGATCTAGCGCTGGCCCTGCTAGAGGTGCAAGCCGGCCAGTTACAAACCGCAGAGTATCCGGATCTGATCTGCATTTTGAAAAAATTCCTCTGGCCAAGGTGTGAGGCCCACTGGGGAGTGGCCCGAGTGCCTGTGGGCAGATAGGTTAAGACACTGCCTCAATCCAGGTAAGAAGCGAGAGAGGCCTGAACTGGGGCGAGGGAAGCAGCAGAGGTGCAAGTACATGGACTAGGGGCTACTGAGCCGGCCGGATCGACGGGGCGGGGTGATGAGCAGTGGCCGTATGTGTAGGAGGAGGGGTGGCGATGTCAAGAGAGACTCCTGGGCTTCTGACGGGTGCCACCCAGCCCCAAACACTCTCCGGGCTCCTATCGAGCCCTCTCCCATCCGGTCCCTCTCCCTCCCCTCCCCCCACCGTCTCGATGCGCCCCCAGGTTCCATCCTCCCACCCTCCTCCTCCCCCATCGCCCCCACCCCGACCCCTGGCCGGCCCAGCGCCCGCTCCTCCAGGCCTGGGCCGCCCTCGTCACCACCCGTCGACCCTTGCCGGTCGGAGACGGTGCCCTCGCCCCCAACCCCGTCCTCCTGGCACGAAGAACCCAGCTGGGCCGCGACCCCTTGGGGGCCTACAGAACCGGCACGGAGCAGCCCAGGCCCATTCTCTCCAGCTCCTCAGCCCCCTGACAGAAGCAGCCCGCAGCCCTCCGCCCACTTCCAGGCCTGGCCTCCCCTCCCTGCGTCCCTCCGGCCAGGCCCCTCTCCGCGGCCCGGCGCGCCCCTCACTCACCAGGACGCCGACCTAGGCCCAGCTCCCGCGCCCGGCTCTCACCGCCGCCGCTCCTCCAGCCTCCGCCCACCCCGCCTCCCAGGGACCCCGCCCCGCGCAGGCTGACCCGGGCTCCTATTGTTCCGTTTCTCTGTCACGCTGAACTCTCTTTCTTCAGTTGGGTTGCTTACCTGTCACTCAAGAGAAGGCGGGCCCAGCTGCTGGGGGAAACTCCGGCGGTCCCCGCCCGGCTAGCCGAGGCCTCTTAAAGACACAGGCTGCCTTACCCGCCGCGGGCTATGGGCTTTGGAAGAATGGGATTTGTCAGCAAATGTAAGAAGCAGCATTCCCTCGCCTCCCACCCCTAGACTTTTCTTTTGGCACAGCCCGGGTGTAAAGGAAAATGCTTTGGTTCCTTGTGATAAATCAGAGGTTTTGAGCGCTCGGATGTCCTTTGGTAGCACTCAGCCCCGTGCCCAGCAGGCATGTTACGCACTCAACTGTGGGATAACTGTGGTTTGGGGAACTGAGTGGGAGGTGACAGTCGTGTCAGAGGCTGTGAGCAGCCGCGGCTGTTCACCACCGAGATAGAGCTAATTATACCGGCACTCAGCGCTGACCGTGGGCGCGGTGCAGAGGCAGAGGGGTACAGCTCAGCTGTACTGTTGGTAGGGACCCGTGGGAGGTAGTATTCGTCACTGCACCTGCAGATCCGGAATAAGGCCGGGCACGGTGCCAGGGCCTCACTCGTGTTATCGCCCTTTACGCGCACAGCAACTCTGATGCAGGGATCATGCCAGAGCAAGACGCGAGCCTGAGCCTGTTTGCTTCTAAAGTTTATGCTTTCACCTTTTTGCCTCACAGATCCTTATAAACTCCCTGAAGGGTGGATATTTCGTTGTCTCTTCTACAGATCCTCAACGGAGAGACTAAATAATGAAACTGATAACTCCGCAAGGAGACTAAATAACAACCACTAATTATGTGGCACGCCACAGTCTGCAAAGCATCTGAAAAGCAGTTTTACATATGTTGTTTCATTTGATCCTCAAAACATCTTGAAATTGAAGATGATTTTTACTAGTCTTATTTTACCAGTGAATACAGGGATGCTCAGAGAGATCGAGGCTTAGTAATAGCTAACATCGCTACAGCCCTTGCAGAAGTCATCAGCCAACTTTCCACTAATGTCCAGATAGGAAATGCTTTTTGGCCATCGGGTCTCTGTCAGAACTATTCAACCGGGCTGTTGTAGTGTGAAAGCAGCCATAGACAATATGGAAACTAATGAGCATGGCTGTGTTCCAGAGCAACTTTATTTACAAAAATAGGCCATGGCCTGTGGCTGTAGCTTGCCCACGCTGGATATCAAAGCTTTATACAGACCATTGTTTTGTGGGATCCTCACAGCAACCTTGTTATTATTCATACCGTTCCCTTTAAATTATTAATGTATTATTATTGTTGATGATGTTATCATCCTCATCATTTTACAAAGGGGGAATCAAAGGCTTGGCAAGGTTAAGGATTCAACTGCAGTCAACTCAGGAACTAGAACTCAGATCCAGCTTTACTCACTCCCAACGCCGTCTCCCCGTCTACCACCCTGGGTTGTGAGAAGGCAGGAGAGTCCACCTTGGTCAAAGAGGTCTTTTTCCCACCCCATTGCAAGACGACAGGCCAAGTTCACTTACCTTTCCCAGGCTCCAGGGGTCATTCCTGTCATTCTCCTCTCAGGGAACATTCTCCCATTCCTTCCTGTCTTCCCCATTTACTGTGGCCCACGAATACCTCTCCTGCCTGGAGCCCCCAACGTGCTTACACCCAGCAGTCTTGTGTGACTGAGACTAGCATCTGCTGGGAAATGGACTCCCCGTGGGCAATGACTTCAGTGGAGTCTGCTAGGTGTCCGCCAAAACCCCTTTTCCTGGTCTCCCAAGGTCACACAGCTGCCCAGCTAAGCTTCATTCACTCCCCAGCCTTACTCACGGTTAAGAATGGCTGGGTAATTAAGTTCTTGCCAGTGGAAGTGATGTGTGAAACTTCAGGCAAGGCCTTGAGTCAGTGGGCCTGCCTCTTCCCTGCTCTTCCTTCCTCTCACTGGCTGGGTCTTGCCATGACCTTGGCATGATGATGATGATGTGCTGGGAGATGATAGAAACACCACTAGGAAGTGCCAGGGTCCCTCAGTGATCACATGGAGCAGAAAGCTACCTACTGACCTGGAATTCTTCTAGGTCACTTCATATGCTTATGTGAAAGAGAAGTAATCTTTGTTCTTTAAGCCACTGACTTTTCTTGGGGGTGGGGGGTGGTAATCTGTTTGCCAGAGTCAGCCCTGCATTGACACAACCCTGAGAGTGAAAGCTTCCTTACATTTTGGGCCCTGGGTACCCCACTTGCCTCACCATAGTCCTGGTCCGGCTCAGTACCCATGTATCCCAGGAATGAATCATTCACATTAGCTTTACAATACTTTATCTCCCCTCAGCCCTGGCCCCGATTTGTTAGTGCAAGTCCTTTCATTGCAAGTCTCAGGAACCAACTCTGGCTAACTGTAGCAAAAAGGAGCTTACCGGCAGGCTAGTGGCTAATTCACAGAGGTGACAGGAAACTGGAGGATTAGGCTCAGAAAAGGACAGAGCCTGAAGATGCTTTGGGTGTTTAGGTAGCCAAAATGAATTAATCCCATCCTTTTCTTCCCTTATTTTGATCAGATCTTTCTTGATCCGAATCAAGATCCCTGGAGCAAGAGTCCAGTTGGCTGAGCTCAGGGAACATGCCCTCCCCTTTGCTCAGGAAGGCAGGCACCTTGATTGACAGCTCCATCAAGACTGCACATAAGGCAAGATTCCAGAGACCTCCACCCCTACTCCCAACTGCTACCCTTGGGCAACTGGAGCCAGGTGCCCTGTTTTCAGGCTGGGATCAAGTAGAAGTACCTGAAGCTGAACGTCATCATTATAAGAATCCAGCTCAGTGTCTGGCACGTGGTAGAGAACAATAGTGACAATCCCTAGGCCTTGTAATTATACAGAGCTCTTTGCTACGGTTGGGCTGCACCCCGCAGCCCTGCAAGCTTTGTAGCTGTCCAGACTTGAGACCGAAGAAAAAGACATCAACAGAGAGACAGCAACAGAGACATCAGTGGTTTATTGGATGGGGAGGTGGCTCTTACGCAGAGGGTTCTGGACCGATACCATGTGTGGCAGACGACGGACAAGACAAAGCAGCATTCCTCACTACCTGGGGGAGAAGGAAACTATTTATAGGGGAAATTGACATCAGGTGAGTTCATCAGTTACCAGGACTAATTAAGCCCTATAATTAAGAGAATTGGATAATCATGTGAATGACGCACAGCCTGGTCAAGCAGGGGATGTACAGAGAGCAAGAGAACAGCCATCCTGAATGGCCTGACCATCTAGTTACTAACCAGCTGTGCATTCTTGTGTACGTTACTAGATCTCGCTGGGCCTTGGTGTCCTCATCTGTAGAACGGGGATAACAGTATTGACCTTGATGGAGTGCAACGAGAATTAAATGAGATACAGTAAATGTCCAACACTTAGCATGGTGCAGTGCCTGGCACATAGTAAGTGCTCAACAAATTGTACGTAGTTTTAAAAATTATAGGAGGCCTTCTACAAGTATTTATTGCATTTTTTTAAGTTCCTCTAAAATGACATCTGAAACTGGAGCATATCAGAATACTTCTCCCAGTTCTCTAATCCTTTGACCTGCCACATTTGTGTAGTCTGTCGTCCCCTTTGTGCCTCTTTCCTCCTTACCCAGCCTACCACCTTACCCTGGGCTTCACTATAGTCCCTCCCTCATGTTCATTTTCAATTCCAGTGCTCCCTTCTCTCCCCATCTACTCACATGGAGAATCCCAACTCTGTTCAAACTTAACTCATCACCCAGTCCACACTTGTGCCCAGCAATTGACTGAGGCCAGAGGAAAACACAGACCCTCTCTGGCTCAAGTGGGTCCTCCCACCACAGGGCAATCCTTCGGCACCAAGTTCCCTGGCCAATTCACTCTTGCTCACCCAGAGTCTATCTCGAATCTCCTCTCTTCTACCTTCAACTCCTTATTCTTAGTTGATGAACTTCATTTCTGACAAAAAAAAAATGAGAGAGCGGGGGAGAGAGAGGGAAAGGAAGGAAGGAAGGAAGGAAGGAAGGAAGGAAGGAAGGAAGGAAGGAAGGAAGGAAGGAAGGAAGGAAGGAAGGAAGGAAGGAAGGAAGAAGAAGAAAACAATTTCATCTTCTCATTGCAGATCCACCAATCTACCTGAATCAGTGCCTCCCCTTCTGTTATAAACACATCTCTAATCCTCCGTCAGGGCAATCCTGCAGGCGCAGGTGTATTTCGTCTCCTCTCACCTACTCAGAAATTTTGCTTCTGCAATTCTCCCCGCTCCCCTGCAAATCTACGCTTTGGTTATTCTCATCAGCATCCACCTATGCTGTAATATGGTCCATCTGCTGAGGGCCTTAAAAGACAAAATCTTCCCCACTGTCTACAAGACCTTAGATGATCTGTCACTTGACGACTTCCCACTCTCCCCCTAGCTTACTCTACTTGAGTCTTACAGGTCTAATTTCCCATTCGTTGAACACCGTTTCTTCCTACCTCTGTGCCCTTGCATTTGCTGTTCCCTCTCCTGGAATTCTCTTCCCCTGATCAACACGTGGCTTACTTCTTCATTTTATTCAGTCATAATACTCCTTGGGCAAGTCTTCCCTGACCACCTACCTTCTCTAATCCAGCCCCTCCAATCCCACTCTATTCTTTAACCAGCTTTAATCACCTTCACAGCACTTGACCTCATATTCCTGTTCTGTTTTCTGACTTTCACATTACTTGACTGAGGTTTAGAGATTCAAAGAAACTTGACGCACAGCCTGTTTGGTACCCAGGTCAGTCTGACTTAAAGTACATGACCTTCTCTTTATACTACCCACTGAAAACAATAAACCTGGGCATTTCACTTTTTTTTTTCAAACATTTGTTAAGCCTGGATACATATGAGACTTTGTCTCAAGATCTTTACATGATTTATCTCACTTGATCTGCATTTTCCAATGAAGTACATACTCTCATTACCTTACTATGCAAATGAGGAAACTGAGGCACAGAGAGGTTTAGACATTTGCCTGGGGTTATTTGGTGGAGTGGTGAAGCCGGTATTCAAATCCAGTTGGGTCTAATTTCAAGGCCTGGGTCTTTTCTGCAACACTGTGCTTTCTCCCTTAAGACAATTCTCTGCCTCAGACGGAAAGAGAAGAAAAATGACTAAAACAGGCGAATAAAGCATCATTAAGAAAATTCATGGTGACTTGGTTCATTAAGTGGGAAGCAAAGGGCAGGAGGCAGACAGCCAGTCTAGCTTTGGCTCTCGCAGGTTGGGGGTTCACATAACTCATGATAACTCAATTTGCGAAGATCTTTCTTCCAGGAACTGGGGCTTATCTTGTATCTGTGTGAGTGGAAGCGGAGCAGGGGGTGGGACGCCGAGACCTTGGTGAGCAGTCATTGTCAGCCCCAGCAGGGACGTACTCCAGACGCTTGCGTGAGACTGGCGCCCTCTGCTGGCAGAGGAAATCATCCTTCAACATCTATAGCTCCGTTGGAGGGCGCGCAGGAGGGCATCAGGGGAACGAATTCTATGAGAATTGCAAAATGTCTAGCACACCCAGTAAATAAAAATAATGGCTACCACTTACCAATATAACATTAGGGTTGGGACAGGCGCTGTTTTAAGGATTTTACATTAAATTTATTTACTCCTAGGGACTTTTACATACTGCATCTAATTGAACCTTCACCCCAACCCTCTGAAGTCAGAATTAGTATTATTATTACTCCCATTTTTCACAAGAGGAAACTGAAGCACAGAAATGTTAAGTCATTTGCTATATGGTTATTAAGTGGCAGATCTGGGACTTGAACAAGTGGGCTCTAACCTTGGCATCCATGCTCTGGAACCCACTAAATGGCCATTTCTTAATGTCCGGAGCGCCCCCTGGCTAGTCTCCTTTAATAGCTTCGCTAAGAGCCGACGCACAGTAATGGTCCAGTAATTTCTTAGACAATGTAAGCATGCTAGGGTTTGGTGGTGAGGCTGCTGCTTTCTGTACTCAAGCGGGAGGGAGTGGGGTGGGGCGGGGGGAGGTTGTAGATTCCTCTGGGCGACTGATCTTACAGCCCACTGCTTCCGTCTGAAACGGAGATAAGCCCCCAGCCAGCGCTAAGCTTGGCCCCCTGGATCTGCTTCTCCAGCAGGAAGATTTTAGTTACAACAGAAGTAGAGAATCCTAAATAATAATGTAAAATATTTAGCAACCAGTGAGGCATGAACACTGACAGATCCGAACAGACAGCTCCTGGAGAAGATTCCTAGAGGATTTCTCTGCCCCTTCCCCCACCCCATATGGCCATATGCTTTAACCCTTTAGTTACTAGAATGTAGGAAGGGGAAGGGGTTAGCGGTGGAGGGAGAGGTCAGGGCTGCTGGGGAAGAGGGGAGAACACTCAGGGGCTTGAGGCATCTACTATTTACCAAAGAATGTAGGGGCATTTCACTACATTAACGATTGGTATGGCTATGCAGGCTGAATATTGCCATCTTTACTGTGGGTCCTTAGGCAATTTGCTCGACCTCTCTGATGGTCTCCTCATCTGTAGAATAGGAATAATAATGGAAACTGATTCATGGGGCTAGTGAGGGAGTTATATCAGGTAAAACCAAGTAAAGGACCTGCTTCTAGCTCAGAGTAGGCATTCAGTCAATGAAGGTTGTTATTAATGGCCAAACAGGTGTGTGTGTGTGTGTGTGTGTGTGGCTGTTGGGGTGGGGAGAGTGAGGTACCCTTGCTGACCTAGGGCTCCTTTGTCTCACCATCCCTTGACTTCATTCCTCTAATTATAAGCCGGGCCCTAGAGATCAGAGCCTGGGTTGTTGGGGGTTCCTGTATCAGTAGATGCTTCCTTTGCTCCCTTTGCTTCCTTTGTGGCGAGCAAAACAAATGTGGTCCCTGCCCTCAGAGCATTCACAGCCCCACAGGGGAGATAGACAGCAACAGACAAGCAACTAACTAATTACTGAACGAACTAAATAAAGTGTGCTATTATAAATTGGGATAAATGTTATGGGAGAATGATGAGGCTCATTTCCCCACATTTCAGCAACTAAAGCAAGAGGACTGCACAGTCATGGAGGTCCTCTCTGAGGAGGTGATGATTATATTGAGACTTGATGGACTAATAGGAGTTTTCCAGGTGAAGGGTGAAGGGGAGAGTATTCCAGGCAGGAGGGACAACAATGTGGGAAGACCAGGAGATAGGAGAGATCCTGACTTGAACTGGGTCATGAGATCATAAAACAAAGGGAAGAGAAGGGCAGGAGAAGCCAGCTAATGCAGACCTTGTCAGTGCTACTGTGAAGAGTTTCAGTTTTGTTCTATGGGCAGCAGAAATCCACGAGAGGGTTGTAAGCAGGGGAATGATACATTCTGATGTCAGTTTTGCAAAAAGACCTCTTGGGTGCGATGTTCAGATTGTGTTGAGAATGGCTGGTAGGATTCAAAATGGAAACTGGAGGACCAAATGGGGTGCGAACAATAAAAAGCTTGCACACTCCTAGGAAAAGACTGATTTTTCTACAGCCCTAGTAATAAATAACCACGAGAACTGCTCTTAAACCTGTCCAACAGGGCAACTCACCTCACTCATCCTGTGTCTGAAACCAGCCAATCAGTGACAGTCTGTGCTTTGAAAACCAGCCAACCTGCAGCGGATTCACAGCAATGAACAAGCCTTTAAGGCTGCTATCAACCCACTCCTGCTTTTGGAACCAACCAGATCCCCAAACACACGTTTCCCAAAACCTATGTAAGATTAACCATTTGCTTTGCTCATGAGACTATGCAGACCAGCCAGGCGCTTCTGTACATAAGGAAGCAATAGATCCAGCTGGTGGCGATACTGAGCTGTGGTCTCGGCGTCCAACAGAGCTCTTTACAGCCCACCAGGCTATGCAAGACAACGGCTTGGTCTTCTGTCACTGCTGAGGCTGTCCTGCTGGGGTTTGCACTGCCGGCCCTTGCTGGTCCAGGCTTCAATGGCTGACCAACCCTCTTTTGAAGTTCATCCTCTTCCTTTGGAGATTCGACGTCCTCATTTAAGTGTACAGTCACATCTTGGCGTGGGGGCTGGTCCACCCCTTCCAGGGGACATGTGGGTCAGGGTCTAGTCAGGAGTTAGAAACCACATCGGTTATTTGAAAGAGAGAAATCGATACAAAGAATTATTAACAAGGGATAAAGTTGTTAAGTAAGTACCTTAAAAAAGGATTAAAAGAACTCTTAAGTTCTCGCAGAGGTCGTGACTGTAGGAAGCATCTACCATCTCTAACGCTCAAGAACAAAGGAAAGACATTGGCATTATTAAAACTTAGAGGTGGTTTCTGAAGCCTCTGAGGAGGGGTCCCTGGCCAGCTTGTGCTAGTGTTCTGAGCTCAGAGGGTGGGATGCAGACCTTTGAGGAGCAGGTGCTGGTGTCTGCAGGGGCATAAGAAGACTTCTGCAAGTGTTGAAAAAATTGCATACTGGATTCATCGGGGGTGATGGGAAGAAACCACTGCCAAAGTGCATGTGTGATGCTGGGTGATGCTTGTAGGAATTCCACAGGAGAGAAACGGGAAGGAGCAAGTCCTTTTTCTCTTCCAGGCTTGCAGCTTCCGGCCTTAGCAGAGACTAGAAAGGACAGCTGGCAAAGCCGTAGTGCGGTTCTCGGAATCCCAGCGCCAGCATCACAAAGCACAATGTGGAAAGGTGGGTCTGGAGCTGAGAGACAATAGCTTAATGACCGCATGGGTGACATTCTCTGTTTCCATCCCATGTTTGGTTTGTCTTATCATTTATCAGAGGGCAGTCTTGCTTCTAAGATTTGGGGAAGTCACCTCATTGTTACCTGTGTACTTCTCTCAGGTGGCTCCCTCCCTGGTGCTGGGGACAGGGGCACACACAATCAGCTGATTCCCAGCACAGTGTGATGCCTTCAGTGAATGAAGGGACCCAGGAAGTGCTAGAATGAGATGAGAGTTCAGCCCAAACGATTCTAATCCCTGGACGTGGCCACGGTGCATTGGCATTGGCATTGGCATCGAAGGCTGAGTGATGAGTGGCATTCCAACAGAACTGACAAAAGCCCCACTTTCCAGAAGAAATGGAGGTTCAGAGAATCCGTGTTTTGAGTCAGAAAGAACTCCATCTGTCTGACTGCCAAGCCCAGGCTCCTAAACCACTGCCTTGTGACTAGAGCTTGTAATTACTTCAGGTTTATCATTCTATAAAACGGGGATAATCATGTCTGCCTATTGGGGTGGTGGGGAAGGTTAACCAGCTTCATCTATTAAATAAAAACATAGAGCCATTTTGAGAGACAGATGCTGGACACATTTCCACTCCTACTCACTAGCCTGGCAATTTGTAGTTCAAGTTCGTGCCTCAGCGAAGTTATAAAGCGTCCGTGTCGTGGATCTGGGGGTGGGAGAGGTGGCGGTGTTCTTACGTGGTTGAAACTGAGAATGTAAAATCCTTGAATGTCATTGTCTCAGCAAATACTAATAATAGGGATCATAATAATCATCGTGATGTGCTCCCATTTAATGAGTGCCTACTATGTCTGTGCCAGGTACTTTGCATTTATTATTTTGCTCTGTCTATTCATCAAGGAGGTATTTAGCTCACTGCAAGCCAGGCATCATGCTATATTAACTCTAATCATCACAATGAAACTGAGTGGTACGTATTATTACTCCTGTTTAACAGATGATGAAACTGAGTTAAGAGAGCAAATAAAATCAGACCATAGGATAAGTATCATTAATATCTCAAATACATGTAAGAGCCTATTACATCAACGTTTTTAAAAAGCATCCCCAAAGTTTTGTAAATGAAAAAGTTTGACTCCTTTTCTCCCTTTTTCAGTTTTATTAGGTAGAATTATTACAGGTCGACTGCACATACACACTATATTGCATGTAAATACATATATACAGTATACTGCACCTTTTTTTAGTTTACATATATGTACTGATTATGGTTTCTAAGAACAGATTAGAGTTTTAGCTTTTTAAACTTACATAGTTATCAAAGGAATAAAGACAACTGCAAAGAATCAACAGAATGCAGTAACCCAATCATAAAGGACAGTCAAATGACTCTTCTAAAAATAATAATTCTTTTTAAAATAAAAACCTCAATGGATGAGTGGAATAGCAAAATGGATTGAAGAGTTAGTGAACCAGAAGCTTAAGCTAAGGAACTCTTCAGAATGCAGTGCAAACGAAGAAATAGATGGGAAGTGTGAGGACAGATGCACAAGCTCACTGTCTGCTTAACACGAGTTACAGGACAGAGAAGAAAACAGAGGAAGGAGAGAACCCCTGAAGCAGGGTGATAATTCAAGACATTTTCTGACAATTTAAATGCATGAGCTCTAATATTGAGAGGACCTAGTTACAGGTCCTCTGTAATTACAGGAAGATTGTCAAAAGACCTACATCTAAGTATATCACGATGAAATTTCAGGACACTGAAGATAAAAAGGAAGTGAAAAAATTATCTAGGGTGGAATGAGAACAGGATGAACATCAGCCCTCTCACTGGCAATTTGTGAGCAAGAAAACAGCGGCATGATATCCTCAAAGTCCTCTGGTGAAATACTTGTGAATTTAGGAGTCTGTACCCAACCAAGGTATCAAGCAAACATGAGGGCATCGTAAAGACATTTTAAGACACAAAGGGAATAAAAAAAGTTTACAACTCACTGTCCATGCGGAACAGCATTTCTCAACAGGGTCCTGTTAGCATCGTAAGACGAAGCCACACACTGCAGGTTGCTTAGTGTCCTTCACTGCCACCCGCTCACTGCCAATAGCATTCCTCCTCAGTCACTGTGACAATATAAAACACCCCGACTTTGGAAGGGGTGCGGTATAGCCTCTGGTTGGAGAACCCATCAGTGTAGAAGATATACTCCAACAAAGACAAAATGAATCCGAGAAGAAAACATGTGATATAAGAAGCATGGCTAAGCAAGGAAACCAGGAAAGTTTAAGTCTAAAAAATATCTTTACTTATAATAATTAACTAAAATCTGAGATGATAACATGGGATGGAGAGGTATGAAGTCTGAAAAGGAGGTAAAGGAGAGAAGTAAAAGCATGCTAAGATTCTCATTTTATTTAGTAGAAAGACATAGATATTAATTAACTCTAGATGTTAATTAAGAATATGCTTAACCATGTGTGTCAAAGATATAAAGATAAGAGAAACAGAATATGTATTTCCCAAGTATTGAGAAGAAAAATTAATTGAGAACAAATAAAGTGCTATCAACTAACCAAAAAGCAGGGATGAAACAGAATCATGAAAACAGCATGTGCAATAGAAAACCCACAGTAAATTGGTCAAAAATGTGCAAATATGTCAATAACCATAATAAACGTAAATATATTAAATTCACTGTTAAAAGCCAAAGATTCTTGAACTGCATTTAAAAAGTCAAACTGTATGATATTTCATAAGAGACAACAAAACAAGGTAATACAGACAGATTGAAAAATACTGAGATAGAAAAATGTATACCAGGCAAATGCCAGCAAAGGGGAAGCCAGTGGTACATCAATCTTGGCATTAGGCAAAATGGATTTCAGGGCAAAAATAATCAGTATGACTTGCAAAGACAAAAATAGATATTGATGAAATATTCAATCGACCAATAAGTTTAGCCTTTGTGCTTGTATGTGCCTAGTAACATAGAATTGAGATACATAATATTAAAACTGATAGAATTACAAGGGAAAAAAACCCAACAAATCCACAGCTTTGTGAGAAACTTTAATTTACCTGCTATAAATCTACAGAATGAGTAGTCAAAAAATCAAACAAGGAAGATAGAGGACTTGAATACCAGGATTAACAAGATTTAGAGAACGCATTTATCTGGAGATACATATTTTCCCTTTCCAAACACATGCGATAGCTTTTATAAAAATTGTCCATGTTTGAAATCATTGTTTTTTCTTTAACCCTCCTTCTCACTTTTCTCGTATTCTTATATTTTTCCTTCATCCTTTCCTGTTTTTCTCTCTATTGGTTCCACCTGCTTTTCCTCCTGTCAGGTAACCTTGCTCGCAGAATGATTATATCCTTCTATATCTTTCTTCATGTGCATGAAATCAGATGCAAATGTATATACCAATATAGATTTCTCTCCTACCTCTTACAAAAATAGAACCATAGTTTGTAGTGTTTTTCTGCATCTTGCAGAGATGGAAGATGGAAGTCCCCTCATGTCAGTAGACAGAGGTTTAAGCAATTCTTTTTTAATGGCTGTGCAACATGTCATGATATAAATGTGCCGCAGCATATGCAACTATTCCTCTACCTGTGAGTACACACTTCTTTTTTAGGGTTTCATTGCAGTCATGTTCATTGTTGACGGGAACATCCACAGTCACGTATATTCTGGTGCTTTTGTTTCAATGGGATGGATTCCCAGGCATGGGATTGCTGGGTCAAAGAAAATGTGGAGTTGTTTCGTTTTGATATATGTTGCCAGATGGCTCTGCAACAAGGTCAGCGCTGCTGGGATGTGGTGAAGAGTCCCTTCCCAGCCTGTAGAAGGTGTTATCACGCTCTCAGTTTGCTAATCTGATGTGAGCCAAGTGATATCTCATTGCTATTTCATTTGCATTTCCCTGACTCCTAGGGAAGCAGAACATCTTTTTAGGTTTATTCACCATTTGGATTTGTTCTATGAATAGTCTAGGGATAGCGTCTGGCCGTTTGTATTCTGATACTAATTTGCAAACACTCTTTGTTTGTATGTATGTATGTATGTATGTATGTATGTATGTATGTATGTATGTATGTATGTGTGTACCTATCTAGCTAGCTAGCGATTAACCCTTTATCTGCCACCTGCATTGCAGATGGATAGCAAGATCTGATTGAGTGCTAAATAGGTACCGTGTTACAGGTTTTCGTCTAAGATTTTAACGGTTTTTATTTTTTAGACTTAAGTCTTTAATTCACCTGGAATTTATTTTTGTTTAAATTATATGAAATAGTGTTCTGATTTTATTTCTTCTGTCTCTACACTAACCATTATAGGATCCACTGTCCACGTAGGCAGTTGTGTATTTGAAATGGGACTGGTCTGAATTGAAATGGGCTGCAAGTTTAAAATATACACCAGATTTCCAAGACTTAATGACGAAAAGAATGTAAAATGTCTCATTAATAACTTTTATATTGATTACATGTTGAGGTCATAATATTTTGGATATATTGTATTACCTAAAATATTAAAATTTATTTCATATATTTCTTTTTTTACTCTTTTTAACATGGCTCAGAGAAAAATGTTAATTACATACACAGCTTACATTATATTCCTATTTCATAGCACTATTCCAGATTATTGGTCGTGCCAGAACTATTTTTTAAACGTTTTTGTTCTTTTTCACTTATCTTTTATCGGCCTCACGAGAGGTATATCTATTTTATAGCTGATCGTAGACATCTGTCTGATTCATCACTTCCCATCATGTCTTGACTAGCCCTTTTACATTTGGAGAAATTATTCATCAGAACTCAAATTCCCAGCCTCCCTTAACATTAGGATGTGTGTATTTGACCTTCGTGGGATGAATGGGGAATCAAGTTCTACATGGAGTTTCCACTTCCCTGGGTCCAGGTCGCACAGGCAGTGAGTTTTGATGGTGGCAGCCTCAACAGTGGTTTCAAGGTCAAGGTCATGGCATTGGGGGGTGGTGACAGCAGCGGCAGCATCTTCATCTGTCAGCATTGGGTGTGGTTCCAGGCACTGCTTACCCTTGAGCCTGGCTTTTCAACCCTCACAACGATACTGTGAGCTGCTCAGTATCTCTTCAGAAAACTTGCTGGCTGTGTAATCATCAGAATCAACTTCTATTGCAACGTAGAACTCAATATAGAATCCCGACTGGCTGACTGGGGTGTTTTTCCTCAAAGAAAAGGATTAGGGATTTAGTTTTTCTTACTGTTTTTAAAAAATACCTTCTATCTTAATGAGTTCTCTCTTCTTACCTTTTTTTCCCCTAACTTATTTTCTTGTTCTTTTTCTATTTCTCAAGGAGACCATTGTCCTAGACTGGCTTCTCCAGAAAACAGAGCCTGTGTCAAAAGTCTACATGCTAACGCTTCACTGGGTTTCTGAAGCAACAGGAAAAGTGACACAGGGAGGAGGGAGGAGAGCAAAGGTAACTCCGTGCATTACTGAGAGGCTCACAGTTTTTGTAACCAGTGCAGCTAATTGCTCCAGCTCACAGTACATCTTCAGAGACGTTGTAGGAACTACTCTGTCTTGGAGCATCCCTCAGGAGGAGAAGGTGACAAGAATTTATCCATTGGGTCCTTCCTGTCCCCCATCTCCTGTGGTTCAAAGTCTGTCCCACAAGGCATTAACCTGACACATCCAGGTAGTATTACCTGGGCTCTGCAGAAGCCAGAGCCTCCTGGACCAATCTGACCACCGCATACAGTGGTCTGTCTCTCTCTTCCTTTCTGTCCACCAGCTGGAGCTCTGCTGACCTAGAAGGACAAAGACTGCTGGGCTGCCCATGACTCAAGAGTGTGACCCTGCCGTCGATCCCCAGCAGCTGAGCACACACCCCAGGGAGCCGGCAAAGGAAAACACCAACATCCCTACAGGGTCCTAAAACAAGAAAGAAAGGGAACAGGCATAGCACAAAGAACAGCAAATACAAAGTAGAGGAGAAGGAAGACAATCTGAACAGAAACTGATGATGAAAATAACACCCCAAGGAGCCACAAATACAGTGTGATGCACTCACACACACACACATCCATGTTCTGGAAGGAAGGGGAAATCTCATATTCAGACTAAAAATCTCAGGAGATTAATCAAAAGAGAGGATGGTTACAGTTGAAACCTGACCTGGAATACCAAATGGAGAAATAAAACACAAGTCAAAAATTCAAAAGATAGAAACGATGAGGGGAAATAAAAGAGGTTTAGGGGAAAGATGTGAGCAACCAAATATTTGTATGTTTGAATTATTCAATATTGGAATTACTGGAGAAAGGGAAATTCATAAAATGGAGGAAGTGGAAGACAGGCAATAACAAAACAAAACAATGGAGGAAATCTTCCCTGAAATTTTTCCAATAAAGACTTGACCAAGATTTGAAGGGTTCACTGACTTCCAAACAGAGCTTACAAAAAATAATACTCACCTTTAGGCATGGACTGGAAAAATGAATTCCAAGTATAAATATAAAGCTTACCAGCCTCCAGAGAAGGGAAAGAAGTAACTTACAAAGAAAATCAATCAGGTTGTCATTGGACTTCTCATTTGCAATACTGGAAGCAAACAATGGTGTGATAATATCTACAGACTCCTGAGGGGAAAAAAGGAGTCTTAAGGGAAAGACTAATAATAGCATGGGACTTCAAGTTACTGCAGGATCTCAGCCTGGCGTTGGGGAGGGGCAGGTGGCGATGGAGAGTAAAAGCATTTAAATCTCTTTGTGGGGTGGGGAGCATGGAGATGTGAAAGTATTATAATGGGTCATCTTTTTTTTTTTTTTTTTTTGGAGTGGGCAGAGGTAATTAGGTCTGTTTGTTTGTTTGTTTGTTTAATGGAAGTACTGGGGATTGAACCCAGACCTCGTGCTTACTAAGCAGGCACTCTACCACTGAGCTATATCCCTTCGCCCTGTGTCATCTTAACATGGAGAAATGAATGGTATTTTTCATATAATGGAAGATTATATCATTACGATCATGTATTCTTTCTGAAGACCAACAAGAAAGGGTCATCGCTCTAGAACACCAAAATCTAAAAGAACAACAGGTAATAAATGGCTGTGTTCTCAAGCCAGCAAAAACAGGAAAAAGGAAAGAAATAGCCAAGTAAAATAAGTAGTAAGCCCAAATTAACGTGGAAGGAATAAAATAAATGTATTCATTTTTACCCTAATCTCAAATGGGCTGAATTGTCCTATTAAAACCCAGAGTGCGCTAAATAAGGATTAGAGAACAAAACCCAGGTACACGCTATTGTCAGGAACACTCTATCAGCCAAAAGTGAGCATAAGGGAAACCTGAATGACCGTGGTTCACTAAACATATGAGAAATTTGTTTTTCCCCTGTGAACAAGAGGTAGGTAGGGAGGTGGTGCAGAGCTGGGGGGGCTGCTCAGAAATGCTCTCCTCTCTTCTGTCCATTCTAGATTCCTCTCACCCTTGGCCTCTCTGCTGGAATTGGTGGCTTACTGGTGGCATGACCCCCAATCCTCATTCCTAAGGGACCCGAGGCCTTCCGGGTCACTATGCCATTGTCAGCGTGAGGCCATGATGGATGTTCATGTCCATTTGCCATCAAAATTGGGCAACTCCCCCATACACCAAGCTCAGGCTTCTTCCTCCTCTGTCATAAGGGACCCACCTCCCACCCCATTCAGCCATAGGTTTAAGCCAGGGGACAAGCAACAGGCAGCTGAAGTGAGGGTCAGGGTGGCTTACTCATGTAGCTTCCTTGTGCCTCGGGCCCTCCTCTGTTCAATCTTGTATGTACCACTTCCATCCCAGTGTGTTGCCGGGCCCACAGGATCTTACGACTTGGTTGATCGGACCGAATCCAAGTCATTTCGGGTGTTCTGGCTGCATGGACATTTGCTCTTCCGTGATCAGCTGCTCCATCCCTACTTGGGCCAAGCAGCATGCCAGGAGCTATTTATTGAAAGGTGTGTAATTCCTTGCTACAGACGGCATGGCCTGGCTCCAGAACCCCAGGGGCCTAGGCTGTGATTTCCCCACTGAAACTTGCCGTAAACTCCACTCACTGTCTTTTCCCACCACCGGTATCTGCAATCCCCAGGGCCTGATAGGTCCTATGGTTCAAGCTTTAGGGCCACCTACATTGCAGCTTGGAGCCCGTACAGAGCTCTTTCCGGCTCTGGGCCCCTCTCAAAGATGGCAGCCTTTCATTGCACCCAGTATTTGGATCAGTGTAGTATTCCCAGGTTTGGAATATTCTGCCTCCAAAACCCAAAGAAGGCTCCCAGCATGATGCCTACTTCTTTGTGGAGGGAAATGAAAGATGCAATAGTCTTTCTCATACTCTGGAGGGGTGTTCCAGCATGCTTCAGAACACTGGAACCCTAAAAATTTTACATATTTGGCAGGTCCTGCATCTTTTTCTTTTTTCAGAGTAACTTTAAAATTTTTTTATTTTATTGAGTTACAGTCAGTTTTCAATGTTGCGTCAAATTTCCAGCGCAGAGCACAATTTTTGTTATACATGAACGTACGTATATTCATTGTCACATTCTTTTTCACCGTGAGCTACCACAAGATCTTCTATCTATTTTCCTGTGCTATACAGTATAATCTTGTTTATCTATTCTATATATACCTGTCAGTATCTACAAATTTTGAACTCCCAGTCTGTCCCTTCCCACCCTCCTCCCCTTTGGTAACCACAAGTTTGTATTCTATGTCTATGAGTCTGTTTCTGTTTTGTATTTATGTTCATTTGTCTTTTTCTTTTCTTTATTTTTAGATTCCACATATGAGCGATCTCATATGGTATTTTTCTTTCTCTTTCTGCCTTACTTCACTTAGAATGACATTCTCCAGGGACATCCATGTTGCTGCAAATGGCGTTATGTTGTTTTTTATGGCTGAATAGTATTCCATTGTATAAATATACCACATCTTCTTTATCCAGTCATCTGTCAATGGACATTTAGGCTGTTTCTATGTCTTGGCTATTGTAAATAGTGCTACTATGAATACTGGGGTACAGGTGTCTTTTTGAAGTAGGGCTCCTTTTGGATATATGCCCAGCAGCGGGATTCCCGGGTCATATGGGAAGTCTACTCCTAGACTTTTGAGGAATCTCCATACTGTTAGGTCCTGCATATTTGAAGAGTTTATCTCACACTGTCTGGAGTGCTTGTGCGTTCCTAAGACCTCCACATTCTAGCCACTTCACCCAGTCCAATTAGCATATGGCATCAACTGAGGGACCAGTGTGATGTTCTGTGGATATGCAGCTGGTCCAGGACTCTTCAGGCTACATCACAAAAGACAGCTACTATTTACAACAGCCAAAACATGGAGACAACCTAAATGTCCATTGACAGATGACTGGATAAAGAAGCTGGGGTGTATTTATATAATGGAATACTACTTGGCCATAAAAAAGAATAAAACAATGCCATTTGCAGCAATGTGGATGGACCTAGAGATCATCATTCTAAATGAAGTGAGCCAGGAAAAGAAAAATACCATATGATATCACTAATATGTGGAATCTAAAAAGAAAGACACAAGTGAATTTACTTCCAAAATAGAAACAGACTCACAGACATAGAAAACAAACTTATGGTTACAGAGGGGGAAGGGAGTAGGAAGGGAAAAAAATGGGTGTTCGAGATTTGCAGTTACGAACTACCATATATAAAACAGATAAACAACAAGTTTAAACTGTATAGCACAGGCAACTACATTAAATGTCTTGTAGTAACCTATAATGAAAAAATATGAAAAGGAATATGTGTATATACATATGACAGACATTGTGCTGTACACCAGAAATTGACACAATATTGTAAACAGACGGTACTTCAATTTAAAAAAAAAACAAAAGAGCTGAAGAGCCAACATACCCAGCTCAAGACTACGTGCATACTGTTCCCCCTCCACCTGCATATGAACTGCCTCTGATCCTTTTTTTGATAGCGACAGAAAAGAACACATTCACCAGATCAGTGGCTGCAAGACACGTATGAGACTGTGCTCTGGGGAAAACCCACATCTGGCACAGCAGCTGCACGGAGGCTGCTGTTGGGCTGAGGTCGCGTAGTCCATTGTCATCCTCCAGGATATGCCTGGCTTTTGCAGCGGCCAGACTGATGAATTAAACATGACGTAATGGGACTACCGCCTCCGCATCACTTGGGTTTTTAAGGGTGGCACAAGTGTCTGCCATTCCTCCAGGGATGTGATATTGGTTTGATTTACTCTCTTGGCTGAGTGAAGGAGGGGGCTGTTTCAGAAGTTCCCACTGGCCCTCCTCACTACAAAAGCCCTTACCCCATAGGCCAGCGGGTCAGTGTGGGAGTTGGGCCAGTTACCTCTAAGTCTATTCCAGGTGGGGCTGGGGAATGACCACAGGGTTAGCCAGCGGGCTTAGTGGACTCACTGCCATCCAGACTTGGGCCAGGATTTTATTTATTTCCTGCCCCCTATATGCCCTCAGTTTAACAAGGAGGCCATGATGATGCTTCTGGTCTCTGGGTATCAGTGACAACTCAGACCCCATGCCAGTAGCTCTTATAATGTTTGCATGTCCACCTTTCCTTCTTGGCATATGGTTATCTGTCATGGCCTTGCAGAGTCCTTCAAGGGGTCCTGCCTCCCCTTCACTCAATGTGTTTGGAATCCTAAAACTGGCTCAGGTCTGGAAACTGAGTGAGGGAGTGTGATTTTTTGAGGACTGGCCTACCACCTGATCAGGAAAGCTAAATTATGAAAAATAAGTTTCTTAGCACAGAAGAGACATAGCGTCACAGATTCCTATGTGCAATAGGCATAGGAAAAGGACGAGGAGGAAACAGAGTAAACTTTTAGCCATACCTACCGCTCAGTGGTGGTACTGTGGATGGTTTTAATTTTCTTCTTTGTGCTTTTCTGTGTATTTCATATTTTTGTACCACAGCAGATGTACTCCGCCTTGCCAGAGATCACATGTGGGTATGTGTGTTTTCTCTGCTCTAGGGAGAGGCTGCAAAAAATCGTCTCGGTGTAGCTGTTAAGTGGTTGGCAGCTCTCTATTCTCCAAAGGCTGGGTGTGGGCATGTGGCATCACTGAAGAAGTCTCCCGAGGAAAGACTCCTTTTGAATCATTGAAGGTGGCCTCTCCCAGAGGAGGGGGGAAGGGGCCACACTGTCTGGGGAAAGGGGCTTTAACCAGCCTCTTTGTCCTAAAGGGGAACATAAACTTGCCATACAAGACAGTAATTTTACTCCTAGGTATTTACTCAACAGAAATGAACACCTATGTCTACATCAAGACTTGTACATGAAGCCTCATAGCAGCTTTGTTCAGTTTGTATAGCCTCAAACTGGACACAACCCAAATATCCATTAACAAGTGAATGAATCAACAAATTGTGGTATAACCTTACAATGGACTACTACTCAGCCATAAAAAAGAATGGACCATCAGTGCACCCAACATGGATGAACCTCAAAATAATGATGTTAAGTGAAAAAAGTCAGAAAAGAGAGTGCATAGTGTTTGATTCCATCTATATAAGACTCCCTAAAAATGCAAAGTAATCTGTAGTGACACAAAGCAGATCAGAGATTGCTTGGGGATGTAGGGGTGGGAAATGGGAGGGAGGGAGCATGAAGGTGTATGGGAAAGTTGTGGGGATGATTAGAAAAAAATTTAAGTTTCACGGGGGTAAGGGGACATTCTGAGCAATGACAAGACCTCCAGTGAGGAACTATTGAGGCTGGATGGCATCATGGAATTCCCCAAATTCCAGGAGAAGGAACTGTCCTACGTATCCCTAACTTCAGGTGTGGGGCAATGATGGCATCTTCTCTTGGTTCATCTCCTCTTTTTTCCAGTGTTTCTCAACCTTTATTTTTTAAGTTATAGCTCCTCCAAAGAGACTTTTTAGGTATTTTTTCCTAATTGTCCTCCCCATAAAAATTTAATACCGCAGATATATTGCATATCTGTTTATGTACTATGGTCCTCTGAGGGCCACAAATCATTGTAATATCTAAGATTTTTTCAGGCTCCAAGAACCAATTTCCACCCCTTTGGGGGCAATATTGCCCCTGTTGAGAATGTATGCCTATTCCTTTAAGAAAAAAATTAAAGCAGGCAGGGAAAAAGCAGTATTACAATTTAAATGATCTGATTTGTTTCTTTGACAGAAATGCAGCAACACACATAACTGTGAAAAATGTCTCCCCAGCACTATGCATTAATGTGGGTTAATGAAAACGGGCGGCTGAAATGAGGAGAGGGGGGTTTGGAAGGCAGCCTGCTTTCAGCCAGAGCAGAGACGTGGTGGAGTCTTTCATGTGCGACTAGAGCCCTCTGCTGGCCATTTCGGGAACATACCCCAGTAAATTAAGCGTAGCCCACTCATTTACCTGCTGTTTTCCCAGCATTCATAGGCGTGGGTTTGATAACCAAGGCTCAGCAAGGCTTAATAACCAAGTCAGAACGGCACTGCGGTGGCAAAACTGGCATTCCAAGTCACGTTTGTCCAAATCCAAAGCCCATAATTTCCTCCTTATTTGAGGTTGAGGTCACTTATTCACCTGTAGCTGTTCAATTGCTCCAGCATCAATTGTTGAAAAGTCTATCCTTCCTTCATTGCATTTCTCCCGCGTCTTTGTAAAAATCAGTTGGGCATGTTTATGTGTGTCTATTTCTGGGTTCTCCATTATATTCCATTGACATATATGCCTATCCATCCACTGATACCACAGTCTTGATTATTGTAACTATATTGTAAATCTTTACATCAGTAGACAGATCTTTCCATTTTATTCTTATTTTCAAAAATTGTTTTAGCTACTATAGTTCCTTTCTCTTTCCATTTAAAGTTTAGAATAATCTTGCTTATATCTACAAAAACATTCTTGCTGGGATTTTGATAGGAACTGCATTAAATCTTTATATCAATACAGGGAGAATTGGCATCTTCTTTACTGTGCTGGGTTTTCCAATCCATGAACAAGGTCTGTTTACCCACTTTTAAAGATCCTCTTCAATCAGCATTTTGTAGTTCTTGGCATGCAGGTTTGGACATATTTCGTTAGGTTTACACCTAACTATATAAGTTTTGAGCAATTAAAAATGATACTGTATTTTAAATTTTGGTGCCCATGTGTTCATTGCTGGCATATAGAAATACAATTGAATTTGGTATGTTTACCTTGTATCCTATGACCCTATTGAAGTTACTTATTAGTTCTAGGTTTTTCTGGTTTTGATTTTTTTTTGTTTTGCAGATTCCTTGGGATTTTCTACTTGGACAATCATGTCATTGTAAATAAGGATGCTTTTATTCTTTTCTGGTCTGTATGCTTTTTATTTCCTTTTCTTCCCCTATTGCAGTGGCTAGAACTTCCAGCACTGTTGAATAAGAGTGGTGAAAGCAGTTATCATTGTCTTGTTCCTGATTCCAGGGGGTGGAAGCGTCCAGTCTTTCACCATTAAGTATAATGCTAGCTATAGTTTTTTTTATAGATGCTCTTTATCAAATTCCCCTCTATTTCTATTTTCTGAGAGTTTTGTTGTAAATTTCAAATACATTTTTGTCAAATACTTTTTCTTCATTGGTTGATATAATGTGCTATTTCTTTTTTAGTTTGTTAATATGGTAGATTGCATCCCTGTAATAAACTCCATGGTATAAAATTCTTTTCATATATTCGTATGTCTTTTCATATAATTAATACATACTTCAGTTCGTTGATTTTTTTTTTTACAAGAGAACAAATTCACACTTTTATTTTCTTTTCAATAAGTTTAAATCCTTGAGGGGTACAGCATCACACGGATCCTGTGTCCAATGGCCTTAGCAGGAAGATTGCTTCGGAATTTGGCACGAACCATGCCACTGTTTCCATGAGCATGAGTTACCTTTCCCCAGATTACTCTGGTTTTGTTCGGTTTTCCACCAGGAGTTACTGTGTTGTTCTTTGCTTTGTACACATAAGCACATCTCTTGCCCAGATAGAATTCAGTTTCATCTCGAGCATAAACACCTTCAGTTTTAAGAAGAGCTGTGTGTTCCCTCTGGTTCCGTAGACCCCTCTTATAGCCAGCAAAAATGGCCTTGGACCACAGCCTTCCAGACATATTTATCGTTTTGGAAGTCCTGTTCCCAGCAGGCCTCCACAGTCTCCAAGATGGCTGAAAGAGAGCCAGTTCGTTGATATTTTGTTAAGGATTTGCACATCTAATTTTCATGAGGAATACTGGTCTGTATTTTTCCTTTTTTTTTTTTTTTTTTTTTTGTACCCTATTTAAAATTTTGAGGGGAGCCGGTATCAGTGAATACTAACTTCATAAGTTTAACAGGAAAGTGTTTTCTCCTCTTGATTTTCTAGAACAAAGTGTGTAGAACTGGTATTATTTCTGCTTTAAACATTTGGTAGAATTCTCTAGTGAGACCATCTGGGCCTGGAGATTTCCTTTTTAGGGATTTTAAAACTGTAAATTAAATTTCTTTAATTCTATTTCATATTGGATGAGTTGTAATGGTTTGTATTTTTGGAGGAATTGGTCCATTTAACCTAAGTTGTCAAATTTCTGCATATAAAGTTGTTCGCAGATCCTCCTATTATCATTTTGATGTCTTCAGGGTCTGTCGTGATATGCTCCATTTCATAACTGGTATTAGTAATTTATGTCTTATCTTTCTGTTAGTCTTTCTAGAGGCTTTTCCAACATGCCACACTGCCTAAACTCCAGAAGTACATTTTAGTAACCATCTTTGAATTCTTCAGAGCACTCAGCCTGATGACATGCCCTTAACTGACCTCAGGAAATCAATGTTGAATTAAAATTGATTCCTGCCTTATACTCCTGGATATCTTGGTGTTTCTTTGGAGTTTGAGGCCAAACTGCATTCCTGCGTCTTCAGAATGGCTCATGGTCTCTCTAGCCTTGTTGTTGTTGTTGTTGTTGTTGTTGTTGTTGTTGTTGTTGTTGTTGTTCTTAGTGGTGCTGGTTTGAGTTTGCCAGAAGCTAGGTTTGAGATTTCAGGGGCAGGTAGGTACCATCAAACAGATATTGGTTACTTGGGTGAAAGTTCCATCTAAAGTAAATTTGTGCTTAGACCCCAGATACTGATGCCACATGAATACACCAGATCTCGTGTGTTAGGAGACTCCAGAAATAAAAACCTAACAAGGGGACACACACTGAAATGAGACTTCTTACTAATATCTGGGAAGAGGCAGAAGGGCCTCAGACATGGAGCTGGGGCAGAAGCTTACACTTTAGTGGATTAAAAAATATATATATATATACTTTTGCCCAATCCTTATCTTTCAAATTTCCTTTGTCACCTGGTTGTAGATCCTTTTTTTTTTTTTTTGCAAACCACACATAGTTGGATTTAGTTTTTTAACCAACCATTAATCTACCTCTGCCTTTGATGTGTGAATTCAACCTGTTCACAATCTGCAATAATTTTGATTATTTTTTCATTTTTATTTATGTTTACTGTAGTTTGATTTTGTTTCTTTTTCACTTTCTTTACTTTTTATATCTTCATCAATGTTCCTTTTATTATTTCTTTCTTAAATTAGGAGACATTTTTACTAGGAAACAAAGGGAAAAATACAATCATGAAAATCAAGAAGGCTAGGCCCAAATGACTAGTGGTGTGAATACCTGAAAAAGTCATTACAGAGGTTTTGGATACAGAAGAACAGATGAAAGAAAAAAAAACTTAATTTTTACACCAAAACACTACTTTTGCTAACATTATAATGCAAGTATTTCAACTTGTTTCTTGAATATTTTGTAAACAAAATGTATGTGTATATATGCATATATATAATGCAAAAATAATAAGGAATACTTGTACACTCATGACCCATTTAAAAAACACAAGGCTTCCTCTCACTCTTTCCCTCTAAATGTAAGCCTCTTCTTCCTCCACAGATGGAATTACTATCTTAGAGTTTGTGTTAATCACCCACTGGCTTTGCTTCGTACTTTTACTGCCTATATATGTATCCTTAAACAATGTATGCCAAATTCTGTTTTTGAGCTTTACATACATGTGATAGCATGGTATTTGTATTTTTCCTTTTTCGCTCAACATTATTTAAGATGATAATCTTAATGTGCTTAACTGAGGTTCATTTTCACTGGTGTATATTATCCCCACTGTATAACCACACCAACATTTATTTATCTGGTCCACTGTCAATGGACATTTGTTACTTTCTTTTTTTATTCAACTGTCATTACAAAAACTTGCAATGTTGCAATGAACCTCCTTGTACATGTCTGTGGGTGCGGGTGTTTCTCGAGGGCGGTGTTCTTCTGTGATGGAGCGACTGGCATCCTGGAGGAGCCCCTTCCTCCTGTCCTCTCACTGACACAGTGCAGGGTACTGGGTCTCTCTGGCCATCTCACATGCTAAATGCCTCTAGCACCCTCAATCATAGTGACAAGCAAATCATCCCAGTATTTCCAAACCCCTTTAGAATGCCCAACTGGGAACTCTCATTTTAGGGTATGTATCTTGAAGTACAACTGTTGAGGTGCAGGTTATGTTACTGTTTAATTTTCACTTTGAATGTATACTGTTTGGTGCAACCACTATGGAAAACAGTATGGAGTTCCTTACAAAACTAAAAATAGGCTTACCATATGATCCAGCAATCCCACTCCTGGGCACATATCTGGAGGGCTCACTAATTTGAAAAGTTACATACACCCCAATGTTCACAGCAGCACTATTTACAAAAGCCAAGACATGGAAGCAACCTAAATTTCCATCGACAGATGACTGGATAAAGAAGATGTAGTATATATATATACACAATGGAATACTACTCAGCCATAAAAAGAGTGAAATAATGCCATTTGCAGCAACATGGATGGAGCTAGAGATCATCATACTAAGTGAAGTCGGAAAGAGAAAGACAAATACCGTAGATATCACTTATATGTGGCATCTAAAAAATGAAAAAAATGAACTTATTTACAAAACAGAAAGAGACTCACAGACATAGAAAACAAACTTACGGTTACCAAGAGGGAAAGTCGGGGGGAGGATAAATTGGGAGTTCTGGATTTGCAGATACTATTATACATAAAATAGATAAACAACAAGGTCCTACTGTAAAGCACAGGAAACTATTTTGTAATAACCCATAATGGAAAAGAATATTAAAGAAATATATTTATCTATACCTGAATCACTATGCTGTACACCAGAAATATGACGTTATCAGTTGCATATACTTCAATTAAAAGAATGTTTACTGTCTTGCTGAGATTTAGAGACAGAGTGGTTTCCCTGTGTAAATCTGACATACATGGAGTTCATGTTATACAGCACACTCATGTGCTACATGCCTCTCCATAGCCCAAACACCCCCACAAGGCTTCACATATATATTTAATGGTGGTGTGTCAATGATTCACCCTGTTTGACAAAAGATCCACATTTCACATTCTCTTCAGGACAGAATATTTTATTATCTTGTGATAAGTTTGGTATCACATCTGAAATACGGTTTCTCTTTCCACAAGAAGATTTTTATCTGCATCCTTAAAAGAATACCTTTCCCCTCCACATCTCTGAACACTTCTTGAAGGCTTTCACACGATCAAAGCATTTATAGAGTCTCACTCCGATGTTGCTTCTCTAATCGCAGTTAGCTACACCCTACTGATAAAGACTTCCCCACGTGTGTTGACACTTAGCGGCTCGGCCCTGCGATTTCGCTGCTGTTTACCGGGCGGGACTGGAGACGATGGCTTCTGCACGTGGAGCGTGCTGATGCGGGTTTTCTTCGCGTGCCTTTCCCTTTGATGTTTGGTGAGGGCTGAGCTCGGGCTGAAGGTTTTCCCACATTTGGGACATTGGTAGGGTTTCTCTCCTGTATGAGTTCTCTGATGGACGACAAGGTTGGATTTCACACAGAAACACCTCCAGCACTCATCACATTTATAGGGTTTGTCTCCTGTGTGGGTCCTTTGATGCTGAGTAAGGTTTGACTTCACACGGAAAGTCTTCCCACATTTGCTAAATTTATATGGTTTCTCTCCCGTGTGAGTTCTCTGATGTACTGTGAGGGCTGACTTTTGGCAGAAGGACTTGCCACACTCACTACATTCATAGGGCTTTCCTCCTGTGTGAGTTCTCTGATGTTCAGTGAGGATGGACTTCACAATGAAGGACCTTCCACATTCACTACCTTCGTAGGGCTTTTTCTGTGTGTGCACTCTGATGTCGAGTGAGGTCTTTTCTCATGGAAGCGTTCCGCACATTTATTACAGTTGTAGGTTTTCTTCCCATTGTGAACTCTCTGATACCAAGTGAGGTGTGACTTCTCAGTGAAGACCCTCCCACTCTCACAAGATTCATCATTTTGTTCCCCCGACTGCGTTCTCTGATGTTGAGTGAGTTTCAACTTCTCGTGGGAGGATTTCTCACCCTTACTACCTTTAAAGCTTTTCTTGCTCATGTTAATGCTCTGATTTAGAGTCGGGTGGGACTCCTTCTTTACGGCCCCCTCACTATCATTGCACTCCCTGGGGTCTTCCACTGTGTGAATTCCCTGATGTTGGGTCAGGCATGGGTTTTCAGGGAAGGATTTCCCACATTCGTTGCAGTCGTGAATTTTCTCTCCTGTGCGGGTCTGCCCACTTTGCCTGCGGGGTGACTTCTGCAAGGCTCCCTCACTTTGCTTATAGTCCTCTGGTTTCCCTCCTGTGTGCAGTCTCTGATGCTGACTATGGTTTGCCCTCTTGCTAAAGGATTTCCCCAATTTACAGCATTCACGGCGAGCTCTCTGATGTACGTGTTTTGAATTCATGCATGAGGATTTCCCATTTTTACTGGATTTGTGTGGCTTCCTTTCCCTAAGGACTCTTGGACAAGCACTGAGCTTTAACTTTTGGAGGAAGGCTCATCTACATTTGTTACTTTGAGAGGGTTCCTCTCCTGTGTGAGCTCTCTTACATATAACAAAGGCTGTCTTTCTGTGAAAGGCTTTCCTACCGTTATTATATTCAAGAAGTTGCTCCAAAGCTGAATTCTGATGTTGAATAAACTCCTCAATTTGTCTGTGGGATTTCTTCTTTTGATCACTTTCCCAGGGCTTGTTCCTCATATGCATTTTCTCATGCATAATATCAAGGAATCCAGATCCACTGAAATCATCAGTGTTCTTTCTCACATGGCTTCTATTATTAATAGTCAATTCAGAAACATTTTTCAAGTTTGTTACAGATGAGTCACATTTGTGGGATATTTTTCTTGAGGGCCCTGAGTTTGTGACCAAAATAAACGTTTCTCTGAAGGTCTTACTTCTCTCCTTAGTCAATGTTTTGTTGTTGATGAATAAAGTTTGCCTCAAATACTGGTCCTCATGTTATTGGCTTATCTGTTTCATGTTACTGGTTTCCTGGACTTCTAGAAATATGAAAAATTAACATACATGATAACTCTTGACACATTCATTAAGGAACAGGTTTGTATACAAGTGCCCCATGTTGAATTGACTCTTAGGTTTCAAATAGTCTTCTGGGATGAAAGAACTCCTAAGCAAACATTCATCCTCCTCTTCTGGTTTGATACATGAAAACCAGAACAAAAACACATATTGTGGTAGAAAAAGAGGCAGAAAGCTGAAGAATGGGGCAAAGATAAGGGACACTGAGTAGGGAGACAAGGAAGACTGAAGGGTGATCCAGGGAAGGGTCAGAGCAAAGTTTAGGTTTGGAGGCAGATCAGAGACTTAGAACTTTATCCTCCTCTACCCCCAGACCTTAATTACTGCAGTGAGATCCTGACCACACTCTATATGCTTCCAATCTCTTTGTCCTCTTTTCCATTCTGTATACAAACTCCCAATTACATTTATGAAATCACTAACTTCCTCTGATCTAAATGTCAGCCCCATAGTTCAGGCCCCATCTCTTCATATAGCTGTGATATGGGAAAACAATGTCCAAGAGAGTGTCAAAGTATAGGAGAGGATAAGCCACGCTTGCAGTAGGATCCAGAGTAGAATTCAGTCCCACTAGGGCTATAAGGCTTTGCCTCTAGTAAACTCTCTGGCATCATCTGCTCCTTTCTCCTCACTGAACTCCCTCTCATTCCACAGACTTCCCTGCTGCTCCCTGATTACACCAAGCACACTCCTGTCTCAGAGACTTGGCACCTGCTGTCCCCTGGATCTGGAATCGCTCAGGCATCCCATGGCTCACCCCATCCCTTCATTCAAGACTCCATCCCACTATTTCTGCTCAAAGAGCCCTTTCCCTGAGTATTCTTCCAAAAACAGACCTCCCTGGCAGTCTCTATTCCCTTCCTCCAACTTTAATTGTTCAGAAGGCTGATTACTACCAGAAATGTTACATATTTATTTGCTATTTGGATCTGTTAATAGGAGCAGAGACTTTGCTTTTGTATCTCCTGTGCTTAAAACGTGACTGGTGGATAGCAGGTGCTTAGAAAACATTTACTGTATAAAATAATGCATCAGTAATTGCATTTTTATAGAGGGTTCAGCACAGGAGGGAAGGTAAAGGACAGCCATTATTGAACAGAGAGAAAACTAGAGAAATAAAGGTCTAAGATGAGGAAAGCAGAAATTGGATTCTATAAAAACCAAGCAAATCTCTCTCTATAAAAGTCAAACAGAAAACATAGAACATTTGTATATGAGAGTGATATTTGGAGGTTTGATATCCTAAGGTGTGGTAGTCACCTGTCTTTGGTCACTTCTCAGAGTCCAGAGCCTCTAAAAGAGATTACTAAAACACATTTTAAAGATACCAACCCCCGAACCAGCCACTTTGGATCCACTTTGCACCGGCTGCCTTCTGTCTAACCTCATCAACTCACTTGGGTGGCTCGAACTTGGGAGTTTTCCTTCTAATGTCCACGGTTCCTCTCCTTGCTCCAACTTCAATATCAGTTCAGGTTTGGTAACACAGTGACCTGTTGTGAGACATGACATGGGACTTGACAAAGCTGCTTTGGGTTCAAGTCCTTTGAAGAATCAGAAGGGAGGTGCTTTAGAAGCTGCACAATGATGGGGCCCCCATCACCCTCATCAAAGAAGACCCTTTCATGAGGGAGGTGAGAATACAATATCCTTTCGGTTCCCTCAAAGGCCTTTGAATCCAAAATCTCAAGCCTAAAACTCACAACATGCTACAGTGGCTTGGTTCCTAAGATGCAAAAACGCATGCATGCCATTGGGAGTTGCATGGGAAGCGGTGCTTACGCAGGGACACCAGGTGCTGGCAGTTGTCCAGCATCACATCCCTGTACAGGAGCCTCTGCGCAGGGTCCAGCAGCTGCCAATCCTTCTGGGTGAAGTCCACAGATACATCCTAAAACAACACCCATCCTTGTAACAGCCCAAAGCTGCTCAGTCTGCAGTGCTCAAGACCAGACTGCGTGGGAAAAAAGAATGGGTACTGATGCTACGGTGTTCGCTGTAGAGAGTTTACCAGAAAATGTTATAAAGGTTGTCTACTGCGTATCTTTCTTCATGTTACACAGACATACCTTGGAGATATTGCAGGTCTGGTTCTAGACTATCGCAATTAAGCGAGTCACGTAAACTTTTTGGTTTCCTAGTGCATATAAAAGTTACATTTATGCTATATTGTAGTCTAGAGTGTACAATAGCATTAGGTCTAAAAAAACAATGTTACATGCCTTGATTTTAAAAATAGTTTATTGCTAAAAAAATGCTAAACTTCAGCAAGTTGTAATCTTTTTGCTGGTGGAGGGTCTTGCCTCAATGTTGATGGCTGCTAACTAATCATGGTGATGGTTGCTGAAAGCTGGGAGTACTGTGGAAATTTCTTAAAATAAGACAACAATAAATTTTACCACATTGATTGATTTTTCCTTTCATGAATGATGTCTCTGTTAGCGTGCAATGTTGTTTGATAGCATTTTACCCACAGTAGGACTTCTTTCAAAACTGGAGTGAGTCTTCTCAAATCCTACTGCTGCTTTAGCAACTAAGTTTGTGTAATATTCTAAATCCTTTGTTGTCATGTCAGCAATCTTTACAGCATCTTCACCAGGAGAAGAGTCCATATCAAGGAAACACTTTCTTTGCTCATCTGTGAGAAGCAGCTCCTCATCTGTGACAGTTTTCTCATGAGATTGCAGCAATTCAGTCACATCTTCAGGCTCCACTTCTAATTTTAGCTGTCTTGCTATTTCTACCACATCTGTACCTACTGCCTCTATGGAAGTCTTGAACCCCTCCAAGTCATCCATGAAGGTTGGACTCAACTTCTAAACTCTTGTGAATGTTGATATTTTGACTTCTTCCCATGAATCACAAATGGCCTTCATGGCATCTAGAATGGTGAATCCTTTCCAGAAGGTTTTCAGTTTACTTCGCCCAGATCCATCACAGGAATACCCATCTGTGGCAGCTGTAGCCTTATGAAAGGTGTTGCTTAAAAAATAAGACTTGAAAGTCAGAATTACTGCTTGATTCACAGGCTGCACGATGGATGTGTTAGAGGCATGAAAACGACTGGAATCTTGTCCATCTCCATCTGAGCTCCTGGGTGACCAGGTGCATTGTCAACGAGCAGCAATATTTTGAAAGGAATTTTTTTCTTTTTCTGAGCAGTGGGTCTCAACAGTCGGCTTAAAATGTTCAGGAAACCATGTGGTAAGCAGATGCGCTGTCATCCAGGTTTTATTGTTCCACTGACAGAGCACAGCCAGAGTAGACTTAGCATCATTCTTAAGGACCCTAGGATTTTTGAAACAGTAAATGAGCACTGGCTTCAACTTCAAGTCACCAGCTCCATTAGTTCCTATCAAGAGAGTCAGTCTGTCCTTTGAATCTTTGAAGCCAGGCACTGACTTCTTCCTTCTAGCTGTAAGAGTCCTGGAAGGCACCCTCTTCCAATACAAGGCTGCTTCATCTACACTAAAAATCTGCTTAGTGTGGTCACCTGCGTTAACTATCGTAGCTGGATAACCTGCTGCAGCTTCTACACGCCTTGCACTTTGATGGAATGGAGACAGCACCTTTCCTTAAACCTCATGAACCAACCTCTGCCAGCTTCAAACTTTTTTCCTGCAGCTTCCTCACCTCTCTCAGCCTTCAGAGAATTGAAGAGAGTTAGGGCCTTTCTCTGGATGAAGCTTTGGTTTGAGGGAGTGTGGTGGCTGGTTTGATCCTCTACCCAGACCACTAACGCCTTCTCTGTATCAGCAATATGGCTGTTTTTTTCTTTCTTATCATTTGTGTGCTCACTGGAGTAGCACTTCTAATTTCCTTCAAGAACTCTTCCTTTGCATTCACAACTTGGCTAATTATGTGGCGCAAGAGGCCCAGCTTTCAGCCTGTCCCAGCTTTTGCTAGATCTTCCTCACTGGGTTTCATCATTTCTAGCTTTTGATTTAAAATGAGAAATGTGCAACTTCTCTTCTCACTTGAACCCTTAGAAGCCACTGTAGTATTATTAAGTGGCTTAATTTCAATAGTGTTGTGTCTCAGGGAATGGGAGGGGGGTCCAAGGAGAGGGAGAGAGATGGGGGACCATCCAGTTGGTGGAGCAGTCAGATCACACATGACATTTATGGGTTAAGTTTGCCATCTTACATGGGTGCAGTTTGTGGCGCCCCAAAACAATTGTAACAGTAACATCAAAGCTCACCGATCGCCACAAAAAATACAATAATGAAAAAGCTTGAACTATCGTGAGAATTACCAAAGTCTGACACCGAGACACGAAGTGAGCAAACGCTGTTGGACAAATGGCACCTACAGACTTGCTGGATGCAGGGTAGCCACAAACCTTCGATTTGTTTAAAAAAAAAAAAAAAAAGCAGTATTTGCAAAACTCAATAGAGCAAAGCCCAATAAAATGAGTATGCTTGTACTCTGCTGGAGAAACAGAAATCATAACAGAAATACTCTGCCTCTATCTTTAGCTGTTAATTCATAAAACAATTAGAGTTCCCCTACATGCCTAGAGGGGTTCTAGGTGTAGAGGATGCTGACGTGAATAAGACACTGGTCCTGTTTTTAAGGAGTTTACAGAATGCTGAGACCTTCCACATGAACATACACATGCACTAATAAATTATGAGAACCAAGCAAAAATGTGTGTATAAGGTAGAGCGAGGTCACCCAGGGACAGGGGGCTAGACCTCTTTGTTTCCTCTAGTTACACTTCACTGAGGAGATGAAGATTTGACTGCACACCAACAGTGAGCTTCATGTGAACGTGGGGCAACAGTCTAAGCAAAGGCAGCGAAACATTAAGAACACACATTAAATTAAGGGAATTGCAAGTGAGACAGTATAAATGAATAAGGCTCGGGGCTCTGATAAGCCAGAACAGTAGAGGCGTTTAGCGGTCAGACCCAGAGAAATGTTGAGCTTTCTCCTATAGACCGGTGGCCTCCGAATATTGGGTCATCCCGTCAGTGAAAGTACCATGCTCTCTTCTAGGAGATTTATGAAAAACCCAAAACCCTTAAGAGAAGGCTTGAAAACAAAATGACCCAGATGACAAAAATGAGCAAACCTCTCAATGCACAGAATAAAAACTCAGGCAAATGGAAATGATGAAAGAAAAGTAACAGAGCACACACAGCCGATGGAGGAGGGGCATTGATGGTCTAATGGGATTTCTGGGTGGCAGGAACAAAGAGGGTGCAGGGAAGGAAACAATCACAGAAATAGCCACAAATGTCCCAGAGCAAGTCAGTCTCCATCTCAGCAGGATCCATCCAATATCCAGGCGGGCATTCTGAAAAAAGACAGGTAGCCAGACACGCCGCCTGGTGGAATACCTGAAACCCAAGGACAAAAAAACTTGCAAGAAGGAAAAAATAAAACCAGTTACTGCAAAGGAATGAGAATCAAGCTGCCACATGACTTCTCAGTCTCTCCAAATGCTAGGAGATAATTCATCATCTTTTCTGTGATCCTCGGAAGTAAAGAATTTCAAACCAAAATCTATAACCAGTCGGTTACTCACGGAACGGGGCAGAAAAAAGGCGCTTTCCAATATCCAGACTCAGAAGGCATATAACCACATGGTCACTCTGGAAAACACTCCAAGGTCTCTATCAAAACTCAGCAGGATCTGGGAAAGAACACATAACACACAGATCGTAGTGGACAGACAGGGAGAGCTATGGGGACCGGTTTTGAGTACAGCTAGAGAGGGTGGGTGACTTACAGGCTGGGCAAGGGAAGCATGCACGGAGGTAACCCAACAGGAAACATTTTTTAAAAGTTATTTATAAAGGGTATGTAAGTAAAGATAGTACGTTTTTGGACGAAGCTTCATGTTGTGTGTTCCCAGCCCGAGAATTCCTGAAATTTTGGAAGAGAAGCTGCTACAGTGATTAATGGTGATGCTGACGCAGGCCACACCCAGTTCAACAACTGGCCATCTGGAGTCAGGTAATGAAAACCAGCCGCTGAAGACAGGATGGCCGGTCCTCTGGGTGAGCTGGGACTGCCAGAGCTAATGGTCAGCAGAAGGCACCACAAACCCTCTTTCTCCCTAAGTGGGGTTCCCAGATTTAGTAAATAAAAATACAGAGCACCCAGTTAAATTTGAACTTCAGGTAAACACGTTTTTAGTATAGTATGTCACATGCAAGATAGACTTCATTCTATATGTCCTGTGTCTTGTCCGGCAACCCTAGGCCTAAGAGATCTCCCACTCCAAGTCCTTGGGCTGCTGGGAACACAAGCAGAGGATAATTTACTCCCAACAAAGGGTAGAAAGCTCGCAGTGGACTTGGACTCCAGGTCTTCATGTGGCCAAATTTCTAATGATGTGTCCTTAGAACTACTGCAGTTACCAGCTCTTCAGAAGTTACTTCAGTAAAAAGGGTATAATAAAAGTGCCTAGCTCGTAATGCTGTTGTCAGAATTAGACGAGCTAAGCCAGGTAAGGAAGTTAACAGTAACAGTAACAACAAGAAGCCCTAAATTATAGGTAATATTATAATTGTTATAATTTTGTCACTTTGTCTTCAAACTTGGGACAGCAAAAATAACCAGGAAATGTATATTAGAATTGAAATAATTATTGTTTCAAGTAGCTAGAAGATGTGGTGTCATTGTTAACAAAGAATTCCAAAAATTCATAATTATTATGTAAAGAGGAAAGAGAAAATTAAAAAAAATTATTTAGAGGATTTCCACAAAGCCTGAGGTAAGGGAGGTGTGTATCTTATGTGAATGACACTACAGATGAAAACAGTTCCTTAAGTTGGCAGAAAAATCTGTTGACATATGTGGTAAACATATCAAAGGAAACCAATCATACAATCAAGACAAAATGTAGACTTTCAAAAGTACTGGAAGAGGAAAGAAGAAAAGTAAAATAATAATACAGGAAAAGGTTGGGAAATGAAAAAAATGGAGAAAAACAATCGACAAGAAAGCATGGTTACCAAAAATGTAAAGTAATGCTTAGATTTTACTGAAAAAAAAAAAAAAAACCAAAACTGAGTAATAAGTAAACAACTTACCTGGGCTGCATTCATTTCCCCCTGCTCCTGGTGAAGTTTGGAGAACTGTGAAGGCAGGGCTGGAGGAAAGAGAAAGAACAAAGAAATCATGAGAAACATGATCTACCTGGAAGGACCTGGTAGCACCAGCCTAGAAATCCACACACATCAGCTGACACAGAGTCACACGTGGGAGAACGTCTCTGACCCTTCAGAAGGGGCGGGTACGCTGAGGGGACTCTTGCAACCCTGGTTTGTGGAGCTGAGAGAAGCAGGCTTTTCATTGGGGACAATAAATATTTTTTTTTCCTTATTGGTTTCTTTACAATTTATAGCCTTCTTTGATTTAATAGCAGACAAATATAAAATAAGACAAAGTCCAACTAAGGAAGACCTGGTTAAACACATTACAGCACAGCAAGGATGGCACACCATGCTTCAGGCCATTATTAGACTTGTCACATTCTGAAGTTTTTGATGCCTGGGGTTTACGATAAAATGATCCAGTAGAGGAAAGTGGAAGGGGGAAAGTGTATGCGTGTGTGCGCGCGCACATGCGCGCGTGTCGGTGGGGGGAGGAGGATATACGCTGGTAACTGCTGAAGCTCTGACAAGTATACGGAGTCATTATGTTACTTTCTTTACTACTGTATGTTTTGAATATTTCCATTTTAAAAAGGGTACAAAATGATGCAACAATCGAAGCCTGATATATAGAGATTATACTTACATTTTTAACTCTGTGAAGTTAAAAGAATTAAGAGAGGCTTCTGACAAAAGGGATATGTGTTCTTAACGAAGTCTATTTTTTAAAAAAAGGGATTTATTCTCCTTTGGTTTCAGTGTCTCCAAAGGATGTTTCATTAAGAAGTGTGTTTTAACTCTCTGAGACACGGTGGGCAGAACAGTGGCTGGGGAGTCAGGAGGCCTGGATGCTCCCTTTGGTTTTGCCACTAATGAATAATGCAAAGCTAGATTATAATAATGTAGGTGTCATAATATTAGTGATACCAACACTTACTGTGTAACAGGCCTTGTTCTAAGTACTTTACATCTATTATCTCCTTTATTCCTCAAATAGAACAAGATGTAGGTACTATTATTACTCCCATTTTATAGATGAGGAAGTTGAGGGGAAGAAAGTTAATGTGGTAGAGCTGGGCTTTGAACCCTGGCGGTCTGGCTCCAGAAACCTTGTATTTAACCCTGTGCTAATTACTTCCTCAGTCCCTAAATGAGGCAAGATCACATAACCCCTGAAAACTTCCTGTATCCTTACAAAGGCAGGAAGGGGGTAGGGGCGGGTAGCATATCCCTAAATCCCAGAAGTGATGATGGGCAAGGCTCGAGGGCTGTGCAAAATCCTGGAAGAGGGACTGGAGCATTCAGGACACATGGAGGGGCTTCCAGGAGGGGTGGAGGCAGCGTCTCCTCAGGCCTTCCTCCCAGACCTGTTCTCATCAACTGTCCTCAGGATTTCCTCTTCCCACGAAGCCTGCCTCCTGCCCACCATCCTCAGCCCAACTCCCTCTCTTTTAAAAACTGGCCCACACCTCTACAGACCAAAGGTTCCTGACAAGCTCTGGCATGGTGATGTTATAAACTCAGCTTAGAAGGTTCAGGAACTGCTTCCGAGCAAGCGAATATAGAGCCTGCTTGTTTCTGGGATCTCAGCCCTGCAGCTGCGGGGGGCTGTGTCTGGACTGTGTGGGGACCTTCCAGGTGAGGGTCCTGCTCCTGGCATCCCTCCTTTCTTCAGAAGAGCTGTGTGATTCAAGGAAATCTGTACCTGGCTGGAGCCGGGAAATTCAAACGACTGGAATCTTCAGCCCAGGTCCCAACTCTCTCTAGGAATTCACCATCCTCTACAACCAAAGGTCTCACAGAACGGTCCCCAGCCGGTAGCATCAGTCACTTGGGAACTTGATAGAAATACAAATTCTCAGGACTTTTCCCAGACCTCCTGAACCAGAAACTCTGGGGATGGGGCCCAGCAGAGCTACTGGGTTTTAACAAGCCCTCTAGATGTTTCTGATGAACTTCTGCCAGAAAATCTGGCTTGGGAGTCTGCAAACTGCTGAGGGCACAGGACAGAGGGACAATGAAGGAAGATTCTAGAAGCCTCAATTATGCATAACCTGAGGGCTCTGAACAGATACCAAGAAATCTCCAAGAGACTCTAGAGAAGATTCCGTCCTGGAACACTCTGGGTTCTTCCTTGTGGCTCTCAGGAACCTGCAACTTTGCTTAGTACTTTGAAGGATGCTGGGCAAAACCCAGCATGGGATTTGGAAATAAAACTGTTTGAGGTTTGCAATCTCACCTTCTTCAATTACCAGCCATGAGGTTTCACCTCCTGGTCTTGGTTTTCCTGTCAGTTAAAATGGGGTTGGTAATACTGCCTTTACAAGGGGTCTTTGAGAACAAATAATAATCTTACTAGAGATAACGGCAATTAACATTTCCTAGGTGCTTAGTGAATGCCAGGACCTCTGCTGAGTGCTTACAAGTTACCGTATTCAATCTCCAGAACGACCTTGAGACAGGTTTTTGGAATAATTTCGTTTGACGGGGAAACTGAGTCTCAGAGGCTTATCATTTTGTCAGTGGAGACAGTGGCAGAGGTAGAATCTGGTCTTGGTTCAAACTCAGGCTCTCAGGCTATACTCAGACTCACAACCTGCCGCTAGCCTGCAGGCATGTAATAAATGTTGTCAGGTGTCGTGGATTTGACTCGATAATGAATGGCTGGCCAGGGAACATGCCAACTCGAGGAGCTTCTGGAAACTGCTCTTTAACATTTGGATGCTTTTTCTCAGGACACTTTATTCTGCCCAAGTAACCCGCGCTTCTCTCTTACCCTCTTTGTGGAATCTGCAGGTCCCGCAGACAAGCTGCTGTCACTTGTCTTTCTTTAGGGGCAAATGCAGACCAGACTCGGGAACAAGTGCTACAGGGTCTCAGCTCGCGTGGGATTCGCCCAAGTTTTTGCTTCCACCAGGTGTGGGTACAAAATCTACCCTAAGCCCAATAAAGCATACCCTTCAAACTAGGTTCTCACCGGTAGCGCACATCCTCCGTGCAGGACCCAGTCACTGAGCAACGCGAAGACCCGAAGGCTCCAGGATTATCTGCCGCCCGAAACTGGAGACAAGGGAGCGGGCGAACAATGAGGAAGAGCTGCACATGCGCAGAAGGAGCTGCGGAGGACCGGGTTGTGGGGCTCTCCTGGTAATCCATCAAATTCAGTACTCCGTTTCCCATAAGCCTCCGCATTCGCTTTCTCAGGGAATGTCAGAAAGAGTTCTTGCCTTATTCGGTGAGTTGAATGATTTCTCCACCTCCACCCAAACCTGAATTTCAAAAGTAATACATCGAAACTGTAGATAGAAGGGCAAATAAACATATATCAAAGGGAGATTTGATCAAAGGAGAGCACTCAATCTCCTCTCCCAGGAATGACCATGTTAGGTGATATTTTTATTAAAATAGGACCTTAAAAGTTCAAGGTGTTCTTTTGATCTTGTCATTAAATATGTGGTTAATAATTTTCCTATCATTTTTACCTTTTTATTTTGAAATTTTTCAAACTTACAGAAAACTTGCAGGAATGATTCATTTAAAATATTTTTAAATTTAATTTTATTTTTATTGAAGTATAGTGGGTTTACAATGATCAAATTCAGGAAAGTGAACACTGATATAACATTATTATCAAATATGTAGACCATATTCAAATTTCATCTATTGTCCCAATAATGATCTTTATAACTTTTTTTTTCTGATCCAGCATCCAATTCAGAGTCATTTGTCACATCCAATTGTCGTATCATGTAGACCCCTTTTCCTCTTGTTCCTCAGCCTTTTTTGTCTTTTACGACATTGGTAATTTTGAAGAGAACACGACGTGTGAAGAGTGTTCCTTTGAGTTTGTCTGATTCCTTACAATTAAATTCAGGTTACACATTTCTCGGCACAACATAAGGGATGTTATATTCTTAGTAAATGATACCAGATTAGTTCCATACACGTGATGTCAGTTTGTCCCATTTTTGGCAATATTAACTTAGATTCCACGACAATGTGCGGGTCAATATGCTTTCACAGCATTTTTTTTTTCTTAGGCCAATACTAGTAATAGGAAATAAGTTCCATTCACAATAGCATTCAGTATCTAGGACTAGGTTAACAAGATGTGGGCAGAACTTACACACAAGAAACTATTACATTAAAGACAGGTGACATTAAAAATGTGGAGAGACATAACAGTCTTCCTAAATGGGGAGACCACATTCTTCAACAAAATTCCAATAAAAAAGTTCAGTAAATTGAGTGATGCAGTTTCTTCCTTTACTTTTGTTTGTCTTTGGGGGGGGTTAGGTCTATTTATTTATTTATTATTAGTATTTTTTAATGGAGGTACAGGTGATTGAACCCAGAACTCTGTGCATGCTAAGCATGTGCTCTACCACTTGAGCTATATCCTCCCCACTTCCTTTACTTTTAATATAATTATGTTTTACTTGATAGAGCACATCTAAATTTTATCTGGAAGGACAAACAAAACAAAACAAAACAAAAAAACTCCAACCCTAGGAAAATAGCCAGGACTTCAAAAAAAAAAAAAAAATCAGAGTACCTATATTTCCTATCAGTCATGAATATGTATATTAATATAATATTCACAAAGTTGCCTCTGGCTCATTAGATGAACAGGTACCCAAGAGTTCCTAAGAATTTAGAGTCTGATAAAGATGGGGGGAGGGAAGATAGTCAAGAAATCACGTTAAGAAACTACAGGCAGCATTCGGAAAGGGGGAGACTATGTCTCTCAACACTTATCCTTAATAACATAAATTTCCCATAGATTCTTGATTTAACATTTTAATAGTTAAAACACCAAGTACCTAGAGGAAAATAGAAAAGAATTTAATCTCTGGGTAGGGGTGGTGGGCTGTCAAACCAATAAAAGAAATGACTACTGAATTTTACTCTAGGAAAATTTAAAATCTTAATTTCAGAAGAAAAAAAAAAGAGGCAAAAATATATTGGAAAATATTTGTTAAGTATATGAAAGAATGGTTTACTGACTTTATTTAATTATCTTACACATTTGTAAGAAGATCACACTACAATAAAAATGATCTATGGATATGAAGGGAAAAGCAATAAAAAGGAAAATGCAAATGAAGGATAAATACGTGAAAGCAGCCCATGGACTACAAATTAAAAAATGCAAATGTTTAAATACATTTTTTGGCCTTTACTGTTGGCAAAGATTACAGAGAAATGATATCCAGGGAGGCATAAAGTCTGGGGAAATGTTTATTCTCATAAATTTCTATTTGGAATATAATTTATAAAACAATTTGGAGGCCACTCTATACCAAGATTTAAAAATAGCCTGCACTTTGATGGAGCAATTCTATTATTAGAAATATGACACAAGGAAATAAATGTCCAAAGATACATGTATAAGTATATTTCTTAAAGTTTATGTTAACAGCAACACGTTGTCAAAAATCTAAAGGTAAAAAAAAAAGAAATGAGATTGTAGGAACCAGAAGGTGGCATATTAGGTAACTATTAAAAAAGCTATAATGCAGAGTCGTATTAATTGACATGGGGGGGTTACAATATATTTTTAAATAAAATTCTCTTTACACAAGAATATAAGGCAAAGGCATTAATTTTTTTTTTTGGTAAGAATCATACATGTCTCCTAAGAGTATAAAAACAAATGTGGAAATCAAATACATTTGGAGCAAAATTGAACCAAAAAAAGAAAATTATTTTACTCGTGTATAGAATAGAGCAGTGTATGCAAGGACTCTGTGTCTATAGACCTGGAAAAATTCAAAACCTGCGTCATTCAATGCTAATATCCCCACAGGAACAGACAAAGAATAGGAAGAATGCATTCTCAGGGAGCATGAATTTACATCCATTGTGGAAGTATCGGCTCCAGTGCTGTGTTTTTAATAATGCCTCAGCATTAGCTCTGATGTTGTATTGAGTGTTCTCCAGTAAATTAACTGCACAGTGCATTATGGTGTTTGTTTAAGTGTCTTTGTAGTATATTACAACATCTAATTTCCACTTCAAAGTAATTGGTCTTCATGAATTTTTAAGCCCCTGAAGAGCCCTGTTTAATGAATATTTGGATGAAACTAGTGTAGTAATTAAAAGATTAAAAATTTTCATAATACTGAATGTTAAAATAACTGCCAAAGTTACAAAGCCATTCAAAATATTCTAAAGCATTAGTAACAGCATGCTCATTCAAGGACACTAGCAATCCTGGCTTGACTGTGAAATGGGTACATTTCAGTTTATCTGCTAAGGTGATACAGCCAAATCTCAACAACATAAACACAGCTCACAATTAGTGCTCTTTCCTGCTTATAAGTTACGTGGTTCCTTACAATTTGTAGAAACTTTGGAAGACTTGAATTATGTTGAAATTTGTATCTAATATGAGACATTACTACACTTAATGTAGGTTCCTTATAGATTTCCATTATCAATCATATTAGGAAATTCCTTCCATTCCTAGTTTGTTAAGGATTTTAAAAATTGTGAATTTTTAAAATGATGAGAAGATTTTGAACTTAACATATGCATTTTGTATATTTTTTGTATATATATATATATATATTTTTTTTATTGACGCATAGTCAGTTTACAATGTTGTGTCAATTTCTGGTGTACAGCACAGTGCTTCAGTCACACATGAACATATGCATATGTTCGTTTCATATTCTTTTTCACCGTAAGTTACTACAAGATATTTAATGTACTTCCCTTTGCTATACAGTATGAACTTGTTGTTTATCTATTTTATGTATATTAGTTAGTATCTGCAAATCTCCAACTCCTAATTTATCCCTTCCCACCCCCTTCCCCCATAAGCATAAGTCTGTTTTCTATGTCTGTGAGTCTGTTTCTGTTTCATAAATAAGTTGGTCTTTTTTTTCAGATTCCATATATAAGTGATATCATATGCCATCACATTTTGAATAGCAAAGTGTAAAGCTTTTCCTTCCTAATCTCATTTGATCCTCACACCACCACCTTCATTTTTCAAAAGAGGAAACAGAATCACACAAATTATCGTTCAAGGTCAGATAGCATCTCAGTGGCAGTTCTGGGATTTGAAGCCACGGGGCACATTTGGTTCCACAAACCACACAAGCTCTGCAGATCACCGCTTAACATGGGCCTCATCAGAGAAACAAACAAACAAAAAAGGTCAAGGATCTTTCCAGCTGCCTTCAAATACTTTACTATCAGGCACTCCGCATTTATGGAGTCAATCCTGGTACATTAATTATTTCTCTACTTTTAAAATTTATGAAATCTAACACCCTTATGGAGAAGTGTGTAAAACAAATGTGCAGCTGACCAAATTACTGTGACAGGAAAACAAGTATAACCACACCCACGTCAGGAAATATAGTTCTTGATCGTTTCCATGATCACAACCAATTTACAGCGTATACTTTCTGAGAGACAGAAAATCCTGAAATCAGCAGCAGAAATGTGAACTATCATGTACAAGGAAACAACAATGTAATTTGCAGCTGACTTTTAGAAAACAATGGAGGCCAGAGGCAGTGGGATGATACTTTCAAAGTGCTCAAAGAAACAAAAAAATCCTGTCCACCAAGATTCATATTATTTCTGGGAAGTATTCAGACATTCTAGATTATTGCTCTCCCCTGACTTATTTTTTTTTCTTTTACCCTGAGTCTTCTAGGTAATAAATAACAGTACTTTCCTTATTTTACATTTGTCTTAATTTTAATGTTCTTTTAAATCCAATCTGCATTTTTCTGAATTCTTCAGAGACTTCCCATTTTACTATATCTTTCCTTGTATTACTCTATTTATACCATCTATTGATTCTTCATTTTATCAGTATGTGTTCATAGCCAGCAGTTCTACTTTATTTTTTTATTTTTAATTTTTTAGCATTTTTTATTGAGTTATAGTCATTTAACAATGTTGTGTCAAATTCCAGTGTAGAGAACAATTTTTCAGTTATACATGAACATGCATATATTCATTGTCACTTTTCTTTTCGCTGTGCAGTTCTACTTTATTTTAAAAATTACTTCCTCATTCTATTTCACGTTAGCAATATCTTATCCATCAGCCTGAGACTAGAGTAGCATTATCCATAGTTAGTATGCAGGCAAGTAACAGGATACTATATACTAATCACGTACATTATATCCCCAGGACATGAGGGTTTTTCTCCACAGCCTCGCCAACGTTTACTTGTTGTCTTTTTTTATAATAACAATTCTAACAGGTGTGATGTGATAACTCATTGTGGTTTTGATTTGCATTTCCCTGATGATTAGTGATGTTGAGCATCTTTTCATGTACCTGTTGGCCATCTGTATGTCTTCTTTGGAAAAATGTCTATTCAGATCCTCTGCCAATTTTTAAATCAGGTTGCTTATTTTGGTGTTAACTATGAGTTCTTTCTATATTTTGGATATCAGCCCCCGTATTGGCTATATCGTTTGCAAGTAACGTCTCCCATTGCCGACAGTTTCTTTTGCCATGTGAATACTTTTAAGTTCAATGTAATTCCATTTGTTTGCTTTTGTTTCTCTTGCCTGAGAAGACATATCCAAAAAAATATTACTGAGACCAATGTCAAAGAGCTTACTGTCTGTTTTTCTTCTAGAAGTTTTATGGTTTCAGGTCTTACATTTAAGTCTTTATTCCATTTTGAATGTATTTGTGTGCATGGTGTGAGAGTACTCGTTTGATTCTTCTGTGTGTAGCTGTCCAATTTTCCCAGCATCACTTATTAAAGAGGTTATCTTTTCCCCATTCTATATTCTTGCCTCCTTTGTTGTAGATTAATTGCCCATGTAAGTGTTGGTTCACTTCTGGGCTCTCTATTCTGTTCCATTGTTTGTTTCTGCACCAGTACAATACTGTTTCAGTTACTGTAGCTTTGTAATATTAAACTCAGGGAGCGTGATAACTCCAGCTCTCCAGGATCAGTAAGTGGGTCTGACCCAGGCTCCCTTCAGATCCCTTCTTCTGCCCTGGGTCCTGGAGTGTGTGGAATTTTGTGCATGCCCTTTAAGAGTAGAGTCTCTGTTTCCCACAGCCCTCTGGCTCACCGGGAAGTAAGCCTCACTGGCCTTCAAAGCTAAACATTCTCGGGGTTCAGCTTCCCAGTGCAGGGCCCCTGGGCTGGGGAGCCTGATGTGGGGCTCAGACCTTTCACTCTGTAACTGTGATTGTCCTCCTGTTGTGGGCCATGCACCTCGGGGTACAGGTCTGGACTGTACCATGTCTCTGCCCCTCCACTCATCGTGGTTCCTTCTTAATATCTTTAGTCATAGAAGACTGTCTCTGCTAGTCTTTTTGTCTTTCTCTTCAATAGCTGCTGTTTAAATAGTCGTAATTTTTGGTGTGCCTGTGGGAGGAGGTGAGCTCAAGGTCTCCCTACTCCGCCATCTTGGCCATTCCTCAGTGGTGGAGAGTCTTATATATACTTTATATTTTTCTAATTTGTTTTATCTCACGAAGCAGAACCCAAACTTTTCTAACAACTGAATAAATCCAAATAAAAAGATCAATGATAAAAATTAAGTATCAGATTAGCCAAAGTATAAAATATTGGCAGAACCCAGGGCTGAAGAAACAGTGATAGCCATGATACATACATGTACTAGAGTTTAGAATTCAAAACGACAACTTACTTGAGTTTTATGCTTTAACATGTGCCAAATACATAATTGAGATTCCTCTTTGAAAGAGTAATTCTGAGACTTTAAGCATAGTATACTGGTGATTAAATTCACAGATCTATATACGAGTTAGGGGACCACTCTTAACATTAACAAATGGACGCAGTGCAAATTCCTTGTAATAAATCAATGGAAGAAGTCTCGTATGGCAATTTTAATATTCAGGAAGCATTAAAATCAGTGTATCATTTATAGTGAATCATGTATTAACTCATTAAAATCTGTGGCTACAAGAATAACTTGAGTGTAAAACTCTTTATTGAGTATAGTTTTTTAGTGTAAAACTTTTAACAGGTAATTCTTAGAGAAATTATTCAATTCAAAGAATGATGTTAGTGCCTTATTGATAATTTTTAAAAATACTCAGTTCCTTATTTAAAACAATGCTTTTAAAAGTGACAGCTTCTATATATATATCCAGAACTTACTGCCCCCATGTGTATTGATGGGAAGGAGTCAACAGCCAGAAAAACTAGATCGTGCTGGTTCAAGTCCACAGCTATAGGAGTTTAAAGTCATACGAAAGCCTACCTCTCTACAAGATGCTTGAAATCTTCTTGCTCAAATTCTCCACTTACGTCCTGGGGGTAGTGCATATCTAGACCAAAGCTTTGTTGTTAAGGCTAAGGGTAAAGTGTATAAAGAGTAAAGTGCTTAACAGAAGGTCTTCAATAAATTAGGTGGTTGTATAATGTACTGCTCTGGCCAGGATACCTTTGAGACCAAATGGGGGCCCAAATAAGAATGTCGCCAATCAGCATGAACTTTCATTGCCTTGGTTAAATCAGAATATATGGTAACCCTACCAATAAATGGTAGTTCAGGGAAAGAAGTTCATGAGAGACAGAAACTGGGAGGGACAGAGAGAGACTAAGCAGACCGTCACAATTTCTGCCTCTATAATTACAGTGATGGAGAATTTGGTGGCAACTGTCAAGATCTCCAGCCCTGGGTTCAAAGAACTTTTGAGATATAGCCCATCAGTACTCCAACTGTCTGGCCATGTGATCTAGGAAAAATAATGTTTGGATTTCTTACTCATTAAAATGAGATAACAATTGTATTTACACCAGTGGGATTTCAAGACACTAAAACAAAATAATTCATGCTAGTACAATGGATGGGTGGTAGGAGACTCTCAATAATGTGGGGTTTTGGGGGGCACATTAAAAGCTAGGCACTGGAACAAAAGGCTTTGTATAGAAGGATAAAAGGTACAGTCCCTCCTCCATGAACAGTCTTGGGAGAGAGAATAACATATTAAAAAAAAAAAAGAACTGTGCAGCATGAAGTGTGAAAAATAAGTGGGTGTAGGGAATTAGTGGTTGATGAGTCTGGCTAAGCAAAAATGTGAGGAAGGCAGAGGCTTAGAAATCTGAACTTTGCCCAGGATTATGCCCTTGAAGGGAGTGCCAAGGAGCCCTGTCTTCCAGAGTCAGACAGACTGGAGGGTGAAGCCCTGTGCTGCCCCCTCACTGCTATGCGACCTTGGGCAAATTACTTAATTCTTGAATTCCCCCTCTCCTCATCTCCCCCAAAATAATAATAATTTCCTTAGAGGGCGACTGTGTCAGGAAATGAGATCATGAGTATGGAAAGGCTTAGCACCTGCTGGGTTCTCAGCGTCCTCCCGCAGCGGTTAACATTGTGCAAAAATGCCGCCGTCTTTACTTTCTGTAAAACCCGACTCTATCGGCTCGACCACCAATGATGGTAGGAAACGTGTATTGATACCACTTTAAGGTAATTCCACATCTTTGCCTGTGAGACAGACTCTTCTGAAGTTATCAGTTGATTGAGAATGAGGTTCTGGTGTCAGATTTCACAGATGCTGTCAGGCACGTTCTCTCCCCTCCAGTCCTTTCCTCCCATTTTGCCTCAGAGTTAAGTGCTCCCTGCATGACGGCTAAGTGAGACGTGAAGGTGCAGGGGAACGGCTCAGGGCTGGTGCTGCCCGTTCGGGCTACTCTAACAAAGCGTCATAGACTCAGTGCCTTATAAACAACAAACACGTCTCCCAGTTGCAGAGGCTGGAAAGTCCAAGATCAAGGTGCTGGCAGATTCAGTGTCCAGGGTCCAGGTCTGGCTGGCCTCTGCCTGGGGCATCTCACCCAGTTTGGGCTTTGCTTTTGGCTTCTGTCCTGCTGTGGCATTTGGTCACTCCGGCTTTTGGGTACAAGTGCACATCTGGACCTGACATCCCCTTCCCGGCCTCTGGTCCGTGCATCTACCCTCTATGCTCATCTCACCCCAGCCCAGGCCATTTTCAGCCTCTGGTCCTCTGCGTGTTTCCCCTACTGCTATAACAAATCCCTACAAACATAGTGGTTTGAAACAACACAGATCTATTACCTTACAGTTTTGCAGGTCCCAAGTCTGAAATGGGTCTACAGGGTGAAAAACCAAGGTATTGACAAGACTGCATTCCTTCTGAAGGCTCCAGGGGGAACCTCTTTCCTTACCTTGTCCAGCTTCCAGAGGTTGCTTACCGTTCCTGGGCTCTTGGTTTCTTTTCATCACCTGACGCTCCTGCCTCCTTCTCATAAGGGCCTTTCGATTATATCAAGTCCACCTGGACAATTCAGAATACTCTCCCCATCTTAAGATCCCTAGCTTAATCATACCTGAAGAATCCCTTGTGCTACATAAGGTAACATACTCACAGGTTCTCGGACTTAGGATGTGGACATCTGGGCGGGCGGGGAGGGAGCAGTGGTCATTATCCTGTGTACCACACCCTCCCATCATTCCCAGCCCCTGTCTGGGGCAAGTAGCACATGCTGGATTCTTCCCTGTGACTGATGGGCCATGGGAAACTGGAGGTGCTATTTAACATCATCTCCCTCCCAAAAGCAGGTAACTGCCTCTCGTCCTCCATGTAGCTAGCTGCTCATGTCGGGGAGGGGCACCGGGTGAGAAGCCCTCCATCACAAGATTCAGGTGGGAAGTGTGCCAAGTGGCATGTGTATTATATAACACCACGATTGGGGTACAGAGTGGGCATGGGTAAGAGGGCTGGGGAATTTTCAGCCTAAGCTATGACCAGGCCATCCTGCATCCCTTTATCCTTCCTATTCCCACTATACCCGGGACCAGAAGGGCCGAGTCCTGCAGGCAGTGATTGGCCTTGATTGGGAAATGAGAAGATTCTGGGTTGTGGTCTGGGCGCTATAAAAGCAGGCTCAGGTGTATGCCCGCTTTGCTGGCCGTGCTGGGGCTGACCTCTCTGGGAGGGTGAGTTCATGCTCTGTTCCACTGGGAGGCAGAGGAAGTTTTGTTCAGGGTAAGTCTGGGAAATAGAGCTGCATGCTCTGGCACATGGGGAGCGGCCCCGTGTATCTGAAATCCCAGCTGCTGCAGCAGCAGCACATGTGGGCTCCTTGCAGGGTTCAGAAAAAGAGGAGAAACTTCAGGCGGAGGTTCGGAGGCTGTCATGTGTTCCTGATTTCCTCTATGTATTTGGTTGAGGTGGTCGTGATTTGGGGTGGGGATGGGGGGGTTTGGGTCCTTGGTCTCACACACTTCTGCCTTCAATTTTAAGGTGTGACGTCTCTGGAGTCTACTTTGCCCTGAGAACAGAAGGAGGAGGAGGAAAAACATGGCCCTTTCGTTCCTAAAGGTGATATCACAGGTAAGCTGCTAACTTCTGAGTTCCCTCCTAAAATACTAATTTACAGGCCTAATACCATTCGGCTGTTTGGGGCCGTCAGGGAGAATCTGTTCCGGGCCTCTCCCCGGCTCCTGGTGGTTGCAGGCAGTCTTAGGCGTTCCTTGGCTTGTCGGTGCATCACCCTGGCCTCTGCCCGTATCCTCACATTGTGTCCTCCCTGTGTCTCTTCACATAATTGTCCCTCGGTGCATGTCTGCCTCTGTGTCCAGATTGCCCCTTTATAAGTCATTAGGGCCCACCCTAATCTCATTTCAACCTGATTACTTCTGTATAAACCCTATTTTCAAGTAAGGTCACATTCTGAGGCCCTGGGGGTTAGGACTTCAACGCATCTTTTTCTGGGAACCATTATGAATCCACAACACACTGAAAAAAAATTATCAAACCTTACTTCTTCTAGGAGAGAAGTTTCCATTTCCATTGTGGTCATTGGTCATTTAATTTTCCAAGTCCAAACTGATAAGTTTGTATCTGCCTTCGTTTTTGAAGGAGATCTGCACTGCATATAGAAGAACTCCAGGTGTATGGCCTCAACCAAACGCCCAGTCACCCCATCCGCCACTCTGGCCGGAATCCCACTTTCTTACCAGCCCTGTGTGACCTCCATCACTTCTACTCGCCTCATATCCCAACAGCTGTTCTAACCAGTCTGGCCCTGTGCAGGCAGTCCCAGTGTCAGCCAGTGACCCCAGGGGAATTTTCATGCAGCTGTTTAGGATTTCCTCTTGAGCACCCTGCCCTCCAAATCCCAGCTATGTTGGAAGCTTCAAACTCTGATATGCAAGATCACTGCTGTCTACTTGGGTTCTTTGTCCTGGCCCTGTGGCTCTAGAAATACCATCAAAGAGAATGCCAGGATGACACGTGCTTTTCTTCTGTCAAGGAGTCCAACCCTGAACAGGTTGCTTTCCAGTGTGTATTAACAGCGGCTTGAAACATTTACCTAGTTTTTTTTTTTTTTTTTTGCCCTTCAACCACAGCAAGAGGGTAACGCAGAGCAACTACTCCATCATGGCTAGAACCAAAGGCATCTGTCCTTTCACTTAAAATACAGTTCAAATTGACTTCATTTTTGAAAGTCTTCCTTGACGCCTCAGCCCCTATAATCTCCATCTTTATCAATCCACGCTGTATGGCATTTAACAAGTGATTGTGTTAGAGTTCTCCAGAGAAACAGAACAGGATGCATTATCTATCTGTATACACAGATATGGTGACTTATAATAAGGAACTGAGTCACGTGATTATGAAGACCGAGAAGCCCCAAGGTCTGTAGTCAACAAGCTAGAGACCCAGAAGAGCCAAGTCTAAAAGGCTGAGAACCAGGAGAGCCGATGGAGTAAGTTCTAGTCTCAGGTCGGGCAGGCTTGAGACTCAAGAAGAGTGGTGTTTCAGTTCAAGTTCAAAGGCAGGAAAAGACCAATGTCCCAGCCCAACGTTCAGGTAGGAGGAGTGTCCTTATTACCCACCCTGGGTGGGATCTGAGTCGGAGGCCTCCAGGCATAAAGCCCACAGATGGTAGCTTCGCTCACTGACTCCTCAGCCAAACACATACACCAAATGTGTTTCTTTAGCTGTTACTTTTTCACGAAGAGAGGTAATTTTGCCTTCCCAACCAAACTCTCCAAGGACAAAATGTATTTCTTACAGTTTCCATTGTGTGTACCTGTGTGTATGTGTGTGTGTCTGCTGCACTATTTGGACCACTTGAAAGATACCTACCAAGGGCCACATGAAAGCATGTACACAAATTAAGTATAAATTGTTATTTCAGGAGTCAGTGAAATTTAGAGATGTGGCTGTGGTCTTTTCTCCAGACCAGTGGGTTCACCTGAGCCCTGAAGAGAGACAATTGTATATGGACGTGATGCTGGATAACTGTGATTACCTTGTGTCTTTGGGTAAGGAGATCCTTCCTTCTTGGTTTAAAACTGCCCATGGTGGAATTCTTCCTTCTGTGGGAATATCTGGAAAGCCCCTGAAAACGCTTGGCTGAATTTCAACCCCATATTCCTCAGTAACGTTCCAGTGCTGTGTGATGTTAGGAAAGGGCATTTTCACCTTGGGATGACTGAAGCTTCATTTTATTCCCCATCATCTTTCAAACCATCACACTTTCCTTGAAAACCATACCTCTCAGGCTACTGTATGTCTAAGTAAGAGGTGGGGACTGTTAAAAATGTAGATGGTCTCTCTTTTTTTTTTTAATGGAACAGCTCCTGAGATATTTTTGAGACCCCACACCAAAAGTGTGGGTCTAAATTCTGTAATAACCACAGCATGGTCAAGGTCATTTATTTTTCTTAGGACACTGGACTTATAAGGCAGAAGTAATATCCTCTTTGAAGCGAGGGAAGGAGCCCTGGATGGTGGGGAAAGAGATGACAAGTGCACCGTGCCCAGGTAACTGACAAGTAACAAGTCGATGGGAGCTGTCACACCCCAACTGGTCAGAGTAACGTGGACCCCTAAGGTGACAGGAGAGGAGCTCCCCCGTGGGCTTCCAAAGAAACCTGATTTTTACTCCACATTCATCTGTCTCCCTGTACTCTGTCTGCTGTACCTCCAGTCTTAGACTAAATGGCATGCTGGTAAGATTTTGAAATTTAAATGGGTATATGAAGGGATAGAAGTATGAATAGCTGAACTGGTCATATAATTTAGCAATGATTAGAATGAATGAATCAATGAATAGGTTAGCTCAGAAAAGGATCATGAAAAGCTCCCCTCCCACCCCCTTTTTTCCCACGAAAGTTGAGAGGGATTTTCTTCTCTCTAGATTAAGATAACAGGTTGATTAGACATAGAGTAACAAAGCAGAAAAACAATCAAATTTATCATCAAATCAGAGATGACATGCCCATCATTCACAGAGTAGAAATTGCCAGAATGCAAGAGTATCTAGGGACTTCAAAGAAACTGTTATGTTTCAGTGCACAACAGAGAAGGTAGCTCATTTACAGACTCCTGAAAGTCAAAGGACAAAAAGTCAAAAGTCGGCACAGATGATGATGATTTTGGCTTGAGACATCATTAGATCTGAAGAGTGGAATAAAATACCAAGTGCTTCTAAGCCACAGGCATTCTGGACAGTGGGCCTGGAACCCAGGAAGAAAGTTAAAAGGTTTCCTAAGAACTGTTCACAAGAATTCCAAGTAACTCTGGGCTTTCTTACTCTTTAGAAACTTCATAACCTGGCCAAACACCTCTCCCACCCCCAGGTCAGTTCATCTATACGAATGAGGCAACTTTTAAACTTTTTCTTTTATTCCATCAATGTATTTCTCTTTCTTCCTTAGGCTTTCAATCTTTGTGCACTTCTGCATATTCTTCTATCCAGTTGTACTCATATATATATATATATATATATATATATATATATATATAATTTTTTTTTTTTACTATTTCCTCCATTATCTTGTGAAGAAAACGAATCTGTTTGCTTTGTTTGGGTGTGTATGTGAGTGTTTACAATAATCCATATACATACTTATTTCAATGAAATCGGGGTACACATACACACCTATTTGAATAAAACTATTTAGACAGTGTGGCTGACAATTTGGTGGGAGGGCTGGAAGTCAGGTACAGAGACTGAGCTGATCCTAATCTTCAGTGTATAGTCTACCACTGTTGTTCTATTCGAGAATCCATCATTTTGTAACCCCTTCATGTGTAACTTATGATTTCATTAATTGTCCTGTCCCGTGACAGCCAGTTAATTATCTTTTCTATGATAAATACTCACACATCTGTTATAAGATACACAGTTGTTTTGTACATAGTATTGTCATTTAAATGGCATGCTGTAAAAACTCTTATCTTTCCATTTATCCCCATTTCTGAGATCTTTACATGTTATATATACATGTTTTACTTTTGAGTGCAATATAGTATTCTATAGGATGTGACCACCACGTTGAACTTAGGATTCCTTTTTCCTTAATAATGGCTACGTCGCTACAACTCTTTCTGAGCAAAATCTCACATATTCCCTTGACAATATGTGTAATGATTTCTCTGGGTCACAGGGCATAGTATAAACAGTTTCCCAAAATTCCTAGATTGTTTTCCAGATACCTGTTAATTTCACAGTCTACCAGCATTATTTGGTCCTCTTCCTGTGTCTTACTAATGCCTGGTATTATCTGCATTTTAACTGGTTCCATTTTGATAGTAAGATGTGACCTCTTTGTTTTAATTCTAATTTCTCTAAGTAGTAAGACGAAGCTCCTATGAGATTCTTGTTGTCCACTCAGTATTAAGCTTTTCTGAAGTGCCTCTTTGAATTCTTTCCCCATTTCTCTTTTCTTTCTTTGTGGAAATTGAAGAATTTTCTTTTACATTCTAGATAATAATTTTTTTTTTTTTTTGGTTTAAGATATATGAATACTTCTGCTAATCTGTCATTTGTCTGTTGATTCTGAAAGTTTCTTGGCCAAAAATCCTTAGTTTTGATGTAATCACACCTTTCACGTTTTGACATAGCTTTTACTTAGTATCTTTTTGTTGTTGTTTAAGAAGCCCTGCCATCCTAGGTAATACATATACTCTTCTACTAACTTTATAAGTTTAAGATTCATATTTATATCATTAATCTCTCTGGTTTCTACTTTTGTACCTAATGTAAGAGAGCAACCAGCCTCATTTTCCCTGGATACTGACACAGTTTTTACAATACTATCTACCAAATCACCCATCCTGTCCTCACTGATTTGTGATGACATCCTTACCCCATATAGGGCATCTATACCGGTAAGTCATCTTCTGAACTTTTTCTTTTATTCTATTAATGTATTTGTCTTTCTGTATTAGTACATATTCTTCCTATTAGTTTTCTAGGGAGCACACACACTTGGGAGGTACTCCCACTGGTTCTTTTGTTCAGAATCAGTTATCTGTCCACGGAATGGATACTACCATTGATGCTTTGCAGTGTGTCTTAATACTTTCACTTTATACTTAGTACTTTAAAATTGAGTGCCTTTAAACTCTCCCTGCCTTGGTTCTTTTAGTAAAACTCTATTTATTCAGAGTCTGTATTTTCTCATAAATTTGAGAATATTTGTTGGGTTTCAAAAAAGAAAAACACAGCTATTTCAGGATGCCACTGAATGCATAGATTAGTTTGGGAAGAACTGCCATCCTTCACCCCATTGATGAATGCTGCTACACTTCTAGTCAGATGTTGGTTTTGCATTCACTAATATATTTTTTGTTTTCTCTAATGTTTTGGCCATATTTTTAGATTATTTTATGTATAACACATAGATCTTGTCCATATTATGAAATTTCAAGTATATATTATTAATTATAATCACAATGCTGTGCATTAGGCCCCCAGAATTTATCCATGTTATAAACTAAAATTTGCACCCTTTCACCAACATCTCTCATTTCCTCCAGCCCCAGCCGCCCCTGGCAATCACCAGTCTTCTGTTTCCATGAGTTCAACCTTTTTTTTTTTTTTTGAAGACTCCACATGTAAGTGAGATGACACAGTATTTGCCTTTCTTTGGCTTATTTCACTTAGCATAATGTCCTCTAGGTTCACCCATGTTGTCACAAGTGGCAGGATATCAATTTTTATGGCTGGATAATATTCCATTGTGCATATGCACAACATTTTCTTTATTCACTCATCCATCGATGGACACTTGGGTTGTTTCCCTAACTTGGCTCTTGTGAATAATGCTGCAATGAACATGGGAGTGTTGCTATCCCTTCAAGATACTGATTTCATTTCTTTTGGAATGAAAAAGCCCAGAAGTAGGACTGAAGAATTATATGGTAGTTCTATTTAAAGTTTTTTTTTGAGGTTCCTCAGTCTTTGAAAAGTATTACTTTGAAATTATTACTCCATTGTCTTCTTGACAAAACACTACTGTTGAAGAGTTTAACATCAAATCTGATTCTTAACATTATTGGTAATCTGTACCCTTTCTTTAGGAGCTTTTAGAATTTTCATTTCTATTCTCATATTTTTACGTGGTTTGGGTTTTCCTTTTCTATTTTGTTTGGCAGTCAGTGGGGCTTTTCAATTTGCAGTCTTTTCACTTTAATTCTGGCATATTATTGGGTTATTTCTTGTTTTTAAAGTTTGATTAAAGTATAATTGACTTAAAACAAATTATGCATATTTAAAGTATACATTTGATAAAGTTTGACAAATACATATAAACCTGGGAAGCCATCCCAGAGTCGAGACATGATGATGATGTAGTAATCATCCCCAGAGGGTTCCTTGTGTCCCTTTTCAGTCCTTCCCTCCTGACCCTCCCATCCTGTCCCCTCATCCCCAAGCAACCACTGATCTGCTTTCTGTTACTCTAGATTGCATTTTCTGGGGTTTTATATAAATAGGATCACACAGTACATACTTTCTGTTTTTGTTTTGGTTTGTCTGGCTTCTTTAACTCAGCATAGTTAGTCTGAGATTTATCTGTGCTGTTGCATATATCAGTGGTTAATTCTTTTATACTGCTGAATAGTATTTCATGGTATGGACATACAAAATTTGCTTATCCATTCATCTTTTCACAGGCATTTGGGTTATTTCCAGTTTGTCTGTACTTGGAGAATGTCCTTCGTGTAGTTTTAATTATGTGTTTTCACCCTAGGTGAAAACACTGCATTACCTTTGGCAGCTTTGTCAAAAAATCAGTTGTCTATATGCGTGTTCATAACATTCCCTTACTGCTATTTTAATGGCTGTAGAATCTGTAGTTATGTCACTGCTTTCATTCCTGAGATTGGTGCTTGGTGTCTTCTGTTTTCCTGATCAGTCTGGCTAGGTTATCAATTTTAGTGGTCTTCTTAAAGAACTAGCTTTTTGTTTTATTGCTTTTTCTGTACTGATTTCTTGTTTTCTGTTTTGCTGATTTCTGTCTTGACTTTTATCACTTCCTTTCTTCTGCTCACTTTGGATTAATTTGCTCTCCTTTTGTATTTTCCTTAAGGTGGAAGCTGAGGTCACTGATTGGAGACCTTTCTTCTCTCTAACATAGGCACTTAGTGCTATGGATTTTATCCAAATACTGTTTCAGTGGCATCCCACAAATTCTTAAATATTATGTCTTCATCATCATTCAGTTCAAATACTCTTTAATTTCTCATTTGATCTGATTAATTAAAAGTATATTATTAAGGCACGTCTTCAGCACTTCTTTACCCCTGGATCTATCCTGTCTGACATTCGCTCGGCCATTGTAGCTTTCTTTTGACGGGTTGCATGGTTCTCTTTATGATGTGCGTTGGTGTGATTCTCTTCATGTTTCTTATGCTTGGCTTTGTTGGGCTTCTTGGATCTGTGAGTTTATAGTTTCCATGTGTTTGGAAATTTTCTGGCTATCATTTCTTTATTTTTCTTTCTGGTCCTTCCTTCTCCCTCTCGCCTCTCTTTCAGAGATTCTGGTGCCCGTATACTAAGCCATCTGGAGTTGGTAGACCATCTAACACGTTTCCCCTCATGGGACCTATTTTAAGGGGTGGTGATCCTTCTCTTCTACTCCTCTGACTGTTCTAATTTTTGAGCTATATTTTCCATTTCTTCAGACCTTTTCCTCTGGCTTCTTTAATCAGGTTTTCCATGTTACTCTACTACCTAATTATCTTATTTGTTGTGATGCCTGGATTTAATTTTAATTTTTCTCATATTGTTTTCCCAATAGCATGTCAACCAGCACTGGAGAATTATTATGCCCTTTCTGAGTCTGTGAATGCCTTTAGGCAAAGTTCTCACCATGAGAAACATCGAAAATTGTGTACTTTTGTTCAGCACCATGAATGTGATGACTGCAGCATGGCTTTTAGCTGCATCTCACAACTTACTAGACATCAGCGAATTCACAAGGTAGAGAAAGCCCAGAGATATGATGAAAATGCAAAGGGCTTTAGGCATCACTCCTCATTTACAACGCTCCCAAGAATTTATATTCCAGAGAAACACCTTGAATGTAACCAATGTGGCAAAACCTTCAACAGAGCTTCAAAGCTGATTCAACATCAGAGCACACACAGTGGACTAAAACCACACAAGTGTGATGTGTGTCAGAGGGCCTTCAGGTTTCTTTCATCCTTTATTATACATCAGAAATTTCATGCTGGCAAGAGACCAAATCTGACTCAGCATCAAAAAACTCATACGCAAAAGAAACTCTTTGCCTGTACATTCTGTGCAAGGGCCTTTCGCAGCTTCTCAGAAAAAATTCAACACCAAAAAACTCATACTAGAAAGAAGTATTACACGTGTAATTACTGCAAAAAGGACTTCAATCCATATTCACAGTTTCTCTTACATCAAAGAGTGCATACTGGAGAGAGGCCCTACAAATGTAATGACTGTGAAAAATCCTTTAAAAGCCAATCGAACCTTAATAAACATCAGAAGATTCATACTGGAGAGAAGCCCTTCTCATGCAATGAATGTGAAAAGACCTTTACTCAGCTCATAGATCTTAATCGTCACCAACAAATCCACGCTGGGGAGAAACTTTACATCTGTAATAACTGTAACAAGACCTTTGTCCGCTTCTCAGATCTAATTCGACACCGAAGGACTCACACCGGAGAGAGACCCTACAAATGTAATGCTTGTGACAAAACCTTTAAACATCAGTCAAATGTTATTAAACACCAGAAAACTCACTCTGAAGAGCGGCCCTATGCATGTGATGAATGTGAGAAGACCTTTCGCTATTGCTCAGACCTTAATCGACATAAAAAAATTCATACTAACGAGAAACCCTATAAATGTAACGAATGTCAAAAGCTTTTTAACAATAGTTCAAATCTTAATAAACACAAGAAAATCCATACTGGAGAGAAACCTTTCGTATGTAATCAATGTGGAAAAGCTTTCAGTCTAAACTCGAAACTTGCTCGACATCAGAAAACTCATGATAAAAAGAAACCCTGAAACTGAGGGAAAGCATTTAGAAATCACTTAGCTTTTCCTAGAAATTGAAAATCTAAGCCAAAGAGATCAATGTGGAAAGGTTTTTTTAGCCAAAGCCCAATTCTTCTCCATGAGTTCATCCTGTATGGAATATTTTGGAAATTTAAATGCATGCTGAAGAAACGGGGAGATGTGATCAGAGATGGACTTTCTGTATTATATTGACTCACTTCTTTGAGCAAAAACAGTTGAACATGTTCAAGCAAAACTTGGAACTGGGTAAGGTAGCTCCTAGGGTGGAAAGCGGGCTAAGAGACAGTCTGGAGGGTGCAGTAAAAAGAATATATTTATTTTGCTGTTTTCTTCATTATCTCTTTTCACTGGATGAATAAAATCATATTTTTAATAGAGGTAGCTCTCTAAAGGTGTAAACTTTCATACGGAGAGGATGCAACCCTAATCTAAGCATAAGTAAGGAAAACAAAAGCCATTTCTTTGGAATTAGAACCTTAGAGAAGAAGAAACTTCACCAGTGGATGATGAAAAACAAAAAGTGGACCATGATTTAAAACAAGCTAAAGGATAAAGAGTTAAGAGGGTAGATGTGAGAAATCCGAAGGCTGTGGATCAGTGGGCGAGAAGACAGTTTCTGCTCCTAGTCTACATGGACAGAACCTGGAGGTGCCCAGCCTCCCTGAGTAGTCAGCACAACTCTTGGATCTATCGAGAGACCCAAGAGGAGACGGAGAGACTGCAGCAGCTGTAGGACTTGGATTCAGGACTTGGAGAATCTACTATTTAAGTAAGTTGATTTCCTGTATGCCTTGGGGAATAGATGCTAAGTTTCCCAGTACATGCTAACACTGGTGTGTATTGCTGAATCCGTTCAGGCCTTGTGTCAGAAATCTATACTTTCCTGAATCAGTTCCCATAATCATTAGTGGCAGCTTAGCCCCGTTCAGCCAAGTGGGATGGGTGTAGTCTACCAAGTATCTTGAGAACTGGCCTCAATCCATAAAAAGTGATGGGTTTAGTTCCTTCTTTGAGGGTCATTCTCTCATCTGTTCTCTCTGCCTTCCCAGGTACTATAGTGGCTGCCACCGAGCTAAACTGTTATGTAATCCCCAGATGTGGCCCCTGGTCTTATGTTCATTCTTTACATGCTTTTTAATCACTAAGAAAAGGTGTGTACACAAGCTCATTTCTTGCAAATAACCTATAGAACTATAATGTGTTTGTTAAGTTACATGTAAGCTGAAAATGCAACTGAAATAAGTTTAAGAACGAGTACAAAATAAAAGTTATCAATACAGCTATGAAAATGCACACTGATCACTGGGATAAGGAGGAAAGCAAGTTGTGTCCTGGACCCCTTACTCCTAATTTTGGTCCTTAAAGTTCTGGTTTAGAGTAAAATTAAGCAGGAACTATTTTATGTTTCAAATATATTAAGAATTTCCAATATTTCTAAAGTCTGTATTATAAGGAGAAAAAAAGAAACTTAATAGAAAAGAACGGTTTGTTCTGAATAGCCTAGTATCCCAAATTTGCTGTCACCAGACTCAACAGAAACCTAGGTTCCAATAAGAAATTTCAAACATTCTTTTTATACCTGTTCCCATGTTTCCTGGGAACTGTCACTAATTATAAGCCATAAGTCTCTAATCAAATGAAAAAGAAAGGATAAAAGGACAGCCAATGTGCAGAAGTTAGGCTATGTAAGACATTCTCCTTGGAAAGTTTCAGCAGAAATTTTTGTTTTTATTTCCTATTGGATTTTAATATTAAAACCACATAAGAAGCAACATGGATAAACCTAGAGATGATCATACTAAGTGAAGTCTTGTGGAATCTAAAAAATGATACAAATGAAGTTATTTACAAACTAGAAAGACTCACAGAGAGCAAACTTATAGTTACCAAAGAGGAAAGGTGGGGAGGGATAAATTAGCAGTTTGGCATTAGCAGATGCAAATTACTATATATAAGACAGATAAACAAGGTCCTAATGAATAGTACAGGGAACTATTTTCAGTATCTATAATGGAGAAGAATCTGAAAAAGAATATATGTAACAATCATTTTGCTGTACGCCAGAAACTAATACAACATTGTAAATCAACTATAATTTAAAAAAAAAAACATATTTCCATTGTTTAAACATACAAGAGTTGTCGGTCTGAAAAATGGAGAGAGAAGCCTTATTTTGAAGCTTAAAATATCATCTAAACACTAACATAGTGTGCACAACTTTTTTTTTCTTTTGCTTTTAAGCATTCCTTATATATATTCACTGTTATGTTTGAGGATATAATCCAGTAGGATGTTTGTAGGTTAACTTGAGTCCCTCCTCAAAGATACATTAAAGACTTAACCCCCGTGTGTAGGAAAAACAGTTCTCCTGTATGTTTTTCCTTGACGCCGGCACCACTACCATAGTCACAACACTTCTGACACCAGATGTGTGGGGGTATTTCCCACACCAAGCAATTCTGTGACACCTGTTGGATGTCCAACCATTTATCTCAGTTCTGACTGTACCTGGGGATAGTGTCATATCCCACAGGTTAAGGGAACACTTCCACAAGACTGCCCCCCACCAACCCCCAACTTCAAATCCCAAGTCCAGGTTGTCATCTGTGCTTCTAACAGGATGGCTATAAATCAGAGGTTCCCAAGACCCCCTCCTAGAGTTTAACTTGCTACAGCAGCCCACAGAACTCAAGGGAACAGTTTACCTGCTGTTTACCAGTTTATTATAAAAGGATAAGATAAAGGATACAGATGAACATCCAGATAAGAGATGCAGAGGGCAAGGAACATGAGAAGGGGCCTGGAGCTTGCAGGCATGTCACTCTCCCAGCATCTCCACCTGGAAGCCCTCCAAATCCCATACTGTTGGGATTTTCATGGAGGCTTCATCACAGAGTATGATTGATCATTAACTCCATTTCCAGCCCCTTCTCCTCCTTTCTGGAGAATGGGAGGTGGGCTGAAAATTCCAAGCTCCTGATCATGGCCATTCCCTAACCCAAGAGTCCACCAAGAGTGGACCTTCATTAGAAGATAAGACACTGCTGTCACCCAGGAAATTCCAAGGGATTTAGTTCTGTGTCAGGAACTGGGGTCAAAAACCAAATATTAGAACAAGTTTGTGGTACTTTGAAGTGATAACCCTAGAAAATGAATACACCCTGTATATAATGTCTTAAATTTCTTTGGCTACTTTTAAGATATTCTCTTTATTAAATTGGTTTTAATTTTCATGTGTCTTGAAATTTGATTTTGATGTGCCCCGTGGTTTTGTTTTTATCCTGCTTGGGGTTCACTGAATTTCTCAGATTTACGGATTTACATTTTTCATCAGATTTGGAAAACACTCTTCCCAACCCACAGCTTTCCCATCTGTGTGATAACACACAAAAGCAGTAATTAAAAATGACACAGTCACGAGCAGGACTTTCTTTTTATACCATTCTTTTTATACCTGTTCCCATGTTTTGCCACACAGCCCCAAGCAAGTGGGCGAGCAGAAGCACACCCGGACAGAAAGCCAGTGCCCGACACAGCACACAAAGTACCCAAAAAATACAAAGCAGCCCACCAGCTTCCATTTATAATAAATGATGATTTTCACAAGAATAAGCAAAAAAGTACTAAAACTGAGGGATACATGTAGACAAAGAATACAGTTTTAATATGAAAGATAATAAAATACCATTCATAATAGCAACCAAACCTTTGAAGTGACTAAGTTTCATAGGAAAATAGTGGGACTGGTATACAAACACACACGTATATATACACACACATACACACTTATTCCCAAGGATATATTCCTATACACAATACATACACATGCATGTATTTACATATACACTTATACATATGTGTATTTATATACATATGACAATTTTACGTGTGAGATAAACACATTTCATCTTCCCTGGGGCAGAATGCATAATGTAGCAGAGAGAGCAGGGATGAGTTTGGGGGAAAAGCCCACTTATGGAAATCAGAATTTGATAGGAAAAAATGTCCTACTAACTTAATGGCAATCCTGCAGTGACACATTTTCTATGAAATGAGAATTCCTTACAAATGCCTTATTGTGGGGGACTGGACTTCAGGCCCAGCTTCTGAGGATTAGGGAACTTTCAAGTGCAAACATTTCCTACTGATTTAGGGGGAAACAACAACAACAACAACAACAACAACAACAACAACAAAAAGCAAGCACACCCACCGCAGCCTAAGCAACAGGATGGAAGGAAGAGGAAACTAGCCAAAAATATGAGTCCCTCTGACACGGGAAAAGTAAACCAGTCACAAGGAACAGGAAGCACGAGGGACCCTGCAAGTGTAGCGGACAGAGTTCTGAATAAGTCAGACGAGACTGAAAGAAGCCTCAGAGAGAGACAGTGAGACCAGGAGCAGGGCTGGGACGAGGGTGAGGTAGGCATGACCTCCAGGGCACCTGCATGACCCCAAGACTGGGGGTTTTCTTAAGTTTTGTGCCTGAGGCATCTTGTTTGTCTCACCCTAGTCCCCACCCAGTGAGACCGAGCATGGAGACTGAAACTGATTTCTCAATTAAAGGATGGAGAGAAAAGCAGAATGCAACTAGGCCGATCATGCAAATCAAACAAGACTTTTTCCCCCGACACTGATCTATGAATGTCTGATGATACAAGAAGTCTATGACGATGCGGGGTGGGGTCAGGGAGGCAAGAGTGCCATGGAAATAAAGTTCATGGTGCAGTGCAAGAGGGACTGTGGACCGGGAGCAGGCAACTTCGTGGCAAAAATCTTCATAAATTTTGATTAAAGAAGTATATTTATTCAGGGACAGCATATTAAGTATCTACAGCATGACAGTCACTTGTCCTCAATTACTTCCCAAAGTCTAGAGCCTACAGAAAGAGATTCCTGAGAAGCATTACAAAGATACCAGCTGTGACCATGAACCACCATGGTGGAGCTCTCCCTTCCACTGGCGTCTACCTGCTCAGTTATCACTCCCCTGGGGGGTTCTACCTTGAGAATTCCTCTACTGTCCAGGGCTCTTCTTGCTCCAATCTGAAGACCACACCTGGTTTCCTAACAGGATACCCTGTTAATGGGAAATGATACAGAACGTGGACCAAGCTCTTTGGACTTTAGGAAACTGAAAGATGAAGAAGGTACAGCTTCAGAAGCTGTGTGGTGAAGATACCATTAGAGCTGGAACACCTGGGGGGAGGGTGGGGGGCACTGAGCACACACAACACTTAGACTCCCGGAAAGGGTTTAATCATCTTTCTCCCCTGACACTCAAGGCTAAATAATTAAAGTCAACATGTTTTTGTGACCCAGAGCAAGTACATGCTCTTGGGAGTGATCCAGGGAAGTGGTGCTCACCTGCTGAGATGAGACGGCTGTAGTTGTCCAGCATCACATCCCTGCACAGGAGCCTCTAAGTGGGGTCCAGGCGCTGCCACTCCTCCTGGGTGAAGTCCACAGCCAGGTCCTCAAATGAAACCAATCTCTGAAACAATATGTTTAATCTGAGGTGAATGGAAGCCCAGGGGATCCCTGGGGTATTCCCTACCCTCCACTTTGGAGACCACTGTTGTAAATAACAGGGATCCATAAAGAGAGCTTTGTCAACAAGGACTGTAAGTTTTGTTATCAAATCTGCATTTCGGAAGCAAGGTTCTAGAGTATAGGGGTCAACATGCCACAGCCTGTGGGCCAAACCCAGTCCACCGACACCCAACTCCATCTGCTCACACGTTACCTATGCACTGCTTTCATACCACCGCAGCTGGGCCGGACAGATTTGACATAGAGCATACGGCCAGCAAGGCCAGAAGTAGTTACTAACTGGTCCTTTAAAGAAAATACTTATGGTCCCCAACTCTAGAAAACTGGGAAATGGCTTAAAGGCCAAATTGGAGGGGAAGAAAACTAGGTCACCACGGTGAGACACAACCACAGGCAGCTCCAGTGAGAGTGGACGGACGGAGCCCAGCCTACATGATAAGGCGGAAGAGCAGGGGGTCACTGATTCATTGTGCATGGGAGGCAGAAGGTCCAGATTACTTAGGGAGAATCACATGCTAAGATTAGGAAAACAAAACAAAAAGAGAATTGAGCAAGGGAAGCGAAGGAACTGCTGTTTAGGACACTGTGCTCCAGTGTGTGGGGGATACAAGCAGAGATGGCCAGCTGGTGGCTGGAGATACGGTTCTGAAGCTCAGAGGACAGAGAGGACAGAGTGGTGATCACATGGTTAAAACAGGAGTGTAAAAGTTGGGGCGTGTTTAGGAAACAATGGAAATTATCATTGCTCTGCCGTGGAAACCCGCTGCATTTCTTTTACAGCTGTTTTTGGCAAGATGGCCCCTGTGTTACTTATTTAAGATCATCTAAGAAAATGTTTACATATAAAAATGGAAATGGTAATAATAATAGACATGGGAAACCATACTAATAACCAATGTGAGGCTTATCTCATATTAACAATTCTGAATCTTAATTCTGAAACGATCACACAGAACTTTTTATACTGAGTGAATGTAAACAATGGAATTATTCTATGGAATAATTATCAACTCGTGACTTTGAAAATTTTTAAAGTAACCTCTGAGTCCAATAATAGGAGATTTGGGTCAACAAAATTTAGTATCTACAAAGTTTAGAACACTATTCCAGTGTCAAAATTGATGCTAGGATTAAAATATTTATTGGCCTGGGGAAATACTGACTTTATATCATTTACCTGTTTTCCTACTAATATTTTTTAGCCACTTGAGATCAAGGAATCTGAGAGAAGCTCAGAAAGAAGGAACACAAGTGCTTTAAGATGTTAATCTTTTTGTTTGGTCTCCTTTAGTTGAAGTTTCACAAGAGGATCTTTAGCTAAAAAATGTGTTTTTAACTTAAATGTGGTGGAGGACAGAGCCCTGACCTGGGAATTGAGAGACCTGAGTTCAATTCTTGGTTCTGTCACTAGCAAACTGCATGACTGGGTAAGGTATTTCCCTTGTAAGTAAATTCAGTAAACCCCATGCGAGGTGATGGACACGGTTTGAGCAAGTCAGAATGAAGAGAAAGACAGCGTGGAGATGGCAGGAGATGACACGTATGTGTTTAGGAAGTTATGAGAAATAACTTCCTTAGCTATGCCTGGTACCCCTTCCCTCCAACCCACGCCCTCATAAGCCCACCAGTGACGTGTCTTTTCCTGACAAGTCTGCACCCTGCCTGTTCCCTTCAATTGCAACTCACATCTTTCTTTCGAAAGGTGAACTGACGCTTTGCTGAGTCACAATAATCAGTGGTCTCTGGATATGGTGCAATCACCCAGATTTTGCTCACACCAGAGAGAGAAATTCTGGCCCAGTAACTTGAATACGCTCCTCTCAGGAATTCTTTTGTCTCAGCCCTAAAATCCTAGGGAGAAGTTTCAGTTCAGGAATATGGTCTTCCAGGTGAGATTTCTGTTCTTGGAGTCTTCCGCTTTTTACTTCACTGGGATGGTTTTGTTTCAGCCTGGGTGTAGCAGTCACATTTCCATTAGCTGGAATCTGCACTTGGGAGTTCCAAGGTTCAAGTGCCTTTTCTAAATTCCAATCAAGGCTACTGAGGAGTGAGACAATACTGCAGGAGGCAGAAAGAGCCTAGAAGCCTTGATTATGCCTTGGGACCTAAGGAAAATAAGTCCAATGGTTTGATTATCAAAATACAGAGTATAATTGCTTTCTAGGGCACACACAGGGCAAGTCATCATGCCAGAGAAAACCTAACAGGTGTAGGTAGAGGGGAATGTATATTACAAAGATCATGAGACTGGGAGTAAAACAGATCTCATTTCAAAACTCATTTCATTCACCAGAGAATAAATCACCTTACTCTCTGGTGAATGAGGTTTTAAAATGTGCTCCAGTACACCAGAAATTGACACAACATTGTAAACTGACTATACCTCAATTTAAAAAAAAAAGTGCTCCAATAGGGGTGGCATACCAACTTCACAGCCTGGCTGGGAGGGCTGAATGAGAGCTCTAAAAATTCTCTGTAACATTGAAAGCAAGGAATACACATCGAGGGTGTATTATACCATGGGTTTGCTCTTCACAAGTGCTATCTCCTTTCACATCAGAACAAGCCTGTAAGGGAAATATTATTCCTACCTTCATGTCACACATGAGGAAACAGGATTAGTCTAAATAACATGCCCTGGGATGCAGTGTTTTATGGCAAGACCTGACCTGAACCCAAAAATCATGCTCTTAAAACTTCAAACGTCCCCCCCACCCCACAGCCCCCTGAAATCGTTTCCAGTCAAATCTGCACCCTGGTCATTCCTTTCAACTGCAGCTCACCTCTTTCTTCTAATAAATGCTTAGTATAAAACAACTAATATGATTATAATGTAAGCTTCTATATTAAAATTTCGCCCACTTCCCTGCCGTCCTCCAGTACTCTTCAAACCAGCCGGGCAGTCTGCTATCCAAGTGCATCAGCGGAACTTTGGGGATCAGATTTTAGCCGTTTGGATGCACAAGCCTTTCACCTTCACAGAGCATCTTCTTCAGGCAAAGAAGGGCTGCAGGGAGCGCCCGCAATGAGGCCTGCAGGTCGGGAGCCCTGCCCTCGCTGCCTTTCTCCAGGACCATGGGAAACCCGCCTCGGGGCCTCCATGGAGAGGGCGGCGGGGAGAGCGCGCGTCAACGCTACGCGGACGAGCCCAGCTCCACCCAGCCCCTTCCCCTCCAGCCCCCGAGGGCCCGGAGCTCCCCGCCAGCGCTTTAACTTGGGAGTGCCCCCGCTTCGCTCCTAGTTCACCACCAGGCCCAGATGACGGCGGAACGACGGGCTCCGGAGGCCGCAGGACCCACCCCAGGAAGAGTCTGGAAACCAGGAAAGAGCTCCCAGGTAGAGAGCTAGGACGGCACATGCGCAGAAGAGGCATGCCCGGTTTCCCAATGCCCGGTTGACGCCTTTCCAGACTACATCCCCCATAAGGCACCGCGACCGCCTCCCAATGCTGAGACCTCTCTAGATAAACTTCTTGCTTTCATGACCCAGCTTGGTTGATTGCTAGGAGCCATTAATACGGAAAGAAACGTTGCAAGATTGACTTCACCGAACACTGTAGATGAGAAGCGAAGATTACAGACTATGAAATGTCCTCCAAAATGCTGATGATACCAAAATCCTTATCTTTCTCCCAAATTCCTCTTATGAACACCAGAGGTATAAGTCCTTTATTCTTTCTACTGTTTTCCCACTCAACATCATTGGAGAATATCACCAAAGAAAGAGCCTAGAAGCCTCGATTATGTCTGATTTTATTTTTGATGTATTTCCCTTCTTAAAAATCTCCTTAGTGTTTCAGTAACTTCTGCCTGTCCTACAATCATTCCTTCTGCCATCTTGGCATCTGTATTAGTTTGCTAGGGCTGCAGTTAACAAGGTATGACAGACTCGGTGGCTTGAACAATAGGAATTTATTGTCTCACAGTTCTGGAGGCTGTCTCTGTGTCCAAATTTAGTGCCCCTCTGCCTTATTTTTTTTTTTTTTTAAGTAAGGACACGGTCACATCAGATTACAGTCCATCCTAATGACCGCATCTTAACTTGATCATTTGAAAAGACCCTATTTCCAAATAAGGTCACATTGACAGAGCGGTTAAAACTTTATCTTTTAGGGGAACATAACGTCATCCTACAATCTTCTATTTAATAAAATTAAGTTCTATTAGAATAAAATTAATTAGGACTTCATGTTTACTTTGATATGTGCATGGACATCTCTCTTCAGAGTTATTTGGGCAATGGGACATAAGTGGGTCTTGCAAGGGTAGAAATCCCAGCACTGAATTTAAGGTGGAGATGGTGAATCTCAGGCTGATTCCAGCATTTAGGTGGTGCGCCAATAAACATTTGTTTAATGAATGGTTTTAAAAAATAGAGGGGAAAATACTGCCAGAATGAGGGCGGGAAACAGGGAAAAGTGATAGAGCGCAGAATGGGGTTTGAGTTCTGTAGCTTCCCAAGTCCCCATTTCCATGGCTCAATCCTGTCAGCACAGAGCTCAGGGACTGTGCTCAGAAGTGATGAATTAGTGAGAATAGTGTACGGGGAGGGGAGGGGAAAGGCGAGGAGGTGATGAGAGAAGAGCCAGGATGGCTGGAGGGAGGCTGGGTAAGAGGAAGAAAATTGTTACGTAAAAAAGGTAGACCGGCAGGCAGATACCGGATAATGCAATTTCCACTCTGGCTACTAGGTGACAGTATTAGCATGGACCGGCGCTCGTTGACTATCAAGATGAACTTTGTTGCTTTGGCAGAGGCTCCTGCTGCTGTTAAACCTGGGTCAACTCATGTGGAGGCTATGGATTGTTGTGGGCTTTTTTGTTTATGTTTGGTCCTCCTGACATCTATCCGCCTTTTTCTGATAAACAAGTACTTCAATTTTCCTTTGGGAAATTAGCCCACTGCTGTCACTGCTTTTACTGATTCCACTGCCACTGAATCACAGGTACCACTGTTGCTGTTGCTAATATACATAAAGCACTCTCCCCGTGCATTTAAATCAGTCACTGAAGATTCAAGTCCTGAGGCATCTGATTGGCTGAGCCCAGGTCACGTGGCCCATACCCCAGGGTCAAGGAACAGAGAAAATGAGTATCTGGCTCTTCAGCTTTCTTTAACAGGAGAAGGTGCCCTGCCTTCTAGCCGGATTCACAAAGTGGATAATTTCTCATATACAAAAGGGACGTTCAGAAGTCAGGTAACCAAAATGAATGAATGAGTGATAGATGTCTAATACAACTGAGGCTCTCTTATACACCCATGTCACTTTACAGATGATGCCCAAAGAAAAGCCTGGTGTGCAATGAGCAGCGTTGTCTCCCCAGACATTCTCATGGGGCTGCCTAAGTCATGGAGGGGGAAGAGCTTTCCTCTTAGCACCCGTGAGACCAGAGGTCCTTTCCTCAGCAGAAGGGACTGAACCTTCCCATGGTTCTCAATGACCCCGGGGCAGCTGGAGTTCCTAGTTAACTCCTGTGAAGCACAGGCAGCCCCCGTCCATTCTGCCTGGTGTCCAGGCAGTTTGTTGTGTCCCTTCACTGATGAGGATGCTTTGACTTGCTCCTGATAGGAAGGGAGAGCAGAAGGGGTGCAATCCCTCCACCAAAACAAAACTTACACTGTGAGTCCAGTAAGGTCCCCCAGGGCCCCTCAATCTTCTCCATGGGGTAATGGTAGGATGGCGGAGCCACTCATTTTCTTCCTCCCTGACCGTAAACTTGAAGCTTATTATTTACACAGTAAATCCTCTTACCCTAACCCATGCTGGAAGAGGTCTCTGAGTCTTTCCTGAGCCCTATTGGATGGCAAGTGGAGACCATAAAAGGACCCCCTTGCCGATAATACTTTGCTGAGGTCCTACAGCTGCCTAGACTACTGAAAACACACACACACACCCTCTGGCACATCTGACCCTAATTTCCCTTTCTGCCCCATCTTCCCACCTCAATGCTACCTTCTTTATCTTGGTTCCCTTGGTACCCAAATCCTTCCTTTTAGGGGAAATGAACAGTGACCCTCTAGGTTTGTGCAGTGCAAAACTTGTGCACCTTTACCAAACAGCCCTGGACACCACTCTCTCCTCCAACAGCCATGTTTCCCCAAATGCACAGAGAACCATTTACTCAGTAGAGTTAAGAGGATGGGCTTTACCCTGAGGTGCCAGGATCCTCTCCCTATCTGGACATCAGGCTCCCTGGTTCCTTCCAAGAACGCAGTCTGTGCTGGGAATAGTCTTTGATGACAGGGCAGTAAACAAGGGTGGCCTCCTGGGTTGGGAGCTTGGGCTGGGTCAGCCTGCACTGAAATAGCCCATGGAAGGCCTCCCGGAAGCGCTGGGACATGAGGGCTTAGACGATGGGGTTGATGGCGCTGTTCAGGTAGATGCAAAGGCAGCAGAAGAGAAGGAAGCCGAGGTTGAGGTAGGGGGTGCTCAGGAAGGAATTCACCACCACCAGGGTGCGGTAGGGCAGCCACAGCAGAGCAAAAAGGACCACCACAACCACCAGCATCTTGGTGACCTGCCAGGTAAGAGAGGAAGAAAGGAAGGCATGAGTGCCAAGGGAAAATCCTGGGTGCCCGCTCTCCCTGTGAGCTTGCAAGAGTGATCCAAAAGAGCATCCGGGCTTCACTGAGCTGTGCCCTCATGTGTGCCCTCCCTCCAACTCCATCCTCACCTGGTAAACCATTATGCACCCTTCCCTGCCCTGCTCAAGTCATTTTGACTGGGAAGCCCCCCAGCTTCTGTCCACCTCCAAAGCCTTTGGATGGGCCACTGTGTACTGGAAGCAAATTCATTCATCTGCTGAGCGTCAGTCTCTTGCTCTGTAAGATGGAGACACAGTACTGCCGCCATCATAGGTGGACATGAGGATGAAGGAGTCAATGCCATCAAGGAACGCAGAGCAGCGCCAGGCAGGTAATAGGTGCCATGTGGGTTATCACTGCTGCTGTCCTACCGCTGCTAACATAACCTCTGTGACTACCATTGCAACCACACGAGGTTCAGAGCTGGGTTAGAATCCTGGGTCCCCAAACCACAAACCAGCCGTCCTGCCTTCAACATGCCACTCTCTCTCCAGCCTCGTCCTCCTCTGCCCAGCCTTCCCAGCCGCGTGCTCACCTCCGGCTCTTTCACGCACCCCGCTCCCTCCCTCCTGACACTCCTTCCTGCCTTTGCCCTTGACCGCCTTTGCCCCACTCCCCCCTCTTCACTTCCTAACTCTTCAGATTTTGGCCAGCGATTCCCTGACAGTTTAGACTAAATAAAGCCTCCTAGAGGCGGTACACACTAGAAGGTGTTCCAAAAGATTCTAAATTCTGGTACAAAATTGTCACAGGGGCATCTGTCAACGGAGACAGGACATCCCTAACACCGGGGAGGACTGCAGCGCCCATGTGCCCTTAATCCTGGCGTCCTCAGTGGCCCTTCAGAGACCAAAATGTGGGTAGTAAAAGTTCACTTACTGGAGCTTAAATTGCTCAAATAGTCCTGGCACTGGTTCTGTCCAGAAAACCCTGGATATATTCAATCAGCTCTGGAGAATACAGGAGAGAGAACATTCTCAGTCAAGAAAGAAGCTAGCCTGGAATGTTCCAGCATATGATTACTTCTCAGGGTCCATGAGTTTGGTTCTTTTGAGCAACCAATCCTAAGAGGCTAGGCTCTGGCTAAGTCAATAAACTTCTGCGCTCTGATAGTCTCCAGGAACCATGAAATCTCAGAATCACCTCATAGGCCTTGGCTCCTGATTTTACCAAATTCAGATCCCATTTCATCCCTTTAGGTTAATTTGGGTGATAAATACTGGATAGCAGTGATAGAAGGTTGATCTACAGCCAGGTTGCTGAGGCTCAAACCTTGGTTCTGTAATCTTGGGCAGACTCTCTGTGACTCAGTTTCCATTGTTAGAGTTGTAAAAATTCAAAATGGAAACTTGTGTAAAGCACTGAGACCAGTGCCTGGCACACAGCAAATACTCAATAAATGTTAGTTGCTGCTGCTGTTATTATTATTAATCTCCACCTTACACTGGGCTTTCTGATTTCCTCTAATGCCTCTTCCCTGTTGGAACTGTACATTGCATTCTGCAAGGACTCTCTTAGGCATGAAAGGAACACTCGGTCCATAAACCCTCTCCCCAGCTATCAAAAAAGACATTAATGCCCCAACAAAACAATAATAATATGTTGTACCATATATCAAATACTCACTCTATGCCAAATTTATAATATTCACCACCAACCACTGAGGTGGATGGGCACTATAATTATTCTCATTTTACAGAGGAGGAAATCAAAGCTCAGTGAGGTGACGTGACTTACCCAAAGCCACACAGCAAGACATTAGCAATGTGAGGGACCAGAACCAGGTCTGGAATACTCTTTCCACCACCAGAAGTTTCACCTAAACCATAGGTTAGGCAGAAGGTTGATCCCTTCCAGGTTGAGCCAGAAGGTGGTAAACAGTAGTAAACAAGCCAGTGGAAGGAAAGGAGTTGCATTTTTGTCTGGACCCAAAAGTTAATATTTCAAACCTGCTCAGCCCATGTCCTGCCCTCTTGCCTCTAAAAACTGCTTTGAGCTAAGGTGCCTGCAAGCAGGATGAACCAAAGGGGCTGTTTGGGGCAGCTGGAAGAGCCCCCTACAGTGTGCCCAACAGAGAGGCAGGGAGATGCCGCAGAGAGCCCTTGCCTGACTCAGGAGTGACTCAGCCAGGACGAGGTGTCCTCCCTCCGCCCCCAAGAGCTGAGGGTGGGGGTGGAAGGCTGAACATAAAGATCAGTTGGGACCAGAAAACTCTCCTCCTGGAAAACCCTGGGGACGCCACTCTGCTGGGGCGGGGGTGGAGGATACAATGCTTGGGTTCCTGCACCCAGCTCCCTTGCTGTGTCACCTCTCTTGTTCCCTTGTCCCTTCCAAGCCTGTCTCTTTATCCATAAAAATAGATATTAAACCTCCCAAACAAGGATAATATCAGGAACCATCACAAATCAGGCACACAGTAAGTGCCCAGTAAATGCTGGATTTCTCCCCCATTTCCCCAGAACCCATCCTCCTCCCGGGCACTCAGACTGTCCCAGAGCACTGAGGCAGCTTTAGGGTCTGAGGGAGTAATATGGTCTTGAGAAAGTCACTCCCCCTCTCTGAGCCTGTTTCCCCATAGGTAGAAGACGGAGAGTAACAGGTATGGTGCAGGTAGTCTTTGAGGAAGTTTAATAATAAACCAACATGAATTTAGCGTCTAGCTTGTGACACTGACTCTAAATGGATTAGGCCATTTCTGTGGACACTCCAACGTGATCGGCACTGCCATTACCTCACACAACAGGAGAGGAAACTACGGCTCAGAAAGGCAGAAGTGATGTCTCTCAAAACCGGGATTTGAACTTGAGTTTGACTCCGGAAGAGCTCAAGCTTGCATCCACCAGTCTGCTGGCTCAGTACAGGCATCCAAATGAGGGAGGTCCCTACCTGCTTCCGGGAGTTGAGGGCACCTCTGCTGCCGCGGGAAGAGAAGCGCTCTTGGCCAGCGGGGCCACCCTGGTGCCCAGAGCCCCAGCGTTCCGGATCGCCCGGAGGCAGCGGCCCTGCGAAGAGGACGCGCGCTATGAGCGCGTAGAACACGGTGGCCAGGCCCAGGGGCAGCGCGTAGAAGAGCGCAAAGTCCAGGAAGTAGACGGGCAGGTAGAGAGAGCGCAACACGCGGTAGCCGCACTGCACCTGCACGCCGTCGGCGTACGAGGTCTCGCGCGTGTCCGCCAGGAAGACCCAGAGCACGCAGTAGGCGCCGGTGCCCAGCCACACCGACGCCGCGATGCGCTTGGCCCGTGGCACCGTGCACAGAGCCTGCGCGCGCAGAGGACGGCAGATGGCGAGGTAGCGCTCCACCGTGAACGCGGTGATGGAACCTGTGGACGCGTTGATGCCCACATACTGCAAATAAATGATGCCCAGGCAGCCTGCGTGGCCAAAGACCCAAACACGGGCAGATGCCGCCTCGGCCACGGTGGGCACTCCGGCTGCCAGGAGCACCAACAGGTCCGCGGTGGCCAGGCTCACCAGGTAACAGTTGGTGGGTGTGACCATGTGGCGGCTCCAGACCACCACCAGGACCACCATGGCGTTGCCTGCCATGCCCACGGCGCACACGAGGGGAACCAGGGTCAAGGTCACTGCCTGTATAGCCAACGGAGGCCGGGGCATGGGGCCCAGAACCGAGGCGTTCGCGCGTTCAGGGTGCTCTGTAGGTTTCTCCATTCCCAGTTGTCCGCGCTGCACCCCGAAGGCAGCAGCCAATTGGGGAATTACTCCCAGCTGCAAAGGTGTCCTCGGGAGATCAGGGGATGCTCTCCGTGCGGGAAGCTGCGAATCCGGCAGCTGTTTCCAGCTAAACTGGTCTCTCCAGCTCCGTGCAGGGTCTCACTGCCGCTATGAGGGTCGCTGGGGACTCCGGGAAATCTGGAAATAGGCGCGTGCTGCTAGGTTCCCAAGAGGACGTTAAGCTGGAGTTAGCGCAGTCTTTCCCGGGGCAGGGTTTACTGCAGGAGCGTGTTCTGGGTTGTAGGGCGCCTCTCTATCCGTGAACCTGGCGCCCGAACGCCGCTTCTACAAGGCAGACTGCGGGAGCCCTCTCAGCTCTCACCTCCCCTCTCCAGCTTCGAGGGGCTCAGGTCTCTAAACGGGGGTAGCCAGTCAATAAAGTGCGTAGTGACCAATTTTCGCCTCACTGGTCGTCTTCCCTCTGCTTTCCGTGAGCACCCCAGGCAGGCTCCTCGGCTGGAGTTAGCTTGTCCTCTCCAATGATGCCGCTTAGCTGATTCTGGTTGCCCCAGCCCAGCACCAGTTCTTTCCACCAGCTGCTGGTACGGTACCCTGGAAGCTCGGGGTCGGGTGGGGGATGCAGGGTGCAGTAGGGAGGGTTTGTTTAAAAGACGCAGTGGTGTCTGGCGCCCTGCTTTCGCGCCTTTGCCCTGCGCTTTCGCTTCCTCCCTTGTTTCTCTACAGGAGCAGCTCCGCTGGTTAAGCGGGGAGGAGACAGAGACCCGCTGGCTTCCCAACAGGATCCTGGGATTCTATTGCGTTTTCTCTGGCAGAAACCTCAGCCTTGCTGTTGGCAAATGGGGAACCGAGGCCCAGAGCTGCGGGGAAGGGAAGGTATTTGCCCACCTAGACTTGGATTGGTCCTGTCTCCTCTTAGACTTTCTCATCTTCTTGTCACCTCTTCACTTTCTCCTGCTTACTTTTCCCAGTTTTCTTTTCTTCCTCCTAAAGAGTACCTGAAATTCCTGGAGGGTGAGCCCCACCTTCCCACAAGGATATCTCCCATCTCCAGGACTGAGTCAGTCACAAGGCCCAGACCAGTTAGAAATTTTTAACTCTGTTCATGCTACAGAAAAGGTGCGGAATGGTAGTTGAATGAATGAAAAAACGTTTCTTCACTAGAGCAATCTTCCTAAAGGTGGCGCTACAATATATACATATATTTTCCCCCTCTCCTTATGTCTGAGTTTGGACCCCAAACTCTCTCTCTACAGATCTGATAAATGGGCAAGAAATGAATGAGAGTGAACTTGGCAGGGGAGTATTTTGGGGGCACCAGCCAGGGTCCAAGACAACCCCCACTGTCAGTCTTTATAACGAATGATGACTGATGTAGATGAAGCACCTAATACAGCCTGGTGATACTCTGTGTGCTTTACCAAGTATTATTTAATTCTATATTCACAACATCCTATAGGGAAGATATTATTAGATCCCCATTTTACAGACGAAGAAACTGAGCCCCAGAGCAGTTAAATAACATGCTCAAGGATTCATAGGGTAGTAAGAGGGGTGGGGTACTAGGATCTGAACCTAGTAATTTGTCCATGGAGTCCACATTCTTACTCACCATGTGTACTACCTCTCTGCAATGTTCTCTGGGGTCTTCATCAGTAATAATAGCAAAGCACCCTACTTGGAGCCAAACACCACAGCAGGTGCCTTACACTCATTATTTCCCACAGCCCTTGCTAGGCAAGTATTATTATTCTCATTTTATAGATGTGGGAATTAGGTCCAGAGAGAAATGATTTCCAGTGTCATGCAGATAATCAGGGGCCATGCAGAAGCAGAACCCCAACACTCCCAACTTTATGCACCCTGACCCCACCCCAACCCCAGCTGTCCCATACTCACTTTTTCTAAGGTAGCAAATGCCAGTTAAGTCCTGGATGCCTCCTCCCCATAGTAGGGTGTGGCAGTCTTCCCTGAGTGTGGTCCAGAGCAATCCTTTTAGCTATATTAATTGCAAGTGGTTCTTCGGGCTTCTCTCCTAAGCCTGCCAGCTCTGTCTCCTGTCTAATTGAGCTGTTCAGTTGCCAGCAGCAGGGGGCAGTACTTGGCAATGCACTGGATATGTATAAAGTGGAACTCTAGTTTCCCATAATCTACCGTATCCCTCTCTAGTCTTCCTCATCGCAGTAAGGGCACCAGTTGCTAAAACACCCACCCAGCTGCTAAAACCAAATATTCAGGAGTTATTATTTCTCCCTCGTCCTCACCACTGACATCCAATACCCCACATTGATGGGGATACGTCAGAGAAATACAGGAGCCAACCGAAAGAGCTCCCAATGGGCAAAGCTAGAACAATTGGCTAACAAAATTAAGTAGTATTAGATTATAGCCCAGAGTATAAAGTAGGTATCGCTGATTCCAAACGTATATAAATAAAGGACTTAATAAATAAATGGGGGGCGGGGATAGAGAAATCTCACATGCAGAATTTCGAGTAGTTGATGTAGCTCCTCCTCTCTCAAGGAAGTGGATCCCCACTCTCACCTCTTAGTGTGGTCTGTGTCTAGTGACTTCTTCCCAAAGAGGAAGAATGGAAAGGAGAGGAAAAAGTAACTTTAGAGTAGAGAAACTTCTGGCAGACACCACCTCAGCCTGGTGATGAAGATTGCATCAACAGTGGCAAGTCATGTTGATAGTAGGCACCCTTCATGTGATGTGATGAAAATGGCTGTTTACCGCTGTGACCTTCTTTGAAAAAACCCATAACCCCAGTCTAATCACAAGAAAAGCATCAGAAAAATCCCAATTGAGGGGAAGCCTGACCAGTAATGTCTCAAAACTGTCCAGATGATCAAAACCAAGGAAAATCTGAAACTGTCACTGCCAAGGGGAGCCTAAGGAGACATGACAACTGAATGTCATGTGACTTCCTGAATGGGATGCTGGAATAGAAAAAGAACATTAGGTAAAAACTGAAGGAAACTGAATATAGACTTTACTGAATAATAACATTAATACTGGTTCATTAATTATAACAAATGTACCATATTAATATAAAATATTAATAATAGGAGAAACAGTAGGCTAGGAGATGCCAGTAGCCTGGTGTTTGACAGTCAGGTCAGCCATCCACAAGACCACTGTTTTCTCAGCTCAGTGCCTAGTCCAGATGCCTCCAGTCCTGGGCATATGATTCCTAAGGTAAGAGTGGGGGTGATGCCTGTTTAGTGGGGAAGCAGAGGCTCACTTAGTCATTCAACAAACATTCACTGAGCACCTGCTCCATGCCAGATCCCAGAGATGCAGAAGTGAATAAGATAGTCCTTGACCTGTGCACACACATAGTCATTCATTTACTCACTCATGCAGTCATTCATTAAACAAATACTACTGTGGACCCAGACACAGTTCACTGATGGTCTCCTATTGTGTTAGGGACTCATCTGGGTCATTGTAATGAACAGTCAACTCTGAATTAGGCAAAGTGGGCATAATTGCTCCCATTTTACAGATGGGGAAACTGAGGTTTAGAGGGGTGAAGTGATCTACTTGGTGTTAATGGACAACAAGGGATAAAGTAAGCATTGTAACCAGATCTATCTAGTTCTAAACTCTCCACCAGGCCCTGTCCTTTTCACATCATTTCCATTAGGGGGACACTGTGAACACCAAAGACTTAATCCCTGGCCTCCCAGCACTTACGGTCAAGTAAGGGAGGAAGGCAGCAAACAAACAGATAATTACACTTGTCATAAGAGTTTTGAAGGTATTATGGCAGTGTGTACTGGAGAGCCATATTTAGTCTAGGGTGAGAGTCAGGTAGAGATTCAGGGACTGCATCCCCAAGTTTGACATTTAAGCAGAGTTGGTGGTCATTCTGTTAGTCCATTGTCAATTTCATCCCCCCAAATTCACTTAAGCTACCAGTTTTCTTTTTGCCCAGTACCCACAGAAAATAAATTTTATATAGCGTCTCATATACACACACACATACACAAGCACATGGGGCTGAAATAAGTTTTACAAAATTATGCCTATGTTTACCATAAGCAATGTATGCTAATATTTTCTGTTCTATTTCATGTTTTAGAAATACTGGTTGCGATCTGCTAATTTGGTTCCTGATCCAGAGTTGTGACCCATCCTTTGAAAAACATCTCAGCTGGTCTTGATAAACCCAATTCCCCTAACAGTGATCGGGCTGGGAATAAGCAAGAGACTAATTCTAGTAAATGAATCACAAAGGGCCAATCCTAGGGGGTTCTGGGAAGGTTATATTCTTACATAACCAGCTGCAGTGAGAGGGAAGGGGTGGGAGAGAGAGAGACAGTCAGGGAGAGAAGGGGAGGGGCAGAGCCCCTGCACACACACAACCTTGAGAGCGAGCGCCTCCTTTGATTTTGTGCTCCAAGTGTCTTACTGGCCTCATCTTACTCCCAACCTTGGCTGGAGGAGATGTTGCCACTCTCGGAGAAGGGTTCCCAGATGGAGTCTGTTCCAAACACTTCCAATGAAGCTACGCAGGAAGCCAGAAGCAGGCTGAGTAACTGCCCCTGGGTGCCTGGCCCCGGGTGCCTAGAAGCTGGTGCTGGATGCCCACCCCTGCTGCCAATTAAGATCAGGGATTCTGGGTTTAACTCCCGGCTCTGCCTGCAGCTTATTAGCTGTGTGACTTTTGGGAAAATAGTTAACTTCTCTGAATCTCAATTTGTTTCACCTCTAAAAGAAGGCTAACAATAATACAATTTCATCTACTTCTGTGAGGTTTAAATAAGGTGAGGTACATAAAGGTTTTCACAGATTGGGGCACAACCGATGACAGCCAGCCCACACCAGCTCATGGGAGCCAGTTGTGGGCATCTTTTTCGAATCCTGCTTCCAGTGATACCATGTGGGTCGCTTGAAATCACCTGGTGGGAGTGTTTATACCATGGATATCAGCAAACACTACAAATGAGCACTTTCTTTTTTCTTTTTAGTTTTTAGAACCAGTCATTAAGCATTTACTAGCCTACTCCCAGCACATCATAAGCACCCCACAAACACTAGCTATTATTATCTGTAATGCTCTGGTTTTTATAAGGACAGGGATTCATATATTACTTGGACAATTTTTAAAGTGCAGATGAGTCGCTGCCTAAGTGAACAACAAGGCAGCTTTGTGGGAAAGGGAGCTGTGATGGGGGGTGGGTGTCGTGGGAGGCTGATGGTGCCTCTTAGCAATGAGGACAAACACCTTTGGGGAGTGGGTGGAAAAGTGGCTGGACTGTGGCCAGGCTCACTGCAGTTGGTGACTCACAGCCTAAAAATACCCCAGAGCTGGGAGTGCTGGGGGGAAGGGGCAGGCGGTAGTATTTCTGTTTTCCATCCTTTTGCAAACCCAACCACTGATATGTGCCTTTGGATGTCAGTTCCATCAAAGGACAGATCCGATGCCCTGGCTGAAGCTCCACTTACGTGTCTTCCCCTGTGATGACATGTGACCTGCAGGGGGCTCGAGCCACTGAGTCCTGGTATTCAAATAAACACTTAGGCAGCAACATAGACCAAAAGGGAAGGTAATTTTATCTTTACTGGAGTTTCTGAAGGAAACCCTAAGGGAAGTAAAACACCACTCCCCTGTAAAATCCTCTTTCCCCAACCCGGTGTCTCAGTATTTCATACTCCCAGCAGTGGTCCTTCCAACAATCTCTCTTTCTCTTCTTAACTCTAAACTGCTTGATTCACATCTCAAAAGTATCCGCCTCTAAGGCAAGTGTGATACCCATTCACAGAGGTCAGATTCCTGGGAAAAGAGCAGGTGAGAGAGGGACAGAGGAAGACTTGGAGGGAAAAACAGGCAATACCAAGCCCACAGGGGAAGGAGCTGCGATTTTAATAATTTCGATGGGGTTGGAGTTGCCAGACAAAATACGGATTACTCATCAATTTGAATTTCAGATAAACAGATACAGGTTTCATATAAGTATCCTCAGTTCGTACTTATGCTTAACCTGTATTTGTTTTTTATCTGAAATTCAAATGGAACCAGGTGTCCTATATTTTTATTTGCTAAACCTGGCAACCCTAGATGGGAAACTCCTGAAAGAATCTGAAGCCAAGGAGGGATAATCTAATTTAGGATTTAATACATACATTTACTATATACATTTGCTTGATTTGGTTGATTTTATTTAATATATAAAATTACTCTAAGTAAGTTCAGAAGACTCACGGACATATAAATAAGTTCCAGAGGCATTTAGACACAGGATGCAAAGTCTCCATCCACCTGGTAAAGCAGTGGATACAGATTGGAGCCTGGGCAGACCCCCCACTGGCCCCAAAGAACTGTGGGTGTCTCCGCTCTTCCTGGTCTTCACTTTGCACCATTCTTTTCTGGTTATCAAGGCCTTTCACGTCCAATATTTCACTCCGTCATTACCCACATTCCCTTGTGGAAAGTTGGTCACATCAATTGTTATTATGCCATCGCTATGCAGATGTAGAAACTGAGGCTCAGAGAGGTGAAGTGACCTACTCAAGGTCACACAGGGAGGCAGCCGAAGGGCCAAGGTTATAACTCAGGTCTGGGCAACTCCAAAGCTCTTTCTCCTTGGCCCCACTGCTCTCTGTTCATCCAGATATCCATCCGGCAGGCCTGTCTAGCTGTGCTGGATGCTTGCTGCCTGGCCCAGCTGTCAGGAGCAGGATGGAGCGCCTGGGACCAGCTGCTGGCCTTGGAGCCTGTCGTGTCTTCGCTGGAGCCGGGCATGAAGGTGGCGGACCCTCCTTGCCTCCTGGCTTGTGAAGAAGGAGGCAGCGATGCTGTGCCGCAGGCGGCGGGCATAGGTCTCCAGGAGGACGGTGGAGCCAGCCACAAGCTGCAGGGCGCCCGCGGCCAGGGGCGCGGCTGTGTGCGGGCGCCGGGCGGGCAGCAGCGGGCAGCCAGCGGCGGTGAAGCGGAGCTCCCAGTGGAAGGAGTGGTGGGCGGAGAGGAAGGGGCTCTCCGGAGGTGGCTGGTTAAAGAGGAAGGGGATGAAGCCCAGGACTGTGTATGCAGCCTTCAAAAAGAAGGAAAAAGCAAAGTCAGTGGACACACACCCCAGCTGTTCCCTGCCCCCCAGCACAGACGGCCACTTGTAGGGCTGGCCGGGTCCAACTTTCCCTGCCCTCATCTGCAAAATGGGCCTGGACGTAACCCTGGCCTCCAGGGGTTTGAGGATGGCCAAATGACATCAGGTGTTTGAAATGGGCTTTCTGTTGAATAAAAAGCACTGTACAATTGCTACCTGTTTATTATTATTCTTTTGGCAGAGAATATTTCAGAGAAAACAAATTCATACTTTTTGCTGAGCCCTTAGTGAATCCCTCAGATGCTCTAGTCCATCAAATAAGCACAGTTTTATGAGGTCAAGCCCAGTGGGAGCCTCATTTAAAAGATGCCAACCTAAGGTCACACCGTGGATTACACGTGGCCCACCCAAGGGTTAGTCCCAGCCGGTGGTGGTCTCCCAATATCCTGCTAGTAAGTATTAGGCTCTCCAATTTCCATGGGGCATGTTGGAGCAAGAAGAGTGGTGTCTAGGGAGGCAGGGAGGTCAGAGCTTAACCATTTGAGCTTTAGGGCCAGACTTCGTGGGTTGGAACCTGGTTCTGCTACAGACAACTCCATTAGGTACAGTTGCTGGGGACCCACAGTACTTTGAGGGGCCTACGAAAATGTCTTATTTTCTTTTAAAATCAGAATTAAAATACAGACTGCTAAGGTGAAGAACTATATAATATTAATATATTTGTCCTTTTAGTATTAATATATTAGTCATTATACCAATGCAGTTATTCATATTTTTAATGGAGAACAGAGTCCATGAAAGTCAACCTGCCTAGGGCCCACCAGAGTCACAGACACAGGTTGGTTCTGCCACGTACAGGTAGGATGAATTTGGACAGATTCACTAACTTCCCTGAGTCTCGGTGTCTTCATCAATAAAATAGTGATGATTGTAATTTCTGTCTTCCTGGATCACAGTGGCGATTAAATGAGCTATCTTGTTTCATCAGTTCTGGGATTCATTTTTTTTTTCCCCACATCTTAACATCTTTGAGATCAAGCGCATCTTCAAATCAATATGACTCCAAACTGGGTTCGGCCATTGTGCTAATTCTTGCTTTCTGAGAGGATAAGAGGGTGCCAGCAGCAAAACCTGCAGAGTAGGTGTCCGCAGTTAGGAGGAAAATGCTGGAAACCACAGTGGAGGATCCCCAGTGCTCTCTCTCACTCGAAGGCACAGAGAACAGTGAAAAAGCCACAGACTCTTAAGAACTCAGCCTGAGTCATTCCAGAGTCAGGCTTGCACGGGAGGACGTTTTAGGAAAACCTTCACAAAATTACTATTTTTCTTGTTATCTTTCCATGAGAAAGATGATAAAGTAAATCTGTATTACATAATCAGTGAACTATTTTATACGAATACAATCAAAAATCTAAATGATAAAGCATTGTCATGGTTTAATTGGCAGCCTTTTCTCATCTAATGATGCATAAAATGATGGCGTGGTTTGCAATCAATGGCATCTTAGATTTGATGAAATACAGAAGATCAGGTAACAGTACATCGCCTAACATGTTTCTTTACTGTGACCGACAGCAAGAAATGCATTTTATGAAGAAAATTTTCGTAGAATAATACATCCCCATCACCTACAATATACTCTAATAAATTTCTAGTCTATTCTAATTCATTCAAAAAAAACAGCGAGAATAAGCCCCTACATTGATTAAATTGACTTCATGCAATTTGAAGAACACTTTCCTAGTATATAATAAATGCTCAATAAATATTAGCTATTAATATTATTAGCTCAGGGTCTGAGTTTTGATATGTTTTATGGACTTTTATGTGAGATCTCACCATTTAAAATTAAAAAAAAATAAAAAGATATGTGGCCAAGGGAAAAAAACCCACAAATCTTTATGAGATAGTAAATATAACCAATAGTAAATAGATAGTAAATATTTTATGTTATTATTAATATAGCAAATATTTTAGGTTTTGCAGAACCTACAATCTCTGTTGCATTGACTCAGCTTTGCCTTCGTGGAGCAGCCACAGCCAATCCATAAACAAATGGCACAGCTGTGTCCAATAAAACTCAATTTACAAAAACAGGAGGCTGGCAGGATTGGCCCCAGGGCTGCAGTTGGTAGACTCCTGATCTAGACCATTCCTCAGCCCTCCTCCAGTCCGTCGTATGCAGATGTGAGCGGGTCATAGTAGCCACTATCTATTAAACACGTACTGTGTGGCCTGTAGCCTACTAGGTACTTCTGGAGACTACCACATTTTAAGACTTACGGTAACGTTGTAGGGTAAGGAGGATCGACCGGTTTGTACAAGTCAGAAAAATGAGACTGGGACATGCTGCCCTGTGTGAAGACTGACCTTGGTGGGGGACAGGGGGAGCAAATTATTTCGATGTTCCCGGGTACCAGTATCCTCACTGGCAGTGAGAGCCCACTGCATCAGGCTGTCATGGGAATTAAATAGAGCATTTGCCAGTGCCCCTGGATCTCATAGCTCTTCCGAGGACTGTGACTTGAAGGCTAATAAAATTCCACTTTGAGTCAAGGGTTTAATGAGCCCTACCCTTTCCCTCCAGGAGATGACTATGCCCGCCTTCCTGCTGTTGCACTTACATCGTACTTGACCGTGAGCGTGATGGGCACAGCAGGCAGCTTCTGAGCCCAGTCCACGGCTGCCTGAGCCAGGAGAAAGGCCACATGGTCTGTGGCCACCGTCACAGCCGTGGACACAAGGAGCAGGGTGAGCAGACCCAGTCTTAGGAGACAGCTCAGCAGCTCCCCCTGGGACAGCCTCGGCCGGGCCGCCCAGAGCAGCCAGGCTGGCGGGGAGGACACCAGGTGTGTGGCCCCGACCTCTGCCAGCTGCTGAGCCAGCTGCCGTGTGGCGTAGATGTTATCAAACCGCAGGTCAGTCAGGTAGCGATGGAGGTACCAGGCTGAGTCCACCAGGAGGCCCAGCATAAGGAGCCCTGTGACCAGCCGCTGACTCCACAGGGCTGCCCCCCGGGCCAAGGACTCCAGGCCGGAGAAGTCCTCCAGGACCTGCTGAGTGACCCTGAGCATGTGGAGCTGGAAGGCAGAGCCATTGTCCTGGGCCTGGAGCATCAGGCCCTGGCCGCCCACTTGGCTGTCAGGACCCAGAGCCCGGGATGCCATGTGCAGCTGGTGAGTGGTGTTGAGCAGACTCTCCAGGGAGCCCTCAGTGACACACCTCAGCACCTGCCCAGCTGCGTGCATGTTGGCCAAGACGTTAGGCACCACGGCGACGGCCAGGGTGGCGGTACTCCAGGACAGGAGCAGGCGGCGGCCCTGCTCCGTGCCCAGGGTGGGCACGCTGAGCGCAAACAGGCAGCGGGCTGGAGGCACCAGACCCAGGCTCAGGAACACTAGGAGGCCACAGATGGTGGCCACCACAGCCGAGGGCTCCAGAGGATAGAGCAGCGAGGACACCAGCCAATGGTAGGTCAGACCTGCAGCAGCAACAGTCAGGGACCCGCACAGGAGGAGCTGGGTCAGCAGCTGGCCACAGCTGGCTGGAACAGGCCGGGAGAAGGCAATCCAGGCGGCCTGCAGCAGGGCAAGGGCCTTGCAAAGCCCCAGGTACCAGACTCTCCACCTGCACTCAAGGAAATTGGGAGAACTTCTATCAAGAGAGTTGGAGGGTTGTGTGTCTGCCCAATGCCCCTGCCCTACAAACTCTTCAACTGCTAATAGGCTCCACCCCTTTACCCACGGGGGTGGGCACTCTTCCCGGGTGGGCCAATCAGAGTAAGCCATCCTAAACCCACATAACCCAAGCTGAGCCAATCAGAACCTTCCACACGATTATTCTCACTGCGTTGTCAGGGAGGAACCCAGTTTCCAAGCAGTCCTTGAGGATGTGAGGATAACATCTGGGCTGCTTGTCTTGTGAGGACAGCTGGCCCAAGGGAATGATGGAGTCGCAAAGAGAGAAGCACGGATGAAAGAGAGGGAATGAAAGAGAGAAACAGGGAGAGACGCTATTTCATTTGCATTCTCAGCCCCATCAGGCCTGACCACTGACTGTTTTCTTGCCTATGGCCCCAGGGTCCAAGGTCCCCAGACCTACCCAGTCTGGATGAGGTGCTCTGCTGCTCCCTGGAGGGCCCTCATGCTCCCTGAACAGCTGCGGATCCCGGCAGGCGGGCTCAGGCAGCGACCACGGCAGATGAAGGGAGGGAAAATGTGTCCTCCAGGACTTGGGAAACTGTCACTTCTGCTTTTCTGCCCTTAAGTGCTCCTGGTGGCTTTGTCCCGCCCTGCCTGGGCCCACCTCCCAGGGGGTTGGGCAAGCTGCCTCATCCTCTCCCAGGCAAGATCCAGTGGAAGGGGTGGGAGGAGAGAACATGCCTTTTCCAAGCAACCTCTCTAATCCTGATAGTCAGGAGGTACAATTAGTCCCATTTCACAGAAGAGGAAACTGAGGCACAGAGAAGCCATACAGCTCATCAGTGGTAGTTCTGGGATTAGAACTCATCTGGGCTTCCCCTTTCCCTCCCCCTGCGCAGTTGCAGGCAGAGGCTGATCCGTAACTCTTAGAAGGTGGAAACCCACAGGAGACAACTATCTCTGCTGAGACTCTTTCCAGTCATCAGTGGCTCTGGTCTCCCTCTCAGCTCCCTTCCTGTCTCTAGCCCAATGCGGATCTAGCTCCAAATCACAGCTCTGTCCCTCTCTAGCTGGGTGATCTTGGGCGGGTGACCTCATCTCTCCGTCTTACTTTCCCCCTCTGAAGGAGGCATGATAATAACGGTTAACATTTACTGAGCACTTGCCAAGTATCAGGCACGCTTCTAAACAGTTTCTATCCGAATTCACTCAATCCATTCCTCACACAGCCCCTCGTGGTAGGGACTGATATTTTCACTCTTCAGTTCAGAAAACTAAGATCCAGAGAGTTAAGTCCCTTAACCCAGCCACTCAGCTAGTAACAAGTAGAGCCATGATTTATATCCAGCAACCCTGCTCCAGAGTCTTCCAGTCGGCTACTGTGCCCTACTGGAGGGGAGGGAAGAATTCACAAGATTCATGGTGACCTTGGGATGCAGCTGGCTCTGCAGGCACTCAGTAAACGTGAAGCCCCTGTTTGTGGGCTCTGCCGTCAGCACCGCCCTGCAGGTACACTTTTGGGCAGTTCTGAAAGCCAATCTCCACCTGGAAAGCAGACACTCCCCTCCCCCTCCACAGTGTTTCTGTGCCTCATCACTACCAGCAGGACCGCCTCCTCCAGGAGGCCTCTCCTGAGCCCCTGCCCCTCACCCTTCAGGATGGATCAGTGAGGGGGCACACTTACACAATATTCCAGAATCCTTGTCATTTTTCCCTTCTAAGGACATTGGGTCACTCGCTCAGGCCTAAAGGAGGCTGTCCCATGGCCCAGAAAAGGGAAGTGGCATTCTCATAGTCACACAATTGGATGAGAAACCTGTGGCCCTCAGAGGGCCTAAACTTCTTCCCAGGTCACAAGCCCCTCCAGGACGGCAGGCCAGCTGCCAAGTCTGCAAAGAGCTGAGCACACAGAGGAGACCAAGGGCAGGAAGCACACGTACCTGCAGGGGCAAAGCTGGCCAGGTGGAAACAGCGGGGAACTGCCGCATGCAGACCCTTTGCAAAGGGCGGCTTCTATTCCACTCCAGCTGAGGGTTGAAGCCCCTTGAAAATGAGGCCCAACGTTACCAGGGTGTCCAGTTTTTCCAAAGATGTCAGTCATCCCCATTTTTTCCCAGTTATTCCCATTTTTATGTAAAAGGCTCCAAGTTTTAAAAGCTGGCATTTTTTTTAAAAAATGAGAGACCATGGTGCAGGCTAACCTTGGTAGGTCTGTGGGCCGGAGCCGGTGAGGCTGCCAGTTAGTAACCTCTGCAGGGGGCCTCAGTGGGACCCATGCAGGGAGCTGCTGGCCGCTCCTCTGACCTGCGGGGGCCCTGAGCTGCAGGCAGCAGACCTGCACTCAAATGCCAGCTCTGCCACTTACTGTACCGTGTGACCTTCAGAACAACACTGTCCCTCTCTGAAGCTGTGTGTACTCTGCTTTAATGAGGAGACTACCATTTCCTACTTCTTAGGGTCCAGTAAACAATATACAAATGCTCCAGCCCTGCTCCCTCCGACCTGGGCTGACAGCTTGGCCTGAGTGAGCCCCAGGTTTCTCAGACCTAATTGCACGGGCCTCTGTGATGCCCACTGGACCGTATCCCTGGCCTGGGTCCCATCACACGAGAAACTTCAGGGCGCTGTGCTGGTCAGAGGGGAGAGTCCTGGAAGACACCAGCATTTGCCTAGTTTCTGCACCGGCACCAGGGCACTGATGGGACCATGCTGATCATTTCTCGAAGGCCTCTAGTGGATACGTAAGATTTGGGAGGATGGGAGCATAAGGAGGGAAGGGGCAGAAGATATTTTTGGTTTTTCTCAGCACATGTGGGTAGTCCTTTCTGCTCATTTCTGCCTGAGTCTAAGGCCCACAACATCCGGAAGGGGTTTTGAATCATCAAAGATAGAATGAGCTTTGTTGACGGGAATTTCTGGGTGGAGGATTCAGAGCCATAAGACAGAACAGGAAGAGGAAGTGGTAAATTTTCAGATCTAGAATCATGATCAGAGGCCCAAAGAATATTAGAGTCACGGACACAGCTCACAAGTGTAGAATGTTGCCATCCTCCAGCTGGTTTGAGGATGTGGAGGAGAGTGGGGGCTAGAATCTTATCAAACAGGCAGTGCTCTCTAATATATAGGAACAGAATGGGGGCCACAAATGTAAATTAAAAATTTCTAGTAGCCACATGAAAAAGTGAAATTAATAAAATATTTCAGTCAACCTAAGATATTCAAAATATTATCCTTTCAACATGTAATCAGTGTAAACAATGATTAAGAAGGACCTGGATGGGCTACATCAAAAGACTCCCTTGCATTCTGGCTTCTGTTGGTGTGATGGTTAATTTTATGTGTCAACTTGGTAGTACTATGGTGTCCGGCTATTTTGTCAAACATTATTCTGGATCTTTCTGTGAGGGTGTTTTCAAATGAGACTTACATTTAAATGGATGGAGTTTGAATAAGGCAGATCGCCCTCCATAATGTGGTGGTGGGCCTCATTTAATCAGGTGAAGGTCTGACTAGAACAAAAGGCTGACTTCTCCTGAGCAAGAGTGAATTCTGCCAGCAGGCTGCCTTTGGACTTGAACTGCAACTCTTTCCATATATGCACATCCTGTTGGTTCTGTTTCTCTGGAGAACCCTGACCAATACAGTTGGGTTTGACCACTGGGGAGCCCTAGCAGGAGAGCTGAGGGAGGGAAGACCCAGGGCAGTTGCATCCCTACGGAGTCATCAAGGACTGGATGCATCCTTGGACTAAAGTTGCCAGCTCCAGGTCGGCAGCTGTCCTCTGACCCTGGGGTGGGAGGTGTTTCTCCATGACTAGCCCTCTCACCCGACCCATCACCAGGGTCTACACTTCCCTTGTGCTTTCTGTATGTAACCATCTGCCCACACCTTGTCGCTAGACCCACTACTCAACTCACCTCACATGAGCTAGTGTATGTGCTTACTAACACCTTTTGAGATCCTGACTATGACTCTCATCTCTCAGATGGGGAAACCAAAGTCCAAACTGTAAAGGAGCTGCTTAAGATCATACAGATGTTATGGGTGGAGCCAGGAGTCCAACAGGCTTATTGAACTCGCTCAGTGACTTTTGTTCACCTTTTTTTTCCCATTTACCGTCACCACTTCCACTCCTCTGCCCGTGTGACTCTATGCACTTCTATTTGACGTACGTGCTGGAGTAGATACATGTCCACCCTATCACTTAATGTTTCATCGCTTCTACGTGCTGCCGTGTTGCCAAGTGTGCCTCCTCCATATTTTATGTAAATGCATCCCCTTCCCTGGTGATGGTCACCTAGGTGGCCTCCAGCTCCTTGGTATCTCAAACAACAGTAGCACAAATATCCTCCTCCACTGTATCCCCACGGACCCATGGGATAATTTTCCTTGGATTTCAGCCCAAGAATAAGATAACTGGACCATAGGGAATGCAGATAATGAATCCCCCCAATTACCACCAAACTGCTTGCCAGGATGATGGTAATAGTTTGTTATCTCTTCAGCAGAAAACGAGGGTTCCTGTTTCCTCCCATTTCACCATCACTTATTGTCTGCTTTTCTACTTTTTGGCCAGTCTGATTGGCATATTATTGAATCTTGGTTTCACTTGCATTTGTTTGATTACAACTGGTTTCAGCATCTCCTTGTAAACCTCCTGGCCACTTTAGAACAGCATATTCGTAAGTTTCACTCAGTTTTCTCTTGAGTGGTATGGTGGAAGACTTCCAAAGCTGGTGGCCAGTTGTCTACTCCCCTGTATGTGGATGCCAGTCCCCCCATCAAGGAGTAGAGTTATTTCCCTACCCTTGAACCAGGCTAACCCTGTGATCTGCTTTGACCAATCGAATGTGGCAGAATTGCTGTTCTTGGACTCCCAAGCTCAGGCCTTAAGGGCCATGGTAGCTTCTACTTTTGCCTTCTGAGAAGCCCACTGTCACATACAGAAGTCAAGGCTCGACTCCTGGACAAGCCACATGACCCTGGATGGTCCACAACCATCACGGACATCCCAGTTTCAGCTAAACCCCCAGCTGGGTGGCCCCAGACACACCATGCAGAACAGAGACAAAACCATGCCTGCAGAACTCTGACCCAAGGCAGACATGGGAGCCAATAAATTATTGTGTTTTAAGGCCCTGAGTTTTGGGGTGATTTGTCCATGCAGTCAAAGTAACTAAAACAGGTGTTCTGTTTTGTTTGTTTTTGTCTCTTTTGACTTCCAAGTGTTCTTGTATGTTTCAGATGAGTTCTTGGTAAATTTCCAATGACTGTGTACCACCCCTGTCATCCCCCTTCCTCCCACACCACCAAGAGCACATGGCTGACACCTTCTGGTCTCACTCCAGCGCCACCTCCTCAGAGAAGTCCGCCCTGACCACCCCGGCTAAAGTAGCCTTGTCACATTGACCGGTCTCATTTTATTCTTAGTCCACATTATGACCCAGAGTCATTTTATTTATTTGTTTACTGGCCTACTGCCTGTCTCCTTGGCTAAGTTTCAAGTGGGTAGGGACAGTGAACTAGCACATAACAGGTTCTGAATTGTTGAATGAATAAATGGAAGAACGAGTGAATAAAGAAATGAGCCAAATACACCCCAGATGGAAGAGTGAGACTGCTTCCTCAGAAATTCTGATATAGATTCATTTATCAAATGTTTACTGAGCACCTACTGTGTGCCAGAAACTGTTCTAGGTACTGAAGTCACAGCACTGAACAAAATAAAGTTTGTATCCTCATAAGTTCATATTCTAGAGAAAGAGAAAATTAAGAAACAAGAAAACAATACAGTGTCCTGACTAAATACTAAGAAGAAAAATATAACAAGAAAAGGGGATAAAGAGTAATGAGGGTGACATTTTAGACTCGATGGTCTGGGAAGCTTCTCAGGGGAGGTGACATCTGAGCAGATACCTGGATCAAATGAGGAAACAAGCATATATTTGGCAGCAAAGTGTTCTAGGCCAAGGGAACAGGCATGTGCAAAGGCCCTGAGGGAGATGAGTTTGAGTATGTTGCAGGAGTGGAGTAGAAAGGGGAGAGCAGTCAGGAAGTGAGGTCAGGGAAGTAAATTCTGTGAAACCCCAAGTTCCAGAATTTGAGGCTTTGAAGCTCTTTTGTGTCCACAAAGGCAAACAATCTCCAGGCCCAGTGTTCAATTAACATTATTTTATAGCATTTTTAATCAAAAGTATTTGAAATCATGATTCACCTGGTTACAAGCCCTTTGGGTTTCTCTGTGAATGAACTTCTCCCCTCCCCTGTCCTACAGGAGTGCACCCCTAACCCCAGCAGGCTGTAACTGTGACTAAATCTTGTAGTGCCCCCACAAGAAGGACTGGGAGCTCATTTTCCAACCACAGGGCCCCCTCCTCCCTCTCCCTGCCCCAAGGGAAACATCCACGACTCACTGTGCCATTCTAAAAACACGCCCAGCCCCTGGGTGCTTCCTCCCCAGCCCCAGCTGCTCGGGGAATCTCATCCCTCAGAGGCGTAGGAAGCAGGCGGTGAGTTTTCTGGGCCCCTCAGCCAGCGCCTTTTCTGATGCTGGGCTAATGCCTGGCCACTGATTCCAGACACTTCCCAAGCACCTGTTGGGTCCAAGCTGTGCTATTCACTGGGGGTGCCGAGTGAATTCCTGCCTGAAACAAGGAGGGATCAAATCCTCTAGGACAGGCTCCGCCAGCCACCAGCTCAGGGGCAGTCTTAAGCTGTCCTTGTCTGTAGAAGAGAATTATATTTCCCTGCCTGAGGCATTTGACCCTGGCCTTTTACAAGGCCCTGATTTACCTTGGCTTTTCTTTCACCCCTGAAAAATGTGGCCTTGACTAATCAAACATGCTTACTGCTCGGGGGGGTAGGAGTGGGCAGGCAAAGCCCGGCTCCTAGAAAAAGACGCCGGCAGCCACAAAGCCCCTGCGGGACCCACGCAGGAGGGGCCTGGCTGGGTGGGGCCGTTGGCCGGCCACCCATGAGAGGGCAGGGCCCAGACTTGGCCTGACTCCAGAACTGTGGCCACACTGAATCAGATTAAACAGGAAAATCCTAAAAAGCTTGGGTAGAAAGGTCTAGAACTTTCCTTGTGTGCTCGGGAGCCCAGAGAAGCAGCAAAGAGGCTCTGCACGGTCTCCATGTCCTCGGAAAGTCATCCGTCCCTCCCCTTATCTCCAGGAATTGAAAGCAACCCTGGCTGCTGGGTACCGGTAGGGGTGATACTCAAACAACCGGCACAGAATGGGCCTCCGCCCAGCAGGACACACACCGGCTCTGAACAGCGGGGACGACTAGGCGGGAACATGGCAGCCCCCAAAGCCTCTTGACTCAAGGTGGCCCCTCCAGGCAAGATGGTCTCTCCAGAGTGTAACCTAGTCAGCGAGGGATAGTAGCTGTGCCCCTCATCCCAGGTGTTGAAGCCATTCTAGATTCACTTATTGTCGCTGCGGTTGGGCTTTCTGGCTTCCTAACCACAGAACGGCTCAGAGTTAAAGGGGTTTGTTTTTCAAGTGGCAGATCTAGGAGGTATCTGGGCCCTGAACTGCATGATAGAGAAGGAAAAGATACCCTAGATAATGAACCTGTAGACCCAAGTGGACCGCTGGAGGTCACCCTTGCTTGCTGTGTACTGGATCTCAGAGAAGAATTGCTTGATCATCCTGTAGGGTCCTAGCAGCAGGTGATGGCAAAAACTGGGAGGGCCCAGCCCAAAGAGAGTCCCCAAGGGGGACTCAGAGGGTCCGAAATGTGTCATTGGCCAAGGTGGATGGCAGGGCGGTGACATTGGCTAAGTGGATGTTGGCCCACTCAGGGAAGGTGTCCAGCTGGAAGATGGTCTGTGCCCAGGTGTTCATGGCCAGGCTGAGCAGCAGGACACCCATCAGGTTCATCAGGAATCCCGTCCGCACCTGCAGAGTGAGGGAGGGCCCAGAGTGAGGGAGAGAGATGGGGAAACCCAGGCTCAGAGTCAGAAAGTCATTTGCCCAAGATTGCACAGCTGGCAAGTGAGGGAGCCAGGACAGGTGCCCAGGTTGGTCGGTGCCCAAGACACTTCCATCTTCACACACCACTAGGCTGGGCCTCAAAGAGCTGAGTGGTTTCTAGGCACCAGGTACCGTGCCAGGCAGATGTCACAGAGCTGTCCTTCACCCTGAAAGCAGCCCTCTGAGGGCTGTTGTTGTTAGTACTGTTATTCCCATTTTACAGAAGAGGAACATGAGGCTCAGAGAAGTTGGCTTACTCAAACTCACACAACTTGAAAATAATCTGGTTCCATAGTTAAACACCCTCCCCTGCTTTTTGTTTATGGTCCGTCTCCCTCATAGAAGGCAACCTCCTTGGAGGCAGCCCTGTGTCTCCCCTACACTGCACAACCCCCTTTCCTAGAACATGGGATGCGCTCGGCAAATACCTGTGCTGTGAATGAGCAAACAAGGAACATCTGTCTCCCAAGGCTCCTGCTCTCTCTCTGCTCTGTGATCTTTCTGTCTCTCTTGTTCTCTCTCTCCATTCATCCCGTTGAGGTCTCTGTGCCCGGAGGGCCTGTGTTGGTCCACAGCTAGTTACGCAGATCTCCCTTCTCTTGGGATTTGCGTCCCCGAGCCCCAACGTGTGAACACCCCGGGCCACCCGCAGAGGGGAACCGGCAGCTGGAGGCCAGCAGAGGGGGAGGCAGGTGCCGGTTCAGCGGGGGAACTTGGGGGAAGAGCCCTGCTGAAAGCTGGGGGCTCCCCTGGCCCCACTGCCACAACCCTTGGCTTCTGTCTCCCTCTCCAGCCTGCTGGGCACCGAGGTCCACCCCTGTGGGTCCTCTCCTGAAGATGCCAGGCTGGGCAGGGAGCCACTGGTCAAACAAGTCAGAAGAAAGGGCGGTGCCCAGAGCAAGGGAAGTCCCTCTTCTCTGAAGCAAACTCTGGGACATAACTGCTAAGGCACCGTTTCCTGAAATTGCCTAAGTGGAAGAATCACCCCAGAGTGTTTGCTAAAACGTGTATTTCTTGCCCCACTCAGGACTGATTCAGAAATAGGGGAAGTGGGGGCGGTGGGGAGCAGGAGTCCCGCGTAGATGCCTTGCCTACCCCTGGTGCCCACCCACCTCTCCAGGCCTCCGCTGGAAAATGCCCAGACTCACCATGTCTTTGACCAGCAAGTGCCCAGAGGCGAAGGCGATTGAGTTGGGGGGCGTCGAGACAGGGAGCATGAAGGCGTAGGAGCAGCCGACTGTGCCAGGGATCATCAAGTACAGGGGGTGCACCCTCAGGCGGATGGCCTGGGCCCAGGAGGGGCGAGGGACCGAGACAGAGAGACACAGAGAAACCGCTCAGGAGACGGAGACAGATGGAGAGGGATTGGCAGTGAGAGGGAGAAACAAAGGGAAGAGGGATTTGGAGACACACAGAGAGAAATGCATCCAGAAATACAGACACAGGCAGAAGTAGAGACAGGGGGACAAGAAGAGAACCGGACCAAGGGAGACACGGAGAGAATGTTCCTAGGTTAGTGACGTTCCGAGGCCACGTGCAGGTTCATCAGGGAGGAGGGGCTGGGGAGATGATTCTAGAACACGCCTCCAACTGGAGAGTGCATCAGAATCACCTGCAGGGCTTGTTAAAACAGATCGCTGGCCCCGCCTCTCCCTGAGTTGCTGATTCAGCAGGTCTGGGGCAGCCCCAAGAATCTGCATTTGTAACAAGTCCCCAGCTGGTGCTTATGCTGCTGGTCCAGGGACCCCATCTTGAGAACCAGGCTGTAAAACATTAAGTCTCCCGCCTGGTCCTTCTCTCAGTCAAACAGTCCGAACAGCTGGCCTCTGAGGACCTTTTGTCGGAGCCTCACTGGGTTTCAGAGACAAAGAGAACTCAAGATAGCACCTGTAGGCTTTTCCAAATTTCTAAGATTGTGTGGGTCAGAGGTGTCTGTGGGTTGGCCTCAGGCAGCAGGTCTCTGGTTCATCACCTCTCCCAAATGACACTTATTCCCCTTACAATTCATGTTGATCACTTCACCAGTATTTTATGTAAGATAACCCTTTTTTGGCCCCTCTAGGGAATTTTTGTAACCCAAAGCATATACATCTTCTCAAAAAGCACTAAGATCACCTCCTGGCTTATAAAATGTTTTGATTTTGATGATAAGCACCGTTCAAGAGAATGCATCGTTTGCTAGTATCTTCTCCAGCAAAAGCTGCCCCTGCAGACCTGGTTGGGTCTGCTCTCCCCCCGCCCCCAGACCACCCCATAGACCCCCGATCTCTCTCAATTGCCAGGTCCATCAGATCCTGGGGAAGGGTGTGATTAAATCCAGTCACACTTAGCAAGGCTATGGGGACCCCACCCCACACTGTTGGTGGGCGTGTAAATGGAGCGCCCACACCTGGGACGGCCATTTGCCCATATCTAACAAAACTGTAAATGCACATGTCTTTCATCCAGGGATCTCAGTTCTAGAAGTGAATCTAACAACAAAGCTGCACAGACAAAAAGGGGCACGGCAGCATCGTTGGGAGAATAGAGGCTGGAAACAACCCCTGTGTCCAGCAGTAAAAGATTGTGACAACCACTGAATCATAATGGAATATTCTCCAGTCATGGAGAAAGAATAAAGTGTATCTGTGTGTGCTGACACACTGTGATCTCCATTATAAGCTGCTGCATAAATAAACAAGCAAGAAACAAAAACAGAGTGGCTCTGGTAAGTGTGCCTGGTACCTCACTGTTTGCATAGAAAGCATATATTTGCAACACTGATCTAATTCTTATCGATTTTGGATTATAATGAAACAACCACAGGGTATGGTCTTCTTTAGTCTATTTAAATATAAAACCACATTGATAGTTTCTGTTAATCAGTTTTGGAATTTCTAGCAGAAATTCTCATGGATCTTGACATCCTGTTCCTTTTGCATGATCCTGGATCTGTTCTGTTATTTGCATCTTTGGTTCTATGTGAGTTTGAGTTATGACCTTCCTTTCCTTTGCTCTCCTTCTTTGGTGTTGGGGTCAGGGTTTTGTTAACCTTATACCTGGATTGAATGGCTTTCTCTATCTCTCTGTGTTCCGGAACATTCTGGGTAAGTGGAGACTATCTGTCCCTTGAAGGTTTGCCAGCTCTCACCTTAGCCAACCCTCTGGGGCTGGTGAATTTTACAGCAGTGATTCTTAACTGGGGATCTGTTTGTCTTCCCAGAGGACATATGGCAATGTCTGCAGACATTCTGAATTGTTACAATTTAGGGGGTGCTTTTGGCATCTAGGAGGTAGGGACCAGGGATGCTGCTAAACATCCTACAATGCACAGGACAGCCCCACATGGCAGAATTTTCTGGCCCAAAATGTCGATACTGCTGAGAAATCTGCTTTAGAGTGAGGATAGAGCTTTGCCAGCCATTGGAACTTCTCCTATGGTTATTTGTCTACTCGGATTTTCTGCTTCTTCTTAATCCGAATTTGGCAATTTATATTTTCCTAGAAGACTCTCCATGTCACCATGGGTTACTATTCCCAAAGGAAGGAATTTGGTGCACTTTGAAAATATTTACTCTGTTTAAACATTTCTTAAAGAAAAAAACATTTTTTAAAAATCATGGTTCTGACACTTCCATGCATTTTGGATGAGAGCAATGACAACTGTGGCCCCGATGGCGATCCCAGTAGCAGGGAAGAGAGCTCTGAAACCGTGTGTGGGAGGGGTGTTTCCCTCCTGCCCCAAGACCCTCTGAGGACCCTCACCAGCTCCGCCAGAACGGGCAGAAAGATGATGATAGTGGCCGTGTTGCTGGCAAACTCGGTGAAGAAGGCGATGACCACGGTGATGAGCATCACGGCCAGCACCGGCGGCACCTTCTCCAGGGGGTGCAGCTGCCCGCCGATCCACGCGGACAGCCCCGACTCCTGCGGAAGGCGGAAGCAAGGAGCATCTCTTCATAGCTGCCACCCCCGAGGGCTGGGCTCAGGGTGGAGGGTTAGGGTTGGTCACGATGACAACTACGCCCTTTCACATACAGGCTGACTGAGGTTCATAGAGGGGAAGTGACCTGCCCACGGTCAGGCATTCGAGCTTGGACTTCAATCCTGAGCTGCTCTCTACTCCATACTCTACAGGCCCAGCGCCCAAACCCCTGGATCTTCAAATAATCCATTTGGTTCTGGTGCCCCTAACTTGAGTGGGAGAGGGGAATTGGACCCTCCATGCTAAATCTTCTCACTCTGCCAATGATGGTTGTCAATTATAAAAATATTAACATATTCATACAAAATATCCATTATTGATTTTGTAATATTGTATATAAATATATATCAAATATATAATATATATATGATACTATATGTCATGTATAACATAAACCATGTATCAGATATATATAAAATATAACACAATGAATAGGATTATCAATAATAAAGATATTTATGATGAGTATTACCATGGTGATAACATAAATACTAACATTATTAACACTGAATTATTATTCATGATCATAAGAATCACCATTATTGAGGCTTTACCGAGTGTCGGGCACCTGCCTGCATTACCTCCCTGACTCTTCCCAACCATCCAGTAAGGTAAACATTCCTCCCTGTGTTACAGAGAAGGAACTCAACTTGGCAAAGTTTTGTGACTTGCCCAAGGTCCCCCAAAAGTAGTGACTAAGATGTATTATGCATTCAGGGCCAAGTACGTCAGCAAACTAACATTCTCCTGCAAAGTTCCCTGTCACTGGGCACCCTCCACTGTATACACCAGCCTGTCACTGTACCTCTTAATGAGAAGCAGTGCCCAGAGCTAACCACAGCCCCCCAGGACAGAGAAAAGACAAGGCAGATTGTCCCCTCCTTGGCTCCAGGCTCCCCCGGCCATCAATACTGGAAAATTGTTTCCGAGCCTCTCTCTGCTGACTTTTCCAGGAATTACCTCTGCCCTCCTGCCCTCCTGCCCTGGAGTCCAACACGCCTTCATGATGACCCCAAAGCGGAAAAGCTAAAGTAAAATCGTGCTCGATGCTACCCCCTGGTGGTGCCATGCAGCAATAGTGCATTAAAGCTACAAGGGCTCCTCCTTAAGTCATTTTCTTTTCTTTTCTTTCTTTCTTTTTTTAAATTGAAGTATAGTCAGCTTACAATGTTGTGCCAATTTCTGGTGTACAGCATAATTTTCAGTCATACATATACATACATATACTCCTTTTCATATTCTTTTTCATTATAGGTTACTACAAGATATTGAATGAAGTTCCCTGTGCTAGACAATAGAAAATTGTTGTTTTCTTAGCTAAGATAACAGAGCCCTAAGCTTACGAGTTGATCAAGGGCAGAGCTGGGTTAGACCCACAATGTTTAGAATCAAGTGTATGTCTACCACAGTCCTTTTATTAATCCAGTATCCTTTGGTACCAATATACTTCAGTTTGTCAAAGAAAATGTATGTGTTTCTTTTATGTTTAATAGAAAATGTACTGCTTATCTAGAACTTTAAAGTTCCATAGTGGATTCTAGAACACAGAATTCTGTTTTTACATAAAGAAAATAATACACTTGTCCCTACAGTTTGACTTAAAAGTTACCTTTGAGCAATAATAAATGGTAACAGTTTTCCCAAGGAGAGAGCTTGTAAAATTTAGGTGCCTCTTTCACATCTGCACTGTGTGTCTGACAGCCTAGAAGGTGTGGCACACGGCAGAGTCGAGGTCCCAGCCCCTCCTCTGACCCAGGGAACCCCGCAGGGAAAAATGGGGCCATTAATTTTTTCCAGAGGCCACAGCTCTGGCAAAGAGACCGCTGGCAGTGTGTGCAATTAAATGGAGAGGGGCTGGAGAGGAGGAATATTAATGACTTGCATGAATGAGGACCAAGAGCTTCCCCGTGGCCTGGCCTCTGGGTGCCAGGCTTCCAGCCACCATCCCAGCGGCTGCTCAGGGCCTTGGCAGGAGGCAGGTGGAAGGGAGGTCCTGCAGCTTCATGAAAGAGGAGACCCCCCCCCGCCCCCAGCTGCCTGGGGCTCTCAAGTGGACACTAATGGGTGTCACCTGCCCTTTCCCATTCTCCTAGGAATCAGAAACTCTGTTTCCTTGGAAACACACAGCCACATGGTGTTCACAGGGACTTCAGGACCAGTAATAGGCAAAGTCAGAGGCTGCGCGCCCAGAGGATGAGGAGAAAGGGCTCTGTAGTCAGACTAAGTTTGTCCCTCACTTAACCCAGTCTAGCTGTGTCATCCTGGGTGAGTAACTTAACCTCTCTGCGCCTCATTTCCTGATCTGTAAACTGGGGTGTAATAGTGCCTGTCCCAGAGGGTTACTGTGGGGAGGAAAGGAGCTAATCTGTGAAGCACTCAGAAAAGTGCTTGGGCATCGGGCAAGCGCCCAGCACATGCCACCTGCCATTAGTAGCATCAAGTCACGAGATGCCAGGGGTGGCGGAACACTCAGAAATCGCCCAGTGCTGTGGTTGTCAAACTTTACAGCCCGCAAAGATGCCAAGAGGTACCTGAGGACACAGCGTAGGTTGGGAGGGGGAGGCGGAGCTGGCAGGACAATGCCCCCTCTTGCTCCTCCTTTCCCACTTCAACCAGGGCCTCTCTTCTTGATCTCTTTGATACATAGTTGGGTCACATCTTAAAGGAGGGTGTTATGGTTTTAAGTGAGATGTTTAAAGTTGGAAATCTCAATAGAAAACTCTTGAAAATCTCTTAAAAAGCCTCATGAAACACAAGCAGCTCAGCTGTGTGTATACAACTCTGTATAAGAATTCTTAGGTAGCGAGAGCCAGTGAACTTGATTAAAGGAAGGAAGAGAAGACTTTATGCACACATGTGAACATTCAAACTACTGTACTGCTTACAAGCTGTGTGGCACTGGGCAAATGAATGAACATCTCTGTTCCCTGATTTCTTCAAGGGGCTGTGGTGAGGCTTAAATGAGTACAGGTAAAAGCAGTTCCTACATGGCTTATTGTTACTTATTTAATTTAACCAACACTTAATATTGCTCTTACTCTGTGCAGGGCACTCTTCTAAGTACTTTGCTAATGTTAAGTTATTTAATCTTTAAAACAACTCTATGAGGTAAGCAGCATAATTATTTACATTTTATGGCTGAAGAAATAGGCACATAGGTTGTGATTTGCCCAATTAAGTGAAATGAGTTTGGAATTTTGAGCTCAGAATCTGGCTCTTCATTAGGCTACCTCTAAAATAAAATAAAATAAAATAAAATAAAATAAAATAAAATAAAATAAAATAAAATAAAATGAAATGAAATAAAATAATTAATAAATAAAAAAAATAAAATAAAATAAAATCTCTCCAGAAGGAAAGTAAATGAAGGATTCAGGAGAACACACACACGCTTCTACTTGCCTATAAGGTCTGCTCCACTCTGATTTAATATCAAGCTTGCATCACCTAAATACATTTGTCGATAAGTTTATTGTGGTGAAGATTAAATGAGATATACAGGAAGGTGCCAAATAAGACCAATAAGACCAATGATTAAAAATCCATGAGACAGTAAAATTATAATACCAGTAGAAGCAGTGAGGTTGACAGTGGCGGCCGGTTTTAGCCCCAGGTACGCATCAGCCCTCTGTTGGGTGCTTTCCTTACACCATGTCATCCGTCCTCAAAACAGCCCATTTTGTAGGTCTTGTCCAACAAATATTTAGTGAGGGAGCATTTAGGTACCAGGACTTTTCTAGATGCTTAGAACAGTGATGGATAAGACAGATATGGTCCCTGACATCATGGAGCTTACATCCTAGTAAGAGTGACAGCAGTAAACAAATGACCAGGACAGCCTGGGGGTAGACATGGCATGAAGGAAATGAGCAGGGTGATAAGAGCGAGAGTGACTGTGTAGGGGGTACTCTTTAGATATGGTGGCCAGGGAGGGCCTCTCTGAGGACATGACCTTGGAGCTGAGACCTGAGGGTGAGGAGTCAGAGATCTCAGGAAAGAGCATTCCACAGAGAGAAAGCAGATGCAAAGGTCCTGGGGTGCAAATGGATCTAGTGTAGTTGAGGAACATTAAGGGGTAGTGGGACTGAAGAGGAACCCATGAGGGGCCAGAGGTAGGAGCCGGCATCAGGGAGGTAGGCAGGGGCTATTTTGGGCCTTGCATGTAGGCCAAGACAAGCCTTCAGACTAGTGTCTAAAAATATGGGGAGTCATGGGCAGCAGCAGCGGGAGAAAACTTTAGTGTGGACATCAAGCGGGTTTAAGCAAGTTACTCGAGCTCAGAGCAAGCACTGGGATCTCCTTCCAGCCCTTCAGAACCATCAGGTGGGAGTCCACACACCCAGGCTTACCCTGGGCCCAGTCCAAGGACCTCTAAGCCCCAGCAGGCCTGGCTGTGGCCTGGCGAGGGCACTGGGCAGGGGCTATGAGGCCGGACATGCCATTAGCACTCTGGTCCCTCCTGGGGCAGGCTGCCTGGGGAGGAGATGGTACGAGCAGGGGCGGGGGAGGGGGCAGCTATCATACAAAGTCCTTGCTGAACAGAAAGCCAGGCCAGCTGCCCAAGGCTGGGCCAGGAGCCAGACTGGCCTCCGGCATGCTCAGCGGTCCTGCAGCCCAGCCCCCACCGAGGGATGAGCTTTGCCCACCACTCTCTGAGCTCACAGAAGCCTCCAGGGTACAGCTTCGGCTCAGGGTCAGGTGAGGTTCATAGCATCTTGATAAATGGCATTATTTTCATCTGAGTTGCTCAGGGCCAGAACCTGTGTCATCCTTGATCCTAATCTCCCCTTTTCCCTGACATCTAATCATAATAACCAGCTGTGTCCAGTTATGTTCTAAGTTCTCCGTGTGTATCAACTCACTTAACAATTGTAACAACTCTGTGAGATGGGCGCCATTATTATTCCCATTTTACAGATTAGGAAACAGAGGCACACAGCTCAGAGGTGAAAGATCGACTCCAACCCTGATGGTCTGCTTCCACTGGTTCTACCACCCATGCCATTTCTACATTGTATTGCATGGCCTCCTCAAGACCTGGATAACATGTCACTTCCTCCAGGAAGCCTTCCCTGATACATCCCCAGTAGGAGGCAGTAGTGAGAAAAGCCAGACAGACACGAGTTCAATCCCAGCTCTGCTACCTGTGAGCTGTGTTCCCTAGCATCAGTCACTTAACCTCTCTGGTCCTTGGGATTCCCAAAATGGAGACAAAAACAGTATTTTTGCTCATCCATCCTTTTGTTCCTTTTACCTTTGTACATGTTATTTATTGGGAAAAAATGAATAAACTAAAAACACATTTCACAAAAAAAGAGTAGCTGTGTAGAGAAGCTGAAGTCCCCCTTCCATGCGGCCTTGGTGTGGGGTCCATAGTGTGATGGTTCAGCCCTCTGGACTCTGAAGGCCTTTTGCCCCAGCAAAAATACAAGTATTACCTAGCCCCGGGGGTCAGCGTGAAGAGTCAGTGAGACAAACCGTTATGATGTATGTTGGACCTGAGGCTGCACTTCCTCTGGGCAGGGCAGGCTGACTGCCCGCGTTCACAACCCTGAGAGCGAGGGTTTCCCGAAATTCTGCTTTCTCAGTGCCTCACTTGCCTGACTCTAGTCCCGCCTCTGCCTCTGAGCTCACAGAGCCTTCAATTAATAGTAACATCACATAATTAATGTTAATAATATCTAACACGTACAGCGGTCAAGAGCATAGACTCTAGAGCCAAACCACCTGGATTCGAATCCTGAGTACATAGCTGTGTGACCTTAGGCAAGTTACTTTACCTCCCTGAGCCTCAGTTTCCTAATCTATAGAATGGGGATAACAGTGGCATCTACCTCAGAGGCTTGCTGGGAAGTTTAAATGAGTTAATCCGTGTAAAGCACCTTGAACACTGCCTGGCACAGGGCGAGCCCAGTGTGGTGTCACTCCTCTGTGTTCACGGAGCCCTCTAGTCACGACTGTAGCAGTAGTGGTGTGCTTGCTGCTAGCAACTCCAGGGTCCACATCAGACCTTATTCCTCTCTTTCTCGGTGGCATCAGGCACTGTACGGAGCTGTGAGGGAGGAACTCTCATTCCCCCAATCTGGCCAATGGGGAATCTGGTGGCGCCTGCGGGGCCTGGGTAATCCGCTCGCTCTGACCCTGAGCCTGTGACCAGGCCTGGACTTGCATACGGCTCCTGGGGCCACAGCCCACCCGCCGCTCTTACCTCACAGCCTTTGGCCATGGCGAAGCCTCCTCCCAGGAGAAGGATGATGTTCCAGGGCACCGTGTCCTGAGCCTTCTTCCACGTCAGCAAGGGCACTGTCTCTGTGTTGGGAGCTGGGCAGAGAGAAGACACTTAGACTGGGAGGGGACACCCATCCCCGCCGGGCAGGGAGGGGGCCTGACATACATTCAGGACACCCAGCCAGACAAGGGGACACCGGCCCCTGCAGCCCCACATTGGTGGGGGCACTCAGGGTCTCCAAAAAGCCACAGTTGGGCTCCAGCGTCAGTTTTGGAGATTGAGGGGAGAAGCCCACACGCATCGTGATGGTGCATCTGCTCTATTCAGAATGAAAGTCGTTTTCATGGCTCCCGAGGTTTGAGAAGCTTCAGGAGCTGGTTACTCCATACGCGGAACAGCCTTTAAATCTCGTAACAGCCCTTCTGGGCAAGTGCTACTTTCATACTCACGTACCAGAGAAAAGGCCCTCTTTGTAACTGAACGTGTACAGAGAGGAAAAAGAGAAGAAGGAAATTCAGCAGAATGGAAACCAAGGGAATGTTTGGTTCACAGAATTACGGGATGATTTGTATTTCCTCAAAAGCAGTGGTGTCTGCAGCGGTCAGAATGGGGGTCAGCGAACGTTTTCTCTAGGGGGTTGGAGAGTGAACAGTTTAGGCTTTGCGGCCCTCTTGTGCAGTGAGGTTGCCATGGTAGCGTGAAAGCGACAACAGAGAAAACAGACACACGTGGGTGTGGCAGTGTTTCCAAGAAATTCTATTTACAAACCGGGTGGCAGCCTGATTTAGCCCACGGGCTGCAGTGTGTCATCCCTATGTGGAGAGCATGGTCCTAGTGACGGACCCTCCTGGACCTTGGCTCCCTGTGTTCCCTTGCAACGTGACCTTGCCTCTCTGACCCCCGTCTCCTCCGCTGACACATGACACAATAATAGTACCATGGGTGCTTGGTGAGGCTGTAGGTGAAGAGCAGCATTTTTGTTTAGTGGCCATACTCCTGTGTCCCTGCCTGGCACCTTGCAGTCACTCTATAAATACTTGTCAAATAATCTATACAACACACATAGACCAAAGCCTGGTGCAGGGTAAGCAGTCCTGAACTGGAACTTTTCACTGCGTGCTGCCAGCAGCCTCCCTGCAGGAGGATGGGTCTGGCCCGATCACAGAGGCTCCCCCGCTGCCAGGACAGTTCCTAGTTAGGCACCCATTGATATTCTGTTTCCCCTTTTCAGTTTTTTTTTTCAAACTTTACATCATAGTTATATAAAACAAAAGTTTATAACTGGGAAATAAAGACAAAGAGACTTAATAAAGTCCCTCCACTGGACACTTGCAGCCCGTGGGGTGTGCCCACGCCATTCTGACATCACACACCATCAGAGGACGCTTGGGCCAAACACAATGTAGGATTAAGCCCAGAACCAGAAAAGGCAGCTGGAGATGTCAGGTGGTCCAGCCCTCTGCCTTCAGGTGATAAAATGGTACTTCATTAAAGCGGCAGCAAAGGTCTGAAAAAGTAAAGTGACTTGCCCCACAAGAAGGTAAGGGTTGGACAGGGAGAGGGAGAAGGCCCTGAAGATGAGTTTAGTGTAATGCAGATTAAGTGGGTCAAATGGCGAGACTGCTTACCACATAGTAATGTCAATTAACATTAGCTGTTACTGTCTTTATTATTTTCCCATCCAACCACGCCCTTGCCACTATTTCTTATAAGTGTAGCCTCTAACTGTCTGAATTTCTCACCTCCAGCTCCATTTTAAACCAGCTGCTGTCTAGAGCAGTGGCTGAAAGCACACGCTTTGATGTTGAACTAGAATCCAATCCTGGCTCTGCTATTCAGCTGTGTGACTTGGGCTAAGTGACTCTACCTCTCTGAGCCTCAATGCCAAAAGAAGCAACAGTACTTCCTCAGAGACCAACTGGGAAGATGACATGGGCTCATGTCAAAGGGTTCAGCACAGGGCATGGCCCAGAGCAAGTCCTCGGTCATTTATTTAACAAGTATATTTTGGGGACCTACCATGTGTCAAGTAATTTTCTAGACACTGGGGCCATGGAAGTGGCCAAAACAGAGAAAATCTCCCCCATTGGAAGACTTAAATTCCAATGAGTGAGGCAGGTGATAAATCAATAAATGTATAATGGATGGGAAATCTATTTTTAAGAAAAAAATACAGTCAAGGGACAGAGAGTGAGAAAGGAAGGGTGCTTTTCTAGATGGTGTAGTCAGGGAAGACTTCTTTGGGGAGGTGACATTCGGACAGAGTCTGAATAGAGTGATGGAGTGAGCCATGCAAATATCTGGAGGAAGAGCTTGTTGGGCAGAGAGAAAATGGAGGCTTTCATCACCCACATCATCAGCATCCTCATCCACATCACCATCCACATCAGCCACAAGCACAGTGCCCGGTACAGCATCAACACTTATTGAGCAACCATAGAGGGAGCTGCAGGTGCAACTCAGATCCACAGAAGAATGGAAGACAATGGGTGTAATAAGAAAATCAAGGTTGGCTTGGATGCCTGTGTTCTTCATCCTGTCTCCTTTTAACTAGCTGTGTGACCTTGATCAAGTCACTGTCTCTCCATGGAAACTGGCTGACCACTCCCAAATGCTGCCTGGAAGACGTGAGTGTTGAGTACTAACCAGAAAGTATCATTTCAGCCAAGTCTGCATGGGTCCACTGGTGGCCAAAGGACAGGCAGTGCTCATGGAATCCCCTCTCCCCGCCCACCAGGCAACAATGAAAATTCCAATTCACAGGACCCCCAGCTGAGGCAGGATGCTACACTCCGTGAGCCAGGTCCAGCACAGAGATGTATTTTAACACTACTGTGTGGGTCCACACGGTATTTGTTTTCCAATGTGAATTAGCTGCCAATGTTTAAAATCAGAGAGATTTCATAAAATTCCAGATTCTTTGCTTCTCTTAAAAAAATCAGTAAATCTGGCAAAACTAGTCCTGCTTTCCTGTATGGTGACAGTTGGGGGAAACTGAGTAACAGCTGCACCCTTTATCAGGGCATCAGCTTGGCTGTTTTCCACAGATCCCACCAGGCCCTGACACTGAAGGTCTTGCCAATTACAATCACCCTCTGCTGCTGTTTTCCTGGTAACACAGAAACTGTTCTTTGCTTCAGAAATGTGAAAGGAGAGATGGCCAGGACAGCCATGTTTCACCACACACACTCTCCTGCATCCAATCCACTGCACACAAAAATGTTACCTATAAGGATTTGAGTTTTCAACCCCTATGTGTCCTATAGAACTACTAAAGCCAGGGGTGAAAAGTGACTAAGGGCCCTGCTCATTTCCAAAGTGGGAAAGCCAGGCCCAGAGAGTATAGGAACTTACTCAAGGTCACCCAGCGAATGAGTAACAGAGTTGGGATTCCAGACATCTGTGTCCTGAAGTCCTCCCCACAGTCCCAGACAAGAGGAAGCTCTGGGCCTTACGAGATCGCCCACAGGTGACAGAACCATGGGTGGACACTTGGACAAGAGCAGCCAGTCCGCAGGCTGGCCAGGAATCTATGAGGCTACGAGGTGACAGCTCGTGTAAGAATTCTGAGTCTCAGAAGTATCAGTGGGTGAAGAGAAGTGACAACTGAAGGTGGAAGAGTGGACAGAGAGACAGGGGAGGGGCGTGGGTGGGCCAGCGTTCTGTGAGGAAGCAGGGAGCATGAGCAAACAGACCCTGCTCACGAGGAGACGGAGGCTCTGAGGGAGAGATGGAGGAACAAACTCTGTAAGAGAGTAGTGGCTGTGAGGAAGCGATGAGGGACTCGATGCTCGAGGGACAGAAACAGGAGGCAGAAGTAGCAGGGGCGGCAGGGGTAGATTCGGGGAGGGAGTGGGCGTTACGCGGGCGGAGACGCTACCAGGGAACAGAAGTTATAATAAAGCAGGAACTGTAACCAAGCAGAAGCTACAAAGATGCAAAAGCTCAGAAGCAGCAGACACTCTGGAGAGACCAAGAATGGCACAGGGAGTGGATGGTGAGGAAGGCCAGTTGGAAGCAAGACAGAGGAGCGGAGAGGAAGGGAACAACTGAAGCCCTTTCGTTGGCACGGCCTCCAAGCCCACAGCCTCCGCCTGTTTGCACCCGTGCCAGCCTCCTCCAGGTCCAGCTCTGCCACAGGAATTGTCTGCGGGCCCCCGGGAAACCGTCTGCATACTGGTCCTTGCACCATGCTCCCCACACTCAGACCCCCACCCCTCCGGGAGCTGGAGCCCTCCTGCGTCTACTCGATTGTAGACTTGGTTTCTTTCCAACAAAAGAAGATAGTTGGATTATGACCCCCGTTTCCCGACTCCTGGTCCAGAGCTCATCCCACTGCCCCAGGTGGAGAAGGACAGTCACAGCCTCCCTCACAGGTGGCAGATGTTGGCACTTTCCTCTGCAGACACTGGCTGGAAACCCAGTGGGGTCACGAATTGGCCACCTGAAGGCCAGCCGACAGACATTTTTGGTCGGGGGGCCTCAGTGACTCCTTAAAGCTGAATTTGAATGCCTTCAGCCTGGTTTACCTCAGTCCCCACAACTTCCTATTCATTTAAATCCACCTCTGGCCTCTTAGGCAACTGACTTGCAATGCCTGTTTTGGGCCCAGAGTTTTCCTATGAAGGGTTAGAAAGTAAATATTTTGGGCTTTGTCAGCCAAGAGGCAAAACCGAGGCCGTTTTGCAGGTACTTCTATGACCAAAGAAAATTAATGTCCACCAAAAAAATTTTTTTATTTGTGGATACTGAAATTTGAATTTCATGTCATGTTCACATGTCATGATATATTTTTCTTTTGATTCTTTTCAACCATGTTAAAAAATGTGAAAGCCATTATTCTTAGCTCACAGGCTGTACAAAAACAGCCAGCCAGCTGGATTTGGCCCACAGACTGGAATTGCTAACCCCTGCCCTAGACTGTCACCTCTGGCAGCGCTAAGCACCCAAACATGGTGAGTGCTCAGGCAGGGAAAGGGAAGAAGCAGGACCACGTGGTAAGAACAATAAGGCTGTCAGTTCCAGGAGGGCCCCGCCTGCAGGCCCCTGATTACCAAGCTCCAGGCCACAGTCCTCAATGAGCCCACCGAGACCCCAGCCTTGCCCACCTTACCTTTAAAGTCAAACCACCACTTGAGAGATGGTTTTTGGGATGGAAAGAAGAACAAGATGGTGACAATGGACACGCCGGTGACAGCATCAGAAATAAACCTACAATGACAAGGCCCCAAAGCATGTGACCCCAGGCATCTCAGCAGGCCAAAGTTTGGCAGATTTGCAAATGAGGATTTGTGGAAGGGAATTAGGCCCACTGTGAAGGGGACATTGTTGGAGGTCACCGGATTCTGTCCTGCACTGCACTCAGCAGGGACGCAACCACCCATGGATGCAAAAGCTGTTTATCCACAGCTCCCTGGGGCATTTAGACCCTGCTTGAGCCAAACAAATCTTTATCCTCCCAATTCAAGGACCCTAGGAAGAGGGGCCATCAAAGAGGGAAGAATCTGAGAGCTACAGAGGACTGGGGTCCGTGGAACCCCAGTGCATCTGCATATCCGGGGCTCCTGGAACGGCTTGTATGTACCTGTTCAGCTCTGCATCCCTCCCGGGATGGGCAGCCTATTCACGCCGACAGAGCCCAGATGGAGGCCCCCTCGTAGCCCCGCGAAAACCTCACTACCACCTTTCAAGGATCCCCAACGTGTCCTGTGGGGACATTAAGCCCACAGAAGTCCCAGAAACAGCCCTGGAGGGCAGGCATCTTCCACTTCAGATGAGGAATCTGAGGCTCAAAGAGCAGTTGCAGCTTGCCCAGGGCGAGGCCGTGGTCTGTGGAGGAGACGGCCTTAAACTCAGATATTTCTGGCTCCAAGTTCAATGAAGCACAGAGCCAGCTGCCAGCAAAAGTGCTTTGAGCCCACACATTTGGGAAGAAGAGTATTCAAGTGACCGAGAAACTAGAAAAGAGGGTTAGTATCACTAGAATCGAGAAATACAAACCAAAACACAAATGGAGTACCATTCGTCTGCTAACAGACAGGCACAACTTGAAAAGGGTGATACAATCTAAAGAGGATGCTGAGAAACATATACCAGTGGTTGGAAAATAAACTTTCTGAAGGGTAGCCGGCAATGTTCGGAAACTTTACATGTGAACACCCCTTGATCCAACTGTACTTCTAGGAATTTATCCTCAGAAAATAACTGGGCTCTTGTACACAGATTCTGTACAGGGATATTCATCACTGATAAGAGTAGAGAAAATGGAGGGTTTTTAGTAGGGATATGTTTAAATAAATTGTGTATTATAATATACTTAATGAAATACCCTTAATTTGTTTAAAAAAATAAATTATCAATTGCTATGTTTGACATGGAAATACAACCAAGATACCTTGTAAATTAAGAAAAAAAAAAAACAAGTTTTTATTTGCAGTATTGGACACAGTCCAAAAAGGAATTGGTTAAATAAACTGAGATCCTCCCAGTCTACAGAATACAATGCAGTGTTTAAAAAGAATGAAGTAGGTCAGAAATAGCAAGCTGTCTATGATATTGTTATTTTCCAATTTTTCGTTCTATGTGCACATCTACGTATGTGTGTGTGTTTTGATGTGGGTTGTGTGTGTATCTGAAATATTACACACCAAACTGTTAATTGTGATAATCTCTGGGGAATGGGACAGAGGGTAGATGAAGGGCAACCAACTTTTACTTTCTCAATTTAGCATTATCTGAGTTTTCTATAATGAGTATGCACAACTTCTGTAACTAGACAACAAAGAGAAAAGCAGATGACAAATGCTGTGTTTACTGGATTCACATTTCTGTTTAAAAACTCCTTGTGTATATTAGATATGTTTCTTTTTAGCTAGTTTGTGTGTGCTTTAAAATTAGTTGAGGTACAATTAACATGCAACAAAATGCACCCATTTTAAGGATATAGTTCAATGAGTTTTGACTAAAGCATATGGTCCTGTAACCACCAATGCAATTGAGATGCAGAGCAGTTCCCAGAGAGGCATTTTTTTTAATCAGAAAAGATGTATATTAGACCTGGAGACTGAGGTTCTAGGTGATTTTCACTTTCTCTGTATTGTTGGAATGTTTGTAACATCACTTTTCATTTAAAAAAATAACAAAGTACTCACATTTTAGAAAAACAAGAGAATCCTAATAAGAGTCACTTCTCTTGGCTCCATGAAATTATATTGTTTCTTCCTCATACTGACCCTCATGAGATCAGAACTTATACCCTCCATTTTATGGGGGATGGTGCAGGAGGATGGGGGGAGGGAGTCTGAGGGTCAGAGGGTAAAGAGTACAGAGCTGCTCTATTCAATATGGTAGCCACGAGCCACGTGTGCCTGGTAGACACCTTAAATGTGGCAAGACCAAATATGACAAGTGTAAAATACACACCAGATTTCAGTGTGGAAAAAAAGAATGTAAAATATCTCAACAATAATTTATTATATGGATTACATGTTGAAACAATATAGTGTTAAATAAAATACATTATTAAAATTAATTTTACCTTTTTTTTAAACTTCTTTATGTACTACTAAAATTTTTAAAATTACGCATGTAGTTCCCATTACATCTCTACTGGATGGTGCAGATCAAAATCATCAGATCTCACCAAATCCAGGGGGTAGATCTCCCGTCTAATCATGTTCTAACTCACACCAGAATTTGACACAGTTGCCCACTCCCTCTCTTGGCCTGCGCTAGTCTGTTGCTCCAGTGTTTCCACCTACTTCGCTAACTGCTGCTCCTCTGTTTCTCTATGTGATCATTCTCTATCCAGTTCCTAAATGTTGGGATTCCTCAGGGTCTTCTCTGCTATCCTATATTCTTTCCCCAGCTCAGCCCATCAGTTCCTATGGATTTAAATTTGAAATTTATATGGTGACCCCCAGGTTTATATCTGCAATCTGACACCTCCTCTGAGCTCCAGGCTTGCATATACAACTACCCTTTGTGGTATTTGAAAGGCGTGTTAGACTTGACACATCTAAACCAAGTTCAAAATGCAATTGTCTATAAGCTATCCCGGACCCCTAAAGAGATGTTCTTCTCCCAGCCAACCACCTATGTGGTACTCCTTTCCCTCATGCCCCCAAATCCAACCCAAGTTCTATCATTTCTAACTTTGAACTATATCTTGACTACTCCGTCTCCACTGTTACCACTTTTAGTCAAGCCATCAAAGCCTCCCTCCTCGACCAGGGGTCAGTAAACAACTCCTATAAAGGGCACACGATAAATATTTTTGGTTTTGTGGGCCATATGGTCTCTGTCACAATGTGACTTTGACACTGTAGCGTGAAAACTGCCAGAGACAATATGTAAACAAATAGGTATGGCTATTATGTTCCAATAAAACTTTGTAGATATTGAAATTTGAATTTCATATAATGTTCATGTGCCACAAAATATTATCTTTTGATTTTCCCCTAGCCACTTGAAAACATTTAAAAAGATTCAAAAACAAGTGGTGGACCATATTTGGTCCACGAGCCTTGGTTTCCCGACCCCTGTTCTAGATGACAAGGGTCATCCAGGTGGTGTTACAGCTCCTAACTGTTCTCCTCACCTATATTTTGCCCCACTATCCATCTTCTAATAAATGTAGATAAGATTTTACTGAGTTCTTTCAATCACTTGACATGTATTATTTATCTTCAGAACAATGAGAAGTGTACTACTATTATGCCATTTTACAGATGAGGAAGCTGAGACACAGAGAAGTTAAGCCACTTAAAACCCTCCAATAGCTTGCCACTGCTCTCATTAAAAAAAAAAAAAAAAAGAAGAAGACTAAAATGCTTAGCATGTCCGTAAGACCCTCCATGATCCGGTCCCCACCTGCCCTTCCAGCCATGTGTCAGCCAATTTTCCACCCACCCACCAGACCTTGGTTACACTGGGCTTCTTTTAGTTCTTCGAACGTATGAAGTTGGTTTCCACCTCAGGCTTTTAGTAGATATCCCCAGTGTATCTCTTAATTTTCACTCTTCCTAAACTTAGGTTCTTCCCAGAACTATCCAAATGCCCCCCACTCCATTCTTTTATAGTATAACCCTCTTGCTCTTTGTTTCATAGCACTAACGAGCAGCTGTGCAAATTGTATTTGTTTTTATCTGTGTTCCCAGGATCTGGCATAACGTTTAGCACAAAGCATGTGCTCAATAAAAGTTGACTGATTGAATGAATGAATGAATGATGTGCTTAGGTTTGCATGGTTTGTAAGTGGCAGAGCTGGCATTCGAGCCCAGTTTTGTCTGATTCCAAAGGCAAAGATTTTAACACATGAGAACCCAAATGTTTTATCATCCAAGAGAGCAAAAGAGGGAACTGTTAACAATTATACAGGACACAAGGTGTAAATCTAAGCCAGTCCTCCTGGGCTGTATTGCCTCCTCAGGTCCAGGTGGCCCATCCCACAGGTCCCCAGAGTCTCACCCGGGGGTGAAGAGGCTGGCCCAGCCAGGGATGAACTTCGGGTCCCGGGAGAAGAGGAGGATGGCGAACATGCAGAAAAGGATGAACACGGCCTGTTCAGCAAACCTGTGGCACAGAGATGCAGGCACCATGGTGACTGTGGGCTTTGGGGGGACCTCAGCACAGGAAGGCCTCAGGCAGGGGACACTGGGTGTGACTGGGCTCAGGGCCTGCCTCTGAGAGCTGAAAGAAGTAATTCACTCCCCAGGAGGTACCGAGAATGATGAGAGTGGTGTCCCTGGTATAAGTGATTCCTTTCCTGGGGTTTCCACACTCCCCCAGGATCCTTCCTAAGCATCAAGCACTCCTCCTGCAAATTACTCACATAATCCCCACTGGGAATTTCCTAGAGTCCTATGGACAATCCAGAGAGAGAAAGAAAGCAAAACAGAGTCAGAATCAGAAAAGAAGAGTGAAAGGAAACTGACAGAAACATAGACAGGTAGGCAAACAGAGAGGAACAGCACACATACAGAGGGGGACAGACACAGAGATGGACAGACATGGAGAGAAGGGTAGACAAAGGCAGAAAGAATTCCAACTATTGGAGCAAATATCTACCCCATGTGCCCATTTCACAGATTGGGGAGCAGGACCCAGAGAGGGTGAGTGCTTTGCCCAAGGTCACACAGGAAGTTAGTGGCAGAGTCAGACATTTGTGGGCAGGCCTGCTAATTCTTAGTTAATTTTACCACATGAGAAGCATGCACTAAACAAGGTTCTGGGTATGCCGTGAACCAGGAGGGAAATTAAGCTCTATGCAGGAAGGTGGCAGGTCCCCACCCCAAGTACAACCTGAAGGGCTTTCTGGTTCTCAGGGTATCTGCCTGAGTGCCAGGGCAAGAGGCTGACTCTGTAAGGCATCTCCTAACCTGCCATCTCTAGGCTCCCAGGCCATTGGTCCTGAAATTTCCTTGAGAATCAGTCTCCAAGGGGGTCAGGGGTTAAGACAAGAGGTAGCTCTCCTGAAAGTCTAGTGCCCAGCTTTCTCCCCACCCCGAGGACCCCTGTGCCACGCACTTGGTGGGCCCCAGGTTCTGGAATTCCTCCCGAATCACAGCTCGAGCCCTGTTTTCTGCATCAGTTCTGATCTCAGATTTCTTCTTCCTCCAGCTCCTGAAACAGAAAGTGGGGAGGAAAGGAGTGGCCACTGCAGATGTAACTAACATCTCACATACCCCGGCACCTTCTGGTAAGGCCTCATTCTCTCTGTTCTGGAGACACTGCAACAGCCTGATGAGTGGACTCCCTCCCTCCACGTTCCCCTTCTAAAATCTGTTCTCCCCACCTGTAGCCTGGATGGTCTTTTAAACATGTGAATCTGATCATATGATTCCCAGGCTTAAAATCCTTTAGGGGGTTAAACAGACTCATGAATAAACAGACAAACCAAGGAAACAAAATAGGAAGTCCAGAAATAAAACCAACCATAAAAATGGGGGTTTAGTCTTTGATAAAGTTAGTATCTCAGATTGGTGTGAAAAAGATGACCTATTCAGTCAATGGTGTTGGACACATAGACCAATGGAATAGAATTGAGAGTTCAGAAAAAGACCCATAAGTCTATGGTCAGTTGATTTTTGGTAAGAGTGCCAATACCATTCAATGGGGAAAGAATAGTCTTTCAACAAATGGTGCTAGGACCACTGGATAGCCAAGTGCAAAAGGATGAATGTGGGCCCCTACCTCATACCACGTACAAAATTCAATTCAAAATGGATCAAAGACATAAATATAAGAGCGAAATCTATAAAATCTTTAGAAGAAAACATAAGGGTAAAATTTCATAACCTTGGATTAGGTAAATATTTCTTAGATACAACACCAAAAGCACAAGCAACAGAAAATATATAAATTGGACTTCGTTAAAATTAAAAACTTTTGTGTGTCAGTAAATGGTGTTGTGACAACTGGGTGGCCATCTGGAACAAAACAAAGTTGGATCCAAATCTGCACCCTAAAGTTGGATCCTCACGTTAAACCTCAAGAATAAACTCCAAATAGGTAAAAAAAAAATTTAATGTAAAAACATAAAAATGCTAGAAGGAAACATGGGATTATTCTAACTTCTATAATGGGAAGACTTTTCTAACTGTAGTTGAAAATTCAGAAGCCACATGAGAAAAGATTGATAAATTCATCTACATAAAAAGATTTTTAAAAATTCTGCATGGAAGAAAGTACTATATGCAAAGTAAAAAATCAGGAAAAAATATTTGCAACTCATACTGCAAAATAAGCACTAATCTTTCAATATACAAAAAGCACTAGAAATCAATAAGAGCTATACCAGTAACCCATTTTAAAAATGCACAAAGGATATAAACGCACAGTTTTACAATTCACAGGAAAGGAAATACCAGAGACCTTTGTGAATAAACAAAAAAAGTTTTCACACTGTCCCCCAATATGAAAGGTTCCTCAAAATTACTCCTAAAACAAATGCAAATTATTTTTCTCTTATCAGACTGGCAAAAATCCACCTTGCTGCATGGAAACAGACACTCTTATACATCGTAAATGGGGGAACAAATTAGTGCAATTCCTTTTGGAGAACAACTCGACAAAATCTATTAAAATAAGTGTTTACTCTCTGACCCAGATATCCCACCTATGGAAATTTTTCTCAAAAAATACTTGTTACTATACAAAATGGTATCTGTTAGGTACACCAGTCACAAGGAAATATACTGTATCTGCTTGTATTTGCTTACAGAAACTGCAGATTACCCAAGAAACGTAAAAGTGGATACCTGTTTGGGGGGATGTATCAGGTGAATTAAGGTAATCGAAGGCATGGTTGGGAAGAAGAATCGTCACTGCGTACCTCTCGGCATTGTTTTTGATCTTTGAACCATGTGTATGGGCTGTTTATCCAAATGAAATGAACAAATGAATATTTTTTTTAAATTCACAATGGTTCTTCTGTATGAAGGTCAATCTCCCACAAGGCCCTCAATGATCTAACCCAGAGTTTCTCAGTCTTGGAGCTATTGACATATTAGGGCAGAATCATTTGCTGTGGGGTGGGATAATTCTTTGGTGTAGGGGATTGACTTGTATATTGTGGAATGTTCAGCAGCATCTCTGGCCTCTACCCCCTAGGCCCCAGTAGTACTTCCTCAGTTGTGACAACCAAAATGTCTCCAGACATTACCAAAAATCCCCTGGTCAGGGGTGGGTGTGTGGGGGAAAAATCATGCACAGTTGATAACTTCTGCCTCATTCCCTAGCCTCACCTCCCACAAATCTCCCTCACAGCCTGAACTCAGTCAACTCGCCCCTCTCTCAGTTCCAGAATGTCCCTTGCTATTTCTGGCCTTGGGGCCTTTGCACTCACTGTTCTGTCTGCCTGGAATACTCTTCATCATCCCCATCTCCTCTCCCTTTACTGAGTTAATCATATCACTGATAATGGAAAAGAATCTGAAAAAGAATATATACGTATATATCTAAATCACTTTGCTGTACACCTGAAACTAACTCAACATTGTAAATCAACTATACTTCAATTTAAAAAATCATATCTCTGCTCAAAACTCACTTTCCCAAGGAAGCTCTCCGGACCTCCCAGTTAGGTGAGGGCCCTCCAGTGCACACCCTCATATCTCACTATTCTTTTCTCTCACAGCAATTATCACGACTGGTATTTCTGTTTGTTTAGCTGAGCATCGTCTGTCTCCCCCACCTGGGGTGCAAGCTCTCCAAGGGCAGGAACGCTCTCAGCCTTGCCCAGCTGCTGCACCCTTAGCACCTGCGACAGGGTCAGGCACGCAGCAGATGCTCAGAGGACACTTGCTGAGTGAGGATGTTGTCATAGGATTGGCTTGAAACTTTTCTGTTACCTACCCAGAAACACCTCTCTCACTGGGCTTCCCTCCACTAGTATTTCCCCCATCACAGCCTCCTTTGAGATCAAGTACTACAAGTGTCTGCTAAACAGGCAGACGAGAGAAAAGGGCTCTGTTTCAGGCCCAGTACCAGGCAGTTTTCACACTCTCCCTCATTCAGATCTTACTTTAGCTATAGCTCATTTTTATCCCCAATCTACAAGTGAAGAAATTAAAGAAGGCAAGACTCAGGGAGGTTACAGAATTGCTCAAGATCATGCAGAACCATGATGCGAACTCTGGTTTATCTGAGCCCAGTGTCTGCGCTTGCCTCTCTGTGCTAAGCCAGGCTTGGAACCCTGAGTTTCTGCTTTGAGAGGTCACCACAGTCAGAGCCTTTCTGTTCTCAAGGTGTTTCACATCTCTTTGATCCAGAGTAGCTTCTACTTGTTTCCAGCACTTGTTTTCCCACTCTATAGATGAGAAAAATCAAAGCCCAGAGAGGTGAGGGGACTGGGTCAGAGAGCACGACTTTATAGCATGGCTGCCACCCCTAGCCCGGAGCTGCAGATCTAATTTTAATATTCCCCAAACTCCAGGCATTCACAAGATACCTCCACAAATGTTCCTATATGCACATACCGTATGGCTCGTATTTCCTTAATATTTCCCTGCAACTAGATTCAGCGTTTTAATTAAAGAAATGTATTTCAATAGAAAACTTATCTATTACTCCCATGCGTGGCAAAAAGAATCCCTCGTTATACACAGAAAGTACCCATAACATTAAATTCATGAAGGCAAAGCAACATTACTGCATCTGGCGAGACACTACTGCTGGCTTCCGTCTCTTGGCCTGAGGCTTGTGCTTTATATTTTAAAAGGTTGATCTGGAAATGTTGGCGAGGTGTCCAAGTTTTTCCTCCCCCTCTTAAGACTTTCTCCCCAACATAAGCAGATTGATTCTACAAGAGTTGATAAAGGAATATTCTTCCCACTGTATGAGTCAGTGTTATTTCATACCTTGTCCTCATGCCACCTCAAATTATCTCCTGCACTGCGGCCCCGCAAGACAGGAAACACTGCCCTTCTCCTCTGGTTTGAGTGTGTAGCTGACTTAAAGAGCAATACTGTCGGTAATTACTGATGATGAGTGGCATCCACAGAGGGCCTGGGTGTAGCACCACCTGTAATCCTCACATCCCTGGGAGGTGAGCACTACTAGTCACCACATCCGACGTGAAATTATAACGACTTAGGGAGGCCAGCCACTTGTGAGTGAGAAGGGAGCTGGGACTCCAGCACAGCTCACCCTGCCTCAAAGCTCAAGTTAAACGCCAGGGTACCTCAAGGTTATCCCTCCGTACAGGAAGGAGATCCAGAGCCAGCCCACCAGCAGGAACAGCAGCATGAGAGGGAAGGCGAAGATGAACCAGGAGCCGAAATTTACTACGTCGCACTGTGGGAAGAAACTGGAGAAAAGAGAGGGGTGAGAGCCCGTCGAGGGCAGCCATGCGGATGGATGCATCTAAGACGTACACAGGAAAACTAAAAGAAGCATGCTAAACACGAACAGTGGGGTTGAAGGTCTTTCAAGTTTTTCTTTTTTTCCCCCCTATATTTTCTGAGTGTCCTATAATGTGCCTATATCATGCATAATAAGAATAAACTAATAAAATGTATTTGGGGGGGCAAAGGCCAAGGAGAACACTTGGGGCAGCTATTTCCCTGTCTCCCCAGGTTCCCGGCTGGAGAATCAGAATCCCACATTAACCCCCATATTCCTTTCAAATACCCTCCTCCCTGACCAGAAGGTCCAAGTTTGTGCAATTAAATGTTGTATATGATTTGCATGTGATTTGCATGTAATTTACCCCAAATCTTTCACGTTTGGTATTTTTACTTACAGCTCCAGCATTTCCCACCTCATTTCTTTTCAAGTTGGAACAAAGGCTCACATCAGAGTGGGCAGGCAGCCTGAAAACTCTCTGATAGCAACTGCCGCCCCGCCCCCCCAATTCTCCCCACCTTCCAACTCAGGAGCAGCCCCTGAGGCCCCCTGGAACCCGTGTCCATCCTGCCAGCCCTGGGCATGTGCTCCAGCGAGTCCTAATACCAAACACCCTGCTGTGTCCCCCCAGTCGACTGCACCTGTGCTGGCACTTTCTGCCAATTGAGGAGACTAAAGGGTCAGCCCACATCGTCCCCACATCTAAAGCAGGACCAACTTGGCTTCTGGCTTTTCAGTCGCTAACCAAAACAAAAAAACCCACAAGGCATAGCCAGGTCTTGCTCAAAAAATGGAGATGAAAAGACATCAAATGTTTGCAGTGGGCTTAAATCAACTGGGAAAATACCAACGCCCAGCTCCCATCCCACACCTCCCAAATCAGGATCTCTGCACCCGAGACCCAGGCATACTGTTTTCACCTTCCCCAGGGTCTCAAAATGCACTCACGGCTAAGAATCACTGTTTTTTTTTTAAATCATAATCTTAAAAATCAAAGCATTTGAGAACCTGAGAATATTGTGGAGGGTTAAGGTTTTAAAACTGGCTCATGAGATTAAAACATAAGTGTACTTAAAATTTCTTGTGAAAAGAACTTTGGCTACCCACAAATATAGCACTGATTTATGTACACCAAACCCAGTCTCAAGAAGACCAACCTGGCCAGCTCTCCCTCCATCATCTTAGTAAGTCCTTGACTCTTTGGTTGAATACCGGATAAAGAGGTTGGCCAGCAGCTGGGGCCATGCTGAATGCCAGATAATTCTGTCACTGTTTGTTTGTCAAAATGCTTGCATTTGGATTCACATAGATTAAATGAGTACAGGATGCATCTCCACTGCAACGGAGTCTTAGAAACCCTACTTCTCAGAATCCTGGAATCTAAAAATCTTAAAATCTTGAAATACAAGAATTTTAAAAAGTCTTCAAATGAAGAGGTTTGGAATTATGGAATCGGTGTCATGTCGTCTGAAAATCCTTGTCTTTGACTTTCTTGCCCTGACAGTTGGCCACCCCACCTCTGTTTGAACAGTTTCAGTGCTGGGGAGATTTTACCTCTTGGCAGACTCAGCTCCATTCTGGCCCATGTACCTGGTTGCAAAGTGTCTCCTGGGACATCACAGCCACAGACCAACACCTCCCATTGGGGTCAGTTTTCGAAGCAGACGTCATATCATGCCACCCCCTGCTCTCAGCTCTCCACTGACTCCCCATCTCACTTAAGGAAAAGTTACATCCTTACAACAGTTGCCTTAGTCTGGCTTCTTCTGACCTTACCCTCTTCTGCACCCCAGCCTCCCCGATTTTTGTGCTGTTCCCCGAGACCGTTCCCACCTTTGTACAGGCTGTCCCCTCTTTCTGGGATGCTCTTTCCTCCTTCATTGGCCTAGCTCACTCCCTCACTTCTAGGGCTCTGCTCAAGTGTCACCGTATTAGAGAAATCGCACACGCCTCACCAACCTACATAAAACAGCACCCACTCCTGTCACCTCTACCCCTTTACTGCCTTATTTTATTTCATAACTTATCACACCAACATATTATATGTTCATTTGTCTTTTCCTGTATTGCCTGTCTCTCCTATCAGAATGGAAGAATCAGCGCAGGGACTTTGCTGGGGTTTGTGCATCACTGGGTCCCCCGAGTCTGGCCACAAGACACTTGGTACACATTCCTGAATGTTGGATGACAGAGGGGAAGGGGCATAGGAGCAGAAACTTCAGTGCCCGGGCAGGGGTTGGGGAGGAACACTTGTTTTTACCTCTTGAGCTGCCCAAGCAGGATGAGGTTGGGGGCTGTGCCCGTGAGGGTGGCAGTGCCCCCGATGCTGGCAGAGTAAGGGATGGAGATGAGGAAGCCCTTCCAGATGTTTCTGCGATATTCCTCCTCCTTCTTGGAGTTAGCCTGGAGATCCATTGGAGTCTCTGCCTCCTCAGGGCAGTCTTTGCTTTAAACAAACCCACAGAGAAGCCATTCAGAATACATTCAGAATTCCTGGCCTTGTGGGGGAAACACACTACTTAGGGCAGGAAGGCTGAGTGAGCTTTCTAGAAGGTAACAGACACAAGCATCAAAAACCTCTAAAAATATGCAAACCTTCTGCTTAAGCACTCTACTCTAAGAATTTGTCCTAAAGAAATAATTGGGCAAGGGCCTCAGCTGTGGGTACAAGAGCGTTCACCATGGTATTAAACACAATTTAAATTGAAAACAACTACATATCCATCAAAAAGGGATTGGCTGAAGAAAAATGATTCTCTTTCTGCATGGAACACCAATGTAGCTATTAATTTAGGTGGGTGTTTATTAAGACATAAAGATGTCCAGTATATAAAGTGAAAAGGTAGGTAACAGTACTACTTAGCTTTTTTCAATTTAAAAAATAGTCACATGTTTCATGAATATATGAGTATTAAGAAAAGTCTAGAATGGCATACACAAAGTCATTTTGGTGCCCCCTTGGTAGGGGGATTATGGCTTTTTTTTTCTCTTCGACTTTTATTTATATTTTCTGGGTTATTTTTCCTGGTACAGTTCAAGAGTTTTAGGAAACAATAAAAACTAAGAATTGTTAATCATACAGTAAAAGATAATGATGTTGACGCAAATTTATTGAGGTGCAAAGATGTCCACTGCACTCCATTAAATGAGAGGACAGGGTACCAAATGCCATATATAGCATGATCAATTTTTTACACTAAAAATACATTTATATATACAAAGAGATATCAAGGAACAGTCTAGAATGGTATTCACTTAACTGTTTTAAACTCTTTTAGGGAGTAAGATGCTGAGTACATTTTTCCTTTTGTTTAAGAGGTTTTTTTTTAACCTGTGCATTTATAAAATGTTTATAAGTGAATGAAATTAAGAACTGTCCCTGTGTAGCAAATTAAAATTTTTTTTAAGGAATGAAAGATACTTCAAATATCTTCAGGCCTTAATTACTACATGAGGGGCCCCTTCTCCAGAGGACGGCAGGGATGTGATCTGGGGTCTAAAAGGAAGACAAGGACTGGAGGCAGCTGGAGACGGATGTCATGGCCTGACTTTTCAGGGTGAGAGGCCTGGTCAGGAACCTAGGGCCTCCGTCAGAGCCAAGGCCCCAACCAGACTCAGCCTCCCAGGAGAAAAAGAGCAGAAAGGGCCCTAGGGCTCATCTCCTGCCGCCCTTTTCTTGTTTGGATGGGAAACTGAGGCCCAGAGTGGAGATGGGATTTGCATCCAATGGACATGTTGTTCTAAAGAGTAGGGTCAGTCTTTTCCAGTAGACTCAGCACCAGCTCCTCACGGGCAGATGGTTAAAACAGATTCCCAGTGTACATGGCAGTGAGTGGCTGGGCCACTCACAGAACCTATATCTCAAGGCTGGACTCAAAGCCCCCATATATGGTGCCAAGAAGGAGTACGGTCCATGGAATAAGACAAACTAATGTAAGACCGCTTTCCTCCTCTGCTAGAACCCTCCATCAGCTTCCATCTCACTCAAAGTCAGAGCTACATCAATGGCCTACGAGGGCCTACATGCTGAGTCCCTCTACCACTGCCCCCTTGCCACACAAGCAATCTCTCTGACCCCACCTCTTGTACCTTCTACTCACCCAACTCCAGCCACACCGGCTTCCTGGCTGCTATGTACTCCCTCTGCTGAGAACACCTTCCCACAGATCCCCCATGGCCTTTCACCTCTTCTAGGTGTTTACCCAAGAATGACGTTCTTAGTAAGGCCTCCCCTGACCACCCACTTTAAACCTGCCCTCTCGCCTACCCCAACCCCTCCCTAGCCTTCTTTCCCACTTTGTTCTCCTGCCTAGCACTCACCAACCTTCTGACCCACTATGGATTTTACTTGCATATTTGTTTCTTATCACTGGGATGTACGCTGATGAGGGCAAAGTTTTTGTCTGTTGGTTGCTGTAACTCTGAGAGTACCTGGCTCATCGTAAGCTCTCTAAAAATATTTGTTGAATGAATGAAACAGACCTGATTGATGTCCAGCAACACCTTGAGCAAGTCACTTTACTTCCTGCTGTTTGTTTCATCACCATTAAGCTGAGATAACAGTGCTATTAATAACAAGCGTTACCATCCATGCATGGAAGGCCCAGCAACCTGCTCTATCTACATGATCTCATTTACTCTCAAAATTACCCTGTAAGATGGGTTCTGATATCATGCCCAGTTGGTAGGTGAAACTAACTTGAGGCTCAGAGAGGTTAAGTGACTTGTCCAAATCACAGAGCCAGTAAGCTGCAAAACCAGGGTTCAAAGCCAGGTCTGCGTGGTCCCAAACCCCAAGATCTTATCCACTCTGCCATATACAAAAGACACCAAAGACTGAACGTGCTGTCAGTGTTGAGACACTTCCTAAGTCACAGAAATGTGAAGGGTTGTTATTGTCTAGGGATATTTTTGTGTTGACAGCCAACTAACATGATACACCCTTCCCTCTTTGACTGTCATGTGGTTTATGCCTCCTGCTCTTCTGGCCCCTTCTTCCAGACCCTCCACCTTACCAGACCTCTAGGGATTTAATGTGCTCCTCTGCCCTTCCCACATTTGCTTTTGTCAAGGAGGCTGGTGCCAAAGGGACAAGTGGTGGAAACTTGAGCATTAGGTCATTTGGAGAAAAATTGGGGGATGCGTGGGGGGTTGCTTGCAGCACTGAATTCTTGTTCATCATCTCCTTGGGTCAAGCACCGGCTCCTCTATGAATTTCTCCAGGAACTCACTCTTCTGTGCCGGCAATAAATTGCATCTCCGTGGGCACAGTGTGCAGGCCGTTTTTCCGCACAGCAGCTAGGAGGAAAGAGCATGATGTCTTTAGTGTGATGTAGTAAGTGGGACAGGAGTGTCCCATTCTTGGGCAGCCAATCAAGAGTGCTTCTTCAGGTCCCAGCCTACGCTATTCATTGGATCAAAGAAAAAAAAATTGGCACTCAAAATTCCAACCTCCTGTCTCAGCCATCCTTGTTTGGAGATGGCTTCAGGCCTGTGGGCAGGGAGTTAGCTGCAAGGCTGCTTGACAACCCATAATTGAAGCCTAGGCTAATCTGAACTGCCATTGTCAAAGGGATGTTTGGGAAAGACTGGCTGTGAATGATAATGGATCAGCAATGGGATTGGTGACTCCAATATCCCATTCATTCATTCATTCAAAAAGCATTTATTGAGTACCTACTATGTGCTATGAACTATGAGCTTGGGGTACACAATGAATAATATAGGACAATATCCTTGCTCCCATGAAATTATATTCTAGAAAAGGTGACAGTCAGTTATCAAATAAAGGAAATTTCAGGTTGTGATGAAAGTGATGGAGGAAATAAAACTGGGCAATGGGATGGAAAGTGATTGTAGGTGGACTACTATGATCGGGTCAACAGAGAGGACATAGGAGCTGATGGTGTTTGAGCTGAGACCTCAAGGATAAAAAGGAGCCAATCATAAGAAGAGCTGGGGGAAGAGGAGTTGGGGCAACAGGAACAGAAGTGCAAAGGCCCTGAGGTGAGAGTGTGTCTGGTGTGTTGGGAAGCAGAAGGGAGACCAGTGGAGCTGGAGGGCAATGAGAGAAAGGGACACCAGGAGAAGGGGAGGTGGGAGAAGAGGCAGAGGGTGGGGTGGCAGGAAGTGGCCTGGATCATGCAGAGGTCCTGGAGCTCACAGTAAAGACTTCAGCTTCTCCTCTGAGTCAGATGGGAGTGGAGCCAGGAGAGTGTTTGAGAAGAGTCAGGGCAGGCTCTGACTTTGTTTGAAAAGTATCCCTTCAGAAGACCTAAATAGACATTTCTTCAAAGAAGACATACAGATGGCCAACAGGCATATGAAAAGATGCTCAACATCACTAATTGTTAGCGAAATGCAAATCAAAACTACAGGGAGGTATCACCTCACACCGGTCAGAATGGCCATCATCAAAAAGTCTACAAATAATAAATGCTACAGATGGTGAGGAGAAAAGGGAACTTTACTGTACAGTTGGTGGGAATGTAAATTGGTGCAGTCACTATGGAGAACAGTATGGAGGTTCCTTAAAATGAGAAAAATAGTTACCATACGATCCAGCAATCCCATCTTGGGCATATATCCAGAGAAAACTCTAATTGACAAGATACATGCACCCCAAAGATCATAACAGCACTATTTACAATAGCCAAGACATGAAAGCAACCTAAGTGTCCATCAATAGATGAATGGATACAGAAGATGTAATACACACACACATACACACAATGGACTATTACCCAGCCATGAAAAAGAATAAAATAATGCCATTTGCAGCAACATAGATGGACCTAGAGATTATCATACTAAGTGAAGTCAGATAGAGAAAGACAAATATATGATATCACTTTTATGTGGAATTGAAAAGTGATACAAATGAAATTATTTACAAATCAGAAACAGACTCACAGACATGGAAAACAAACTTGTAGGTTACCAAAGGGGAAAGGGAGGGAGGGATAAATTAGGAGGTTGGGATTAACAGATACACATTACTATATATAAAATAGATACACAACAAGGACCTACTGTATAGCACAGGGAACTATATCTAATATCTTGTAGTAATCTAAAGTGGCAAAGAATATGAAAAAGAACATATATATATTCATATCTAAATCACTTTGCTATATACCTGAAACTAACACAATGTTGTAAATCAACTATATTTCAATAAAAACAAAATTAAATGAAAATAAAAAAAATCCCTTGTTTGATAGCATCCTGGAGACAAGAAAAACTGAAGGGATTAAAAGCTCCTGCAGCTGAAACCATCACCAAAGGTAAAAGAATCCATCCCTTGGCATTGGGAGTGTGACCAGTGCTGAACACACAGGTTCTGGGTTCAAATCCTAGCTCCATCACTTGCTTTTTGACCTTAGATCAATGTGGTTCCCAAATGGGGACTGATTCTGCCTCCAAGGGACATTGGACAATGTCTGGAGACAGTATTGGTTGTCACAACTGGGATAGAGGTGGTTGGGTGCTACTGGTATCTACTGGTCAGAGGTCAGAGATGCTACTTAACATCTTACAATACGTAAGTCAGCCCCCACAACAAAGAATTACCCCACCCAAAATGTCAATAGTGCTGAAGTTGGGAAGCTTTGGCTTAGATGAATGTCTTGATCTCCTTGTACCAGTTAAATTCATAAAGTGGAAGTAATAATTCTCCTAGAGTTATCAACAGGATTAAAGAATTGATTCATTTGTTATAGACAATGTTTTCATCCCCCCAAAACTCATATGTTGAAACCTAATCCCCAGTGTGATGGTATTAAGAGGTGGAGTTTTAGGGAGGTGATTGAGTCATAAGAGAGGAGCCCTCATGAATGGGATTAGTGCCCTTAGAAAAGACACCCCACGGAGCTTCCTTGCCCCTTCCACCTTGTGAAGACACAGCAAGAAGGCGACTGTCTATGAACCAGGAAACAGGCCCTCAACAGACACCAAATCTGCTGGCACCTTGATCCTGGACTTCGCAGCCTCCAGAACTGGGAGAAATAAATACCCAGTCTATGGTATTTTTGTCACAGCAGCCTGCATGATAAAACATTGTTTAAAGCAGGGACCAGCAAACTTCTTCGGTAAAAGGCCAGACAGTAAATATTTTAGTCTTTGGAGGCCATATGATCTCTGTTGTAATCACTCAAATCAGCCACGATATCATGAAAGCAGCCGTAGACAATACAGAAATGAGTAAGTGTGGCTAAATCTTTATTTTTGGACACTGAAACAGAATTTCACATAATCTTCACATGTCACAAAATAGTCCTCTTCTTTTGATTTATCCAAGAGTTTAGAAATATAAAAATTATGCTCAGCTCACAGGCTGCACAAAAAAGCAGGCGGCAGGCTAGATTTAGTGGGCCCAAGTTTGCCAGCTCCTGATTTTAAAAATGTAACAGGAATTTGAGCACTAGTGAGGATTTAGTAAATGTGGGTCACTATTAAGAAAGAACAAAAAAGTGGCCCGACGCCTGGAACTAGTCTGACCCAGATATGACACATCGTTCTCTTGTTGGGCCTAAATAATCTTACACATCACCGACTTGAGACAAAGTCACTCTGAGACTGATAAAATGATAAAATGAGCTAGAGCAAGGACTTCCGAATCTTGTTTAAACTCAAAGCCACTTGCCACCCACAAAATACTGAGCATCCCCTTCTCTTGCTAAATAAATGGCTACTTCTTTATCCAACCATAGAATTGTCCCTGATTTCTGACAGCACCCAATATAGAGCAAATCCTGCTTCCTTAGACCCCACCCCCCACCCCAAGTGCCCCAACCAAAGCCCGAATTCTATGAGAGGTGCTTTCTAACACCCTCTTACTGAGTTGATCGTGGTTGCCCATGGTATGCACGCTCCCTTACTGTGGCAACGATAACAAACTCAACCTGTTTAACTATAGATGTGTTCCTGGGGACTTTTGGCCATGTGGACCAGGAGGAAGGGTCTAGACTCCAGCCTCATCTCTTCCCCTGTCTCACCCAGGGGTTTGGGGAAGTCCCTTCCTTTCTCCACTTTTGGCTGTTCTTTCCCTGCTGGGACCATGAGGAAGCAGGATTCCATGGTGACTAATTGGGTCATTTTTACTGTGCCCAAGGCTGGCCCTGCTGACAACCAGCAGGGGATCTGAAAGCTAAATTCAGATCAACTCACCCTGGGCCATGTGGATGTGGGCCTCATGGCTCCCGTGATGGGAACACAACCACATGCAAAGCATGAGGCCGGAGGCCAGGGCACTGAAGCAGGAAGTGAAGAGTTGTTAATAGGACATTGATGCTGGAGGGCAAAGTCACTCCCCAGGGGATGGCCAGACAGGAAGAACTCTGACCCAGTGACTCCCTAGCCCCCACCCGTCTTCAGCTCACTCTGTATGCATCCCACCCAGGTCAGGACCACAGCTGTCATGCAGCATCAGATGTCCGCAGAGCTCACCAGCATCTCAGGTATAACAATAGGCTGCCCTCCTCCACCCTGGATGTACATTAGCGTTTCCTAGGAATACCCAGAACCCATCCTGGAGGTTCTGCTTTAGTGGCTCTGGAGTAGGGCTGAGGCCTCAGTATTTTTTAAAAGCTCTTCAGGTGATTATTTTGTGTAGCCAGGGTCAAGAAGACTCCCCTGAAGTTACAGATGGGGAACTGAAGCCTCCAGTGGTTGCCCATGACCTTAGAGGGGGTGTGTGCCCACCAGTTTGCCACAGAGCCCACCTGGACCCTTTTCTTATCCATGGAACTCAGCTGCTGCCAGCATCTGAGCTGGAGAGCCTCGACATATAGCTGTATGTGCTACAGACAAGACAGAGGAGGTGATTCACACACACACAACTGTAAACAGTACGTATCTGTAGCATAGGTCCTGGATTCAATCCCCATTAAAAAAAAAAGATTAATAAAGAGGGAGTTTCACTTTTCCTTATGCAAATTAGTAATATAAAAAATTTTATATCATGCATTATTTTTTCTAATGGTGATGATAATAAAACCAATGAAGATGAAGTTGAATACAAACAGGAAAACCAAGGTGCACTCAGCTTGTAGCAACTCACCTACTCTTAATCATGCCTCCAGGTTTCATCTCTATGCTTCCTGTGGCCACTGTGACCCATGTGACCACACAAAAACAGGCCAAAGTCTCCAAAGGTTCTGACTTTCTTGGGTCCAGAAATCGCTGGCTGGTTAGGAGACTGGTGCTTATGTAAGGTCTTATTCAAATAATAACAATCCCAGAGTTTGTATTGGGCGGGGGAACTGAGGACTTTCACATTTGGAATCTTACAGCAGCCTCAGAACAGCTTGGGGGAGCTAGGCGGGGCTATTACCTTCCTCTTTCCACCTAGGGAACCTGAGGCCCAGGGAGGTAAGTTAAGGTTGGGATCCAGAGGGCCCAGCGGGTTAGTGGCAGAGTCAGGACTATTGATTCCCTACCCCTTGAATCTCCCTCCATCTCCGAAGGCACCACCTGGCTCTCAGAAGGTGTGACCTGGAACTGCTAACTCTAGTCTAACCTCCCTGGTGTGAGTGAAATGTTCTTGAAGTCTGGCACATGGAAGGCCCTCAGGAAAAGAGTTCTGGTATCAAATTAGGTAAAGAGCACCCCAGGGAAAGTCAAAGATCCCAGGCAGGCTTACATCCATTAATTCATTTAGCATTCACAACAACCTAGGTAGTAAGTATTAATACCCCACTTTATGTATGAGGAAACTGAGGCTTGGAACAGTTCAGTAACTGGGTTCATTCATTTATTCATTTATTAATTCCACACATTTATTGAACACCTACGGCCTGCCAGTGTTCTTGGTGAACAATACTATAGTTCACAGCAATGAAAAAGATGACACAAGTTCCCATGGAACCTGGAGTCCATGGCGGAGACAGACAATAAACAAATTAAGTCCCTCTCAGCTAGGAGTCATATAAAACTTCAACCTGAATCAAGGTGTAGGGTCTTATTACCCATTCCTCCCAATTCCTGGATCTCTCTCTCTCTTTTTTTTAAGAGGCTGCACCATTTGACTTTCTACATTTCACTTTCCACTTTTACTTTTTACAGTCAGCAATTGGAACTCTTTTAATGGCTTTTATATATGGGTTTTTATATAAAAGCAGTTGCACAACTGACACACATTAACCCCTTTCATGCGCCAGGCTGTCATTCCTCATGGAAGCTTCACCATGCTATATACGAAATGGGAGGTTTTGTCCTCATTTTATAGAGGAGGAGGCCCCTCCCCTGGCCTCATGAATGAAGAAGGAAGAAGGAGGGCAGTGCTCGACTCAGCCTAAAATACTGCTTTTGTAAAGACAGCATCTTGGGCACTCCTAAAGGAAAGACATGGGTGGCAAGCCAGCCTTCTCTGGGCAGAGAAAAGGAGGGGAAAGGTGACAGAGTTTAGATTCAAAAGCCATGGGGATCCCTTACTGGCTGAGGGACTTTGGGCAAATATTTCACCACTCTGCCCATCAGTTTCCTCCTCTGTAAAATGGGCCACCCCTGCAGGGCTGAAGTGGAGGATCTAATGAGAACATACATGTAGAAGGACACAGGAGAAGCCACCACCCACATGGCCCTGGTCCCCCAGGCAGTGCAAGCAGCAGAACTGGGTAAAAGAACTGGAGAGAAGCAGCAAGGCTGCCCTCCAAGGCTGAGGACCTTGAGGAGTCTGATCCAGTGAGCCCCGCCCTGCCCCAGGCTCTATCTCCCTCTGGCATGGTGCTTCTAAGTACTGATTCCAGATTCAGACAAAGCTCAGCAACTAATTCACCATGTTACTTTGGGAAAATCATTTTGCCCCTCTGACCCTTAGTCTCTTCATCTGTAAAATGGGGATAATCTACTTTGTAGTACTGTCATGAAGATTAAATGAGCTAATGGATATGAAAAATTTAGCAGTGTCTGGCATAGGGTGGGTCTACAGAATATGATAGCTCACATCACCCTTACTGTTTTTGCTCTCGGTGTCCCTCATGACGCCTCCTCACCCCAGTCCTGGCCCAGGAAGAGAGTCTCTACTCCTTCCACCCTTGTCCTCACCTTCTGCCACAAGAACAGAGCACAGAAACTGGATGAAAGGGAACATCTCTCTTTGCACTGGAACTACCCCAGCTTTAGGTCTTAGGGCTGATCATTAACCAATCCCTTCTCTCTGATCTCACCACCTACAAAAGTAGGTGTCTGCCCCAGCCTCCCAGGGTCTGCTGCCTTCTGACATCCTGCAGCGTAAGGGAAAAGACTCTGAATTTCACCTATGCACCCAGTATGTGTGACCTTGGGCAAGTCCCTTCACTTTCCTAAGTCTCAGATTTTTCATCTTCTTTCATTTCTTTCATATAATAAGGGAATTGGCTTCCAAACTTTTTTTTTTTTGCCACTAAACTCTTAGGAAAAAAATCTTCTGTGAGAGGCAGAACAAAAGAGGTTAAGAGTACAGGCTCTAAAGTTAACCAGCCTGGATTCAAAATACCAGCACCACTGTTTTGAAACAATGTGACCTTGGGGGCTAATTTATCCTCTACTTCTTCCTTCATTTCCGTTCCTCTAAGTGTGGTCATCGCTAACTCAACATCACTCAGACGTAAGGCCCTAAGACGAGATCTTGCATAAAGTAAGTGCTCAATAAACATTGGTGACTGTTACTCAGAAGCTCAGTGTATAAAGTAGATAAAGTGGGGGCAGCTGGGGTTGAAACGGGAGGAGCAGAGTCTTAACTGCTTGCTGCCACCCCAACGTGACTATGAGGCTGAACCATTCTCCTGGAGCCCCAAGACTCAGGGGAAACAGAAAACCAATGAAACCAACACTGCAGAGTAGGAATCTACGGACTATGGCCTGTGGGCTGAATCCAGCCCATTGCCTGCCAGCTATGGTTTTAACATTTTTAAGTGGGTGAGAAAAATCAGTAGAAGAATATTTCATGATGTAAAAATCATACAAAATTTTAACTTTAGCACCCGTAAGTAAAATTTCATTGGAATACAGCCACGCCTACTCATTTACATACTGTCTACGGATGCTTTCTCCCTGCAAGGGCAGAGCGTCAGCAGATGTGACAGAGCGGCAAGCAAAGCCTAAAATATTTACTGTCTTGTTATTTACAGAAAAAGTTTGCCGATCCCTGCTATAGAGCAACTCTTCCCTTCCATGCAGAAGACTTTGACCTTGCATAGATCCTGGCTCTGCTACTTTACCAACAATGTGATTGATTCTGAACATATCACTTCACCTCTCTGAACCTCCCTTGTAAAGTACTTATAATCATTTCTAGCTTTCAAGGCTGTCATGAAATAACATAAGCAAGACCCCTTACTGCATGATGGAGAAATACCCATATCACGGTAAATGAGATTAACTGAGATGGCACATGGATCAATATTATGATTTTTAACAGATATAATATTTATTTTTAATAAACATTTGAAAAAATATAACTAGCACACAAGCCCATGGTCTCCATAGATAATGTCTGCTGTGATAGTTGGGGTAAATGATCCAAAGCTTCTTGGGCAGATCTACCATCCGTCTCTCAACATGCACCTTCTAGCTTTGGGTCCTCGGTACCATCTCTTGCCCCCACCATCATATTCACATTCCAGACAGCAGGAGTTGGAAGCAGGAAGGGCAGGACCGGGAAATTGCACACACCGTTCCCATTCATACCCCATTGGCTATCCTTGGTCACATGACCACATCTGATTGCAAGGGAAGCTGGGGCATGCAGCCTTTTCTCCACACAGCCATGTACCCATGTAGGGGTTATATTACTAAAAGGACAAAGGAAGAAACAATACTGCAATCTCTGCCCACACATGTACCAATTTAAAGCTACCTTTTAAAATACTTTAATGTAAATAAAAAGAAAGACATTTAAAGCAGGCAGGATGTGGCAGCCGTTCTGCCTTCCCTAACACCCTTTGGATCTCCCCACTCCCACTCCTCCACCTTGGTGGAGTTGCTCCCAGTCCCCTTCCACAGCCTTACCTGCGTTTGCTTCACTCTCCCAGCTGAGGTCTTTACGAACTTCCTTCTGGCCAAAAAGACTCTTCAGGATGGCGCTGGCAATGGGCAGCATCATGGCGGTGGAGGCTGTGTTGCTCAGCCACATGGACAGAAAGGAGGTGGTCACCATCATCCCCAGGATGAGCCTGGGCACAGAGGGAGTTAGAGGCAGATCCAGAATTCAGGTTTCCAGTCCCAGTCTGCCACCCCACGTGTTTACAGATGGAAAGTTAAGGTCCAAAAAGGATGAGCTAGTGATCAAGTGGAAGCTGAATCCACTCACCATGTTTACGGTAGATCTAAGGAAACTGACTCAATGTATGTAAGTGAACTGATCTCAGGTACCCAAGATAAAATAGCAAAGACACATCGTCCCTGAAATTTTCCCTCCTTTGGCTCCAAATCCTTGATGGCTCCCATTGCAGAATAAAGTTGCCTTGATTTGGCACCAAGACTCTCCACTATTTCACCCTATACGGCCTTCCCAGCCTCCTTTCCCACTTCCCCTCCCAGTCCTATCAAGCACCCCTGCTCAGGCTCTGCTGAATTTCTCACCAGCTCTCATACACACCTTGATGTCCTGCCTGCCTGCCTGCCATTGCTTGGTCCTTCCCACCCACAGGAATCTAAGTTTAGTGATTTTTTTTCTTTACATTGAACTTTTAATCCACCTGGAATTTATTTAGATGTACAGAATAAAGTCAGATCTTGGTAGATTTTGTTTCAAAGAATAAACCAATTATTCCAAAACCCACCATTTATTGAATCCTTCCCCTGCCCATGGATTTAGATTTCTTCTGGATTATTTATTTTGTGTTTTAAAAATCTATTTCTGAACGAGTACCATACTGTTTTCATCATTGTAACTTTAAAATACATTTGATAGCAGACCCACCTATTCTTCAAGGTCAAATATAATCCCCCCCAGGAAGAAGTCACCCCCTACCTCTCAAGTGGGCTCATAAAGCACAGCGTGTCCCTTGGGTATCAAATTCTGCTTTGTCTTGGGATCAGTTCTACAGATGGTATCTCTCCCACAGGACTGAGAGTTCCTCCATGAGAAAACACCTAGGAGCCTAACTGCTTGGCCCAGAGCAGATGCTAGAAAACTACAAGTTATCCAGAACCTTCTTCTCCTTAACCATCACCCCAATTCCCATCACCAAAAGGGCCCTCAAATCTATCCATTCTGTCCATCTCCACTGCCACCACCCTAGGCCATGCTGTCACCCTCTCTCATCTGGACACCCAGAATAGTGTCCTGCCTGGGCTACATCCAGCTTCTCCCCCCTCATCTGCTTCCCCCATTGCAGCCAAGAAAAAATTTTTTAATGCAAATCTTGTCATGTCATTCCCCAACTTAGAATTTTTTAAAGTAGAGATAAAAAAAAAAAGGCAGAGATTCGTAACAGGGGTGGAGGTGGGGAATGGATATAATTTAGGGTGGAAATGAGGGGTGAAAGCTGCACCCTTTATTTTACTAACACCTAGTAGAAATTAAATATTTCCTTCAGTGATAAACATAGGCAACCATGTTCAGCAGTATTAGGAGGGGACTTAGTCATCAATTAAGGTGACAGATATTTTCATAGCGTATTATAATAGTTACAGGGACACTCAAAACTGCCTCAGAACTAGTTATTAGCCTCCTTGCGAGAGCTCATAATTCATTGTATTAATAGAGGAGTACGTATAGTATTATATCACAAGTTTGTGTGTTTAAAAAATTTATTTGGATAAGTGCGTTTTGCTGTGATTGTTGTGGTTGTTTTAAATTCTATGTGTTGTGCTTTATGCATTTAAAGACATTATTCTGGGAAGGAATCCTTAAGATTCAACACATTGTAAAAAATAAATTAAAAGAATAACAATAACCCTATTTTAAAGGCCATTCAATCCTCTTAAAATAGAAGTTCAAATCCTAGCTGGGGGACCAGAGGCCCTGCAGGAATGGATCCTACCTGCTCTGTCTCTCCAAGGCCATCTTTCCATCCACTCCCCCACCTACTCTGTCATCTTGGCTGGTAAACAGCAAACGAGGATGACAATGGCCAGCACTTACTGTGCAGGTCCAAGCTATTGTATTGTCATTTTATAGGCAGAAAGAGGTAAGTCACTTCCCAGAGCAGGAAAAGTGGGATTCAGCCCTGAGCAGTCTGAGTCACATTGCTAATATGGCCCCCTCTAAAACCACTGGACATGAATCCTTGAGGGTGAGGTCTGGGAACCAGCATTTCAGCTGGCTTCCCATATGATTCTTATGCACTTTTGAGAACTGCTCAAGAGCCTAGCATTGTGTCTGGCACACAGAGGGGACTCACTAAATATTTGAGAAACGAATACATAACTCATGACGGGATATTATGAGTTTGGTGCCCTGGATGATCAGACCAGGAAGAGTGGGTTTGGGCTCCAGGAGATGTGGTCCCTCCACCTTCCCACCTCTAGGCTGAGCCTATTACCTGGTCTTACCTGGCCGGCTGGACCCCAACTAGCATCAGGATCTTGAGGGCAATTCTCCGGTGCAGGTTCCACTCCTCGATGGCGCTGGCCATGATCAGACCACTGAGGAAGAGGAAGTTGGTGTCCAGGAAGTACTGGGAGCAGACCTTGTTGGAGGGCAGGATGCCCAAGAAGGGGAAGAGGATGATGGGCAGCAGGGCTGTCACAGAGAGAGGCAGGGCCTCCGTGCACCAGTACACCGCCATGAGCAGGATAATAAACAGGCAGCGACCTTCCTGCAGAGGGGAGATGCAAGCTCAGGAGAGTCAGCACAACTTGGGGTGGCAGAGGGGAAAAAGGTCAAGGAACAGGGCCCATCAAGGCACGTTCCTTGGGGAGGCAAAGGGCCCAAGGCTCGGACCCTGAGCAGCTGTTGTCACCTATCTGAGCCTCGTTTTACTCAACTATAAAAGGAGGAAGCTATATGCGTCCATCTTATAGGACTGTTTGAGGGTCAAATGAAATACCCCGTTGTCTTAGAAGTAGACCCTAAAATGAGCATGAGTGTGAAAGTAGTTCACCTGATAGGGAATCCCAGAAAGTTCTGGAAGAGCAGTGAGGAAGTGAAACAGAAAAGGAAGCCAAGACAGAGTGTGTTAATGAGAAGGTCACCACTGTGGGCAGCTGGGGCTCAATCCCAGTGGGGACCCTGGAAGACAGGGTAGGTCACGCCTCAGAAGGCAAGGAAGGGTAGTCCCCCTGGAAGGCAAGGAAGCTGGCTACTTATCTGTCAACTCTCAGTCATCACTGGCTGAGGGCTGCTCCTGGGAGCATTAACTCCCCAGCACTTCCAGCCCGCCCCATGCAGCAGCCAGAGCACACACTGGTGCAGAGCATCCCGGGTTCAGTAAGAAGCAATAGGCATGTGCAGAGTGGCGAGTGCCAATGGGCAAGTGAGCAGAGCACCAGTAGCAACTGCCACATCCATACACGGCATTTAGCACAATGCCCAACACCTAGTTCACACTCTGTAAATAGTAATAATAATAAGTGATATTTATTGGGCTATTAAGCATCAGGTACCATTTGTTCACCACAAGATCGCAGTGAAGTAGGTACAACTACTATGACCATTTGAAGGATTGGAAGCTGGAATGCAAGGAAGTCACTAGGAAGGCAGTGGTGGTGCAGGACAAGGCAATCTGCTCCAGAGCCAGCTCTCTTCACCAAGGACCCCACAGCTGTTATCAGCTAAATACTAAAGCTTATGACAGGTTGACAGTGCAATTTCAGAGATTCAAAACAAAATGGATCAGTGGTTGCCGAGGCCGGGTTTGGACATTTGTGTGTTGGAAAAGGGGTGGGAGGAGCCGCAAAGGAGCACAAGGGGAACCTTTGGGGTGATGGAAATGCTCTGGGCCTTGACTGAGGAGGCAATTACATGGGTTTGTACATTTGTCAAAACCTATGAAATTATTCACCTGCTGGTGAAACAAAAGGGTAATAATGATAATGTCTTCTGACACGTCAGTGTCCCACAGGATCCATAATAAATAATGTCTTGTTATTCACTCAGTCACTGTTTGAACAGAACTGCTGACTGCCCTCCTTTGCTTTCTTATGTTCTTTGAAGGCAATGATCTTCTGTGTTCCAGTGAACACAGACTGTTTCTTGGATTTGGTGCCGTCTAGTGCCATGTTATTCTTCTTATTTCCTACTCATAATAAGTTTTGTTAACTTTATTCAGTTTCCAGAGGACACTGAACTGAATTCCATCCTAACAAGCATCAATCTAACAGAACATATCCTCAGTTACACAGGACACGCATCAAGCTACGTGCAGACACAATGATTAATTCATCGAAAGGGGCAAGGTCCAATGGTCCAGGGAGACCAATGAGATGGCTTTGACAATAATCAAGCAAGATATACTGGTGGTTAGGGTCTGATGGGAGCAGTGTAGGTAATTAGAAGTGGTCAAATTCTGGATCTATCTCCAAGGTATTACCCAATAGCTTTGCCATGGATCAGTTATGATGTGTAAGGCAAAAAGAGAAGCCAAGGGAAATTCCAGTTGGCCTCAGCAGGAGGAAGAAGGAGGTTGTCATTTCCTGATGGAAGATTGTGAGACACACCCACACCCATTTCCATACCTTGAAAACACATCCTGAGACTCTGCTTAACAGGCCCTACGTTGGAGAATTTCCATTTCCGAAGTACCTTAGTTTTTGTATCAGTGCTCACATTTTCTCATGCAATTTACAGACCTACAAAGAGTCTCTTGCAGAGCGAATTTTTCTACAACAAATCCTATTTTCCCACTTGTCTATTTTTTCTTTTGTTTCCTGTGCCTTTGCTGTCATATCCAAGAAATCATTATCAAATCCAATGTCCTAAAGTTTTGGTCCTATGTTTTTTTCTTAGATTTTTATAGTTTTAGGTCTTAAGTTTAGATCATGAATACACTTGAGTTAATTTTTGTATGTGATGTTAGATAGGGTCTAACTTCATTCTTTTGTATATGACTATCCAGTTTTCCTAGCAAAAATTGGTGAAAGATTGTTTTTTCCCCATTGAATGGTCTTGGGATTCTTGTCAAAAATCATTTGACCATACACATGAGTGTTTATTTCTGGGCTTTCTATTCTGTTCCATTGGTCTATGTCTGTCTTTTTGCCAGTACCACACTGTTTTGATTACTATAGCTTTGTGGTAAGTTTTGAAATCAGGAAGTGTGAGTCCTCCAGCTTTGTTCTTTTTCAAGGTCGTATTGGTTAATTGGTCTCCCTTGAGGTTTCATATGAATTTTAGGGTAGGTTTTTCACTTTCTGCAAAAAAAAAAAAAAAAATCATTGGGATTTTGATAGAGACTGCACTGACTCTTTGGATCACTTTGGGTAGTAATGATATCTTAACAATATTGTTTCCAAACTATGATCATAAGATATGTTTCAATTTACAGCCAGTCCCTCACTTACGGCAGTTCAACTTATGGATTTTTTTAACTATAGCATGGTGCAAAAGTGATAGATGTTTAGTAGAATTTTGAATTTTGACCTTTTTCCAGGCTAGTAATAGGCAGTCCTATCCTCTCTCCCGATGCTCGGCAGCGGCAGGGAGCACAGCTCCCGGTCAGCCTCACCATCTTGAGAGTAGACAGCCAATTCACTTACAACCATCCTGTACTCAGACAACCGTTCTGTTCTTCACTTTCAGTACAGTATTCAATAAATTACATGATATAGTCAACACTTTATTATAAAGTAGGCTTTGTGTTAGATGATTTGGCCCAACTGTAGGCTAATGTAAGTGAGTACGTTTAAGCTACCTTAAATGTAGGCTTAGCTAGGCTAAGCTATGATTTCTGAGTAGGTTGGATGTATGAAATGCATTTTCAACTTATGATATTTTCAATTTACAATGGGTTTATTGGGATGTAACCCCATCACAAGTCAAGGAAGATTTGTATTTATGTCTTCTTTCACTTCTTTCAGCAATATTTTGCAGTTTTCACTGCACGTCTTTCACATCCTTGGTTAATTCCTAAGGATCTTATCCTTCCTGATGTTACTGTATTCCTTTTTAGATTGTTCGTTATTAGTGTATAGAAATGCAACTGATTTTTGTGTGTTGACTTTGCATCCTGCTACTTTGCTGAATTCACTTATTAGTTCTAACAGTTTTGACTTCTTGGGGTCAGGGAGGAATAACTGAAAAACAAATGACCACCACTTGAAATGACTATTTCCATGAAGTCAGGTCATTGGACATACACTTTAAAGATCAAAAACAAAAGCAAATAACACGGAATCAAATCTCACAACTAAAAACATGCCTAAGTTTTGATTTCTCAACATCCTTTTGGTTCCTACACCAGGCAGACCCTTACATGTCAGGGGTTAGATTATCTTAGATAATCACAGATCTATAAGTATCTCTAACTTCTAGCCCTTTGTCCAGGCAAAATTGTATATTGAATCACAATATAAAACAGACAAATTATGAAAGATTAGTTAAAAAGGAGTTCTTCTGGGAGAAGGGGGATGAGGAGCTCTCCACTGGGCCCCTCTACGTCCTCCCTCCCTTCACCCACCATGACAAACCCTAATCCCTCCCTGATACAAGAGTTCAATGGAGGACAATAAGACCATCACCAACCCCCTAGCATTTCCCCAGATTTACAGATGTGAACCCTGAGACCAGAGAGGGTAAAGGTCAGATAACAGATATGTGACAGAAATGTTTCTAGAACCCCAAACTGGGGCCCCCCAGGCGGTGGAGACCCTGCATTGGGTCCATTATGGAAAAGGCCTTCTTTGCCTCAGTAGGTGCTTAGATCCAAAGGGCATCATTCCAGGGTTCTCCAGAGGCAAACAGAGGAGCAGGCCCATCCCACATACTCCCAGTACAGCAAACAAAGATGCAGGAAAGTGGCAGTACAACAAACAGCACCCTGTTTACAGAAGCTCCTGGAATCTCCACGTTCTGCCAGTGGCATTTCAGGGACCACCCAGAAAGCTGATGTATCCAAAGGTTCAAACCACAAAAAAGCAAATTTGGCCAATTTAGTCTTCTTAGGGCTGGGAACCTGTGAATCTACAAAAGGACCCGAATATCAATCAGCTAGAGAGTCAGTTTCCATAGCTCAGAGAGGTCAAGTGGCTTCCCTAAGGACACACAGCTTCTGAGAGATGGAGCCAGGTTTTAAGCAGAAGAAGATGGGATCTTGGCTCCTTGTATGGCAGAGGCATGATACCCCTTGTCTCCATCCCCTTATCCTATTTCATTTTAATCCGTACAACTGGTTGCTGCCACCTGTCTTAGTCTTCTGAGCAGAAGGAGAACCAACAGAATATATCTAACTACATATAGGAGGAGATTTATGATAGGATTTGGCCCAAGCAGTTATGAAGGCCAAGAAGTCTCACAATCTGCCATTTGCGAACAGGAGAACTAGGAAAGCTGGTAGGTCCGTCCAAGTCCCAACGCCTGAGAATCAGGGAGCTGATGGTGTAAGTCTTAATCTGAGTCTGAAAGCCTGAGAGCCAGGAGTGCCAATGTCTGAGTGCAGGGGAAAACGGATGGCTCAGACCAAGCAGACAGAGAGGAATCTACCCTTGCACCACGTTTTCGTCTTGTTGAAGCCCTCAACTAATTGGATGATACCCACCCACCTTGGTGAGGGCAGATCTTAGTCAATTCATTCAAATGTCCTCACTTGGTCCTTCGCTGGTGCTGGCATGCAGAGAGGGCAGATCTTAGTCAATTCATTCAAATGTCCTCACTTGGTCCTTCGCTGGTGCTGGCATGCAGAGAGGGCAGATCTTAGTCAATTCATTCAAATGTCCTCACTTGGTCCTTCCCTGGTGCTGGCATGCAGAGAGAAGCTCTCTTCTTATAAGGGCTATAATCCTATCATAGGAGCCCCCACCCTCATGAACTAATCTAATCTTAACAGCTTCAAAAGGATACTAAAGGAATAACACGAAACACTTTATACCAACACATTTGATAACTTAGAGGAAACAGGAAAACTTCCTGAAAAACATATTCAACCATCAGAAACAGAAAAGCTGAATATTTCATTGTCTATTCAAGAAGCTAGATCAATCATTAAAAACCTTCCTGCAGAAACCAAAACCAGAAAAACTCTCTAAGCCCAGCTGGCTGCAATGGTAATTCTGCCAAACATTTAAGGACTAAAGAATACCAGTTTTACACAGACCTTTCCAGAGACTAAAGAAAAAGGGAGCACTTCCCAATTCATTTTGTGAGGCCAGGGTAACGCTGTTCCCCGGGTTATCCTGACAAAGGCATGAAAAGAAAAGAGAATATTATAATGGTTGAGGTCAGGGGCATGAAAAATCACCTGGAAAATCTGAACTGAGAAGCTCTGTTCAGAGTTGCCTTTTCAATCCTGCCTCATGTCACTATGCAGGAGAATAATTATGGTAATAACGAAAACCAGAACCACCAACATGTTTTGAGTATTAAGTTCTAGGCATTTTACATCTATTAATTCATTTAATGAGAGGTCCTATTATTTTTCAGAGGGGATTATAAAAGACATTGATTTAGTCATGCATGTAAAGCTGTGACCCAGGTAATTCAGTCTCAGGGTAGTGTTGCAGTTCATGAACTGCATATCTAAACAGAAATTCTAATTTTTAAGCTCTTTGCCCTTAAACATTTAAAGGACTCTGAGTATAATGAGAGCTAACAATGAACAAGTGCTTACAACTGCCCAGGTACTTTTCCTACTAATTTACATGCATTAACTCATTCCCTTCCTCAGCCACACTTGGAGGCAAGTGTTATTATCTCCATTTTACTGATGCAACAACTGAAGCAAAGAGGGTAAGTCAGGTAGGTTGCTGAGGCAGAACCAGGATGTGAACCCAGGCGGTCTGACCCAGAGTTTGCACTCTGCACCACTCCTCAACTCTACATGATCCATGATCCACGACTGCCCTTGTCAAATTCCTGCATCCTCTTATTCTCCAGCATCCCTGCAATTGCTCCCATTCTTTGAGTCTCAAGCCTATATGCTTCCTCTCCCTCTACTCCTCTTTCCTCTCTCTCTGTTTCCCTTGCTCCGTCCTGCTCTCTCCTCCCTCTCTGGGTGCTCTTGTCAGGACGTCAACATCAATCCTTGGTGGAAAAATGACTCCGGATACAGCCCGTGTTGGCCGGGGAAACGGCAGAAGTTGAGAAGTCAATCCTTGGCCCGCGCACGGCTTGGCAGTGAATGGGTCAAGAGTCTTTCATTACCTTGCTGGTTAGGGATTGGAGTAGGGCCAAGGTGACCCCAAATATCTTCCCTGCCCCAGCGGAGCTTCCTGTGGGCAAATAGATTCAGAACTGCCAGCTGAATGCCAGACATCTGGTGAGGAATTAGTAAGTACTGCTGCCCCTCACCCCAACCCCTCCACCCCTGCTGGGCCTTAAGGACAGAACTGGCTTCCAGAGCAAAAGTCTGCGAGGAGGCGTGGAGGCAGGGGCTAGAGAGCTGGCCTATGGACACTAAGCCATGAGCTCTCAGAGACCAAGCAGACCCAGCCCGTTCCCACCTCCAGGTCTTTGCACCTGCTTTGTCCTCCGCCTGGCCCGCAACCTTGATCTCTGCCCAGCTCTCTCCTTCTGGTTGTGCAGCCTCATCTCAAAGGTTGCCTCTTCACAGACCACGCTATTCTCTGTGGTCTGATCTCCACCGTCCAGCCTCATTCTTGTCACGCACTTACCAATAGCTGAAGTATTTCTCATTTTTTCACTTATCCTTAGCTCTCTCCCCACCAGACCGTAAGCTCGATGCAAACAGAGCCCTTGTCTGTGTTGGTTCACCTCTATCCTCAGGGCCTCGTGGACATTTGTTAAATGAATGATTAAATGATCTAAATCAGGCATTACAAACTCAAATACAAGGGATAACTTAATGAGCCAAAGCTGGCATAAGAAAAATTACATTGTTTTCTCATGTCTGATTTGCACTTCTGACAGTGCTGTGGGTACAGAAAACCATTCTTTTACCAGATGAAATGCCCAAGTTTGATGATAAATTACAGCTGGCATTGGACTACAGTGTCATGGGTGCAATAGGGAGAAGTGGGGACTGTGGAAAAGTAGGGAATATAGGCCCCTTAAAAATAGCAACTGCTGCTTAGTTTCTGACTCTTGCCACGGGGAAACAAGTGACCCATGATGCCAGATCTCCTGATTTTTCAAGAGAAGCTTGAAATTGTGCTTTTTTTTTTTTTTATGAAATTACACAGTTTTGAATGATTTTCTCATTAAAAGGAAATTGTGGGCCAAAAAACACATCAGCAAAAGGCATCAAACCCACCATCACCAATTTATGACCTCTTGTCTAAATGGTTTTAATTGGTGGAAAATCCCAGAACAGTATTCACACATAGACAGCTCTGAATCTAATGTCAAGCTGTTCACAGATTACTAGGGATCACAGGATGCTCTATGAAAAATTCCTTCTCCATTTTAAAATCCCCATTTTACAGGAACAGGATCTGAGGTCTGCAGAGGAGGCATGATCTCTTTCTGATCACACCGAGCATGAGAGCAGATCTTATGGCTCCTGGTCCTGGTTATCATTTAAACAGTGGATCAGGGAGTGGAATTCAGATGAATCCATGATTTTACTCCAGCACACAGCACATCTGACCCACCTCTACTCCTGGGCCCCCTGTTGGGTGGACTCAGACCAGCCACCTGGCCACATGAAGATTCAGTCTGCGTGTCTACAGAATGGAATCTTCCCTTGGTCCCTCAAGGGCAGATTAGGGTAGAAGGCTAGAGTCACATGATCCCAAGGCCCTGTTCTTTTGAATTTTAACTTCTGGAGTTCAGAGGTAGGAGGAGGTATCTGCTCTTGCCAGCTCACTTTCTGGGTCATCTCAAGAGTCAGCAGTTTGCCCCTTTGTCACTTTGTTCTGTCCAGAGGCTCTGCTGTGGGAAGGGCAATCTTGCTGAGGTGGCCCAGGAGTTAGATGGAGTCGTGGCTCTAGGTGAAACATCTCTCAAATCCCCAGGCTGTTCCCTCTGCCAGTAGAAGCTGGCGTGACTCAGCTAAAACCTCCAGGGGCCTAAAGGAGAGAAGACAGGTGCCAGGAGCCAGAAGGCTGGTACTAATTATGAAGGCTGACTCCAGAGGCCAAGTTTTGGAAGAACTTAATGTGGATGTGAAATGGGAAGTGGTCAGCTTTTTTTTCCAGAAGGCAAAAGAATGCCAAGGAACTCTCTAGAGGTGGGCTGTCCAAGTACAGTAGCTTCAAGCCACTTATGCACTAAGTAAGTTTGAATTCATTAAAATTGAATACAATTTAGAATTCCAGTTTCTCAGTCACATAAGCCACATTTCGAGTGCTCAGTGGCTCCGCGAGACTGGTGTCTACCACTCTGGATGGAGCAGACAGAACGTTCCCATCATCGCAGGAAGTTCTGTTGGACAGAGCTACTACAGAGAATTCTAGCCTGAGGGCCAGGAAGCCTGGATGTAGTGGTTTTGGCACTGAATTCCTGTAGCAAGTCACCGAACCGTCTGAGCCTGAGTTCATTCATCTGCAAATTGGGAGTAATAACTCTGCAATGTCTACATCACAGAGAATCCCACTGCAATGAATGTACACAAAAGCATTTTGAAATATGTACTTGACAGGCAGACTATTTTGGGAGTGAGATTATGAATGAATATCTTCATTATATGTTCTGTTTTTCCAAATTTCAACAATATGTTTTTTTTTAAAGAAGACATTCCTTGAATACACACATAATGTACCTGTAAAATTCTGGGGTTACACTTTCTTTTTCTGAGAATTAGTAGATATGTCATTGTGCAGAAATTTGAGTCCAGCTTGATTTCTTCCACCTTATAGCTCATTGAATTTTTTGCCTGGACAACCATAAGATTTTCTTTACCCTTCAAGTTCATTCATGTTTCCATGATATATTTCAGTGTTGATGAGTCTCCATTTTTTTAGGAGACGAAAAATTTGCATGTTAATTTAGTTTGGTTTCAGAGATGTTTTCTCCTAGTAAAGATTCCAATATTGTTTTTTCATTTTATTTGATTTCTACTTTCTTCTTCAGCAACACCAATTTTGCATGAGCTAGATTTCCTTATCTTCCATAATGATCATTTTTCTTTCATCCTTTCTCTTTCTTGCCCACTTCATTGTGTCCAATCTTCTTTAGCCTGTGTAACATGTTCCTGATTATGTTTTTAATATTTCTCCATTTTTGTTTCTAATAGAACTTTTATAATAAAGTGGCTTTATTTTTCTCTTCCATCCACTTTCAGAACACTGCTTTTTTCATCTCCGTCTACATTTTATCTCTCCTTTCACCCTTTTATTTATCTTGAGGTTTATTTTAGGAAGGCCATCATTTCTTTAATTTTTTTCCATATTGCACAGAGAAACGTCTATTCAGTAGTTTCTCCTACTCATGACACTGCTCTTCCAGTATTTATTCTTTGTTTACTTTTTAGTTGACGTTCTCTTCCTTCTTATTTCTCATATTATCTTTCTGTAGGTCCCATGCTGGCTACTTATCACAGAAGGGGGGCCACTTTTTTCAAACCACTTCTTTGTTAAAGGAAAGTATGGGGAGGGCAGCTGGGAGGAAGCTGAGTGGTAGGGATCTATGCATTTGGCCTGTGGATTATCTCAGAACCCTTTCTCACCAGCACTGCCCTGAAACGCCTCTCTACTCTAAGCCATAGACTTAGTGTGGAGATTAAGTGTGAAGCCTCAAGAAGGTCACAGTTCTTCAGTATCTCCTTGAGCTCTGAAATCTCTTTGATTTACTGAGAGAGAAAACTAGAACCTTTCCAACTACATAGCTGGTCATTATTCATCCTTTCCCTTCCACCTGCCACTTTAACATTCTGCTTCTTGCCAAGGGTCTTTGAGCCTCCTCATCCAGTTTATCTGAGCTCTGAACTGTCACACATCTCAGCGACTCTTCCTTCCCCTGTGCATGTTTCAGGCTTTGCCGGGATTAGGAAGTGTTCATAGAGTTGGAGAAGTCTGCCTCCCTCCAGGAGCTGCAGAAGCATGTGCACTCTTGGTTCCCTTCTACAGTTTGGTCCAAACCCCATCACTGCTGTCAGGTCATCTTCACAAACCGGGGGTGGGGTTGTGGTCTGCCCTTCTTTCATCAGTGATGGCATTTTCTTCCCCTTTTGTTGATTTTTGTTGCTGTTTCCAGACCACTTCAAGAAGGTGAATGGAATAGAAAAGTCTGGAGTCCACCAACTTAAACCACAAGTGTCTTTCACTTAGTAATTTTGTCATCAGAAAGTACTATATTTCCTTTGGCTTACCTGTATTTTCTATTCTTCTTACAACAAACATGCACAGTAGAGATACTATGAGCTTTGGAATCAGACAAGCCCGAATTCTAAACGCAATCCTTCCACACTCTACCTGTGTGATCCAGTTATTTAACTGCCCTCACCCTCAGTTTCCTTGAATGGTGTAGGCACATAATAATAGTACCTACCTCGGAGAGTGATTTATCTAATGTAAAGTCACTACTGACCCAGCGATGGACACATGGGAATGCTCAATAAATATGAACTACTGTTATGTTGTATTAATGATTAATAATCATATATTAATGTTACTTCATTCTTAATAATACAAGTTTAATTTCTTAAAGCTGAGCTTCAAATACAGTGTTCTTAAATCTTTAAATGAATCTTAAAATATCAGAGCTAGAATGAACCTGAGATTACTTAATCCAGTAGTTCTCAACAGGGGATGATTTTGACCTCCAGGGATCAATGGGGACATTTTGGGTGATTGGAGGGGATGGAGCTACTAGCATTTGGTGGGTAGAGGCAAGGGATGCTGCTCAACTTCTTGCAGTGCCCAGGACAGCCCCCCAACAACAGAAAATTATTTGTTCCCAGTAGAGTCAATGTTACCATTGCTGAGGTTGAAAAACCCTGGTTTAATTGAACCCCTAGTACAATGATTGCCCAGAGAAGGAAAGTGGCTTGCCTGAGGTCACACAGCCTCTTTCTTCATAGAAAGACCATTGTGCCCTGAGGTTTATCAGGAGTTGGGAGTTGGGAGCTGGGAGCTGAGCTAGGAACAGCCTGAGGCAGATGCACCACCCTGGCAGTGAGTCCCTCCTTAAACTCTGCCCCTTGAGTGCCTCACCTGGCTTACCCTAGTCCTGGCCCTGGTTGGGAGCAAGAACCGGGTGAGGGTTCCCCACACTCCCTGACCAGCTTGATTCATGCCAACCCAACCCAGACTTTTCTTACAGAAGCCTTATAATCCCCTCGCCAAAGAAATCCCAGCTTCTTGGGTTCAGCCAATCCATAACCACAGGGATTAAAGTCTGCAGGCAAAACACACAGAGGTAACAGGGGAGAAAGAAGAAAATGCCATGTCAGACAGTTAATTTTTGAGCTGGGGAATGATTTCCAGGCAGACACTCGTCAACTCTTCCCCCATTTCCCCCAGGGCTGCCCTCCTCACTCAGGAGAAGAAAGAGAAATGGTGCATTCTCTCCCAGCCCAGGGCGGAACTGTCCAGAAACTGCATCCCCTCCATCCCCGCCCTCCTGCATCCCATCTCCTCGCTGGGCTGCAGTAAGCATTTCTGTCAGGGTACTGGGCTGTGACCAGGCTCTCAGTGGGCACCAGCAGCTCCATGTCAGGCCCTTTGGGGAGCAGGACCAGGGCCAGCTGCCCACAGTGGTGCCCTCCTGCTGCCACTAGAGGCCCACTCCCCAGCAGTGTCCAGGGCCAGGGCTGTGGGAAGCCCTGAACGCTGAATTCTAGGAAGGCCAAAGCCACGCCTTAAACCTCTCAGTATCCCTTCATCACCCCCAGCCCCGGGCTGGGCCTACATAGTGGTCAAAATCCCTGGGGCCACTGAGCACTTGAAACATCAAGGCTCAGGCACCTATTACTGGAGTGAGTAAACGTGGGCAGGCTTGGACCTCAGTTTGCTGAGAGATAACCTAGGAACGATGGCATCGCAGAGTCACCACAGCAGAGTGACACAACAGCTGGAAAATGGCCAGCCCTCGAGAAGCAGGAGCTGTTGGGATCAGCGGAAAGAGCAATGGACAGGGAGCTAGGAGATGGGGGCTAAGATCAGGACCCAATGCCAAGAAGCAGAGGAGCCTGTGAGTCACGAGCTTGGCATCCAGTGCCAGAGTGGCTGGGTTTGAATCCTGCCTCTACCGTTTCTTAGAACAAGTGACTTAAATCTGTGCCTCAGTTTCCTCATCTATAAAATGGCGATGATGAAAATGATGGTAAGAATTTCAACCTCACAGAGTCATTGTTATGAGGATTAAATAAGTTAAAGTAGGTTGAGTGTGGGGAGCAATGCCTGGCAGGGTAAGCTGTATATATATATATATATATATATATATAAAATGTTACCTCCTACTGGTGGACTCTGTTACTTTGGCATATTTCTTGCCCTCTTTATATGAGAAGGTTCACCTCAATGATCCCTAAGGCACTTCCCGTCTGCCATGTAGGGATGATGGCAATGATGCTAGGTAGCACACAGATGCTGACCCCAAAAGGAAAGGAGTTTGGAGCACACACAGCAGGCCCAGGCTAAAGACCCAGCAAGACAAAAGTCCTGGGCTCAGCGAGGAGAATAACCATGATGGAAACAGCCAGCATTTACTGAGACTTACTATGTGCAGGTTCTGGGCTAAGCCCCTTAAGCTTAATGTGACTTCTGCTCCTCCCACACGCTGGTAGGTGCTATTAAAGGAAATGGAAGGCCCAATATTCAACAGAAAAGCACTTTACAGGCCCTTACACATCCTCTCTTGGTCTTGAGTCTTAAGGTTAAGCCCAGCTGATCTTAGAGTGCCCACTTTCTGGAGGAGGAGACTGAGGCATGGAGGGTGAAGCCTAAAACTAGCTCAGGGTGACCCAGAGGGACACAGTGGACAGCCCACAAGTCTGGTCTCTGATTTCCAGCCAGGGCTCCCTCCTACCCTCTCTTAAGCCCAAAAACAGTCTGAGAAAGCAATTAGGAGACACCTGTGTCTATTTGGGCCCAAGACTCAATGGGGGAAAGAGGAGAAAGCGGAGAGGATGACTTGCCCCAGGAGATTCCGGGGCCAGCCGCCCTATCCTCTACCCCTTCCTCTGGAATGACTGTGTTAGACTCCTGGACTTATTAGCAGGTTGTTGTCACAAGTTCAAGTTCTTTGAGCCATTCATTAAAAGTGTTCCTGGGGCAGCTCACACCTCACTGCTGCCCAGGCCTCACTAATCATTCATGAGTCAGACAAGGAGAGAGGGGTGGGGTGGCAGGTACACGGGATCCCAGAGACCCCAGCGGCCTGGCTCAGCCAGAAGAGAACAGAACAAGTTCTTCCGAAAAAGAGGCCAACTCACTGTGTGACCTTGGGCAGCTCCTTCCCCTCTCTGGGCTTCAGTCGTCCCATCTGTTCAAAGGGCCCTTCAACACAAGGGGGGGGTTTGTGTCTAAAGCCCCCTCAGGGCTTCTCTATATCCCCCTGCTCCTGACAGCCTGTCCCACACCTAGAGGCCTGTACTAACAGGTCTTTCTTTGGTTGAAGTGAAATCCTGCCAAAGGCATTGGGGTGGGTTCTGCCTTTAAGTTCCATCAAAGCTTTTTAACTTAGTCTCTCTGTGATCTGGGGGCCAGGGGTTAGTCTCTTGTAAGGGCTGTTGTGTGACCCAGGGAGATCATTTGATAGTCTTGAACACTCATTATGCTCCCACCTCAGGACCTTTGCACTTGCTATTCCCTCACCTGGAACGCTCTTCCTTTATATGTGCTCAGGGCTCATTCCTTCACCTCCTTCAAGCCTTGGCTCCAATGTCAGATATTTGTTCAAATGTTCCCTTCTCAAAATCTTCCTGACTCTAAAATTGCACTTACCCCCATTCCTGGCTCCCTGCCTTCTCTGATTTTATTCTCCACAGCACTTATCATCATCTGACATACTATAAATCTTACTTATTTATCTACTTGCCTTTTTTTCTTTTTAAAGGTCTCCCCCTCTAGAACGTCACCTCTGTACATATGAGGGTTTGTGACTATTTGGTTCATTGCCACGTCCCCCTAGAATAGTAGCTGGCATGTAGGAGGTGCTCAGTACTTTTAAACTAAATGTAATCATCACTTGTGGATAGTGCCTGGCACACAGGAAACACTAAGGAAACCATTTTCATTCTGGACATATTTATTAAGCACCCTTTGTGTCAGGTTCTGGAGGCACATTGGCAGACAAGATGGGTAGAATCCCAATTTCTGCTTTACTTACATTGGAGTGCAGGGCACTCCAATGTTTACAAACTGCTTAGTTTCCCTGGCTCTTCCCCACAGCCCCAGGAGGTAAGTGGGCGCATGAGACAGATGGGGAAACCGAGGCTGGCAAGGGAAGTGCCTTGCTCTCACCCACAGAGCAAGTTCTTGGCTGGGATCCGCCCTGATCATCTGAGGCCACATCCTGTGTGCCCACTACTTTGCCTAACTTCTCTAGGGCTCTGAGGTCTGCCCTGCCCTTGTCATTTTCAATTCTCTACTGTTTACCATCATCCCACCTCTGCTCTGGCCCTGCCCCAGGCATCCTGGGAGCCGATGCAGCGGGTGATGGGAAAGCTGACCCCTGATGCTGAGGCCCGACCTGTGGAGTTTCCAATCCCCTCTTGACAATGGCCCTCCACTGCCCACAGTCCCTCATTTCTTAGGTCTCTGGGGCTCTGGGCTTCAGGCCAAGAACAAGAATGGCAAGGGAACTTTCACTGAAGGTTTTCTCTGAATAAGCATGATCTCATTTAATCTTTCCAGCAGCCCCTAGGAGATGAGCTTTAAACCATTTTATAGGGGGTGGGGAAGTGGAGGCTCAAAGAACTCAACTACCTACACAGAGAGCAAAGGGAAGAAGCCAAAAGGATGCAGAAGAAAGCCCCATTCCCTATAAAGCACTTCCAGACCCCTGGATCCACGGGCTCATCTGTAAAACAAACAACAATACTGCTACTACTGACCGTAGTAACAGCAGACATTTACCGAGTACCTCTTAGGACCAGGCGCAGTCCAGAGTATTTTGTATATCTGAACCAATCTTCACAACACCCCTCTGAGGTAGGTCCTTTCAGTGTTCTCATTTCAGAGAGGAGGAAGCTGAGGGACAGTGGGAGAGCCCATCTGGAGTTCAGGAAATCTGGTGCTTGAGTTCATACTCTCATAATCACTCCCAGAAAGTGATTCTGGGGAACACACCAGCCCAGTGATCCTGGGCAGACCTCTTTTCCAGAGGAGAGACAAGGTCTGGAGGAGGTCCAGATTCCACAGAAGAAAAAGATCAGGAGCAGGAAACAGGGCCAGGTCTCTCGAGTTGATGGCTGGTTTAGGACTCATATCTGAGGAAACTGCCTACACTTCTGTGTTTTGGACTCTGCTGTAAAATGCCCTGCTCGGGCACCATGAGAAGTCTGGCTGAGTTCCAGCCCTTTCCAGAGAAATCCAAGGGGGCTCCAGACAGAGGCAGAAAATGGCTAAAAAGAGCAGAAAGACTTTTCCTTCCTTCTCCCCCTCTTCTCCAGGCCTCCCAAGCCTGCCAGCAAAGTGGCTTGTCATGAGAGAAAGGTGCGAGCGGCATGTGAAATCAGGGGACAATAGGAGCTGTGGGTGGCAGCAAACAAGGGCATCTCTTGTTATTTCTCCCAACCACGGGAAAGGAGGCTCTTCCTGCCCACTGAGAGCCGAGGGCAGAGCGGACCAGTCAGCTCCACACAGCAGAGCCGGGAGCAGGGCTAGGGGGCCAGGGTTTTTTTTGTCTTGCCTAGAATGCCCTCAGTTTCCAAATCCTCTCCAGCCTGGGAGGCCTTCTGTGGCCAGGCTGTGTGCCCACAGGCAAGCTCTTCCCCTCTCTGGGCCTCAGTTTCCCTGACAGAAAATGGGACTTGGCCGCACCTGCCTCACAGGCCTGCTAGGGGATCAGACAAACTAATGCATTTAGGCTGGGGGCTTCAGCCTCAGCACCACTGACATTTGGGGCCTGCGAATTTTTTGTTGTGGAGCCATCCTCTGTATTGTAGGATATTTAGTAGCATCCTGAAATGCCAGTAGCACCTCCATCAACTTGTGACAATCAAAAGTATCTCTAGACATTGCCAAATGTCTCCTGGGGAGCAAAATGCTTGAGAACCAGATTTAGAGCATGTCCCAGAGCCCAGAACACAGGGTGTGATTTGTCCATGGAAAGCAGCCAACATTTGTTTAGCCCTTTACAAGCATCATCAATTATCATCATACCCATTCACAGATGAGAAAACTGAGGCACAGAGAAGTTAAGTAACTGGTCTAAGGTCACCCAGCATATTAAAAAGTTAGGATTTGAACCCAACACCCAAATCAAAGCTCCTAACTATCATATTTGACCAGTCTTGATAGTTTCTATCTTCAGAGCTCCCCGAGACCTCTAAACTCCTACTCCAGTGTCAGAATGACAGGTCTATCCTCTGAGAAGCCTTTCTTAATGTCTCCCACTCCATCCAGTACAATGACTCCCTTCCTCCTTGCTTCCACTGAACCGTGAAGGAGTGTGGACTTTCAACAAGGCATACCTAAACTCAAATGCCAGCCTCACTACTTATTCAATGGCTGTGAGATGCTGGGCAAGTGTCTTCACCTTTCTGAGCCTTGGTCTTCTCATCTATAAAATGGGTCTACCACCCTGCATTACACAGTGGCTAAAAGCACAGACTCTGGAGTTAGAATGCCAGAGTTTGAACCCCAGCTCTGCTGCTTCCAAGCCTTGGGAGCTTGGGCAAGCAACTAAACCATTGTCACAGTTTCCTCATCTGTGAATGTGGATAATAACAGCACCTGCCCCACAGAGCCGGGGTGAGCACAGACGAGCTGGCAAGCAAATCTGGGTACTTAGAATCATGCCTGGTACTTCATAAATGCTAGAGGTGCTGGCTATGGCCTCTTGGGGAACAGAGGAGAGGGCATGAATAAGGCATGTGGCTCAGGACATCAACAAACTTGAATTCACTTTCTGCAGCCTCCCAGGGACCAGAGCCTGTAGGAGAGCTCAATATGGTTGAAATCAAATCTCAGGCCGGGCTGAGAGAGGACCTACCCCAACGCCCCAGGAGAGCAGAGCAAAAGGGACTGGGCAGGGGCATCACTGGGCCTGCCGACAGGGGCGTGCTGGCCTCCCCAGCCCTCTTCTGATGTCTCTATCTGACTGAGGATCACTGTTCTGTCCTGTGTATCAGTCCCCTTGCCCCACTCCAAGCAAGGCTCCTTCCCATTGGCTGCCCCTCCCCTGCGAATTTCAGGGACAAGCAGGCAGAACTGAGGGCCAGGTACCCCTATTTTGCAGATAACAGCAACAGCTGCAATTCTTTATCAAGGACCTACTATGCACGAGGCACTTTCACGTCTTCCCAGCAGGTGGGTTGCATTATGCCCACTTTTCGGATGAGGAAATCGAGGCTCGGGGGAGGGAAAAGATTTGCCAGAGATGGTGTGGCCTCGTGTATCTCGCTCTTCCCTGATGCATCTCAGCTGGAGAGAGCAGTTTGGGCACACCTGTGTCACTTGTTCCAGGCCCTGGCCAGGTCCAGCCTAGCTAGGGTGCTGACTTTGTGTCTTCAAGGTCTGAGGGTGTCTGAAAATCCTGCTCATCAGTTTGGAGGGTATTGTCCTGCCGAGTCGGGTCAGGAAACATGATCTTGCACCCCGCCGCATCACCAGGAATCACATCAGCCTGTTTACACACCTGGCAGCAACTCCAGGAAAGTGGAAAGTTGGCTGGGCCTCAGAGGACCGGTTCCGAGGCCAAGGGGTCTGTGTGAGCAACGGGTCAAACCAGATAGGAGAGCACGGAGGGGACAAAGATGAGGGTTCTGGGACCACCTGGCAGGGAGGGGCTTGGAAAGTCCCTCCATGCCCCTCTGGGCCTCAGTCTTCTCAGCTGAAAAACGGAAGAGCTGGAAACACTGATTCTAGTTCAGATCTTCCACAAATTAGTAGCAGTGTGGGGGTTTTAGAAAATGCACATCTCCTGAAACGAGAAATGCCTGAGTTCAATGGCAAATTCATTCATCCACTTGTTTACTAAGTACCTACCATGTGTCAGACACTGTCCTAGGCATGGGAGATGCTGCAGGGAACAAGACAGACATTGGCCTTGCTCTTACATCACTCATAGCTCAGTAGGGGCAGGTGGGGGGCAGAGAGTGAACAAACACTGATCATTTCAGATTGGGATGAATGCCATGAAGGAAATAGAACAGGAGGCTGTTTTAGAGAGTGTTTTGTGGGATGAGGAGGGCAAGTGTTCTTGAGAAGGGGTAATCAATGAGGACTCCTCGGAGGAGGTGCCTATGGAGCTAAGACCTGAATGACCAGAAGGATCCAGCTGTGGAAGATCAGGGGCAGGAGTGTCCCAAGCAGAGAGAGCAGCAAGAGCAAAGGCCCTGAGGTAGGAATAATCTTGGTAAGTTTAAAGAACCAAAAGAAGGCCTATGAGGCTGGACCACAGTGAGAGAAGAGTATGGGAGAGTGTAACAACCATGTTTTCTAGTTTCTGAAATTGCTGCTCTGACATCTCAGGACCTTGTTAACCCTGTAGAGTCCGTACCTCCCAGGGCTAGCTAATTCCTAGATATAGTAAACAACTCACCTGTGCATCGGCCTTTTGAATGTAAACCAGCCAATCCAGAGCCCACCCCACCAAAACCACCTTATTTTACTGGGCTCTCTCACTCCAGGCCACTATCTACCTGACCTAATCACCCTAGAGCAGGGTGCCAGACAACTAGGGACAGCCTCTATGTCTCAGAGCCTACTGAAATTATTTGAACTAGCCAATGCTAAGCCTGCTTATTCTGACTTGCCCATTCCTTAAACACATACTATATGGCCAGACAATGATAAAGCAAGATAAGGCAGGGAATCCTTTAGGATTTGTTTTCTATGTGAGTCAGGGAAGGCCTTTGAGGAGGTTCATCTTTGAACTAACATGAATGAAGTGAGGGAGTAAAGCCTGCAGATATTTGGGGGAAGAGCAGTTCAGAGAGTGGGAACAACAAGTACAAAGGCCCTGCAGTGAGAACAATCTTGGGAAATTTAAGGAACAGAAAGAAGGCCAGTGTGGCCAGTACAGAGAGAGAGGGGGGCCAGAACTTCTAGTAAGTAATCAATAAATATTAGCTGTTATTATCTTGTCTTGGCAGGTTACTATAATTGAACAGAAATAAGGAAGCTAGACCTCTGATTCCTCTCACTCCTTATCTAGAAGTTAGGCTTCAGAGATGATATGAAATGTTAATAGAATAAAACACTCATGCCTGGGAGCCTGAGATGGGGGATCACTGGACAAGAAGGAGATGGAGGTGCTCACTCCCACCCTGTCACTCACAGCTCACTGTGAGACCTCAGGCAACCTACTTCCTTCTCTGGGCCTTACTCTCCTCATCTATAAAATTGAGGATAATCATTATTCCTACTTCTTAAGGCTGATGTGAAGAGTAAATGAACTAAAATATGAAAGACATGTTGAACATGGTGGGGCAAATGGGAAATTATTTTAGCAATTATTATTATTATAAACTCCTACCCTGTTTTGACACCGCACTGGACAATTTCTGTCTCTTCTCTTAATTAGGTCTCATAGTAGCCCTCTGGGGAAGTGTGAGTCCTCCCCACTTCACAAATGAGGAAACTGAGGCAGTCTCCCACCCAGGCTCCCTGTCTCACAGTTTCAGAGCCAAGACCCAAACTCAGGTCTTCCCAAGTCTATGGCCCTGACTTTTGCCATCCTCTAACTTCTGAGTCTCAGTTTCCTCACCTACAAAATAGGAGAGTTAAAACAGACCTTGAGTATTGAATCAAAAAGTAAGACGTTACGGTGCAAGCACAATATATGATTTCATTGGGCCCAAATAATAACCAGAGAGGAAAGTGATATTATGGGCATGTTATAAATGAAGACACTCGGGCCCAGAGAAGTCAAATGACTTGCCCAAGATCACAGACAAGTACGTGGAATGAGAATCCAGTTCTGATTCCGAAGACTCAAAACTGGGAATGAAGTGACCATTTTCCTGGTTACCCACCTACATTTCCCCCACCCAAGAATTAGGCAAACGCAAAAAAAGTGGGCCTCTGACCTTATGGATGTACTGCCACCCAGGACAAGTCTGCTAGCCAGACTTGACGCCTTTGTGCAAACTGGGAAAAGGGGCTCTTCCTCAGGTGGATCCAGCACTGCACCAGGGTGCATGGGTCGGACTGTGGAGTGCAAGCTGGTTCAGTCTCCTTTTGCCTTCTGAAGTCAGCCTGCACAACACTCTGCAGCAGTCCTGCCCAGAGCCCTCCCCTCCCACCCTTCTCTAAACTCTTCCTCAAAGCATCCTTAGAAAGAGTTACCTGTGAGTAACTACTGGAACTCATCTTGGCCAGATGATCAGTCCAGCTAAATTTGTTTTCAGCAGGTGTAACGTGGGAAAGGAGGCAAGACATCTCGGCAAACACATGTGGCTAGTGCTTATTTGCAAGCCTGATTTAACAGTTTCATCTGTCCCCACTAGCCGCCCAAGGCAGCTGAGGTGGTCCCTCCGGCAGCATCCTGACTTCCTAAATCTCTGGCACTCTTTGTGGCAAGAGCCACAGTTCCTAGTGGCGCTGGAAATTGCAGCCACTGCATTCCAGAAATGCATCCCACTATTTTTCACCCCTGCTGACAGCCTTCCAAGCCAGGACGACATAATGTAAGAATTGTTCCCATCCCCCGCTGCCCCCACCCCAACTTTAACCTTCAGATTAACCCCAGCCTCCCTGCAGAACAGCTCACCAGTTGCCAGGGGATAGGTACATGAGAACCAACCGTTTCAATCACACAGACTTCTAGAACATCAGAGCAGCAATGGCTGGAAAATCAGGAAACAAAGAGGGGCAAATGGCAAATGCCAAGAATCTCAAACTTCTTTCATGATCTGATATCGGCAGTTTTGCAAAAGTTTTGGGAACCCATATGTGCTCTATGACAGGCATTGGTGGTTCCAGAATGTCTAGGTAAGAGAGGCTTAAAAGCGGCAATCTGCTGCTGGGAGAGGGGATGGACACTGAGGACACCTGCCTTGAAGCTACATTTGCACCATGTTTTTTTAGACTACTAGCCTTTGTTTGGGGAGGTTATCACAGGATTAAAACTGGTTAAGATTACAGGAATTGTCTTGAAACTATGTTTGCATAGCACACTCACTCTGCTTTAAATGTATGTCACAGATCAATAAAAACAGCAAATTTTCTCTGCTCAATATTCTCTAAGGATGCTTTCATTCACATTGTACATAAGATTAGGAAACATGTCAGTTATTAATATCCAAAAATATAATAATATAATAAATATATACATATTATATGGGGGAGGGGGATTTGAGTGTGCTAATAGACTTTGAGGGAGGCTAAGATCTCCCAAGAAGCCAGACCTACCTCCCAGGAAAAGGCCCTGGTTTATCAGTCACTTTAAGAGGCAGTGACATCTAGGGCCAAACCGAGTCCCCACTGGGGATCTGTACGGAACCAGGAGAGGTTCTTATCCAATTATAATTAAGGACAGACTATAAAGTGCAGCAGTTAGAAGTACAGATGCTACATTCTGGCTTTGTACAGGCTGTGTGACCTTGGGCAAGTCACCCAACCTTGCTGAGCTTCCATTTCCTCACCTGTTCTATAGGGATGCTAATAGCTGCTGCCTCCCTGGTTACGTGGACATTATATAGGATAATGCCTGAGAAATTCTTAGCATGGCACCCGGCACAGAGTAAGAGTTCAGCATTCAATAAAACATCTTACTTATCAGGCTTACTACCATCGCAGTGGGTCATAGACATTCACTGTTACCTGTGCCCATCGGGGTTCATGTGGAAGTGGAGTCATTGTGAAGGGAATGAAGTTTAAGCTTCAGAGTCACTCCCTAGCCCTGTACTGAATTTTGTATTTGTAAATCTGTATGCTTTTTCTTAAAGAGAACCCCTCACATAGTATATGCTTTAGGCCCCATAACACTTGAACCTGTTCCTGGGGTCACAGATCTTGCTATAGAGGTCAGAGCAGAGAGCAGCTTTCAGAACTCCCTGCTGAGGAGAGAGCCCCTGTGTGTGTTTCATTACTTCTTCCCCAGAGCTCACAGACCCATCCATCCTTTCACGAGTGATGCTTCACAAAGCGAGGCAGCTTCCTCACTTAACCTCTCACATCAAGTCTCAGAAGCTAGCATGGTGATCGCCCCTTACAGACAAGGACGGTGAGACCCAAAGAAGCAAGGAGATTGGTCCAAGCCCATGGTGGGCTGGTTTCTAAGTAAGCAACCTAGTCCTCAGGCTAGCATTTATTGTTTTTCTCTTCCATGTCAAGAAAGCCTAATCGCTTGGATAATTCCACACGAAAGAACTTGCCCTGGATCTCCCTGACATCATCTTCTTAGTATCACTTCCTCACTCCCTCAGCCCAAGGAGGGCCCCTTCCCCCAGGCAGCCCTCTCTGAACACCTCTCCCAGCTCACTTGGTCTCTGCTGGTGGTGTTAGGTAATTTGTCACTAAATTACACTCTCTCTTTACTTTCATTTTTATGAATATTTACTATCTCACTGAGGGATAATGAAGCAACTTCCTGGAGGTAGAAGCCTTGTCTAATGAGCTTCGTAACCTCCCATGATGCCCGGGATGGGCTGGGCACAGGTAAGGAACTCAATAGGGACCTGCAGTACCAACTCCTTTTAGCCCCGGTTGGTGATTTTTGTTGTGACATTCCTGACCTCAATCTGCAGCCTTTGATCTTCTAGAGATTACATTTTTTGAGAGTCTAGGAACAGCTCAAGTTCTCGATTCTGATAAGCCAGGGATTGAATCCCCACTCAGCTACTTGCTGAAGGATACTGAGCAAGTCACTTCACCTCTCTGAGTCTGGCTTTCCCCTCTGGAAAATAGGGTAAATAATCCTCCCCCTCTGAGGGGCACTTTCAGTCTGGATTAAATAATATGATGCACATAAAGCAAAGTTTAGTCCTGCACCTTGCTCCCAGTTAGCGTTTATTAAATCCTGGCTGTGCCCATCGTATAAGGCACCTGGAATAAGACAAGCTAGTGCATTCTTAGGCACTTACTATGTACCAGGCTCAGTTCTAAGAGATTTACATATATTGCCTCATCTAATATTCACCACAACCCAGTGAATTGGCACTACCATTTTCCCATGTTTACAAATGAGTAAACTGAAGTTCAGAGAGGTTAAGTGACTTGCCCGAGGTCACACAGCCTGGCATTCATCAGGTGTTCCTTGCGATATCCAGTGTAATGTGCAACACAGCACCAGGTACAAAGTTAGAGCTCAGTAAAGAGAAATCATTCCTGTAGACGTGAGAAGATCCAGAAGTCTAGGTGGGACCCAGGATCCAAGGAGCAGCTGAGAAGGGGGAAGAGGGCTTAGGGGTGCTCACCGCAGTTCAAGGCAGGGTAAAGGGGAGAGTGTTGGAGGGCGGAGTGGGTCTGTTGAAAGCTGTCTAGACTGAACCTCTGCAGTGTCCTGCCTCAGCCGCTCGGGAGAAGAGGGTCCTGCCTGTGGTGTAGTCCGCCCAGGGGCGGAATTGGCGGCGCACAGGCAGAGGAGGCGTTACCTTGGGCGGGAGGGCGAAGACCACCGGCAGCAGCACTAGCGGCGTGAACAGCAGCACCAGCAGCCGCCGCGCGCTCCACACTTTCTTGGCCACTGTCGCCAGCGCCGCCATCTGCGCGATCTCCCCGCTGAGCGGGCCAGCCGGGGACTGCCGGCGCCTGGTCCCCGGCTCAGGCTTATAGTCCGGGGGAGGGTCTGGGGAGGGGACTGCGCTCGAGGACCCGCCCTCTCCCTAAGCCTCCGGGAGGAAAAGGGTGGTGCCTGCTCCCCTGGGACTGGGTGTAAGAGGCCGGGGGAAAGTTAGGAAACTTTAGACACAAGAACTAAGGTACCAGACTCCAACCCTGTAGGCGGAGTGGCCTCGGGCTGAAACCTCCTGACTCTCCAGCTTAACCTTTAAGGTGGCTTACTTAAAACCATTCCTTACTCGCCTATGAAAGGGGCAATCCTGACAACCTAAGATTAAATTACTTAACTAGTATTAACTGGGTTCAGAGACTGGCTCTGCCACATACTAGCTGCGTGGCCTTGACAAAGGTCTCTGAGCCTCAACTTTCTCATCCACAAAGTGGGGGTGCTGATAATAATGGTCTCCACTAGACAAGAGTTATTACTTGGGAGTTATTGCTGTTGATACTATTTTTCTTATTTCTTCCCACGGTGGATGAGTCACCTGTAGGTTGGAGCCTGGAGTCTTACTGTTCCTCTTGGATAAATGCACAGGAGTACAATCATGCCTTGTATGGTAGTTGCATGCCTGTTTTTTCCCCCACAGCTTTATTGTGGTATAATTTCTGTACAGTAAACTACACATAAGAAACTACCCAGAGATTTCCCAGAGTGTCTGCACTATTTTACATTTCTGTTAGTAATGGATGGGTGATCCAGTTTCTCCACATTGTCACTATTTTTTATTTTAGCCATTCTGGTAGGGGTGTAGAGATTCTCACTCTGTGTGTGTGTGTGTGTGTGTGTGTGTGTGTGTGTGTGTGTTTTATTATTTTTTTAAAATTGAAGTATAGTTGATTTACAATGTTGTGTTAGTTTCAGGTGTAAAGCAAAGTGACTCAGTTGTACATATACATAGCTATTCTTTTTCAGATTCTTTTCTATTATAGGTTATTGCGAGATATTGAATATAGCTCCCTGCACTATACAGCAAGACCTGGTTGTTTACCTATTTTATATATAGTAGTGTGTATCTATTAATCCCAAACTCCTAAATTATCCCCTCTTCTTACCCTCTGGTAGCCAAAAAATTGCTTTCTATGCCTGTGAGTCTGTTTCTGTCCTGTAAATAAGTTCATTTGTGTCATTTTCTTTTTAGAGTCCACATATGATATCATATATTTGTCTTCTCTGCCTGACTTACTTCACTTAGTATCATAATCTCTAGGTCCATCCATATTGCTGCATATGGCATTATTTCATTCTTTTTATGGCTGAGTTATATTCCATTATATACATATACATCTTTTTTATCCATTCAGCTGTGGATAGACACTAGGTTGCTTCTATGTCTTGGTTATTATAAATAGTGCTGCTATGAACACTGGGTTGCATGTATCTGAATTAGAGTTTTTGAATTAGAGTTTGTATCTTTTCCAGATGTATGCCCAGGAGTGTGATTGCTGGATCATATGGTAACTCTTATTTTTAGCTTTTTAAGGAACCTCCATACTATTCTCCATAGTGGCTGCACCAATCTACATTCCCACCTACAGTGTAGGAGGGCTCCCTTTTCTCCACACCCTCTCCAGCATTTCTCGTTTGTAGACTTTTTGATGATGGCCATTCTGACTGGTGTGAAGTGATACCTCATTGTAGTTTTGACTTGCATTCCTTTGATGATTAGTCATATTGAGTATCTTATCACGTGCCTATTTGCCATCTGTATGTCTTCTTTGGAGAAATGTCTATTTAAGTCTTCTACCCATTTTTTGATTGGCATGTTTGTTTTTTGATATTGAGTTGTATGAGCTGTTTGTATATTTTGGAAATTAAGCCCTCGTCAGCTGCATCGTTTGCAAATATTTTCTCCCAGTCTCTGGGCTGTCTTTTTGCTCTGTTTATGGTTTCCTTTGCTGTGCAAAAGCTTATAAGTTTGACTAGATCCCATTTGTTTATTTTTGCTTTTATTTCTTTTGCCTTCAGAGACTAACTAACCTAAGAAAACATTGCTACAGTTTATGTCAGAGGATGTTCTGCCTGTATATTTTCTTCTAGGAGGTTTATAGTGTCTTTTCTTATGTTCAAGTCTTTAAGCCATTTTGAGTTTATTTTTGTGTGAAGGAGTGTTCTAACTTTACTGATTTACATGTGGCTGTCCAGCTTTCCCAACACCACCTGCTGAAGAGACTGTATTTTCCCCATTGTATATTTTTTCCTCCTTTGTTGAAGATTAATTGATACAGGTGTGTGGGGTTTATTTCTGAGCTCTCTATTCTGTTCCATTGATCCATATGTCTGTTTTTGTGCCAATGCCATGCTGTTTTGATTACTGAAGCTTTGTAGTATTGTCTGAAGTCTAGGAGGGTTATGCCTCCAGCTTTGTTCTTTTCCCTCAGGATTGCTTTAGCAATTCCAGGTCTTTTGTGGTTCCTTATAAATTTCAGGGTTATTTGTTGTAGTTCTGTGAAAAATGTCATGGGGAATTTGACAGGAATCATATTAAATCTTTAGATTGTTTTGGGTAGTATAGCCATTTTGACAATATTAATTCTTCCAATCCAAGAGCATGGGATATCTTTCTATTTCTTTGAATCACTTTCATTTTCCTTTATCAATGTTTTATAGTTCTCAGCATATAAATCTTTCACTTCCTTGGTCAGTTTATTCCCAGGTATTTTATTTCATTTTTGACATGATTTTAAAGGGGATTTTTAAAAACTTTCCTTTTCTGATATTTCATTGTTAGTGTGAAGAAACACAACAGATTTCCATATGGTAACCTTGTATCCTGGTACCTTGCTGAATTCGTTTATTAGTTCCAATTCAGTACCTTGCTGAATTCGTTTATCAGTGGAGTCTTTAGGAGGTTTTATAAATAGTATCATGTCTTCTGCATATAATGAAAACTTTACCTCTTCCCTTCCAACTTGGGTATCTTTTATTTCTTTTTTTCTTTTTGGTCTGCTGCTGTGGCTATGATTTCCAATACTATGTTGAATAGAAGTGGTGAGAGTGAGCATCTTTGTCTTGTTCCAGATTTCAGTGGGAAGGTTTTCAGGTTTTCACCATTGAGTATTATGCTGGCTGTGGGTCTGTCATAAATAGCTTTTATTATGTTGAGATATGTTCCTTCTATACCCACTTTGGTGAGGTTTTTATCATGAATGGGTTTTGAATTTTATCAAATGCTTTTTCTGCATCTATTGAAATGATCATACAGTTTTTGTCTTTTCTTTTGTTGATGTGGTGTATCACATTGATTGATTTGCCTATGTGACCCTGGGATGAATCCAACCTGATCATGGTGTACGATCCTTTTTATGTGTTGTTGGATTCAGTTTGGTAATATTTTGTTGAGGATTTTTGCATCTTATTTATCAAAGATACTGAGCTGTAATTTTCCTTCTTGGTAGTGTCTTTGTCTGGTTTTGGTATCAGGGTGATGGTGGCTTCACAGAATGACTCTGGGGGTGTTCTCTCCTTTTCAATCTTTTGGAATAGTTTGAGATGGATCAGTATAAGTTTTTCATGTTTGGCAGAATTTCCCAGTGAAGCCATCCGATCCTGGACTTCCGGTTGCAGGAAGGTTTTAAAATTATAATTATTACAGATTTGATTTCACTTCTAGTGACTGGTCTGTTCAAATTATCTATTTTTTCTTGATTCAGTTTTGGTAGGGTGTATGTTTCTAGAAACGTCCATTTCTTCCAGCTTGTCTAATTTGCTGGCATATAAATGGTCATAGTATTCTCTTATGGGTTTTTGTATTTCTGTGGTATGATTTCTTCTCTCTCATTTCTTACTTTGTTTATTTTGGTCCTCTCTCTTTTCTTCTTGGTGAGCCCTCATTGTGGTTTTAATTCATATTTTCCTAATGGTTAATGATGTTTAACATCTTTTCATGTGATTATATGACATCTGTATATACTCTTTGGGGGAAATTAATCTCTTCTTATCATTTGTCCATTTTCTAATTGGACTGTTTGTTTTCTGCTGCTGAGTTTTGAGAGTATTTTATATATTCTAGATAACAGCCCTTTACCAGACACGTTGTTTGCAAAAAGTTTCTCCCAGTCTATAGCTTGGCTTTTCATCCTCTTAACAGACCATTCACAGAACAAACATTTGTAATTTCGGGGAGTCAAATATATCAAATTTTCCCTTTTTTGGACCATGTTTCTGGTGTCAAGCAATTTGCATAGCTCTAGATCCTGAAGTTTTTTTGCATTTTTTCTAGAAGTTTGACAGTTTATAGTTATGTTTTATATTTAAGTCCATGAGTTAATTTTTATATAAGGTACAAGGCTTAAAGACAAATGTAAGACAAGACACTATAAATCTCCTAGAAGAAAACATAAAGGCAAAACATTCTCTGACATAAATTGTAGCAATGTTTTCTTAGGTTAGTTAGTCTCCAAAGGCAAAAGAAATAAAAGCAAAAATAAACAAATGGGACCTAATCAATCTTACAAGCTTTTGCACAGCAAGGAAGCCATAAACAAAGCAAAAAGACAACCCATGGACTGGGAGAAAATATTTGCAAATGATGCAGCAAATATTCTTACATTTTGTTAAATTCTATTTGATAATATTTTATTAAGGATTTTACATCTATAATCACAAAGGATATTGCCTGTAGTTTTTCTTTTTTTAAAATTACCTTTGTCTGGTTTTGGTATCTGGATAACACTAGCCACCTAAACGAACTGAGAACTGTTCCCTTCTCTTCTGTTTCTAGAAGAGGATTGTATGCAATTGGCGTTAATTCTGGTTTACGTGTTTGGAAGTATTTTCCAGTGAAACCATCTGTCTGAAGATTTCTTTTTTGGAAGGTTTTTAATTCAGTTTTCTTAACAGAGGGCTATCTGAATTATCTACTTCATTTCGAGGGCATTGTGGTAGTCTGCATTTTTTGAGGAGTTTGTTTCATCTAAATTGTCAAATTTCTGTGTGTAGAGCTTACAATATTCTCTTTTGATGTCTGCTGACTCTATAGTGGTATCACTGATTCAATCATCCATTCCTGATGCATTCATTTGGTAACTTACATCTTTTCTTTTTCTTTGTCAATCTTACTACAGATTTTTAAATTTAATCTTCTTTTCAAAGAACCAATTCTTAAAAGTAGTTTTTCTGCTTTCAATTTCATTGATTCCTGGTATCTCCCACCCTTCCACTCACTCTTTTTCTCAGACATTGAGGTGGCAGCTTAGATTATTGACTTGAGATTTTTTTCTCCTCTCTTCTAGTGTACACATTTAATGATAAAAATTTCCCCATCTCTGCACTGGTGAGCCCTGTCCCACAAATTTTATATGGTGTATTTTCATTATCATTCAGTTCAATGTATTCTTTATTGAGACTTCTTCTTTGACCCATGGATTACTTAGGAGTGAGTTGTTTATTTTCTAAGTGTTCAGAGATTTTCCTAATGTATTTCTCTTACTGATTTCTAACTTGATTCCACTATGGTCACATAACCAGAACCCTGTATGATTTAAAATCTTTTATCTCTGTTGAGGTTTGTAGTATGGCCAGCATAACTATCTATATGTTCCACAGTCACTTGGAAAAGTTTCCTCTTTATCTATCTCTCTGACTCTACTCCCATCTCTCTTATTTCTCTGTTTTCTTTTTCCTGCCTTCATGGGTTCCATTTTTATTTTTATGTTGTGATTAAGTACATTTATTAGTATGGAGTTTTTATTGCTTTCTCTAGGTATTACACTGCAGGTACATAATTTAGCACAGTCTACTCGTACAAATTCCAGTAAAATGTAGAAACCTTATCTCCTCTTATGCCCCTTTACTTTATCTTGTTATAATATTATTGCCTTATATTTCCTCCTCAGACATTTAGAACCACATCAGACAATGTTATAATTTTTGCCTCAACTATTAAACATAATTTAGAAAAGCCAAGAAGAAAAAGAGCTTATTGCATTTACCTATATTTTTGTTTGACATTCCTGATATTCCAATATTGCTTTGTTTATTATTTCCTTTCTATTTAGAGAGCTTCCTTTAGTTATTCTTTTAGAGTAGGTCCAACGGCAATAAATTTTCTTGGTTTTTCTTAATCTGAGAAGGTCTTGATTTCCCCTTTATTCCTAAAGGATATTTTCACTGAATATAGATTCTGAGTTGACAGTTCTTTTCTTTCAGCACTTGAAAGATATTATGTCACTTTTTTCTGGACTTCATGAATTTTGGTGAGAAATCCACTGCCATTTGAATTGTTTTTCCTCCAGAGGTAGCACATCATTTCTCTCTCACTGCTTTCAAGGTGTTTTTCTTTGTCTTTAGTTTTCAGAAGTTTGCCTATGAGATGCCTTGGTGTGCGTTTCTTTTAGTTATCTTGTTTGGAGTTAACTCAGCGTTCTGAGTCTATAGGTTTATTCTGTTGCCAAATTTGAGATGTTTTCAGCCATTATTTCTTTGAATACTTTATGCTCCTTCCTCTTTTTCCTCTCCTTCCAGAATCCCAATGACACAAATGTTAGACTATTTGTTATAATGGATTATACACAGATTCCTGAGGATCTGTTCATTTTTTCAGCCTATTTTTTCTCTGATGTTCAGATTACGTAGTTTCTATTGTTATATCTATTATTTTTTTTAAACTACGATTTTCTAAAAATGTAAATGAGAAATAAAGTAAGTTCGATGGGGTCTATACTTCTGTGGCTGATTCTGGTGTAAGAGTATTCAGAAGTTTAATCCACAATGAATTTGTGTATACTTGGTCTGCTGTTTAACATGCTTGAACCATTCAAAAAAATCACCTTTACTAAAATTTATAATTGCAGTTTATATTGTTCAAGGGAATTTAATGAAGCTAGTGATCTATGTCAAATGCTCAAGGAATGTTGGTTTTCTATCTTATTTATTAATGAATAATAATAGCCAGTATTTCACTGGGTGCTTACTCTGTGCCAGGCCCCGTTCTAAGAGCTTTATATGATCTGACTCATTGAACATGAAAATGACCTTATGAAGTGGATCCTAATATGCTCCTATTTTGCAGAGGAGGAAACTGAGGTACAGAGAGCTTGAGTAACTTATCCAAGGACACACAGCTATTAAGGGGGAAGGATTCAAATCCCAGTAGTCTAGCCTCAGAGTCCACATGCCTAATCACTACATAGTAATGGCTCACAGTATATGTTTTATTAGATATGTTCACTAGATATGAGACATATGACTTTTACACTGAACATGAAACAAAGTAAAATAGCACCAAATCCCCTCGTAAGTTATTAGAGTTGTCAACAATTAGAGCATCTTCACTCAAAAAGCTGCCTCCCAGTACTCAGTAGCATCAGCTAACAAGGGCCACCCACACTCCTCTAACCAGCTAACACAGTGGTTCTCAACCTCGGTTGGGAAGCTTTAAACATGCTGATGCCCAGGCCCCATGCTTAGAGAGTCTGATTTAATTGTCTGGGATGTGGCCTGAATACCAGAATCTTTAAGAGCTCCCAGCAGATTCTAATACGCAGCTGGGGGTGAGAACCACTTTTGGAACAACTCCACTGCTTTCTAACTCCTCGCACCCCTAGAATCTAGTCCACCTTTTGTCAGATTCTGGCGGAATCATTTCCCTGATTCAAAATCTGGGTCGGCTTCTGGCACTTCACAACTAGAGACTTCAGTCCGATTCTCAGGGCCCTCCCGACTTCTACTGAATTTTGCCACTTCACATCTCCAGGGCCCAGGCATGGTCTGTGGTCGATACTTTACCAATGTTTACTAAATTCATATTTGAACACCAGCCTTGGTTTTTCCTCATAAGTATACTTGGGGTTAATCATACATACCTTTCATCATTCCTTTTATTCAATAAATATTGACTGCATGGCAATTATATACCAGACTACAAATACAATAATGAATAAGACCAACAGATGAACACCTCTGCCTTCATGGAACTTACGTTTGATTGGGGGCGGGGGTGGAGTTGGAGGAAACAAATAATAAACAAATGAATAAAATTTAGTATAAAGATGAGAAGATGACAAGTACTATGGAGGAAAATGAAGCAGAAGAGGGAGACAGAGCGTGATGGGGTGGGGGGACCATTTCAGATAAGGTGGTCAGGGAAGCCCTGGATGATCAGGCGAGCAGGTACCCTATATTAAGCAGAGACCCAAGGACAGTGAGCGAGTGGACCCCCTGGGTATGAGAAGGAAGCATTCCAAGGGGAAGGAAAAGCCAAGTGCAATGGCTCTGAGCCAGAAGCAAGCAAGACGTGGCTTAGAGTCGTCAAGGGACTGGGGAGCAGAGGTGCGATCAGAAGGCCAGCCAGCGACTAGCCAGCAAAGGATCTTGAAACGCTGAATGAGGACTCTGAATGATGAGAGCAGCCATTGCAGGGACTGAAGCAGAGTGATGGATTCTGCTGTCATTATTTCAATAACAGATTGACTGAGATATAATTTACATAGCACACAATTCATCCATTTAAAGTGAACAGGTCAGTAGTTTTTGATACACTTACAAAGTTCTGTAGCCATTACTACAATAGATTTTAGAAATTTTTCATCAGCCTAAAAATGAACCCCACACCTATTAACAGTCACTCTCAATCTCCCTCGAACCTCCAAAGCCCTAGATAACCACGGATCTACCTTTTGGCTCTATAGATTCGCCTATTCTGGGCATTTCATATAAATGGACTCATACAATATGTGGTCCTTTGTGTCTGGCTTCTTTCACTTAGCATCATTTTGTTCAAGGTTTACTCATGTTGTAGCATGCATCACTACTTCGCTCCTCTTTATGGCCAAATAATGTTCCACTGTATGAATATACTGCATTTTATTTATCCATTCATCACTTGATGGACATTTGAGTTGTTTTCACTTTTTGGCTATTATGAATAACGCTGCTATGAACATCTGTGTGCAAATTTTGTGTGGACATGTCTTCAAATCTCCAAGAGAAGAAGAGAAAGAAGCTGTTGTTGGTAATGAATGAGATGGTGGAATATTTCTCAATATGTAAGAGGAACAGCCATGAGGAAACACAGATAAGTTTATGTTGTACTATATGGCATTTAAGTAACATTTAATCCCAGAGAGTGAAAGCTATTCCCTGTGTCAATTTTCTTTAACTCTTCGTTACAACATGGAGAGAGTCTCAGTTGGGTGTTAGTAGCCCTTTAACACCTCATCACTTGGTAACTCCCTTTGTAAAACCCAGAGAAGACTTTAGGGCCAGAGACTCGACATTTTGCTGCAATTGGACAGCAGTGGTTTATTTTAATTTTATTTATTCTTATAATTACTATTGACTTAGGGCAAGTGATTTCCTTTTTCTTAACTAAAGCCCGTGATTTTAAAACAATCCTCCTTTTAAGTTAAATCTATTGATGTTTACAGTGTGAAAAGACTCAATGAAAAATACTAAGTAACTCCTAGTGCTGAGAATGTATGGTTATGGCAAAATTCCAAAACTTGGATGCAAAGATCTGAAATTTGGGAAGCCAAGAGATGGCAAGAGAAAGGGCCAGAAAGAGGTGCAGTACTCACTTCCTATCCAGGTCATCCTGCTATGTTTCCCATAAACCCCTAGGGCCAGTTATTTCCCAATGGACCCTTTGCAGGCTGTGATGAAACTTTCCCGGTTGGGGACCTGACCTTGAGCCAGCCCAACAGTCAATTTCATCAAAGGTTCTAGCCAGGTTAGTTAGCATCAGACAGCCTTGGATGGATGGTGAGGCCCTGCAAGGGAGCACTTTGGACATTTGGGGCCTGGGTGTGGGAGGATGGGGAAAACTATTCCTGGGGATTTGGACCAGCTAATGTCACAGAAACTCAGGTCCATTCCCCAAAGCCCGAGTGGAGGCAGCTAGGACCAGGATACACTGTACCCAGCGCCCCGGACTGGCTCCCTTGTTCTGGAATCAGCTAAAAGATTAAGAGTACAAAGATCTTCTATTAGAGCAGAGGTTTCAATCTGGTGGCTCAAATGTAATAATAATAATAATAACATTAATAATAGCAAGCACATATACTGCACTTACTATGTGCCGGGCACTATTTGCAACACTTTACATATATTAACTTATGTAATCCTTAAATCCATTTCATTACCTTATTGAGTCTGTGGCCCTGCATCAGACAAAGCTACATTCAAATTCTGGCTGTTCCACTCGTTTGTTAAGCAACCCTGAGCAAGACATTTAATTCCATTGGGCCTCAGTTTCCTTATCTGAAATGAGAAGAAGAATTGAATGTTAACTCAGGGACGTTGGGAGAATGAACAGGCGAGGATGTAGCATGATACTTGCACACAGTAAGTGTTCAACAATTAATTATTATTCTGCTTGTGGCAGATTTTATTTTCCAAGGAGAGCACCAGTATGTATCGTCCATCTTATATGTGTGTCCCATATGTTCCTCTTACAATGCAATTAATCTTCTTCCCACTGAGAGTTGGAGCCCTATGTCCCTGCCTTTTCAAAGTGGATGGGGGCTTGTGATGCACCAACCAACAGAAGATGGCAGAATGGATGCGCTGTGATTTCCAAGGTTAAGCCATAAAGAGGCTACGGCTTCTGCCTGGTTCCCTTACTCTTGGGACTCTCACCTTGAAACCCAACTGCCATATTTGAAGTTCAAACTCCACCAGGAAGAAAAAGCACACAGAGAGAAACCAAGATTCCCAACAAGCCGCCAGCGATAACTAACTAGCATTTGAGTGAATGAGCCTTCAGATGATTCCAATCCCTTGCCTTTGAGTCTTTCAGCTGAGGCTCCAGACACGGAAGGTCAAAGACATCCCTGTGTTGCCCTGTCTAAATTTCTGACCCCCATAATCCACAAGCATAACAAATGGTTGTTTTATGCCATTACGTTTTGGAGCAATTTGTCACAGCGATAGGTAACTGTTACCACCACTACTACTTCTCTCATCTGGAGAAGAGCTTCTTATGGGAAGAAAAGTCTGTCTGCAAGACATGAGGCCTCTAGCTGGATGACTTAGAATGTGACGGGGGAAAGGTGGCTCCAAGGCTGGACCCATTATCTCCCTGTCTTTGTTTCCTCCCCCTTTACACTGAAAAGGAATTAGAGTGTGGGAGGTAATTCTTAAAGAACTTCCACAGTCAATGGATGGTATGAATACCATTTATTTTCATTCCCATTGGCATGCCCATTGGACAGATGAGGAAATTACGTCTCAGACAGACAAAGACATTTGTCCCAGGTCCCACAGCCAGTGCATGATAGAGCTGAAACTCCAGTGATACACATCGCTACCCCTCTTTTTAATAGGCAAATAACAATCTCTGTGAAGTGTGCATGTAGATAGATAGAGACACAGATTGAATATAGTCATCAGTCCAGTTATTAAGGGTTTGCTATGTGCCCAGCACTGTGCTGGGCACTTGCATGAATGATTTGAGTCCTACCTAGTACTTCAACCGCATGTCCTACCTGCCTTCCCCTCAACCATTGGGTGCCACCCTCTTTGTGACCTTCTTCCTGCTCCTTGAACATACCAAGTTCTTTGCACTGACTGCTCCCTCTGACTTCATCTCTCTTTCTCCCTCCTTCCCCAACATCACTTCACAGTGGCCAGCTTCTTCTCACTCAGGTCTCAAGTCAAACGCTGCCTCCTCAGAGGGGCCTCCACGACTACCTAATCTAATAAAATGCAGACTTCCTCAACTCTACAACACTCACTCTGTTCAAAATCCCCAGAGCTCTTTCCTTCACAGCATGATTCACCATTTGAAATTATTCCTTACTAGATGGAGCTCCATGAGAAGCAGGAGTCCAACCTGTACCCTGCACAGCCCCTGGGACATAGCAGGGGTTCAATAATTACTGAAGAATCGAACATGCTTTAAATCATTGTATTTTATTCTTACGAACATCGACCAAAATCGTGCATATCATGCCCTCAACAAGTATGAATTGAGCACGTCCTAGGTACCAGGCATCATTCTAGGGGTTGAAACTATGGCAGCAATCAAATGAAACAGAAGTCTCTGCTTTCATTTTGGTAGCGCTAATAACGAGAGGCACAAGTTAAATGTACAGCACGTCACATGGCACTCAGTGCTACGATGAAAAATAAAGCAGTGAGCGGAGAGGGAGTATGAGGGGCATGCTGGCACCAGCTTTCCACTTGGCCTGCACAGAAGGGACTCTCGGTGCCTCCCCCCAGCCCCTCACTGAGCCCCACACCACGGTCAGCATCTTTCAGTGTGACATTTTGGTTGAGGCCTGGGCAGCTCCAAGAGCAACACTGGCTTTGAAGCGAGTCCCAGCAGGTGGGGCTCAGGCTGGGGTTGGGATAAGTCACCCCTTGAGATGCCCTGGAGGCAGGGGTCAAGCAGCTTGGCCTTGCAGGGCCTTTCCTCACCACAGGGAGTAGGGCAGGCCCTGGACTCCCCTGGCCTGGAGCTGCAATAACTCTGGATTCTGGGCCTTCCCCTAACCCCCTCTATCCCGGGCAGAGAGCGCAGGTTTACAAACACCAGGAGGCCTTTGATCGGCACCAAACCCCCAGGGTTCTGACTGTTTTTTGTTCCAAGCTCCAGGCCAGGACCCTACTCAGCTTTGCCTCCAGCAGGGAAGACTGTGGGTAGGTGGTGGTGGTGGTGGTGTGTGTGTGTGTGTTTGGCATTGTGGGAGGAAGGCTCATGTGGCTTCTTGGTTTTCAACAAGCAGGCTGGGCTTGCATGAGGGAATTCAACTCAATAAATGTTTACAGAGCACCCACTAGCTTCCAGGCACCAATACAGAAACCAGGGCTGGAGTGACAGAGCAAACACTGCCCTCTGCCCACAGAGCAGACAAGAAGCAAAGGAGCAAGTGAATATAACTGATAGCAGGTGCTCGTGAATGGGAAGGATACAAAGCTGGGGAGGCGGGTGGGGAGGGCTGGGCAGGGGTGTTACCTTCTACACAGGGTGCTCCTGGAAGACAAGGTGCTGTTTGGCAGACATTGGAAGGAAGCAAAGGAGGTGGCCATGTAAAGATGTGTGAGGAAGTGTGGCAGGCAAAGGGAACAGCAAGTGCAAAGGCCCTGAGACAGAAACATGACCACCTGCTGGAAGAACCATGTGGCTGACCCTAAGCGAGAAGAGGTGGTCAGAAAGGTAAGAGTGTTAGGGTGGGGGCAGATGGTTCTTTGCCCCAAGGGAGGTGGAAACACTGGAGTGTTTTGAACAGAGGAATGAGATGACCTGAACTGAGCCGGAATAGGATTTCCCAGGCCGCTGTGTGGAAAACAGAATGTGGGGGATGAGGCAGAAGCAGGGAATTTGGGGAGGGGACAGCTGGAATGGTTCAAGCAAAAGATCACATGGTCTAAGCCAGAAGAATAGCTGTGAGGGGTACCAAGTGGTAGGTTCTGATCCTATATTCATAAGCTCTTTGTTGACGTGTAACAGACATACAGAAAGGTACACTTGTCATAAACGTGCATGCAGTTGGATGAAGTTTTACAACCAAATCCACCCATGTAACCAGCACCAAGCTTGAGAAATAGAACTTACCCCTCCTCCCAGAAGCCCCCAGAACCCTGTTCCACGTCTCTACCCCTCCCCCAAGGGTAGCCATTGTTCCAGCTTCCTGATTGTATCTCAAGAGTAAAGCCAGCAGGATTTGCTGCTAGGTTGGGTCGGGGCATGGGGGTGAAAGAGAGGAGTCAAGGGGAGTCATTTCCTATGAGGAGAAGCTGGGTGAGAGCAGAGACCAAGGGCTGGAACCAGGAGTTTGTTTTTGAACAGGCTGCACTTTGACATACTTGTGTGACCCCTGGAAAAGATACAGACCATCTTATCTGGGGATTGCAAATTCAAATGTCTACAGGGACAAGTAGCATAAGGGTGAAAAGGTCTGAGAGTAAGAAATATTTCACTCTCTTATTAACTCCATAATGGGAAGAAAAGCAAGACAAGCATGATGGTAAATGGTGACTGGCAGCTGGCCGCGGTCAAGGGGCAACAGGAGAAGGTGGGGGTTGGGGTGAACTGGCAAGAACAAGCCCCCCTCTAAAAGGGGAGGTGTTGGAACGGGGGTCCAGGGTGGCTGGGTCTCCTGACAACGTTTCGAGAGAAGCCAGATATCTGGGTGTTTATATGAAACCATCCCAATCGTTTTCCACTGGCAACCAAAAAACAAACGCTACAATGGGCCCAACAAAAATGTCCACCAGTCTGATCCAGACCAGATCCTTCATTTGACAGACGGGGAAACTGAGGCCCAGAGCAGTCTGGGATTCTTCCCAAATTCAAAGAGGAAGTTGGTGGCAGAGATTAGCCAGGCCTTGAATAGGCTGAATCTCAGTCCAGTGGTCTTGCCTTGTGGTCCCTGGAAAGAAGGCGCTGGAGCCTGCCTGTCCTTACTCCCTCACTTTGACTTAAACAGAGAGGCCTGCACTGCCCCATGTGCCCCAGCCTGACCCAGAGAGGAACAAGATGCCATGCAACAAGCATGGCTTTGGAGGACTGGGCTCTGCAACTGTTTTGGTTAGGAATGTTTTTGGCTTCAAATGATAGGAAACGTGATTAACTGCAGTTCCAGCTTTAAAGATGTTTACCTATGCACGTATAAGTCAAGGAAAAGAGCTTGGGGGTCTGATGTCACTAAAGACAGGCATACTCTGCCCACCTCTCCACTCCATCATCTCATTGATTCTTCAAGGGTGGCCTTGTGGTCTCAGGATAGCTGCTGAACCTCTGCTTATCACCACTGCATTTAAAGGCAGGAACTGGTGATGGGGGTGTGTTGCAGTCATAGCTTAGAGAGAATTCTCACACCCCTCTCACCTTCTGTAAGAAGTAAAATCTTCCCCCAAAGCAAACTTTGCAGATTTTCTCTTATGTCTTATTGGCCAGAAAAAGGCCACATGCCCACCCCTCTACCAGGGACCAATCTGAACTTCCCGAGATGAAGCCATCTGCACCTAATAAACACCTGGACAATCAAGGCTCTGTCCAAAAGGAATAAGGGGAGTGGCTTTTGGTAGCCAACAGACAATGCCTGGCACTACCTCTACCATTTACAGGCTAATGACTCTGGGCAAAGTGCTTAGCCTCTGTGAGCCTCAGCTTCCTCATCTGTGAAATGGGTAGAGCAAATAACTATTGTTTCTGCCCTCCTGGCATCCATTTCCTGATTTTCCTTCAGGCTGTGGTCTCAGATCATCGGGGAACTTGCTCTAAACGCACAGTCCCAGCCCGGTCCCAGCCCTTCTGATTCAGACACATTAGGGTTGGGGCCAGACAATATGCACAAATGATGTTGTATTATAACTGCCAGTTTGTTGGTCTCTAAAAATAGTAGCAATATAAATTATCTAATAACAACAGCTAATTGTTACAATGTGCCAAGCACTGATTTCATTAATGCTTGTTGGGGGGGTGTTGATGTCTGACCTGGTTCCTCTTGAAGGAAGCCCCAGGTGCAGGTGTGGTCAGCAGGCAGCCTCCATCTGCCTCCCCTTCAGAGTAGCCTCATGCAAGCTCAATTCCTTCCAGGGTGGCCCGCCCATGTCTGGGTGATGTGGGGTTATGAAAGCCTGGACATCTCGGTGCACCCTGGGACATCTCTGCAGGACCACTGTAGCTGCAGAGCCTCGGTGGGGCCAGGGCTGTTTTGGGTCTGCCTCACAGCCCCACTTCTCCCTCTGCCCTCCCATACTTCCTTCCATTCCCTTATATGGAGGCCTCAGTAAACACCCTCCACACTAACCTGCATCGCAGAGTCTGCTTCCTGGGGATTCTTACCCACGACTGTGCTCCCAGCAGCTCCATGTGGTAGACACCACTGTTAGTCCCTTTTACAGATGGGGACACTGAGGCTCAGAGAGGGCAGTGAGGGGGTCCCAAGCCATGCAGCTGGTGAGCAAGGAGACATGGGATGGAAGCCATCAAACTTGTAAGAGGGAAGTGGCATACTCTGGCTTTAAAAGGGTGTCTGGCTGCTGAGTGAGGAAGAACTTAGGGGACCAGGGCAGAAGCAGGGGGAGCAGTGGGGAAATCATTGACTGCAGCAGTACTGGGAGAGGCTGGGGGCACTCCAGGGTGGTGGTGGGAACTTCCTCATCACTATAGCTCCTTCAGGTTCCGGCACAGAGCCAGACACAGCCAACGTGCTCAGTAAATGCCTCGTGAGTGAGTGAAGAAGTGAGAACAGATGACAAAATCAAGACAGAAGGGAACTAGCTGTCCCCATGGCTGGCCTGTCCTGCTCACTAGGATCCCGAGTGATGAGCACGGAGCCCACCACGTCTGGATGCTCAGCTAAGGTGCTGAGTGAATAAATGAACAAGTTCGAGGGAGGGAGGGAGGGAGAGAGGAAGACAGAAAGAAAAGCGAGGAAGGCGAACAAAGAAGGGGTAGGAGAGGAGGAAGCGGAGGAGAGGACTGAAAGGGGAGGAAGTTTCTTTTTAACTTCTTTCCACCAAGAATGAGGGTAACTTGCGACCTCTGCTGGCAAAGGAGAGCCACTCCACTGGATTGGGGAAAGGGGAATTCAGCCCTCAGAGTTGTGGGGCCCTGAATTCAGGGCACAAGAGGAAATTCTCAGTTCCCAAAAAGAGGGCTGGGGCAGGCCTCTGTAAGGACGTGGGTGCTCACAGTCAGGGGCTCTGTCAGTCAGTGACAGACGGTTAGGACTTGGGCGGGGCAAGAGAAGCATTTGCCTAGGGCACAAACTCAAGGTCGGCCCTAAAATTCTGTAACTGAGACAAATATTTTAATGCAATATTAAAAAAAAAATCAAACTAGCAAACTATGGCCCTCAAGCCAGCTACCTGTTTTTGTAAATAAAACTGTACTGGAGGCAGGATCATGATTCGGGTTGACTTCCTCAGTTACAGCAAAGGTTGTACCCCTCTTGCTTCACTAACACAGGTGTTCCCACACCCCATCGGCTGGCTTGTCTCGTTTAACGAGAAGCACATGCCCATATGGAGCACTCACTAGGCCAGACTCGGGGAACTCCATTCTGTGGCCTGTGGACTGGCCACAAGAGTTCTTTTAAATGTTCCAGGAGATATGGACCTGTGTCCTTTTCAGTGTTGCATCACATTCCCCTGGCTCTACCATTCATTAGTGGTGTGATCTTGGGCAAGACTGAATTTCTCTGTGCCTCAGTTGTCTCCTCTGTAAGATGGGTCAATGCATGCAAAGAACTTAGAAACTGCTCAATAAACTGCTGTTAAAAATGCTGGTTTGAATCCCAGCTCTGTCACTTATTGTGACCCTAAGATGTGATGCTTTGCATTGTTGAGAGTATTTCCTCATCTGTAATATGGGGGACATAAGTCCCATCCTGGAGGGTTCCAGTGGGAATCGCACATTACTGCTAGTGCCTTTGGCTCAATGCAAAGCACAGGCTGTCCCCACGTGGACGTGGAGGGCTCCTTAGCCCTCTGTGAGACAGTGACCTGGGAAAGGAATCCACTGCTCACCTGGGAAAGCTTGTCAATCCTGATTTCCCAGCCTGGGTCACAGGCTGAATAGGAAGACAAATACTCCTCCTGGGAACACATATGAAGCCTCTCCAGTCTGCAGTCTCTCCTCTCCCCCTCAATACATGCAGAGATCATTTTTGCTTCCCTACTGTAGCTGCTACCCGCACGGCCCCGGCTGCCATGTCACACGGACCAGTGGGTGCCACTTGGTTTGCAGGATGCTAGCCAACACTTCCACCTCAGGCTACCATCATCCAGGTTCAAACTTCTCCCTTGTTTCTTGCCTCCACCCTGGCCCCTTATAGTCCTTTTCCTACCAGTGTAATCCTTTCACAACATAAACCAGACGTCTCCTTGTTTAAAGCATCCTGAGTTGCATTAAGAATAAAACCCAAGCTTGTTACAAGGCCCCGTGTGATCCGACGCTTACCCACCTTTCCCATCTCATTTCCTGCTCCCCCTCCTTGCTGTCAACCAGCCACACCAGCCTCACTGTCCCTCAAAGGTGTTCCTCCTTTACCCACTTTGTACATGATGCGCCTTCCCCCATTTCCTGGTTCTCCTTTTTAGTCTTAGTTCCAATGTCACCTTATCAGAGGCTTTCTCTGAGCACTCCTCCCTTCCCCTCTTCTCAAGGGCACTCAGGCTCTCAGCATCCTTTACAGCCCTCATCACTGTCTGACACTCTCTTAGGTACTTCATTTCCCCTCTGTATCTCCAGTGCCTGGCACACAGGCAGCGCTGGGTACCTGTTGACTTAATGCCCGCAGACACCATTCTCCCCGAGAGGTAGATATTAGTCTTATTAGCTTTATAGGACATGAGGAATGAGCCCTCAGTCATGTTGAGAATATTCATTGAAAAAAATGTGGTCAGATCCTGTGGGCTTGGAATTCTTTGAAAATAATGTACTGTAATGCCAAAACATTCTAATTATGTAAAGACATGTCATACCCAGCATCTCATTTCTTAAAGGATCAGTGGAAAGTCTATGGGCTTTGGAGACAGGGAAAAGTACCCCTTGCTACCTGAGACATCTTGGACAAGTTCCCCCTTTTTGAGCCCATTTCTCCATCTATCACATGGGGACAATATCAAACTTAGTGTCATTTAAGATCCAGTGTGGAAACTCCTGGCACAATGCCTGATGTGTAGTAACGAAGCAATGATGTCCGTTCTCCTCTCTACTAATCACCACTACCCAGGAAGGAAGTTTTCACTCATTCCTGGGTATCTCCACAGGCAGGGTGATGACTGCAGTGAACGAAACCGACACAGTCTGAGTCTCACCAGAATGTTCGCTCCACAAGAGCAGTGCTTGTCCATCTTGCTCATCACTGCACCTGGTACCCAATACAGCGCCAGGCACACAAAAGGCACTCAAAATACTGACTTGCTAGTTGGAGCTTACAAGGAGGAAAGGCATTTTATTATACCCTCTTCTCTCCCAACACACACACCCTCTCTGGCAAAAGAAACTGCGGCCGGGCAAGGTTAAGTGTGAGGTATTTCGTGGCACTTTGCATCTTAATTCAGTTTCCTGTACCCTCCCTTAAACCAGGTTTTATTGAACTTCAGCCATTCCTAAGGTACTTCACTATTTTTGCTCAGTCTACTTAACTGCCTTTGATATAAATGAATTTACTTTTTTTACCTACAGAACCCGAGAGGAACTTTACACCAATCACTTGTCTAAATTAGAAAATAGCCATAAAAACAGAGTAACAAAGATAAAAAGTCTTATACAAAACTACATAAATTTCAGTTGCCTGAAAGCTATGGGCCTGCTGTTTTTTAATTTAAAATTTTTAAAGAAGAGAAATTGGAGTTAAGCAGCATTTTCATCTTTTTTTTCACCATGACCCTCAAAACGAAATGTATTTTACATAAAAACCTAGTACATACCCTTATCTATATCTACATTTGAAACAAGTTTCATAGAGCAATACTTACAATACTACAGGTAATGCACTCTGGTATTTTCTAATCTCTAATTCCATTTCTTGTCTAAAATGCTGGTTGTATCCCACTCTATTGGTTTCATGAGTATGTCATGAACACAACAACAAAAAAATGCTGGGTTAGAGGGCTGACAAAAACACTGTCACCAGCTGAGACTTTTTGTCCTTGTCTTACCAGAAGGACTGAAAGGGAGTAACATTCTCAGTACGTGGTTCAGTGTTTGGTAACACCATGGCCTTGAATCTGAGGTACACAAGTCACAACTGCAGAGAAAGCCTGTCTGAGATTTATTCTGAATACCCAGTTCTGCCGGGACAGGTCTTATGTACACAGTAAGCTCTTGAGAACAGTCGAGTGCAGACGATAATGCCACTTATCAAGCATGATCACAGGGAGCACTTACAAATATCTCACCACCTTTATTTAGGTTGAATCTCATATTCATAGCATCCCTTCAAATTCACTGGGAAGTGAATAGCTTAACTGTCTGGAGTTGTCACACACATTCTTCTACCCAACCATGGACCTCTTTCTCCCTCTCAGGCGCACTTCATCTAGTTTTTTTAGCACTGGCCTGGCCTTTTTGGAGGAGGCGGAGTAACTCTGCAGAAAGGCTTCAAACACAGTCTCAGTGTTGGGATGGGTACTAAGGAAGGCTTTCTCTAACACGTACAGGTCAACTCCCTTATCTTCCGGAAGTCCTGAAATGAAACTCAGCCCAAAGTCGATGAGCACGATGTTCAGCTGTTCCAAGGGGGGTTTCAGGAGCATGTTGGAGGTGGTGAGATCACCATGAATGAGGTCTTCATCGTGCATTCGAGCCAAAACTTGCCCAATTGTCTTGGCTAAGCCGAGGAGACTCTGGGGAGATTTTTCAGCCTCCATGGTGGATTCAATATAATCTCGAACTGTCACTGAGCCTTCAATTTCCTCCATGAATAAACAGTTGGAAGCATAGTCCACAAAAAAGACAACCGGGGCAGATATCCCTGCAACCAAGACATAAGCAGTTACTGAACTAGAATCTTCTTCCTCCTTTTTTTAATGGTAAGCTTAATTTTCAAAGACTGAGCCAGTTTTTTTACAGTGCGAATCTGTGTACTTCAGGGAAAAGATTTAGAAACGCTGCAGAATGGCACAACTTAACTCCTCTGGAAGTTTCCCCTGCAGGGCTGTGCTTAGACCACCCCACGGTTACGGTCAACAGTGCCAAAGCTCCCTCCTCCTTTCCACCCTTTATGACTGGACTTCATTTGTCATAATACTTATTCCCTAAAATACAAAACAAAGAGCCACACGGATAAGCACAGCCCAGTCAGAGCAGTTTCTATCTGACAAGGACACCAGCAAGAGGCCAAGCGGCATTTTGGTTTAGAGATTCATCTTTACAGACAGGAAAGACAACTTCAAATTCCAGCTCCCTTCCTTGTAGCTGTATAACTTTAAAGTCACATTAATTTTTCTAGCCTCCATGTCTGCTTCTATAACATGAAAATAAACTTCTAATAATTCAATGACTTCGCTGAATGTGAAGATTCAATGAATCTTTATTTAATGTCAATCACGCTTGAGACACTTCTAGATATTGGACACAAATTAGTAGGGAAACAAGAGGAAACAAAACAGCCATGATCCCTGCTTAATAGAACTTAGATCCTGGAGAGGATGAAAAGAGAAAATATGAACACATGAATAACTTCATTAAATCCAAGCAAGGGCATAGACCTGTCTGCTTGTTCGCTACTGAATTTCCTCCAGATCCCTCAGCACTTAATGTCTTGGAGCACAGTAGATGCCTAAAAAATACCAATGAAATATAAGAGTAGAAAAACCAGTGTTTCTGAGTCAGAGGGATATGAGCTGAGAGCCTGGCTGGGTCGCTTACCAGCTTTGTAACTTTGGACAAGTTACTTCTCTCTGAGCGTGTTTCTCATCTGAGGACAAGGTTTATGGTGATGGTTCATGTTTTAATGAAAAAATAAACAACTGAATGAAATCTAATGTTTGTGGTGCGCTAGAATCAGTCATATGTTCCGACATAATACATGGCATACATATCTCATCTAATGGTCACGACATTCCTAAGAAATAGACATTGTTACAATCACTTCCCTTTACAGGTGAGGAAACAGGCTGAGGTTCTATAACTTTACTGAAAGGCTACATATGAAGCAGGGTAGTCAGTATTTGAACTCAGAGAGCCTCGCTCCTGGGCAAGTTAATTACATCTGCTTCTTCAAAGTAATATATGAAAAGACAATGTTGGAAAATTGAGAAGGTACCAATGGGGAAGCTGAGGCTCAGGGCAGTTAAGTGACACATTAAGCAAGAGTGGCAGAGCCAGGAATTGAACCAGGCACAGTGGCTCCAGGACAAACACTCACTGCTGCAAGGCCAAGCGGCTTCTTAAGAACTAATGAATGATGAAAAGATACATGCACCCCAATGTTCATAGCAGCACTATTTACAATAGCAAAGACATGGAAACAACCTAAATGTCCACTGACAGATGACTAGATAAAGCAGCTGTGGTATACACACACACACACACACACACACACACACACACACACACACACACACACACGAATACTACTCAGCCATAAAAAAGAATAAAATAATGCCATTTGCAACAGCATGGATGGCCCTGCAGATCGTCATTCTAAGTTAAGCCAGAAAGAGAAATAAAAATATCATATATCACTTATATATGGACTCTTAAAAAAAAAAAGACACAAATGAACTTATTTGCAAAAGATAAACAGACTCAGACAGAAAGCAAACTTACGGTTACGGGGGTAGGGGGTAGGCAGGGATGGACTGGGAGTTCGAAATTTGCAGATACTACTACTTATAGAATAGATAAACAACAAGTTTATACTATATAGCACAGGGAACTGTATTCAGGACCCAGTGGTGGCCTATAATAATAAGGAATATGAAAACGAATATATGTATGTATATGGATAACTGAAACATACTGTGCACCACAAATTTACACAACATTGTAAACTGGCTATACTTCAATTTAAAAAAATAATGAATCAAAAGGATAGAAGGATGACATTTCTTAACGTAAGGCCACGCAGAAAGTACAAATGGAGAAACTGAGGCAAATCGCGGCTCGCAGCGCAGGGGAGCCTCTCACCCGCGTCGTCCCGGGCCCAGAGCCTCGGGGGTCCCCCCACACCCCCAAACCCGGCCGCCTCACCTGCGCGGCGGCAGCGGAGCAGCGCCCGGGCCTCCTGCACCGTCCGTCGCCGGCCGAGCCGCGCCTCCAGCGCCGGGTGCCGGTAGCCCTTGGGGAAGCGGTGCTTCATCACGGCCGCACGGCCCTGGAAGCGGCCGCGGAACACGCGTGCCTCGGCGCCCTGCTTCACCAGCTCCAGGCCGCTCAAAAAGCGGCTGTTCCGCTCCCGGGCCGCGGCCAGTGCCTCAGCCTCGGGCGCCGGCTCTTCGTTCAGCTCAGCCGCAGTAGCGCCCGCCGCCGCCATTTTTGAGCTTCCGCGCCACCGCTCGGAGCTCCTCGGCTCTCTCCGGAAACTGTCGGCGCTGCTTCGGCTCGCTCCGGAAATCCTCGGACCTCTCCGGCTACTCGAACCTCGACACTTCCGCCTTGTGGAAGTGGTTCCGCCTCCCAACCTTGAGGCTCTTCTTGAAGCCCGTGGCCTGGCTTCCCAGCTCCTCGGCCATCTCCTTAAGCCTTCAGCAACTCTCGATAAGCCCCTCTTCCCACTCCTCTGTTCTTTCTGGAAGCCATTGGTGACTCTCGCGGTCGGCTTTGATGGCCCCGCCTCCCAACTCTTCGGCTATTGCCGGAAAGCTTCATTGCCTCTCGCGAAAAATGTTCGGAATCGGCTTTCCTCTGGAGTCTTTCTAGATCCCGGGAAGTTGCACTCCACAGGAGTTCTCTTTTGGGAACTCATCGTCCCTGGACTCCTGAATTCCCTCCAAAAGGGGCTCACACTAGTCGGAGTCCGGTGTGGCATGTGTCCGACATCGTCTTTAGAGCTAGGATAATAATAGCTACCGTTTACTGAGTGCATTCAGGAAGAATAAGGTTAAATGATGAAAACCCATCTTACAGAAAAAAAAAAAAAACTGAGAGTCAGAGAAAGTGGTGGGATATGAGGCTGAGGAGGAGGAAGTGGGATCAGGAAAAGTTTTCCAGAGGAGACAGAACCCACCCAGAGTTGGGAGTGATTTGCAAATTTTTACTGTTTGTTTTAATAGCAAGCTAATACAGGCTATGACAAATTCTTACAATACACAATTTTGCACACGTGAAAAATTAAAGAACACCTGTCCCTGTCACCACTCTGCCCCACCAGCAATCATCATATGAAGTTGTTTTCCAGATTTTTTTATTGTTGTTATATGTGTACTGTCACACATAGGGGAGCAAGCCTCCAGTTCCTGTCACACTGTGTGATGCAGCAACAAACATTATTTCTCTAAGTTTCAGATTAATCATCTTTAGAAAGAGGATAATTAGTTTAACTTTAGCATTGTTCATTATGCTTAAATAAGATGTTGCTTTTGAGGGGCCCAGTGGATTGCATACACTATTCACGTGTTCATTTTCCTTCCCCCATCATTGGTACCCTGTTTGAAATGATGAAGAAAGGCCCTTTGGTCTGAGGGTTGCTATGACACCAACCCTCAGCTCCACAGGCACTGCATTTCATTCATACACAGGGCAGGTCACCTTTTCAAACATGAGACTCTTTATGTTGGCATAATGTGGTTTCCAGCAACTTTCATCAGCCCAGCCTACTTGAAGTTCACCCAGAACCAATTCTATTTATCGTGCCCAATTTCCCAAGTTTGTAATTTCATTATCATAATTGTTAGTGTCCACCCGGTCATCTCCATGGTTACCAAATCTGCCTGAACCCCTCTGTCTGGCTGTTAGCATAACTGGCACGTCTTGCGTCCTTCCACTGACCCTAGCTGGGGCTATGTTGTATAGTAAATCTCTTCTCTGTCATCAAGGGTTTTGTAGTTAATAGATATTGTTTAGTGATCTTTAGGTCCATGTGGCCTCTATACTCTGTTAGCCTCCAAACAATGATGAAGACCTTTGCTGACATATTCCTGGCACCTACAAGGCTAATTACCCATTCATAAATCTTGACTTAGGAATGCACTTCCTGATTCTAAGCATGTACCCCTATATCCTAGGTCAACTATAAAATTGTCTCAATGGCCCCTCGAAGTTTCAGAGTACAGCTGCAAATGCTGCTGGATTGCTGTCCACCTGATCCTTCCCTGTAAGTTACCCTATAATAAATTGAACCATTGATTATATGGAGCTTCCTGTCTCATTTTTCATTCTCAAGATACCTTCCTTCTCAGTTCGATGAACACTTTTCATTCCCTCTTACCTCCTATACCCTCCTTTGGAAAATCCACTGTGCAAACATATTCACAGCCCCAGGCTTGCTATGGCCAGACTAGTTCTGGCTTCTGTGGTAGGAAACTAGTTTAAAACCTTTCAGTGGCTCCCCATTGTGCTTCAGATAAAGACCCATGAGGTCCTCCATGGGGCCCTATGTCCCTCTTCCAGATTCATCTTCCACCAAACCCTTTTTTGCTCTCTGATCTTCAAACACATTTGCCTTCTCTCAGTCTCTCACTCTTGCCACGCTCCTTCTTGCCACTGGGCCTTTGCACCTGCTATTTCCCATGTTAGAAGTGCTCTTCCCTCCCCTTGTTGCCTAGATCCATCTAGGCATCCTTCCATTCTCAGCTCAAATGTCACTTCCTCAGGGAAGTCCTCTCTGACTTTTCATAGGAGGGAAAGCCCAATTTTTGTAATTCCTGGTGTCCCTCAATCTCTCTTCTTTTGCATTGCTTTTTTGTTTATTTGTATGACTATTTGATTAGTGGCAGGACTTAGTTCCTCACAGGCTGTTGATCTGAGGGCCTTAATTCCTTCCTGCCTATTGCCTGCAGGCCACCCTCAATTCTGGCCATGTGGGCCTCTCCATCGGGCAGCTCACAACACAGCAGATAGCTTTGTCAGAGTGAGTGAGTAAGAGATCAGGAGAGGATGAGCAAGGTGGAAATCACCATCTTTTATAACCTGATCTCTAGAAGGACAATCACTTTTGCTGTATTCTGTTTGTTAGAAATGAGTCACCAGGTCCTGCCTCCCCTCAAGGGAAGTCATTTCCAAAGATGTCTACCAAAAGGCCTGATTAGAACTTTTCCTTTCCCATTTGGGGCAACCAGTGAAGAAGGATTCTCTATTCTCTAGGGTAGACAGAACCTAACAGCAGTCACGCAAACATCCTCATGACTTAAGGCAAATCACAGAGATCAACAAAGACTGCATGCCCTTTTTCATCATATAATTTCTACACGTTATCTCAGGAATGGAACAGCCCTGGCTTTTCTGTACCAGGTCTCCGTGACAATTCCAGATACTCACCTGAAGGAGTAATTGTCACATGGCAAAGATCAAGAGGCATTCTTGGGCCCTTCTCCATACCAGAAAGGCAGTAGAGCATGACAGAGAAGAGCCTGGTGTTTCCCATAAGCTTGATACTAGAGTGTATCCTTGAGCACTACTGATTTTATTTGTTTATTATGCAGGCAAGTTACTTCACCTCCCGTTGCCTCAGTTTCCTCATCCATAAAATGGATAAATTCTAATAATCCCAATCTCATTAGGCAGTTGTAAATACATGTAAGGTGCTTAAATCAATCATCCCTCAATAGTTTAAAACTACTGTTTCTGATTACTATTGTGGCATAACAATTTACTCTAAAACTTTGCAATTTAAAACAACCATTTAATTATATTTATGGAATTTGTGAGTCAGGGCTTCAGATTGGGAACAGTAGGGATGGCTTGTCTCTGTTCCACAATGCCTGGGACCGCAGTTGGAAAGATCTGAGGGATGGGAGCCAGAATCATCTGAAGGCTGGTTCTGAAGCCAGTGCTGGCACGGCTTAAAGGCTGGGACCACTCACTGGAGCAGCCACACATGACCTCTCTGTGTGCCTTGGGCTTCCTTACAGCATGGTGGCCTCAGTGTGGTCAGACTTCTTAGCGGCTCAGGGTTCTGGGTGCCAATGTCCCAGTGACTCAGCCTTAGAAGTCATACAGTGCCACTCTGTGTAACCTACTGGCCAGAGCAGTCACAAGCCCACCTAGATTTCAAGGGAAGGAACAAAAAATTTTGAAGCCAGATTTTCAAACTGCCCCAGCTATTATTACTTTCAGAACTGGACATGGGTCCCCTGGCTCAGAAGGCCGTGTCAATGCTGTCTTCATTGCTGAGATGCGTATCTGTGTCTGTGGCACCCGATTTCTGCTAGGTGAGGGCATGGCTACTCATGCATGTGAATGAATGTGTCTACTTGTGAATACACAGTGAGAGGTTGGATAAGCCATGTGAGTGCTAAGTCTGTATATGTGTTTTTGCCTAAGAGTGAAAATTAGCGGGGGTGTCCCCAGCCTGGCTCCTTTCCAGAAGTCCAAGCTCTTATATCTAACTGCCCATCTGTTTCCACATGGATGCCTCATGAGCACCTTAGACGTCACACAGCCAAAACAGAACTCCAGATCTCCTTTCCTGCCCCAAGCTGCTCCTCTCCCAGTCTGTTGGTGCTTATCCAGTCTGTCTCTGATCTGCTAACTTTTCTCCATCCTCACTACTATCACCAGAGTCCACATCAACTTCACCTCTCACCTTGCAACAGCCTCCCAAGTGGTCTCCTTAGTTTCACCCTTGCTCCCTAAATAACCTGCTAGAACTCCCCAATTATTTCTGTGTCCACTGGAAAAAAATCACATGCTGACCCTGGCCTCCTAAGAATTTCAATAATCTGGCCTTTGCCAACCCCTCCCTCAGGCTCCATCTCCCTCCACCCTCCCTCTCAGCCCTGTGCTCCAGATGCTATGACTTCCTTTCTGTTCTTTATGCTCCACAAGCTCCTTCCTGCAGGACTTTTTGCCTTTGGTCTTTCTTTTTAAGACCTCAGCTTAAAAATCCCCTGCTCAGAGCAGCCTTCCCAGAGACAGCTCCCCAACCCCTGAAACTCCCTGCTTCCAGCTAAAGCAACCACCTGTGCCTGCCTGACCCATCACCCTAGCTCAATTCTCTGCCTGGCCTGTGTCATTGGTATTTCTCTTAGTTATTTATCTTCTTCCCCCATCAGAAAATAAACTCCACAAGAACAGAAATATCGGTCTGTCTGGTTCTCCCAGCCCATCCTCAAGGCCTAGGACAGTGCCTGAGGGCACATGGGAGGTGTCCAAACGTGAGTGTCCAATGAATGGATGATGAATTCTTGGGAGAGTGAGCAGCTGAAGTGTGTATGTGTGAGTCAGTGTAGACGCATGAGTGTCTGTGTGTGTGTACACAAGCTGGCTGGAGAGACCAGACTAGCGTGGACTGCAGTGATGGGGGGGGGTCTCCTTCCTGCTGGGAGGATGGCTTGTGGGGGTCCTCCCTCAAGGGATAACAGTGGGTGGGGTTCCCCCCACGGGGAGGAGGGTGGGCGGGGTCCCAGCCAGGCCGGGGCGAGGCTGGGGACGTCCAAGGCACACCTCTGTCCCGCCTTCCAGGCACAGGGGGCCAGGGCTGGCCGACGACGTGGCGGCGGCGCTGCAGGCGGGCAGGCGGAGAGGGAAGGACGCAGGCGGGAGGCGGGCCGGAAAGTTTGTGGGGCGGCTGCGGCGGGGACTCGGCAGGGAGATGCGCGCCCTGTTCCCCAGCGCCCCCAGCACGCCTCGGAGTCCGGCTCGCCATGGGTAAGTTCCGATCCGGCGCTGCCGGCGGGGAAGCCCCGCGACCCCGTCGGTGCGCGCGCACCCTCTGCCCTCCGCGGCAGCGCCGGCACCAGATACCGCCCACTCGGGTGGCAGCCGGGACAGCAGGCCGTGGCTGGGGGCTGGGAAGGGACTTGGACCCACTTCCTTACATGCTCCTTTCTGCCCAGAAAAAAAGGTGACCCGAGAGGGCTCCTTACTGGAAACAGCGCTTACTCCGGGCGGCCAGGTACTCACCTGATCGCTTTAAGTCTTAGAACATCCCGCAAGCGAGTGAAATCGTTCCTATTCTGCAGATGAAGAAGTAGAGGCTGGAAAGGAGTAACTCCACTTATCAACTCGCTAAGCACTTCTGCTTGCGGCTCACTGTTCTAGGCCTGAGGATGCCACCCCGTGTAAAACAGACAAGCCCTCGAGATGCTCAATAGGAAGGAGACAGAGGAGATTCGAATCCAGAATTATTGGGGGAGTAGGGAATTTCTTTGTTGCTCCAGGGGACTAAGGTTCTATTTTCCCCCCTCTGGATTCAGAAGCCTCAAAAGGTCATTCAATTATTCATCCACCTACTATGTGGTAGACATTGGTTTAGGGGTTGGGGATTCAGTGGTGAACAAGACAATTATCCTCTCTTCTATGGGGCTGACATTCCAACTGGGAAGCTAGATAAATAAGTAAATGAATAAACAGTCTCAGAAAATGATAAGGTATTGTGGAGCACATAAAATGTGGTGTGACATAGTGGAGAAGGAGGTGGGTTCTTTAGGTACATGAGAGTGAGGAGCTCTTAGAATAGAGGAGCATTGGAGCTGAGACATTACTCAAAAGAGGCAGGCCTGCTAATATCTGGGAGAAGAATTTCCTGTGGCAGAAACAGCAAGTGCAAAGGCCCTGAGGCAGGAGTGAGCTGGTGTGGCTCAGGCCAGTGTGGCTAGAGCACAGTGGGCAAGGGAAGGGGGCTGGAAGTGAAGTCAGAGAGGTAGGCAGGGGCTAGATTACATAGGTCTTTGTAGGCCATGGTGAGAAGTTTGGATTTTATTCCAAGTGACAAAGGAAGCTAGAGAAGAGTTTTAAGCTGGACATGACCTGAATTTGTGTTTTAAAAACTCACTCTGGGTTGTTCTGTGGAGAATCATAATAGAGAACAGTGGCTGTCAGGTTAGGCAGGCAACTGATACAGGTACTACTATTATCCCCATTTATTGATGGGTGGCTCAGAGAGGTTCAGTGAGTTACCTGAGGTCACACAGCTATGGAGAGGAAGAAGGTGGGATAGAACTGCAGCACTTTGATTCCAGTCTGCATTCTTAACCACTGTACCACCTGGCCTCTCATGCACAGGGTAATGATGACCAACTCCAGAGTCTCTTATCACGGAAGCACACTGCTCCAGAGCCTGAGAAAAACCGAGGCCCAGAGAGGTCAGAGTCCTCCCAAGGACACTCAGCTTGGCCCTGGCCCCTTCCACCTGCCTCTCCTATCCCTTTATTGCTTCCTAAGTTAATTCAACAGCCATTTACTGAGCATCTGCTGTGGGCAGAGCCGGGGTTAAATGGTAGTGGTGGAGGGAGGGACAAAAAAACAACTGGTACTAGGCTGCCTTCTTCACAGAGGGGTCCAGGGATTGGGCCCTGTGTATAGATTTTGGGGTCAGAAAGACCTGGGTTCCAGCCATTATTCTACCATTTCTCAGGTGCATCCTGACCCTGGGACAGTATAGTCAATTTCTCTGATCTTCAATTTCTTCATTTATAAAATGATCACCATGAAATACCCTATTACAGGGCAGCCATGAGAATGATATAAGAAAATGTAGTTAAATGCTCTACTCACCACCTGCACATGGTAAATGGTCATTTACTGTAAGCTGTTATTTTATTTTTATCACACCCAACATTAAGACTTTGGAGTTCAGAATGCTCAAGTTCAGAATCTGCCCTGTCACTTTACACACTGTCACTACGGGCAAATGTCTTCACCCCTCTGTGCCTCAGTTGCCTTGTCTGTAAAATGGGAATGGCACCAGTACCTGTGTCATAGGGCAGCTGTAGGGACTGAGGCAGGTGATACAGTAAGGCTTCCGGAAGAGGCGGTGAGGCTGGCTACAATGACTGCTCTGTAAGTATTACCTGCTATCGGGACTTTGGAAGCCAGCCATCTGAATGAGGATATTTACATAACCATGTAAATATCTTCACCCAGATGGTTTCACTCCTGGTTTTCCTCTGGAGTTTCAGGGGAAGCCATGGCAGGTCTCTAGAGCTGGAGGGACCCAATATATCATGACTCTGGTTGAGATGCTGCTCTAGTGTCATCAACCAAGGGTGCCCTGGTACTTGCAGCTGGTGATTTGTGCACCCAAAACCTGGGTTCTTTCCGCTCCACCTGCCCCTTCATGCTCCCCTTGGGAAGCTTTGCCCTCCACAGTGAGGGGCTTAGAGAATTAAGGGATTTCCTCCCTCATGAGACAGCATCACATACAAACTATATTTAGACAGACAATCCATAGAAACGGAGAGTGGTCCCTAAAACCAGGCTGGGCCATCCTAATGTGGAGGCCAGGATTTAATCCACTTCCTGTCCATGGCCCCTTCCAGGCCCTAGATGCTCAAGAGCCAAGACCCTTTCTCTCTCGACTCCCTGTGTTCTGAGTTTGTTCATTCATTCAGTCATTCATTTGATCGTCTGTTTACTCGTATTGAGTGCCCACAACATGCCAGGAACTGTCCTCAGCATTAAGAGACAGCTGAAAATAAATTCCTGTTCCTTTGGGGCTGACATTCTGGTCAGGAAGCCCAATAAATATGTAAAATATGTAGTTATTTCAGAAAAGCACCGTGGAGAAAAACCAGCAGGGGAGGGGAATCGTGCTGGAGGCTAGGGGGGTTGCAGTTTTAAGTAGAAAACCAGGGAAGGCCTCACAAGAAGGCGATATTTGAGCAGAAACCAGAGGGAAGCGAGGGTGGGTAAGGGCTACTGAAATGGAGGGAAAGGGGTTTTCGAGCTGGTGAAAAGCCTTGAGTTGAGATGGATTTGAATTGAGGAGGAAAAGCAAGGAGGCTGGTGTGGCTGGAGCCCAGTGAGAGGAGGCAGATTCTACAGGGCCAGAAAGGCCACTGTCACAACTTGGGTATTTTCAGAATAACATGGGAGCCTCGGAGGCCTCTGAGCAGAAAGACATGGTATGAATTAGGCTATCACGGGATCCCTCCGGCTGCTGTGTAGCATTATTAAGTTAAAATGTGTCTGACACAGTCCCTGGAATGGGACGTGGTGATACCACCCTGATCCCTGACTCAGTCATTGGTTCACTCAGCAGAAACTTTATTGAGCCCATCTTGGGTGTCAAAGTGGGGCTGGGGCCCTGGAGGCACAGAGACAGTAAGTTTCTGTCCTTATCCTGTTCAGTTTAATTAGGAAGACACATCAGTTACTCAAGATACAGTATGAGCAAATGCAGGAGAATGCAGAGTTGGTTAGAAATGAAAAACAGGACTTGGAAAGTTGAGGACTATGTACAGGACTTAGAGTCTCCCTCAAAGTAGTTTAACAACAAATAAAAAAGTTGGGGGGGCATTATTTATCAGTTACTGAAAAGTCCATAGCTTCAGGCATGGTTGGATCTAGGGGCCCAGGCAGTGTTGTCAGGAATCCCTCCCAGGGGAAGATGGCTCCCAGCTGCTCCAGGCAGGTAAACTACCAGCTTAGCACCCCCAGGAAGCAAACACTCTGGGCTGGACTGACCGTCATTGGCCCAGGTTCAGCCACGTGGCATTCACCACTGCCCAGGGCCATGAACCTGCTGGCTGGTCAGATCTGGGTCATGGACACACCTCTGGAGCTGGGTGGCAGGGGTGGAGGTGGGGCGGTCATCTCTATCCAGATCAGGAGACTGAGAGATGAAGACAGGACAGGGAAGGGTCGCTCCCCACAGAGCATGGGGGAATGATGCCAAATAACAGATATGTATTACTGGGGACCACCTTGGGGAAGTGACCCATGAGCCAGGACTGAAGAAGATGAGTGGGTATTTGGGGAATACAGGTGGGACAAGAGAGGGACCACACATGCAGAGGCAGAGTGGCCTGAAAGTCTACGGTGTGTGCTAGGAACAAGTGTTTGCAGGGTGTGTCTGGGAGGTGGCGACAGGGGCCGGGAGGAGACACTCAGTAAATGACATCTGTAATTATTATGATTTTATCTAACTTTTACTGTTGCTGTTCTGCTTGTACCACTGTAACCTGAATTTGCCCTCCTGCATTTTCCATTGGAAACTGGACAGTCAGCTTTGCCTCTGAGCCCTTTGGCTGGGTTCCATTCCACCTCAAAAGGAACCCAGAAAATGGCAAAAAAAAAAAAAAATTCAGTGTTTTCATTTGATTGCCTCACATGGCCTGGAGAACCTCCTCTTCTGGCAGAAAACTCCAGAAGCCGAGGGAGGTAGGGCAAAGAGAGGTGCCGAAGGTGCAGGACCTGGGTAGCATAATCTCCCTAGGATGTTGATTGACAGTCATGAAGAAGGACAAGGCCAGGCAGGGGGTAGGGCGCTACTTCCCGGGGGGCAGAGGTGATGGGGAGAAAGGTGAGCAGAAAGGGGCGATGATTTCTCCACCCATGAAACTCCTCCCCCTGCACAAAATTTGCCAAACAGAGATGAGGAGAGGCAGAAGTAAGAGAAAACAGAGTAAAATCTTATTATGCCAAGGTTTTATAATGGAGTCGTTAAGGGTATGGATTGTAGAGCCAATTTTTTTTTAATTAAGGTATTGTTGATTTACCGCACAGGTAAAGTGATTTTTATATATATATATATATATATATATATATATATATATATACACACACACACACACATACACACATATACACACACATGCTTTTTCAGATTCTTTTCCACCCTAGGTTATTACAAGATACTGAATATAGTTCCCTGTGCTATACAGTAGGTCCTTGTTGTTTATCTATTTTATACATAGTAGTGTGTATCTGTTAATTGCAAACTCCTAATTTATCCCTCCCCACCCTTCCCCTTTGGTAACCATAAATTTGTTTGTGAGTCTATTTCTGGTTTGTAAATAAGTTCATTTGTATCTTTTTTTTTTTTTTTAGATTCCACATATAAGTGATATCATATGATACTTGTCTTTAACTTACTTCATTTAGTATGATCATCTCTAGGTCCATCCATGTTGCTGCAAATGGCATTATTTCATTCTTTTTTATGACTGACTAAACATTCCATTGTGTGTGTGTGTGTGTGTGTGTGTATATACAACATCTTCTTTATCCAGTCATCTGTCAATGGACGTTTAGGTTGCTTCCCTGTCCTGGCTACTGTAAATAGTGCTGTTATGAATATTGGGGTGCATGTATCTTTCCAAGTTAGTTTTCTCTGGATGTATGCCCAGGAGTGTGATTGCTGGATCATAGGATAATTCTATTTTCAGCTTTTTAAGGAACCTCTATACTGTTCTCCATAGTGGCCGCACCAATTTACATTCCCACCAACAGTGTAGGAAGGCTCCCTTTTCTCCATACCCTCTCCAGAATTTCTCGTTTGTAGACTTTTGAATGATGGCCATTCTGACTGGTATCTCCCTGTAGTTTTGATTTGCATTTCTCTCATAATTACGCACGTGGAGCGTATTTTCATGTGCCTCGTGGCCATCACCTGGCCTGTGAATCTATGCACAGCTACTTACTATTTTTGACCTTCAGCAAGTCACTTCACATCTCTAACGATCAGTTTACTCATTCATAAGTAATGTAAAAGTCCACCTCACAAAGTTGTGGTGAGAATTAAATAAGCTATTACACTTAAAGTGCTCAAAACAGCACCTGGTCCGTAGAAAACATCCCATAAATCTGGCGATAGTGTTACAAATATTCGGGTCCTGGGTTGGGGTGGGTGAGAGATACATCTGGATTACTCTAGATGCTTCCAGAAATATTTAAGTTTATGTATGTGAATTCAAAATTAAGAGTAGCCTGTATAGCTGCTCTGCCAATATGGTAGTTGCTGGCCATATATGGCTTGTTTCACATTTAAATTAATTAAAATTAAATTTAAAATGCAGTTCCTCAATCGCATTAGCCACATTTTAAGTGCTCAATATCCACATGTGCCAGTGACTACCACGAATCACCTCTCTCCCCAGTTCCAGCTTTCAAAGGCTTCCACCTACTGGGAAAGAAGTTCATCAGTGTCCTCATGACCTAACAAAGCTCCACATGATCTGCCCCTGCCTCCCTCTACCTCATCCCCTCCTGCTATTCTCATTTGCTGGGCTGCAGCCACTCAGGCCCCTCTGCTCAACAGCATTGTGATTAAAAGCCCGCACTCTCTAGCCACCTCAGCTTTGCCACTTGCTGTATGACCATGAGAAAATTTCTTAACCTCTTTGTGCTTTAGAGGCTAATACTAAGAATAGTATGTTTTAAGGTTGTTGTTAAGAATTAAATGAGTAAATACATGTAAAGCTCTTCAAACAGGGCCTGGCACTTAGTAACTACCATATGAGAAAAAGCTATTGATAGTAATAATACTGTGCCCATGTAACTTTTGTTTTCCAGGCCACTCTTCATCCCTCCTGCCCCTGTGTGCCTCTGTGTCTTTGCTGGGTGGCCTGACCTTTGGTTACGAACTGGCAGTCATCTCGGGTGCCCTGCTCCCACTGCAGCTTGACTTCGGGCTAAGCTGCTCAGAACAGGAGCTCCTGGTGGGCAGCCTGCTCCTGGGGGCTCTCCTTGCCTCCCTGGTAGGGGGCTTCCTCATCGACCGCTATGGCAGGAAACAAGCCATCCTCGGGAGCAACTTGGTGCTGCTAGCAGGCAGCCTGAGCCTAGGCCTGGCCAGCTCCCTGACCTGGCTGGTCCTGGGCCGCTCAGCAGCTGGCTTTGCCATCTCCCTCTCCTCCATGGCCTGCTGTATCTATGTGTCAGAGCTGGTGGGGCCACGGCAGCGGGGAGTGCTAGTGTCCCTCTACGAGGCAGGCATCACCGTGGGCATCCTGCTCTCCTACGCACTCAACTATGCACTGGCCGGTACTCCCTGGGGATGGAGGCATATGTTTGGCTGGGCCGCTGCACCTGCCCTCCTGCAGTCCCTCAGCCTCCTCTTTCTCCCTGCTGGTACAGATGAGGCTGCAGCCCATAAGGACCTCATCCCCCTCCAGGGAGGCGAGGCCACAAAGCTGGGCCTGGAGAGGCCGAGATACTCCTTCCTGGACCTCTTCAGGGCAAGGGGTAACATGCGAGGCCGGACCACGGTGGGGCTGGGGCTCGTGCTTTTCCAGCAGCTGACAGGGCAGCCCAACGTGCTGTGCTACGCCTCCACCATCTTCCGCTCGGTCGGATTCCTTGGGGGCTCCTCAGCTGTGCTGGCCTCTGTGGGGCTCGGTGCCGTGAAGGTGGCGGCCACCCTGACCGCCATGGGGCTGGTGGACCGAGCGGGCCGCAGGGCCCTATTGCTAGCGGGCTGTGCCCTCATGGCTTTCTCGGTCAGTGGCATCGGCCTCATCAGCTTTGCTGTGCCCATGGATTCAGGACCAAGTTGCCTGGCTGAGCCCAATGCCACCAGGCTGTCAGGTCTCCCTGGAGACTCTGGCCTGCCCAGGGGCTTGTCTCCACCTCTGCTGCCAACAACCGGCCAGAGCCCAGGGGATCCAGTCTTGTCAACCTCTGAGAAAGCCAAGCCTCATCCGGGGGCTGGGGCCCCCACCGCTCCTCCCCCACCGGCTCTGAGCACCGCCCCTCCTGCCCCCATTTCTCCTGCCCCCGGGCGCGCCCTGCTGCACTGGACCGCGCTGGTCTGCATGATGGTCTTCGTGAGCGCCTTCTCCTTTGGATTTGGGCCAGGTGAGTGGGAGCTGTCTCGCAGGTAACTATGGAGCCTTCCACCGCCCCCAGTGGAGACTGAACAAAGGAACACAGGTGGTGGCTTGAGCATGAGAACACTGAGCTCAGACTTCAGGGCTCCTCCCTTCCTTGCAGGCACTTCTGGAGACAGGGGCCTAATTCTGTTGTAAAATTTTCTTTCTTATAAAGGCCCCAAATCATTTAAGCTTCAGGCCTTATAAAACCTGAATCTGCTCCCAGATAGCTCACTCAAAAGAGTTTACAGGAAAGGAATTTAATGAATAGGGTGACCACTCATCCCAGTTTGCCCTGGACCCTGAGAGTCTGGTGTCCCAGGAAACTCCTCAGTTTCCTGGTCAAACACAGACTGCTGGTCCCTCTAAAGGAACTCTTACAGCCGTGTGGGGAAAGCAGCCGGGAGAGACGGTGTCAGGGGCCTGACAGTCTGCTTGAATCTCACTGTTGGGGGCCAACTGCGGGACCATAGGTGCCAGGCCTTGGGTTCCGGCCGCAGCCTAGGAGTCCTCCCTGCTCTCCTGTCCTAGTGACCTGGCTCGTCCTCAGCGAGATTTACCCCGTGGAGATCAGAGGGAGGGCCTTTGCCTTCTGCAACAGCTTCAACTGGGCCGCCAACCTCTTCATCAGCCTCTCCTTCCTCGACCTCATCGGTGAGTCCTCTGACCTCATTCCTTGGGCCCATTTCACAGAATTTCTGAGGATTTTGTTCGGAGCTTTGCTTCGCCTCTTGCAGCTGTTTTGCTGCTGAGGTGGATGTCCTTTTCCCTCCATCCACGTTTTCAGATGCCGAGCACATGCCACTGGTCAGTGTTTTAGATATGGGTGAGTGGGCTTTCCCATAAAATCAAGATGCCCAAGGTGTTTGTGGATTTGGGCCCTGGCCCTTTGCCTGCCTCTGGGACAACCAGCCCTACTCCTGCTTTAAGGTACTTTTATTTGACAGCCTGTTGGTCATTCTGCAAATCAACCATCTGGAGAATCTACTTTGGGTGAAGTGACTTTTAGTGCTCAACCTGGAACACTGGGCGACCAGTTGGCCCAGGCTGCGCCCCGCCCACATCCCCACCCTGTTGTTCCTAGGTGCCATCGGTTTGTCCTGGACCTTCCTACTCTATGGGCTGACTGCTGTCCTCGGCCTGGGTTTCATATACTTATTTGTCCCGGAAACAAAAGGCCAGTCATTTGCAGAGATAGACCAGCAATTCCAGAGGAGACGGTAAGGGGGTCAGGGCTGACCTGGGGGGGAATGTGGCATCAAACCCAAGCACTTGACTTCAGGATTTTAGTCCTCATAATTTTCCTTTGCAAAAGTGTTTTTATTCTCTTCCTATTGCTCTTACTGCCTGGACACTATGAGTTTTGCCCTGTCTCCATACATGAGTTGTTATCCTTGAGTTGCTTTGTGTCTTCCTACAGCAGAGTTTCACTGGACTTTAAGCTCAGCTCGTAAGAATTTTAAAAATCATGCAGTTAAGAAATCCCAGGAGGTTAGAACAGTTGGATTCTAAAACCACAGACTCTTTGAGTCATGGAAGCTCAGAGAAACAAAATATTGTAACTGTGGCCTTTAAAAATCACACACTAAAAACTGCGGGCTTGGTCCACTCGTTTAGTGGGTGTTATTAAGTCCATACTATGTGCCAGGCAGTGGCACTGGGCCTTAGGAAATGTGACTGAGAATAAGATGGAAAAGGTCCTTGTCCACACAGAGCTTCCATTCTAGTGGGGGAGGGGAACAGAAAATAAATAAGGCAACAAATGCAGCGACAAGAGTGTTTCAGTTAGTGTAGCTGGAAGAAAAGGAAACAGAACAAAATACGGAAGAGACCTTTCCATTCCCGTGGTGATATGAGCACAGAGAAAAACTTTCAGAAATCCCTCTTTTATCCTAACTTCTCAGGAACCCATTCCTTCACTTTCAGTAAATATTTTCAAGTGCCAGCTGGGAGCCAGGCACTGCACTAGGCTCTGGGGACAGACTCGTGGCCAAGAGACAGCCTGTCTCTGGACTGAGGAGGAAGTTACATTTTAATGTAAGGGGCAGAGGTGGATGACAGAACTAAATGCATGAATAAGATAAATTCAAGTGACAGTTATATCACAAGGAAGATAAGGCAGGTTAACCTGTCAGAGCGTGAACTCGACTTGCAGGGGAAGCATTCAATGTCTTTAGCTGGGGTCCAAGTGTACCACGGGCACATTCATGACACAAGTTTGTCATGAACTCTTCATGACCGGGGGGGATATTTTTGTGTACCTGTTATGTTCGCTGCTCTATTCCCAGGGCCTAGAACAGTGCCTGGCTCATCACAGGCCATCAGTGAACCTAGCTCTATTGAATGAATGAAAGGATGCTCAAGGAAGGCCTCTGTGAAGAGGTGGCAAGAATCATGAGAAAAAGCCATCCTTTCCAAGAGAGTGTTCTAGGAGGAGGGAACAGCCAGAGTGAAGGCCCCGAGGTGGGAACAAATTGGGTGTTTTGAAAAGGGAGACAGGAGACCCATGAGACCCATGTGGCCGAGGCTGAATGAGAAAACGGAAGTGGAGGGCAGTGACGTGGGAGACACCAGCTGCAGCCAGGGGCTTCGCTGTTGGGCTGAGAGTGATGCCACTTCTAAGCAGGAGTGACAGGAGCTGGTCTTTGTGCTTAGAAAGGTGACTCCAGCTGTGATGGGAGAGCTGGCTGCAGGGGGCACAGGTGGACAGAGGAAGACCAGGAACGGCTGGGTGGTCCAGAAGATGGAAATGCATACCAAGGCAGGAAGCAGGGAGGGTCAGGTAGGAGTTGGGGTGGGGGTCCAGGGGATGGTCCACTTCCATCACCCCCAGGGAAGGCCACCAGGCTCTGCCACCCTCTAACCCCACTCGCTCTCTGCTTGCCAGGTTCACCCTGAGCTTTGGTCACAGGCAGAGCTCGGCTAGCGTCCAGTACAGCCGCATCGAGGCCTCTGCAGCCTCCTGACGAGTCCATCTTCCCAGAAGATGCTGGAGCCATGGCTTTGGCAGACAGTCTTCAGCTTCCTGCTTGCCTGGGATCAAGGGCACAAGTTCTGAGGTGGTCCTTCAAGAGTCGCCCCTGCTCCAGAAGAGGTTTGTTTTGCTGGCACAAAAGGGATGAAAATATGAGAACCCAAAAGTCTTCATTTTGGGTCTCAAACTCTGAGGGTTCCTGAGGCTCTGCCTTTTTGCCTCGGTTTCCCCATCAGCTCTGTGCATCTCTGCAGTAACAAACTCATAATGAGAACATCTTGTGGCGACTTGTTGCTCCATGACTCTCAAAGAGTCTCTAGGGTACCAACCTGGCAGGAAGCCTTTCCGGGTATCATCCCTAAATCCAGCTGAGGAAGCCGTATTCTCTGCTCTCTTCTTCCATCTGGCTGGGACTTTTTGCTGAGGTAGAAGCCAGCTTTTTGGCTCTTGGATCTCATTTTGTTCAACTCCTCTAAGTCTCTTACTCAGAATATTTGTCATTCACCAGCAACTCAGATAGTTGGTAGGAGGCTGGAGTTCTAGTCCTGAGTCTGCTGGTCTTATTGCTGTCTGACCATGGGGCTCAATTTCCCCCATATGTACAATGGGAGAGCTGAACCTGGTGGTGCTTAAGATCTCTTCTGATGCCAATGAGCTGGGATTCTAAATGCTGGCAATATCAGATATTCAACATGGGCCCTGCTCTCAAGTTGCTAGTCATCTCTTTAGGGGATATAAGTTTTAATTAGGGAAAAGGTGAACAGAATTCCAGAGTTGCGTGCACTAAAATTCAAGGGCCATTACATGCATGTAATGTGCTCCAGAAGCTGTTTCCAGGATAGTGCAGGAGGACTTTGCAGGAAATGAGTTTGGAAACTTGCTTGTCGGTGTTGCCTCCACCTATTGGCAGCTACTGACCTTGGGTAAGTGACAACTCTCTCGAGCCTCAGTCTCCACTTCTGCAGAATGGGTATGCTTGTGTACCCCCCCCCCCACCCCCAGGATGTATTTAACCTCTGTCTCCCACCAAGGGGGTCTTCAACTGGTCCCATTCAGCTGGTCAAGTTGGAGGGCTTTTCTATTCATCCTCAATACCCAGACCCCCCCCCCACCTTTGAGACACTACAAAGGGTCACCCCCACCAAGGGGTGAGTCAGTGGAGACTCAGCAAGGAGCTCAGCCCCTACAGGACTCTGGCTCCTCCTGAGTCCTCCTCTCCTCTCATTTCTAGATACTTCCCTTATATCCAGTGATGTGTTGGAGCTGGCTTGTGAGAGCCAATTGTTAAATTTTGAGGATTTTTGCAAGCTGGTTGTTAAACACAGCTGCTAAAAAAGTTAAATTATATAAATTTAGATTCTATTAAAAACCAAGGGAGTATAAGCTAGAAACTCATCACTTCCTTATCTTACTACATTTTGCTGTATTATCTGTGCTCTTAAGATTACTGACATCTATTGTATCACATGAGGAACAATGAGGGGAGGGGGAGAGCTACTGCACATCTTTTGCTGATTCACCATTCAGTGATGTCATGCTGGTCACTTGAAACCCACGGGGAGTGTATCTGCACCACAGAGACTGGGGGAACACTGCGGATCAGGGCTTGATTGCTTATTTTGTTGATTTTCCAGTTTTAAGTACATGATGGATAAAATGTTTTTTGTATTTTTTATTTTAAATTTTATTTTGATGGATAAAATGTTAATAATGCACATTAAACGTAAAAATGTGTCATGTCTGTGGTTACTATATTGTGAATGGCACAAAAAATTGAGGGAATCATTATCTAATCATTATCTAATTCAGCCAGATTCACCAGACACACGTCACTGGTGAAGGAGTTCTGACACATCTCCATTGTTTTACTTTCATCTTACTCATTAACATAAACAGAAACTTCAACCAGCATTTGGGTGGGAACTGCATTCCTGCTTCCCTGATGTGCGTGACTTCTTTGCTGAGTCATACTGTTATCAAGCATTCATTCGTGGTCTAATTTTTTCAAATCATGGCTAAATTGCAGTGATAGCTAGTTTTGGAATCAAGAGTTTGGTAGAAAAATCAACAAAAACCTATTACAGACCTGAACTTGACCTGCATCCTGAAGCAGTGCTGGGCCAGCCAACTCACATATCTGAAAGTGAGAAAGGAATGCTAATTTAAGATTCTGGGATTGCTTATTACACAGCCAGTGCTGACTAATACAGAATCCAACCAGGTAAAAGTATTTTTACCTCACCCACTGAGTACACCACTGCCGGGCCTGAAAATGCTAAAACAGAACAATAATGATGGTGATGATGATGATGATATAGTCTTTGCTTTCAAAAATAGAAGATACTGAAAAACACAGAGAAAAATAAAACCACCTAAACCTTACCAATCAAATATAATCACTAACAACATCTTGGTGTATAGCCATCTAAATTCTTGTGTCTGCTGACAGCTGAAGCTAGTTAGATAGGAAGAGAGATGAAAGGCAACCTCATCCTTCAGATTGTTCAGATTAAAACCCCAGCGGCATCTCTGACTCCTTTTTTTCTCTCTCACATCCAATCGGTCAGCACATTCTGCAGGCTCTGCAGAATTCGATCTTTCTAATCACCTCCTCCATCACCATCACCACCACCACCACCTTCTCTTACCACAAATATTGCAACCACCTGATAACAACCTTCTTACTTCTGCTCCAGCCTCCTCATCTAGTCTCCACCCAGCAGCCAGAGGATCCTTTAAAAAACGAAGTCAGTCCATGTCACTCTTCTGAGCTAATCTCCCCATGATGCCCCTCTTCCTCAGAGGAGCACACGTCACCACCTTTCAGGCCCTCCGTGGGTTTCTGGCCCTTTCCTTTCTGACCTCATCTTTTCTCAGTTGCTTCTAACACATCTGACACCCTTGGCCTCCTGTCCTCGGTTCCTTCCGTGCCTTGTGGTAGGAAAATGTGCACACAGATATTTGTACGACCCCCACCCTAGGTTCTTTCTTTCAAAAGGTTCAAAAGTTGTCTTCTCCAGGAGGCCTTCCCTGACTACCATGGCTAAAACTCCACACTCACAATACATACACACACATGCACACATTGATACTTCCCATTCTTCTCTCCCTTCCCTGCCTCTTGCTACTCTCTAACACACTATGCATCTCACTTATTTGTTAATTTACTATCCACATTCACTGATAGAGTAAGTTCAACAAAGACAGGGCAGTTCGCCCTTTTGGTTTACTGCTGTATTTCCCATGTCGAGAACGGTGTCTAGAATAGTACATAAGTAGACACTTAATATTTACTGAATGAATGAGTGAATGAATGAATAGACAAGTGAATGCAAAGTGCCTGGAATGTTGAAGACACAGAATAAAGGGTATGTGATAGCATCAGAAACCTTAAAGAAAAATGCTTTCTTCCTCTTACATTGTAGATGCTGTAAAAAGTTGATAAAACTTTTTAATGGAGCATAAATACACAGTCATAAAGGCCACTGGCAGGACAAGCAATGATATAATTAATAAAAACAAGGAGGTGACAGGAAGAAGGGGCAGTGGAGGGAATGCATGTGAACAAAATTCTTCATGTAACACTGGACATTGTTTAGGGTTGATAATTTAAGAAATAGCACTCTACTTTTTTTCCCTCAAGCAAAGGCCTCAATGCTCTAAAAACCTGTCCATAAATGTATTACATTTGGCCCAGATATTGCTTTTAAATTTTCTGAGATACTGCCAACTTTTGAAACCCGGGATGGTTCACATATTTTTGCCTTCTCTTCAAAGAGATCTGGCCACACTGGGCCTGCATTCTGAAGTCTGGCCCCCAGGTGGCGCGGCAGAGTAGCAGCCATTCTCTTTAGACATGGCTTAGAATCTTCCGTTGGCTACAGACCCCACCCAGATTTTCATTCCTGGTATAAATAATTAAGGGTAACGATGTAAAAAAAAATTTTTAAAAAAGGAGAGAAACACAAAATTCTAACGGTTGTCATCTCAAGGAAGTAGGGCCTTGGAGTGTTAGAAAAATGGAAGAGGAGAGTAGCTCCCTGTTTTGAACCTTCTATGCTGTTTGTATGTTCATGTGAGTTTGGGTACATGTGTCCTGTTTCAATAATGAAGGGACTACTTAGATTTAAAAAATCACTTAAAAATGCAGCTTTTACATTAGAAGAATTGCAAACACTGAAAAATCTAAAGATCAAAAATAAAAACTGTCCAAGCCCTGCCAGTTACTAATAACATTTGGGGGTATGTTCACTGAATCTTCTGCCTATGATGATAGATCAAGCTAGTTAAAAACGGAGATAGACATCTCCGTGATACTTTCATATCACTGAGATCATATGTAAAACGTGGTGGCACGTACCTTTTTAGATTATCAGGCATTTTACAGGAGGCTGAGTTCACATACATTTTACTGCCTTTGCCAATGTTAAACATTTTATCAGTGATTTCTCCCCGTATCTGGCTTTTTCTTTACTTCTGAACGTGGAGAAAATTGAATTATGTACGTACCAAGTCAACATTCCAGTTTTCCTGGCAAAGGCTGATCTCTGCCAGTGGAAACAGAGTGTTTTCATTTTATTTCTTTCTTTCTCCCCGTCATTCTATGCTTTTCTGGTTTCTCTGTGTGCATACTTTCCTCCTGGATCTGGCACTATGAGTTGCTAAGTTCTTCCAGATTTGGGGTAAGATGCCATCCTAAATCTCTGGGTTTGACAGGCAGGGTCGGTGGATATTGAGATATGATCCAAAAAGCTCACTCTGAGGCCATCTCTCAATCAGATATCAACTTGTGAGGTGGGAGAATTTGGCGCCTACACTGCATTCGGCCGCCAGCGTTCACTGCCTTCTCCCTGAAACTCATCTGGCACACACTGGGCACAGAGTAAGTTCTCACTACATCCCTGACAGTTGGAACCAGATCAGGTAGCTCTTGGCAGGAGATACAAAATTTTTGCTCCAAATCAACTATTCATTGCCCTCTTTACCAATATCTTCAAATCTGAACAGCATTTAAAGCACCAATGGCCATCCTAACTTCTCTAATGCCATCGTAGGTTCATTTTTGAACAGAGTGACAATGTGACTCCTATGTTAGCATCTGAGACTTCCAGCCCTTTCTCACACCTGAGCTGAAGCCTCATTCCATACAATGTGGGAAACCACCCCGCCCGCTATCACTGTATCTTTGAACTTGCTCATGCGGCCTAGACATTTTGGAACGTTGAAAACGGAAAGGTCAGAAGGTGCAGTCACCAACAACTCTGTTCTCCCTTCAATGAGCACTCAAACACAATTATGGGGAGAGTTCTTCACCTGGCCCTGTGTGATCTATTGGGCAGAACCGGCCCCTGCCCTAGCTTTTCCGCTCACTCTTGGATAATGATAGATAACAAAACGTTAAGAACAATGAAATGTCTTCCAGTCACTTCCAAGTGTAACAACGGTCTAAATTCAGTAATTAAAATGTCGAGTCATGTCAAAATTCCCAAGCTCATTCATGTTACACCTCTCCCCTCCCCCATTCTTTCTTCCCCCAACCTCCCACCAGACGCCGAAGATGTAAGCGGCAGGAAAGGCCTTACCTGGTTGACACTGCCTGGATGTAGCACCTCGCTTTCTGCGCTGAGCAGGCGTTTGCAGTGATTCCGTCTCTTGATGAGGCACGTGTGCGCACGCGCTTACGTGCTTACGTGCGTGCATGGGCGCCCTGCGTGCGTGGACGTCTGTGCGTGCGTGGACGTCTGTGCGTGCACGGGCGTCTTGCATGCATGGGCGTCTGCGCGTGCGTAGGCATCTGTGCATGCATGGGTGTCTGTGCGTGCGTAGGCATCTGCATGGGGGGGCGTCTGTGCGTGTGTGTGCGTGCACGGGGGAGGCAGGCTCTTGGCAATCACCCACAACTAGGAACCTCTGAATGCACTTCCTCAGACGCAGGTTCCACCACCTCCACTTGGATCCCTCACCTTTGCAGGTGGCCCTGCCACTGAGCCTCCCATGTGATCACAGGCCAGCTGCTTCTGAGGTTCACAACCGGTCCCCGGGAGAAAATTCAGACCTTTGACCCACTCTAGAGCCCCTTCTTGTTGCGGCTGGCAGTAATCCATCAACATGTTGTGGGGGGTCTCCTGTAAGTGACAACGGTGATTCTTGACTCCATCTTGGTCCTGTCGGCCAGCCCTGTCAATGGAATACGAGGGCTCATTTCCTGAGCTGTGAGAGTCCATTCTCCGTAGGTGGTGGGGATGAGTGCTGGCGAAGCTGGGGCTGCACACAGGAGCTCTTCCTACTCCCGGACCTCAGTGTTCTCATCTGTGCAATGGAGACAGTAAAACCCGCCTTGTAGAGCTCTCAGGGATCAAAAGATGGCTAAGCTACTCTCTATAGAGAAAAACTCCAAAGAAAGAGAGAGAGAAAGAAAAGAAAAGAAAACCTAAAATAGAGTTACCAAAATTCAAGTAACTTTTACAAGGTTAGATTTTAAAACTCACGCTTCTAACACATACACAGGCAACCTAACAGGACTAGGCAGAGACATAGACGATGGGACTCATTTCAAGATGGTAATGCACGTGGTCTGACAGTGGAACCCAAGTTTAATGATTTTCTAGGATCTCTTCTGCAATCAGTTCTGGAAGTACTTCTCTGTGACTTGGGTGTAACTTTATTTGAAGATCACACAGAAAAGCCAGTGCTGTGGCCCACAGCCTACAGATTGCCATCCTCCCTTCTTCCTGGCTGAGTGAATTTCCACTTTTTTCCAGCACAGAGCAGAAGGCAGTGTGCTCAAGGGAGAGATGTTCTACCCCTAGTTCCAGAGGGATAATTATTGCTCATCTAAATCATCCCATTTTGCCAGCAGTTGGTTTATAGGTGGGCATATGCCCTGGTTCTGGCCAATGAGATGTAAGCACATGTCTCCTGGAGGCTTCCGGGAGAGATTTTCCTGTGTGATAAGACACAGACCCTTGAGAAACCCCTCTTCTGTCTGCCCTACCTTTGGAAGTAGTCAGAATGTCCGGATTTGCAGCAGTCATCTTGTGACCACAAGGAAAAGCCCAGGAGAATTGGAGGAGGTCTCCATCCTCCTGTCTGATGTAATGTGGAACCGTCTAATTCAGGACTACTTGTTATATGACACACTTTCTAGAAAACACAGTTCAAACCTCTTCTAGATGGTATGTTACTTGTAGGCAAAAGTACATTTGATGATACAAAGGCTTATGTGAACAGTGCGAGGCACATGCCAAATTCTTCCTTAGGAGAACCCAAAAACTGTATTGCTCACAATCTCAGAGCATCCTATTATGAGTAACATTTGGTCCCAGCTATTTCTTGGTCTAGAGCAGGAGCCTGCAGGCTATGCCAGTTTTTTTCTCCATTCCCCAGGTGAGGAACATTTGGGTTATTTCCAGTTTGGGGCAATCATGAGTAAGCTGCTCCAAATGTTCATGTCCAGGTTTTTGCAAGAAAATAGGTTTTCATTTTTCAGGTGAAACACCCAGGAGTGGGATTTCTGGGTCATATGGTAAGAATGTGTTTAACTATAAGAGACCACCAGACTTGTTTTTCCAGAGTGGCCACTCCATTTCACATTCCCATCAGCAGCGTGGGAGAAAAACAGTTGCTTTGGATCCCAACATCTGTTTTCTTCTCACCACTGTATTTCTACCACCAATCATAGAAGCTGGCACACAGTAGGTGCTCAACAAATAGGCACATAGTAGGTGCCCAGCAAATATTTGCCGAATGAAAAAAAATGGATGACTGGAGGCTATCGCACTCACGATGCTTAGGAGGATTTAATGAGATAGTTTTGCAAAGCACTTGGCACAGTGCCAGGCCCTTAGTATGCACTCAGGACCTGAGGGTCATGGTTAATTGTTAACATCAGAGGCCACCCTCCCCGAGGGCAGGGCACCCCCAACTCCATCCACAGCAGGAGGATGCCCCAGTGAGAACCCTCCTTTATTCTAATCTCTGGTTCCCTGAGCTCCACGCTTTGGGGATAGAAAGATCTTCTCTCCCCAGGAACTGAGGAGGTAGGAATCTGCACTCCCCCAACCCCTAGTAGGACCCCAAAACCCACAAGCCAATTTTGTGGCTCTCTCTGCTCCAGCCTAGAAGGAACCCAGGGAAACCTGGATCTCACTGTATTTTTCTTGCCTCCACACTCACGAATGGAAGGCCCACAGGCCAGGGGATGGAGCCAGTCTTTGTTTTCCTAGCTGGTCCTGTCTCCTGGAGGGGGACACCAATGCCCCCCACCGCCGCTAAGGGTTCTCCCAGTTTAAGCCAAGCTACTTGGCCCCCCTTATCCATCCATGCCCACTGGGGACCTGTCTGCCAGGATCTTTTCATCACTTTTCCTTTTTCACAATGACTCTGACCCTTTCTGCTATTGTTTTTCTAGGTTAATTAAATACGTTCTCCTTGCTGTGGGGGCCTGCAGACAGTGCCAAGCACAACAGACCCGGCATGAAGGGGGCCTGGGAGGCGGGTCCCACCTCTGCAGCCTGGGGCCGGCTCAGGCCGGGGCAGGGGGCATCTCTGGGGGACCAGGAATGTGAGCTCACCTTGCAAGCGGGCAGCAGCTGGCGGGGGTGGAGGTGCGGGCAGGAAGGAGGGAGTTTCAGGCCCCCTTTCAATCCCTCCTCTTCTTTCTTCCCTCTTTTTCTTATCAGAGTAGATCACCCCCAAGTTGTTCCTTAATAATTCATGCAGGTATTTTCTGAGCACCTTCTAACAGAAGAAAACCGTAGCAAGGTGTGGGTGTAGTATTAGGAACCGAGAGGGCAGTGGTTCTCAAGCAGGGGGACTGTGCCCCCCAGGAGACGCTTGTCCCTATCTGGAGATTCTTTGTGTTGCTGTGACTAGGGGCTGAGGTGCTGCTGACCTTGAGTAAGTAGAGGCCAGCGCTGCTGGTAAAATTCCTACAGTGCACGGGAAAGCCTCCACAATAGAGAATTATCTGGCCCAGAATTTAATAGTGCTGAGGCCGGGAAACCCTGATTTATCAGTATCCCGTTGTCTGGATGAAGAGACTGAGGTCCAGAGCCTCCTGTGCCTCCCACGATTAGAGCTCATCAGGGGATGGGAGGTGGAGGAGCTTGGAGGAAGGGGGTCATTCAGGTCGAGGAAGAGCTGAGGGGTGGGGGAGGGGTGAGAAGTAGGGAGGTGGAGTCCTGGGGACCTTACATAGAGGATGAAGGCACCAGGAATTTTGAAAGATTCCCAGGGGGATGGGAAGTCTGTCATGATCCCTCTTCTCATCCACTTCTACCTGCTTCCAGACTTCGGTGGGACACATTTTCCTGGCACCCCCTGAACACTCTGCTTCGGGCAGAGCCTGCGAGCTGCACTGCGGTACCAAATGATGAGCAGCAGAGGGCGCAAGAGGCCCTTGGCTGCCTTTCCACTTAACAGCTTTTTCATTATAAAGGAAATAGGTGTGCCTTAAAGAAAACGTAGAAAAAAACCAAAAAAGTAGAACAAAGAAAGCTAAACTGCCCACAGTCTTACCTCCGGGGCAGCTAAAATTTACTTACGTAGTGAGTACTTTCTTCTGTCTTTTTCCTAAGCACAGTTGTTCACGTTTTTCGTTTTGTTAGTTTTCCAACACAGGTGTAATCATCCCAGAAGCACGATTTTGTGGCCTGGATGTCCACATCACGTTGTACCAGAAGTTTTTTCCACTAACAAGTTTTCCATACCATCTGTAGTCACTGAGTGACGGCTGTGGGGTGAGTGTAGGCATCCACTCAACAACTGTGTTTTAAGCTCCTACTGTGTGCCAGGGTGTGCTGTGCACAGTGGGGGGAATGTAACAGTCAAGGAGGCCAAGGTCTGGGAAGACAGAAGAGACCCAGGGTCACCTCATATCTGCAGCAGTGAGGGGGGTGGGGTGGGAGGGAACTCCCAGGGGATGTGATGGGGCGCTCCTGGGTGGTGGTCCAAGGACAGCCTCTCCGAGGATGGGACATTCAAGTTGGGACCTGGAAGATGACAAGCAGTCAGCTGGCGAAGAAGGAGCAGCAAGATGAGTGCTTCCCCAGGAACGTGCCCAGCACTTCTGAAGACTAGGGGAAGGGGACGGCCAGCTGGAGGCAGGCAAAGAGGAGCCCAGGCAGCAGTCAGACCAGGTGAGCCCTGTGGGTAGCCGCAGAGGGGAGGTCTGTCTTCATCCTAAGAGCAGCGAAGTCTCTGGGGGTTTCATGCACAGCGGTGATGACGGTGACGACACGCTCTTTACATTGTTTTCTTGGGGCTGGGGGAGCTGCAGGAGGAGACTAGCCTGGAGGCTGCTAGATGCCCAGCAAGAGAGGACCACAGCTCAGCCAGGTCAGGGGAGTGGACAGATCGCAGCTTTGTTCTGAGTGACGCGTGCAGCCAGGGTAGGACTTTTATTTCTCCGTAAACATTTTCTTATAAACCCCCAAAAAAGTAGAGAGAACAGTAAGATCGACCTCACATGCCCACCTCTGAGCCCCACCTCCTGGTCCACCTGCCTTCATTGTCTCTCGCCCACCCACCCCACTGGATGATTTTGGAACAAACCCCAGTTGTCATAGCATTTCACCTATAAACATTTTGTAAATACCACCAACATGAGAATTAAGAAAAAAAAAAACTCCTCGATACCATTATCATGACTTCAAAAATTACCCATAACCCCATAGTGTCACCAAAAAGCCAGTGTTCAAATACTCCTGAGAGCCTAAATTAGTTCTAAATTAGTTTTACAGTTTATTTGTTCAAACAAGTATCCAAAAAAGGTACAGATTCTGTGACTGGCTAATCTGCCCCTTAAATCGTTTTTAATCTGTAGGTTCCTCTCTCTTTTTTTGTGTGTTTGTTTTTTCCTTGCAGTTTATCTCTTGAAGAACCTGGGCTGTTTGTCCCCAAGTGTTTCCCACATTCATAGCACTTATCTCCTCCTTATCTAGTAATATAATTTACTTGTATTCTTTTCAAAAATTCCCCTCTCTCCCACAAGAACCTGGGATCCGAAGGGCTGCAATATTTGTCTGTCTTGTTCAGTGCTGTGTGCCCAGCATCCCACCTGCCCCAGAGCAGTTGCACCTATAACAAGGTGACTAACACAGAAAATAGTTATTATTGTCCTAATAACTGTTTATAGATGAGGAAACTGAGGCTCACAGAGACAAAGCATCCTTCCCAAGATCACACAACCAGGAAGTGAGAGCTTTAGGATGCTTCAAACTCCATCTTTCAGGCTTCATGATCAATTTAACCACCATGTGTGATCCTGTCTCCCATGACCCGCCTCCTTTTTCCCCCAAAGATGCCAGCCATCTGTAAAAGGGCCCAGCTCCCAAGATAATTCCCCTGTGTCCTCCCTTCCTGCTTCCAAGGGGCTGGGAGCCTGTTAGAAGCTGTGCCCATGGGAGGAATGAGGCTGTGCTGGGCCACCAAGGATGCTTGTCCTCCCCAAGACATTCTCAGCAGGTCCATGTGTCTCAAACGCCCCAGAATTAGCAAGTGGCTCCTGAGGGGGTGGTTCTCAGCCCTGGGGAGAGGGCAGTTGGTACCATTTCTGCTAAAGAAACAAAGTGCTGGCAGAGGAGGGACCTAGCCAAAATGGTAGAGGCATCTGGGCTGGGGCATGTCTTGGCCTGCCCAGGTTCTGCCCCTGCCCTCTGGGCCAGGCCCTAGCTCCATTCATCCATCCTCCAGTCCAGTGTTGCTCAAAGTAAGGTCCTGAGACGGCAGCTTCAGCATCTATCGGGCCCTCGTTGGAAAGGTAAGATCTCGGGCCCCAGTGAACCCTAAGCTGTACCAGGCCAGTCTGTCTGCAGAGACGCCCTGGTTCTCTGTGCTCTTGGCCTGGCCTCCTGCGAGTGCTGAGGCCAGGAGGGCTGACTCCTTGGTTTGCCGATTATTGGGGATGTTGGGCTGCACCTCATAGGCCTGCAAGGCCTCTACTTGCCCAGCCTCAAGACCAAAGGGAGCCCGGAGTCAGTGACGGAGACATCCATGGTTTAATGGACAAGGGGAGCTTACAATTCTAAAGCAAGGTCCTGGAGCGACACCCTACTGTGTGCAGTGGACAGTGGGCATTTCAAGGAGGCAGTCTTCGCTCCTGGGGGCAGGGGGAGGTCAGTAGTTACAGGGGGAATTGATGTCAGGTTGCCTTATCAGTTACCAGGGAAACCAGCAGAGGAGCAGGGCCCTCACTGCCCTTTTGATCCCTTGATGAGAATAGTCACCAGCTGGGGCCTGGGGCACGTATGGAGGAAGGTCAGTCACGTGAGTAGGTGTAGGTGATGCAGGCACTGGCCGAGCAGGGATGTACAGAGAGCAGGAGGACAGCCACCCTGAGTGGCCTGACCACACAGGGGACCAGTGGGCTCCTTCTTCAATAGGCTTAACCATTTCTCTGGATGCGAGGAAGTGGAATTACAGTTGAACCATCACCATGAACCTCATGCTGGGTCTGCTGGGCTCCCGAGGTCTAGGCTGAGTCCAGCACATGTTTGGAGAGCCTGTGTGTGCCAGACCAGGGTGAGCAGGCCAGCATCTCTGTCCTTAAGTCACCAAGAAAGCTCAGCGTTCACAGCTACCTTGGCTCCTCTGCCTACTGGCTGTGTGACTAGAAAAATTACAACATGTCTCTGAGCCTCTGTTTCCTCATCATCTAAGAGGTCTTCCATTCCTTCTGCGTGTTTTTATTGAGCATATGCTACGTGCCAGGCTCATGTTAGGTACTGGGTCTCCATTCCAATGTGGGAGAGCACACACGATAAACAAATACATAGATTATGTCAGATGAAAAAATAAAACCGGGTCAAGGCAGACGCTGTGGGAAGGAGGCAGGCAACGTTAGACAGTCCAGGAGGGCTTTCCGGAGGAGGTGACACTAGAGCTGGGATTTAAAGGAAAAGGAGGAGCTACCATGGGAAGAATCGGGTTTAACCATTTTATTTAAAAATGCAGTCATTCCCCTTTCCATGCTTGCTGCACTTCTCACCTAACATAGGTTTTGGTTTCCCTATTTATTTGATTTATTGTTTGGTCTTCTCATGGGAATGTCAGCTCCATGAGGACTGTTTTCTTTGCCAGTGAATGCTCAATGCTTAAAATAGGGTGTGGCATACAGTGGGGGCCTAATAAATCTCTCTTGAGTGAATGAATGTTGCCCTCAGGTGCAGCCTCAGATTTCTGGTCCACAGTGAGCTCCCAGCAACCACGAGGAATCAATTAGAACAGGCAAAGGAGAGAAACCCAACAGGCAGAGGGGTTCAACAAGCAAGACAGGATTTGTCCAATAGCAATGAGGTTCCAGCTGAAACCCAGTCAACGGGCTTCTACAGCAGACTGAATTGGCTTACACCCCAGCTCCACCACTACATAAACTGTATGATCTTGGGCAAGTCAGGTGGCCACTCTGAGCCTCAGTTTCTACATCTGGAAAATGGGGATAAACAGTAGGTGCCTCCCAGGGTTGTTGAGAGGATTCACGAGGTAACACATTTAAGAGTCCTGAAGGTCCCAGGATGGAGAGGGATCAAGGCCTTTGAGTTCCATCTTTCAAATGACTTACTATGGGTCTAGTCTAGGCAGGAAGGCAGATGAGGCCAATACACAGCTGCTGGGGAATCGGGGAGCCAAGCAGGAGGAGTGGGGGTCACTTTGGGGTCTTTGCATGCTCTGTCCCCTCTCCCTGTTGCACTGTCCCCTTCCCCTGACTCTTCCTGATCATTAGAATCTCAAGTCAAATATTAGCTCTCTCAAGAGGTCTTCCCTGGTCATCTGTCTAAAGGAGCCTCCCACCCCTCCTGTCACCCTCGCCTCCATCATCTTGTTGATTTCTATCATAGCTGCCGTCACCACCTGAAAGTTGTCATTTGATTTGCTGTCTTGTTTATTGTCTGTCTCACCCCCCACCGGCCACACACCCCCCCGCCACCAAAACTGACCATCAACTCCCTGAGAATGACATCTCATCGTTTTGTTCCCCACCTGAATCTCCAGCACCTAAAACAGTGTTTGGCCCATTGCAGCGCTCAAGAAACAGGTGTTCAATGCCTGAATGAATGAGTGAGGGTGTGAGTGAGTGAATGAATGAATTAGAACGATGGGACGAAGCCATGGAGAGAGAGAACAGGAGGAAGGGAGGCCGAGAGGCTGGGATTTCAGAGAGGGATTTCAGAGTTTCAGACCGTGGTGGGTGGAAGTGTAGGAACAGATCCCCAGGAAATACCAAGCCTCCTGCAATATTACCGGTTTTTAAACGTAGCCTTAATGTGATTTTTGCATATTGGGAGTAATAAAAGTGTAGGCGATGTCTGCTCAGAACATTCCCCGATTCAATTTCCACTCTGCTCGTGAGCTTGTTGTTAAATTGTCTGGTCCCCTGGGTTAAGAACGCTGGATTCATGGTCTGCTAGAATCGGAAAGCCCAGAGAGATGATCTAGTGCAGAACTTTCCAATTCTTTCCACGGCAGCCCACGATAAGAGCCACAATTTACAATGTGACCCAGTACGTGCTCAAGCACACAGGCACATGAAAGCTACAGGACACTATACTTAGTCTTCCTCATGCTCTGCTGTTCACACTCTGCAATTTTCCATTTTTTTCTATTTCACTTTTTTGCAAATGATGGTCGCACCCCCCAACTTGATTGTGTGAGTCATTTAAGGGGTCCCAGCAAAGCTCGTGGTTTGAAAATAAGTAGGCTTAATGCCTTCAGTTTGCAGATGGGGAAAGAGTGGAAGACCCAAGTGGACCATGACCTTGCTAAGATAACAGCAGGTTAGTGGCAGAGCCAGGACAAAGGAACTTCCAGTTTCTTCCCAGTGTGGACATCTGGGAGCCTGGGAGTCCAGGGGCCGGTAGAGAGTCTTCAGGCACAGGAAATCCAGCCTCAAGGACAGCGATTTTGTTCTGGTGTCCTATCTGCTCCACATGCTCTGTCTACGCCCCGCCCTTGCGAGCCACGCTCTGCGTCATCACGCTGCCTGATTGGCTTTAAGATGCTTATCGCCAGCTGATGAGATTTTATTCATTTGTTGGCTCCTGGTTGTCTATTCCACCCCCGCAGTACCAACAGTGTAATCTGCCTGAGAGCAAGGACTTACCTGTGCTGTTCTCCGTGGTGTCCCCAACACCCAGAAAGGTGTCTGGCACACAAATCTTTATTGAATGAATACAAGAGAAAATGGAGCAGCTGGCAGCTGGCATCCAGGTTTTGATGAGAGCAAGTCTCAGACCACATCCAGCTTACAAAAATTGTTATCTATTGACAGGCAGCAGAAACTAGCCATACAAGTCAGTCTGGAAGCTTGATGGACTGCCAGATCCTTGTCCTTTTTGAGGCTCAGAAATGCTTTTCATAAAAGGCTCACAGTGGGGCAAAGGCAACAACAATATTCCAGCAGCAGGATCTAACACCCATGGGGGTCAGGACCAAAGCTATTTAGGGATCAAACCTAGGATGGTAAGGGGGGCTACCCCCTAGATCAGCTCCATCCAGTAGCATTCTCTGCAAAACTAGAATGTTCTATTCTGCGCTGTCCAGTACAGTAGCCCCTGGCCACGTGTGGCTATTGAACAATTTCAAGTGTGACTGAGGAGCTGAATTTTCAGTTTTATTTTAATTTGGGTTAATTTACATGGAAATAGAAATAGCCACAATGTGGCTTGTAGCTCCTGTATCGTCAGACAGCACATCCCTAGATTATTAAACCGTGTTCCTGGAAGGGCAGGGAGCTGCTGGAAAATGTTTCCTCATAATCCACTCACCTTGAATAACACTGAGGTCACCAAAGAGGACACATTTCTAACCTCCACTTTGCTAACCATTGGCCAGGACGTTCACCAATGACCACTTACGGCTCACATTCTTTGTATCAATTAGCAAAAGCCTCTAGTATTGACCAAACATTGAAGTCACTGCCTCTGGAGTGTGGTCTCTCCGATTCCTTGAAAGGAAGAATAAATTCAGTGGAGAATAAATTCTTGGTTAGAACAACTGCCCACCACTAAAATGGAGGCTAAAATTCACTAATACTGTCAGCCCTCCGTATCTGTGGGTTGATACGAACAGATTCGACCAGTCTGCTGGATGCGAACTTAACACACAGTCTGAGATTGGTTGAATCCTTGGATGCAGAACTATGGATGTAGAAGGCCTACTATGGGACTCCAGCATCTGTGGATTTTGGTATCTGCAGTGGGTCCTGGAACTAATCCTCCAGGGGTACCAAGGGATGACTGTACATTTATGTGCCCTGTCTGCAGAAGTAGCAGAAACATTAAATACATTTTTATGTAATTATGGTTGTAATGGGTCATGAGGGAGCTGAGTGAACTATGGGAGAGGGTTGTGATTAAGTCCAGCTTCCCTGAGCAGGTGGTTTTTGAAATTGAAGATTTTTGAAGTTCAAGACGGAGAAGGAGAAAGCAGTGCAGACAGAGGTAACTACACATGCAAAGGTCCAGGGGTGTCTTTGAGGAACAGAACAAAGACCAATGTAGAAAACCAGCGAGGGGCCAGAACTTGCGGGCTGTGCCGTCATGACAAGGATTTTGGATTTTGTTTTCCCATCCTTTGCTTGAGAGACTGGCAGGTACTGGGTTAAGTAAAGCTCAGAAGAAGCCAGAGACTTCCAGTTGAAATGGAATCCTCTGTATAGGCTTTCTGCTATGGGATCTAATTTAGTATCGATATTCTCCTTTAAAAAATAATAATTTCCATTAGATTGAGGTCAGAATGTCCTGTGAAGCCTAGTGTGGTTTGCCAATTGATTCACAGAATGAAATCTTATCTAAAATCTTTTTATTTTATGCTATTAAGGACACAGGAGGGAGCAGAGGAGTAAAAAATTTCCCTGCAGGTTAATGCACAGGGTTAGCTGGAAGTGGCCCCAGGGCTGTCTTAAAAAGATTGTCATTTGTGATTTCCCACTATTTTGTTTCCCGTTACCAGTAATTGAAAATTGTTTTTCTTCCCTTCAGGTGAAGTTAATGGATTGACACCTCCTTATCAGCACCTCAGATCTTTATTGGCGATTTCTTCCCAGGGCTGGCATCAGCCCCATGTGCCCTTGGAGGGTGTGAGGTGGTCAGTGCGGTCTGCTCACCTTTGTCTCTGCTTCTCCTCCTGCCGACAGGCCGCGGGCAGTAGTGAGGGGTGGGTGAGGGAAGAAGAGAGTACAGCCCGCAATCCTGAGACCACAGGCATCGCCCACGCTGACCACGTGATAGCCCAGGGAAGGGTTAGGTCTCGCGGGAAGCCAGCCGCTATGTGGCAGCAGAACTGATCAGGACACAGGGAAGGTATAGCTCAGTGGTAGAGTGCTTGCTTATCATGCACAAGGTCTTAGGTTCAATCCCCAGTACCTCCACTTAAACAAATAAATAAACCTAATTACCGCCCCCCCCCCCAAATAAAAAGGAAATACAAAAAAACCCACCTCCCAATCTAATGTTAAAGGCAGTTACATGTACAGCGTGGTAACAGTAGCCCTCACTGCTGTATGGTACATTTGAAAGCAGCTAAGAGAGTAAATCCTAAAAGGTCTCATCACGAGGGGAAAAAAAACTGATCAGGAGAAGAAAACTGCCAGCTCTTCATGGACCAGAAAAGAGGGGACATCTTCCCTCCCTCTCTGTTTCTCTTCCTTTAAAGATAATAAAGGGCTTTTATTTCCATGATACAAGTTCTGTGTTCTCATTAGAGAGATCACATAAACTGCAGCGAGCTGCTGCCCCCTTTTTCTCTCTGCTCCAGCCCCCAACGGCCACCTTGCACGTGCTTACACACTCCTGCACTTCCTGGTCTCTCCAACTGAAACCTTCTTCCTCCAAATATCCTCACTCCCTCTTCTCTTAATCATTGTTCAGCTGTCACCTTCTCAATGAGGTTTGTCATCGCCCTACCTGAATTGGAAACCCCCGCCCCAAACCTAGCACTCCCTGGCCCCTTGTCCAGCTCTCTGGTTCTCTGAAGCAAATGCCAAGCCCTAGCTTGCTCTGTATTTTACTTACTTAGGTGTTTATTGTCTGTCTCCACCCACCAGGGATTTTGCAATTTTTTTATTCACTCCCTTTTTTTTTTTCACAGCATAGAATAGTGTCTGGTACACATTAGATGCTGAATAAATATATGTCAGTGAAGGAAAGAAGGGGGTTGAAAAAAATCACCCACATTTCTCCTTCATAGTTAACCACTGATAGTATTTTGGTGCTTTTACTTTTTTAAAAAAAAAATGTATATATAGGCGCTTGTTTTTATTTCTATAGTGGAGTCATCCTATACACGGGGGTTAGGTTATCAAGATAAATGCCTCTGGAGAGAAACTGTAAAAAAAAAAAATGCCCATAAAACCTGCTAAATTGCTCCCAAATGGTTTCTCCACACAGAGTAGCTGGCTTGCTCTTAACAGGCATGTTGCATGGAAATTACCTATCTGGAGATGCCAGAGTCTGATACTAATTCAGGGAGATGCTCTCAGGAGAACTGGGACCCAAAGCTATCCCTCCAGATTCTCACCTCCCACTCCACATTCAATTAGTGCGAATTGTCATTAAATTGGAGAAACTGCCTGCACTGTTTAAATATTTTTTACTATCTTTCCTTTGCAAATGTTTTTTGATCAAGAGAATATAGGCGAACAAAACAGAAACAGACTCATAAACATAGAATACAAACCTGTGGTTGCCGGGGGGAAGGGGGTGGGAAGGGACAGACTGGGAGTTTGAAATTTGTAGATACTGACAGGCATATGTAGAATAGATAAACAAGATTATACTGTATAGCACAGGGAAATATATACAAGATCTGCTGGTAGCTCACAGAGAAAAAGAATGTGACAATGAATATGTGTATGTTCATGTATGACTGAAAAATTGTGCTCTACACTGGAAATTGACACAACATTGTAAACTGACTATAACTCAATTAAAAATAAATAAATAAAAAATAAAAAAGAGAACATAGGTGAGTTTACTTGCATATAATGGGCACACATGCCACTCCCCTGTATACAGCTCCAATTTCAAACCCTGTTTTTCACTTCCTTATATTGTATTCCTTTTCTATGTTATTACAAACTCTTCATGAGTATCGTCTTTGAAGGCTACATAATCTGCCATCAGGATATGCCTTCGTCCTGTATCCTACTTAGCGCATCTCATATTCTTGTACGTTGAGACTGTTTCTAGTTTTTCAGAATGGTAAATAACACAGGAATGAACATCTTCACATACAATACTCTGCTGGATTTCAGATGCTTTCCTTGGGTCAAAATTGGGGAAATTTCTGCAAGTGGGAGAACTGATGTCAGTAATCTGACAAAGTGAGTAGTTGTAAGAAAGATAATTTTGTCCTGGAAGTAGGATTGGGAGTTGCAGCTGGGAACCGTGCCCGCCAGGTAGGAGGGCATTCCAAGGAGAAAGGAGCCTGGGGTGAGTTGGAAGGAGAGGCAACCTGAGCACTGGGGGGAGCCAGGTGGGAGTATGGGTCAAAGAGAGATGGTACTAACCACGATACACATTGGAGCAAATAAAGAAGAGGAGTAATAGTAATGTTATAAATAACAGTATCTAAATGTACTGAGTACGTGTGAAGTTCCAGGCACTAGACTAGTACCATCTGACCATCATCTCTAAACTTTTAACAACCAGTAAGGGAGGGACCATTATCTTCCCTTATTATTATTACAGGAGTGAAATTGAGGCTCAGAGAAGTGGCCGACTCTCCTGGCATCACACAGCCAGTGAACAGCAGAGTCAGTGTTTGAACCCAGGATATCAGACATCAAGGCTCATTTCTAGTTCTGTATCACCTTAAAAATAAGAATCCAGGTCAAAAGGATCCAAGGTTGTCGCCAGAAAGACACAGGATGTGCCAAGTCTGAGGGACAAGAATATGGCAACACGAGAGTACATAATACAGAAGTGCTGAGAGGTGACATTGACACGAGGCCTCTATTCATTTGGTCAAAGGGGATCAACTTGGCTATAGTAATTGCCAGGTGTGACCGTGACATGGGGTCTTGTGCTGACATCACCTTTGTCCACCCTGCTCTCCGCCCAGGAGGCCCACCTGCGTGGACTCTGCCACTGGGCTCCCACGGCTGGGTGGGTTCTGGTTGGGTCTGATCAGTGGGGAGTTTTAGTGGCATGGGAGGCAGTTTCATCCTGCCTCCCTCTACCTAAGGTCATGACTCTGTGAAGTGGCCTCTCTCACATGGTTCTAGTCACTTCTCTCCCCCTCATGTCTCCAGGCCTGTGGGGGACAATGGAACCCCTGTGTCAGGGGCACTGTTCCTTCTGGTTCCCCTCCACCCTGCCCAGACTTTGTAAATATAACACTCCCTACAAAGACCCCTTTTAATTATGTCCCCATTTCTAGACTGGTGGCCCTTGTGGGTTGAATTTGGCTGTCACGCCTGTCTAATTGATCCATGCAACCTTTAACTGGCAGGAGAGCTCATGTAGAAAGGTGTTCACACAGAAGGTTTAGATCCAGCCACATGCCCCCCGCCCCGACCCCCAACGGCAGCTCTCAGCCACCACAGAGGAGCTGTGGCCCCCAGTGCCTTTCTAGAAGCTTGGCCCATGCTCTCCAGGAACCACCCTCCTCCCAACCCACCTTTCCTATTTACATTACCTGCCTGGCTCTATCAGGCATTGAGTTTATGACCTTTCAGTTCTTCCAGACTTCACATGCCTTTAACCACTGGCCCGCCTGTGAGAGAAACCAGAACCAGGATTCCGTGCTCGGGTTCTGGGGGAGGAGCTGGGGTGGCAGTTGATATTGGAGGAAATGGAAAAGCTGTGATGGCCCAGGAGCTTGGCAGCTGGGGTGGGCGCGGGGGCAGCGGGGCAGGCTGAGGTATAGATCTCAGCGAGCGGGGAGCCTGTGCTTTCATCGTGGGTGTAGTTAGATTTGGGAATAGTGGCCTTGGTAATTAGCCCGTGGTAAAAGCTGAGAGGGAACCTGAGCGTCTCACTGAAGTCTCTCTCGGTGATATTGAGTTCAGATGGTACCAAAGAATTAGAAGGCTCTGGGCTAGAAGCCACCTTCACCTTCCTCTCTGGGGTTTCCAGTGGAGCTCTGGGAACTGGTGGGAGGGGGAAGATCAAGGCCCTTGACCTTCTAATGAGATGATGCTGGGAATTTTCCCCTCAATTTGCTTATTAAGTTTACCAGCTTGCACCCGTCAAGTGCAAGTTTAGGCGTGGAGAGAGCTCCCTTTCATGATCAATAAGCCAAGAAAGCTATCTTGGAAGGTTCCCAACACATACACACACACACACACACACACACACACACACACTCCGAGTTAGAGCAAAGTATTCCAGTTTTGGCTGGGAGTTAACACCATGTGACAGGCTGTAACTGGTCCTGAGTTGGCACCCACAATACTCTCACCTGGAAAGTTCAGTTCTGCAAGCACTTGGGGGACTTTTCAACCTTGGGGTCTGCAGTTTGGTAGGATGATCCACTAACATCCGGGAGTCTGACAGACTTTAAACCCCGCCCACCTCCCCAAACCAGGTGTGTTTAGCATTGTAATCAAGCTTTCTGAGCTGGCCTGACTCATCTATAACATGGATGTTGGTCACTGTAGCTGCATCCTGGGGGCTCAGAATGGGGCCGAGGACCAGCTGTACCAGCATCCCTTGGGAGGTCGTAGAAATGCAGGACCTTGGACCCACCCTGGACCCACTGATCCAGAACGTGTGTTTTCACAAGATCTCCAAGTGATTCATGGTTTATGTTAAATTCTGAGAAGTACTGATTGAACTCCTAGGGCTTCTGTGAAGAGGACATGCAATTCATTGATTCAACACATTTCTTGAACACTTTAACTAGGTGCCAGGCTTGGTGGAAAATGCTGGGAGGCCATAAGGGAACATGATCTATATAAATCCTGGCTCTTGTGGAATTTAATTTCTACAGGAAGTGACAGACAAACAGATAAGATAAATACGAAAAATATGGGCTACATTAGAGAGTGATGAGCAGGAAGGAGGAACAGTAAAGCAATGCTCCCAGATGGGAATTGACAAGATGGATTTTGATAGTGGATAGAAGGATGAGAGAGTGACAACTGAGCATCAGCCTGATGCAGGGGAGGAAGGGCACTTGCACGAGCAGCGACACTGCAGCAGAAGCATGCCTCACATGTCTGGAAGATTGGAGTGGCTAAGAAGGAGTGAGCGAAGAGAAAGTGCTAGATGAGTTGGGAGAGACGTGAGGGCAGGGGCAGATGACGTACAACTTTAGGAATCGCCAAGGACCCTGGCTTCTCCTCCTGCGATCCAGGACCCACTGGAAGGTGGCAGCAGACAGTCAGTATTTCAACCAAGGGTGACAACATTGTGGTTGTTGTAATTGTCGCTGCTATTCAGAGGGTGTGGAAACAGATTGGACACACCCGACATGTTTCAGCTTTGATGTCCCTTCTCTAGGATTCCACCCCTGACTGGCCAAGCTGGGGAGGTGGACGGGCTGCAGCTGTCCAAGCATCTACAGGCTTCTGAAAGCTCTTTGATGGGGCTGGGGTGGGGAGCTGGTCAGTCTATTCACGATCGTATCTCAGAGCCGAGCACCACACTTGGCACCTAAGAGGTGCTTAATACATACTTGTCAGTTAAAGGATTGAATGTATACAAAGACCTGGGGGTGCGGAAGGGCGGGTGTGCTCAGAAAGGGCAAGGAAGTGGCTAGGGAGGAGTGGCAGAGTATTGTTAGAAGTGAACACCTGAGTCTTGTCCATTCAAGGTGCCCTCTGGGGACTGACACCCAGGAAACAGATGAGGGCCTTGGCCCACTCTGGTCACATATCTGGGAAAGGTATCCAGAGGCCACAGGGACTCTGTGCCAAGAAATACCGGCTTTTTGTGCTGAACTTGGCTAGGCCCTTGTTCTCCAGCCACCCGGCCACCATATGCTTTGGCCCAGGCTCCTCCACAAAGCTTTCTCCCCAACAACAGCAGTGCTCCAGTGCTGCTGGCTGGAGGATGGACACTCAGAGAGCCACGTGGCAGCACTCAGGAAAGTCACTGTGCACATGCTCTTGGACAGGGCACCTCACCCCAGGGCCAGAGCCCAGACCAGTGGTTCTCAGTCTGGACAATATTGCACCCTAGGGGACATGTGGCAATATCTGGAGACAATTTTGATTGTCACACCTGGGAGCATCAGGAGGTGTCACTGATATTTGCCCCCCAAATCTAGCCAGGCCATACAACAGATGGAGGCCTGCTGCTCTCTTACCTGAAGCAGTTACTAAGATGAGAATTCAGCCCATCACCCCGAAATACAGCAGGCCATTAGCCCCCCATCTTAATCAGATCTCTGCTATCCTATTAAGCAATTTGGGGCCATTTCTAGAGAAGATTTTGTTATTTCCCTAAATCTCTGGCTGCTTCATTTAGACCTAGTGTTTAGGTGGAATGCAATTAACACATTCCAAACTTGGTTTCCCCTGAAATCCAATCAATTGTAACTCGTTTTTAAATCACGCCAGTATCTCTAATTGTGAGCTGCAGCCTCCACAGAAGAGCGATTTAAGTCAATTATTGCATCCCCTGCATGAAAATTGTGCTATTTATGTTGGCAGCTCCCCCACATTACTGATGAGCTTCCTCCAGCTAATGGAATAATGAAAACACAAAACAGATTTACCGTTCTTAATAAGGGAGAGAGATAATGAAGGCAAATTAAAATGGAAGCTCAGATCTGCGTGGAGAACAGGTAATGCGGTTTCTCCTTTTAAATTAACAGTCGAATTCTCAAATGCTGGTGGCAGGGGGTGGGGAGGAACTGAAAATTCTATTAGACACAAGCATGGCACTTGGGCTTGGTTCGGGAGAGCGCGGTCTTCCATTGCACTTCCTGGGGTTTAATTACAGGACGCTGTCATACGCCAGCCCCACCGGTACACAATCTCCCAGCCCCACCCCTGCACCCCCATTTACTAGAGCAAACTCACTTTCTCCCAACCCCCAGGTTGGGCTTGTTACATGCGCGAGGTCATTTAATCCTCTCCTAATTATGTGAGCTCGGTGGTGTTACTATCACCATTTTACAGAAGAGGAACGTTAGGTTAAAGCATGTGTCCAAGGTTTACAACTGCATGTGAGTCTAGACCAGAGTTTCTCAGTTTTAGCACTATTGTCATCTGGGGCCAGATAGCTGTTTGTAGGCTGGGGGTGCTGTCCTGTGCATTGCAGGACACTTACGTAGCATTCCTGATATCTACCCATTAGATGCCAGTGGTGCCCTGTCCCTAGGTTGTGACAACCAAAATGTCTCTAGACATTGCTAGATGTTCTCTGGAGGGCAGGATCATCTCCAGGTGAGACCCACTGGTCTAGGCTCTGGGCGTGGTGTTCACCCATCACCTAGACAGCCTCTCTTGCCAGGAAAGGTAAGCAACACGGGGTTGGGATTCAGGAGACTGGGGTCTGCATCCTGCCTCTGCCTTATTGTGGGACCCAGGACAAATCACAGCCCTTCACTGGGCCTGGGTTTCCTGACCTGTCAAATGGGTGTCTTAACACTAGGATCTGGAATCTGGCTTGGCTGCAGAGATTTGGCCAAGGTTATGGAAGGTCTGGTCAAGTGAGAAGCAAGATGCTAAGGGGAAGTCAGAGAGGAGAGGATCAGAGAGATACCAGGGGCCAGGCAAGCCAGCAGAGGGTCCAGACTGGCAAGAGGTGAGGCCAGCTGAGGCCAGGGAGGGCCAGCGGGCAGCAAAGGTGGGGCTAGACTCTGGGAAGCCAGGCAAGTTGGACCCTCCCCCACCCCACTTCCCTCCCTCCCGCCCTGCCCTGACTCCCTCTTCCACCTCCTCTGCACCAGGAGCTCAGGCTTATGTACTCTGTTACCCCTGCTCTTTTGCTGGGCACTTTCTCATCTACTAGGGCAGGTGCTTCTGAGTGCCTCCCCAGAGCTTGTCAGAATCACAATAGCAATGAAAATAAATAGCAAAATGATAGCAACATATATGAAGTGCTGGGCTAAACCTTTCATGAGCATCATGCCCCGAGGCCGTCCCAGTGGCTCTGCATTCTTATCCTATTACCCAATGGGACAGCCCGTTGCTAAGTGTCCCAGACATAAGGAGAGAGAATAGAGTCCTTTAAAGCCAAGGAAAAAGAAAGAGAAGGGACATTTGCTACTGGCAGCTGCCATTTATTGAGTGCATACTCTGTGCCAGGCCTTATCCTGAGAACCTTAAAGGGTTTCACTCATTTACTGCTCACTATTACTTTTAATCCCCATTCATAGATAGAGAGGCACCGAGAGGTTAAGCCAGTTGCCAAGTTTGCACAGCTAACAAGTAGTAGATCTGTGATTTGAACCTAGGTGTCCTTGACATCTGCCCATCAGAGCTGACGGCTGCAAAGTGCACCTGGGGAATTTCGGCTCTAATCTCACCAAAGATTTTATGCCCTAAACATGGCATGAGTGATTGGGGCCTCCTGTCCTGAAGGGACTGTATAGGAATAGGACATCTCATTGAGAGGGGACTGTAGACTGGTAAGAATGGCCTCCCATGACCCGAGCTATCCCCAACCACAGGATATTTGCACAGGACTTGGATAGAAGCATCAAGAAGGACTGAGTTTGGCTTTCCCTACCGTTCACTGACATGCATGTGGCTTGGAAACCGAAAGAAAGTGCTTAATAAAACAAAGCCCAAAATTACCTAAGTTTGTGGACCAAGAATAATCCAAGAATAACACTTGACCAGTAAGAAAAGTGCCCAGTGTGGAGGTTGGCACAGAGTAGGTTTTTAGTCAATATTAGCCTTCCCTGGTTCCTTACCACCCCACCCCACCCCACCCGACCCCAATGTGACTCCCCCTGCCTACTGAAGGTCTGTTTGGAGTAGCTTTTACGGTCCTCTGACTGCCCATTCAACCCCTCACTTTGCACAGACCACTCTCCCTTGGTGAATTAGCTTTCTTCTCAGAGGCCAGTGCTTAGCTGTGTGACCTTCTGCAGGTTGCTCAACCTCTCTGAGCCTCTACTTCCTGGGTGACTGGGCAGAATCTGTGGACTCCCTCCCAGATCTGAAGTGCTAAGAATCTCCATTCTGCTCCCTTTGGCCACCCTCTTCTCTCCACTTTTCCTCCCCTCTTCTCCACCTCTGTGCTCTTTCCTTCTGTCTGCACTGTTCTCCACCTACCTCTGCACACAGCCTCGAGCTCTATCTAGACCACGATTTCCCAGGGATGGGGGAGCAGTTCAGCATAATGAAGACCCCACCCCCTTTTCTGAGAGGTTCAGGCTGGATACCACGGTGTTTGGCTTGCCTTTTCCAGAACTTTCTAGCACAGGTAGATCTCGGCCGATATCTGGTACACAAGCTAAATATTTACAGAGCTCCTCAGACTTCCCGCCACATTAAGCCCGTTGCTTTATCTGCCATCTGCACACAGCCCTTCTCTGTTCACCTTGGGTCAGGCATTTCCCAGAATGCTCTGGGTTTCAGGCACCATCTCTCAGGAGGGTGATGAAACCACGTCCGCCTCTAATCACTTCCAGTAATAATAATAGTTCCTTACGTTGTATAGGATTTCTCAAAGCCCGTTTGCACACGTTATCTCACTCGCTTTTCACAACAACCCCGAGACTGAGACTTTCTTAGAGTCCCTTTATAAAGAGTGCTGCTCAACCACCTGCTCCCAGGCGCACAGCCAGCGTGTGGCAGAGCCGTCTGCAGCCGCCCTCCTGCTCCGCAGTCGCCAGGGACCCACTCGCCCCGGTCCAGCTCATCTCCGGGCCCCGGGAGAAGAACATAAATGGAGGGCCACCTCCTGTGTGTCTAATGTGTAAAAGTTATCAACAAAGCTAAACATGTTTTTTTCTCTTTCTGCCTTGACACCCATGTCTGGAAAGCCAGGTTTGAATTTAGAGATGTCAGAATTTCCAAGTGGCATGTGCTAGAAGCCATATTACACATGGCCTTTTTAGTTTCATGAGCCAGTAAATGTTCTTTATGCTTAAGTAATTTATGTTCTCATCACTTAGAACTAGAAGTCCTGATAATACGTGGCTGCAGAAGACAGACCAGGGGACAGGTTAGGGGCTCAACAGTCCCCTTGTGACCTGTGATGGTCAGAGACCCACAGTAATTTATGACCAGACCTTTTAGAGAAAGAAATAGCATTATAAAGTTGAATCGAAGAAGGATACCAGGAAAATTTATAAATCCTTGCACAACACATACACCACCACACCTTTTTAAGATAAAATAATACAGAAATACTGTGGGCACGTTGAAATTTTCAGCCATCACTGACTCTCAGAGACTATCTGGTCCAACCTCTTTATTCAACAAATGAGAAAATGGAGACCCAGAGAGAGGAAGTGACTGGCTCAACATCTTACAGCTATTGAACAGCAAGAATTGTTCATCAAATCAGCAAATATTTATTGGTTACATATCACGTCCACGATCTCATGGTAAGCATTGGTTATTATAAGTTATTGAATATAGTCCCCTGTGCTATACAGTAAGACTTTATTGTTTATCTATTCTGTATACAGTAGTTTGTGTCTGCTAATCCCAAACTCCCAATTTATTCCTCCCTACTTTCCCCTTTTCTATGTCTGTGAGTCTCTCTGTTTTGTAAATAAGTTCATTTATGTCATTTTATCTTCTGGTAAGCATTGGGATACCACAGGGCAGAGGTCAGCAAACTCTGGCCCACTATCTATTTTTACAAATAAAGTTTTATTGAAACATGGCCCTGTTCATTTGTTTATATATTGTCCGTGGCTGTTTTTGTTTTGCAGAGGCAGGGTTGAATAGCTACAACAGAGACTGTATCGTGAGAGGGTTGGACTCGACCTTGGGTTCTGACCACCTACACGGTGATACACCATCTCTCAAAGCTTCCACCATCCTCCTTGAAAGACCCAGGGACCCTTGGGTCAGCAGGGCAGACTTTCCAGCTCCTCTCTCTCCTCCTAGAGAGGCCACGGCGGCAATCTTGACTTCAGAATCTTTATTGGAAAATAAACACCATTAATGTACAAGAAATCCATCCAAGGGTCCAGTCAAAACATCCCCGTGTGGGATTAATGCCATTCTAATGGGCTCCAGATGTCCCCCAATCTCGGTGTCCCAGTGACCTGAAGGAGGGAAGAAAGCCCTGTGGGGAGATGTGTGGCCAGTTTGGAACCCACAGAGGCAGCTTCACCACCCCAGTTTCTTTCTGGTGGGGAAGTGAGGGGGGACTCTCTCACCCTGCCTTCCCTGGTCAGCTTGACCAGACCCCGTCTATCTCTGCCCTCAGTGGTCTCTAGAGCTCCCTTGAGTTTATTTGTCTGACCAAAGGAAATACTAAACCCAGGAGTTAGAATTCTATCCAAAATCAGAGCTGAGGGTGACTTCCTGTGGGCTAGGTGGAGCTGGAGGCCTGAGTCTCTCCCAAAAGCAGCCAGGACTGCCGAGAGAATTGTGGAAGGAGTTGTGAGGGGCAGGGGGCGGGTTCTGGATGGACGGGCCCGGAGAGAAGTGTCCGAGACCAAAAAAGAAGACACCAAGTTGGGGGTTGGAAAGACAACCCCAGAAATGGCCCTGTTGATCATGTTTTTGAAGATGACCATTCAAAATCATACTTCTCCACTTAAACACCTGAGCTGGCTCCTGACTTGAGCTCGCTCTCTCCGACCTCATTTCCTACCACCCCGGCATCACCCACTGGGCTCCAGCTACACTGGGCCTGGTTGCTGTTCCTCCAACAGGACAAGAATCGACCTGCCTCCCAGCCTTAGCAGCCGCTGGTTCCGCTGCCTGGGGAGCCCTTCCCTTCAGCATCTCCAAGGCTAGCTCCCTTTATTCAGATGTCATTCCCAGGGACGCTCTCTCTCCCTGCCCCGCCTACAATACCTGCCCCCTCGCCATCTTCTGCTTCTCTCTCTTTTTCCTTGTTTAATTTTCCTTCATAGCACTTCTCACTACCTGCTATTAGACGGTGTATTTTGCTATCTCTTTACTCATTTACTTTTCTGTGTCTCTGCCCAGACTGTGTGTCTCCAGCACTTAGAACAGAGCCTGGCACTTACTAGGTGTTCAGGTAGCATTTATTGAACAATTATTGTATTAATACATTCTCAATATAAAAAGATTTCAACAGTCTGGTGGATTATTTAAATAATCAGACTTGTGCCCATGGGAGAGTTGAGCCACCACCCCACCTCCGCTTCCTGACTGCCTGGGTCCCTGCCCTCTCCCACCCCATATCCCAAGAGTCAGGAGCAGGTGACTCTGCGTCTCCACGATGTAGCCTTGTCTGATACAAAGGGCCTGAGAGCTGGGAGCAGGTCTCAGGCACTTCAGCCATCCTTCCTCACACCCGCTGGCTGCTGGAGGATGACCACTGGAGAGAGTTCAATGATAACGAAGGCAGTAATAGTAATTCTGGCTAACAGCAGGGAGCCCTGTTTGAGCCTCACGATAACCCCGGGTAGGAGGTTACAATCATCATGACCCATGAGCAGAAGAGGAAGCTGAGGCACAGAGAGGTTAAACACCTGCCCAGGGTCATGTTCCTGCAAAAAGAGGGGATGCTAAATGCTGAACCACCGTCATCCTAGTTGGGAATTTTGTCCCAGGCCCGCTCGGGGCCAAAGCCTGCATCTTTGTCTTTATACGAGGGATCTTCAGGGTGCTCTGGAGTCCAGGAGAATTAAATACTTTCCATCCTCAAGTGTGGCTCTGTGGCTCTGAAGGGGAGAGAAGCCAGACAGGAGAATTATCTTTGGGGACGAGGGCAAGAGAAGATCCCGGCTAACTGGATGATCCAGTCTGAGGTCTGGTCCAGCCCCAGCAGTCAGCTTCTAGACCAACCGTCTGTCGTCCTCCCCCATTACTGCCCAGATGTTGGAATCAAGGTTTGTGGGGGCTGCCAGAAAGCTCTGTGCACTGCCCTCAAGGCCTCCATCCCCAAAAGAAGCCAAACTTTCATATAGCCTGCAATTTGTGCACATTTCCCATGACGTACACAATCCAGGTTTGGCTATGTCAGCCAGATGGAGCCAGAGACTTCTAGAAATCTAGCCCTGAAAGGGGCCTAAAAGCCATCTATCCACTCTCCCTTTCTCTCACTCTGTTCCTTGAGCACACAGGGCCCGCTTCTGCCCCAGGGCCTTTGCATATGCTGGGCCTTCTGTTTGAACACAGCTTATTTCTTTCCTGTCCTGGCTAAACGTCTGCTTCTCAGGAAGGCCTTTCTTTACGACTGCAAACCCCCACCTCCCACCATTGCTTCTGCTCCCCTTCCTCACTCATTTTGTGTTTTCCTATAGGACTTCTCATGCCCTGACATACACAGTATTTCACTTATTTTCATGTCTATTACCTTCCACCCTCTGGGATGTCAGCTCATGGGGGCAGAGGTTCCTGTCTATTTGGCTTCCTGCAGTATCTTCAATGCCGGGCACATCAGAGATGCCCAACACACCTCTGTTAGGATGTTAGAGCATCCTGTTTTACAGGTGAGCCAGTCGAGGACCAGAAGAATGATGGACTTGATCAAGCCACGTAATCAATTAAAGTCTATGCAGGTGTCCTAGGGCTGCTAGAACAAATCATCCCAAACTTGCTGGTGTAAAACAGAAACGCATTCTCCCGAAATTCTGGAGGCCAGAAATAGGAAATTAAGGTGCTCCCTCTGAAGGCTCTTGGGGATGATCCTTCTTGCCTCGCTGGCTTCTGGGGGCCCCAGCGTTCCTTGGCTTGTAGTTTCCACCCTCCAATCTCTGCCTCTGTCTTCACATGGCCATCTTCTCTGTGTCTCTGTGTCTCTCTCCTTCTTCTTATAAGGACACTGGTCACTGGATTGAGTGTCCACCTGAGCTCCAGAGTGACCTCATCTTGAGATCCTTAACTAATTATACTTGCAAAGACCCTATTTCCAAATAGGGTCACATTCAGAGCTTCCAGGGGAACATGAATTTGTTGTTCATGTGAATGTTGTTCAACCAGTACCCTGGCAGAGCTGACGAGAACCCAGATGTCCCCCAACCACAGCCCCTAGGGGGCTTCACCAGGAACTTTGCACCCAACAGCTGTGGCTGTCAGTCTCCAGTGAACTTGTCGAGAAGGAGAAAGAAAAAATAAACTCTGGGGTTAATGAAAGCAGTGAGATGATCTCGGCTGATCCCCGTAATCCCCTGCTCTGAGCTTGGCTTTCCAGCCACAGTCGAGGGTTCTTTTTTTCCCCTTCTTTCTTCAGAGTTTCCCCAGAGAAGCAACCCTTCCAAATTGAATAAACTTCCCCCCTCCCTCAGCTTTCACTGAAATAACATAACAGCTGGATGATTTTCTTTTTTATTTTTTAATTTCTTATTTTTAAAATTTATTTGGGTTGAGGTAATTCGGGTTTTATTTAATTACTTATTTTATGGAGGTGCTGGGGACTGAACCCAGGTTGCTGTTAATGCTAGGCATGCACTCTACCACTGAGCTATATCGTCCCCGCCAGGATGATTGTCAAATGTCTGTCTCCACTCTGTAATTGATGCATCCCAATGGAAAAAAAAGATGGTGGTGAGTGCATGAGAACGTGGCTGTTTGTGTGTGTGAATCTGTGCAGGATGACCGTGAGTGATGCTGTGAGCAGTCAGCAGGTGGGTGTGTCCCCAGGTGGCAGGAAGGCGCGAGGGGGATCTGCGGCTGTGCGTGAGTGCAGGCGTGTGAGGGCAGGCTGATGCCGGTGAGCATGTATAAGTGAGTAGCACTGAGCACACGTGAGCACACAGGTGTGTTTGCGACTGTAGGTGTGCTTGTGTGCCTGAGTGCATGTCAGAGAGAGTGTGGGCAATTTCGCTGGAGTATGTGTGTCCAGGTAAAGGATGTAAGTGTGCACGTGTGAGTGTGTGTGCTTACGTGTCCGTAAGCCAATGTGGGTGAAGGTCTGAACAGTATATGGTGTGGCCGTGGGAGTTTGGGTGTATGAGTGTGTGATGGAGACTGTGTGTAACTCTTACAACTTGGTGACCATAGTCAGCAAGACTGTATTGTATCCTTGAAAGTTGCTAAGAGAGTAGAGCTTGAATATTCTCACCATAAAAATAACAAAATGGGAATTACGTAGGATGAAAGATGAGTTAATTACCCTTATTGTGGTAAGCATTTCACAATATACGTGATCAAACCATCATATTGTACACCTTAAACTTACACAGTGTTATATGTCAATTATATCCCAGTAAAGCTGGAAAAAAATTCACAGTACCAAAAAAAGCATATGTGTAACCCTGAACATCATGTTAATGTTAATAATATCTAACTCCTCATACAGTCTGCTTTCTCCCTCATTTCCTCTCTGACCTCACCTTCTATCATTCTGCCCCTGTATTCTTTCTCCTCTAGCCATACCAGGCTTCTTAAACACAGTAGATACACACCTGCCTCAGGACCTTTGCACTTGCTCTGTCTGCCTGATGTTTCTTCTGCTCTTTCTTCTTCCTCTGGAAACCCACATGGCTCCCTCCCTCACCTTTTCCTGGCTCTGCTCGAATGTTACCTTATCAAAGTCTCCTGCTGCAGCCACCACTGCACTCCCAATCCTTCATCCTTGGGATGAGGCAAAAGGACAGAAGGACAGACCAGAGAGAGGGAGTGGAGGGGCAGCCAAAGGTGAGCAGTGAGTTGGTGACTCTAGAAAAATTTCACTGGCTTGACAAGCTATCCCAGATTACATAAAATTCTTTGTTGTCAAATTTTGGAAAGGAAGTTTTTTAGAATGTTCGGCTGGAGAGGAGTTTAGAAATCATCTAGCCTTCATGCTCCTTAAATGATTTGTGGTCATAAAATAGCATTAATCCTCTTTGGATAACAAGTGACAAAAATATAAAACTTCAAACTGGCTTAAGCCAAAAAGCAAATTTGTTGGCTCATGTGACTGTAACATCCAGAAGCAGAACGGGCTTTAAGCTTGGCTGGACCCAGGGACACACTTGTGTTGTCAGGAACAGCCTCTCTCCATCCTTCAGCTCTGTTTTCCTTTGCCTTGGCTTCAGACCCAGGTGGCCCTCTTGGCCTGATGGCCTCGAGTGGTTTTGGGCTTTCATTCAGTTAGCTTAGCACCCCGAGTTCACATCCTCACAGCAAGAGTTCTGGGATGACATTCACTGGCCTGGCTTGAGTCATGCACTCAAGCCAGAAAGATGGCTCGACACACAGGGTGTAGAGAGCTTCTGTTATTTTTGCTGACCACCAGGCTTTCCCCCAAATGACATAACCCTGATTTTCCTCCCGGAAGCCACCTTCTCCCTAACTCAAAGTCCACAAGCCAACCAGGCAATAGGTGGTCCTGGCCATGGTGATTACTTCAGGGGATCACATCACGTGTGTCTTTATCTGCTCAGGCTACTATAACGAGATACCATAGACTGGGTGGCTAAAACAACAAACATTTATTTGTCACCGTCCCAGAAGTAGGGAAGTCCAAGATCAAGGTGCGACAGATCCAGTATCTAGTGAGAGCCCACTTCCTGGTTTGCCTACAACCATCTTCTCATCCTATCCTCAGGTGGTAGAGAGCAGTGAGATAGGAACCAAGCTTTCTTGTGTCTCTTCTTATAAGGGCACTAATCCCATCCATCGGGGCTTCACCCTCATGATCTAATCACCTCCCAAAGGCCCTGCCTCCTAATGCCATTCCACTGGCGATCAGGGCTTCAACGTACAAATTTGAGGAAAGGGGACATCAACATTCAACTCATAGCAACATGACTTCAGCAACAAGCCAGACAGGCCAACCCAAGCGAATCCCATGGCTTTTGCTCGAGCCATTGTAAAGGGAGTTTGTTTCTCTATGTCTCGGGACTTGGCATCGTAAGGGGGTCAGACTGGAGCTTGACTTCTTGACGGGAAATCCATCTCAGAATTCACCAAGGGGAAGCAGCATGGAGGATGAAATCATATGAGCACTTGCTGTGCCTGAAACCAGCCCACTTTCCTGGATTTTGTTGTTATAAAACTCAATAAATTCTTGGGGGAGTGGGGAGTTATTGTTGAGTGGGTACAGAGTTTCTGTTTGGGATGATGAAAATGTTCTGGAAATGGGTAGTGGTGATGGTTGCACAACATTGTGAAATGTACCAAAAGCCACTGAATTGTACACTTTAAAAATGGTTAAGAAGGTAAATGTTGTCATGTGTACTTCACCACAATAAAAAAAAAACCCAAATATTTATAAATTCCCTGTTTGTTTAAGTCCATTCAAATCACATTTTTACTTCTTACAACCACAAGTTGGTGGTAACACTCGTCACATGCTTTGGCATATGGACATATACCTGTCCTGTGGCCCCTCCCTCATGGGTTCCACTGGCAACCAACCAAGTATCTGGATGAAGGTTTTAGCATGGGCCAATGTGCTCATCTCTTCTGGCTATCACAGGTGTGTATTCACCAGGGCTCCAGTAGAGAGTTCAAGTCCAAAGACCAGACTCCAGTGGAGGGTGTTCAGGCACAACAACCTGGGAGTGAGGTGGCTTCCCCTCAAATCCAAAATAGATTCATTCAACAAACAGTCCTTCCTGAGATCCAACCCCTGCCCCTGGGAGTGGCGAGCCCCCAGGCACGCTGGGAAGCAGGAACCTCCAGGGATTCCCCATCCCATGGAGTGGAGGAGGCCTCTCCTCCCCTACAAGGAAACAGACCATGACAGGACAGACCACCATCCCATTCACCCTTCTGCTTGGCCCTAAAAGCTTCCCCAAATGGATTTTTAATCCCTTGGGGCAATTACATGTGATTTCCTGGTGACAGATACTGTCAGATCCCACCTCCCTCCCTCCTCACCTCGTCTGGCTCCCTTCCTTTGCCTCCCGACCTCCAAGTGGTTATTAAAGTAATAAGCAGAATTTCTGGTCCAGCTGCATCATTTCTGACGGTTACTGCCGCCACTCTAGACAGGGGACTCCCCTCCTCCCTTCAGGGGCGGGGTAGATCTGCCCCAGACAGCCTCGTCTCCAATGTCTACAGCTCTAGGTCATCTGCTGATTCACTCATTCATTCATTCATTCATTCTGACCTCATTTCCTACCTCTATTGCTTTGATCATGGGGCCCCATCACATTCACTCCTTTCTGCTCTTCCAACATGCCCAACTTGCCCCTCCCCTCCACCCTCCCCCAGCCTCCGCACCAGCCGTGCCCTCCAGGAGCACCTTTCCTTCAGACCTTCCCGTGGCTGGCATCTCCTCATCCTCCAGGTCTACATCAGACACCATCTCTGAGAAACCCTGCTTGACCACCTGGACTAAGACAGCCTTCACCCCTCAGACTCTTCCTAAATCATGGTTCTGTTTACGCCTGTGTGGCATCAGCCTCATCTGGTGATTCTCTTGTTGATTTGCTGATGTGTTTATTTACGGTCAGGGGTCCACTCCAATCAGAGGAAACAGGGCAATTTTGTTCCTGGACACCAGAGCCAGCTCTGGTCCCAAGTTGATGCTCCAGAATCTTTGAGTGTCTTTGGCTGGGTCTCCTCAGACGCAGACACTGAGGCAGAGATTCAAGGGCAAGGAGTGTGTTTGGGAAGTGTGGGAAACACCACGAAGAGAGTGGGGACGTGACACAGGAAGGAAGGCCGCCCCCGAGGGGTGTGGAATCAAGCCGGCTTCCTGGTGTACTGAATAAAGACTAAGTGGACACGGGCGGAGGGTGGGGAGCTGACAGTGTCTGCTGGGTGAATACATGAATGAATAGAAAAATGTAGTCACTCATTAATTTCATATGTCTGATTACCTACAATATATAAAGCCTTGGCAGTAGAGTGATGATTTAAACAGACACAGCTGGCCTTATGGAGCTGGTAGTCTGGAAAGGGAAATGAGAAAGACAAGCAAGAAACAGATCATCACAAACTTCACTGTTTAATTTCAATTGTGGTGCAGGATCTAAGGAGACCTGGGAGGAGGGGGGCTCCGAATGTTTGTCAAGTGGAGACCTGAGACAGGGACGGGGGCAAGATGGAGCAATCAGTCTCTCTGAGCAGATCACACTGAACCTGAATCCTACTGAGTAACTTGGAGGAACAGCATTTTAGACAGAGGGAACCGCATTACGAAGGCTCTGAGAGAGAAGAGAGAATTGTTTAAGAATCATGAGTTCATGTTTCCGCAGATTCTATCCCCAACTGCCTGCCCCACATGTCCACTGGGCATCTATCTAACGAATATCTCAGATTAATGTGTCTCCAAAAAGTGTTTTTCCACTCCCAAGCTTACTTCTCCCACAAACGTTTTCCCTATCCCGGTCAATGGCTCCTGTACTCTCCCCAGTGACTCAAATGTCACCTTGTCACAGAAGATATGAACACAAAGTAATATCCCCTCCACAAAGCTTTCTCCGTCTCCACCCTACTTTGTTTCTTCATTGCTGACATCACCATCTGACCAATTGTACACTCTTTGTTTAGCATCTGCCCGTTGAAACATCAGATTCTTGAGAGGACAAACATTGCTCTGTTCCCTGTGATATCCCCACCCCTAGATCCGTGCATGGAACATAGTTGGTGCTCAGTCGATATTGTTTACATAAATAAACATATGAACAAAAACGTGAATGAATGAACAATTCTCTCTCCACCACCAGACTGTGCGCCACATGAAAACCAGGACTGTGTCTGACATGCAGCTTAGGCAGAAAGAACCAAAATTTCCAAACAGCAGTGGCTTAAGCACTCAAGACATATAATTATACCATTTAACAAGACGTCAGGAGCAGTCGTGCTCAACCAGCGGTGATTTTGCCCACCAGGAGACAGCTGACGATGTCCATGGAGACTTTTTTTTTAAAAAATCGTCATAAATGGGGTGTGGGTGCTACTGGCATCTAGTGGATGGAGACCAGGAAGGAATGCTGCTAAACATTCTACAGTGCACACAGGACAGCTTTCCACAACAAAGAATTATCTGCTCCAAAATGTCAATGGTGCTGAGATTAAGAAAACCTGGTCTAAATGGAAGTGGTTTCAGAGTTGATTCAGCAGTTCAGCAACGGCAGGACTCACAGTCTATACCTGTGATTCTCTTGGGTTTCCCCTCCTGGTTGCAATACGGTTGTCATGGCTCCGAGCATCACACACGCATCATTCCAAGGAGAGACAACTCTCTCTCTCACTCACTCTCTCCACACCTCTGGAAAATCTTTCATTATATGGCCAGTGGCACACACTTGGTCACATGTCCACCCCTAGTCCAACTGTCCAAGGAAGACTGAGTTGCTGTGATTGGCTTGGGTCAACTGACTCATCCTCTGGGACAGGACCCAATGCCTGGGAACAAAAATCAGGGTTATATGAGTAAGAAAGAAGGGAGAATGACTATTGGAGAGTCAAGTCAACCAGAAGTGTCCATCACTGTTTTTGACTTCTTATTGCTCCTACCATAAAGACCAATAAACCAACCAAACAAGTGAAAAATGCCTTGTTCTTCTTCCAATTATTGTCCACCCAGAACTCCACCTTTGCCAACCTAGTCCCACTTCCTCAGCTTGCTGGAGAAAGGAAGGCAGCTCTTCTAGTGTCCCTCACTAGACTGCGCTGGATCCTAGGTTCGCCTTTGATCCCAGCCCAATTGGAATCAGCTCAATTTGTCCCCTCAACAAAACCACACTCCCTCTTCTTCCCGCCAGAAGTCTCTTGCTGGCTGGACAGATCTAAGCTGTTGGTGACAGCGGCACAAACATCCAAGTTCACCAAAGAGGCCTGACCCCAGGAAGGCAGGTGGGTGTTAAGCAGCCTGAGCCTGTCTGCAAATGCCAGACAGCTGTGCACATCTTTGGGGCAGAGACGAAAAACAGATACTTAATGTATCTGGTTAGAAATGAGGATTTTCTGGTTTGGTTATGCCTGTCATTTAGAGTGTGTCTCTCCTATTATTTACAGCATCTGCGCACCTGACCTTGTCAGTTTCAGCCCCAGAAGTCACTTGGTGAACCATCTTCAGAATCTGACCAGAGGCTCGGGGGAGCTCTCTGCCAAGACACAATCTCTCAAGGCTTTGTTGGGGGACAAGTCTGGGTGAAGATGCTCATGCATTCCGAGGTCTGGTAAGCTGTAGCCAAAGCAAACCGATTTCTTGATTCCACCCTCTTTTGTCTACACCCCCCAAATCTGTTGATGACCACAACATCCAACCAATTCCAAATCCCACAGTCTCAAGGTTACCTTGTTTTCTTTCCTTCTCTCAGACCGCACATCCTTTCCATCAGAAAATCCTACTGGCTCTTAAAAAAACTTATTTCCCAAATCCATCTACTTCCCAGCAACGTCATAGCCACCCTTCTGGTCCAAACCACCATCATTTCTAAATTACTACACTTGCCATCTCATTGGTCTTCTTGCTTCTATTCTTGCCCTCCTTTTAAGCCAGTCTCTATACAGCAGCCAGAAGGATCTTTTTAAAAAGAAATCAGGTCAGGTCCCTATCCCGCCTCTAATCCAGCAATGACTAATTGCAAATTCTTGGCAATGACTTACAAGCCTTTCCTGATTGGGAACCCCCAGGACTTCTCCTTGAGCCACATGAGCTCCTGTCTGCTCCCTGATTACTACAAATGTAGTCCCACCTCACAACCATAGAGGATGCCATTCCTCACACAGGAATGCTCTGTCCTCAGACTTTCCTTGCCATGGCTTACTCGTTGTCACTCACATCTTTGCTCCAGTGCTACATCCTGAAAGGCTTCTTGAGCATCCCAGTCCACACAGCCAGCCCTCCCCATCAATCACCTTGACACAATGCCAGGGTGCATTGAAACACCAGCTTCTAGAGTTTGCTCAGGAAAGTAGCCCATGAGAAGCATCCTCTGCCAGGTTGCCTGTCCTTCCCCAACCCCAGATGCTCCATTGGAAGAAGACAAGATGGAAGAGACCAGCCATGCAATGGAAGCTTCAGAGCTCTCTTTGTGAATTTTCCAATAATCATTTTGCAAGAAAGCTACCATTTCCAAAAATCACAGCTCTTTGCCACTCATTTTCTAAAATTCCAATGTCTGCTTCTGATCAAAGTTCACCCTCCTACACTAGGCAACCATTCTAGCGTGTTTAAGATGTATTTTGGGTTTGTATGTGCTCATATAGGAATTGTAGTATTTTGCGCACACATAGGCTTTCATCTTCTGTAAACTGTATAGTGCCGTGTACCTCTCACTTCTTGCACTGCACGCTAGGACGAGGTTCTTTGGATCCACCGTGTCATGGTGCACATGCCTCATCGTTGCTCACAACCGCAAGGGTGCATCCACATTTTATCCATCTACTCCCCTGGTAACAGATGCCCAGGTAACGTCTCCTCGCCACCAGTGCTAATGCTGGAGTGATGCCCTTAGACAGGTCCTTTTATGACCGTCATGAGAATCTGTCTGGGATCAATACCTGGGAGAAGAATGCCTGGGGGCTGTACTGTTGCATTTACTGAGTTGGACTCAGCAGTGCCTGTCTGCTCTCCAGAATGGCTGCATCAGGCTACTCTCCCCCCAGACGTCTGCTTTATCCATGTTTTATTCATTTTTACATTTTGAGGCTCCATTGTTAGGTACACCAAAATGCAAAGTTCTTTTTGATGGGTTTAGTCCTCTTGTTCACGTGCAGTTTCCCTCTTCATCCTTTACAAAGCCCTTCACCTTGAACTCTGTTTTGTTGGACCCCAGGGCCTGAGCACTTCCTAATTTTCCGTGCTGCCTCACCGACGCAGAACTCGTGCCTGCTAATCCCGCCTGATCAGGATTTATGTCAATGTCCGTAGCTCGTGCATGCCCATGGCCCAGATGGGATAATTCCTCTTGATGGATTCTTTAAAACAACAGCCTTTTGCCAGCAAAGAAAAACTGCCTGACTGTCTAAGAAACGTAGTGGACCTCTTGTTTATGTCTGCCCAGAATCCACTCCTTCTTCTGGCCACAGAACCCCAGTTTTCATCTGGGGATCCGTCCCTCCCCTACTCCAGGTCTATGAAGATCTGTCCCTCCCCTGATTCAAGCCCTGGCCAATCAGACTATTCTACACTGCTGGTCAGAGGGACTGGTTCAGCAATGGGCAATTGACCTAGGCCATGGGATAAAATTTTAACACAGGATATTAGATGGAACTTTTCAGGAAGAAGTAGTCTGTTTCTGCAGAGGTTTCTAAGCTTAGGGAATAAATGTGGAACTGCTGGAAGTCACATTTGCCATGGAGAAAACCTGCTTGAAAAGAGAAACAATTGTCGGTGGGGAGGAGAAAGAGAGAAAGAGAATTGCGTATTCATTACAACAGCACCATCTTCTGAGCTACTGGATTCAGCCATGCCTGAAACCCACTACCTCTGTTTTTTTTTGTTTGTTTGTTTTGTTTTGTTTTTTCAGATATATGACCCAGTAAAGTCCCCTGTTTCAAATAAGATAGCTTCAGTTGGATTCCTATCACACATAGCTGAAAAGTTCCCTAATGGACATAGTGAGTGGTAGGCAGTTTACCCCAGTGCTTTTGCCAAAAAAAAAAAAAAAAAAAATCCCTGTCTGCCAATTATCTCTCAGGCCCCTGCCCACCTCCTGAAGTTCATATCCCTCCTTGCTTCCCCTCACACACGCTGTTCCAGTCACTCTGGCCTCCTGGCTATTTCTGGAACCCACCAGCTCGTGTGACTTAAGGGCTTTTGCACTTGCTGTTCCCACGGCCTGAAGTACTCTACTGCTTGATTGTCACATTACCATGTCCTTGTCATGCTTCAGGAATCAGCTCAGACAGTGACTCCTCAGAGCGACCTTTGTTTTTAAATTGAAGTATAGTCAGTTTGCAATGTTGTGTCAATTTCTGGTGTACAGCATGTTTCAGTTCTACATGTACTTACATATATTCGTCTGCATATTCTTTTTCATTATAGGTGCTACAGGATATTGAATATACATCCCTGTGCTATTCAATAGAAACTTGTTTATTTTATATATAGTAGTTGGCATCTGCAAATCTTGAATTCCCAATTTATCCCTTCTCATCCCTTTTCCCTTGGTTAACTGTAAGTTTGTTTTCTATGTCTGTGAGTCCATTTCTGTTTTGTAAATAAGTCCGTTTGTGTCTTTTTTTTTTTTAGAGTCCACATATAAGTGATATCATATGATATTTTTCTGGCTTATTTCAATTAGTGTGACAATCTCCAGGCCCATCCATGTTGCTGCACAGAGGAACCTCCTTGACCAGCCTATCTAGATGGGCTCCCATCACCCTGCTTTTCTGCTTGACACAGCCTTCCAACCTACCCAAAGCCTTCCTGCTTCTTTATTCCTTTATCTGGTTACTACTTGTCTCCCCAGGACAATTAAGCTGTTTTTTCCACCATCATAGCCCTGATACTTAGCACAATGGGTCATGACAGATGCTCAATAAACACAATAAAAATAATAAAGGAAGGATGGTTTGGGAGGGAGGGAGAGAAGTAGGGAGGGAAGGAAGGACAGAAGAAAGGAAGGAAGAGAGAAAATGAGGATGGGGAAGGATAGGGGACGGTGGAGGCGGAGTTATACAAACACTTCTGGTTGAAGAGCTATTCCCTTTTTCTTCACATACTCAGACTTGGTCCGGAATCAAACTCAGAAAACGTAAGAGCTTTTGAAATCCCATCTCGGAATGTCCCTCTGGCCTGCCACTTAATTAAATGACCCCATAATGAAATTTCTCCCCACTGAGTCTATATTTAATAATTAATTGACCTCTTCAGCCCAGCCATGCTCCCAGTCTCATCAATTATGCATCCTTCCCTTCTGCGCTCGACACTCATCTCCCGGGAAAATCGGGCCCAAATGGGAGAGGCTCAGAGTGGTGGGAGGTTACAAGGACCCCTCTGAGGGTTGAAGGTCCCCCAAAATGTTGACCTGCTGGGGATGGATGGGGAGGATACAGCCTTGGGTGTGAAGCTCATACTGTCTGAGGGGCCCCCTTTAAGAAGACAAAATTATGAATACAGAATCTCGCTCAAAAATAAATACTTAGAAAAAAAGAAATGACAACCAATTACTTTTCAAAGAGCTGACACAAACCACAAAATCCAGGAAAACAAAAAACCTCAATATTTTTATTAATTAACTGCCTGGCATACTTCAAGAATGACCAGTGAGTATTAAGATGAGTCACTTCCTAAGAAGACTTAAAATGCCCTGAAATGTTTTTGCTCACGTAGGAGAAAAGCCTGATCACTATTTCCCCTTTATGACCACGGATTTTTTTTCTTAAAATTTATTTCTTTTTTTTTAAATTGTTTTCTTGTTTGTTTGTGTTCTAGCAAGGGAGGGAGGTAATTAGGTTTATTTATTTATTTTTAGAGGCAGTACTGGGGATTGAATCCAGGACCTCACACATGCTAAGCATGCGCTCTGCACTTGAGGTACACCGTCCTCCAACCACAGACTTCTTGATCATCTTGTCTTATAAATATCATTTTCTACAGAGAGAAAAGAATGGTAACTCACTCTTTCTCCAGAAAAGCTGATCAGAAAAAAAAATAAAAAGTCACTTGACAGGTTTTAGAAAAGTTTCTTTTGGCTTGGTAACCCGTGATTGGTAACATTACATACCATGTTCGTCCGCTGGGGCTGTTGTAACAAAATATCACAGACTGGGTGGCTTAGATGACAGAAATTAACTGTTTCAGAATTCTGGAGGCTAGACGTCTGAAGAGATCAAGGTGTTGGTTTCTTCTGAGGCCTCTCTCCTTGGCTTGTTGATGGCCATCTTCTCCCTGTGTCTTCATGTGGTCTTCCCGGTGCCTGTCTGTGTCCTAATGTCCACTTCTCATAAGAACACCAGTCATATTGGACTAGGACCCATCCTAATGACCTCATTGTAACTCGATGACCCCCTGAAAGACCCTATCTCCAAATACAGTCACATTCTGAGGTACTGGGGGCTAGGACTTCAATGTACGAATTTGGGGAGGATATAATTCAGCCTGTGACACGTGTATTTGTAGGATGGTTGTCAAGTTTGGGGAAAACACTATCAAGTTTCTTTCCTACATGAGCTAAAACATTTCAAGGCCTTTCAAGTTTTCTAAGCCCAGTGACTGATCTCAAATCCCCTCTAACTGATGAATCTCATCAACCAGTATGTCAATGCCATCCATCCTCGCACTGTGACGAGGTCTCTGAGGCCACCGTGAGCAAGGGGGATTTTCTGGGAAGCCATTCTCACACCTGGAGGACAGCAATGATTTAACCATGCACAGAGATGACTGTGAACCATATAAAATATCTCATGGGGCCAAGTGAATGCAATCCCAACCAAACTTCCCTTTGGCCCCCACCCCAACACAGTGGGCTTAAGGGAGAGTAGTTAAAATAGTGGACTTTTGCAGATTTTACAAACACGTGGCCCCATGAACACAGTGTTAGGAGCCTTCCCAGGGTTTTAGAAGGTGCCGGGGCAAGTGGCGGACCCTGAAGTTTAAGCTTCATTAACTTCACAGGAAATCTGCCTCCCACTGGGTCCATATTATGAGTTTTCCCTCTTCAAGCCCCACCTAGTCCTGGCCAGGCCAGGTTCCAAAGAGAGAGACCCAATAATGAGAGGAAGGGAATTATAAGGACAGAGCTGGGTCTGAGCCACCCTATCACACTGCCCGGGGGGTGGGGAGGTGGTGAGTCCTTTAGAGGCTGGTCTCTTAGTCCTTCGACCACCCCATCAAAGCTTAAACAGCCTCGGGTGCCCCAGCTGCCTCTGCCTGAAATTTCCCCAACACCAACTTAGCTTCTCCCTGCCTCCACCCAATTCACCCTGCAGCAACCTCAGGCCTGATTCAGTGTCCCAGCTGGATCCGTAAACTGGCTCAAGCTAGAGTGCTCCTTCCCCAGCTCTTTCATAATAGCTGCTGTGTCCTGAGTGCCAGGTGCTGTTCCAGGCCCTGGGGAGACAACAGTCCTGTCCTCGGTGAGTCAACAGAGTGTATTAGGCTAGGCCAGCTGCTATAACAAACAACCCTCAAGTCTCAGTTGTTTCACTTAAACACACACACACACACACGCAGAGGTTCATTTCTCATTCACAACACAGCCCACTGAAGGTTGGCAGAGCAGTGCTTCAGGGACCTGATGGCTCCTTCCATTGGAAAGCTGTGTCATGAGAAGCCCAGGGTTCTTAATCCCTTTTGTGCCATGGTCCCCTTTGGCCAGGGTGATGAAGCATCTGAGTTTCTCTGTGGAATAATTTTTTTTAAGAGAAAAGATAAAATACATAGGATTATAAAAGACACCAATTATATTGAAACATAATTATTACAAAAATTTTTTTCAATTTGTCGCATTGTAGTATGTATGCTTCTTTAGAACATGTTAAATAGCAAGACATAGTGGCAGGTCTAATAACTGCTATAATTTCGAAGTAGTGATGGGTGTAAATTCAAACTCAATAGACTACAGGCTAAAATAGGTGTGCCTGCCACCTGCTGTTGTAAATAAAGTTTTATTGGCACACAGCCACACTCATTTAGTTATATAATGTCAGTAGGAGTTTTTGTGCCCCAACGGCAGAGTTAAGTAGTTATGACAGAGACCATACGGTATAAAAAAATTTACCATCTACATTTTTACAGGAAAGGTTTGATGTAAACAATATTTTTGAGACATTTGCAACAACTGTCATGTAATATGAAAACATCTGTAATTTCTCCTGGAAAAAAAAGTCACAGGCTTGGCTGCTACTATTGTGGCTTGTTGGCTACATTCATAATGAAAGGAAAGGATAATTTTCTATTAGAAGTCATTGAAAATAGAGACGCGATTTTTAAGAAATTCAAATTCAGGGGCCCCTCCTCTACCTTCTAGCCCTCAGCAGGTCTTTGGACCCATTTCAGCTTAGGAAGCCCAACTTAGAAAGCCCTGTTCTAGGACCTTAGAGGTTCCCTGCCCCCCATCCTCTGCACCCACAGCACATAAGGGAGGCGAGCAAGTGTGAAGGATCCTGCAGGATGTTTTCTGGCCCAAGTCTGAAAGCAGTGTCCATCGCTTCCACCACACTGTCTGTTGGTCAGAACTCACTCACAGGGTCACACCCAGTGGCAAGGGATGCTGGGAAATGTAGCTAAGGGGTGTACTTAGCACAGATATTGGGGAAAACTAGCAACAAACCAATAAATATATAATATCAAATGGTGATGAGTGCTATGGGGACAAATAAAGCCAAATAAATGAATAGGCAATTCTAGCATAGCTCCTGATTTTACATAGTATAGTCAAGAAAGGCCCCACTGAGAAGGCAACATTGAACAAAGCTCTGAAGATTCTAAGCGTGTGGGTTTCTGGGGAACAGTGTTGCAGGCGATGGAAATAGCATGTGCAAAGGCCCTGGGGAAGGGCAAGTATGATAATATTGAAGAACTAAGGCAGCTACATTGTATATTTTAATTGTTTGTCTATTTCTTATCTGTCTCCCCACCTAGAATGCCAGCTTTGTGCAGAAGGGATTTTTGTCTGTTTTGTGTTCACTGCTGTTTCACAAGAGCCCAGAGCACTGGCACACAGTGGGCACTTTATTGTGGAATGTTGCCCTAGTGTGGCAGAGGCAGCACATGCCAGGGAAACAGAGTATGAAATGAGGGCAGAGAAGTGTCCTGGAGTAGGACCACTTGGGCCTGCAGGCCACAGGAGGGATCAAAATTGTATTCTTGTGGAGCACAAACGTAATGGAGGAATTTCAGCAGCGAGGGAAAAGCTCTGATTTTGAAAGATCACTCTGACGACTGCAGGGCGATGCTGCTGCAGGTGAAAACCTGGCAAAGCGTCTGATACTGAGAATGTAGGCTCCACTCAAGTGGCCTCGGGGGCAGCTGAGCGAGGTGTTTGGAGAAGTGGGGGATGGTACCAGGAGGATCCCTTAGCCACGAATTGCACTACTGAAAAGTGTCTTGCATTGGGCCTTGGAAATTATACCCAAATGAGCTCTCCTCTCAGTCCCAAGGACCAAGGAGCAAGCAGCTGATAAGAGGACACTCCCCATCCAATTGGAACCTTTTTACTGGCCACCCCGTCTGCAGGGCCCTAAGGAACTATAAGTGTACAAATCAGTCCTGGAAGCATCCCAGGAAAACCACAGATTGATTGCACTTTGATTGGCATTGGGGGTGGGGTGTTCAAAAGGGTTGATGCAGTCAGTATCAACATAAAGAAGGACAGAATTTCAAAACCTGGCTTCAGCATTTCATATACAGACCTGGTGTAGCAATAAAAATGGAAGTGGGGGGGGGGGTCACTCAACACCACCGAGGGTCCCTTTGGGGACAGCCGTGGACAGGGAGTACCTGGGGAGCTACCATCTGCTGGGTGTCCTTGGATGAGGGGCTGGTCCCACCTGGCTTCAGTCTCCCGCAGTAAGAAAGGTCTCAGATCTAAGAAAGAGACTCTGAGTGCGACAGAGGAATTAAGGTTCCACTCCTCGCCCCCGAGCCCATCACCTTTCCTCCTGCGCGCTCTCTCTCCACCCCCAACCCCGCCCCGCCCCCAGGCTGGAATACCCCGAGGAAACCGCCGTGGTAATGACCCTCGACAGCTGCACTCCCACTAAGCAGCCACCCCTCCCCGAGCCCCCGCCCTCCGCCCCGCCGCCTCCGGAGACAGGTTCGCACCTGCTCGGGGCCATTTCTCATCAATTAGGCCTTGGCAGCACTTGAATGGGGCCCGGCGAGGGCGCGTCTCGGCGGCCCCCCCGCGCGCCGCCCTTGGCCTCCCCCCGCGGCCCCGCGCTCACAGATGGCAGCCTGGGCGCAGCTGCCCGCCGGGCTCGCGGAGGCCACAATCAGCCCAGTGTTCGCAGCCCGCAGGTTGGGCAGGGGGCCGGGCACACCTGCGCGGCGCAGATGGTGCCGCCCGCGGCAGAAGGCACCGGAGGACCCTCCAGGGACCCGGAGGCGGGACGAGGGCGGGGCGCGGGGTGGGGTGGGGGGAGCCCCTCCCGCCCAGCGGTTCCTTTCAAAGCTTGGAATCTAGGGATGGGGGTCACCGAGAAAATGACACAGGGCTGTGGGACCAAACCACGCCCCTGTCCCTTCACCTTGCCGCACCCTGCACCCCTGGCCAAGTGGCCTCTCTGTCCCCCTCGCTGCAGAAAGAGTGAGTCCCTTTTGGTAACCTAAATGCCCAGCAATAGGGGATTGACTAGAAAATGTGCTGCAGTTTCTGCAAAACGCTGACATGCAGCTGTGAAAAAAAATATGCTAGAGAGGAAACGCAAGTCAGGAAGAAGTATGCTCAGTATAATGCTACTTTGGGGATCCAAGGCTGAATTCTTGCTCCCTCACTCTGGGAGCTCTGCAAGCTCGCTGAGGTCACTTCTCCAACATCAGTTTTCTCATCTGTAGAATGGAATAATAATAAGACTGTTGCAAGAGTTAAATGAGACAGAGGCTTGAAAGTGTCTTGCATAGGACTTGGTACACAGCAAGTACTTAATATTTATTCTTATTTCTTATTATAAAAATAACACATACTCATTGTTAAGAATTCACAATTTATCAAACTATACAAGATTCAAAACTAAAGTATCCTATGCTTTCGCCTCTACCTGAAATAACCACTAGTAACAGTTTTGCGTTTGACTCCATGATTTTTTCTTACCTTTTATGCACATACATAGACTCCGAAATCAAATGAGAGGCAGTTTAACTTAGTGGTTAAAATCTTGGACTCTGAGGCCAGACTGCCTGCATTCAAAAAACCTGACTCTGCTGTTTCCCTGCGATGTGTGCCTAGGAAAATTACTTAATGTCTCTGGGCCCCAGTTTCCTCATCTGTAACCTTGCAGGAAGGCTGTGGGATTCCTTGAGCTAATGCGCATGAGACATTTCAAACAGTGTAAACAGAAATACTAGCTTTATTGCCGATACTGTTCTGTAACATTTTTCTTAATATTTCTTGGATGTTTTCCTGTTGCACAAAAGTCAAAGCAATCATGTTCTTTTAACTGCTGCAGAACATGCCATCCTATGGTGGACCATCGCATATTTAAGCAGTCCTCTGGAAGGGGCTTAGGGGTTGGTTCCCCAACGCTACAGCAAATGCCACTAAATGCATTTCTTTGTGCCCTGCAGTGAGATTTTCAGTAATGTCAAGTCCTAGAGGTGGTATAATGTGGGATAAGTCTCCATGCCTGTGGTTTGGCTTTACCAGGGCAAAGCACTCACTCAGGCACAAAATTTAAAAGGATACCAAGATAAATCATACTTTAATGCAATAGTTCTAAAAATCAAAATTAATGCTAAAAACAGTCCACCATGGACAGACTATCACAATTTTACATGTGTTCTCCGATGGTAATTTTTTTCCAGCGCGTTCAACTAGTCGGAAAAAATACTGAAAAGTTGAAAACTAGGCATATTAAACGAAGAGCATTATTTTATGTTTAAATATTTTACTTATACCTAAGACAGAGCCTGTATCAATTTTACTTTCCTGGCTTTAATGGAAGCAAACTCATCACTAATATTTTCAAAATCTACTTTGAAAACATTTACACAAAAACATCGATGGCAGGGATGCACATTTTCCCTCTGGCTTCAGGCTCCAATATGGCTCAAGACGGAGGTAGATATTGTCATTTTGTCTTTCCAAAGGGTTATAATAATTGACACCACCACTGACAGCGGATTCGGTTTTTCAAGCATCTTTTGGGATTAAGCTGCTTTCAGCAGAGGGTCATTATCTCCACATTCAGCTCTGGTCTGACAGGAGCCAGGAGCTGGCGTGCCTACCTGCGCTGGCTTTCTGTTCTCACTGGGGGGGGGGGGGGGGGGGGGGCAGACTGCTGCGCCAAAGCCTGGGCCAGCTCAGATTTCCGCAGGCTGAGCTGAGCGCTGCCTTATCACACATCTGCAGAGCCCCTGCGGGGCACTTCATTCTCAGGAAGACCTTTCAACTCTGGGGCCGACTAACTCTCAACCCTGGAGCTGCCTTGAGGGCAATGAAAGCAGCTCCTGAATTGAATAGATCTGGGTCCTCTGCTAAAATAATCTCATTAATGTCCCCTTACCTGTGGCCACTTTTTCATTCCCTCCGTGGACACCCTGAACCCCTGCTCTGAACAGCCCCAAATCAAGCCCTGGGAGCAAGGCGAGTTAGTCATGGTTGCTGGAGCTCAGAGGGGCAGACAGCAGGATAAACAAAGCATTTCTAAGACCTTTTCATGTCTGGTATTATCTCACCACATTGTCCCAGGAGAGTGGGGAGCACTGGGGCCAGATATAATTGGATGTCAACAGGCATTTCAATCTTATGTCCAAAGCAGTAATAATAGTCGTCATAATAATAATAATTAATATAATAACAATAATTACAGAGTGTTTACCGCCACCAGCACTGTTCTAGGTGCTTACAGACATTAACTCATTCAACCCTCACTGGGACCAAATACCAATACTATCTAGTTCCATTTTACAGAGGAAGAAACTGAGGCATAGTGGGGCTTAGTCACTTGCCTGAGTTCCTGAAGATGAGAAGTAGTAAAGCTGGGATATGAGCCCAGGGATGTGGCTCCAGAGTCTGAGCTCTAATCTGCCACACTATGATCTTCGATTTCTCCTTATTCTCCCTTAGTTTTCCACATCTCAGAAAAATAGCACCACGGAAAAAGGAAGGGAGGGGGAGAGAGAGAGAGAAAAAGAAAGAAGAGAAAGAAAGAAAGAAAGAAAGAAAGAAAGAAAGAAAGAAAGAAAGAAAGAAAGAAAGAAAGAAAGAAAGAAAGAAAGAAAGAAAGAAAGAAAGAAAGAAAGAAAGAAAGAAAGAAAAAGGAAGGAAGGAAGGAAGGAAGGAAGGAAGGAAGAGAGAGAGAGAGAGAGAGAGAGAAAGAAAGAGAGGGAGAAAGGGAGAAAGAGAAAGGGAGAAAGAAAGGGAGAAAGGGAGAAAGGAAGAGAAAGAGAGAGAGAGGGAGGAAGGAAGGAAGGAAGAAAACAGAGGAGAAAGAGGCACCATTTTTATTCCACTCTTTTCCAATCCTTTTCAAAACCTACCCATCACTCAGAGATCAGAGACACCTTGACACCTGGATTTCCCCAGAAGCAGCCACAGGCATGTAGTTTATTTGAGAAGCATGAGCCAAAAGGAAGCAGGGAATGAGACAGGGGAGAGCACAGCCAAGACAGCCTGCCTTATCAAGTCAGTGGCCACATGGGTGACTACGGCTTCAGCCCTCGGACAAACCCTGGGAAACGGTGCAGAGGACACGCCTCAGAGTTATTCTGCCCCGGGGCAAGGGAGCTGGAGTGTTTCTACATGAACTCCTGAGTGTCACTGATTAAGGGCCTTTGCAGTGTTAGATCGTGGGCACTTCTTCCTGTTGGCAGCAAAAACAAAGCTTCCCAGTTTCAGGGAAAGAAGTTCCCAGGTACAGATGCAGTGACAAACTGGCAGTTAGACATTATTAGAGCCTCCAGGGACCCTTTTCCTTGTCCATCCCCTACTTCTTCTTCTCCCTTCTCTCTTGGTACATACAATGTTATGGACAGAATGTTTGCCGTGCCCCTCCCCCTCCCCCCAAATTCATATGTTGAAATCTAACCCCATGCGATGGGATTTGGAGGTGGAGCCTTTGGGAGATGATTAGGTCCTGAGGGTGGAGCCCTCACGAATAGGATTAGTGCCCTTACAAAAGGGGACCCAAAGGGCTCTCTTGATTTCTCTCTAATAGGTAAGGATACAACAAGATTGCTGGCACTCTGCAACCCAGAAGAAGGTTCTCACTAGAACCTGACCATGCTGATTCCCTGATCTCAGCCTTCCAGCCTCCAGGACTATGAGAAAGAAATTTCTGTCGTTGGTAAGACACCCAGTCTGTGGTGCTTTGTTATGGCCGCCCAAACAGACTAAGACAGAAGAGAAGACACAAAAGAGAAGGAAGCCAGTGAAGAGTGTGTAACCAAGGAGGTTACCACTGCAGGCGGCCAGAGCCTCCTCCCACTGGGGCACTCTCGGGGGCAGCACCGAACGCATGCCTCCTGCCGGCAGAGGGAGCACAGGTATTTATCCTCCAATCCTCCTCTGTCATTGGGTCACTGGGTGAGGGCTGCTTCTGCAGGCATTAACTCATCTGCACCCTGGCTTGCCCTGAACATGGGCCAAGCATGCTCCTGGCGCCAAAGAGCCTCAGGAGGAGAATTGCAGGTGTCTGTAGTGAGCATTTTATAGTGAGAGGAGATCAGTGTAAGAGGATGTAGACGGGGCACCTCAGTGGCTGCTCCAAGGAGCTTACTTAACAGAAGGACCAGATGATGGCCTTACTGTTTGCCTAGCATCACGCTGAGTCATTTCCTTGCATACTTTCACTGCAAAACTTGCTCATAGAGTCCCATACGTAGATGAGGCAGGCAAACCTTAGTGAAGTTAGGAGTTTGCCTAAAGCCACAGCCCCAGTTAAACATGGCCGATTCAGGATTAAACACCAGGTCTGTTTGATTTACCAGACCCAATATTTCCCCTCTCGTGCTATTTCTCTGCATCTCTGAGATTCGTGATCCTCACCCGTCTTGCCCGTCGGGGTAATATGTACCAAAGCTATTATGAGTGCCGAAGTGAATAAAATGCTAATCCTCATCAATAGATTAAACTGAGAAATGCTTAAACCAGAGATCTGCCTGCAATAAAAGCAATTGGGTTGTTTCTTTGTAATTTGACTGCTCACATGAGCCCAGGAACCTGCCTTATAGCTTTACAAATCTGTGATAATTTCCTTCAACTTTTCCGTTTTATTGCTGCCATTAAAATCCCGTTGTGTTCTTAAAACAGGGGGAAAAATGATTAAAACAGATGTGGCTCTTAAAGTTACAATATGAATTTTACAACCCTGGGTTTTATGATACTGAGAGAAATTTCAGCCACCAGGGTCAGAGGCAAGAAAAATGGGACCGGATTTCTGAAATGGGTTTGGGGAGGGGGAAAAAAGTAGGTGCAGGGGGGTTCAGTATGACAAAGACAGCCAACAGGGCTAATTTCCTGACGTTTCCTTCTCCCTCCAAACTCTCAGGACCAACTGCAGAATGTCACATTTGTAGCTTGCACCCGCGCTCAGTCCCCACAGCTACTGAGGTTAGACTAAACCAGTTCCCCTCACTCCAGCCTCCCTGGCAACCCCCTCTCCCCAAATCATACTTTCTACTTAAACAGTCTGCAGTGATTTTGTTTTGTTTTTTTGAGGCAGCATTTTGTTGTCAAAAGAGCACTGAGATCCAAGTTCTAGTCCCAGATCTTCGGCTAATTCACTAGGTGACCTGGGCAGGCAAGTCACTGAATTCTGTGCTTCAGTTTCTTTGTTCACAAGACCAAGGATTTGTACCGGATCTCAGGTTCTCTTGTCGCTCTGCAGTTTCACCACTGCCATCTGCAGAAGCACGGTGTCTGGCACAAGGAACACTCTGAATATGTGTTGCCTGAAGAAATAAGTAAATTCCTAAATTCTTCTCTATCTTCCTTTTTGAAAACCTGAAGGGGCTATTGACTTCTTCTCACAATCAAGAATAGAATTAAAACAACTGTGAGATTGGTTTCCCTCTTTTTAAAGAATAAGCGATCAGCCTGGGGAAGATTTCAAAGGGCCATACACAGTGCCGGCAAAAATCTGCAGCAATGGGGATTCCTCTATACTGCAGGGAGGAATGTAAAATGATACAATGATCATTATCAAAATGCTCAATGGGCACAGCCTTTGTTTTTTAATTTGGGGGGAAGCTAATTAGGTTTGTTTGGTTGTTATTATTATTTTTAATGGAGGCACTGGGGGTTGAGCCCGGGAGCTCGTGCATGCTAACCATGTGCTCTACCACTGAGCTATACCCTCCCCTCTCAAATGGGCATAGCCTTTGAATCAGCGTTTTTACTCTCAGGAATTTATCCTAAGGAAATAAACAGAAAAAACACATTTAGAGCATGAGGAAATGGCCACAGTATATAGTCTGGATTAAAAAAAAAAAGAATATAAAAACCTATGTGCTCTTATAACCTATAATGGAAAACAATCTGAAAAACAAACAGATATATATGTACAACTGAATCACTTTGCTGTTCACCTGAAACATTGTAAATCAACTATACTTCAATAAATAACTTTTTTTTAAAAACCTATGTGCTATGTCATTCCAATTTTATGTTTAAAAAAATAACTACATAGAAAATAGCTGAAAGGAAAAGACCAAAGTGTTAAATAGAAATATCTCTGGTTCATAAGACTACAGATTATTTCCATTTTCTTCTTTATATATTTTGAATGCTGGTTTCACTCCATCTTTTCCTTCAGGTCTCTGCCCAGATATCACTGCATCACCAAGACCTTTCCTGACCAGCTGACCTCAAGCAGCAGACCTCTGCCCCCATCTCCCATCACTCTCTTTCCCTTACCCTGCTTTAGTTTTCTTCACTGCCAGACGTTGTATTTCACGTGTCTTTAATTACTTACTTTCTATGCCTCACAACTGGAATGTCAGCTCTACGATGCCTGTCTCCCCAGCACCTAGACCATGCCTGGTATATAGGAGGCACAAAAAACATGAATGGTGATCTGAGTGGATGAATGCCATATGCAAATATGTATATACAAGAATAATCTATGGCAGTGTTGTCTATAATAGTGAAAATTTGGTTGAATATAATGCAGTATATTTTCATGTACAGATGTCATTCTGTAAATAACCCTTTGCCCATTTTGCTATTGAAATGTTTTATCTTTTCCTTGTCGATTTCTAGGAGCTCTTTGTAGATTAGGAATGTTATATCTTTGCCTGTCATTTTTGTTGCAAGTCTCTCCCCATGCTATTGAGTGTATACAAATATTCTCTCAAGTATTATTCAAATGTGACTGTTATTTTCCTACATTTAGACATCTGACCACCTAGAATTGATTTGTATATAGTACAAGTTAGAGTCTAACCTATCTTCTTATAAATGGACAGCCCCTAATGGCAGTACCACATTTAAATAAAACATCCTGTTTCTACTGAATTGAAATGCTACCAAAAATAAATATATTTTTTTCCATATATACTTAGATTAATTTCTGGAGTTTCTACAAATCTATTTGCTTATTCTTATGTTTTTCTTTCACTAGGTTTCTAGTAATATAGAAGCCAGGGTCCCAAGAGGAGACAAATGGCCCACTCAAGCAGGAGAACCCAGAAGGGTTTAATAAAGAGTCTCTTTGCCCAAGGGATGGGCAGGGTTTATGGAAGCCAGCAAGGGGTAGAGCAGCACAGGGCTAGTGTTGGGGGAACTGACACTGTCTCAAGACCTGAAGTGATACAGAAGGAGTCAGAGGAGTGCTGGAGCTAGGTCACACTGGCTGGCCAGACCAGTTGTTAGCATGTCTTTTGAACTACACTTGACTTTGCTTGGGTAGCTTGAAATCAGCCATAGTAGGAATATTTTACACCAAGGAAACTGGCAAATGCTGTAAATCAGAGTTTCTCATCCCCTGTTGTTCAACACTTACCAGCACACAACTGGGAGGAAGTGTTGCGTGGAACCAGGGGACAGTAGAGTTGTATGGGGATGACTGCCTTTGAGGGACTACGGTCTTGAGTAGGACACAGCCCACCCACCACAGCCCAGCAGGGAAGGAGGGGACACATATACTACTTTGATCTCTTCTCATGTCCCTGCCTTCTCGGTGCCTCCCACTGCCGAAACCCCACCAGATGTCAGAGGACACGAGAGCTGGGGACAAAGTCAGAGAGATCAGATTCCAGGGCACCGAGCAAAGTAGAGAAGGGTGGATCCAGATGGAAATATCCATCCAAGACGATCTGGTAGGACAGCCTGTCTAGTCACACCCCCACCCTGAGTGTTCATTTTCAAAAATTTCTTGGAGATTCTTATCCACATCCCCCAAAGACCTTGTTGAGATAAGGGCTGAAATTGTACACAACTTAAAGATTAATTTGGGAAGGACTGAAGCTTTGTGAAATTAAACCTTCCCATTCAGGAACATGGGATGTCTTTCTGTGGATGCTGTTTATTTAGGCTTCTGTTTCTTACCCTTTAATTAAATCTTACAGTCATTTTGAAGTGGGTCTTTATTTTCATTGTTAAATTTCATCATATTTTATAGTTTTGATCACTATATGAATGAAATATTTTTTACATTCCTTTCTCACTAAATTCATTCCTAATAAAAAGAAAAATTATTGATTTATCCATACCTAGAACACACCCAATTTGTAAATTACCATTTATAAATACCAAATACTCACATGAATGCTATTTTTAAAAATATTCTCTTTCGAAGTTTCTAAGCTTACAATTATATTATCTGCCTAAAAAAAGAGACAATTTTGCCTCTTTGAATGTTTACTGCTTCTTCTGTTTCTTTATATAATCTCATTAGCTAAACACTCTTAAATAGCAGTGGAGACAGTGACCATCCTGCCGTATGTCTTATTTCACTGGGCCTGATTCGTGTTTCACGGTATCTTAATACGTCCACTCAGTTTGTAGTAATTACTTTTATTCTTGCATGTAGTTTTCCTTGGTTTTACTTAGAGTTTTTCCTAGGAACAGCTGTGGTATTTTACCAAATGCCATTCTGTCATTTTTTTTTAATATAAAAATGTTCTTAAAAATATATATATATAAAAATGTTCTTCCTCACTTAATTTGCTGATGTCATGATGTAATGAATTACCCTGTCAGGTCTTCTAATGAGCCAGTCCTGCTCCTGAAAAGAACGTTATTTTCTCATGATGTATTATTCTTTTTAATATGCCACTGAATTCTACTTGCTGGCATTTTATTCAGATTTCTAGCATCTCTGTTCACAAGTAAATATGATCTAGGGTTTTCCTAATTGTACAGGAATGACAAATTTCAGCATTAAGATGGTTCTTTGCTTTGGTAAATGATTTGGAGAACTTTGCATCAATTTCTGTTGAAACATTTTGCATAACACTTTGCTAAATTTTTAACAACTTTACTTTTCTGTATAGTTAGTTGCTTTTTAACATTTCTGACCTCTTCTTGAGTCAATTTTCATCTTTTATATCTTGATTAAAAATCACTTATTTCCTCTAGATTTTCCATGTTTTTGCCACGGAGTTCAAAAATTGTTTTCTTAAAATTATATTCCTTTCTTCTTCCTTGGTAATTATATTTCTCTCATACCTGATGCATATTATTTTCTTTATTTTTCTTCAAGAAGGCTCACAGGGATTTATCTGGTTCTTCCCCCACCAAAGAATCAGCTTTGGGCTTTGTGTTCTCAAAGTAATGGCACGTGGAGACATGGGAAGGGACTTTGGGTGCAAATGCTGGTTCTGCCACTTATAGCTGGGGGACCTTGGCAAATCACTTCACCCTAGTGAGCCTCAGTGACCTTATCTGTGAAGAGGACTATGGCTCGCTCCCAGGGGGGTGATGTAGATAAAACAGGAAAAAGCCTGTAAAGCACCCAACACGATTCCTAACCCACAGTAAGACCTCAGCAGTAATAGTAGTTGCCAGGGTTCACCAGAGAAACAGAACCAATAGGTGAGAGATACAGATATAGATGATACAAATGTAGATGTAGATGTCTGTTTCTCCAGGGGGACAGAATAAATAGGAGATTAGTCTGTTTATCTGTCTGTCTGTCTATCTATCTATCTATCTGACAAATCTCTATCTCTGTAACTGTATCTATATATATTTAGATATCTGTGTATATATAGATATATAGAATCAATAGGAGATCATATTATATCAACAGGTACAGCTATGTAGATACATATCTCCTATTCTGTTTCTCTGGAGAAATAGCTATAGAGATAGAAAGAGAGAAAGAGAAAGAATGAGAATAAGGAAGTGGCTCATGTATCTATGGAGACTGACAAGCCCCAAGATCTGGAGGATGAGTTGGTAAGCTGGAGACCCAGACAGCTGATGGTTTAGTTTGAGTCCAAATCTGAAGGCCTGAGAACCAGGATAGCCAACAGTGTGCCTCCAGCCTTAAGGCCAGCAAGCTCAAGACCCAAGAAAACATGATGTTTTAGTTTGTGTCCAAAGGGAAGAAAAGGTCGACCTCCAATTCAAAGGCCATCAGGCACAAGGAATTCTCTCTTACTTGGGAGAGGGGCAGCCTTTCTGCTCTAATTCAGGCCTTCAACTGATTGGATGAGGCCCACCTACATTAGGAAGGGCAATCTGCTTCAGTCAGTTCACCAATTTAACTGTCATTTGAAAGCACCCTCTCAGAAACACTCAAAATTACATTTGGCCAAATATCTGGGCATGCCATGGCCCAGTCAAAAGGACACACAAATTTAACTGTCACATTAGTCATCATACACAACACCCAGCCCAGACAGTACACTCCCATAGCACACTCTACCTCTCTACCTGGGCACTGACAACACTTTATTTTTATTTCATCTTATTTTATGTTGTTATTTATTTACTAGTTTGCTGTTAGTTTTCTTCCCTATATTATGCATATCACTGGGACAGGAAACGTGTCCATCTTGCTCACCTTTATGGCCTTGCCAGTTAGTTCAGCACATGTACATAGAACATGGCTAACAAACAGCCTTGAACAAACTGGAATTCTTCCTCTTATCACAATCTGATGTTTGATGTAATAAGCTCTGGATGTATCTCCATGAGGGTGGAGGACCGTGTGTTATTCATATCTGTACTGAGATGACGACCTCTGGGACTACTGCACAGTCAGGACTGAAAAGATGCCTGTTAACATGAATTTATCCAAAGTCAAGCACTGAGTTGGGCTGAGAGTCATTGTTCACCTGGTGACATGTGAGGAACAAGACTGCTGATGATCTCTGTATTGAGCAGAAAGATTTTACTCACAAGGGACAGAAACTCATCTCAGAAAGATTTAATTTTCTGAAAAAGAGAGAGGATATTATGGACTCAAATAACTACAAAAAAAACCTAGATATGGAGTTCAGGCAAAGCTGAATCCAGGTATTCCAAATGATAACATGAGAACTACTTCTCTCTCTATCATGGAGCAGGGTCCCCGTGTTTTAGCACCAAGAGCTCTAGGTTTCCATTCTGAAAGCTTAGCACACTCTGTAAAACAATGCTATTTGCCCAAGAGTCATCCTGGAGGTTGGGCCTCACGTTGGCCCATCCCTGAACCTTTGACCAAGAGGCTGGAGTGTTCCAGTTGGCCAGACCTGAGTCATGTGCCCATTCCTGGAAGCTGGGAACAGGATCATCCTTGTCTGAACCTGGCCTAGAGTGTGCAAGGGGGGCATTTTACTGACCATACCACAAAGCATGGGATAAGAAACCAAGAGAAGAGTTTTAAATTTACATGTAACCCATGTATATCATGAATCCCTATAGTTAAGAACCAGTGTCCCATTTAAAGAAACATGGCTCAGACAGAAATATCAATCTTCCTTCATGACTCTAATAAATATTTGGAAATGGAGGACAGTGTTTAGCCAATGATCTCTTATTATGATCTTTGTGTTCTCCTATTCTCCAGCATCCTAAAACTCTACCTTTCAGTTGTCTTGTGTCATACATGCTGTTGGGCATGTACCCACCCTCTCTTCTGCCTTGAGAAATCAACCACAAGCAGCTTTGTCCTTTCTCCTGTTTGGAAAACAAAAGGACAAAGAACAGGGTGCATTTTGCCACCTCTTGGTGACAGCATACTTGAGAATAAAGCTAACAGAGGAAAGCAGTCATGTGGCCATAAGGGACTGAGCCCTGCCCAGACACCCTCCTGCCCTGGCTTTAAGGCTGAACATGTGACTTGGCAGAGCCAATCAGCATAGTCTAATCCCCTGGCCCTGGTGATTGGTTCAGGGATGGAGTCATGATCTGAGTCAGTGGAGTGAGACTCAATCCTTGGAATCTGTTCAGAATTACGGAGGGGAAAGGCTTTCTTTCCATTGGAGTGATTAAGCTCACAGGAAATAAATCTGGAGCTACCAGAGGCCATCTTATCACTACAAGCCTGAGAAGGAAGCCAATAAAAAGGAAAGGAAGTCAAACAGAATGAGAACAAATCCTTAGGATGTTGACTAAGCACCCAGATCCAACCAGGCCTGAAGCCTTTCTCCCTGTACTTACCCATTGTATGAACTAATAAAAGTCAGTTTTAGTTGAGTTTCTGTCATTGCAACTAAGAGATCTGAGTAATTCTGAGTGATTCCCTATGCATTGAATGGCAGTTGATTTTTTTGACCCAGAGGCTCTTCTCCCTCTCCTTCCACAGCCTCCAATGTGTCCATCATTTTGTCCCTAATTCCTAGGATAGGGTAATTGCCTCTTCCCTTGTCTGTCTCTCCCAAAAGACTGCAGCTACTTGAGGCCAGAACCTTTTTCATTTCTGTGTCCTCTAAGCCCAGTCTAGAGTTCAGAAGCAATAGTTTCTGGGAGCCTACAATGTGGTAGGCGCATTCCCAACATTCAAGCTTCTCACCCACATACGAAGCAGGTATTGCCATCCCCAAGTTACAGGTAGGGAAACTGAGGCACAGAGGGAACACGTTCTTAGAAATTTAGTAAGTGACAGACTCCAGGTTTCAGCACAGGCCTTTCTGATTTCAAAGCTCCGTTTGATGAAGGCTTGTCAAATGAATGAATGATTCCCCTCCAGGCCGACCTTAACATTGATCCTAATGAAATTTTAGCTTGTTAGATCTCACCCACAGATCCTCACCTTCGGGAACCTTCAGAATTTTGTCAGATTGTGCCACAGGCCCTGGAGTTTCTTGGACAGCTGGTCCACAGCTGGCTTGAGGTCTCTCTCATCACTTCTCCTGGGCCCCCAGTCTGCAGCTCCCTGGGCTGCTATTCTCAACAGCTGCCTCCTACCCCTCTCTTTCCTAACCTCTGGCATGCCTTCGTTCTAGAGAACCTTTCCAGTTTTGTTTTGTTTTGCTTATTGAAGGGGGGCTCCTTCCCAAGTCCCCAAGACCTGGCTCCTATTTGACGCCACCCTCCTTCCGATCCCTCATGACACACTGGATTTCCTTTGGTCCCCGTACAAGGCCAGATCATCTCTCACACCAAGGTCTTTGCAGATTCCCTTCCATTCACTTAAAGTTCTCCTCCTCACCCCAGAGCCCTTGACCTTGCTTGCTCCCACTCATTGTGTAGATAGCTAGCCAAGTACACCTCCACAGGGAATCCCCCTGTGCCCCCCGACCCCAGTATATGAGTCCCCCACTTCATCTGCCTTTAATGATCTGTACGTTTCCTTAGCCCCAACCAACACATCTGTAACTACTCACCTGTCTAGTGCCTGCGCACCATGGGAACAAGGACACTGTCCCGCTGGTTCTCGGCTGTGTCCCCACCCCTAGATCGTGAACTGACCCACACTAGGAAATCCATAAATACTGACTAGATGAATCAATGAGATTAACCAATTTGCACTCAAATTTGGAGGATTCTGATGGGTTAATGATTGGTTCCCCTCCGATTACATCATCAGGCAACTCCCAAACCTTCACCTGGAGCTGGAGCACTGAGCACCAGAGCAGGGTGACATCTCATCTGGTCTGGATTAACATAAGAACACCCCCCACACTCACCCCACCCCGGGCTGCCTTCCCTCTTCTGAGCTGAGGCCACATTTCCTGTCCATACAAAAATCCCTGTCTCACCTCTGTTCTTTCTCCCTTGAAAACCTTGTCCCCTCTCTGCCTTTAAAGGAATGACAAAGCTAATACAAACAAGGATAATAATAAGTGCTTATCATGGGCCAAGCACTTAGCATGTTTCTGCACATCTAATTGTCCCACGAACCCTATAAGGTGGGGATACAATTATTATCCCCATTTTACAGAAAAGGAAACTGAGGCCCAGAGAGACTAAATCAGTTATTCAAGGTCACACAGCTGGTAAGTGATGGAGCCAGACAGTCTGACCCTAGAAAAACCTCATAGAACCACTGAACTATATAATAATAACTTCCCTACATTTTTTACTGTGACTCACAGTAAAAAGTACTTTTTATATCATGAGCCAGTTCACACATATGCACTCACCCACAAAAGACTGAAACAAAAGTTTCACAAAGCAATTCTTTTCATTATGGGCTATGCTTTCTATCTCCTTAAAAATAAACGATAATCACGAAGCAGGGCAATTAGTAGGTTGTACATTTTCAAAAGGTTAAAATTAGGCATGTACCACATTTGAATGTGCAACACTGCTTTTCATTAAGTTTTAAATTAAAATGCATGACACCTTGATTTTAGCCAATAAGACCTGCATCAGACTTCCACCTACTAAAAGGACAAACAGATAATAAATTTGTGCTGTTTTAAGCCATTAAATGTGTGGCAATTTGTTATGACAGCAATAGAACACTAATACAAGAACCCAAGAAAACTGGCGTTTCTTAGTTGCCTCTGGGAATGGGGAATAGTTAGTTGAAGGACCGGAGTGAAAAGGTATATTGTGAAAAGAGTATGCTGTTTGAATTCTGAACTATGTGAATGTATTATTTTAACAGAAATGAAATTTCTGTTTTATTTATTTATTTGAGAATTCCCTTCAAGTCTCCCCTGAACTTAAACTGGAAAATCATTGATCTGCTCCAATCCCCCTGGCAGACACCAGGTAATTTTGCCTTCTCAGCAGGAATCCCCCTTCCTCTAGAGCAATCAGTCTGAATTTCCTATGGGAAAAACTTTCTCACACCCACTCCCTGTTCACGTGGTTTCTGTAGCTTCAGGGGTGGACATGTGATCCTGGCTCAGCCAAACACAGCCTTGTTCATCCAGCCACAGTGACTGGGGGAAGCATGGACATGTGACCCAAGCCTAGCCAATGAAAATATTTCCTCTCCCTGTACACAGCCCAGGGAGGAGCATATGATCCGGGAAGAAAGAATCTCCAAGAAGAAAGGGTCAAGAGTCAGACTCAGGAGTTTTGCTCTAACGATAAGCAAAGGGGGGATATTGAACTAGTGGGAAGGAAACGTGGAGCTGCCGGGTCTATCTTTGCCACCAGCTTGGGGAAAGCCAACCCAAGAGGGAAATCAAGACAGAGGAGATCAGAGCCAAGAGACAAAATGATACCCCTGTTGCAGTCGTAGGGCACCTGGATCCAGCTGTTCCCACAGGACAGGGCACAGCACAATAGATGCCAAGCTCAATCATAGTGCTTTTCTGATTTTGCACACTCTCTTCCACTGCCTCTACATCCAGGCATTACTTTACCTGTGTTACACATGGCTGCGTGCTTGTGGAAGCCTGGCATCCACTGATCTAACTCCAGAGAGAGACTGAAGTCAGTCTACCCCTCACAACAGCTCTGGATGAGAATTTCTCTGAGGTCTCACCCTGGAGGTGGCTGAACCCTGGGCTCTGAAAACCCAGGCTGGGCCAGAGAACTGTGCCCTGGCCCCAGGCAGACAACTAAGGTTCAGAGTTGAAGAGTTCAAACCCAGTGCAGTTCGTGAATGTTCCTGGACCCCAAAGAGTAACCTGAGAAATTGTTTGTATCAGCGAGAAATGACCTAACTCTTGGCAAATCCTAGAAAATGGTGTCTCTTCCTGTTTCTAGAGGACTTCCAAAGAAAAGAAACAGTTTAGGTTTTGCTCTGATCTGTGGTTGACTGTAGACTCCCACCCCACATGGCATGGGGGACCCATGGGTTAGATCTCAGCTCCCAGGAGCAATGGGAGGGAACATTCACGGAGTACAAACCAGACTGGTATTCTCTGGCCAAGGGGGCCTCTGAGTCAGCTTCAGAGACCACCAAGGGGTGGAAGGGTCTTCAACACTGATCTACTCTAAACTGCACCATCCAATCAAGCAAGCTGGTCTCCTCACCACCCCATCCACTGCACCCTATTCCCTTTCCCACCATCTTGCCGTCGCACATGCGGGGCCAGCTTCCTGAGACACCCTTCCTCCCGTGACCAAGCAAACCCATCTCAACTTTCAGTACCCAGATGGAGCTCCACACCCACCACCTGGAGGCAGCACTGAACACCACGGTTCATCACAAACTTTTACTTCTCTCCTCAGCTTGCTACACAACCTCACTCTGCGTTCCTCAACCCAACAGATGGTTTTCAAGGAAGCAGTTCTCCAGGCTGTTGGCTCCCCGAACCCTGTACACTAATGATAAAGGGTGTTTGTGTGGGTTCTATCTGCTGATTTTTACCATGTCAGAAATTAAAACTGAGAAATTTTTTAAATATTAATTTATGCGAAAAGAACAGTAACCCAGGACATGTTAAAATCGGGGGAGAGGGTGACATCATTATATGCCCTGTGACCTCCGGGAAAGTCCACCAGACACTTTTGAGAGAGAGTGGAAAGTGGAATAGTACTGGGAAGAAGAGAAGGAGAGTGGGAAAGGCAAGAAGCATCTTATTGTTATTTCAGAACAAAAATAAGTTTTGATCCTGCAGATTTCCTGAAGGATCTGGGGGAGCCCAGGGCCCCTGAAGCACAGCTTAGAAGCACCGAGATCGCTCTCTCTCCCTCTTTCTCTGTCTCCAAAAGGTTTCTTATCTTTTATCTATCATTGCCTTTTTGGTGTAACTTCAGTATTTATATTACCAGTTCTGGTTAGCATTTTAAAAAATTAAATAGATAGGGATAGGAAAGGAAAAGAAAGGGAAGGGAAGGAAACATCAGAGTGTAAAAAATGAATAACAGTGGCAGTTTTTGTTACTTCCCATGAGGCTGTGTACCTGGAATGAGAACCATGAAACTAATCAAGAGTAGGTGTGTGCCTGTATCAAGGATACCTTGTAATGCACTGCTCCAGATACAGCCAAGGCTGTTTATAGGTATAGATATCCACACAGATAGACATGTGAGTAGGAACACGGATACAGCTATGAATGTGGTATGTGTTTGTTACCATCGGTTGTGGCTGTAAAACTTTGAAAATTAGTCTACTACAAGAACTCTTATGGAGGTTCCTCAGTGTAAGGCAGTGTGTAGCAAAGTGTGGGGCACTTTCCCCTGCGGCATGGGAAATGATGTTTTGGTCGCATACTGCACATGGATATGATATTAAATAGTAATTCATCAAATCATGATAGCGTTAATATTCCCTGTTCAATTATCTTTCAATCATTCTGATTACAACCAGGAGAAAATCTCTCTTGGGGATGAGGATGCTTTTAACACTGACATTTGCTAATCTCCCTTTGAACTGAGGCAGACACAGCTTCAAGCTCAGAGCTCTCAGCGGGCCATGGTATCTAGATGGGATTGAACGACATTGTTGATTTCATGGGAAAATATATGTACATTGAAGTGCATGTATATAAAATATTAGTTACTGTCTCTGTGTTACATGATGCTGGTTTTCCATTCTGAGTAGAGATGTAACATTTCATATTTAAGTAAATTTATCGCAGTAATAAAATGAATTGATTTCAAGAAATCCTTTAAGAAAATAATACCGCAGGGGGTGTGCATATCTGGCGATAAGTGTGAGGTGAAGGTGGTTACTGAGGGCTGAAGTTCCAGAAATACTGACGTACTTGCAAAGAGCGCTAGATGGAGTCAGACGTAGGTGGGTTCAAATCCTGGCTGCACCGTTCACTGGCTTTGTGATGTTGGGCAAGTGATCCAACGAGTCTGGGACTCATGGCTCCTTTGGCTTTGAAAGTTTTCAAAGATCAAAGACATCCCGAGGTGACTTAAGATGACTTCAGGTGAGAGAAAGACCCACAGTCTGTGCTAAATAAACTATTCACAGGCATGATCTCATTTTAGACTCATAACCATGTTGATACAAGGACACTGTTTCTACAGTTGAGGAAAGAAAGGCAGAGAGGACATACAGCCATCTGCCTAAGGACACGTGGCTGGAAAGAGCAGGAGCAGGGATTTGAACCCAAGTCCGTCTCGTGCAAAATCCACTGTGTTCCCAGAAAACGTGCCCATCATTCTGGGTTCAGTTAGAGCAGCAGGAGTGGCCATCTTGCCAGTACTGCTTCCATCACCCACCTCTTTCTGTCTCTTCCTCTACTGATGCTATTGAACATGGTGGGAAAATGTAATTTTAATTACTTCTGCTATAACCGTCATTTTTAAAAATTTGCTTTGTAATTTACACATGGAAAAGAAAAGGCAGGTTTTTTATTTTCCCCTAAGTCCAAGAAACTAAGAAGATCAATGAAGTCATTGTCACTGAGTTAAGTATTAAAAGGCTGGTTTGTAAATTCAAACTCAAGGTTATATTAAAAAAACATACAGTTGAGTTGAATTTTATGAGGAAAAGTTATAGAATATGCATAAATCTGATAGAAAAGAGCCTTCCCATCCACCCTGCTTATATTTACATTTTTTGAAGTCTTCAAGGTCTGACTTAAAAGCATCCAACCATTTTCACCTTTATTTAGATAACAGAATTTAATGGTTGGCTCAGTGCTTTGTATTTTGAAGTACTTGCATTCAGAGTTCAAATTTTCCCTTTTCCTTAAGTTACTATTAAAAATGTGTGGCTTCTTGGAAATTTAATTTTATTCAAGACTATAAGAATTTTGGAATCATCATTTTAGTTGCTCCCAACAAACCAATGATCTTGGTTTCAAATTCAAACTCCCCCAAGGGAGAATGATTGCTGCGCACAGCTTTTACATCAGGCCATCCTACAGGAGGAGGAGCATTCAGGCAAAGGCCATAGCAAGGACCAAGATCTGGAGATGAGCGTGGCCCTACAGTCTCCAAGGAGCAGCCTCAGGAGCTCAGGGAGTGGAGATGGGGTCAGAGAGGTGATGGGAATTGAAAAGGAAAGACCATTCAAGGTTTGCTCTCCAGCATAAGGACATTGGCTTTTCCTCTGAATGCGATGGGAAGCAGCTGGAGGGTTCTGTGAGTAAGCAGGATGTTCTATCTTCGGATTTAATAGGGCTACTCAGGAAACTGTACTGAAAATAGATTACAGAGTAGGGACTAGTGAGGATTCTATACAAGGAGCCAGGTAAGAGATCTTGTTGGCTTGGGTCAGACCAGGAGTTAGCCTGGGCCCTGCAGTTTGAAATGCCCATTAGACACACAATAGCAGATGCTGAGTTGCCTGTAGGGGACCAACTCTGGAAGGCAGGGGAGCTGGTATCCTTCATCTATGAATCACGAAGTGCAAAAATAATAAAAAGAAATATCTGCACAAGACCCTGTCCTGGCCATTTTCCACGCATGATCTCACTTACTTGTCCCCGCTAACCCTGCAGAAAGGGCCTCTTATTTTCCCTATTTTTCAAATGCAACAAGGAAGATGTCACATCCAGAGTCACCCAGCTAATCATAGCAGAATCTATGTTCTCAATGACTTTGCCTGTGTTTTCTCTTTCTAAACACACACACTCCTCCCAAGCTACAGCAAAACAGGCAAAGGAGAATATCTGAAGACTTTTTGGGCAGTTTCACTGCCTGTCCCTCCTTCTGACCACTCACCCCCAGCCCTGCTCCCAGGTGATCCTTGGAAAACTCAAAACATCCAATTCCAAGGCCATAAAAGTTTCCAAATTTCCCCAGCAGACAAGAGACTTTGATCTCAGTGTTTCCCACATTTTGCAATGGTTTGCCTTCGAGACACCCCGAATCCTCCTCTCTCCTGACAACTTAGCAAGAACCACATCATCTCTCAGGAGGGCTGTGTTTTAACCCAAGGAGGAAACACTCGTATTTCGCAGACACCATCCAACTCAAGCAGAGATGTTCCAATTTTTGTTCCAGTTTTTTAAAAAATCTGATTAACTTCCTAATTTGAAATTTTATTTCGTATTAGAACAACTTTAAGCCTCCCCATCCCTCAGGGGGAAAAAAAACTCACATCTTTAATCCATTCGTTTAAACATATATACATATTTCTTTCTGGTCTTGTTTAACTATTACCCATATAACTGCATTTGTGGGGGAGGCAATACAGTTACAATTTTGTGGTTTGCTTTTTTTGTTGTTTTGGGGGGGAGGGGAGGTGATTAGGTTTGTTTGTTTGTTTGTTTGTTTATTTATTTATTTATTTATTTATTTAAATTGTTTCTAGGTTTTTTTTTTTTCCCTTGGGGGGAAGTAATTAGGTTTTCATTTATTTACTTTAATGGAAGTGATGAGGATTGAACCCAGGACCTCGTGCATGCTAAACACACGCTCTACCACTGAGCTCTACCCTCCTCACCAATTTCATTTTTACACTTGATAAAATACTGTATACACAAGGGGTCAGCAAACTTTCTCTGTAAAGGGCCTAATGGTAAGTATTTCAGGCTTTGCAGGCTACACAATCTCTATGGCAATTACTTGGCTCTGCCACTGTCCACTCAAAAGCAGCGACAGGCAAGACATAAGTGAACGGGTATGGCTGTGTTCCAATGAAAACTTTTTACAAAACAAGCGGCCCCTGGGCCATAATTTGCCGACCTCTGGTAGATACGTTTCAGAAGGCAATGTAGCCACGTGATAAGGCGCTGAGGGTTTGGTACCAACCCTGTGTTCTAATTTGGGCTGTTCCAGTACAAGTAGTAGGACTCAGTTGTGCAAAGCATTTAACATCTCTCTGCCTGGTTTCCGCGTCTGTATAATGGGAATAGTAATCGCCAGACCCCGTGTTGACTGTATTAAATGGGCCGAAGTGTGTGACAGGCTCAGCCCAGTCCCTGGCGCACAGCGGAATCTGCAGAAATGGTGGCTACAACGATGACTTTGCTGCCTTGAGCCAGGCTTTTTGTCTGTCTTCCATCCGTCTGCATGTTTGTCCGTTGAGTAAATATACTTTCATCTTTTTCATTATTTCCCCCAAACTGTCTACTTTAAAAATCATTCAACACCCTTGAAGAGTTGAGGATGAAGAGGAGAAACTGATTTTCACTTGGGACGAAATGTCTGAGTAACTGTGTGTGTTTGGGGGGAGGGTGTTTAAAGACATAATTAACCATGAAATATTTGTGCTTAGGAAGAATTTTCCTCCCCTTCCCCTCATCAAGGACACATCTACTAAAAGATGTGAACGCATTACAGAATTCTTTTGCTGTGCGCCAGAAACTGACACATTGTAACTGACTATACTTCAATTTTTAAAAAAAAGAATTCTTTGAGAGATAGATTGGGTTTGGTAGGCTCGTCACTGAAAGTGAAACTTAAAGTTAGGGTCCTTCTGAACCAGAGAAATTCGTTATAAAGAATGAGGGATGTTTTGTGGATTCCAAAGTTCAAACATGCAGGCCACCTCAGCAGGTCCAAGACAAGAAAGAAAAGATACTGGGGCCAAGACAATAGCACCTTTACTTCTGGGGCAATTCTTTGCACAAATAGGTACACCTGGAGAGTGTCCTTTAACTCTTATTCTATGCGCAGCCTCCTTCCTTGGATCCAAGCCTTGAGACTTATTATCACAAGGTAGGGGCAAAGAATGACTTGATCGAGAGAAGAAGAGAAAAACAAGTACCTGTGTCTTAATTCCCCACCATGGGTTTTGGCCAAGAGACAGAGGCCCAGCCTCACAGGTGTGGGGGAGCCTGAGGAGAGAGGCGCCCCTGCTTCAATCTCCAGGTAAGACTCTGAAAATAGACCCTCTCTCTGGCTTCCTCTGGCTGACTTGTCTACACTCAGGGATGTCACATGGAAGTGAACTTGGAGCAGCATGTTGGTGAGGTCAAGGGCAGCCTTGGCCTATGGCTTTTCCCTGCTATTCCTGGCTCCTGCACAGGAAGGATGAGGCCTGGCAGTCTCTGTGGCTTCGTAAATTGGGACACAGAAGGGGGTTACGTTGAAATCTAGCACGTCTGTCGTGGCACCTGGGTGGTGAGGACAGTGTGACTCATGGCAGAGCCTGGGATGCAAGGTGGACCGCCTGAGCCAGGGGGTCCGTACAGGGGAGAGAGAGGGGCGGCATGGGAGCCGCTCGACGGGGGAGCATGGCTCAGAGACCCAAAGCTGTGGAGAGAACAAGCCCTGGGTCAGGTTCTGGCCGAGCTGAGGAAGAACAGATGTCCGGCTGCGTCGGTCATCAGCTTCCACTGCGGAGGCCCCGGGGCCCCCGGCCACCCAGGGAGCCACAACAGCAGGACAAGGTGCCGAGACAAGGAAACCATCCCCCCAGACCACTCGGGCCACCTGCAGTCACTCCACCCCCAGACACCTGGAGATCACCTCAGCCGAGCATACACAGAAATAGGGACCAGATTAACCCAACAGCTGAGCACTACCTACAAGAGGCATTTAAATCACTAGATTAGACTCTTTTTAGAAGATAGTTAAAATTTTTTTTTCCTCTTTAAGGTAATATGTAAACCTTTTCTATAAAGGGCCAGAGAGTAAACATTTTACGTTTTCCAACCTATACAGTCTTCATCACGAATACTTAATCCTGCTGTCATACTGAGAAAACAGCCTTAGGCGTTTGTGAACAAACGGATAAGACCATGTTCCAGTAAGACTTTATTATGGACACTGAAATTTGAATTTCATATCATTTTCAAATGTCCTGAAATATTCTTCTTTTGAGTTTCTTTAACCATTTCAAAATGCAAACAAGCAGGCCACAGGCAGATTTGGCCAGCGGGCCAGAGTTTGCTGGCCTCTGTAATATGTGAATCCTGCAAAAACTTAGATGTAAAAATAAACACTATGAAGCATAATAATCAATCAAACACCTGTGAGCCCAGTACCCAACTTAACCCCCCAAATATTACTAACCCTATTGACAGTGTCTTCCCCCTCCCATCACCCTGCCTCTTTCCACCCTGCCCCAAGGAGACCACATTCTCAATTTCGTGTTTACTTTTCAACTTTTTCTTTCATAGTTTTATCAAATATGTGTGTCTCCCTAAGCAACATTTTGTGGGAGATTTATAAAAATAATATTCTATTGTCTATAATTTAAAAGGACGGGCTTGTCAAACGTGACATTTTATTGCTAAGATTTATCTATGTTGTTTCACTCAGGTGTGGTTCATTCATTCTCACTAGACAACATTTTAACCAAATAGAGATAAGAGTAAATTTCTTTCCTTGGAAGAGGACTCAGGAAGAACCAGTTAATTAGAAAATAAAATTTCCCTGTACATCCACCACCTGGATGAGTCTGCACTGTTTTCTCTCTCACTGGCTGCTATTTTTATCTTCCCCAGCAGGCATGCAGGTAAGCATGGCCACCTCCAAACCTCAGCCTCTGCATTGACATTTTGGGGCTTATCATTCTTTATTGTGGCAACTGTCCTACGCACTGCAGGACGTTTAGCAGCATCCCTGGCCTCCACCCACTAGATGGCAGTAGCACCCCCCAAGTTATGATAACCAAAATGTCTCCAGACATTGTCATGGGGGACAATGTCACCCAGGTGAGACCTGCTGTACTGTGCATATTGACTTGCTTTAAACTTGAGCGATAGTGCGGACCACTCAGCCGCTGGGCGTCACATGTTCTAATTCCCTGGAGAACAAATCTGATTGCCTGGCTTGAATCAGGTAAGTCAATAATGGTGTTGGGAGGGGAGAGTCACATGATAAACACTTGACCTCTGGGACTTCTGTCTCCACAGGTCATTGGAGGCTGTTCTCCGGGGACCGGATCACAGGCTAGGTTAGATAACCTCAGAAGTGTGCATTACACCAGTTCATTTATCAGTTTTCAACCTTGTATTTCACAGAGGGACTTTAATGCAGGGAGTTATTAAGGTGTTGGAAGGGCTGGAGGACTGAGCGGAGGGATGTGAGGTTACCAGAGTTCACAGGCGTCGTCCCTCGGAGTCTGCCACTGATGAGAAAGAGCCGCCTGGGCACGGTCAGAAGACACGTGTCACTCAGCCACTACTGCCGCTGGTGGTGCTGCCACTGTCACCTGCCTGAGGCCTCCCGAGGAGCTGGGGAAATGGCGTCCTCCCTCTCCCACCTTGTACTGAGTTAAACAACGACTTCTGTCGGTTGAACCTATAGGAAGACAGCTAACAAGGGTGGGGAGGGGATGAGGGCGTGAGGTGTGTGCCGGGAAATGTAGTTTGCAGGTTTCTAGCCCTTGCAGTGGAGAACAGGGGGGAGTGCGGGCATGTGGAGCTGAGAGTCAACCTATATTGTCCAGTTTACTCGCTGATTTCATTCCTAGAAATTCTTGAAGCTGTTGTTTATTTCGTTCTTAGGAATAGTTGCAACACTTTAGTACAATAGTTTGTGCTCATAAATGCCATGAAATAGGACCAGCATTGTCTTAGGGCTCTCCAGAGAAACAGAACCAGTACGTTATGTATAGATCCATAAACAGAGAGAGAGAGAGAGGGAGGGAGAGAGAGATTATGAGCAATTGGCTCATGCAATTATGGAGTCTGAGAAGTCCCACGATCTGCTATCTGCAAGCTAGAGACCCAGGAAAGCTGACGGTGTAATTTTTGAATCTGAGTCCAGAGTCTGAGAGCCAGGGGCTTTTCCCTCATTACACCATGGAAAAGTGGTTAGACTGACTGGGTGGTTATAGTTGTGAAGTTTCCAAATTGTCATTTTGAAAGGATGTAGGTCTGTCTGCCAACAAATGTGGGTTTTTTTAAATTTTTTAAAACTGAAGTATAGTTGATTTACAATGTTGTGTTACTTTCTGGTGTACAGCATAGTGACTCAGTTATACATATATATTCTTTTTCATATTCTTTATCATTATAGGTTATTACAAGATATTGAACATTGTTCCATGTGCTAAACAATAGAACCTTTTTGTTTATCTATTTTGTATATAGTAGTTAGTATCTGCAAATCTCAAACCCCTAATTTATCCCTTCCCACCCCTTTTCTCCCTGGTAACCAAAAGTTTGTCTTCTATGTCTGTGAGTCTTTTTCTGTAAATAAGTTCATTTGTGCCATTTTTTTAGATTCCACATATAAGTGATATCATGATACTTGTCATTCTCTGACTTCACTTAGTATGATCATCTCTAGATCCATCCATGTTGCTGCAGATGGCATTATTTCATTTTTATCATGGCTGAGTAATATTCCATTGTATATATATACCACATTTTTATCCAGTCATCTCTTGGACATTTAGGTTGCTTCCATATCATGGCTATTGTAAATAGTGCTACTATGAACATCGGGGTGCATGTATCTTTTTGAATTAGAATTTCCTCTGGATATACACCCAGGAGTGGGATTGCGATTCTGAATTGCCTTCACATTTTATGAGTTAACAGCTTTGCAGGAAATGGGGAGAAAGGGGAGAAGCATCACTTTTCAAGATCAGATCTTGAAAATGACACTATGAAAGCAATTTGGCGATCATGTTTTCCAGTGAAATCCATTCACTTGACTTGTGCTCCTCCAATTGATATAACAACCCAGAGAATGCTTTTCCAGGACAAAATGGCCCTCTGGTCATCATGCTTTCTGTTATGATTCATTCAAATGATTTTATTCCACAGCTGAAAGAAGAGGTTGCTTGAACCAAAGGCCACTATTGCGCCATGCCCTGCAATTAAAAAAAAAAAAAATGTGCTTCGTGTAGCAAATAGCCCAAGTGCTTCTGACAAATGGGCAGAGTTAAGCCTTCAGTAGCCTCAGCCGTCGCCCTGCAGTCAAGCCACAGCCATCCTCCCTGGGAGGACAAATCCCACCTGGGAAAGAACCAGATGGGGCAAACCGCAGTTCCGCTCATAAGTCAGTGTCTGCAAGTCTGTTTCTACGCGTAGTTAAATTGCATAGAAAGTACAACTGGATTTGTCCCCGGTTTTCCCATTAGGGATAATATAAAGTTGAGGCGGAAGTTAATTGAGTTCCGAGTTCACTGTGTAATGTCGAGGAACTGGGACTCTGGCAAGCAGGTCGTGTGTAACATGTGTTCTGTGGTGGGGGGGAGCATTTTCACACCACCTCCCTGGGGGAGGAGAAGTTTTCTTTCACCAGGAGTGCAAGCTTCAGAAAACAGGCTTCTGGGGTTCCAAAGGGGCTTTCACCTACATTACAGGATAAAGGTCTCATTTTGCTTAGAGAGACTTTCTTGCAATGGGGCATGCTCATGATATTCAAGAAAAGGTAATAAAAATTTTTTAAAAACCCTGCCTTTCAACAAAAGCCATAAAGTCCAGTGGTTAAAAGCCAGGACCCTGGAGCCAGATCACTTACAAGTTGGGAGACATGGCATGGGTCATTTAACCCTTCGAGCCTCGATTTTCTAATCTGTAAAATGGGGCATTGAAATCCACCTACCTCCGTGGGTTTTACTTTGAGGATTAAACAAGTGAATCTATATCAGGTGCTTAGAACCTTGCCTGGCTCATGGAAAGTGCTATTTAATTGTTAGCTCTTTGTAATGAGCACATCTGTGCTAGGACACGGCACTGAGTTCTTTATGTGCCTTACTTCATTTCCTCATGAAATAAAGAAAGATCAGACTTCTGCAGGTAAGCAAAAGTGGGCTGACTTTGAGTCTATTACATTTGAAGCATCAGGGTCCTCATTGCATGGCCTCGTCCAAAGCCTTGAGAGACCCCCAGAAAAATCTAATGAAGGCAAGTGTGGGAACACTGACAAAAGTCAGACCTGCTTCTGTCCTTGTTCTCAAAAAGGACCCCACTCCACCCCAAAAGTTATATAATCTTCCAGCTCCACCACACGGGTTCCTCAATGGGAGGTAAGGATTCTTATTCCTATTTTGCAGATGAGAAGATAGGCTCGGAGAGGTGAGATGAATGATCTGTCCAAGGTCACTAGGAGAAGCAGAGCTGAGATGCCAACCCAAGTCTGTCTGGCATCCACTGTACCCCACTGCTCGCCTCAGGGTATGGACAAACTCAGCTGCAGATCCCCGCCAGCCAGAACTTGCCTCCTTTCCCACCTTGGTCCAGGCCAGGTGGCCATCCTAGAACTTGGCCCCCATAGGCACCAATTAAACATTTTCTGGATGAATGAATGAATGAATGAACGAATGAATGAATGATTTTCTAGTCTCTCTTTCAATATCCAGTTCAAGGACTAAGACCTCTCTTTCCTCATTGCGTGTGTCTTAGGGATGGCAGCAGTGTTGTTAAATCAGGTGAGACCCATGCCTGGGGTAAGAGAGGGCATGGGAGTGACCCAAGCTAGGACGGCAGAGGGCTCCCTGTCTGGAATTTAAGCTCAGAATGACAGACTGAAATACGCGTGAGTTCCTGCCTGCCTTCTTCCAGAGTATCCTTGGTCCTGCCTGCTTCTCCCCTCTGTTCTGCAGCTCTTCCCAACAATATTGTGAGCTCTTGATATCTTTACCATAACGTCTCTTTTACTTAAGGTGGCCAAGAGCAGGGCTCCAGGGTTCACGGTCAAGAATTGCAATCAAGTAATGCACAGCTGTTCCCAACGCTTGACCCCCTCACCCTGGCCACACGTCTGTATAAATAATGATTCATTTATTTGGGGGTGCAAGATATTAATAAGACATTTTTAGGCTTGAGTCTCTCCCACAACATCCCCCCACCAAATGGTCAACCAGCTTCTGTTTAAACCCTTCGAGGGAATTCATTTTGCCTTTGAATAATTGCCTTAGAATACTTCTTCATATTAGACTAAAATCTGTATTCCTGCTTCTTGCTTCTGCATTATTTTGCCAATTAATAAATAGAAGAATCAAATGTTTATCAGGTCTTTCCCTTTGTGGATTCTATTTCAGAGTGGGAAGTGCCAGGATGATGAGTCCAAGAAATCTTTCTTTCTTCTTGTCTTTCTTCCTCCTATCTTTACTCCAAATTTTCTTCCCTTTTTTCTTTCTTCTGGGGAAAATTCACTTGTCTACCAATGAGAATCCAGGGAAGTCCTGTACAAAGCAATGCAACTACTAAGGTAGACAATCCAAAGTCCTTGCCTTAAACCACACACCTCTCCCATGAGCAGCAAACCTGTTGTTATACACCCCAGAGAAAGAAAAGCATGTATCCACACAAAGACTTATGCATAAGATACTCATAGTAGCATCATTCATGACAGACAGAAAGTGGAACAACCAAAGTGTCTATCAACTGGTGAATGGATAGACAAAATGTGATCTATCCATTCAGTACCAATAGTAATTTAAAAAAAAAAAAAAAAAGAAGGCACTTCTATTCCATGCAATAATGTGGATAAATCTCAGAAACATGCTTAACCCAAGAAGCTAGACACATAACCGAGTATGAGTCCATCTATGTGAAATGCTAGAAAAGACAAATCCAATCTGTAGTAACAGAAAGAAGACCACAGTTTCTCGGGGCCAGGAATGGGGGTGAGCACTGACTGGCAAGGACACCCGGGAAATTTGGGGGGTGATGTCAGTGTTCTGTATCTTGTCTATGGTGGTAGCTACACTGGTATAGGCATTTGTCAAAACTGATCAAATTAACTTTAAATATATGCATTTTGTTGTATGTAAATTATACCCCAGTAAAGCTGATTTTTTTTTTTTTAAAAACCACCTGCCTTGACAAGCTCTCAGTCTGATTAGACTGTTATCTGGGCATCATTCAATGGTACAGTAAGTTCTGAACATTTTTAAGGACTAAGACTTTTTTTTTTAATTGAAGTATAGTCAGCTGACAATGTTGTGTCAATTCCTGGTGTACAGCATCATGTTTCAGTCATACATCTACATACATTTATTCCTTTTCATATTCTTTTTCATTATAGGATATCACAAGATACTGAATATAGTTCCTTGTGCTATATACAGTATAAACTCGTTTATCTGTTTTAAGGCTAAGGGTTTTTTTTTTAACTTTAGGATTATCTTTTTAACTCTAAACTTATCCAAAAAAATAAAATAATTTGACAATACCAAGTATTTACAAGTACGTGGAGCAAAAGGAGTTGTCACAAGCTCCTGGTGGGAGACCAGTCTATCATATACTAGTGTCCTCAGTCCAGCAGTTCTATTCCTAGCTGTGTGTGTTACATGTGCCCAGGACACTTGTATGAGGATGTTCACAACAGTATTGTTTATAATGGTGAAAAATTATTGGGGGTTGGAGAGAACTCCAGGATAATGGGCAAAAATATATATATACATTGTTGTTTGCAAGTGAATATTATATGATTGAGAAGAAGGACCATGTATAAAGAGAGATATGTCTCAAAATCATAGTGTTAAATGCAAAATGTAAGTTTCAGAAAGATGCATATCAAATAATACCATTCATAAAAGGTTTTAAGAACATGCAATATAATGTTATACATTCTGTATAGGTGTATATGTAAGTAGTAGAATTATGAAAAGAGGAATGAGAACACTCATAAGTAAACATATTATGAACGGTAATGGTGTGCTTAGGAGTGTGGCTCTGGAAGCGGACAGTTCAGCTGTTTCCTACTGTATGACATGCATCGTTCTTTTAAGTTGTTTTTCAAGTAATTTGTTTATTTCATCTATGTTGTCAAATTTATGGCATAAAGGTTTTCATCATATTCCCTTCTTACCCTTTTATTATTTTTAGGATCTATAGTGATGTTCTCTCTTCCATCTCTGATATTGGAAATTGGTCTTTTATCTTTTTTTATTGACCAGCCTAGCTAAATATTTATCTGTTTTATTGCTCTTTGCATAGAGCCAGCTTACAGTTTATTAATTTCTCTACTGTTTGACTATTATTTCATTGATTTTTGTTTATTATTTCCTTCCTTTTACTTACTTTGGCTTTAATTTGGTTTCCTTAATTTCTAAAGGTAGAATCTTAGATATTTAAGTTTAAATCTTTCTTATTTTCTAATGTAAACATTTAATGGCATGAAATTTCCTCTAAGACTGCTTTAACTGCATGCCATCAATTTTGATGTCATCATTATTCAATTTAAAACATTTTCTAACTTGTTTCATGACTGCTCCCTTGAGATGTGTTCTATTTAATCCCCAAATATTTGAGAACTTTTCTATATATCTCTTGTTATTGATCTCTAATTTAATTCCATATGGTCAGAGGACATAATCTGTGTGATTTCAATCTTGGTAAATAGACTAAAGTAGAGTTTATTATGGTAAACATACCATGTGCTCTTGAGAAGAATTTTACATTCTGCAGTTGTTGGATATAATTTTCTATAAATACAAATTGGGTCAATGTGATTGATAGTGTTGTTCAAATCTTCTATGGCTTTGTTAATTGTCTGTTTTCTCAGTTATTGAGAGGAACATTAAAATCTACAATACAATTGTAGAATTGTCCATCTTCCTTTAGTTTGGTCAGTTTTTGCTTCATTTACTTGGAAGCTCTGTTATTAGGTATATACACATATACAATTATTATGTCTGTCTGTTGGAAAGACCCTTTTATCATTCTTTAATTTTCCTTTTTTTAACTTGAAACCTATTTTTTTTTCTATTAGTATAGTCATTTCTGCCTTCTTATGTGACTATTTGCAGATTTTGTATATATTTTTCTATCCTTTTATACTCTGGTTTTTTTGTTCCTCTATTTCTCCTCTTTTCCCTTTTAAAAAGTATTAACTAGCATATTAGTTTTCTTGGGCTGCAAGAAAAATAACAAAGCACCACAAACTGGGTGGCGTAGATGACAGAAATTCATTTTTTCACAATTCCGGAGGCTAGACTTCTAAAGAGATCAAGGTGTTGATTTCTTCTGAGGCTGCTCTCCTGGGCTTATAATTAGCTGTCTTCTCCCTGTGTCTTCACGTGGTCTTTTCCTTGGTATCCTTCTGTGTCCAAATTTCCTCTTCTTTAAGGACACCAGCCATATTGGATCCACTGTAATGACCTCACTGTAACTTCATTACCTCTTTAAAGACCACCGTCTCAAATACAGTCAGTCACACTCTGAGGTGTTGAAGATTAGGACTTCAACATATGAATTTGGGGGAGAGGGGACACAATTCAGCCCATAACAATTGGTTTTATAATTCTATTTAATTTTTTGCATTAACTTTTAACTGTACATCTTTGCATGATTTTTTTAATGGTTGCTTTACAGTGTATACTCTCAACTTTTCATAGTCCAATCAGCCTTGTACCACTTCGTGTAAAATGCAGACATACTATAACTGATATTTCCACATTCTCCTGTCCTTTATGCTCTACTTGTTATTAGTATTAAGTCAACATATGTTATAAACCCAAGACAGCGTTATAATATTTGCTTAAACAGTTTTGTGTATTGTAAAGAAATTAAAAGGGAAAAAGCAGAAACATAAACTTTGGTGCTCAACCAGCTGCTTAACGTTTGTAATGGTCTTCATTCTTTTTCGAGGCATGAAATGTCCATTTGGTAGCATTTCCCTTTGGTCTAAAGAACTTCCATGAGCATCCCTTACAGGTAGAACTGCTGGCAAAGCAAATTCTTTCAGTTTTTCTTTTGTCTGATAATATCCTTCATGCTTGAAGGTATTTTCACTGGATACAGAATTCTAGGTTGACAGGGTTTTTTTCTTTCTTTCTTCCTTTCATCATTTTAATCATGTGGTTCCACTCTTTGGTGCTCTGTGCTTTGCCGTGAGGTGTCCAACGTTAATCAGATCATTGCACATATTTGTAACACGTTGCTTTTTTCTTTCTGCTTTTGCGACTTGCTCTTCAGGTTGACTTCAGCCTGACCTTTCTCAGCTCTATTCTTCTTGGTGTTCATTGAGCATCCTGAACCTGAACCTGTGACTGTGTGTCTTTCATCAAATTTCAGTGTTATTTTTTCAAATTTTTTTCTGCCTCATTCTCATTCTTCTCTCCTTTTCCCTACTAGATTGATTTCAAAGTGAGGTCTGAATCACCTGCAGGGTGAGGGGTGTGGAAGGCTTGTTGAAAATGCAGATTCTTAGGCTCTACCCTAAACCTATTGAATCAATCTCTGGGACTGAGACCCAGAGAACTAGGGATAAGTTCCCCAGGTGATGTTTACGCACAACAAAGTTTAGGAATGACTGCCCAGCATTTTATAAGCTTTAAGGGCAGGACCATGTCTTTTTTATCTTTAGGATGCTCCTTACTTGTCCCGTAGAACCTCACACCATGCCTTGTATCTAGAAGGCATTCAGTATTCATGTTGGCTTGTGTGTAATATTGGCACAGATCTATGGAATGGCTTATTCTTCATAATTCAAAAGACATTTCTTTTGCCACTCTTTACCTCATCAGCAGGTCTGAAAGTCAAAGTGGTTGTAGTTCATACTGAGTTAATTAGGACTCCTCTAGTTTCTAGTTACAGAAATACAACCCTAACCGACTTAAATAAAACAAAGGAAACTTGTTAGCTCAGGCAACTGAAAGTCCAGTGGTTGTGTCAGCTTCAGTCGGTCATGGCCAAACCCAGGACACTAATAACACATCACAAGTCCCTTTTCTCTCCAACTCCCATCTGTTCTTCCCTTTGGGTTGGTTTGTTTATGAGCAGGTCTTTTCCCACTTAGAGATAAACATTGTTGTCAACAGTTCTGGGCTCACATGGTCCTTACTTGTGTTCTGTAAGTAAATGAGGTGACACTTCCCAGACACCTCCAAAGTCTCAGAAAGAACGTCTATGGCCTGACTCGAGTCAGTTATCCATTCTTGAACCAAGCACTACAGCCAGGAGATAGATGACTCTGATTGGCCCTCCAAAGTCACCTGGTCAGCCCTGAAGTAGGAGAGGCAGATCCCTGAAATTGATGACCCTCACATGGGAAGAAGGAAAGGATGCTGAGCACACAAAGTAACAGACATCCCCTGCCACAGTCTCCAACATAATGGATGTGAACTCCTGTCAGTGCCTTTCAGCAGAGAAACTTTAGAATCATATTTATGAAATGGACCCCCTTCTTACTCCAGGGGGGGTTAGAGCAAATTCCATAAGCCAGTCATTCCCAGTCTTGGCTGTAAATCAAAATCCCCTTGGCATGCTTCCTAAAAATACAAATGCTTGGACCCCTCCTCAGACCTGAAGAAGCAGAATCCCAGTGGGTGTGGCCAGGGAAGGTATATAGTATTTGACATGCAGAAGGGTAAAATTTTTTTCCAGCCAATGTACATTCCCTCTTCCTCTAGAAACCCCCGTGTTCCTTCTGAAACCCTCCTTCTCCAAGTTTCAGTCCATGCAGTTGTTGGAGGGTCTAATCCAACCCCAGTACCAACAGTGAGCATGTAACCTAGGCCTAGCCAATCAGAGAATTTGGTCCCTCTGTCCACGGTGACTGGTTCAGGGATGGGCACTGAATGCAACCTGAGCCTCTGAGCCTCGGTCCCAGAATTTTATTGGAAATTTTGTAAAAGAGAAGTCTTCTTTTTCCATTGGAAGCACTGATTGGAGGGTGATGTGAGCCTGCTGTGGCCAGGGGCCACCCCATGGTGAAGACCCACTGGAGAGTGCAGCCTTCAATAGGCAAAATGGAGCTGAAAATGGAAAAAGCCGACTCTAGAGATTTTGGGGGGAGTAGCCCCAAAATGGGGCCACATGAAGAAGACCCAGATTGCTGAGAATATCACAGAGAAATGAGGCCAGAGTCCTGAAAACATCCTTCTGTAGCTGCTTCATGCCCAGACTTGCTTTTGTCAGGACTTTGGCTTTTCTCATGCATAAGATGGGGGCCATGGCAGGATTCTGAGCAGAGGAGAGTCATGGGTTTTGTGGCCTTGGGCAAGTTGCTTTAGCTCTGTGAGCTTCATTTGCCTCATTTATAAACTGAGGGTGAATCCCATTAGGCAAGAACCACATTAATAATTGTTGCAGGCAAGATCCATCCACAAATGCTACAATCAGTGGGTGAAAGTTTGCAGAGAAACAGGATACTCTCAGAGCCTCAAAGTATCACCCATGAGATATTTATTAATTACAAAGGGAAACCTTATAACTTTACAGTGGAGAATGCCAGCAAACCTTGACCAAGTAATCAGGTTAACATCACCAATAATACAATGTATTGACAACATGTTGCCCCTGATAAGATGCCCTGAGGATGCAGCATTACTTCTGCAGTGTTCTTGCCAAAGATACACAACCTCAAACAACCCTGAGAAAACACCAGACTAACCCAAATGAAAAGCCATAACTGACCACTACTTATCATCAAAGGCCCTGAAAAACGAGAATGGTGGAGAAATTGTCACAGATTGGAAGAGACTAAGAGGCAAACCATCTAAATGCAATGTGGGTTCCTGGAATAGGTTTTGGAACAAAAAAAGGATGTGAATGGGGAAACTGGTGAAATTTGAATAAGGTCTGTAGTTTGGTTAACAGAATTACTCCGATGTGAATTTCCTAAGATTGGAGATTGACAGTATGTAAATTGCTAACAGTAGGGGAAGCTGGATGAAGGGTATGTGGGAACTCGCTGTACTGTTCCTGCAATTTTTCAGAAAGTCTGAAATTATTTAAAAATGCAAAATTGAAAATTGGAATGAATAATAGGTATTACCGTATAGAGATGTTAAGCGGATTGAACACGCATAAACCCCTCAGTGCAGCACTGGATAAGCATTCTATAAACAATGTTGATCATTACTGCTAGCTCCTTTACATCAGTTATCAAACACTCACTCACAGAGCGCTAGCCTGTTCACCACAGCTTGGTGGCTTTTGCTATCTCTTGCCCTCAGCAGTGACTTCTCTGTTTGGAATTGACTAAACAGGATTCCTCAGATCAGTCCTAAAAACCGAGAGTTTAAACAAAAGCAAACTGTGGCTCTGGCTGCCTGCATCACTTCAATTATGAAATAGAAACCAGAGGCTCTTGAGTGCTGAATGCAATAGACTAACAACCCTGGCCCCGCCTCCGCCAGAAGCAGATGGTGTAATTCATTTGAAAAGATCTGAGAGAAATAAGAAAAAAGCATCCACTCTCCAACTGACCTGCCAAAGCATCAGTGGCAAAGAGGTCACCTGTGGTTTCATCCTGGGTGAGATTCTATCCTAAACCAGTGGTCTCCAAACTTCTGATCGGGCAAAACATTTTGAAACAGCTCCTCCAATATTTATTTGTTTACTTATAAATTACACATATGTACTACTATGCTATTAACATATTCTGTGAATGGTGAAGTAGATGCAGGAAAAAGTGTAGAAAGAAGAAATAAATAATACTTTGAAAAAAGGACTCAATGGCATTAAAAAAATCTTTAATTAAACCCTTATTATTATTTGAATATTGAAAACAGTGTGACTCAGTATCCTTCATTAATTTTAAATTCTTGGTTTATAATTGTATGGTAGATTTTTTTTTTATCAGTACTTGATTCTAAGGGCTGTCATCAATGAAAAAGTAACCTCGTGAACATATCTTCCCACTGGTAGAAGGGTATCACTTGCTGTAGTTATTTTTTCAAATGCTTTCCATCTTTTCAATTCTGTGCACTAATTTTGCCAAAGTTTTAGTTGAGATTTGTCTGGTTACCTCTATCTTCCCTGAGGTTAAGCTGTTGTCCTTGAACACAAACTGAAAAGTGTTGACTTTTCACTTGTAACACATGACTTTCAAATCCACTGAAATGGTAGGTGGGGATGATTTAATTTTATTTTTTGTTTTGTCTTGTAATACACAATGGGATGAGTTTAAATTATATTGGAAAATGCTGTTTCCAGGTCTTTAAATTGTATACACTTTTGAGCATTTATATAGATAATTTATGTAATTTTGAATAATGTAAATTTATCAAGAGTAATCCCTTAACAAGAATATTTCCAAACATTTCATTTTCAAAATGTTCTCTCTGTTGTCTAATTTTGTTTCAAAAAACAACCCTTTTCTCTCTCATTTTTAAGTGCCACCTTTACCTTGAAGGCCCTGAGTAAATGTGTGGCTGACCGAGTGCCTGGAGTAGGAGGAATGTGAACTCTGCCCTCTTCCTGTGCTTACATTTGTTCTATCCTCTTTTCCCCAAGGAATCTCTTTGGCCACTTGTCTATTGTCATTTGGGAAGAGTTGGTTCAATTAAAACTAGAGTGGCCACAAAGCCCCCATCTGGTCCTCCTCCAGCTGTGCCCACTCCTTGGGGGATGAGCCAGTGAAAAGGATGTGCTCACCCAGAGTCTACACTCTGTCTCCCAGACCGCACACCCTGGACCCTGGACTTTCCTTCCAGGGCTGTTTGAGCTTCTTCCCTAGGACTGCCTCCCAAGAGCAGATCACATCAGCAAAGTACACCCCCTGCAGCCCCAGAGGAGGCCAAGGGGGTGGACCAGAGCTAGGACATATGGGCTGGCAGGTGCACACATGTGCACAGAGCTCCTTGTGGTAGGGTGGAGCTGGAGGTAGAAGGAAAAAGGAAGTAGGCTATGGGCTAGTTGACATTTCACCTAGAACATGGAGAAGTTCAAGAATTCTAAATCTGAACTTGGCTCTCCAGGTCATCATGAAGGTGTGTTTGTAAGATGGGAGACTAGAATGCATGTTATTTAACATTTTGATATTTAGACATATGGTAAGTGGGCCTGCATCTGTGCAAACACCCTGTATCCCGCAGATTGATTGGGGCCATTGATTGGGGCAAATTGGCGTCACTCCCAGCTGCCTCTTCTGCACGGGCAGCCACCTCAGAAGACCATTTGATAAGGCTCCTCATCGAATACCATACAAATATCAGGCACCCTCACTTGAGCTCTTACTGCCAGAGGTCCCTAGGAGGCTGCTAGCCTGCAACAAGACAGCGCTCTAGGATTTATGTTCTCCCAGCTACAGACCATGGTGCCTACCAAATCAGTGAATGGTGGACTGGCATGGGTCTGAAAGTCTGGACCTATCAATGTGAGATGATTCGCTTTTGGAGACTAGGAAAGAGAAAAGTTCTCAGCTCCTCCCCAAGCCTAAAAACCCTTTTCAAGAACTGCTGTAATCATTTCCACTGTTGATGTGAAAGATACTCCAAAAAATAGAGGAGGGAAATGAAAATTTGTCCGAGAAGGAAGAAGGCACACAAATAATTTCTAAGTAGCATTTGTTAATTTATAAGTCATTGACTACCTTCAACACAGGACGGAAGTAAGTGAATGAATGAAAGTATGTTGCTTCCAGCCCCTTGGCATTGGAAAACTCCAGCTCTTCCCTCCAGAGGACTCAAACACCCTAAGGGACCCAAGACTATCTGACACATTGTCAGAGAGGGCATCAGTGCCAACTGGAATATTTATTTGTTAGAGCTGAATGTTTTTCTTATTATTTTAAATTAAAATGATACTTACAAGTTTTTATGTTATCTTCCTAGATCCCAATGGATAACCTGATCTACTCCACCTCAAAGACACTGCCCTAAATCATGAATTCCAATTAGAGGAGCTAAAAAGTTTTACAGCAGACTTTCTGCAAAATGGATGCCAAGCAATCAAGGTTTCTCAAAAAAAAAAAAAAAAAAAAAAAAAAAGAGAGAGAGAGAGAGGGAGAGAAAATCCAATACTTTTTAGTTACTAGTTGGAGAGAATTTCAACTCCTAATGATGAATGTGAAGAAATATAACGAGGCCACATTGGAAAGAGAAGCCACTTAGAAATCAGCAGACCAGGGCCTAGTTCAGTTCAGCCTCCACCTAGCTGTGTGATGGCCTCAGTTTCCCCATTTGTAAAATCAGAGGGTCAGCCTTGATGCTCTCCAAATTAAACAACTTAGATATACATCAAAGTAAGGGCTGCAGTTCCAATTCCTATAGGGTCCAAGGAGTAAAGATACATAAATGAAGAAGCCTAGGTGTGAGACAACAGGGATGGGTGGAGACTGGAGCACTGGAGACAATAACCACCACTCAGCTCCATCAGCTGATGCCTTTTAGGCATGACGACAATATGATTGATAGATGTTCCTAGATATTATCTAGTTTTTAAAACATTTTTGGGGAAACACTGTGCTGGAAAAAAAATCCACCCTGAAATCGGTTGCTTCTAAACACTTTCACACACATAACTACACATGAATACATTTCAACTTCACTGGCAACAGTGGTTGGAAAGTACTTTATTTTGCCCTGTCCTAACGCTGTCACTGTTTACTTCTGCTGAAGATGTTTATTCGCCTGGGAAGGGGCTCCCTAATAGAAACATTTGTTTTAACTGTTGTGGCAAATCATCCATTTGCTGGGGGACTAAAGTGGAACAGCCAAACCTTCCCCCACCACCCACACACACACACAAGAGAGGCCAGTTTATGAAAGCATTTGCAGATGTGTTTTGTTTCTCTTGTAAGAGAGGCTAAAGTTGTCTTGGCATGGGATGATGCCCTCCTGGACAGCCAGGATGCAAGTTTACAACCCAGCACTGCAAATTCAGCACCTGATGGGGAGACCTTGATAACTGCAGTGAGATTTCCACTCAGTCCTAACATGCAACTGTCCAGGTGAAAACCCATTCCTTTCTCTCGTCCATCTTGATTACCTGACCCTGCTTCTTGGTTGACATTGCCATATTTTTGAAAGAATATCAGGTTAATTCCTAGCCTCCTTGCTTCACACAATTGCATGCAAATGATTGCTGCCTGAATGCACATTTCAAATGTACATTTCATTTTATTTGATCCTTCAATCTTGACTTTGCCCTCCAAGCATGCCAGAGATACCCAAAGCCTCCATTTTTAATACAGCTGTACAAAAAATTATGGGAAAAGTGGAATCCAAATGATGGACCAGATTTTTTAATAATCAGGCAGGAATTAATTTTTCAAAATAATTGTCTAGAGGTGATTCAATTTCACATGCTTTTTAAATATGCATTTTTCAGCATTCTATGGCTTGAAGGGACGATTTTAAATTAGTGTGTAGAGTAGGCTCTGAATCATAAAATAAAAACTCGAGCAGTTAAGCTTTGTCATCTTTGCTGCAAAATTCCATTTTGTCTAAACAAAATTCTGCCTTCCTGATAAATTCCCTTTTCTCTCCTCTCCTCTGCTGTCTAAATAATTCTATCAGTGGAAAGATAGAGGATTGTTGTTTTAATAATTGCAACTTAAGAGATGTTGTGGCTGGAGAAATGCTAAAATGGCCCTGTTGTCCTCCACTCCCTGGTGTTAGTGCCACATACAATTCCCTCGTCTAGGGTGGGGGCCTTGGTGACTTGCTCCTAGCCAGCAGAATTTGGCAAAGTTGATGGAATACTACTCCCTTAATTAAGTTATATTATACAGCAAGGTGAAGGGCGTCACTCTTGTGATTTTATATATATACATATAACTTACATAAATATAAATAATACATAAAGCTTTGCAGGAATTTTATATATAAAATATATATATAAAGATTTTATACGTGTGTGTGTCAACGAGAGAATCTTGTTTCTGGCATGGGCTAGAGTAAGAGATTGTAGCCTTGAAGCAAACAGCTACGCGTGCGCTCTCTAGAGTGAGTGTGAACTCCCTATGGTAAGTGTGAGTGATACTGACTCAGGTCCTCAGACCCTTTAATCTATAGAAATTGGTAAGAGACCAGGAGAGAAATTCACGCAAGGCTCTACTGGGACTCGTGCAGCCTGAGAAAAAACAAGTAACAAGTGTTCTTGCTCAGTCCGATTGAGGGTTGGCTGGTTCCTTACAGGAGGGTGGGGGTAGGGGCGCATCAGCGGGTGGGGCGGGAGGCGTGGCTGCGGTGCTCCGCCCACCCCCGTGGCGGTGCCGTGCGCAGGGGTCGTGCGCAGGGGTCATGCGCAGTCCCCTGCTTTTGCCCCCAGCACCTCAGAAGTCGCAGTTGGGTTTTAACATTTTGGTATCTCGTTCATAATTTGCCCCAACTGCACATGGGTGCAGTTCTTTTTAGTCCCTTATAGGTTTCCTTTTTTTTTTTTTTTTGTATTCTGTCACTCGAGGTGATGGTTGTCTAGGTGCAAGCTCTCCAGTAAAGAGTTCCAAGTCCGGTTTCACGAGCTCTCTGTGGTGAGTGTGAGCTGCCTAGGGTGAGGACCGCGTGGCAGGAAACCGCAGGCGGCCCCTGGGATCTTAGGGTGGGTTCTAGCCAGTGGCCTTTGAGGAGCTGGGCCCTCAGGCACGCTGCCACCGGGAAATGAATCGCACACATACCCGAGTGAGATTGGAAGCGGGTCCTTTCGTAGCAGTTAAGCCTCCAGGTGAAAACGCAGCCTGGCCGTACCGACTGCAGCCTGGTGAGACATGGTGCAGAGGACCCAGTGAAGCTGTCCCTGGACCCCGGATCCACAGAAACTGTGAGCTAGTGAATGTGTGTTGTTTTAAGCCACTTAGTTGGTGATAATTTGCTGCACAGCAAGAGAAAACTAATACAGAATTCATTTGTGAGGACTTTGGTAAATGTGTCTAGTCATAAAACTGTAATGCTGAGAAAGACTGTAGTCCAAGCCCTTTGTTTTTCAGAGGAGCACCTGGAATCAGTGCTCGCCCACTTCTGAGTCCAGGTGCACCTCTGTAAAATCAAGGGGTGGGAGAGCCACACAGCACACAGTGATCAAACCAGGAGCCAGGAGTCCAGCCTCATCACATACCTAAAAATAGAATAAAATAACTAGCATTTTATTATGTGCTCGGTCTGTGCCGTGTGATTTGCATGTTACTATTTTAACCTAAAATAATTTCTCTTTTGAAAATGATCACTTTTACAATTTATTTTTAATTACCTCGGTAATACATGAATACATGATCATCATTTTTAAAAATCAAAGAATACAAATACAGTGAAGTTTCCCTTGACCCTTCCTCTAAAACCAGTTCCATTCCCTTCAAGTAACCACTGGTAATGTCTTTATGTGTATATTTTCGGAGTATATGGGTAGGGGTGGGAGACAGAGGGAAAAAAGAGGGGAAAAGGAGGGAAAAAGAAAAGGTGAGTTGTGTTTTGTGGGAATTTTTTTTCATGCATAAATGGGACTGTATTTTACATAATTGTTTTGTAATTCTTTTCATTTAATGATATAGCCTGTGAAGTGTTTATGAACATACACCACTACTTCATTCTTTTTAACTGCTGCATAGAATTTTTTACCCTAATTTAGTTAAACAGTTCCCTGTTGGTTTAACTGGTTTCCAATTTTTTTGCTATTGTAATACTGTGATGAAGATCCTTATTATGCTTTCTTGGGCCCTACATGATTCTTTTTCTAAGCTAGATAAACAGAAGTTGAATTTCTGAGCTAAAAGGTATGCATACCTTAAATTTATATGAATATATTAAAATTTAAAACAAAAGAATATAAATATGTAAATTTTTAAAATACTTAAATATATGCATACATATATTATTATTGTTGAATTTTCCTCTAAAAAGGCTAAATAATTTATATATCTCCCAATACTTTATGAGCATGTCCATCTCCTTATAACTGCAGCCAAACTGGTTATTATTCATCTTTTTTTTTACCAACCTGCAGGTACAAAAGGGTATTTCAGTATGCTTTATTTGGGGGTATTCCTGACTTTTAATGAGGTTGTGCATCTTTTTAAATGTTAATTGGCCTTTTCTACTTTGTGGTTATTAATTGCGTATTCATGTTCTTTATTCACTGTTATACTGAGTTGTTTGTTTTTTTTCTTACAGATTTGTAGAAACTCTTGATAAATATATTCCAAACTGTTAATGGTTTAATTGTTTTACATTTAGCAAATATTTCTTCTAAACTGTCCTTTGCCTTTTAATTTGGTTTTGATCTCTTTTGCTAGACACGGTTTTAAGCTTTTTGTAGTCAAGTCCATCAATCTTCATTATCATTTTGTCCTTTAGTTTGCTAATTTTTTGTTTCGATTGTTGTTTGATTTTGCTCAAAAAGGCCTCCTTGCCCTAATGTTCTAGAAATAGTCTCATATTATTTTTCTAATATCTTTATGCTTTCTTATTCTTTAATGGTATTTTCTTTTATTGACATGGAATTTGTTATTATTAATGACTGAAGAGGTAAGAATGAACCTTGCCCAAAGAAGAGCCAGTTTGTTCTAACAGCATTGAGTTATCTGTGCTTTCCCCACTGAGCAAAACAAATTTGCATTAATACGTGCTTGTTCCTATACTCCGTCACATTGATCTGTTTGTCTCTTTATGCAAACACTCTTCAGTTTTAATCACTGTAACTCCTTTATCTGTTTTGATATCTGGTAAGGCAATTTGTTATTCATTTTCAAGATGTTCTTGTCTCACGTTTCCTCTTTCAGACAAATTACAGAATCAGCTCATCACACTCATAAATATTGACGTGTCTGTGTGTGTACACATGTCTGTATGTGTATATGAGTCTGTATGTGTATGTTTATCCAGGTCTGTCCACTGCAGGGGCCTGAAAGCAGAGACACAACAGTAGCAATGGACACACTTAACATCCAGATGTTGGTTTATTTGCCACTGAAAGGAACCAAAGATTTTTTGAGAAATAGCTAATTCCAAGACTGGATCATGACAAGTTGGAAATGAACCCAAGTATCTTGTGGTGCCAGAAGGGAAGGAAGTGCTCAAAGAATGATAGGGACATGTCAGATGGACACAGAAGCCGGCTCCCACTGGCTGTTTCTGGGACATTCTGGACATGAAGATCAATAAGATAATAACAGAGTATACCCATCAAATAAAAGAGTATGAATAAATAAGTTAATAAATTGAAAGTTTTTTAAAAAATAAAATAAAATAAAAATAAATTGAAAGTTTGATGAGGAACAGAATATGTACATAGTCTCAAAGTTTACCCCGACAAAATACTAATTACAAAGAAAAAAAGAAGTAACTTGATAGTGGAGAAGCCTGGCAGCTACCACCTTAATCAAGTATCAGAGTTAATGTCACCTTTAATGGGAAAAATTGAAAACATGTGCTATGAAGAACACATCATTGCTTCTGTGGTGTTCTTGCCAAAGATGCAGAGCCTGAATCTAATCATGAGAAAACATCAGTTTAAATGAGGGATATTCTGCAAACAACTGGTATTTTAATAGCATTTGATATAATATATAATACCATATGATAGAATATTATATGCCGTATTACAGAATATGGTATAATAAATTGTATATTTTACGTATATTATTGTATGTAGTATTATATACTACATATTGAAATACTATATTATTGTTTTCTTTTAAAATACATCTTACATTTAAAAATACATATATGTTTTCTTTTTTAAGATAAAAATTTTTCTGGATCTTTTAAACATAGAAATTCTCCCAGACAGTTCTCTGGATATTTATAAGTACATGTATATTCCCATATATTCTTTTTTTTTTTTCTTTTTTTGCATTGGTCTTCCTGGACTCTCATTTCTGCCTTTTCAACTCAAGGGGTCTGCCTAGGTTCTGCCTGTGTTTGTCCTCTCTGTACTGGGAAGTCTCTCAAGGTAGTGAGCTGGGACAGCGTAGTTCTCACCTTGTTTGTTTCCTATCTATTAGAGAACACAGCCCTTCATTGTCTGATCTCCAGTGTCTTTTAAACCCTGTCATTCTAGTCTAGGTTTTTGACTGTTTAAGCGGGAGGGTAAATCTGGTTCCTGTTATCCATCTTAGTTAGAAAGGATGTCAATATTTTCATGTTGCAACTCTTGGTTACAGAGATGGGATAGAGTTAATAATTAGTCAGTTCCTTTGTCATTGCTTGTTAGATCTTTGGAATTTAACTGTTCTTCATGGTTTTTTTTCCCCCACAACCTCCACCCACCACTCCACCCCCATACATATCACTTGGTTGATATGCCATGATTTTTTAAATTTCAATTAAAAAACAAACAGTTCTTTCATTTCTCCCACCTACCTCCACTCTACACTTCCTTGCAACGACCAGTCTGTTCTTTGTTATCTATGACCGTGGGTTTTCTTTGGGGTTTTTGTTTGTTTGTTTTGTTTCATTTGTAGATTCCACATGTAAGACAGATGATACTGTATTTGTCTTTCTCTTTCTGGCATTTCACTTAGCAAAATGCCCTTGAGGTCCATCTGTGTTGTTACAAATGGCAGAATTTCCTTCTTTTTAGGGCTGAATAATATTCCATTGCATATATGTGCCAGAATTTCTTTATACATTCATCCATCAGTGAACACCCAGGTTGTTTCCCTATCTTGGCTATTGTAAATAGCCAAGCTATTTACAAGTAGCAATACTGCAGTGAACATGGGGGTACATATATCTTTTCAAATTAATGTTTTTGTTTCCTTCAGAAGAATACCCAGCAGTAGAATTAATGGATCATATGGTAGTTCTATTTTTAATTTTTGAGAAATCAACATACCGTTTTCCATAGCGCTTAAACCAATTTACATTCTCACCAGCAGTACACGACAGTTCCCTTTTCTCCACATCCTCACCGACACTTGTTATTTCTTGTCTTTTTGATAATAGCCATTCTAAGAGGTGTGAGGTAATATCTCATTTTGGTTTTGATTTGCATTTTCCTAGTGATTAGTGATGCTGAGCATCTTTTCATGTGCCTGTTGGCCATCTGTATGTCTTCTTTGGAAAAATGTCTATTCAGATCTTCTGCCCATTTTTTAAATCACATTGTTGGATGTTTTGCCGTTGTGTCATATGTGTTCTTTATATATCTTGCAGATATATGATTATCAGGTATATGATTTGCAATTATTTTCCCCCACTCAGTAGGCTGCCTTTTCATTTTGTTTTTAGTTTGATGTAGTCCCACTTGTTAATTTTTGCTCTTGTTGCTTTTGCTTTTGGTGTCAAATTCAAAAAATCATTGCCAAGACCTATGTCAAGGAGCTTACCGCATGTGTATTCTTCTAGGAGCTTTATGGTTTCAGGTCTTGCATTCAAGTCTTTAATCCATTTTGAGTTACTTGTCGTCTCTGGGGTAAGATAAGGGTCCAGTTTCATTCTTTTGCATGTGACTGTCCAATTTTCCGAACACCATTCATTGAAGAGACTATCCATTTCCCACTGTATATTCTTGGCGCCTTTGTCATAAATTAATTGATCATATTTGCATGGATTTCTTTCTGGGCTCTCTATTCTGTTCTATTTAATAGAACAGCCTAATTGCTCTGGCTAGGGCTTCCAATACTAAGTTGAATAAAAGTGGCAAGAGTGGGCATCTTTGTCTTGTTCTTGATTTTAGGGGGACAGCTTTCACCTTTTTACAGCTGCATATGATGATAGTTGTGGGCTTGTCATGTATGGCCTTTATTATGTTGAGTTACGTTTCCTCTATATCCACATTGTTGAGAGTGGTTTTTTTTTTTAATCATAAATGGTTGTTGAATTTTGTCAAATGCTTTTTCTGCATCTACTGAAATGATCATATGATTTTTATCCTTCATTTTGTTCATGTAGTGTATCACATTGATTGATTTATGGATGTTAAACCATCCTTGCACCCCTGGGATAAATCCCAGTTCATCATGGTGTATGATCGTTTGAATGTATTGTTGAATTCAGTTTACTAATATTTTGCTGAAGATTCTTGCATCTATGTTCATCAGGAATATTGGCCTATAATTTGTTTTTTGAGGCATCCTCTTCTGGTTTTGGTATCAGAATAATGCTGGACTCTTAAAATGTGTTTGGAAGAGTTCTCTTCTATTTTTTTGGAAGAGTTTTGGAAGGATTGGTATTAATTCTTCTTTGAGTGTTTAATAGAATTCACCATCTGGTCCTGGACTTTTGTGTTTGTTCAGAGGTTTTTGATTACTGATTCAATCTCCTTGCTAGTAGTCAGTCTGTTCAGATTTTCTGTTTCATCATGATTCAGTCTTAGTAGGTTGTGTATTTCTAGAATTCACTCATTTCTTTTAGGTTGTCCAATTTGTTGGCATGTAATTTTTAATAGTATTCTCCTATGATCTTTTCATTTTTTTTTTTAATTGAAGCATAGTCAGTTTACAATGTGTCAATTTCTGGTGTACAGCATAATGTTTTAGTCATACTTATACATACAGGTATTTGTTTTCATATTCTTTTTCATTGTAGGTTACTACAAGATACTGAATATAGTTCCCTGTGCTATACAGAAGAAACTTGTTGTTTATCTATTTTATATTCTTGTGATCTTTTGTGTTTCTGTGTATCAGTTGTAATATCTCAACTGATACACAACTATCAGTTGTAATATCTCAGTTGTAATATCAGTTGTGATATCAGTTGTAATATCTCCTTTTTCATCTGTGATTTTATATGAGCCCTCTCTCTATTTTCTTGGTGAGCCTACTTAAAGGCTTATCAGTTTTGTTTATCTTTTGTTTATTCTTTTTAAAATACACAAACACTGTCACTCATACTATTTATGACATCCTACAAATTATATTTCCCACACATACAGATTCACCTCCTTCTTAAGTACTCTCAAATATGGATACACCAGGGCATTTAGCCATGTTTCTTGGTTGCCTTTTAGTTTGTTTGCATCTGTTTACTCTTATAAATAATGACATCTTTTTGTACGTGCTCACTGAAGACTACATGTTTCTCTAGAGAGAAGATGGACCATAGATTTCCTGGGTTGCACTTTACATTTTAATAGATATTCCCAAATTTCCCTCTTAAGTGGTCACACCAATTTGAACTTACACGGAATATTTCACAACAGAAATCATTATGCATACAAAACGCAAGAACCTGTAGAGTTTAATGTTGAATGTGGCAGAGACTGATAACTGTCACTCAGTATCTGTTCTCCCTTCCTACCTTAGTAACAGAATACAATTGACCCTTGAGCAACATGCGTTTGAACTGCAATGGGTCCACTTAACACAGATTTTTTTCACTGAATACATGCTTTAGTACCACCGAGCTGCAGTTGGTTGAATCTACAGGTGTGGAACCACAGAGACAGAGGACCCACTGTGAAATTATACTCAGATTTTCGACTGTGGGTGGGTCAGCATGTCTAATTCCTGCATTGTTCAAGGGTCAACTGTATTTAGCTTGGCACCATCTATCTGCTTAACTAAAAATAAAACCCATATTTCCCAAACTCCCAAGCAGCTAGACATAGTCATATCATTAAGTTCTGGTCAACAGAATGTGAATGAAGTGATACATTCAACTTCTGGGGTTCCATTAAGAGAAAAGAGAGGATTGTGGAACCACCAAATCAGCCATTAACTACCACCCAGACTTTTAAGAGAGAAAAAGAAAAGTGTATTAAATAAGAGCCACTTTGTGGGGAAATGTCTTTCTGTCACAGCAGCCACACTGATATCCTAAATAATTCAATCACTAAATGGCAAAAGAGAATTAATCTGAAGGTAGTCATCATTCAAACTGGGAGGATTATAAAAGGATTATTTTGTTTAATCATCTCAATAACTCTGTGAGGAGGAAAGTTGTACATAGGCACTTAACTGCCATTAATGTTGTAGATGGTTAAAAATGCTTGTAGGGCACAACTCTTTTCTTCCCCTTGGGATTTTTCTACACTGTTGGAGAAGAAAGTCCAAGGGATTCAGCTCTGCTAAAGGAACCAGGAAGAAATGCTGTCCAAACCAACTGGGGTTTTGGCAATGAATCCACATTTGTTCACCAGTGTAGCTTTTGTTTATATTCCACTGTTTTGAAAAATTAAGTGGTTCAGCATTTAAAATTTTTTCCTAATCCTAGTGTAACAAATGACCTTTCTTCTCCTTAGGTCACGAAAAAGAATTTTCTGGTGTTTGTGGCTAATTCCTTAATGGCAGAGGTCCAAATAAGGGGACAGGGGGATGCTTAGGTCAAAAGTAAACATGGGATGAGAGAAGGATCCTGGATTTCCTGTGACTCATTCCATTTTCAATCATCCATACTGTTGTACATGAGTCTGAGTGGGTTTTGTGTACAGAATAAACTACACAAATTCTAGGAAATAATTTTGAATTAGCAAAGTTACAATTTACCAAACCTAGCTTCTGCCCTTGGGTTTTTACATTTCCTTTTTCAAATGTATTGTTCGATTTCTAAGAATAGAATAACAAAATTCAGCCATTGTTTTTAAGGAAGTCACTGATTAATGTTTGGTCCCATTGATAAACCTAGCTAATTAAATGCCTTCAAACACTAGACACTGCATTTCTAAATTTGCTGTTCTGGATTTTCTTTGCAAGTACTTCAAGTGTTCAACGTTTCTACTTACCCAGTCAATTCTTATAAACCTAATAAATCACACTTAAATAGTAAATCTTAAATTCTCTTAAGTGTTCTAAATGATTACACATCATCTAATACTTCAGTTTAAAAACTGCACACTTAAGCAATGATTCAATTACATTTAAAATTATAATCAACAAGTCTAGCCAGCATGTTCCTCTAATGGGCTGAAGTCTCTTAAAACAAGTCTTTTAAAGTATATAAATTACTAAATAGGAACAGATTCCTTCTTAACAAAAAAAAAATTATTAATATGATGATTCTGACCCTGTCGAGTATTTCCACATTTATTTCTGAATCTTATCTCAGTTGAAATATGCTCACTGATAGAACTGCTTTCCCATTTAGTAGATTTATTTAATTAACTCTAAATATTCCTGGGGTTTAAAGATGCTTACCTTCTAGGGAGATTATTACCCTCAGGAGCTGAGGTTGTTTCCAACTGGCTTAGACTTCCATGGATAGAATTCAAGGGGTCTGTAAACTTGGATGGAAGAAGGGTATCCTCATTTTCACCATCGTCTGTCTGAAATGTAGTGTTCCCTGCACGTGTGAATGTGGCAGCAGACCATTGCAGTTGAGCAGGACCTGCCACTTTGTCACCAATAGAAATCACGGGTCTTTTCATATCACATTGTGGCTGTTGTAAATACCTTGAAATATCTTTTATATTCAGCACTGCTTCAAAATTATGAAAGTTACGGGCCTGCAGCTAGATCTTGTTATTTAATGTATTAATAAAGGAACTCATAGGACTCTGTCACAATATTTCAATACTTTTATTGAGGTATAGTGGAAGTATAATAAACTGGAAATATTTAAAGCATTGAAGGGTTAAATCATTTTTGACGTCCATATACCATGAAACCATCAACACAATCCACACACTGGACTTGTCCATCACACTCCTAAGAGTTTCTTTGAGTCCCTCTAATCCATCCTTCCCTCCACACCCATCCACGGGCAATCATGGCTTTGCTTTCTGTCACTATAAAGGAGTTTGCATTTTTGAGAACGTAATATAATTGGAATCATGCATTATGAGTCTTTTATGGGGGAGTGAGGGTCTGGCATTTTCATTCAACATAATGATTTTTGACATTCATCCATCGTTGTGTGTGTATCATACTTTAATTGCTGAGCAGTAATCTATGGTTTGGATATACCACCATTTGTTTATTCATTTACCTACTGATGGATAGTTTCACTGTTTCCAGTTTTTAGCAGTGACAGATAAACTCACCAATAACACTCCTACACAAATCCTTGTGTGGATTTGTGTTTTCCTGTCTTTTAGGTGTCAGATGGCTGGATCATACAGTAGGGGGATGTTGAACTCCTGGAAAAACTGCCAAACTATTTTTCCAAAGTGGTGGTACCATTTTACATTCCCATCAGCAATGTATGAGAGAAACTACTCCATATCCTTGTCAGCATTTGGTACAGTCGGTTTATAATTTTATCCAATCTAATGGCTAGGCAGTGGTATTCCATTATAGTTTAACTTACATTTCCATGATGATTGATGATGTTGACTATCTATTTATGTGCCTATTGGCTATTCATATATCTTCTTCTAGGAAGTGTTGGTTTGAAAGTTTTACCCATTTTTAATTGAGTTATTTGCTCTGTTAAAGTTACTGAGTTGTTAACGTTCTTCATATATTTGTCATATAGCCCTTATGTTTTTTATACCTCTCTGTATTGCATTTCTTCCAGTCTGTGGCTTACCTTTTTATTTTCTTAGTTTTGTCTTTGGCAGAACAAAATACTTTATATTTTGATGAAGTTCAGTTTATCAATGTTTTCTTTCATGGTTTGTACTTTCTGTGTTCTAAGAAACCTTTGCCTACCCCAAAGTTGCAATGGTTTTCTCCTCTGTTGTCTTCTGAAAGCTTCATGGTTTTAGGCTTTACATTTAGGGATGTGATCTGTTCTGCTTAATTTTTGTGAATCATGTGAGATAAATTTTTTTCTTATCAATAAGAAGTTAAATTGTTTCTTGTTAATATTCAATTTTCCAGCACACTATATGTGCATTATATGCATTTTGGTGTATTCTGAAGCATTTTTCTGAGAAATGTCCTTAGACTTCACCAGACTGCCAAAGAGGTCACGGGCACATGTTCTAGAGGTTCCTGCAAAGTCAGAGATAAGGAACTGCAGACATCCAGGGAAAGTGTTCTTGGTGTGCATGTTGGAATCCATTATACCAGCCCACCTGGTTTGGGGAGACCCTTTCTCAGCACAGTGAAATTGCATAACAACCAGAGATTTGGGCCAGAGCACTGACTGGAGTCCTGACAGATATGTGGATGGGATACCCTGAACTATGCTGAGAATTGTCGTGTTGATGATTTTATAGTTTCAAGAAGGATCGCTCACAGCCCCTGGTCTACGCATGCAAGTTTGTCACTGCCTCCTGCATGCTTGCTTGAGTGAATTTCACACATCTTTGGTCCTCAGGACATATCTGAGTCATCCTATTTCGGCAGGGTGACCATCTGTCCCAGTCTGCCTAGAACAGTCCTGGTTTATGCTTTATTATTAATAATGCCCATCTTACTCTCAAAAGATCTGAAGACCTTTGAACTTGAGGAACTCTTATAGTCTCCTCAGATGCTCTGTATGTCTCCAGGACCACAAATTCTTTTTTGATTTAGGCTGATATCTGGTTGGATTGTAGAGACCTCTGAAGTCTCTTTCACTCAGCGTTTCCAAGATCATTTCCCTAATACATCCCGAAGGCCAGTCGGCTCTGTTCACCATCAAAGATAAGCTATTCCACTAAAAGCAAGGAGAAAAAAGAGAAGCCCAATGAATTTTAAAGCTATAAATCTTGTCATCCTATTTGCTTTCTCTCTCTAGGGAAAAAAAGAAAGCAAAAAGTGGCAGGCCTCTAAGGGAAGGGCAAGCTGAAAAATAAATAGCACAAAAGAAAAAGAGAAGAAAACCTTGACCTTGTCCTGGGTTCTTTTCTGATTCCTAGGAGAATGAGCTTCTCAAACACCTTTATTCCTGCTTATTTGTTTCAGGGCGGTGGTAAAGGGAATGAGAAAAAGCAGCTTGACTGGTCCTTCTGTGTGTGCAGCATCAAAGCCCACACCATTTCATGTGGATTTGTCGTTCATTCATTCATCCACTACATATTGCTTGCTGCCCGTACACTAGGCATCGTTCTCGGCACTGGGGATACAGCCATGAACAAAAGAGCCCAGTCCATGCTCACACGGAGCTGATATTCTCATGGGAGAGACATACCATGAACAGATGAACAGGTAAATACATAATGTAGCATCGTGGAGTGATAAATGCTCTGGGTGAGAACAGTGGAGGACCAAGTGTGATGAGGATGTTGTTTTGGACTGGGTGGTCAAGGAGGACCTCTCTGGGGTGGAAAAATTTCAGTAGAAACCCGAACAATGGGAAGGGGAGAACCACAGGACTGTGTCGGGGAGGGGCGGTGGGGGCTGAGGGTGTGTGTGCATGGGTCTCTCGAAGGTCGCTCTCCACAGGGAAGTAAGCACCTCCCACTGAACATGAGTGATCCTGAAATTCTGATGCCCTGCCTGAAGACACACCCAAGATTTTATTTCCTGTTATTTTAAATGAGAAAAAGCCGAATGCATGACATGTCAACCCAAACCCCCAATGTCCTAAAACGGAACAAAATACTTAAAATGCGTACCAGATATCGAACTAGCTCATTAGGATGTAAAATGCTTAAAGCATGGCTTCCTGATGACCAAACAATCATTAGTTTTCAACCAATAGTTGATTTGTATCTGGTGACACAGTCACCTCCAATGGCATGTCCCCTTCTTAGCTTCTTGGTGGACTTCTCTCAAAACGTTAGCCTGATGTTCTCGCAACAGTAATTAAAATGTTACGTTCCCTCCTGTTATCTTGGAAGAAGTGCTACCTCGAGTTTTGGGGATATAAACATAGTTTTTCTTCATCAACACTGATCTGATAATTGTGAGAAACATGTCTTCTATGAAGTTTGTGTATTAAAAACAAAGAGGCAGTCAACTGCGAAACGATTTACTATGGAGATGTGCAAAGTACGCCCCTGTATTTGTGTTCTTTGGCTAGGGAAAATGTAAGATTCTGTGTATGATGGGGTATTTTATATTTCATGTATTTGCAAAAAGCCCCCTGCCTCACCTCCACATGCACACTGTATCACATCTTGCCTCTTCTCTAAAGACCCATGGGAAAGCTTCTCTCCTGTACCATTATCAGAAAGAGTTCTAATTTGTTCACATAGTTCTGTTAGTTTCTATCTTATAGGCATTGAGAATCATGATCACAGAGAAGCACTTCGAAATCCATGGCTTTCAATCTTGACAATCTTGGGGTTCCTTCAAGACCCTTTACAAACACCCACAGGAGAAAGATATGAGGCTGGGATTTTTTACCTCCTTTTTCCATACCGAGATTCTATGCATGCTTGCTTTTCTTTTCCTTTTTTTTTAAAAAAAATTTTTATGGGGAGGTAATTTAGGTTTTTATTTATTTTTAATGGAGGTACTGGAGATTGAACCCAGGACCTCATGCATGTTAAGCATGCACTCTACCGCTGAGCTATACCCTCTCCTCTGCTTTTCTTTTCTTTTTAACTCATTTGTGTAAGTCTGTGTGCTGCCAAAGCAAGCAACATATGCTTACTTCTGAATACAAGAAAGTTTGAAATCCACTGATGTGACTGATCAGATTTTTCCTCTTTGCACTGGCTGCCAGGAGGCTCAGCATCTAATTCCCAGTCCACCACTAACAAGTGCTGAGGACCTCCAAACCATATTTTGTATGCAAATCTCACCCTTGACTTTCTTTTCTTTCCCTCCCTGTGCTTCCCCTTCACCTGCTTTTTTTGTTTTCTTATTCTGCTGCAACCTCAAATCCCTTTTGGAAAGAGCCAAGGTTTAAGTGAATGCATTAAAACAAAAAAGGAGTACTTTTCTGTAGAGGAGATTTTTGCAGATGGGAAAGGAATGTGTATAGAAATTAGGCATGATTTGGCATGGAGAATACACGTGTGTTTGTAGGATATGTATATACATGTTGGAAACATTGTGAAGTTTGTAGTTTTCAAAGTTAAACTGGTCTTCTGGCTTCAAAGAACATTTATACTTGGAAGACTCTAGGGGGAAAAAAGTGTTTTACTCCAGGGTAGGCGTGCCTGTGGTCTACACTCTAAAGAATCTGCTTTATGGTTTAGTATTTTCAGATTTTGTCTGGGATTATTTTTCTGGTCATTATAAAATGAGGGCAAAGACTTATCAAGAAGAAATCAAGGGAAAGAAAGGGACAGGAAAGGGGGTTGCTCCTGCATAGGAAGGGGGCTGGATTTTAAGTGGTCTTGAGTTAAAAGTGGGAGCCATAAGTGTTCTCTTGAGTTTCTATCTCATCTGCTGTGAATCTGTGGTCAAATCCTTTTTCTCCTAAACGTGAGGACTCTCACCCTCGGCTGCACACTGAAATCACTGGGGAGGTTTCAAAGATACTGATGCCTCAGTCCCTCCACTAGGGTTTGGTTTAATTGGTCTGGGGTGGGGCCTCAGCCCAGGGATTTTTAAAAGCTCCCCTGGAGATTCTAATGTGTAAGCCAGGTTTCAGAACCACTACCCTAAGAGAAGGAAAAAATAAAATTAATAAGCACCTGCCTCCTGTTTATCTCCCAGAGGGTCGTGGGGTGTGGCTGCGATTTATGAGATAATGGGCCAGATTCTGGTAAAGGAGTGAAGTGGCTTGAAGGAAATAGATTAACCCTTTGTATTCCATAGAGTCCCCCTGAGTTAAAAAGTGTCCTTCAACATTTTCCCCACAATCTGTGAGAAGAAACCCATTTCACATCCTGACCCAGTACACACACACACACACACACACACACACACACACACACACACACACACACACACACACTCTCTCACTCTCTTACTCTGATTGTATGCAATTCACTTGATATTTTCTCTTCCAGTCTATTCTATTCTTTTCCTTTAGGAAAAAAAAAGTCTGCTTATTGCCACTGTTCGAGCGTTATATGAAGGCTCAAGGGCCAAGATAAATTAAACACCTCTGGAGAGCATTAAGATGCTCAATTTAAAATGACTTAGAGCTTTTTTGCAAAGATGCTATGGAAAGTGAAATTGTGTGCACAGTAATAATATTTGCTGAGCAATCTCTTGTGCCAGCTACAGTCACAGTAGAAAGTGTTTCAAGAGCACGATCTCAGCAGACTATCACGATAGGAATACAAGATGGGTACTGTTAGCTCTATTTTAGAGATGAGAAAGTCAAAGCCAAGTATGTACATACATTCTTCAGCTAGAAATTGGAAGAGTCATCTTCATCCAGGAGCAGCAGACCTAACCTCACCTGCCTCGTAGGAGGAGAATAACCGTGCTCACCAAATACGTGTGCTTGTCTGAAGTTTGGGGAGTAGGAAGAGGATGGAATAAACTGACCAGAGGTGGATCCTGGTAGAGTGGGGCTGCTGCATATTCAATTCAGGGGCCTTATTTAAGAAAAAGAATACAAAATTGTGAGTCTGAAATAAGGTACAAAAGTGAGTATTTCTTTGAATTAAGAAATTATAATAAATTCCTGTTTTGAGAAGCTGAAAAATACCAAAAACATCACAAATTCCCAACTCAGCTTCCCCTCAGATGGATCCCCAGAATGCCAGTGGCCACTCCCTACTCAAGGTCAAGTGGTCCAGCTGGGAAATAGAGTGGAAAGAGACAGTGGTCTCTGCTGGCTGCTGCTAACTGTCAAAAGCAAATGACTTTTATAAATTTCACATGACTAGGTGACCACGTGGACTCATTTCTAGGTCCCTGTTGGGGCCTTGGAAAGAGGCACAGCAGTGAGGAGCCCAGAAACTAAACTTCACCGTTTTCCCAGTAACCCCACAACTGGAGTTGAAGGCTGTATATTATCTCTCAGGAGCAAGGGCTCTGGAGTCAGCTGGACCTGAACTTCAGCCCTGGCTCAGACACTTCCTGCCTTCTTTGGGCAAAGACTTGATCATTTGTAAAACCGGCATGCTAACAGCATCTACCTTTCAGTCTCTGGGAGATTACAGGAGATAAGAAAGGGTCCAGTAAACTGGATGGGCCTAAGGCGGCCAGGTTTAGCAAAGAAAATTATAGGACATCCAGTTACATTTAAATTTCAGAGAAAAGTGAATACTTTCTTAGTATACGTATGTACCACCTATTGCCTAGGACATACTTACACTAAAACTTGTTCCTTGTGTCTCTGAAATTCAAATTTATCTGGGCTACCCTGTATTTATGGAGCTTAGCAAATGGCAGTGGTTGACATTGTTTTGGACTGAGGCATCCTGGTGTTCCCTAGCCAGGCTTCATAAATGTTAGAAAGTGGGTGAGAGGGAAAAAAAATGCTGCATAGACTCTGTTCAAGACAGTTTATTGCAGAGAAGACTGAAAGAAGTGACCAGGAGAGGAGGAGGTAAGTGGGATGCTTTCATCTGAGGGTATGTGTGGAGAGGATTATACCACTGACTTTGGGTAACACAGTTAAGTTCTTGGGACCTCAGTTTCCCCTACCTGTAAAATGGGTGAAAGGAGATTGCTGAACTCTCCTGCAGATAGTACCTGAAATGACACTTTCTCATAATCAGAGGTCACCTCCTCAGAGAAGTCTTCCCTAACTACTTCAGCCGAGATGACTGTTCCCTTTTCCCAGTACATAGTTTTCCCCCTCCATAATAATTATAACTTTCTGAAATTGTCTTGATTCTTTACTTGATTGATTACGGCCTGTCTCCCCATGTAAGTTCCGGGAAGGCACAAAACTAGTCTGTCCTGTTTTAGCCGAATCTCTCAGGAGCTGTAGCTGGCACAGGAGATGTTCCACATATGTTGAATGAATGAATGAATAGGTGGCTGAATGAATGAATTCACTGTCACGGTGGAGGTTCCTTCCAAGCAGTCTTTCTCTTCTCGGGGGCCATGCCTGTGTTGCGGAGGGAGGAGGTGTGGGTGTCGGTGGGTGGGGAGGAGGCTGGGCCCTCGCCTCCTCCAGGACCGGCTGGAGCGAGCGCGCTCGTCCCGGCTGCAGGCGCAGAGAGCGGCGCGGCGGCAGCTGCAGGGCCGAGCCCGGCGCCCCGCGTCCAGCCGCCGGGGGTGTGCGCCCGCGGAGCCCAGCGCTGCGCCTCGGCGCCCCCACGCGCCCACGCCGCGGCGCGGGGACCCGGGCGGGGGCAGAGGGAGGGCCCGGCTGAGGGAGGGGAAGGGGCCGGTCCTCCCCGCGCAGGCAACGGCCGCAGCAGCCCAGGAGGCGGAGGCAGCGGCGGCAGCAGAGGCGGCAACGTGCCCGCCGCAGTCAGCCCGGCTGCGTCCGACCCGCGCCCGCCCGGCCGCCCGCACCGTGCCGGGGCGCCCTCTCCACTGCGCGCGGTGAGTACTGCCGGCGGCGCCCAGTCCGGGCCGCCCGCCGGGATTCGTCGTGCCGGGGCTGACCCGGACCCCCTGGCCTGGAGCCTCTCTCCCGCACTCGGCCGGCCGGGGCCTCCGCAGCTGTCGGGGCTCCCGGGGTGCCTCAGGCGCCGGGGCAGCGGAGACAGCGCGCAGATTCTGTCTCGGGAAAGTCGGTCCCAGGCTCCGGGCCTCAGTTTCCCCGAGCGCCTGGGAGGCGACGACCCTGAAGTTCGCACTCCCGCGCGCGGGACAAGTGCATGGCGCGCAGGCTGTGTGGACTCGCCTGGGTCCTCCTTGTTTGGTTCGTTTTATGGCCCAGGTGGTTCGGGATAAGGGGCGCTCCTCTAATCTTACCAAGAGGCGCCGGGAGCCAAGAAGACAAACTCACGCCCTGGGACGCTGATTTTGTAGTAACCGTGGAACAAACCTCTGGAATTCCCGAGATGGGACTGGAACGGCCCACTGACCCTTTTTCTAGCTGTATTTCTTTTTGAAGTCCTTTTACGCCCGGCCTGCTCTGGTCCAGCTCTCCGGGCTTTGTACCGGAACCGGCGTCCTGGCGCTGGCTGAAGTTGGAGTTTAAACTTAGAAAACTTGACATCAAGAGGACGTTTAGGAAGGAAGCGAGGGGTTTGTTGTCATGCGAGAAAGCGGAGAATGGAATTGTTTTTTTAGCCGTGCCGACTGTAGGCTAAACGGTCGTGCTGGCCCGAGCTCCTTAAATATATTTACTGCCCCAAAGAAATAGGTTGTAAGCTCAAGGAATATTGGGAAAGCTTAACTGGGGAAAATACTCGCATCACAAAATCCTCAGTGCGCGTTTCTCAGCTGCTGAAAGCGAAGCGCTTTGACGGTGCGAGGTTCTTACTCCCCGTAAGCGAAGCCTCGCTTAGATTAAGAGTTGACAAGCATGTCCGCTGCTGTGTTCCGAATGCTCTTTAAAAAGCAAGACTGATGCTGCGTTTTTAGGATACCGTTTTATTTTCTTCCCTCTTTCCCCGAAATGCAACGTGATCTTTTTTTTTTTTTAATAACACTGAGGTATAAATCACCCCTGGTGCAGGTAACTTTTCATTACGAGGTGCAGTGAAAGGGGTGAACATCGGAGTTGGGTGTTGTGAGCAGGACAGAGGCGAGGTAGAGTGATTTACAAACATCAAGTAAGAATCTGAGTGCTGAATTAGGTTTGAGTTAGGGAGCTCCCTTCCAAAGGAAATTATAACCGGCGGACAATTGTATTTCAAGCCGAATCTATTAATTTCGCAAGCCTTTTCTCGCTTGAGTGAAATTTCTGCTCCCAGAGTGTGAGTACAGAGGTAGTAGCCGCTTTCCAGCTATGGCTCTTTTGGGTGGGGTGGGGGAGGGAGGGGCTGGAAGAGGGACCCCTTTTTAAAATAGTTTTTGTGAAAAAAATCTTCTAGGCAACTTTACCCAAGAAAGATTCACTTTTTTTTTTCCTGACTTTTCTCTTACTTTCACGTTGAACCCCTTCAACTTTGTAGTTTCTTGCATTTAGAAATCCTCAGACCAGGAAAACTTAATAAGTAATTTATATAACAAATGATGATGGTGGGAGGCTTGCTTTAGACTAAGCATAAAATCATATTTGTATTCTAAATCTCCTTGCCTCTTGAGGAAATTCTCAATTTTGCCATTTTAACCAATGTAGCTAGATCTGAAAAGACCTGCACTTTATATTAAAAAAAAAAAGCAATTCATGTGTCCCAAACATAGTAGTCACTCCATTCTTCTCTTGCAACTAGCTTCACAATATTATGAACTATTTTATCTTAAAGGAATTGGCATTTTTTTCCCTCGGTCTTGAAATAGTTCTCCTTGTGTTGTGGCTGTGTGTATGGGAATACTCTATAAACACATCAGTCTTTCCTCATAGGAAATAAAACAGAAAGTCGTTATCCCAATACTTTGAGATTTTGGAAAAAACAGATGTTTTAATCACTTAAGTTTTAGATTCTTCTTTTCATACCTTTTGTGTTGTATTAAACACATCATAAAGAGATATGATTTGTTGGCTTGTTATAGGATTACCATTTGGCAACAACACCCAAGACATGCTGTTTCAAATATGCGGTATTACTTCTGCTTTAAATTGCATGGACGAGATCGCAAGCCTTGTTCCAGACGGATAAATTGATAAAATGCTAGCTGCTGTTGGGAGAGCAGAAAAGTCCTCTGCACAGAGCGCTCTGCGGTGCGGCCGAGTACATTTTGAATTAGGTTGAGCCAGCTCCTGAAACCCTGGCAGTTTTGTGCAAGTCGCCGCAGTCCAGGCACGTCCACTTTAAGATGTTTTTTTTTTTGATTCCCCCATGACAAGATGATTCCTTTCCCACAAAGAAGAAACCGTTTCCTTATTTTTTCAGTTACTTTTCCAAAGATAACTTGTGTCAGGCACAAGAGACCAGAGTTCTGCTGAAAGCCAACCGTAACTGGCTCCGAATGAGGACCCGTTCTTACTTCTTCCACCAGATGTTTTTGAGGTGTCTTCAGCTGGAATGCCCAGTTTGAAACTAATTAGGCCAGCAGTAAACTCCTTGTATAATAAAATCGCAGGCCGTTATGGTGCAGAAGTGGGGTCCCCAGCAGCTCGTGAAGCTCATGACAGATGCCTCTCGGCAGAGAGAGCCCATGGCCATCAGGAGGACATAAAAGGCGTGGAGATACCTCATGTAGATTTTTGCCTGTCCCTCAATGTCCAAGCACCCACACACAATAATCACATTCTCTTCAACAGGGAGATGGGTGGGAGTTGCAACAGGCATTGAGTTTTTTCTTTGCTGGAAGGGCCTCTTAGCATAAAAATGCTTGGGGAAGAAGCAAAACCATAAGTATTAGGCAGTGGCCACAGGTCTGAGGTGGAGTGTTGTGTGTTTTGTATGTTGGAGTGTGTGTGTGTGTGTGTGTGTGTGTGCGCGCGTGCACGCGCAGGGTGAGAAGGTCCCTCTCCCCCAGGCACAGATAAAACGCAAGGCGCTCTGGCCTGACATGAATTCCTTCCTGGAGAGGATAACCTTGCCCCCCCTCCCTCTAAGATTTTTTTACCTACTTCTCTTTATGTAATTATCCTTATCTGGGGAGGCAGGGGATAGTTGTGGAGATGAAGTGGCTGGTTATTCAGTTACCTCCAAAGGCAAACCTTCTGACACTTGCCAAGACTGGGTTTTGTTGGTGGAAGGAAACTTTTGTTTTCCCTAGCTCGCTGCTCTGAGAAAGGAGTTGGTGGATTCCGCTCAAAAGGAATCTCTTTACAGAGAATTAACCCCAGAGCTGAGAAAACACAGCCTGTTGACAGAAAACACACACACACACACACACACTCACACCCCTACAATGCCTTGCTCTTCTCCCCGCCACCCTCCCTGATCCCTGTCCCCCAGTATCATTAACAGCCTCCCCAAGGGCCCACTTTCTGTCTGCCTATCGCTTGTGGCTCTTCAAAAAGTCCCAAACATACAAAACAAAAGGAAGACTCCGGGAGGGAAATAACCAGCAGTAGTTCTCTTGGAGACAATGCTTCATTTTCGTATTTGAAGATCTTAACTGACCTAATGGTGTTTAACTCACACCTCTTCTAATCTGAGGCTAGACCCCCTCAACCAGGTGGCAAATACTCGAAATGACTGTCTGGGACCCACTGTCTTGCTGTCAGTGAATCAGAGGGGCCGGGAGCTAGTTGTTGGTTGCGTGGGATTGAAAATCAGTTTCAAGCTAGGAGAGTACCTGCCAGGTGTAAGGGGGCCAAGAAAGCCACAGGCCTTAACATTTATTGTTGCTGCTTTTTTTCTTTCTTTTTGCTCACTTGCCTTGTATATGTTCCTTTGCCATTTCTCCTCGCTTAAATTATATCCTTGTATGTAATAATAATGATGAAAAGAGTTTGAGCATTAGTATGCCAGACTGGAAGTCTTTGCTTGACCTGTATTTTCAGGATGGGTCTCACAACAACATTTTGAGTTAGGCATTATTATTACTATTATTATTGTTATTGTTATCCCAACTTTGTTAACAAAGAAACTGAGTCACAAATCAGATGATTCACGAAGGACTGCAGGGTGAGTGAGTCTAGGCCTTCAGCCCTCTGCTGCCTGTGCTGTGAAAGGCTTGCCTCAGAGAAAATTCCTGCTTTCATTTCCCTCAGAGAGAGATGCTGAATTTCGATAATTTTAAATGCGCTGAACACAATTATTTTCTGATCTTTTGTTGTTGTTGTTTTGAACAGCAGAAAAATCATCTTAAATGTTTAGAAAACACAGATCTGGGCTTTGGTGAATCACAGTATTTAGCAGGTTGTATATGGTTCTGTAAAGGCGGAAAAAAAATGACTGTTTATTTACAAGGGCTAATTTGATTTGTTCCTTCGATACTTACAAGACTACACATTTTCAGTTCCTAAAAAGAGTCAATAAATTTACCGGCAGTGCCCAGGCCCTAAAATGTTACGGGAGGCTGTCCCAACTCAAGTTTACCGGAAGGTGCTGGATCGCTATGGGTGGGTGGTTGTTTGGGGGTTAGATTATAAACATTTGGAGAGCGAAGAATAATTTGGAACAGGTGGTCCCAAGAGTCAGGTAACCGGAATGATTTATCTTTGCCACTTTGAAGGTTAAGGGAAGCCGTTGGTGGCCTGAATCTGGGATAGGCGGATGGAGGGACAGCGAGGGCTGCGAGGGCCCCCATTTTGGGACAAAGCCTGAAGGGGTGGATGAGGGGGTCTCTGCGCACAGACCCAGGTCTGTAGAAAGCAGGGCTTCGTCATCCCTGTCATCGCCCTTCTGATGATACTAGTTAGGGCACAGATGAGGCCGCTTGGACTTTTTTGAAAAGGCTGCCTCTGCCTTCAGATATACGCAGAAATTTAAAACGGGAACTCAGAACAGCCAGCCGAGGAGACAGGTTTACTTCTTACCAGTTTCGAGAATGTGCACATGGCCAACTGTCTTTGCTCCCAAATGCCCATTTAGACACGCTTAAAAATGAACCAAGTATGTAAGAGGTTCGAAATTATTTTGTCAGTTAGTATCTATAGTTTTGTGTCCATCACATGACAATTACATGTGATTTCAATGGCGTTGAATTTTTTCCCCCTCTAGTTTCCTTTTGGGGATCTAGTAAAGTTAGATTCTTAAAATCTGAGCATTCCCAGATTTAATATATCCATACATATCTGCGCAGTCATTCTGAGAGCTGTCATCTCTCTATAAATTTAACTAAAGGAAAAATGAAAAAAATCGACATTTTTTCCCCCAAAAGAGGAACTGGAGGGTTTGACTACCGTATGAATACAGCAACTTACTTTTGTCTCACATCAGTTGAATCTGTCAGCTCCCCAGTCTTCCATCTCCTAAGAATAGTCTTTCGTAACTGAAATGTACAGCGTATTAGCCAAAAGACGTTTTAATTTTGTAAAGAAAAATCATGCCAGAGACAGCCGTGTCTGTTTCAACCATTATTGTTTCTGTAGCATGCATACTTTGGGTTTCATGGTAAGATGTGGGTTTGCCAAGAAAGAAAATTACAGCAAGAAACTATGTTGAAAACATATACACTTCTGTTTGAGAAATGGGAAAAACACGGGAAAATTCCACGCGGTAATTGCTTTAACGTGAGTTTTAAATGTCATTGTTTGACTTATGTCAAAAAGTCCCTCTTAGCTAATTCTCACATGTGCTGTTACCAAATATCTCACCTTAAAAATGGTAAATGTTGGTCTTAACTTTGATGATCTCTGAGGCTTTAAGAGATATCCTTAGTCCTAGGGGAAACATTCCAGATTTTTAGATTGTGCAGGCTTTTTTTTTTTTTTAAGATTACTTAGATATCGATTTTATTTTCTTGACCCAAAATAAGAAAACACGGGGAATTCTCAAAAGCTTTTTACAGGCTGCTATTATGAGAAGAGAAGCCAAACCAACATGTATTAGGTCATGAGCTTGAAGTGCATAAATAAGCCCGTGAAGGTCACCAAAACAGGGCAAAAACCACCAGTTCTCCTTCCCTTGGCCAAGTCTAAATTCCTGCCTGTTTGATGTGTTTGGTTGAAGCTGACACAGAAAGGGGGTTTCTGAGCCCACGGTTAAAAGATCCCGATTTGATTTGAGTTCTCAGGATGACTAGAGACGACGTTCTTGGGGTAAAGTGAGATGGGAGGGCTGGAATTCCCATCTCCTTTGGATTATTCCCTCCCACTGCTCCACAGAAGAAGCAGGTTCCGGGGCCACCCCTCCCTCCAAAGCAGATGTTTCATTCCTGTTGTTTGGACACACGGAAGCCAGAGGTCGAAAATGGCTTGTGTTCCCTCTGGTCAATTTCTTCACCTCCCATCCCCTTCCTGTAGTAACTTTGTGGTTAAGGTATTAGCAGTTTCCCAAACAATTTTTTGTTCCTACGAACGTGTATGTGTTTTGTTAGCAGGTGAGGTGCAATGTGTACGTACAAACCTTTAGGTCTTCATTGATGGGCATCTCCCTGAGATACAGAGAGACGGAGAGAATGTCCACAGCGTCCCCGAGTTTGGTACCAGCCCCGGTGCCGATGGAAATTCTACGCAGGGAGAAACCCTGATTGGAGAAACAGAAAGGGTGTCGATACAAAAAAGGTTGTTTTCTTTTGTGGGTGTGTATTATTTGCACCTATGCGGACTTTTGTTTCAGAGTGTTCCAGAAACATTTGTCTCTCCAGCGAAGGTCTGAATGCCTTTCTTAGTTGGGAAGAGGGTGGAGGAGAAGGAGCACAGTGGGTAGATTCCTGCACCTCTGGCCTTTTGTGCAACTGGTACAGTAGAGGGAAGCGGTGACTCGCTGCTGGGATGGTGTCATGTGGCAAAACAAGTTGTGACTTGCCACTTGTGTTGTAAACAGAGTTTTGGCCCCATCCAGCCGTGAAAAAGAATGGAGCCGTGAAGATTACTCACCTCCGGGCTGAGATAGGCTTGGGCTGTCTGGTGTTCTCCTCTTGCTAAAGTGACCCGTACTCCCAGGAGACTTTAATATTGGAGTGTGGAGGGAAGGGGGGCTGGGGGGGAGAAAGAATGTCTTAAACTCAGCAAATGTCTGAAACGCTGAATGTCTTCAGCATTGCTCTGGCACCCATGAGAAAGATAAAGTGATAAAAGAACACAGAAGGAGACTTTTTGTGGGGGTAGGGAGTGAGCAGAGAGATTGGGGGGCTTGCTAGTGGTTTGACCTAGAGTGGAGAGTTTTCTGACACCAGGGGACCCCTGGAGTGCCTTGCTGGAGTGTCTTTAGGAAACTGATTTTGGAAATGTTGTCTTTGTCTGCAGCTTTGCTGTCATTTCTTTGTGCTTATTTTCAGTGAATTCATTTTTTTGTTTTGTTTTTAAACAAGACACAAGATTTGTTTGGGAATAACAAGTGGCCCATATTTATTGAACACTTACTATGTGCCAGGCACCGTCTTAAGCAAACACTCATACTTCTGACTCCAAATAGCCTTTAGATGGAATGTGCTGCTATTATTATTATTATTATTATTATTATTATTATTATTATTATTAATTATTTTACAGATACGAAAATTGAATCTCAGGGAGGTGAAGTAACTATCTAAGGTTACATGGCTTGTGTCAGAAACAGGACTGAACCCAGTTTTGATTCTTAACCACTAGGATATCCAGCCTCCCCTACTGTGTAATAAGAGTTATTTTTCCTCTACATGTCTGCCCTGGAGAGCTAGATTTTAAAGACCGTCTCCAGTTGTTTTGCCGGGGGATATTAACTGATGGTCAAGTACAAAAGTTAGGTTCAGAAATAAGAGACATCTCCTGATTCTCACAGAATCTTGATCCTGTCCTTGTAGAGTAATTAAAGTTTAGAGTTGGAATCTATTGAAATGGTGGGTGGATCATTGCAGTTAGCTGGTCTCAGCTATTGTCTATGGCCACTTCTGTGCTAGAAGAATTGAGTAGTTACTACAGAGACTGCATGGCCTTTCACAGATGTTTGCTGACCCCTGAGCTATTGCAATATGACAAGACAAATTCTGTTGACAAGGAAGAACATGCACTTGGGACATTACATATACCATTTCCTGGATTTATTACTTACTGAGTGCCTTCTGCATGCCTGATGGTGATGAGGAAAAGCTACATATGCATTCGTTCTTTCAGTCATTTATTCACCATTATTTGTTAAGCTGTGTTCTAGGCACTGAGCTAATTACTGGGGATCCAAAGGCAAGAAGGACCCAGTTGGGCACCTCTGATGGCAGGATCCCAGTGCATTTTCACCAATATCACACTGCCTCTTCTTTCCCCTTGATGCTCAGGGGGCAGTGATATGACTTCTTGAACTGTCCAATATTCAAGAAACAGGATGGAGACAACCAGTTTGCAGAGGGTGGTACACTGGCTTCTGTGCCTAGAACTGTGTCCAGCAACGCCCATGGCTTACTCTCTACCTTGGATAGACAACAACTTTCTGCTTCCCTTAAGAGGGAGTGGGGACACACTACTGTATATAAACTAGATAAACAACAAGGACCTACTGTACAGCACAAGAAACTATATTCAGTATCTTATAATAACCTATAATGGAAAAGAAACTGAAAAAGAACATATATATTATATGTTATATATATATGAGGCAGTGGGGAAAGCAGGTAGGAATGGGGAGAATCAGACTTTCCAAATTTAAGCCTTGCCTCTGACTTACAACCTAGAGATTAAGAGCCTGAATCTCTAGGATTCATACATAAGCCAGGAGCCAGGCTGCTTGGGATCAAATCCCTGCTCAGCATAAACCAACTATTTAATTTTGGGCAAATTACCTAACTTTCATGTGCCTCAGCTTCTTCACCTGTAATCCAGAGAGGTTATCTTGGAGATCAAGTTAATAAATATAGTATTTGCAGTAGCACAGGGCAAATAGTATGAACTATATCAGAGTCGGCTACTGTGTTATTATTTAAGCTTATGTGTATTACTTACAAGCTTACATGGCCCTAGGCTCTCTGGGCCTCAGTTTCCCCTCTGGAAAATGGGAGTGATGATAATAATGACAGTAATAACTGCTTCAAAAGGTCACTGTGAGGATTTAATTGAGGCAGTACATGTAAAACACTTTGCTACAATGCCTGCCCGTGTTGAATGCTCAATAATCCAGTGATTATGCTCAAGCCAGCTGTCATTGTCCTTCAGGTTACAGGGGATTACATACTGGGCCAATGATGCACCTTTAAGCTATTGGTTAGTGGAGTCCTTTTTCAGTATTAAGAGAATGTAGGGCAGTGGTTAATATCACAGACCCTGAACTCAGACCGATCTGGTTTGAACCTGAAGTCCACACCAGTCCCTAACTGTGCCGTCTTGGGTTGGGGGCTGTCCCCCTCAACTTCCCAAACAGTGGTCGCTGTACATAGGGAGGCTGTGAGGGTTAAAAGAGTTAGCAGGGTGTTTGGCACATAGTAAGCACTCAATAAATGGTAGCTTGTATTATTATCACTCCTTGCTGCCCTCCCACCCCCAGGAAAGCACTGAACATTAGTAAATTTTAATTTGAAAATGAACACATTTTAAAACTGCCAAACAGATTTAAAATAATATTCATTAAACAAAATTAGAATATTCTATTAAAGCCAGACTTTGGGCTCAGACCAAATTTTTATAACCCAAGCTTAAAGGCCAAGGAGTCCCCCAGCTACAATGGGGACATTGTGATTGAACTTGAGCCTTCAACGCTGCTATTGAGCAGCCTTTGAAATGCACGTTTCCCTGTTAAAATGAAAGGGAAGTCTTGAGACAGGGGGGAAAAAAAAACAAAGTTTTTGCTCACCCCAACAAACCTTAATGAATTGAAAAAGAAAAACAAAAGATTTCTCATTTTCCTCCTGCTACCTTATCCTGCCAAAGACGCATGGCCCCCTCCTAACCCCGGCTTTGAATGGTACCCACTCAGAATGTTCCAGACTGATATGCTTTACAAGCTAAGCTAGCCTAAATTCTGGTCTTCACCAGGTTTTATAGACGGTAGTGTATCATTGGTAGCTGGGACTTGGGAGCCCAACTGCTGGGGATCAAATCCTTACTGTCTCTCCTTGCTCTGCCTCGGTGTCCCTAGTCACAAAGCAGAGATGAAACACCCACTGCACAGAGCTATGGTGTGAGAGTGTAAGAGCAGCATCCCTGCTGATGGTTTAAATTTGTGCTGTTGTATAATGAATGAAGCTCCCCCGGACTTCTGGGACTCTGAAGAATTAAAGTACACAGGTATGCTTTTTCCTGAGAAATTTGAATCAAAATATCTCAATATTCAGGGAGGGGAATTGGAAAGGGCAGAGGTGGATTTAAAAATCTCTCCCAAGACTTTTGATGTGCGAGACACTTTCACAAAGCTCATTTAATTCTCTCAAAAGAAAAAAAAAAAATCCTATGACTCATGTGTGTCCAGTTAACAAGTGGGGAAACTAAGGCTTGGCCAGGTCAAGTGGCTGCCTGATGACATTCCGTTCCAGATCTCTCTGAGCTGAAGCACCAGCCCCGTTCTATCACGTGACCAGCAGTCCTCCTAGGACAAGCACACAGAGGATCACAGAGACTTCTCCTTGACCAGCTGGTTATTGATGATCTCTTCTTACATTTCAATAGCATCTTTTATCCTTAGTGAGCCTGTCCTTATCGCCTTTCACCTGCCTTTCCTTTGAGAATGAGTGGACCTTTTCTCAAACAGCAAATGGAAAAAATAACAGCAATAGGTTGTAGCATCCTTAAGGTGACATTCCTTAAGAACCTCTAGGGTTTCTTGGCAACCAAGGGGACGTGACCTCCTCCTCAAACCAGGCAGGGTCCTTGACTGTGATGTGGGGCCATGAGGCAGAGGTGAGGGAGGTTGGGCAGCTGTTGGGGAGGGCAGAGGAAGGAAACCCTGCTCCACCACCCACCACCAGCCCTGTGACATTGGGCAGAGGACCCGGACCCTCTGAGCCCCAGACCAGTTTTATGTGGTGGATGCTGTCCATATTGGGTTTGTTACACAGCTTCGATACAGTGATGGATGAGAACACGGCCTGCACATTTAGAGGTTCTTAGGGTATAACCAATTTGCACCCATTCCCAAAAGTATTCAAAGAAAAGGATGAAAGTGAAGGGTACTTTCCTGTTCTTCAGGTAGCTGCAGTCTTGGCATTTCACACATTCTGGAAGAATCTATTAGTCTCTGAAAGGCAATCTTCTTTTAATGGGATGTGTACTCTTTCCACATTAACTTAAAATACGCATGAATTTTTTTTCTTTAGAGTTCTGATTTAGTTTTATGATGCATTTTGAAAAGATAGAACAAGCATCGCAAACAAATGGTTTCACATTTTTGACTGTGTAAGACAGGACAGTTTAAAAATCAAGTTCACCAGGCAGTGAAGAGCAGAAGTGGGATCCAGGTGTAGCAGGATTCACGATTGAAGAAAGAGAAACATGAATCTGAACGTGACATTTTCCCCACAATCTCTTCATTTAAATGAAATTCTTTATTTCTAAAGCTTGTCCCAGCAAGCTGCTTACAGCAAATGCCCCAAATAACAGAAATTTCTACTAACCAGAATTGCAGTTCAAAACTATTTTCAAGGGAATAAAATGAAAATGAGTCTCTCAAGGATGTCAGTAAAGTCACCTCAGAGCGTGTTAGTGTCTGGACACATTCTATCTGTGTCTCGTATCTTGAAAGAAGAATGGCTTGATTTTGGTCGAATATGATATTAATTTAAATGACCTCTGAGTGCTTCCTCCACGCCAAGAGCTGTTCTGAGTGGGTATAGGGATCAACTCATTTACTCCTCACAAGAAGTCTATTACTATTCCCATTTTAGATGAAGAAAGTAAGGCACAGAGAGATTAAGTGATTTGTTCAAGGTCACACAGCAAGCCAAGGAGTAAAGCCAGGCTTTGTGTGCAGATGGCTCTAGATGTTGTCTGTAAAACCCCTGCACTCTCTGCCTTTTTAACCGCCATGGAAAGAATTAAATTTTCGTTCTATTTGACCTTCACTTAATTGGACAATTAATTAATTAGGGACAGGTATAAGAGGCAAACAAAAGGACCGCCAGTCTTAACTGTAATTTTTCAGTATTTTATAAGGATGTATTATTTTAGCCTCAGGGCTTAAGAGCCAGTCTGTCCAAGTGTCCTTGGGTTTGTCAGTTTCCCCATTTATGAAGTGAGGGTCTTGAATCTACGTCATCAGAGTTAACATCTATGACCTGCGTAGAAGAGCATCTGATACACAGTGATTGTCCAAGGCGGTTTATTGCCTGTTGAGGAAAAAGAAACTATGGAAATACTGTTTATCTCCCCATGGGGCACAACTGCAGCTGGGTACCGCTGAGAGTGAAAGAGAAGGGAAAAGTGCCTGGGACGCGGGGCTCAAGCTGGAAAACAGCTCAGGTTTTTCCAGATGACGTTAGACACACTGGCTTTCCTCGTCCCCACATTGCCAGAAGTTGCCAGGAGGAGTCCTCAGCAGGCAGCCTGGAACTCTGAGCCCTCTGGGATTCTAATTCTAACATCATTCTAATTCTAATCTGCACCCAGGTGGACGTTGAGGCCCCAGGGAGTGGGACTTGCCTGTCACGTGGCCAGTCCCTGTCCCTGGCAGAGCCGAGACCCCCACCCTGTCCCGGGAAGGGCTGGACTTCAGACAGCGCGGGTCAGGGGTGGAGAAGAACGCTTACAAAAACCTTACCCGCGTGTCTGTGCAAATTCCAGCGCCGCCGTAGGCTCTAATTTCATTTTCCTTCTAGTTTCCTTTCTTTCATCGTGGAAAATGCCTTTTTCCAGAAGCCTCTGCTGGCTTCCCGGGGACTAGGGGTGCAGACTAAGTTTGCCTCCTTTCGCCGTCCTCCACCACCTCACCCCCTCTCCATTTCCTCTTGAATGTAGAAAACTGAACATTCATTCAAAAATATGTATTCAGCACCGGCTGGGCACCAGGCAGTCAGTACTTTGGACGTGAGGAATACAGAGTGAACAAGAGGAACCAAAATTTACTCCCTCATGGAGCTGCAATTAAGTGTGGAAAGACCAAAAATAAACACCTAAATATGTAAAGTACACAGAATGTCAGATGGTCATGAGTCTGTGTGGAAAAGTCAAGGGAAGGTGGATAGAAAGTGTTGAGGGGGGCGTTCTCTGAGCAGGCTGACTTTGAGCCCCACACTGGAGTGAGGAAGCCCAGCCGATATCCGGGGAAGAATATTCCAGAAAAGAAGAAACAGCAAGGGCAAAAGCCCTCAAATGGGAGTGGCCCCGGAGGCCGGTGTGGCTGGGGCCAGTGAGCAGGGGCCCGGAGGGGAGATGAAGTCCCTGTGGAGGGGACCCATGAGGCCCTCCATTCTGTGTCAGTCAGACAAATCTGAAGTCAATATTATTAGAATTTTAAAATGTACTTTTTAAAAGTACAACCGTACATAGGATCTGAAATCAATCATTGCAAATTCAGATAGCCAAAGCGGCCAGACAGGTAACAAGTTGATGAAGTGAGCAGGGTAATTAACCAGGCGGAATGGGGAGTCTGTATTGTCCCGTGTTCTGATTTTTCAAAAGACACTGAAATCTGTTTGTTTGGTTTTTTTTTTTTTTAATGAGAAATGTCTCGATTTTAAAATCGCCACGAGGAACCACCACATGCAGGTGTGTGCTCAGTGTGAGCCCACTCTTCCAAACATCCCTGCAGGCCCTGGGTGTCTAATTTCAGTGAAAAGGCATTAAGCCTCTCTCACTCTCTCTTTTCTGCTCTTTTTACCAATTCCTGACCAGTAGGATGTGAAGAGATGCTAACAGTTGTTTCCAGGAAAAAGGACTTGAATCCCATGGGGATGGGGGCTGAGACGTCTTCCAAGGAGCAATCAGTTTGCTTCATTTTTATGTCTTTCTCAGGACTGTTTCCTGATCACCCCTCGTCATGGGTAATGCTAAATGTGGTCCAGATCTGTCCTCCTTTGGGTTTCCGTTAGTTTCATGATGATTATTATTTTGTCATCTGGGGTTGATTTAGGAGTGGTGAAATGTTTGCAGGTTTCGTAAATGGTTGTCAGCCACTGTTTAGAATGGCAAAGAACTTCTCGTGCTGTTCATATTGTAAGGGCTGGGGTGATAGTTTCCAGTGGCTACAGACATAAAAGGGGGAAATGGAGGGCCTTGAGGGGTTCCACACAAAGTGATTGGAAAATTGAGTAATTAGTCAGGGGCAGTGGGACTGTGAGGGTCAGGAGGTCGGGAGAGGGCTCAGAGCTCAAAAGACCTGAGATGCCCAGGCTGGGCTGACAATACTGAATTCACAGTCTGCTGTCTCACCCCCAAAGCTGGAGTTAAGCAAAAACCCAGCCAAGGGCCCACATAGATGTCGAGATTCTTGTGGATGTACGTAACAGAAAACTTATTTTTGAGTTGGTTGAAAGGAAATTTATTGACTCAGGGAAATGTAAAGTTCTGGGAGATCTGATTTCAGGTGTGGCTGGTTCAAGAGCTCAAATGTAGGTAATGCACCCATCTCTAAATCCCTGTTCAGGAGGAGTCTGTACTTTGCCATGTGCCACCTCTGGAACATGGGATGGAGTAGGAGAGAGGTAGATTCCCAAACTGAAGCCAGTGACATTTGCTGGAATTGGGGGGTGGACTGGTGTCCTGTGGACCCCAAAAACTGCATTATAAATGCACCTCTCGATATGCCTTGGCCACCCGTCTTCTATGGGCTACCATGCCATTTGTGAAATTTGTGGTTTTTCCAGGTGCAGTGCTGCACTCTGTGTGTGTGTCATCTCCTGTTCTCCTCAGACGCTCCTCTAAGGTTGGTACTTTTACCACGTGCTGCTCTTCTGCCTCCCACGTGCTCTTTCCAACAGGCTCAGAGGATGATCTTTTATTTCAAGTACAGGTATTGAGGAAGGGTCATCTCTTTCTGTGGTGTCTTGTACAAAATGAGTGTTCAGCCAAGCATGGGAGATGTACGGGACTTCCAAGGAAGAATGGAAATGCCTCAGCATCACTTGGGGTGGCCAGAGTGGCCCTGGCAAGGCTAGGCTCATGTTTCTGGGCCTCTGCTGACCAGTCTGGGTTCCTTTTCCTCCTCTGAGCTTTGCCCTTCATTATTGCCTCCCCTCCGTTACTGCGTTTTTCACGTTCCCTCCAGTGGCCCCACAGTAACATGTGATGCAACACAGAGGTTGCAAGCCGGCAGCCAAAATGTGTTTTGTTTGGTCTGCAGAACATTTAAAATTGGAGATGGAGCCAACTTTTGAAAATCTGGGCATTTCACACAAAAATGCAGATTTCTGGCTTCCATTTAAAAAAATCCGACCTGTCAACACAGTGCCCACATTGCACCCTGACTTCAATTGACTGGAACTGGGAAATGATAGTCTTCTTTAGATGAAAGAGTTCTCAGTTTGCTGCAGTCCCCACCTTTCTCTATTACTTGCTGACACTGGGGCTCAAGGTTAGTTGTCATTGGCTACTGGAATGGGGCTGTTGGCTGTCCTACCGTAGATTTAAGAAGGGAGGGAAATTTTTCCTATATCCAGTTCTCCATCAAAAGTGTGAAAATGAAGTATAAACCAAATTGGCCATTAATATTAAGAAAAATGAGAAAAAGCACGTGTTTGGGGGTAAGTCAGGGTTTCTCAGCCTCAGCGCTATTAACATTTGGGTTGGGGAGGTCCTTCATTGCAATGCAGGATGGCATTTAACATGGCCACATATGGACCAGTAAACAGTTCCCTGGGATCCAGGCATCCACAACCAGTTTGGTAAGCAGAGTTACCATAAGTGAGAAAACCCGTATTTGCTCTAAAACGCGCCCTGGCGGGTCCAGCATTGGCAGCAGAGGTTCTGAGTTGGCTGGTTTTGGTTTAATCATAGGTGAACTTGCCAACCCTTTGAGGCCACTTCTGACAGCCTGTCTAAGATGTTGTAGAAGGAATTCAGCACTGGATGAGAGGCTGAACCATCTTAAAGAGTCTTTGGAGAATTTCTTAACTTGTAGCTGAGAGAGGCCATGGTGGCTGCTACTTTTGAAAGGTCTGCCAACAGTAGGCTCTGCCGTGGACAGGCATCAAGGCTTGTTGGAGAGTGGACGGAGGGACCAGGTGATCTCTGGGTGTCACTTCCGGCTCTGGTTCTGTGAACTGCACCTCAAAGAAGGAATTTCCCCAAAATCGGTTCAGTGCGTTGCCTGCTGCATCCCCGCAGCCCATAACGGTGGTCTTGGCTGAAACCCAGGAGAGCGTGGATGTCCATGGAGGGAATTCAGCCTTCCATAGGCCAGTCCTGGGTACAATGTGGTGTTTTCTTTTTGGCCTTTCACCGTGCTCCAAATGCTGTCCAGTGTCTGAAATCGCATCCCTGCTTAGGTTTCCCATAATAATAGCAGGTGCCAATCATCCATTCAACACGTAGTTACTGAACACCTGCTTTGAGGCAGCCACTGTTCCAGGCATTTGGCAGGAAGCTGAAGACAAAACTGACCGAGTCCTTGCTCTCCTGGAGCTGTGTTTTTGGTGGAAGAGAGATGGACGACAACAAGAATACAAGCAAAAAATATATATAGTGTGACAAAGTGTTAAGTGCTATGAAGAAAAACAAAGTGGGGGTGGGGAGGGAGTGTTGGGGTGCAGCAGGGAAGGGTGGTATTTTTCATTTAATTTTAATTTAAAGAAAGTGCTCAGTGCAATGGTGAGCCAGTGAGTTGGCTCCCTGGAAGTCAAAGGTCCTGATTTGTAGCATTTGCCACTTTCCATGGTGTAAATATTCCCACTGCGGCTGATTGCAAGCTGCTGATGGTTTAACAATCATCTTACAGTATCATTGCTTGCAGGCTGGTGCTGGCGGGCTCCAGCACTCCAGGTTGGGGAGGACCTCACTGTAAACTGTCTGGCAGAAGAGCACACACAGAAGCCCTGAGTGGGATCGAACCTGGCCTGTTCAGGAACAGCCCTGAGTCCATGGCAGCTGGAACAGAGAGAGGAGAGGGGCAAGAGGTGTGGTCAGAGAGGTCGCCTGAGACAGTGATGTAGCCATTTTAAGCCATCGTTGGATTTTCAGCTTCTGCTTGGAGTGAGGTGGGAGCCGCTGGAGGGCTCCAAGCAGAAGAGAGGCAGGATCTGACTTAGATCCCTTTGCAGAATCCCTCTGGCTGCCGTGAGAACAGACCGCAAAGGCAGAGGCTGGGAAACCTGTCGGGAGACTGTTAAGGCGAGAGATGTTGCTGACTTGGACCGGGTGGGAAGCAGCAGGAGAGGTGAGAAGTATAGTTAGATTCTGGATGTATTTTGAAGGTGGAGCCAATGGGATTCGCTGATAGAATGGATCTGGGGAGTGATAATGGAGAGTCCAAGGTGACTCCAAGGTTTTTGGCCTGAGCATCTGGGGGGATGGAGCAGATGTTTCCCAAGATGAAGAGGCAAGGGGAGGAGCAGGTTGGGAGGAGGGTTAGGAGCATCTGCTATGAACCTGACCTTGAGCAAGTGTCTAAATGGACCACCTTCTCCTTCCGTGCTCACAGGTGGGTTCTTTCATTATCCTGTTTTAGAGAGGATGTGACAGCGACTCAAAGTGGTTAAACAGCATACTGCAAATGGCCCTGCTGGAACATGGCCAGGTCCGAACTCCCACCCCTCTGCCGCTCAGCTGTTCTGCCGTGTTTTCTTGGCTCTCCTGGCCCCATTCTTCCTCTGTTTTGAGGAAACAGAGGCAGAAAATTTCTGTGTTGGAACCAACCAAAGAACCAAAAGCTTCTCCCTTGTTCAGAAATAACTCTCCAAGTGTTAACTCCAGGCTCAGGTTGATTCTGCTCAGTGGATCCATTGCTGGCCTCTTTCCGTGACAAATTTGTTGGATTCGCCCCTGAGATAAATATTCCAGAGTAGAATTCATACTTTAAAAAACAAAAACAAGAACGATGAGTAGTCAATAGCTTAGAAGGCTTTGGTTTGGGGCAGACATAAGTTTAAATCCAGACTCCACCACTCAATAGCTTTACCTGCCTGAGCCTCAGTGTTTTCATCTGTGCAGTGGGCACACTAAGAGTTCCTCTTGGATTAAATGAGATAATGCATGTAAGGGGCTTGGCCCTGTGCCTGGCCCAGAGTCCACACTCTTGGGGCCACTATGGTTTGAGAGAGGGAATTTGCAAGTTGGGTTTAATATTAGACAAAGGCTGACTTACCTCTGAAGCTGGGATGGGGACAAGAAATTGTGAAGTACATCATGCCTGAGAGCTTTGTGATTTCATGTCCTGTCTTGTCTTGTCTTTTCTTTTTTCTTTCCTTTCCTTTCCTTTTCTGTTTTTTCTTTTTTCTTTTCTGGTACTGGAGATCGGAGGCCTCTCTCTGCGTTTCTTGCCCGGGGCCCAGACCTTGTCCATTTACTGCGCTCAGACCTCCCAGAGGAGCCGACCTCAGCCCCGCCGAGCCTGCTGCCTTGAGTTGTCATTTGTCGAAGGCAGAACAGCGTGTTCTCTCAACCAGCAAATCCCCAGATGGGAGCCCATTCAGGGCTGCCACGTTTTTCCTGATGAAATTCCTGACTTGGTGTGTTGTGTTTTTTTAAAAAACATGCCCACTGCCTCCAAAAACCTCAGCCGGGGAGAAACGTTTCTCGTTGAGTTACCGGTTTTTGAAATGGTGTCAGATTATGCCCCACTTCCATGGCCTGCGTACACCGCTCTTCCCATGCGCTGCTTTTGTGGAGAGCCCCCCGACGGCAGAGGGTGCCTGTTACCCTCCGGCACCACCGCCTTGCATTCTGCAAATGGTAAAACTGAGGCTCGGAGAAGCCAGGGTGGAGAGCCACACGCTAAGTTGGTCTCCGGGCCTCAGCCAGACCCGGATCTCTGGATTCCAGGCTCATTTTCTTCCTCCTTCATCAGAGGTCACAAGCGGGCAGCCTGTGGCCACCTCTACCCCACAGATGTGCTTTCTTTGGCCCGAGAGTGTTTTAATTTGAATGAGTTTGCCAGCATTTAAAAATCAGGAGATTCCATATAAAAGCCTAGATTTCTGGCTTCTCTTGGACCGTTGGGAGATCTGCCAAATGAGGTCTGCATTCCTGCAGGGTGACAACTGAGGATCTCAGTAAGGACCACTCCCTTTAGTGAGAGGATATCTTCATTTTGCCACAGTCCCCACCCCTCCCTCTAGTATGCCCGGACACTTGGGGCTGAATGTCAGATGTCATCATAGAGCTTCCCTTCCTGATCCTCTTACGGTGGAGTTAAGAGGAAAGTAAAATATTTCTCAAAGTTGCGTCTTTATCAAAAACAAAGAAACAAAAGATGAACTGAAATGGCTGCATATTTAAAAACAAATAATACAAAGCATTGTTTCTTTGTGACTGTCAGCTGTCAGGACTGTCAGCTCCATCTCACTACCCCTTCACTCACTCACTGATACTCCCTTCCCCTTTCCTGCCGGCATCACATTCATGGACCCCTCCGTGCCAGGGCATAGTTCCCACTTATTTTTTTAAGACAGGATTAAACTTCTTTGACCTAGACCTGCCCCACTTCTCTGAAACTTGAAATGCCATTAAACCAAATTAAGAAGCTTAAAAAAGTTTAAATACTCTTTAATTGTTCAGGAAAGACCATGTGTGTGAGTCTGAGTGAGTACGTGTGTGTGTGTGTGTGTGTGTGTGCGCGCGCGCGCCGTGTGCATGTGCGATGTGTTCTTGATTTATGGGATTTCCCCTGAATAGAATTGGATCAAAGTGCTTTTTCCCTGGCTCTGGGACTGGCACTTCTGGACTTTGCTGTAAATTTAAGCCAGGGTGCAAAGCCAAGTGGTTTTAACTCTCTTTTAATGGCATATCAGGGAGGTGGGTTAAAGTTGGATTAAGATCGACATTCCTTCTTTCTAGAGCACATTGAGGGGCTTGTGGAGAGAATTGGGGATACCAAGGTGTTTTTTTGGGGTGTTTTGTTTGTTTTTTTATAACTGTTTTTATTTCATTTAAAAAATTTTTTGGAGGGATGGAAACTAGGTTTATTATTTTTTTTGTGAAGGTACTGAGAGTTGAACCCAGGACCTTGTGCATGCTAAGCATGCACTCTGCCACTGAACTATACCCTCCCCTCAGGCATACCAAGTTTTTAAAACAATCATTACTCTCCCTCCAGGAGAGCTGACCAAGAGAAAAGAGACTAGCATTTTCAGAAATGCCTGCTGTGTGTCAGAACTTCGTGTGAAGATTCTCTCTCTGCAAAGTGAGCTGTGGAGCTTTCTCTGAATGCTGACCAGTTCCTTTTCACGTGTGTTAAGAAAAAATAGAGAAAGATAAACTCTAAAGCACACAATGAGCAGTATTTCTTGGAATTACACTCAATTTAAGGGGGAGAACGAGTCCATTTAGAGAAAAACATGTAAATAGTACAGGCGGTTTTGTGGATGTGACAAAATCATGAATGATGTATTTGATTTAGTCCTTACAATACTCGGGAGTGGTCAGGTGGTCAGCCCACCCCTAAGTTTGCAAACCCTTCTAACATCTTGTACTTCCTCAAAGCACTTAAACTTGTCACTAAATATGCCATTGTGTAATCTTATGCATAATCCCGTCTGACTCCTTTGAACGAGGGCTCTGCAGTCATTTCAGTGTCATTGTCTCCCCAGCAATCCAGGAGAGCCAGGCACATGATAGGTGCTCAGGAAATAAGAGCACATTGAATGCATGTGCCCATTTCATCGATGAGGAAATTGAGGTTCACAGGGGCTTCGTGACTTGCTTAGGGTATCACAGCTGGGATATGGCAGAGCTGTGGTTTGAACTCATGACTCTCAGGCTGTGAACTTTTTGGGAAATACCAGTACTGGGACTCAGATTGGACTATGACAGCTGGCCCATAGCAAAATGGGGGAAAGGAGGTGGATACCTAGAGTTTCAGAAAACTAGACTAGTTCCATGTAAAGCATGGTCTGTTCTTTTTATTCCCTTTCCATCTTAAGGGTAATGTGTTTTCTTTATAGGGCTATAACATTTCTCATTTATTGTTTTGAAAACTCTTTACTTGACAGTCAAAACGGCAGCCCCCTTATGTTGGTTCTCCCAATGTTTTCTTGTCTTTGAGGTTTTCTGGTTGATGGCATCCTGGAGTCAGAGAAGCCTCAGAAAACTCCAGTTTCCTCTTGAGATGTTATCAGGCCAGTGGGTGAAATCCTGACCCCCTCACTCTGACTTCCCTCAGATCCGCTTCCCCATTTCCCCTTCTCCAGGGTGAGGGCAGGTGTGTTTTCCTCCCTCTGGGCACCAGTGACACAAAGGCAGAAACCAGAGCAGTGTCCCCAGATCTTGTCCTCAGGCCTCTCCAGACGGCCAGAGCCTGCCCTTAGAAGGCAGGACCTGTCCTCCCTCTCGGAGAAGCAGGAGCTGCCAGGATGCCTGTGGCTGACACAGCATCTCTTCAGGGGCTCCGCTCACCTGTTGTGGTTTCGGCATAATGCAGATTTTCTCTTCCAGTCCAGACCCATTTCATGAATGTTAATCGTCACTGCTTACGGATTTCACTCACTGGCCTGATAACATCTTAAGAGGAAACTTACTGAGCAAGGTTTCGCCTCTGAAAGTCTGTCCCCTGTTGATCCCCAGTCACTTCTTCCCCACTTAGAGGCTGGCCAGGAGCCCCCTCTCCACACCTGAGCTGTGGCCAGACCTTGGCCAGCTTGTTTTTCCTCCCAGTTTTATTGCGAAATAGTTGACATACATTACCGTATAAGTTTAAGGTGCACAACATGATGGCTTGATGCACATACATTGTGAAATGGTAACCCCAATAGGGTCAGGTGACATCTGCCTTCTCATATAGCTACAATAGAAAGAAAAGAAATAACAAAACGAAAAAGGAAATAAAAACGCTCCCCTTGTGATGAGAACTCTTAGGATTTACTCTCTTTCAACAGCGTTCATATATAATGTACAACACTGTTAATTGTATTTATTATCTTGTACATTACATCCCTAGTATTTATTTATCTTATAACTGGGAGTTTGTACCTTTGACCACATTCCTCCAGTTCCCCGCCCCCCACACTACCCATTCCTTCTAGTAACCACAAGTATAATCTTTTCTTCTGTGAATTTGGTTTGGGTTTTTTTCCTTTCCTTTTCTTTTCTTAGATTCCATATATAAGTGAGATCATACAGTATTTCTCTGTCTGATTTATTTCACTTAACATAATGCCTTCAAAGTCTCTCCATGTTGTTGCAAATGGTAGGATTTCCTCGTTTTTTATGGCTGAATATTCATTGTGTATATATCACAACTTCCTGATCCACTCATCCATCGATAGACACAAATTGTTTCCACGTCTTGGCTACTGTAAATAGTTTGGCTGGCTTTTAACTGGGGAGACTCCAGAGTCGGGGCGCTCTGATGGCAGCTGTGGAGACTTAGGGCCAGACATATCCTGGCCTTCCTCTCCAAGAGGTTAGAAACTAGTAGGTGAGACAAGACAAGCCCAGATGTTTACTCAGTACTGGGTCTAAGACCTGTGCTGAAGGCTGGAAGATAACCCCTTAGCCTGCATGGCACTTTACAGTTTATGAAGGACATCTGTAATTTATTTTCTGTCATTTCCATTTTTAGTCCTCTGTAGGGGATAATGCCTAGCAACCATTCCATCTTCTGGTTTTCCTTTCCTGGTTCCCACTGCACTCTCAGGCCATTCTCTTACTCCCCAGTTCCAGGTGTAGACCTGTGACCATGTGTAGACTTTCCAGTTCCAGACATAAACCATCCCATGGCCCTCAGGACTGTTTCGGGAACAGGTATGTGACCCAAGTTGAGTGGGACCAGATCCTGGGAACTCTGCTGGAATTGTTAGAGAAAGGTGCCTTCTTTGCTGTGACTGGTTGACCTAGTTGAGTGTGGCCATCTTGCTTAGAGGAGGCCTACCTCTGACTCTTCTGAGGCTTCTCTGACTCCAGAATGCCATCAACTAGAGAATGAAGGCAACCCAGAGGAAAACAGAGGCAAGATATGGAGGCAAAAGACTCCTGATGACATCACTAGAGCACCTGGATCCAGCTGTTCCTGAAGCTAGGTATCATGGGTTATTGAATTATTTTTCACTTACTTTAAAAAGCTTGAATGGACTGTTCTCCCACTTACTACAGACTAGTTCTGTTGGCTCCATTTGCTGAGTTGCCCTGCTTCCCCTAATCATAATAACACTCCCTCTTAAAAGCCTTTTCATAGCAATTGGACTTTCTTCTACAAGACAACATTGGCCTAATACTGTTGATGGGAGATCTGAGGCACAGAAGGGGAGGGAAGCAAGTTGGCTTATTTTCCCTTGGATCCTCCTCACCAGCTTTCAGTTTGGGGAAAAAGAGCAGTTTTTAATACCCAGGGCACCTCCACCTCAGGAGAGGGGCATGCAAAGTGATTTAATGGACAGCCCGAGCAAGGTCCGGGAAGACCCTGACTGCATCACAGAGTCATGGTAAGGGTAATACTAATAGTAATTTTATCTGCCTAGAAAACTTCTGGAAGATGGTAGAGGAAATAGTTAACTGCAGTTATACCTACGGGACATGGAATGGGAAGAGACGAGACTTTTGTTTTTCACTTTATATACTCTGTATACATGCTGAGAACTTTTACTAGGGGCACGGGTTGTTTTATATTCAAATAAACAGTGAATTTTGAAATGTCACAGTAACTGGCTTTCATCTGGGACAATTAGAGTATCAAATAGTGGATTACACACCATTGAAAAAAATATGAATCCATGAGACTTTGCCAGTAATAAATGTCATTTACAGTAGAATGACAAGAGCCAACTGGAAACGTGGAGGGAGGACTGGGTTAGAAACACATCCTGCTGGAACCGTCATGGTAAAGATTGGTTCAGTTAGGAATCCCATGCAGGCACTGACTCTAGGGTGGGAGGTGTTTGCATGTTCTCAAAGGGTCTCCCCACAGACAGCTTAGTAATTTCAAGGGGAAAAATAGTCACTGTGCAGTGGAGAAATCAGACATCTGAGTGGTCAGTATTAACATTATCAGTGAGGGGAGCATGAATATGTGAGAGCCTGAGAAGGACACACCATCACCCATGTAGTGATCTGGCTGAGAATGCAGAACCGGATTCTAATCATGAGAGGAAACAGCAGAAGAACCCAGAATGTGGAACATTCTATTTCAAAAAAACCCACCTGATTTCTTCAAAAATACCAGCATTCATGCATAGCACAGGGAACTATATTCAATATCTTGTAATAACCTTTAATGAAAAAGAATATGAAAATAAATATATGTATATATATATATATATATATATATATATATATATATATATATATACACACACACACATGACTGAGACATTGTGCTGCATGCCAGAAATCGACACATTGTAACTGACTATACTTCAATTAAAAAAAAAAATACCAGTGTTGTAAAAGACAGAGAAAGGCCGGATTAAAGGAGCCTAAAGAGATATGACAACGAATTGCAGAGACTAATTCTAGACTGGATCCTGCATAGGAGGGAGAGTTGCTGTAAGGGACATTGTTAGTCAGCTGACAAACTGTAATACAGAGAGTGGATTAGGTAAAATACTACACTGGTGTTCAGTGTACTGGTGGTAATTGTCCTGTGATTATATAAGAAACTGTCCTTATTCTTAGAAAATACACACGGAATGAATGAAGTATTTAGGAGTAAAGAGCCATGTGTATGTAACAACTCTTTTTAAAATTTATTAATTATTTTTTTAATGGAGGTTCTGGAGATTGAATCCAGGACCTCATGCATGCTAAGCATGTGCTGTAGCACTGAGCTATGCACACCCCCTCCGCATAACTTACTCTTAAATTGTTCAGAAAAAATTAGATGAGCATGTATGGGGATGTGCCCTCTGTGCATGCGTGTGCACACATGTGTGGAGAGAAAGAACAACTGATAAATCACAGGGGATGAGGTGCTTACAGCAGGTGCATCTGGAGAAAAGATACATGTGTATTCTTTGTATTAGTAAGTTTGAAATTATTTCCAAAGAAAAAATTTTTTTTAAATTACTACCAGCAAAAATATATTGTAATAATAATAGCGCCTGGCTTTTACTGAATAGCAAGATACAAGCGAATTATGTCATTTGCTCCTCAGAGACCCCTAATACCAGGCATAGGTAACATGCTTATTTTCACTGATGAAAAAAACAGAAGGTCAGGGAGGTGAAGTTGCCTCAAGACCCAGAGTGAGTCAGTGCCAAAGTGGTGTTCTCACATAAGTCAGTCTCTCCAGAACCTACACTCTTACCTGTTAAACCAGTACAGTCCTATAGCACGAGACATTTTCCAGTGATGGTTCAGTTGTGTCAACGGAGCACTGAATAACGTTAAGTCACTTAGTGACTTTTTCCCTCTTTTTTCCCCTCTTTTATTTTTCCCTTCTTTTTCCTTTTTTTCTTCGTTTCTTTTTTACATTTTTAAAAAATTGAAGTATAGTTGATTTACAATGTTTCAGTTATACAGCAAAGTGATTCAGTTATACATATATATGTAAATCTGTTCTCTTTCAGATTCTTTTCTGTTACAGGTTATTGAAAGATACTTAATGCAGTTTCCTGTACTATACAGTAGGCCCTTGTTGGTTATTTATTTTATAGATGTTAACTTGGTGATTTTTTTAAAAATCTCATTTCCGTTCACTTTGAATTCTTTTACATTCAGAAGAAAGTCTCCAGTTGGTGCTAAATGGTTGTTAACGCCAAGCAACTGCTGATTCTCGCTGAATAAAAGAGAGTCACCAGGGAGGTGACTGTTCTGGGCCCTCCATATGTGTTTACTCTCCCCTGCAGCCCTGTGAAGTAGATAGTTTAATTATTCTCACTTTACAGAGGTTAAATATCTTGCCCGAGGTCACATAGTGGAGGTGGGATTTGAAGCCGGGCAGTCTAGCTCAGAGACTGCTTTGGCTTGGCCTCAGCGTTCTGTCAGTGAGTTCAGGAGTGTGAATCTGAGTGAATGGGAAATTGAAAACCCCAAAACCCTCAGCAAAAGTCTGTGCTGTGGCTGTGAGTCTGGTCTCTCAAGTGCTGCCTGGGCCACTCTTAGATTCATGAATTTCGTTTTTGTCATCTGTAAATGGCAATGGGAATGGGAATGACATCTACCAGGTATTGAGCACCTGCTAGGTGCCAGGTGCTGTGACAGGTGTTTTACACTGCTCATTTTAGTCTCACTTGAACCCTATGTGGTACATACTGTTGTTCCCATTTTATAGATGAGAAGACTGAGGTTCCAAGTAGTTCAGAACCTTAGGCAGTCTGTAAGTGGCAGAGATGGAATTGGAAGCCACGTTTCTCTGATTCTAGAGCCTGGACCCATCACCAGCCCCTGGCCTGTGCCCTTGGGGAGCTATCTTGAGGATGAGAGCAATTTTATGTGGTGCCTGGCACACGGCGCTGGGCATGTAAAATCACCAATGCTTGGGGTAATGATGTTATGTCTGCTCTTGGAAAACTGACCTCAGCAGTTGTTGGGGTCTCCCTTTCCCCCTCTGCTGGGTCAGGATGTGGATGGCGGTGCGGGGAGGGGCGGGGCACAGGAGTGGAGAGGCTTTCGGGGACTGCTTTATGGAACGGGTTCTAGAAGGTTGTGTGGCCCGGAAGCGGCACTGTGCTGCTGTTGGGGGCCTCTACCTCTGAACTACAAGCAAATTCTTCCCTCCAACAAGAGCACATTGTGTTCTGACCCTGCTCTCCCACCCAGGCTACTTTAAATGCAGATTCCGCTGCCAACAGCTACTTTTAGCAAGGGCAGACTATCATGAGGAGAGAAACTTGTGAGAAAACAGCAAAATGGAAGCATTGTTCCTGAGGGCTTGGAGCAGGTTCAGGGAACCCTGGGGTGGGAGAGGTCTGGAGACGTGCTTTGCCATCACAAATAAGTTGTACAATAATAATAATAATAATAAAGTCACAAAGCTTTTTCTTAAAACCGAAAGGAAGAGAAACCAGAGAAACTAACTCTCAAAGGGCCAGGATCCTGTAGTCCTATGGAACCTTCCCTGAAGGAGCTGGGAAATGTTTGGAGGACGAAAGTCCTCTTTGGAGGCTGGAAGGAACATGTGAAATTGATGGAGTGATCGTTAGTGAAGGATGTGGGGCAGGGGTGTAAGCTTGCGGCTTGAGAGGAGAATGGAGAAAAGACCCTTGTTTGAGGAAAAAGTGTTCCCAGAGACAAACTAGGATCCTAGCATGAAAGGATGTAAGGATAGTTCCAACTCCACACTAGTTAGACCTTCTAATGCTACAGGAAGGCTGCCTTGTGCAGTAGTGGGTGGACCGTCCCCAGAAGCATTTAAGCAGAGCCTGTGTGATGATACAGGGATTTCAGCTTTGACCTGGGATACAGGACCTGAGCAGAGGTTCACAAACACTGGTCCTTGTGCCAGGGCAAAGAGGATTGAGTAATGAGGTTTTAATCCAAAAAATGAAATTGGTGTCTATTTAAAAGACCTTTGAGACCATGCCCTTCCTATATTTGGGTGTTACTGTATCCTTTATAAAATTACCAGTTTTTGGAATGCAAGTCTGGAAATATCAAGAGTAGCTAATATCCCAGTCTTTTCCATTGCTGAGATTCTGTGATCCTAGGAAAATGTGCTTCTGATTTGGATGAAACAGGAGAGGGGGAACGCATGTAAAATCAAGCCTAAAACTGACACATCGAGAAATGGCCGTGTCAGCATATTATGTAGAGATGTGGAGTTAATTACCAGAAGGAACAGCTAAAAAGGTTGACAGTGGTCATTGCCCCTTGAGAACTGGGCTGGAGGTGAATTTTCTCGTAAGTATCAATTCTGTATTGTTATGTGAATTTTAAAATTACGTGTCATGTAATTACATGATCTTTGATAAAAGTTTTAAAACTTAAAAAAAAAAAGACATTAATAGCTGCCCTTTTTTTTTTTTTTGGATTCTGTGCTAAGAGCTTTTCATACCTTGCTGTATTTAATTAATCCCATCCTAGAGATGAGGAAACAGGCTCAGAGAAGTGAAGTGACTTGCTTTGCTCTACAGAGAGGGTGACTGCCAGATTTTTGTTTTGTTTTGTTTTGTTTTTGACTTGAGAACCTAAGTCAGACTCACGTACACAATGCTCTGTTGTCCTCTGCCCAGGGTGAGACTTCTGTGAGGTCTGAGAAGTGGGAGAGGATGGGGAAGTGGGTGATGCGGCAGAAAGGACCAGAAGATAACTGGAAGAGAGATGATGACAAAAAAAGAGGTTGTGGTTTGGTCTCTAGAGTGTGCATTTTGAGAAATTTTGCAGAGAAGGCACAGATGCACATGAAAAGAGAAACCAGTAAACAGTTTCTCCTCTCATACTGGCCTTGATGGGAGGGAGGCAGAGAGGGAGAAAGGAAACTGAGTCTGCTCTGTACCAGGCACTGTGCTAGGAACCTTATGTAGACATCAACCCCTCTAGTCCTCACCATGACCCTGGGAAATAGTAATATTCGCTATGGAGGTCACTTTGCAGTGCCTACGGCAGGGTTTCTCAGCTTACAATTTGGGGCTGGATAATTCTGTCGTGGGGACGCTGAGCACTGTATAATGTCTAGAGACATCCCTGGCCTCTATCCACTAGATGCCAGTAGCATCCCCCACCTTCTCAAGTCGTGACAATCAGAAATGTTTCCAGACATTGCAAAATGCCTCCAGTGAGGCAAGACAGCCCCCCAAGTTGAGAACCACTGGCCTCCTGTGACTGGGCATGTCATATGTATTGTCCTTAATCACCTCTCCAGCGAGCTGTCATGATGTCTACTTGATAGATTAGAAAACTGAGGCTGAGAGAAGTGGATGGATTCACCTGGGGTCATGGAGTTATTCGTAATAGAGCTGAGAATCAAAGAAGGTATTTCAAAATGTTACTTAGAAGACCAGCTGATGAAGACCTGGGCCTGGACTTGACCCTGGTTTACCCCAGGCTTTTGCTAAAATGCACTTTGAATCTTTTCTCAATGGCAGTGGACATCTTAGAGGAGGTACTGGTTTTTCATTAACTTTTTTTTAAAGTAGGCTGGACAGCACCAAATGCTGGCAAGGATGTGGAACAACAGGAACTCTTGTTCATTGTTGGTGGGAATGCAAATCGGTACAGCCACTTGGAAGACAGTTTAGCGGTTTCTTACAAAACTACTCTTACCATACAGTCCACCAGTTGTGCTCCTTGGTGTTTACCCAAAGGAGTTGAAAACTTATGTCCACACAAAAACCTGCACATGGATGTTTATAGCAGCTTCATTCATAACAGCCAAAACTTGGAAGCAACCAAGATGTCCTTGAGTAAGTGAATGGATAAATCAGCTGTGAAAAATTATTTAGCACTGAAAAGAAATGAGCCATCAAGCCGTGAAAAGATATGGAGGAACCTTAAATGCATACGCCTGAGTGAAAGAAGCCAATTACATACTGTGAGATTCCAACGATATGACATTGTGTAAAAGGCAAAACTATAAGACAGTTAAAAGATCTGTGGTTGCCAGGGGTTGGGAGGAAGGAGGGATGAATAGGTGGAGCACAGGGGATCTTTAGGGTAGGGAACTACGCCATGTGATACTCTAATGGTGGATACATGTCATTATACATTTGTCCAAACCCACAGAATTTACACCACCAAGAGTGAACGCTAATGTAAACTATGGACGTTAGGTGATAATGATGTGTCAGTGCAGGTTCTTCGATTATAAAAATGTACCACTCTGGTAGGGGATCTTGATGGTTGAAGTGGCTATGCATGTGTTGGGGCAGGGCATGTTTAGGAAATCCCTGTACCTTCCAATTTTGTTGTGAACCTAAAACTACCCCCCCCCCCCAATAGATAGGCTGGTAGCATGGCTGAGAGCATGGGCTCTGGAGCCCAATGCCTGTATTCAATCCACTTACCAGCTTGGAAACCCTGGAGTGTTACTTAACGTCTCTGGGCCTCAGTTTTCTTCTCTATAAAATGGGGGTACAACCTTTTCATAGGGTTGTTCTGAGGATTAAGTGATGCAGTATGAGTAAAACAGTGCCTGGCAGATAGAATATTCAGCATTAATGAATATGAGGTGTTACTCTTACTTGCAAGATTTTACATTCATTTCACATACTGAGACCTGGGACTCAGACCCCACTGACGTATTTCAGGGCAGATCGCTGAAGTGGCTGACTCTGCTTCTTTGCAGTCGAGCCCTGGGTTGCAATTTGGGTCGATTTTTCACTGACCACTGAGCAATCATCTCTGGGCTGTAGAAGTAGCCGAATTTGGCTTGAGTGTCCCAAGGAGAAGCCATCCAAGCTGATCAAGCATTCGCTTTCCCCACCAATAGGAGTCTCAGGAGGATTATGGAAATATCTTTGCACATGGAAGAGATTAATTCATGCAGCCACAAATAGCTCGAACACTGTGTCCTCAGCGCCATGATCTCCTATCCGCTGAAATTTACTCAGGGTGCCAGCTCGGCAGCCAGAAAAGCCACAGGGCTGCCTTAGCTACCCAGCCTGTTTAGCTAGGGGACCTCTCAGGAATTTCAGGAGGCAGGATGAGATTAAGTAGTTTGTTTAATTTCACCCTACCACCACCACCTCCACCATAACCTACTGGCCTCCCACGCATCAGCCAAATGGGATTGTTGTATGGCCCCCTGACTTCCCACCTCCAGGACTTTGCCTAGTTCCCCCACCTGGTATACCCTCTTTTTATCCTCATGACCACCTTTCCAGTCTCCACATGGCTAAATACCAATATCCTTCAAGCCTGGTGCCACAATCTCCACCTCCCACTAACAGATCATAGATGGTTTTAGAGGGTGTGGGATCTGGAATGGGTTTTAAACCCCAGCTCTGCTAAGCATAGGCAAAGGGCTTACTCTCTGTGAACCTCAGTTTCTGCCCCCGAACAATGGGAAGGCTGGTTAGTACCTTCCTCATAGGATCATTTGAGATGTAAAGGAGAAGAGTGTGCCGGGTGCTTGGCACTGCTGAGCATGTGACAAGGATTCAATAAATATTAGCTTGGGGTGGGTGAGGCAGAAGGAGACCCCTACAGATAGCTGGGGGCGGCAGGAGAAGATCGGAAGATGTGAAAGGGAGTGTTGAGTGACTACAGTCCCTAAGCAGGATGCAGCGGCAGCAGTGGCTTGCCACACCTCCATGAATATGGCCGATAAGGAGACAATGCGCTCACTTGGATTTACGCAGCAAAATCGGTTAAGAAGTGCTTGGTATCAGCTGCCCCATCACCGTAGTCCTACAGAGCCCCTCTTTTGCCAGAAGCTCCTCCGAAGTCACAGAGTTGACTCTCACTGGTCCAAATTGGGTCATGTGCTCACCCGTGAACCAATCACATTGTCCAGGGGCAGCATAAGGCTCTGATTGGCTAGGCTCTTGGGACCTGTGCCCATCCCTTCATAAATGGCAGTGGGACAGTCAGCTCCATCCAAACTGTGTGGACGGAGAGTGAAGTAGGAGTGGTTCTCTGGAGGAAAGTCAGGATGCTGTTAGAGAAAACGAGGAGAATGCTGGGCAGGTACGGACAACAGGTGTCAGCCAGAGCCTCGAAGAAGAAAGTTTATTTATGCCTGATATGCATGGACTGAATGAGAATTCAGAAGGTAGGTTGGGGGATTGGAATGAGGGGAAGGGAATCTCAAGCAGAGGGAACAGCATGAGCAAAGGCCCAAAAGTGTAAAATGACATGTTTAGGAAACAGAAAGGAGCTCACATGAGTGCAGCACAGGAAGTTGGACTGGGAGATGGATAGGTGGCCAAGGTAGGAGAATGGAGCAGGGGCCAGGTGACCAGAGGTCTTGAATGTCAAGTGATTCAAAGAAGCAGCAGCTGTGGTCCAATTTGTGCTTTAGAATTTATTCATTCATCTAGCACAGATTTGCTGAGCACCTTCTATGTGAATAAACAAACTCCTTGGTTATATTTTCAAGGACAGTGATAGGAAACCAGACTAAGGATGCTGAGTCTCAAGGCAGGGAGGCTGCGGGGAGGCTGGTGCACCGGTCCAGGCGGGAGAGGAGACAGCTTAACTGGGGTGTGGAGCACATTTTCCCTGAATTACAGCTCCACTCAAAGCCAAACCTGGACTATGTAGAGGGAGTGTTTGAGGCAGATTTTTCCAGGCTCTTGTTTGATGCCCTTTCAGGGCAGCCTGCTGGGAACAATTTTGTGGCATCTGCTTGAATAGGCTGCCTAACCAACTCAGCCTAGATCTGAGTCCTTGTTGCCGTATGCACTTCTGGCTGTGTGACCTGCTCACTTCTCTGGGCCTCTGTTTCCACTAAATGGCTTAGCAGTAGCACCTACTTCGTGAGTTTGTCATGAGGATTAAATGGGACCATGCTGGCCAAATGCTTGGCCACAAGAAGTGCTCAATAGATGGCAGTGTTATTAATTACTCTTGTACCATGGCTGCCTTCAAGGTACATCACCTCCCGATACTCATCTTACTCTCTTGGAAAATGGGGACCTTGATACCATGTTCCTTAGTGGAGAGGTAAACCACTTAGCAGCTCTGTGACCTTGGGCCAATGATGTCACCGCTCTGTGCCTCGGATTCCTCATCTGAAAAAAATAGGTCTAATATCAGTACCTGTTCATAGTGCTGCTCTATGAATTAAATAAATCTTGTTAAGTGCTTAGAAGAGTTCCTGGCACATAATATACTCTTGATATGCGTCAAATAAATAACTATCAGCAGTAGTAGTATGTTTTTAATGAGTGGGAGTGACGGTGATAATTAAGTGAGGTTACGGCATAATAAGGGCTTATTAAATAGTGGCTATTATCAGAATCATCATCTTCCCATCAAATACTTTGAGAGGAAATGACTGCATTTGGTTTTGCGGACAAAAGAGCCACCATTTCCTCCCACAAAGGCAGATGCCTTTCTCCCCAGATCACATGGATATTAAATATTGTTCTTTGGGTGGGGTGAAAAAACATCAATTGAGTAAAACTTGCCCCAAACACTCTTTAAGCAGGACAGGAAAATGAGGCCAGTTCCTCTCCCAGACTCACTTCTCCCAGGAAAACAAAGAGGGGTGTTCCCCACTCCCCCTGACAATCCTGTCCCTCCTAGGATTCAACTTCAGCTGGCGTTTTGCTGTTTTGACTTGGGGATTTTTTTCCTCCCTCATGCCTGGAATAATTTGTGGCTCCATTTACAAGAGTAAAGCTCTTATGATCAACCCCACTCAGGTCCCGGAAGGAGTAATGCCTGGAAAGCAGTTTGGAAAGGTCAGTTGAGGGTAAAGTCCAAAGCGATTTTAAGTGGCCCAGCTAAGTGCCAGGCGGCCGAATAGGGAGCCCTTTTAATTTATGACAGTCTTGCCCTGTGAAGAAAAAGACAACACAGCGCTGAAGCAGTTTGATTGCAAAGTAGTAAATCCCTTTGTGTATGTAAAAAGTACAGACAGATCTAGCTCACGTTTCAGAAGGAAAAAAAAAAATCTCTGCTGGTTGAGGCATTGGGGTTGAACTTATGTACAGGAACCTGTAGGAGGAACTTCATGGGGAATAAGGCTTTTATAATTGTTGTACATTTTTAATTTATATGGATTTGATCTGAGATCACAACTTCCAAAGCTGTGTGACCTTAAGCAAGTTAGTTCACCTCTCTGTGCCTCATCTGTACATGGAAAGTATAATAGTACTAGTTTCCAACGTTGTTGTTAAGGATCAAATGAATTACTAGACATAGGGCAGAACAGGGCCTGGGACAGTGAACACACTTGGTAAGAGTTGGTTACTATGACCTTATCCAGACTTTTGTTTGGAGGTGGTGGCAGTTTTCTGCCTGGCACACAGGAGAGCCAGTCTAGAGAATGGCCTTGTTGTTTGCAAGAGAAACCTATAATTGTCTCTTTCTCCTTGGTTTTCTAGCTTGGGAATCCAACACACGCATTTCATCATGCCTTGATTTTTTTTTTTAAATTTTTTAATCCAACCTTTCAGGACATGCTTCCAGCAAAGCATTTTGGAACTTTTGAATTCCAGAGAAATTTTTCTGGCCACATCAGCTAACAGAGGAACTCTTCAAAACCAAGAGAAGACTGCAAACCACTGGTTAGAAAATTGACTCATTCATTCATTTTACAAATATTTCTTGCGGGCTTACTATTTGCCAGGTCTCTGTGCCGGGTTTAGGGTACAAAGCAAGCATGATGTAGTAAAACTGACTCTTTAGGGAACCAGACCATGACTTGAGAGCTGAACATACATCAATCCACTTGATTATCACCACAATCCTATGATAGAAGCTGCTTGCATTCCCATTATACAGATGAGGAAATTGAGGCACAGAGTTAAATAACCCAAAGGGCTACTTAAATAGAGTCCAGATTCAAACCCAAGCAGCCTGGCTCCAAAGTCTATACTCTTCTCTTTTTTCTCCCCAGTTTTTTAATTTGGAAAATATCAAACCTACAGAAAATTTACTGGTATGGTACTATGAACATCAGATACTGGTCCCAAGTCACCAATGGTTAAAAGTTTGCCACATTTGCCATATTGCTCTTTTTCTCTATAAATTTTTGCTAGGCCATTTGAGAGTTTCTTGCAGACATCCAAAATCTTCACCCTTCCATATTTCAGTGTGTAGTAGTAGTTATCTATTGCTGTGTAACCGATTACCCCCCAAATGTAATGGCTTGAAAAAAAACAAATACTTACTATAATATCACAGTGCTGTGGGGCAGGAATCTGGATACAGAATCTTTGCTGGGTCCTCTGCTGCTTCAGGGTCCGTCACTAGTCAAGTCAAGGCCTCACCTGGGGCTACATCCCTGGGAGGCGTCATGGCATCGCTCGTGGCTGTTGGCTGGAGGCCTCAGCTCCTCTCCACGGGAGCCTCTTCATAGGTCTACTCATGACATGTCAGCTGGCTTCCCACAAAGTGAGCGAAGAGAGAGATGGGGAGAAACAGAAGGAGAGAAGGAAGAGAAGGGGGGGAGGGGTAAGCTGCCAAGAAGCCAAGATAGAGACCACAGTCTTTTATAACCTAACTCAGAAGTGGCATATCATCACCTCTGCCATATTCTGTTGGTCACACAGACCAGCCCGGGTACTGTGTGGGAGGAGACTTTACAGGAGTGTGAAGACCAGAGAGCTGAGATCACTGGGGCATCTTGGATGCTGGTGACCAGGAGACACTACACAACCCCAGTACTGTCATACTCAGGGTATTCATTACTAATACTATATTACCATCTAATATCCATTCCATATTCAAAGTTCTTCATTATGTCTTTTTGATCAGATTTTTAAAATTCAGTCTAGGGTTCAGTCTAGGATCCTGCATTATGTTTACTAGTTGCATTTCTTTGGTCTCTTTTAACCTGCGGAAATTCCTCAGTTATTTTTTTGTTTACGTTATGTGTTTTTGTTTTGTTGTTCAAAACATTGGCTTTTTTTTTTTAAGAATCCAGCCCAGTTATTTTGCAGAATGTTCTCAATTTGGATGTATATGATGTTTCCTCATGATGAGTCAGATTAAACATTTTTGTCAGGGATACTGCATAGGTGACATTGTAGAGTTTCCCCTTTTAATCACTGCCCTGTACCCCTATAGGGTCCTATCATGTAGACTCTGTAGATCAGAGGGCATCTAACAAAGTTTGGTTGGGGTCAGTGCTAAGGGAAGACTTCCGAGGGAAGGTAACAGCTGCAATGAGATTTGAGGGATGAGTGGGTGTGACTCAGCAGAAAACAGGAAAAAGTGTTCCAGGGAGCGGGAACAGCACGTTCGACAGCCCAGAGGTGAAGAAGCCCAGCCTTTGGCAGAACTGTAAGAGGTTCGGGGTAGCAAGGGGCAGAGAGGTGAGAGGTTTTATTGGGAGTCAGGAAGGGGCAGCAGCCAGCTCTGGGAGGGCCAGGTAAGTGGTGTGGATCAGTCATGATCTTAGTTGCAAATAACAGAATCCACTTCAGCCAGTTTAAGCAGAAGTGAGGGAAGGGCTGAGAAAAGGGCATGGTGGTCACAGAACGTCTGGACCTCACCTGGGGGCTGCTCCAGTGGATGATAGCCACCTCACCAGGTGTCAGACCCTGCAGATCCTTCCCATACCCTGGATGTGGCTGCTAGAACATGTGCTCTTCCTGCTTCTGGGCTGGATTCTGTATAGCACAGCTTCTCCTTTGAGCCATCAGCTCCTCATCTAAGATTCAGGAGGGTGAGTTTGATTGATGGGGCCCAAGTCCCACATCTGCATTCTAGTTGCAAGGGAGGCTGAGAAAGCAAATTTCTGGCATCTTCCGTAGGGAACTGGAGCCCATAGTTTGGGGATTTCTCCAAAAAGGGAGGGGTGTCCAGGGGTGGTGCCAGCCAGCAAGAGAGAGAGCTGATCACTCTGCCTAGTGGAGAGTTTGAACATTGTCTGTGAGCCCCAGGGCACCTCTGAAGGATTCAGAGCAGAGTGCAGTGATCAGACTTTTAGGGGACAGAGGGGCAGTTGGAAGCTGTGGATCATCCCAGAAAGACATAGAGGTATATCCTGAACATATCGGTCTTGGGTTGGAGAGGAGGGAGGTGAACGGAAGAGAAATCTCCAAGGTGGAGTCTCCTTCTGATTGTAGAAGTGAGAGGGAATTAGGGAAAGGGAAATGGTTCGATTAAGGGGTGAACAAATGCTGGCAGGTCAGAATGTCTTTAAGAAGTGGGGGTTGTCTGGAGTTCTGTGCACCTGGTCCTTAAGGCAGCAGGAGGATGGGAACTGCTCCTTTGCAGACAAGTTAAATCACATGGTTCAGAGTCTGCCTCTCTTAGGAGGGACAGTCTGCATAGTGGTTAAGACTCAACCCATGCCTGGGTTTAAGCCCCAGGGCTACTCAGATGGGCAAGCTGTTTAAATGCTCTATTTCCCCATCTTTAAAATGGACATACTACCAACGCCCACCTCATAGGGTTGTTGTGAAGAGAAACCAGTTAAGTGGTCTCTTCCAGACCGGCTGTTCCAGGCCAGGCCTGGAGAGACCTCTGAAGTTTCGGTCTAGCTAACATTCCTTCCTCCTCTTTTGGTAACTTGCCTTGAATTTCCCTTGAGTAGCCCCTCACCCACTCTCAGACTTCTGTCTCTGTTCCAGTTCTGTGTTGTGCTGTTTCATTATTTTATCTCACCCCAGAGTTCCGTGATGAGCTTACATGTCTCTGTCCTCTCTCTTGGCTACTGGACTGAGTTGCCAGTCCAGATCCATCCCCCCTTCTTGACGTCAAATCACCTTGACTGTTTTTTTGGGAAACCCTCCTTCCCCACTCTCAGTTCAGGAGAGTCTGACTCCCCTCCCCACACCACGGGGTGAGCACAATACACAGATCTGACCAAGTGCATAGCGTCACCCTGGTGACTGTTCATGACTGGTGATTAGTTCAGGAATGGGCACATGATCCAAGATTATCCAATCAGAATAGTTCGTGGATCTTAGTTGATATAATTAGGGGAAAAGTATGATTTTACTACTGGGGTTGAAGAGCTGGCAGGAGGTCAGGCTGGACAAGCCAAGGACTATCTTTGTCAACAACTTGGGGGAGAAAATGCCTGAGAATGAAGTCAACATGGAGGAATGCAAAACAGATACAGAGAGAAGTAATGACTTTCCTATTTTTTAAATCCCTTGATCAAGCTATATCTGAAGCTAGCTACTCCTCAGGTTTCTAGTTATTTGAGTCAAGATATTCCCTTTTTTACTTAAACAAATTAGAGGTAAATTTCTTGTTGTTTGCATCAGAAACTGTCCTGACTAATATACACATCTTCCAGGGAAAGGTAATGATGTACTGTGAAGACTTACCACAGAAGCTAATTTGTCCTCAGCAGAACTTTGCTGTATTCTTAGATATCAGAGTTCTTTGATCTCTGCCCTCTATTTGTAAGAGATGATACAGCCAAAAGTCTAGCCTTCGTGCCTTCCATAATGAGTTTGTCCATCCCCGGGAAGTTCATCAAAGCCCAGCTGTTCCCCTTATTACTGCTGGGATCTTGGGTAAGTCACTTAACCTTTCTAAGCCTCAGTTTCCTTATCTGTAAAATGGGTATATTAACAAGACGTAAAGTTTGAGGGGAGAGTAAAATAAGATAATATGTGTTAAGCATAGGGACAGTGCTGGTTGTACCTAGTCAGTGCCCAAGAAAACTTAGCCATTCATAGTTGCTATTAGATGAAAGATCTACTGTGTGCACAATATTGTTCAAAGATCTGTGAGAAGATACATAGAAAGTATGATATGCCTGCCCTGATGTCTCAGGAATCTTCGTGGAGATCAGGCTTGATCTGGCCTTTCAAGGATTCACCCAAATTTAAAAACATAAATAGATAGCTTCCTAGACAGAGTGGACAGAAACACAAAGCAATACGAGCAATAGCGAGCATTTTGAACACTTGCTGCGTACCAGGAGTGACTTTAAGTGCTTTCTACGTGTCAACTTGTGTGATACTCCTAACAGCCCTTAAGGTGAGTGTTGTGAAGGACCGTTTCACAGGTAAGGACACGAAAGTGCAGAGAGGTTAAGTCTTTTGCCCAAGGTCACTTTGGTCCTGAATGGGGACCCAGGATTGGATTCTGCCCCACTCCCACCCCAGGTGTCTGGATCCAAAGCCCACATTCTTAACCACTGCAGATCACTAATTTTAAAAATAAATGAAAATAATGAGGGCAGTTACTGAGCTCGCATAGCTCATAGGCACAGGTACAGAACTGTCATGGTGATAAGGATGGAAAAGAAGAGGCAAAAAATCACGCATCTAGCCAGGGCTTGAGCCCAGCTCTGGGGGTTGCTGGCCCTTGAGGGGTTAAATGCTTTGTCCTCGGATCGTGGCCAGGCCCACGCAAAGGGCTCTGGGAGGAGAAGGTGACAGCCCAGCTGAGGGAGGGGTGGACAGGTCCAGGCAGCTGGTGGCCTTGGGGGCTGTGGCCAGCTGTCTCCCACCAACCAGGCCGGGTGCCCCCAGGCCGCTCACGGTGAGGCCCCAACAGCTGTGGGAGGGGAAGGGTCCCTGCTGCCTCGGGCGTCCTGCAGAGCCAGCCAGTGACCCTGAGGTGAAAGATTTGCCTGCCGGCCCCTCAGCCCCCTGACTCGCCATCTGTGTCACCACCTGAGGCTCAGCCATTTCTGACTGTTCCCTTTCGTGTAAACGGGGAAACAACTACAAGATGACAGTGGGAGCTGTGGGATACATGCTGGCTTTCAAAAGCCCCGAGCCTGCTGGCTGCCAAAGTATGTTCAGTGGAGAAGGCTGGGGTCACCAGCAGGGAGGCCAGCGTGCTGGATGGTGCAGGGGGAAGGGCTTGGAACCCCACAGGCCCCAGTTCAAATCGTGCTCTGCCACTAAGAGCTACCTGGCTTTGGGCAAGACCCCCCACATATCACGTGTCTGTGTAACATGGCACTGGACTTCAGAGAGGAACTGGAGGAGTTTAGTGAGATGATCTAGATTATACACGATGTCTGGAAACAAATTTCCTAGGTCCACATCCTTAGCAATGGCCTCAGTAGACTTTAACCTTTCTGGGGCTTGGTTTCTAAAAATCCCTAAAATAGGGTGAGAGTATCTATCTGCCAGGGCTAAGGTGAGAATGCACTGTGCATAGAACTTTAGCAGCACTGTTGAGGGGCAGTTTATCCTGGTGGTTGAGGATACGGGCTCTGGGGATGGAGAGGGGGTGAGTACTAGCGCAGGGGTAGAGCACGTGCCTAGCCTGCACAAGGTCCTGAGTTCAATCCCCAGCCCCTCATTAACAATAAAAACAGAATATAGCTCTGCCACCTACCAGCCCTGTGCCCTGGAGCAGACTGCTTCCTCTCTCTGCGCCTCGGCCTCCTTGTCTGTAACTGGAGATCCTCTTAGCCCCTCCCTGCCTCAAAGGCTTGTCATATGGGTTAGAGGAGATACTGTAAAAGCCCTTGGAGCTTAGTGGTGTGGCCACTACTCTAACAGTACAAGTTGGCTTTCAGTGTCAGGAAAGTGCTTGTTAAGTGTGAAGTGATTGTTACTAGAGTTCTTACTGTTGACATTCTTTCTAGAACATTCCTCACCAAGGAGGGCCCAGCGGACAAGCTGAGGAAAGGCGTCATTTTATAACAGCCCCAAAGACCTTCTTAGAGAAAAGATGTGGAGTGGGGGCAAAGGGCCCACTGACATTTGGGAACATTTTTCGTGTAGTTGAGAGAGCCTCAGAGTTGAGTTCCTCCAGCTCCCAGATGGAGCTTCTGGATGGCTTCCAACAGCCAGCTGCGTAGCCTCGAAGATGGTCAGGCCTGAGAGGAATTACACACCTGGCCTCGAGTCCCCTCTCTGACACTAGCCATGTGACTTTAGGCAAGAGACTTAACCTCCCCAAGCTGGGTTCTCATCTGTGAAGTGAGGACCCCACCAGACCTGCCTCACAGGGAGGGTTTTGTGAGTTAATCCTTGTAGGGCAGTGGTTCCCCACCAGGGGCGACTTTTGTCTCTCCAGGGACTTTTAACAGTGTCTGCAGATGTCTTTGTCACAGCTAGGGGGAGGATGCTCCAGGGATCTAGTGGATAAAGGCCAGGGGTCCTAGTAAACATCCTACAGTGCCCAGGACAGCCCCCCTCCCGACAGAGAATTATCCTGCCCCAAATGTCAGCAAGAGAAATCGAGTACGTGGGCCTTAATACAGTGCTGGTAGACACTGGCTCGTGTTTGTTGAATGACTAAAAGAACTTGCTATAGCTAGCTAGCTAACTAGCTACAGACATACAGACACACACACACACACACACACACACACACACACACACACACACACACACACACACACACACACACACACACACACACACACACACACACACTTCACAGATTTGTCATGAGATTCAAGGAGAAAGATCCACTGACGTGACATGCCCAGCCCAGGTAACCGTTATCAGCTGTTGAATGAATGTTTAACCAGAGGACACAGAGTCCCAGACCCAGGATTTTGACCAGGAGGCTGGCTTGCCTGTGGTCAGTGTGAATTTCTTCCAGTTCAAAGTGTTTTCTCCCTGAAGGATTTCAAGGATGACGAATACTCAAATGAAAAAGGATGGCAGAAGGATGGCACAGAAGGCTAGAATCGACTTGGCCCCCCAGTGTGCCCCCTCCTTGCTAATTCCAAAGCTGTGAGAATTTTGAATCCGTGTGTTGTCGCCTGGTTATAATTCCTCAAAACGCCTTTCTGTTAATAGAACCTCTCTGGCTTGACATCCTTTATTTATTTATTTTTTTAATCTTTTCCTTCTCTTTCTCCCCCTCTCTCTTTTCTTTCTCTTTAAAAAGATGCCTTTTCTCTCAAGCACAGGAAGTTGGCTGGTGCCAAAAACAAACAGGGTAGATGCCAAGAGCTCCCGGGGTTCACTTAGAGCCTCCAAATGCTCCGTGAGCAGGTTTCTGACCAGGAGCCCCCCCCCAACCTTCCTAGTTCTGTCTCCACTGGCTGGTCCTGGGGAGCCTCAGAAGGAGCTGAGACAAGGAGGTGAGGGTGTGTGACAGGAGATGCTTACTCCAGCCCTGAGGACAGGGGTTGGGCGGGGGACCAGATGCCCAAAGGCCCTTTGCAGTGGTAGATGTCTCTCACTCCATGTGGAGTTGGTAAGGGCTGCATAGCTTCAGGCCATTTGCAGCCCCAATCTCCTCATCTGGGCCGTGGGAGAGTGAGGGGCTGTTCAGGTCGCTGGGGGAGGGGCCTCTGAGGAGAGGGATACCGAGTGTGTGTCAGCACCTGGCATTGCACCGTGAGGGCTCAGGGCTCGCCAGCCCCTGGCGTCACTGCGTCTTGAGGGCATTTTCCAACTTGGCATCTTTGTCTCTGAGATGGGGGGAAAGTAGCATCTGCTCTGTGGTGTGTTGGGAAGTTGCTACAAAGCTATAAAGCTCCCAGTAGGACCTGTCACATAATTAGTGCTCAGAAGAGTTTAAGCCTGTGTCTTGGCTTAGTCCGTTTGGGCTGCTCTAACAAATTACTGTAGGCTGGGTGACTTAAACAACAAACATTCATTCCTCCCCGTTCTGGAGACTGGAAGTCCAACATCAAGGCAGATTTGGTGTCTCGTACGAGCTTGCTTCCTGTTCGTCCGTGGCCATCTCGTTGCGTCCTCACCTGTCCGATGGGGTGAGGGAGCTCTCTGGGATTTCTTTTAAAGAGGCGCTAATCCCATTCATGGGGGCTCCACCCTCATGACCTAATCACCTCCCAAATACCACCATGTTAGGGGTTAGGTTTAAACATGCGGATTTGGGGGAGACATAAACATTCAGACCAGAGCATGTCTCAAATCTTACCTAATTGATGCCAACTGCGTGTTGAGAAGAGGTATCAGGTGGGAAAAGAGAGGAGCATAAAAGATGACTGCATTTACCATCTCCTGGCAATTCACTTGGTTCTTTGAAAAAAAAAATGCGCCCCCTGCAGTTAGCAGTGGGAAAGTCCCTCCTTTGTCTGTAGCCTCTCTGGGCCTCAGTTTTCTCATCTGAAAAATGGGGGTAGTTATAGACTGCATTATAAGGATATTGTGGATTAAGTGAGATCTTCTATGTAAAGTGCCGACAACAGTGCCTGCCACTTTCTAAGTGCTGTGTAAGAACTGGCCAGAGTGAGCGAGGGCAGCTAGACTCTGAGTGACTACTCGCTGGATTTTTAGAAAGTTGTGAATCAACTCCAAGCCACCTCAGAAAGTTCAGCAACCTCTCTTACGCCTCAGCGTTTTTGTTCTGTAGAAGAAGAGTTATCCTGCCCACCATCCGCTGGGTTCCCACAGATGTGCCGTGTGCAGGCGGCCATGAGTGCTGTCACCATCCTCCAGGCTCTTCTCCCCGGGGACTGGAGAACTCAGGTCTGTGTAGGCTTGTCCGTGACTCGACTCCGGTCATCCTCAGGGCGTTTGATGATTTTGGATGAGATCTGCTGTTCACCTCTGCGGCCTCTGGGCCCTGCTGGGCGTGTTGCAGAAAGAGCTGCATCATTGCTCCTATCTGCCTAGTCAGCTCTTGTAGCAAGCTCTTGACGTGATGATGGTGTGTTTTGGTTTAGCTGTTCAGACCTTGTGCAAGGGTGGAGGTGCTGGGACAATCGGATCAAACCGTCAGCTGGCGAGTCTCACTGTGTGAAAGACACGGGGCTGCCCTTCTCTGGCTTACGGTTCAGCACTTGGGATCTTGTGTGCCTGGGATGAGAGCTGACTCAGAACCCAGGCGAGCCTGGCCCTGGGGACCTCAGGAATCAGGTTGACCTCAGGATCTGCATCCCATTTCCCAGTGGAAGTTAGGGTCATTATTCTCCAGTGCCGGTTTGTATTTGAACTTCTTCCTCCTCTGGGCCTCGCCCACTGAGTCCCTGTAGGACCGGCAGACCCTCTGCCAAGATGGGCCATCGGTGGTGAGGGCTGCTGCCTCCTTACTTCTAAGCTCACAACCCTGGGAGGGCTTGCCCGTGGAGATGGGATGCGTGGCTTTGTGTTTTATTACTATTTATTGTTCTTGTTATTTTAACATTTATGGAGCACGTCTTAGCTGTGAACTCATTTCTTGAGCGTCACTGCGGTCAGAATCTCTCCAGGGTGCAGGGCCAGGGGTTACTTTGATTCGTTTTTGGCTTTTGCGCTATTTACTTTATTAAAAATATTGTTCTGCTTGGGGCTCCCTTTGTTCTAAGGATTTTTCTGGATACGGCCCTGGGTCCACCCTAAGGTTTGAACGTGAGCCTGCACATACGTGAGGCCGGTTAGGCCAGGAATCAGCAAACATTCTCTGTAAAGAGCCAAGTAGTAAATGTTTTAGGCTTTACGGTCCAGTGGTTTCTGTTGCAACTACTCAACTTCACTCCCGTTGCATGAAAACAACCACAGTCAACACCTAAACAAATAAAACTTTATTTACGTAACTATTATATGTAAAAAAGATAAACAGCAGGGCCATACTGTACAGCACAGGGAACTATATTCAATGTCTTGTAATAACCTGTAATGAAAAAGAATGTGAAAAGGAGATATATATATTTGTATAACTGAATCACTATGCTGCACACCAGAAACAACATTGTAAACTGACTATACTTCAATTAATAAAAATAAAAATAAATTTAAAAAAACTTTATGAAAACAGATGGCAGCTAGAATTTGGCCCATGAGCAGTAGTTTACTGATTTGTAATGTGGACGATGGGGCCTTCGTTCTTCTAATAGGAACTCAACTTTAGTTCTTCTGTGGATCTAAAATGCAGGTCCTTACATTTCAGCCTGTCTGTATCGCTTTGTTTCATCCCCTAGAGCAAGGGCCAGCAAACTGCAGCCCACAGGTCAAATCTGACCAGCTGCCTGTTTTGTCAATAAAGTTTTATTGGAACACAGCCATAAACCACTCACTTCTGTGTGGTTTATGGCTGCCTTCTACCTACACTGGCAGAATTGAGTCCATTGGTTTCTGTTGCAGAGACCTCTTGGCCTGCAAAGCCTAAAATACTTAATGTCTGGCCTTTCATAGAGAAATGTTTGCTGAGCTCTGCCCTTGAGAGTTCAAGAGGGGCTGGAAGATGCCCTTTCTTTTCATGTACATGAAGAGCATTCTCACCAACCCCTCCAAACTTAGCTTCTTAGAGCTTTTCTCCCAAGTTCTCTTGTCTCCAAATATTTTCCCCGTTCTTTTCTGGACCCTCAGTTTTTCCCAAGATCCAGACTACCCCTTTTAAACACTTTTGACTATGATTCTCAATAAGAAACATATTTATTACAACCTTGCAATGACATAAAAAAGAAAAACCACACACGCACACAGAAAACATACCCCTCCACACCAGCACCATCACCACACAAAATACGTATATAAATAAAAGTCTCAGGAAACAGCACTGGCTCTTACTACATGCAGTATACTCTCATACTTTCTGTTGCCATCAGTCAGGATAGCTTTGACTCTGCTGCAGTAACAAATAGCCCCAAATCTGAGTGAACTTTACATCAATAGACATTTACTTACTACTCCTGCTCCATGTCCTTCCTGGGGCTTCTGGGGACTCTGAAGCTGCAGAACACCACACACTGGCTCTCCAAGTCTCTTCCCAGGAGGGTCACTTGTCATTCCCTTTAGCACCTCTTTGGCCAAAGCAACTCACGTGACTGTAACTTTAAATAGGATGGAGAAGTTTCAAAAGACAAACCTGAAATATTTGGTAAACAGCATTAATATCTACCATATTATTTATCTCAAAGACAAGATTTTAAATTGCAGTTGGCATTTGAGACCGTGTTTTTAAGGGGTTAAGGGTTTAACTTGGAAATGCACTATAATGTGCTCTGTAAGGTGATACCCCAAACATAGACGACCCAGTTTCTTTTATGGGAAACAATCTGAAACTAAGACTGAAATTGGGGAATAGAGAAGGTTTAACACTTTAGAAACTGTCCTGCTAAGTATGAGAATAAGTTGGGCCAAACCAACTCTCATAGTCAAGATTAACATAAAACCCCATTCAAACTGGCTTAGAGAGTAAAGGGAATTTATGGGCTCAAGGAACTGAGAGTCCAGGGTTAGATCTGTATTCAGGTATAGCTGGTTCAGGGCTCAGATGAGGCAGTCAGGTTTCCAGTTGCTTTCCGACTCTTGACTTGATTTTGTTCTCCTCCACTTTTGGGGCTTCATCTTCAGACTACACGCGGAGCTAGATGTTAGGGGTAGCTCCATCCCCACATCCTCTCAGGTACACAGTAGATGCTCAGTAAATATTTATGGAATGAACGGACTGCTCAAGATTGGCTCAAACAGTTGATACTTTTAAGTGTAAGTTGATATCCATTTTAAGACTTGGGCGCATTTGTCTGTGTGTGGCACAGAGGCTAAGGGTGACGCAGATTGCTTTGATTGCAGCCTTGGCTGCACCACTTACTCACTGTGTGGCTTTGAGCAAAGGGTCTCAACCTCCGTTTCCCTCAGTTCTGCATCTGCACAATGGAAGCTAAGAATAGCTCCAGCCTCATAGAGTTGCCAGGAAGTTCAAACGAGGTCACTGTAATATTTATCCCTTACTGACAGCTCACCGAAAGTCAAGCCCTGTCCTCAGAGATTTACATGTATTAGTAAATCTTCACAACCTCTCTATGAAGTAGGTACTGTCGTAATGTGCATAGGACACATGAGGAAAGCGTGACACAGAGAGCCTCGTGGCTTGTGCACAGTGAGTACTGGATTGGGATGTGCACCAGACGTCTGGTCCCAGAGCCCATGTGAGTGCAAAGTGCTTAACACAGTGCATCGCACTGAAATAATCAAAATAACTATCAATGCGTGCTTGTTTAGAGGTGATGGTGGGACCCAGGAAGGCTGTGCACAAAGAAAGAGAGAAGCCCAGTCTTCACCACAGGCTGGCCCCCAACCTGAGTCACCTCCTGGAGCTCTTCTTCCAGAGTGTGGGGCTGACTCCTGCCAGTCCAGCCCCACTGATCGCCTGGAGCCGGCGGTGCCCACTCTCACTCTGCAAGAACCTCACTCCAGGTCAGCCTCTCTAGCATGGAAACAGGACATTGTAAGACTTTTATAGAAGAGCTCACACCCCCAGCTACTTTAAGATGCAAAACACAAGGCATTTCCCCAGGGGAATAAGGGTAAAGGTGACACTCTGTGTCTAAGTGCACAGAAATTGAGACTTCATCAGTATTTCCATTTCATTCTGTTTCAGCTTTGCACAACTCAAGTCATTCAATTTTCAAATATCATCCCACTCTAAGACAGTCCATGTTTGAAGTCCTGGAACTCTATTTTTTGAATTATCTTAACATTAAGTAAAGTTTTAACATTATTTCTAATATTAAAACTTGGAAGAAGAAAAAGGGAAACAGTTGAGTAATCACAATAGCTTAATGTTTCTCTGTTTCTTAGTAATGAACTACTTTTTGGTGTTACACGTATACTGATTCATTTAATCTTCACGTATACTGATTCTCTGGGGCAGATTTACTGTTAAGCCCATGTTACACGTGGGGAAACACAGGTCGTCGGGCTCAGTGACTGAGTTAACCTTGCTGGTAGGAGGGGCCTAGAAGCTGTGTCCATAACCACCACACTTCATTAACCCAGTTATGATACCCAATCCTAAGGAATATGGTACCGTCACAGTGTAGTCAAAGTTCAACAAATATTTGTGAAAGGACAGAAAGAGAGAGGGAGGGAGGAAGAGAGGAAGGAAAGAAGGAAGGAAGAAAGGGGGACAATTAAGAAAAATAAAATCAGTAAATGAAGGGGCTTATAGTAAAGGAGCAATCTCACAACACACACAGCTGTGTTTCTCTCTAAATTCCAACTCACTTTGACTTGTGGTTTATGGACAAAAGATTTATGTAGCAAACAGGCTCCAGGCAGCTAGCTCCCTTTGAGGAACATGTTAATATAATTTTTATGCTGCCTCTTTCCAGAAATACCATGCTGATGTGACCTATGTTAAAACAGCAATAACATACACATGAGGCTCCTTCCTCGAGCTGATGAGTAACTGAAGAACTCTTACGTGTTGTTCCTCAAGTACCAGGAAACACTAGGAGCTGCCTGATCCTCCTCAAGGTCTCCTTCTCAGCCTCGAGCAGGGCTGTGAGTCCAGGTCACCCTTGAACCAGACCCAGAGGGAAATGGGCACCAGTGATGCTCAGTTCTCACTACGAGGCGCACATGATGGCAAGAGGAGGCTGGACTGGTGAGCTGCGGGCTGAACATTTTTGGCAGAGGACTTACTCTGGGGTTTTGTTTGTTTGTTTGGTGGTTTGCCTTGATTTGAGGGTGAAGAAGAAGCAGTCGCAGTACCTTTGGCTGCTCTAAAGGTCAGACCAAAATGTCAGCGCGTCCTCTGGGTATCTTCTCAACCTGGGTTGATTTCCAGGTGCTGCTGGGTGAGCAGAGGGAGGTAGGGTTTCCTTTTCTTTTTCTCTTCTTTTCATTCTTTTGCTGTGTTACTCATTTTCTTTGAAGCTTGCTCATGCAGTCAGCATAGGTTTAATGAGCACCTACTGTGTGTCACCCAGGCCCCAGCCTGGCATTTAGAGTCTGAAAAAGTATAAGCAATGCCCTCCACAAATTCTGCTTCACCAACTACCTTTATGCTCTTTGGGGTTCAGGTTTCTTGTGGCTTTTTTCTGTATTGGTCTTATTTTTAATTACAAAGGTAATTAACATGCTCATCATAAAACATAGAGATGAGGCTGGAATATATGAAGTAAAAGCTGGGCAGTCCCCAGATTTCCTGTTCAGTGAGACCATTGGTAATTGTTGGGACTGTCCTCTTGCAGATGTGTTTTAATATATACATAAACTGTCCTACAACGTCAGATTGTTCTCTTTTTACAAAAAGTCGAATCAGACTGCCCACCGTGACTTCCTACCTCCCATTTTTGTATGGTGGACATTCTTCCATATCAGCTAGAGCTCACCCACCTCATTACTGGTAGTGGTTCATCGGTGTTGGTAGCATGATCTTTGTCTTCCTATCTTGGTCATCTAGTGCAAGGATCTGCAAACTTTTTCTGTGAAGGGCCAGAGAGTAAATATTTGTGGCTTTGCAGGCCACACAGTCTCCATTACAACTACCCACCTCTGTCTTCACAGCAAGAAAGCAGCCATAGAAATATATAAACCAAGGGGCATGGCTGTGTTTCAATAAAACTTTATTTACACACCAGGTAGTGGACCAAATTTGGCCTTCAGATCGTAGTTCACCAGTCCCTGACTTTTCAGCCTTCCACATTTTTCTCCATACTCTTGGGTTTCTAAACATGTGGATTTTGGTTTGGTTTTAGTTGGGTTTTGATTTTTTTTTTTTTATTTATTTTAAGTGTTGCAAAGAGGAAAGAGGAATCACTGATTGCTTTTTTCAAATAATATATGACGCATACTTAGCATCTTATTTTTTTGCTTAATAATATGCATGGAATTGCCTCCAAGACAACTGGTATCACTCTTGTTTAATGTTTTCAGTGGCTGCATAAAATTCCATTGTGTGGATAGACTGCCTGTATTGGTTAAGGTCATGCTAGCTGCTGTAACAAATAAATCCTCTAATCTGTGGGCTTACCACAATCACAACTGATTTCTTACTCTCTTAAAGAACAATAACATTGTTCCTGGTAGACTTGTGTCCTGGATGTGGTCCACCAGGGACCTGGGCTCCACCTCCTCTGGTTCCTCAGAGGCTAGTCCAATCAGCAAGTGGACAGGGAAAGAGAGGGAGCGATCAAGTGTTAAAGTCTTTACAGGCAAGGCCTATAAATTACACACAGCACTTCTGCTCATAGTCCATTATCCAGAACTCAGTCATTGACTTCATCTAACTGCGAGGAAGGCTGGGCAATAGCCCAGATCTCTGTTGAGAGGAAGAAAAGCTGGATTTTGGTGAGCACATAAGCATCTCTGTCTCAAGAATTAAATGACTTAAATTAAGATAAAGCAGTTACAATCTGGCCTGGTATGGAGGAAGCAACAAATGCTACCTTGGTTATTGTAAGCATGTGTTTTTATACTGTTCTGATACTGTAATGCTCTCAAGACCTAATACAAGAAACTAATGCACCGAGAAGTTTCCTGAGCATCTCTTAAGAATAAAATACATAAGCATCTTGCAACATGTTCCAAACCAAACTCCCTGCTCTGTCCTCCCAGATGTTCTACCAGATTTCCTCCCGTTGGCTGTGAACTCACCATCCACTCATGGCTCATGCTAGAAACCCTGAGGTCTCACTGCCTCCTCCTGGCCCCTCCCCTCTTGCATCCAGTTGCATCCATCACTAAGGTTTGTCCAAATGGCTCAGAAATAGCTCTGGATCCACCCAACACTGTTCTGGGCGTCACACCCTTAGTTGTAGCGCTGGCATTTTTTGCCTAAACTGGGACTTTAGTCTATAAAACGAGTCCTCCTGTCTGTACCTGCACCTCCCTCCGTGCCACCTGCCATGCTGCTGCCTGCTAGGCTCTTCCCAAGTTGTTCCTCTGCCTAACATTCTCCATGGATTCTCCTGTTCCCAGAAGGGAAAAAATCCAAGTTCCTAGCCAAGCCAACTTCGTTTCTAGCCAACTTCCAATCGTGAGTTAGGAAATGAGAAGCAGGGAGACAAAACATGCCTGGTTGCAATAAAACTTAATGATGTTTGATGAATCTGAGCCCGTGTTTTCTATAATTATGCAAAAAACCATGAACATACACAATATACAGTTTTCCACTGATGGTTGACATGAAGGTAGTAGCAATATAGAAATAAAAGATAACATTCCCACGAGGGACCCCAGTTATTCCTTGACACCGAACACATAGGAGATGCTCAGGAAATAAGTGTTGAGTGGATAAATTAATATGTGAAAATAAATATGACAGGGTCACAAAGCTAATTGCACTTGCATCCGTCACTGTATACAGTAAAACCCCTTCCCTTAGCTCAGAGTTTCTAGACGTTGGCATTACCGAGATTTTGAGCTGGATAATTCTTTGTTGAGGGGAACTGTCCCGTAGATTGTAGAATGTTTAGCAGCATCCCTGGCCCCTGGCCACTACCCACTAAATGCCAGTAGCACTCCTTCCCCAGTTCTGATGACCAAAAACGTCCAGCCGTTGCCCGGGGTCCCCTTGGGGCAAAATTACCCCCAGTGGCTGCTTTAGCTGATCATAGGAAGATGCTGTCCCCCTGCAGAATTACACTGCATTCCTCCCCACCTGCCACGGCCAGCAGTGTCCTCTCCCTCCTCCTACGTCACTCTGCTACTTGCACCCCCAACACACACACTCTCTCACACGTACACGCACACACACACACACACACACACTCATGCACATCTCGCTTCAACTGCCCCCACTTTGGCATATGAAAGTGTCAGAGAATGAAGGTTCTCTCTTACCCTCTCCCCCACCACTGTCCACTTGTTGAACCCAGAACTCAGCCGCTAGTGAGGGTGTCTCCTCTCTGAAGTCTCCAAGCATCCCATCTCGTTGAAGTCAGGAGGCATTCTGGATGCAGAGGAATGGCACGGAGGCACGTGGAAACTGCCTGCCCTGTGTTATTCTGTGCCTTTGAAATCCCAGGTAGGGATGGTGTGGAAAGGCTTGCAAGAAAACAACTTTAAAAAGGGCCCCTCTGGCCACACCTACAAGATTCAGGCTAGGTCCGCTGCCTGAGCTCAAGGCTGGGGCTGCAACGCACCCAAGTTTTGCTCTGGTTTGTTTAATGTTCCTGTTGGTATCATTCTGGAAAGTAATGCTATTGACTTTGGCTGTTGAGCACTTACTAGGCACTTGGCAAAGTATTTGGTGTCTGTACGCTCATTTCATCCACAACCCTGGAGGTGGGCACCATTATTATCCCACTTTATAACTGAGGAGATGGAGGCTGAGAGAGACCCCTTTGCTGAAGGGACACAACTAGTAAGAGGAGTAGCTGGAATTTGATGTCAGGCGGTCTGCTTCTGGGTAGTAATAATCAGAGTAGTTAAGATTTCCTGATGTTTTTACTGGGTGCCAGGTACCGTCTGGAGCACTTTATGTGCATTGACTTATTTAATCCTCCCAGCCACCCTATGAACCAGTTCCCTTTATGGTTCCCATTGACAGGTGAGGGAACTGAGGCACAAAGAATTTAAGTGACTTGCCCAAGGTCCCATGACTGGACTTCAGTGGTCCAGCTCTTAAGCCCTGTGCTCTAGTGCAGGGATGGGCAAACTATGTCTCCAGGACCAAATCCAGCCCCACTGCCTGTTTTTGTAAATAAAGTTTTACTGAGTTGTGATCATGCACATTCATTGACATGGAGCTGCTTTCGCACTGCAGTGGCAGGGTTGACCAGTTGTAGCAGAGATGGTGTGACCCCTGCCGCCTTAAATATTTACTCCCTGGCTCTTTATAGAAAACATTTGCCAACTTCTGCTCTAGGGCTTTCTCCAGTCACCATCCTACCACCCAAGCTGTGGGACCCCCTCAGCCTGCTGGATTTGGGGTGTATTTTGTGAGTTTAAACAAGTGAGCATTTTGGCAGCTACGGGAAAGAAAGCCAGCATCCTAGGAAGTGCTGGAGAGGTGCCCTCAGAAAGCTGGCCGCTCATCTCCATCGCGCTCCTTGGAGGTTTGGTTTAAGATTGGGCCGGCAGCATGTGGGAGGGAACCTTCCTCAGCCCCTGGGGAAGAGAGAGGAATGGAAAGAAACCTAAGACTCTTTCCCCTCCGTTTATGTTATCCCAGACAAGCAAACACATAAGCTACTACTTTAGATCGTCTTCCGTGCTCTGGAGGAAATGAAACCGGGTGATTTGCTAGACCTAGCAAATCTCCATACTCACTGGGGAATTTTTTTAAAATGCTGATGTTCAGGCTTCACCCCTAATTCAGTTGTTTCGAAGTTGGGACTAGGCATTGGTTTAAAAAAAAAAAAAACCACCCAAGGTGGTTCTAAGATTCAGGAAGTTCTAAAGGTGGGTCATAGGTGATGGTGAGACAACGTTCAGTGGACGGGCAGGGAGTTTCCCTAAAGAGGTGGCCTTTGGCTAAGCCAGATGAATAATCAGAAAGAGTGCTTCAGGCAGAGGGAACGGCATGTGCAAAGGCCCAGTGGTAAGAGGGAAGAAGATGCAGGGGGTTCAGCAGGACCAGAATCTGTGCTGCCAGAAGTGGGTAGGGAGAGATGAGTCTGAAGGGCTGTCAGGGCCTGGGTCTGAGAGTTCGTAAACCAGTGTTGTTCAGACTGCAGGTCTGAATGCCTCAGTGAGTCATGAAATCAGTTTAGTGGGCCACAGCCAGCACTGGGGGCGGAAAAAAATGGAATAGCATAGAAAATACTCGTGTTGCACATGAGGTCAATGTGGTTTCTTGAAACTTTTATTTCAAGTTTTATAAAGGTGTACACTGCACAGCATTGTAAAATGTGTTTCTTAGTGTGCGTCTCAAAGATTTTGAAAGCCACTGTTTTGAGCCCCTGTGAAAGTTTGGAATTTAACCTGAGGGCAATGGGGAGCCATTAAAGAAGTTTTAATGGGGGCATGACAAGGTCAGACTTATGTTTAAAAATCTCACTCCAGGAGCTTAGAGAACGGACTCAGGGGAGGGGGGCCATGGAGGCTGGAAGGCACCCTCAGGGGGCTGCTGGACTGGGTCATAGGATACAAGGATGAGACCCAAGTGGTGTCCAGTGCACGTAGGGCCCACAGGGAGCTGCTTCATGTACACATAAGAAGTTCCAGGGCAGAAGAGGGGCTGGAGGGTTGCAAGGTTGCATTTCAGGTCCTGCCTCCCACCACTCCCTGGGGAGCCCTGACCCCAACTGGTCACCTTTTCTGTGGCCCAGGTACTGCCTGCATGGCGGACATTGGGCTTTTCTCGGAACACTTCCTCTTTGCCAGACACTCTGCTAAATGCTTTCAAGTATTAGCTCATTTAGTACCCTCACAACAACCCCATTGGTGGGTACTATTATTCCCATTTTACAGATGAAGAAACTGAGGCCCAGAGAGGGTAAGTTCACAGCTATCATCAAGTTGCATAGCTGGGACACCAGCCAGACAGTGCAGCTCCAGAGTCTGCATTCTTCAGCTTCAGTAAAGGTTCCAGGGGAGCCAAAGTGCCTGAGTTTGAAATAGCTGAAGGTTGTCATGAGGACTCAGTGAGCAATACATGCTTTGTACGGTGACCGGCTGGAGCTTGGTGAATGCTCGCTAAATGAGAGTTATTGGTACTATCGCAGCCTCCCAGACTCAGACAGCAGGTAAGTAGGAGAGCTGGGGTCCAAACCCACATAACTGGTGAACAGAATGGCAGCTCCACCTGCCAGGGTTCGGATTCCACCTCTGCTGCATGCCTTCTGAGTTCCTGACACGTGGGACCCATGTTAGCTCTTGTTCACAGGCATTAACAAGTCAAGGACTTATAAACGAGCCTGGCATGCACTGGAGACCCCTTTCTGAGCACGAGCTGTCAGTCTTACTATTCAAGGTCAAACAGAAATACAAGAGCCAGGGCCGAGCTTGGGGTTCAAGCTCACAGCCAGTTCACTCCTGAGCACCTGGAACCAGTTTCAAAGGGGCTGAGACACCGAGGTTGGTTTCTCTCGTGGGCCCTCACATCCCTTCTCCCCACCCAACAGTGGACCCAAGTTAGAGCTTCAGGCCCAGGGGGCCCAGAGCCCAGGCCCATCAAGGCCTCAGGAGAGGGGCAGCCTCCGAGAGTGCCCCAGACAGTCCCCAGGGGCCCTGGGCCTGGGCCTGGGCCGGAGTCTGACCTGCTTTACCCTCTTCTCCCTATCTCGTCTCAGAGAACTGTTTTCCTTGGCATAGGACGGAGGCAGGTGACCCCACCTGGTTGGTTCAGGCCCAGGCTCGTTCAGCCTTCCAGTCACTTGGTCGTGGCCTCTTGACTTCCCTGGGTTGGCACAGCCTTGCCCGCCTTGGCTCCTGTCCACCCTGCCGTCCCCTTCAAGTACAAGTGGCCCTTTCTAGAACGTGTTTGTCCCGTCAAGGTTGACAGACTTCCCAAGCCACTGTCTGCTGGCGTTTGTGGGATACTCTGGCTGCCTGGCGGCTGCCAACGTCTGTCACAAACCTCACCTTTTCTCGGGGCGTGGAGTCGGCTCAGGAAGCTGGGCACCAGCCGTGGTCACCTGGGATCGGGCCTGAAGAGAGAGCCGGTGCCCATGTCGGCCAGGACTAGGCAAGAGGAGGAGGTTTAAAATGCAGTGTCCGAACAAACTGCTCTTGACAACCAGCATGTGAACAAGGCAACCTCTTACCATCTCTTAAATTTTGTTCATTCTTTCTTTCATTCATTCAACAGATGTTTACTCAGCACATATTCTGGGCTCTTCTAAGCACTCGGGATAGATCAGGAACAATCAAGTTATGGTTTCTATTTTCATGGAAAATATTAGGTCTCAAGCAGCACCGTCCATGCTAGCCGCATGTGTGATGTGAAATTTCCTAGCAGCCACGTTAGAAAACAAGAAACAAGTGAAATTCATATTCAGAATATATCTAATATTCTTATGAATACTAGTGTGAAAACTGGTATCATTTCAATATGTAATCAATATTTTTATGATGACTAATGCATTAGTTTACATTTTTTGGTACTCAGTCATTGAGATCCAGGGTGTGTTTGGACACATCAGTTTAGACTAGCCACATTTTAAGTGCTCAGGAGCCACACATGGCTGATGACTGATACACAGAATCCAACGGGAAGGGTGAACATCATACAACTAAATATCCAGCTAATTATTAATTGGAGTGGTAATAAATGCCATGATTAAAAACTTCAGGGTGCAGTGAAAACTAATCCAATAAGAGTGGGTGGCAGTGGTCAGGGAAGGCTTCCTGGTGGCAGTGACATTGTCACATTTATGCAGAAACCTAAGGAGGGTGGAGGTGAGAATCCAGGGCAGAGGGAGCAGCTGTGTATCGACCCCAAGGTGGCAAGGATCTTGCTGCTTTTGAGGGACAACTGGTGGAATGCAGGTGTTGCTGGAGGGATGTGAAGGGAGAGTGGCAGGGCCACCTGGAGCAGCCAGCACGTGTCTGGTGCAGGATGAGGCTGAGGCTGCACTAATAATGACAGCTGGCACTTGGAGGGGCAGCTACAGCTTTTAGTTACTTCACACATTGAGAAGATCAGCTTGACCAATGTATTGGATTCCTCCAGGACAGCCCGTGCCGGGAGCGCCTCTTCTGGGCCAACAGACCCCTGATCTTGTTTGGTTGGCCATGTGCTCAGGCCAGAGGGAAGAAGAATGATTAGACCAAGCCTCTTTACCATGATCCAGTTCTTTTTTTTTTTTTTTTCCAATTGTAGTTTAGTCAGTTACAACGTGTCAGTTTCTGGTGTACAGCATAAGTTTTCAGCATGATCCAGTTCTGACGGTTCTGACATCACAGGGGATGTCTGCTGGGGGATACTGTTAGAGATGTTCCTCTGAGATAAAATGAAAAGGGCATGTGAAGGGAGTCCCCGTTTCCACTTCCTTCCTTCCTTCTTCCTTCCTGCTCTGGATAGGGTCATCTCAAGTTGTGTTGCTTGGACCTGTGGTTTGTGACATCTCCTGCCCATAGGAGAGGCCAGGAGATGTGCAGAGAGGTCCTAGGCTTGACATTCTTGACCCTCCTGGGTCACTATTGCCAGACACCTTGTGAATTGCAGCAATGCATGTCTGTACGGTTTACTGTGATGTGCGTTGTGTGGAATGAGCAAACATTTGCCTAGCACTTACTAGGTGCCAGGTGTTCTTCAAAGCACTTTATCTCACATCATCCTCCCAGCGTCTCTCTTATCCTGCTGTCCAGGTAAGCCAGAATTCATACTCAGGTTTTTTGGCTGTTTTTAACCACCATTCTAAACTGCCTCTCTGTTTCTTAATGTGTTCATTTGGAAAGTTCTCTTTCCCCCTAGAACAGCATTTTTCTAAAACAGGGTTTCTCAGCTTTGGCACTTTGAACATTTGGACATTTGGATCCTTTGTTGTGGGGAATGTCGTGTGTGTTGTAGGATGTTAAACAGCATCGCTGACATCTACCCACTAGATCCCCGTAGTACCCTCCCAACTGTGACAACCAAAAATGTCTCCAGACATTTCCAAGTGACCCCTGGGGGATAAAATCACCCCCTACTAAGAATCTCTGCTCCAAATGATGTTTTACTGCCCACCACCTGGGAAGCTCTGTATCTTTGTGCAGGCTGTTTAATCTTTTCTGGTCCTTAGTTTCCTCTTCTGTAAAAGGGGCAGGGGACAATAGTGTTGACCTGACAGGTTATTTTGAAGATTAAATGAGCCATTATATATAAAGCACCTAACATAGTGCATGGTGCACAGTAAGCTCTTCCTCAGTGTGAAGATTTGGCTGGGATGTCCCTCTGTCCTGTCTGTCTTCGGCTAACGGGATCTGCTACCTGAATTCTACCAGCAAGAGTGAATTCCATGACCCACAGTGAAATCTACCAGGATGTTGACTGTGGGAGTCGGGGTGCCATCTGTCTTGCCTCCGCCCCAGTATGTTCCCAGGAATTACATCAGAGCCTGGCACATAATAGGTACCCTGTATCGCTTATTGGATGAATAAGTGACTTAAACCTTTGTGTATATCTGTGGAACTGTTGGTGGGTTGTTGTTTTTTTTTTTTTTTTTTTTCAGTATCTCCCTTAAGGTTTCTTCCATTCTTCCTGTCTTCCTTTGAATTTGTTTTCACTTTTTTTCATGGTGACCCAAGATGACTCTATCACATCAAATTCTAGCAAGTAAGGGTTGGGAAAGGGGGAAGTTTGCCTCACTCTTTTAAGGACATGACCTGCATGTTGAATGCATGGCTCATGATTCCATCCTGACCATAATTTAGCCCCCTGAGCACAACCTGACTTCAGGGAAAGCTGGGGTGTTCATTCTAGGTGGCTGCATGCTGTGCTAAAAATCACAAATTCCTTGATTTTTAAAAGCAGGGGAGAAGAGAAAGAATAGTGGGGATCACCTACCAAACTCTACCATGGTATCCCTCAAACTGTGACGGATGGTTAGGACAGAACAGTGGAACGATGGGGGGATTTCTCTTTTTCCATGATATGCTGCTCTATTCAACTCTTTTATCATGAGCAATTTTTTTCTTCTGTTAAAAAAAGAATTAAATATAAAAGAGCTATTGATAAATGGTTCCATGCATGATTCCCGGGACTTTATTCAATATTCACTACTTATCAGCTGACTGTTAGTGCCAATTACAGTAACCCTACTAGATGCTAAGGATTCAGCAGTGAGCAAGACAAAGTCCCTCAGAAAGTGAACCAATAAGTAAATACACAGCATGTATTAAGATCTTGGCCAGATTTGTAAAGACAAACACAGCAGGGTTGGGATAGAAGGTGGGGCGTGTTTGGAGAGATGGGGAAATAAGTTTGATAATGTAATCAGGGAAGGCATCTCTGAAGAGGTGACATTTGAGAAAACAGCTAAGTCAGGGAAAGCCCTAGGGAAGAGGATGTGTGGTGGAAAGAACACGTGCAAGGCCATGGGGTGGTTTGAGTAAAGCAAAACGAGCCGTGTCCCTGCGGGAGATGGGGGCAGGGCCAAGCTTCCAGGAGATGAGACTGGAGGGGTGCTCAGGGCCCATGTCAAGGAGGGCCTTGGATCTGGTGTTGTATTAAGCCATTTAGGTACGACTTTAAGTCATTATGGCCCAGAGGTGTTTTTCCTAATTATTTGCAATTATTTTCAAAATGTGGGAAAACATTCCATTGACACAACGTAATGCAGGGGAGTGAAATTTGTTCCCTGTTCAGCTCTGCCTGTCCTTAGCTCTAACCTCAGGACATTTATGGAGCTTGTCGGCCTCTCAGTTTCTTTCCTTTGAAGGGTGGAGACAAGAGTGGATTTTGTGTCCTATTCTGTTCTAAGAACTGTACAAGCCTTAAGTCATCCTCACAATGGCCCCAGGTCGTGGTGGTACCATTTCTCCCATTTGACAGATGAGAAAATTGAGGCAGAGAAATCAAGCAAGATCCCATACTATTGGTTAAGTGGCAGAGCTGGGATCTGAACCCAAGCACCCAATGGGGTCTGCTTAGTTCACCCAGCTGTTCCCGGTTCCTGCTGGCACCGCCCACTCACTCACGGGCTGATTGGGAAGGTCCAGGAAGAAAGATTTGTGGCAGCAATTTGCAAGAGTTTAGATGCTACACAAGCACGTTCATATGATTATAATACTCTTGGATCACTTTTTTCATTCAAAATATGTTTTTAAAAAATTTCCAAACCCCTAAGGAAATCATTGATTCGGGCCACGAGCATCAGTGGAGGGAAACATTAGATGAAGGGGGACTTCATCATGGAGGAAGCAGGGTGTTGCTGCCTGGACCTGCTGACTCCTATCATGTCACTAGGAGGGGGACACCTAGATATCGTGTCCCTCCTGATGAGATACAAGAGGAAGGACTCAGCACCACAAGGAAGTATTGCCTCCCCCACCCAGTTAATTCAAACCTAATCTCATTTTCAAGCAAGATCATGGGTAACATGGTAGAAAGAGAAATGAGTTAACAACACCTTGAGGAAGGAAATGGAAAAATCTGGACCATGAGATACTGTAAAAGAAAATACTTTCTTCAGCATGTCAATAGTCTACGAAAAAAGGGAGAGGCTATTCCAGATGAAAGAAATGGAAGAGACACAATCAGCAAGTGTGATGTGTAGCCTTTGTTTAGATCCCGAGTCTTATAAACCAACTAAGAGCCTGTGGAGAAAATGGGAAGACTGAAGATGAACTGTGTTTAAGATGGTGCAAGGAAGGATTGTGACTTTCACGATAATAGAGAGTGTCCAGATTTTCAAATGAAGCATGGTGGAGAAAGAAGACATCAAGAATTTGTTTTAAAACTTTGTCAGAGAGAGAGAGAGAGAGAGAGAAAACCAACGCAGAAAGCTTAGAAGAGACACATGTGGCCAAATCTCAAAAACTGTTGAATCTGAAGTGATAGGTGCTCAGTGATTCGTTTTACCATCCTGTTTGCTTTTGTGTATCATTGAGGTTTTTCAGTAAAAAAAAGAAAAACTTCTAGCGCTCACCATGAAACCATCTTACAAAAAAAGGGAGAGGAACAAAAAACTCTCACTGCATAAAATTGATCTAACCTCAAAACAAGAAGAAAAACCTTTAAATAATCTCATGAATGACTGACTGCCTGGCCCCTTCCATTTCAGGGTAATGATGTAATTAGAGGAGGTCCGTCATTAGGGAAGATGAATTTTAAGACATCTGCCGCTGTCAGTGGCAGATGGAGGAGGAGTAGAACCTTCAGGATCAGACATCTTGGCTTTAAATCCATCTCAGCTGCTTATCGCTGATTCTAGATGAATGACTTAAACTTCTTATTCTTGCTTCCCGTGTCTATAAAATGGCATCTAAACTCTGCCAGTCTCAGGGGGGTTCTTGGGAAGATTACATGAGCTCAAACCTGAAGAAGCACTTAAAACACAGTGCCTAGTTCCTTGACAGTATTTGTGGCAGGAGACTATTATTATTATTTTTCAGTTTCGTGATGATCAGTGCTTCATGGGGGCAGAAATAAGGATTGGGGGAGAGTGAAGATGTTCTAATACTGAGTTTTTTAGTTTTGTTTCTTATCCTGTTTCTCCAATATCTTCCTCCCACACCCATCCCCTTTCACTCACATTAAAATGCCCTTGCTCTGTAGCTTCAGAGCAAGTTGCTCCCTGGTTTAAAATGGATCCGGGAGAAGCTTGTTGTTTATCTGTTTTATACATAGGAGTTAATATTTGCAAATCTCGAACTCCCAATTTCAGTTTCTTCTGTATAACCCATGGAACTGTATTGAATATCTTGTTATAATCTATAATGAAAAAGAATATGAAAAGGAATATACGTATGTATATGCATGACTGAAACATGACACTGTACACCAGAAATTGACACAGCATTGTAGACTGACTACACTTCAATTTAAAAATTGAAAAAAACAAACCTAAGTAAATAAATAAAATAAAATGGGTCCAGGACACTGCCATGGGCTGGGGGAGTGAGTAAGAGGGAGAGGAACAGTGACAGGCAGCCGTGCTGGTGTGGTATCTGCTGAAGTCAGGGACCAGATCAAAGCCAAATACCTGTGCGGTGCGAGGAACGCTGCCTCCCATCTGCTGCCGCCTGCCTGCCTGGTGGGGGAGGTCCTGGGGCTCCCCATGGCCCCGAGCACTTGACCTTCTCCATCCCTGGCAAAGGCAGACCTTCCCTTACAGTAAGAGACTGTGTCGTTTTGCTTTGTACCTTGTTTTGTTGGTTGTGGGTTGGGGTTTTTTGTTTCATGGCTCTGCATGAGAAATAGTCTATAAAGTTCAGCGTTTTGCTCCAGGGCCCTGCTGAACCCAACCTGAAATCAGCAGAATGTGTGTGGTCCCATCTTGGTTGTCACCGCACATTGGGTGCTTTTTTTTTGAAGGTTGCCTCTTGTGGTTCTAGTGAATATCGGAAAACGCATTATAAAATGCCGGCATCTGAACTTGAGTCATGTTTAAAAAAAAAACCCATCTCAAGCGGCTATATACTGTATGATTCCATTTATATAATAGTCTTAGAGTGACATTTTAGAGATGGAGGAAGGATTAGTGATTGCCAGGGGTGAGGGGTGTTGGGGGAATGAGGGTGGGTGTGCCTCTGAAGGGGTAACACAAGGGAGAGCTCTGTGGTGATGGAATAGTTCTCTCTCTTGATTGCAACAGTGGTTACATGAATCTGCAGATAAGATGCCGCAGAGATACAAACACACTGCACCAACATCAGTATCCTGGTTTTGATATTGTACTACAGTTACGTAAGATACAATCTCCCCGGGGGAATTTGAGTGAAAGGGACCCAGGACCTCCCTGTACTATTTTTTTGTTTTTACAACTTCTTGTGAATCTACAATGATCTCAGAATAAAAAGCAAAACTGGATTCTCCAAAACAATAGGCCTTTGTTTTACCCTCAGGGCTGAGGGATGTGTAGTAAAATTCTCCGATCGGCTGTTTTTATTCTGCACCAGGTTCACGTGGAAGAGAATTTATCAGACCTGAGTGAGAGGGCTTAGTCTGGGGTTTGGATTCAAGACCCAGGCTGGTTTTCCTTTCTGGTAAAAGTCTCCCTCGCACTTAATCCGCTCGGCTAGAAGATGACGCTGTGGGGGCCTATCCAAATAACTGCTGTGTCTTCCTAAGAGAGTTTTGGATAAAAGCTTTCATTCCGATCAGGGCGTGGAAAGAGTGCAAGGTGTGAGGACAGGACACGGCCATGGGGAATATAAACTGGATCAGCCACTCCAAGGGCAGTTTGCCGATGTCCCTTACAATTTTAAAGGTAGACGCAGCAGTTTCGCTTTGGGGTGTCACCCCTGGGTGACTGCCTGCATATGCACCTGAGAAGACCCATCCCAGGCAGTAAGACATTAGTTATAATAACCGAACCTGAGGGACCTGGGGGCTGGCCGAGAGCCCTGGGAATCCTGTCCAATGTGGCAGTTAAATGAATATGGTAGATCTCTATGTCATGACATGGAATGAACATCAAGATATTTTATTATTAGAGTGAAAAACATCCTAGAACAGAATGTACAGATCAATGACTGACAAAAACACCTTCATAAAACACATATATAAAATAATACTGTGTATTTTTAAGGATATATGTTAGTGTTTTTGTGTGTTTATGGCTAGAAAAAGGCCTGCAAAGCTATTCATTGTATTAGTAATTGTGGATACAGCTGGTAGAAGATAGTGACCAAATGCGACTTTGATTTTATTTAAAATTTTAAAATGTATTTAAACATTTTGAGGTGTTACCCAGGTAGTTAAAATTGTGTCATAAGAGAGAAGGAGGAACACAGTTATTTTCTCAGCAGGAGGAGACATGTCTGTGCGACTGGGAGATAGATCCCAGCCATCTGGGGTCCCCCATTGATGAATGCCACCTACGACTGGATAGCAAATTTAGAATGTCCACTGCAGGAGAGCAGGGAACTTGTCTGGCTGATTCGACGCGGTATCCCCAGTGCCTGGAACAGTCCCTGGCCTTCAAAAGAAAAAAGTGAAATAATTATGTGAATGAGTAGCAGCTTTGCTTTTGGTACGTGATGTAAATAGAGTCAGTGATTCTAAATGATTGACAGCCTAACTCAATGAATCAGTGAATGAATTTAGCATCACCTGTGTCCCTACCTCTTATTTGTCTGCGTCCTTCACAGCCTTTGGAGAGGACTGAAAGTACCTTGTTCATCTGGGGAGATTGTTCCCTATGTATCTCAGCCTTGCCTCACTTCTGTTAAGTGACGCCTTCCCCATGGTAAGGGAAAGGGATGGGGGATGGAGATGTGGACAAAAGGAGGGGCTTGTGATTGTGCCGGTCAGCACGTGGCATCCTTCTCCCTGGATGTTGAAGTCATCCACGGTGACAGCAGCCCCTGAATTTCACCGAACCCTGTTTTTTCCTACTCTGACTTTCACACTGAACACCAAGGATGTGCTGTGCATGTATCAAAATGGGGGTCACAGTCTTCTAAGACCGTGCTGCTCAAAGAGAGTCTGTGGACTTGCACTGCCAGCAGTGAGACAGACACTTTCTTATGTCCAGCGGGAGAGAGCATCTCTCCTCCAGCAGTTAATCCTGGGCTTCTGCCCCGCATTGACTCACGTGACCACCACATGTGAGTCAGTCACTGTAGACTGAGGGATGGGAGATGCTAATTGCCAGGCTCAGGGCCTGTTAGTCAGCCAGCCCCACGCAAGCCACATGGACAGAGGGAGGGTCGGGGAGGGCAGTTCCCCCAAAGAAGGAAAAGATACTATTGCTACAAGACCCTCCAGGCCAAAATGCCAGGAACCAGCTGCTCCTTCCAGGCTCTTTCTTAAGTGATGACTTTCTCCTCCATCCAGTGACCCTGGACATGTTTGCTTTCCCTTCTTGCTTTCTTAGCTCAAAGCAGGACCACCAAAGTCATTTTGCAAAATACCCACGAATCAAATCATCTCATTGTATGCCTTAAACATACATAGTATGTCAATTATATCTCAGTAAAGCTGGAAAAAAAAATAAACCTGAGGAGGATGGGGAGCAGGAACACCAAGGGCATGATAGCCAGGCAGGACGTAATAGCGTAATAAGCGTAACTAACATGAGCGTCTGTGTCATTTGGACAGGAGCTTTTGGACCACTTCTCCCGTCTGGGATGGCCTGGGGGATGGCAGCGTCCAACACCCATGTCCTTATCTAATTGTGTCCTACACACAGTGCTAATGCTGGGAGGAAGAGTAAATTAGTGGTCTCAAACTCCTTTCCTGGAGGGGCCAGGCAGGAAATGTGAATGAATGCTCAACCCGGGGTGGGGGTGGGGGGACAATGGCAGGGACAGAGTGTTTGGAATGTATGACAGGCACTCAGTAAGTACCAGTGGAGTAAGGACATTTATTCACGGAGCACATTCAGTCATCATACAACACACATTTATTAAACAGCTGTCAAGAGCCAGGCCCTGCAGGAGATTTTGGGAAGGTAATGATGGACAAAATAAAACTCCTGCCATCAGAGAGCTTATAGTCTGGCTGGGAAGACAGATGTAAGTTAAATAACGTACAAACACCCCTTAAAAATTGTTGTAGTGACCGGTGTGTGCCAGAGTGGGCACGGGCCTGGGAATGAGCCCCACTCAGGGAGGCCTGGGAAACTCATGCTAGAGCTGAGACCTCTGACGGGCGAGCAGGAGGAATGGTGTTCCAAACAGAGGGAACAGTAGGTGCAAAGGCCTCGTGACACGGAGCATGGAGTGAGAGGAAGGCCAGTGGGCTGGAATGAGACAGCAAGTGAAGGGCAGCCGGGTCAAGGTGTGCTGTTCAGAGTCTTTTCGTTCTGAGAACAGTCGGAGGTTATAAGTAAGGAGGAGGTGAAGGGGGCAGGTTCAGATTTACGTGGTCCGAAGTCCCTCAGGCTGGCACACAGAAACAAACTGGAGGGAGGCCAGAGTGGCCCCAGGGAGACAGGCCGTGGTAGTTGTCCAGGGCAGGGAGGGTGGTGGCTTGGCCCTGGGTGATGGCCTTGGAGGTGAAGAGCAGTTAGTGGGTTCCAAGGATGTTCAGGAGGTGAACTTGACCACACCTAGTGATGGATTGGATGTGAGAGTTGAAAGGGAGGGAGGAGGATCCTGGGCTTTTGGTGGGAGCAGCTGCCCCACCCCCACCCCCACCCACTCCGCCATGATGGGGGAGACTGGGGCAGAGCCAGTTCGAGATTAACAGATGTATTTTGAAAAATCAAATGGGGGTGATGGAGGCGGCCAGAAACATCCAGGTTTGGGCCCCAGCTGTTGTCTATCCAGAAGCTGGTGATTGCTGTCTGCAGGTTTGGATTTCTAAGCCCTTGAAAGATACTGGGAGTTGGCCCTCTCTAAAGTCCCCTTTGGCCGACTGGCCATCTGTCCTCTCCATCCAGCAGGCAGGGCAACTATTCTCAGCCAAGGTAGCAGTGTGCTTGGGGCGGGGGGTGGGTGGGGTGTGGAAAGGTGAGCCGCCCACCCTCCTGGGACCCTCCATCTGCTTTGGATGGTTTCCAGCCTTTGAAGTCGCCCCCAACCCCCACCCTCCAGCTGTCATCTCTTGGGCTCCTCCAGCAGCCCCATGCCTCCCCAGCGCGTCTCAGTCCCTGGGGACAGGGGTGGTGACAAGGGTAACAAATGGTGTAAGCCGCTGGCAGCAGCAGGCCTAGGAGAAGGCTGAGGGTGGGGCTTTCGGTGCCTCTTTCTTCCCACTCCTCCTGGCCCGGTTCTGAAGCAGCAGGGTTATTGGGGTTTTGTAAGAATTCAACACAGCAAGGAGAATTTTTTTTGTAAATGAATCCCACGCCTTTGCTTCCTTTCCTTACCTTCATGGAAAAGAAGCTGAGTCTTTCTCCTCCCCTCAGACTCTGTTAAGACTGTCTGATTTCTCTCTTCCCTCCCCTGCAAAGAGAATAAGCCAGTCTCCTATTTCAGGTAATTATAAGGAGGGGAGGAGGGGGAGAAGGCAAAGGAAGTCTCCCCTCAAATTGCAAGAGAACAGAACTCTGCCCATCAGGCCACAGTAGGAACTGGTGGTTTCCGGACGATGCTCCTGGCGGGTCCCAGTGTCAACCTGGAGTAAAACGAACTGTGTGCTTTAAGCTTTTGTCTGTGTGAATGCAAACAGTGTCGATAATTACCCTTTACTGAACACACGCTCACTCATATTGTCTCTGCCTTGATCTGCAGGATAACCTCAGGGAAGGTACTATTATTTTCTCCATCCTTTTGGATGTGGCTCAGATAAGTTGAATAATTTGCCCAAGGTCACAAAGCTCATAAGACACATCGTAAGATTTGGACCCATGGAGCAGATGACCGAGCTGGTGGTGCTCTGACTAGGTGGCTGTGGGTACTGGGGCCAGGTGGACCCTGGATTCAAATTCTGACCTAGTTTTGCTTACAAACTATGGTTAAGAGCGCCGACCCTGGAGCCAGACCACCTGGTTGTGAATCCTGGCTCCATCACTATCAGGTCACTCTCTGAACCTCAGTCTCCTTATCGCTACCCACTTCTAGGATTAGATGAGCCAATATATACAGAGCTCTTCGCCCCACAGTAAATGCTTTTTAAGCATTGCCTATTTTTATTTCTATTATCTGTAAAAAGGAGCACTATCATCGGGGCCAGGTTAAGACCTTCAGAGCCCTCCAAACACCAAAGAGGTGAGCCTCCCTCCTCTGCTGCCCCAGGTAATTCAGTAATAAAACAACATGACCCCATAAAACACAAAACACGAAATTCACCCTGTGCTAAAATTTAAAAAGCTTTTTTTTTTTTTTAAGCTCCTCATTGCAGAACAGGAAAAGCTCACCAAACAGGAATGATTCGCATTTTCCTGGGTGCCTATGCTTTGCTCAAACCTAAATCTGTGTTTAGTCAGCCTGTTGGGAAAGAGAAGCAGACAATTATACCTCCCTCGGTGGTTGAGAGAATTAAAGGAGATAAAGTAAAAGAAATCAAGAAATTGCCCAGCATGTAATAGGGGAGTGGGAGCTATGGTTAGCATGTTTGGAAGGATTTTTTGCACTCTCAGTTGCCTTGAACTATTCATACTGCTCTACTTTGTGGTTAACAGTTTGCTTCTGCAAGAAAGCAGGGCTCTTAAGCTGTAGCTGGCCACGACAGGAGACAACAACGATCACGTTCTTAAGTCAAGGGTGCTGTTTACTGTGTGAGGACAAACAGTTCCATTGCTTTGTCTTTGTTAGTGGTATTTCTTTATTTGTCTCTAAAGGATGGAGTTTTTGAATTGCTCTAGGTGTGTTTGAATTTTAGATCTTGCATTGCCTGACAAAGACCTAGACCCAGCCCACTGCCTTTATTCCTTTTTAGAGTCAATACCATGTAAATTAATTTTGGGAAGAACAAACTTTTTAATTTGTCCTATCTCGGATTGGTCCTTTGGTCTTTATCCTATGTTCATCTCAGTCTCTAGCGATGATTCTTATTCTCAAGCCTATTTGAAATTATGTCAGCTTTCTTTTTATTTGGTGTTTGCATCCTACAGATAGATAGTTTCAGTATTTTGCTTTGAATCTTTATGTGTCTTTATATTTTAAAGGAGTCTCTTGTCATAAACATGTAGTTAGTTTTTAAGTCCAGCCTTGTAATCTTTGTCTTTTAATGGGAGTATTTGGTCCATTTACATTTGATGTGCTTACTATAAAATAGTATAAGTGTACACTAAATGTCTATATTTAATGTAATTACTGTTAAATTTACATCTGTCATTTTTTTCTATTTGTTCCATCTCTTTGTTTCTTTCTCTCTATTTTCTTGCCTTCTTTAGATTAATCAAGTATTTTTATTATTCCATTTTCTCCTCTGTTTGCTTGTTGGCATACATTTATTATTATTATTCTCTAAGCAGTTACCCTAAAGATTATAGAATGCATCCTTGGTGGGACTCTAGGTTAGCACAGGAACTTGGTCAAGTTCAGTTCACCTATACCAGATGACACAGAAATCCTCCTCAGAAAGGGTATATTTAAAGGACTTCCTATGTGCAAGTCCTGAGACATGTGATTTCTTTCTTTGTTAAAAATTATAAAGTATTTCAGGCATGCAGAGATGTAGGGTGACCCTGTGACAGTGGCATACCCACCACCCTGCTTCCAGACTGAAACAGGGCAGCAAACTTTTTCTGCCAGATATGAGATGTTTTCAGCTTTGCAGGTCTCTGTGGCAACTACTCTACTCAGAAGTTGCAGCATGAAAGTAGCCATGGATGATACAGTCAACCAACGAGCAGGGCTGATTTCCAAGAAAACTTTACTTATGGACATTGAAATTTGAATTTCACATAGTTTCCACAGGTTGTTAAATGTTATTCTTCCTAGGATTTTTTTCAACCGTCTAAAAATGTGAAAACCATTCTTAGTTCATGGGTTACACAAAAACAGATGATAGGCTGGATTTGGATGGACCAGTTTATGTCCACCCCGAACTACAATGTTGCAAACACAGTTGAAGCCCCCTGGGTACCTCATCCCAAATCACGTCCCCCAAGACCCTCAGTTAACCATTCTTCTTGCATGGGTGTTTATCATTCCTATACATACTGTTACCTTCTTCTTGCTTATGTCTTTATCCCTCAACAGTTTATAATACTGACTTATGTATTTTGAACTTCATAGAAATGGTATCATACCTTGGGTACCCTTCTGCTCATTGCTCAGTACTTTGTTTGACAATCCGTTCTTGATGCTAAGTGTAGTTCCAGTGCAACCTTTTCCACTGCTGTACTGTATTCCATTGTGTGGCTGTTCTGCCTGTATCATTCATTCCAATGGTAGTGAACGGGCTTTTAGGTTGCTGCCTGCTAAGTCCTTTCTTTCTATGTGTCATCTCTTTTCATCTTTGCCATGACCTTGTGAGGGAGATGGTTTGGTGATCCCCATTGTCCAGATGAGAAAACTTTTGCCTTAGAACAGTTAAACAACTTGCTCAATGTGGTGAGTAGTGAAACTGGAATTTGAATCCACAACCTTTTCACAATGGAAACTGAGTTTATAACCATGTCACCAACAATCGGTACGCTGGTTTTATTAACCCAATGATAACGGATCCTCCAAGGGTGACCTTGGATACTGACGTGCAGTAGCCTTTCTCTGAGGACAACTTGAATCCATGTCACACGTTATTGGTTGTCGTTTAGTCCTTTGAAAACTGCCGTATTGCTGTTGTGCGCATTAACCAGAAACCTCACCCCCTGGCTACAGTGGATAGGAATTTAGGAGGAATAAGTACTGACGTAGAGTTGGAAGAGTTTTCAGTAAAAAATGAGAATGACCCAGGAGACTTGTCCTTATTCTTTCCTGCTCCCCCTCCCACCCGCCATAGCATTTATCAAAATCATGAGTAATTCAGGAGCTAGTGTGTTCTTTCTCAGTAGGGACCACAGTGCTGGGCTGTGGAGTTCTGCTGCTAAGGGGCTTGTTAAATACTAATGACACCGTTTGAGCCCTTCTCCGTCTACATGAGTAACGCCGCTTAACGCCATGTCCATTCTTCTGTCTTCACTGCGGTCAGCTCCACCTTTTCTCCATGCCTCTGGCGTCTAGGAACCCAAATCCAAACACTCCCTCTCTACCTATTTCTCCCTTTCTCTCCTGGGATGTCTCCCTGGCGCGCTCCAGCTCATTCAGATGACATTTTGAGACCCAAATAGAATTTTTCTAATGGCAGGATACAGTGGGAAGGAAGGGAAAGTTTTAATCAAGTGGGCGTATTCTCCGGAGGAGAGCAAGTACTTCATTTCAATTCCTCATTTCTCTCTGATGGAAAGTTCAGTGAATTTTTATGATGTAGAATTTATAAGATGGCTGGGTTTAGGTAATCGGCTTTAATATTTATACTCTTAGGGAAAGAAATAGGAATCATTAGTAAGCATGCATAATTAATGAATAAATTATATTTCCCTTTGTTTTCTTTCAGGTACAAGGAAATGCTAGAACTAGTGATCTCACCCAGCCTTACTGTAAACAGCGATCGTCCGGGTAAACTGAAGCTTAACTGTGCTGAAGCCGATGTCTGGACTCTGAGTGACATAGAAGGTAGGCCTCCTGGTGTGAGTTTCGGTGGGTCCGGTGGTGGTCCCCGCTCACCCTGTGGAATATGGTCAGGGATTGACAGCCGTAGATGTGCATCCTCTCGAAAGTACCGTCATTATGACAATTTCTCCTCCCGCTGATTAGCTTGTTGCCTGTGGACCAAAACTTTGGCATACATTGCCAGCAGTTTGTCTAGTCATTAGAGGTAAAAGTGTGCTAGCTGGTGTTCTGAACTTCCTGTCTTGGTCTCCAGTTCCAAGAAAGGCTGACCCCTCCACGGGCGCTAGTCAGTTTTGGGTGTATTCCAGGCCCAGCCCTGGGTGTGTTCTGCAGGCTCTTGGGATGAAGCCCTGAGTTCTCTCCTGCCATCGCCACATCCAAGCAGGCGTCTTATTTATGGGGGGTTGATGTTGGGGCAAGAACTCGTCTGCCTTTTGCTTTCAGGTCAGGTTGGAGTCAAGGAAGCAGTAGAGTTGAGCTGCTTAAAAAATTATTGGCAAATGATGCAGTCAGACTAGTTTTCACTAGAACAATTCCAGCTATTGTTTGCACTGTTTGGGATCTGTCAGCCTTCCTGGTAGAGGTTGGAGTTACTTAGCAAAAGGCATTAAGCTATTATGTTTAACCATTGGGCTTAACCCTTTGTTTGAGCAGCTTTGGGATTTGCTGCTGGTGTTCTGAGACCCCTGGCTGTCTCTCCTTTACTGTCTGTGTTTGTTGCCAGCTCATGGGGCACAATGTGATGTAATTGTCCTAGAAAACCAAAGAGACGTGTGTCTAGTTGACTATAACATCAGAAGGAATTTGCTTTTAAGCAACTCCAGGCATCTGGAAGTAATTATTGCTGTCACCAAGACCATGACATTTCCCTTGCATGCTTGTCATGAAGGTGGAACAGCCCTGCTAAAAGTACCACCAAGAGGGTGTGGGCTCCCGTGCCAAAGCTACATGGGAGGCAACACACCCTCATTCCTCTGGCTCTTTGGAGCATCCATCTAAGTCACCCTGGACTCTTTGAGAGTTTGAGATAACTTACTGAGCCCCATTCAGAGAGAGTCATCCTTTTCCTTCAGAGTAAAGGCACCAGTCAACTTAGGACTCTTCATTTCAGAGCCAGTAGAGACAGGAAAAGGCGTAGACTTCCAAGGGAATAAGATCCCAGTCTGACTCCCAGCCCCACTGGTTCCCAGCCAAATGATCTTGGGCAAATTGTTTAACCTTCCCAAGCCTCAACTTTCTCACCTGTCAAATGGGGGCAGATTCACGACCACCTCATAGGGTGCTTCAGGCAAGGATTAAATGAAGTGATGTTATGTAAAAGGCCTGGCACACCTTGAGGGCACGGTCAATAAACTTATTATTCCATTGACTCAAATAACCACAGTGGATTCAAAACCACGCTTGCAGACTGGCAGCTCACAGCCAAGTCTGGCCCTCAGAGATGTCTTTGCTTTACACTATGTTTTAAATAAAAGCGTACTGGGAACAATCGAGAGCGTTCACATAAAAATCTAGATTTCTAGTGGAAATGCTGAATGCTTTAGAAATGCTGGGCCCACATTCCCCTGGCTGCTGCTAGTGGAAAAGGAGGAGCTGCTGCCATGAAGATGACCCTCCCTTTGATCCTTCATTTTTTGTGAGTACCTACTTTGTCCCAGGCACTGGTTAGAGCAGTAGAAATCTATATTAATTCTCTTCCTCCTCCTCCTCCATCACTATCAAAGCAGGCTGCTGAAGCCTGGCCTCGGGTGCTGGCAGGGCCAGAGTCTGATGATGGCAATAGATCAGCAAATTACATAGCATGTTGGATGGTGATGTATACTCTGGGAGGAAAAAGCAGGGTAGGGTAAGAAATGTAGGGATGTGGGACTGCAGTTTTTGTTACGGTGCTAGAAAGATGTCGCTGGGAAGGTAACAATTGAATAAAGACCTGAAGGAGGTGTGGAAGGGCACGTCATGGTGACAGGGGAGAAGAGCCTTCAGAGCAGAGGAAATAGCAAATGCAAAGGTCCTGAGGCAGCAGTGGTTCCAGAGCAAGTGAGGAACAATAAGGAGGCTGGTGTGGCTGGAACCCAGTAAATGAGGGGCCAGTGGCAGGGAGATGAAATCAGAGAAGTAAGCAGGATCAGACCATGCCGGACTTTGTGAGCCATTTGAAGGACTTGGCTTCTACCCTGAGCGAGATGGGAGCCGTTGGAGGGTTTGAAGCTCATGAGGGACGAGCTGATCTGCAAGCCTCAGCCTCTTTGTCTAGATAATGAAAGATTTAAGTTTGCTGTGAGTGTTTGTTCAGTAAATAGTTCCTGAATACTTGTCAGGACCCAGGCCCTGGTGTAGGTGCTGGAAATATAATGATGAGCAAGGCAGACACGTCCCCACTCCCAGAGCTTCTGTTCTAGTGGAAGAGGCAGGTACTGAATTTTTAATCAAATAAAGGATTTCAGATAGTGGTCATTCCTGTGAAGAAATAAAGCAGGAATGTGACAGAGATTGGCCCGCAAAGAAAGGCTTGGGTGCGATTTTGTTAAAGGCTTGAGTGCTTGAGGCTTACAAAACCCTCTGTAGAAGTTAACTGTGTGTCTCTCCCTCTTTAACGTGCAGAGAATTCCTTGGGGATCTTATTAATGTGCAGATTCTGATCCAACCTAAGAGTCTGCATCCCTAACAAATGCTAGTGATGCTCATACTTCTGGTCTACCAGCCACTCTAGTAGCACGCTACTAGCTCCGTGGTTCTCACATTCTCTTGTGCATCAAAGCCACCGTGGAAGTTTTGTTGGCTGATTGTAGGGCCTCACCACCCCCACCTCTGCATTTCTAATTCTGTAATTGTTTGTGCTGGGGCCCGGGAATTTGCATTTCTAACAAGTCCCAGGAGATGCTGCTACTGCTGATCCAGGGACCACACTTTGAGAACCAGGCTCCATCACTGGTTTTAAACCTGGCTGCACATTGGAATCTCCTGGGAAGTTTCTTTAAAAATGTTTAATGCTTATGTCCAGATCTTACTCCCAAAGAGTCTGATTTAATTAGTCAGAAGTGTGACCCAGGCAATAGGATTTTTTTTAAAGCTCTCCAAATGCATCCAATATTGTGCACCCAAGGTTGAGAACCATTGCTCTAGATGGCGAATTCCTCCAGGACAAAGACAATTTTTTTATTCCTATATATGTATTTAAATTTCTGTTGCTAATTAGCACACAGCTCAGTGCCTTGCTCATGGTAGATCCTTAAAAATTATTTATGGGTGGTTGGGTGGGTGGGCGGGCGGTGGTCTTGAGGAACCACAGGTAACTTCAGATAGATGTTGGCTTTGAATCCTTAGTAAAGTTTCTTCAGCTTCCCTTTGCCTCATTTTCCATATCTATAAAGTTCAGATAATAACTTCCTCATTGAGTTGTTGTGGCGAATAAAAGAGATAAGGCTCGTGTGGTCCTCAGCGCAGGGCCTTGCTCAGAGGAACCACTTGAGAACTATTAGCTGTCCTTCATTACTATTTAAGAGAAAATTGGGAATTTTGTCCCATCTTCTGGAAGGAGTGTGGGAAAGTTATAGAACTGAAAAAGCAAAGCTGAACAGAGAAAATTTTTTTCTTTGAAAATGCAGACACATTTTGCAAAAGCTGAGGCTATAATCTCATTAAGTGTTTCCTGGAAGAGGTAAAATCACCGCCCCGGGGCAAAAGCTGGCCTGTCATCTTCACTCAGAATTCCTGCACCTCCTCCTCCCTGGGCATGAGCCGGTCTCACTTCCAGTTTCAGTCTCACCGGTTCCAGCCAGGGGCTGACAGATTTTCATTCATTTTGTCCAAGCCAGGTTGAGCTGCCCAGAGCTTTGCTCGGGTATGGCCCAGGGAGCCACAGACTGGCTTCACCTTTCCCACCTTTCAGCCTTCCTCTGCCAGCTTCCTGGGGGCCTCTGCACCCAGGACGGCCTCTTCCTGTACGGTGCACACACTGGACTCCTAATATAGTGCTCTCTCCTGCTGTCACAGACCCTGGTCCAGGGCAGTTTAAAGCACCCACACAAGGAAGATGAGCTGATTCCGTTTATAGACCCTGTACCTTTCGTAGCAAAGACTTGTCTCAAGACATCTCACATTAGAAATTGTCTCATCTTATGGGGGATCGGTTAGAAGTGGCCCCTGGGGTCCAATTAAGCAACATAATAGTGGTGGCTGCTTTCATAATCATTAGCTTCTTAATCCTTCCAGTGAAAGGTGGCAAAAAAAAGTGTGAACATTCAAATAGGGCTCATGATTTAAGTGGCTTAAGCAAGGGCCCCAGGAGAACAGAAAGCTAATAATAGCTTCTGTGGGTTGAGCCGTTCGTTTGGCAGATACCTGTCTTGTGTAATCCTTGCGGGAGCCCTGCAGGTATGAGATTGTGCCCCATTTTATAGATGTGGAAACTGAGGTTTAGTAAGAGGAGGTGACCGGCTCAAGACCATACAGTTATACAGCAGAGTTAGGGTATGAATTTGCATCTGATCCTTTCAGCCCACATCTTTCTTTGGAAGAGACATTAAGATGACAAATTAAGAGATTTGTGTTGTAGATCTGGCCCACAGCCGGTGCAGGGTAAGCATTTGTTGAATGTGTGAATAAATGAACCAACTCTGTGTCCTCGGTTAAGTTACTTCATACAATTGCACACACACACAATCACACATAAGTGTGCACTCACACACACAGACCCCAGCTTCAGTTTCCTCATATTGCATTTGGCCCCAATATGCATTTGAGTTTCTGACTTCTGGAATGGAGATTTATTTTTATGAACCCAGAATTGTGACTTTTTTTTTCTTTTTAGTAATTTGCAGTTCTTTACTAAATCCTTGCTACTCGGAAGTATGGTTTCCGGGTCTGCCATGTCAGCATCACCTGGGAGCTTCCTTGACCTGCAGACGTAGAGTCTGCATTTTAACAAGATCCCCAGACGAGTCTTGTGCACATTAATGTTCCAGTGGCACTGCTCTACATCATCCACTGCCTTCCTTTGTACCTTGTTATCATTGTAATTAAGTACTTCATTTATCAGTGGAAGTATCTATCTCCCCCACTAAACTAGAGGGGCCATGAGGACAGGGACCCTGACTGCTTTTGCTGGCTATTGTAACCCATTTCCTAGCACATGCGTGGCACATGGTAGGCAGTGAATGAATGAATGAATGAATGAACAAATGAATGAGCTCATCCGGAGGCTCTGGCCATCTGTTTAGCTAATCCTTCTCCCTTCACCCATAGGAAGCTGGGGAGGAAGAGGGGGCTTAGAGTTTTAAATTCAGAAGTAAATGGAGAGGGGAGGGTATAACTCAGTGGTAGAGCATGTGCTTAGCATGCATGAGGTCCTGGGTTCAAACCCCGGTTACCTCCATTAAAATAAATGAACCTAATTACCTCCTCCCCCAAAATAAAAAAAAAAATTTAAACATTAAAAAATAAGTTTAAAAAAAAAGAAGTAAATGGAGGAGGCTCTCTGCTCCTCCCTTGAGAGCCAGCTGCCCCAGTTTATGTGCTGATCACATCCCTCAGAGACACATGGTGAAGCTTGGAGCAAATAGATTTGGCTACATCGAGTCAGGTCCCCAGGCTGACTTCACCAGTGGCAGCGTGGGTATCAGTCACCATCAGTGATTCCGCCGTTGACCCCACCCTTGTCTGTCATGGCAAGTTCAATGGCACTGCCTTGTCTTATACCTTCAGGATTCTCAATGAGGTCTATGCAGTCCCACCAGGGAAAAAAGGAAGAAGAAAGGGAAGGAGGGAAAGAAAGGGAAGGCAATAACTCTCTATATAATACATTCATTTTCCAGCTTCTCAATTCCCCCAAGTGTCCTGGGAGGAAAAAGTTAAATGTGATCCCAGTTTTGTTTTGTTTTTTTTAAAGATGAAGCTGATGCTTTTCAAAACTCACATGATCTGCAGAAGGCGCATCTCTTTGCAATGACTGAAGGCCTGTTTCTCGCTTGCGCAGTCTTCCTGGGGGTTGCTGGGGTGGAAAAGGGAAAGGATTATTGGTTTGCACAGCAGGAGAGGGAGACCTGCCCGCATAGGGAAGGCAGATTGCTCAACAGTTCAGAGGAGGAGGAAGCTTGAGGGAGGTGAACATGCAAATCATGGCACAGAGGTTGGGGCGGGGTAGGGGAGATGCTTGCTTCAAGTTTATAGGATGCCGAGTTCGTCTGAACCCATAGGACTGTTTCCATAGATGTAGATTTTTATGAATATCTATTAAAGAAAACATATTCCAAATGTTTAATTCAGTAACTTACGTATCACTAAACATAACTCAAATCATGGGCTTTTACCAATAATGAGACTGGCTATATCAGAATGAGACAGTGAATTTCTCTAGTCCAGGGAGAGGATGAAGAAGGGATGGATGTAGGAGGCTGAGCCTGGGGCAGAAAACCTGAAGCAGGGAAATCTGCACTGAGTAAGCACCTACTATGTGCTGGTGCATTTCCTGGGCATTAGACCCCTGCTGTCCCAACTTTTTAAAAAATATGACACTTTGAAATATATCTTTACACAGGCATTCAGCGCACACATACGCACACACACAACGCATTCTCATGTCTATAATAGGAACAAGTTGCCCACAATTCCTTCTTACTGTGAGCAATATGTTGCTGATAGTGTCTATTCTATTTTATTTTCCAGTTCTAGCTGTAGCTCTCTAAATGGACTTCGGGACTCGCACCCTCACCCCCATGGTTTGGGACTCGAGCCAGGGAGGTGACTAAGTGAATGGACTTGGGACTCAAACAGCCCTTGGGTTCGAGTCTCAGGTTCTGTGCCCACAGGCTGTGTGGCTTGAGCAAGGCACCTAGCCTTTGGAGCCTCAGTTTGCTCATCAGTATGATGGGGATAATGATGTTGCCGGCCTCATAGCGTTGCCGTGAGGATCACACGTATAAGCCATTAACACAGGGCCTGGCGTATAGTGAACTTCCAGGCAGGTGCTGGTTGCTATTACTACCACGACTGCCATCGTGGGCTGCTGTGTCCTGGTTAGGAAACCAGATCATCTGAGTTAAGATCACAGATCCACCCCGATGACCCATGTGCCTTGAGTGAGTTATGTAAACTCTCTGTGTCTCCAGCTGTTCACCTGTAACATGGGGACATGAAGAAAACCCTCTTCATGGGGTGATTATGAGGATTAAAATAATTAATCCAGGTCACATGTTTAGAAGAGAGCTTGGCACGTAAATGATGGATAGAATCATCATCATCATCATCTCATTTAATCCTCATGCATCCTTGCAAGATAAATATTTTTCCCCATTTCACAGGAGGGTGCCCTGAGGCCCAGAGATGATCACCCCAGAGTCTCACTGCTTACTAAGAGGTAGAATTGGACTTGCAGGTTAGTTTACAGAGAGGCTCAGAGCTCCAGAGGGCTTGGGGCATTTCTTAGGAGGCACAGGGGCATCCCAGCCACTGCCCTACCTCCCAGGGAGGGTGAATTGGCAGGTCGGTATGATCAGTAGACACATTGTCATCTAGTACTTGCCAGGGCTCTACAGTGAGGACATGGCGTCATGTTGTTTAAAATGACATAGCACAAAACGCTCCCCAGTGAACTGTCCATTTGTAAAATTATCCCCTTGCAAATGTCTTTCCCAGTGAAATCCTGTCACCTTTTCGTCACCTCCCGGTTATTGCCTCCCAACCACGGTTGGAGGCTGAGTACCCAGGGATACAGCTAGAACAGTTGCTTCAGGACTTCAAGCCTCTCCCATCTCCCTGCCCCGACACTCTAGCAGGAGCCTAGGAGATAATCCAAGATATGCCTCCCGCTTAATGCTGGAGCCAGCCCCACCTGAACTCCGTGGACTAAAACTGGGGTGGGAAGGGAGGACTATCAAGGTGAAATGAGTATTGGATAATCAAAGCCAACCAGTGTCTGTCATTCTGGGGTTCCTAGGGTTGCCTTTGAGGCAGGGGAGGGAGTGGTTCTCCATCCAGGAGTAGAAATGGCACAAGCTTAGGAGTCAGGAAACCTGGTTTGGGTCCCAGTAGTGCTGCTGTCTAGTCATGTGACCTGATTCAAGCCCATTCTTTCTGTCTCTTTGGCCTCAGTTTCTCCATCTCTACAATGAGTAGGGGGATGGATTCCAGTCTGAGGTTTCCAGATGCTAAAGATTCTTTATACGTAGTCATTCAGTTAATATCTGGAGGCAGAGCACACCCAAAAAAAGGTTTTCAGTAAGGAGAGTGCTACAATGGTGTGCCTCCAATAAGCTTTTGTAGTTGAGAAAGTCCCTGGCAGCAACTCTCTGAGTTTCTTCCTGCTCAACCCAGCATCTGAAGTCACAGCTTCTGTAGATCCTCACTGTGACAGCTCAAGCCCTCAAATGTTTTTTTTCCCCTCTAGGCATCACCGCATCAGCCCCTCCAAGTGCGTCCCAGCTTTTTGCAAGGTGAGTATCCTTGCCTTGTCTCCTCCTCATGCTTTTCCTTTCTCTTTCATGGAGGGCACAGGTGCTGCAGCCAGACTCACTGGAGAGGAATCCCAGCATCGCTCTTACTGGTTGAGCAACCTTGAGCCAACCAGCCACCCCTCCCCGGGCCTCAGTCTCCCCATCTGGAAAAGGGGGACAATTATGATGCCTTAAAAGGCGCTTAGAATGGGGTCTGGAACAGACTGTCCTGAGAGTGTGGGCTGTTGTTTTATTCTTTCTTCCTTTTTTTAGTCTTTTCCCCCTTTTCTTCCTCTGCTTTCCTATGCATAATCTTTCTCCACCCCTCTCTCCTTCCTGCTTCCCTTTTTCTCCCTCTTTTCCCCTCTTCCTTTCCTCTCTCTCTTCCTTCCTCCCTCCTCTTCCTTCTTCCCACTCCATCTTTCTCTCTCTACCTCCCTCTGTCCACTTTCCTCCTTCCTCCCTTCTTCCTGCTTCAACTTTCTCCCAGCTCCTCCTTCCTCCCTTCTTCCTGCTTCAACTTTCTCCCAGCTCCTCCTTCCTCCCTTCTTCCTGCTTCAACTTTCTCCCAGCTGTCCTCGGTACCAAATCCCTTACGAGCGCTAAAGACTTGTGAGATGGGCTCTCGCGGTGAATGAGACACAGTCCCTGCCCTGGGAGAGCTTCCATTCTGGTTGGGGTGACAGACCAGCAGATCAGAGATCTCAACATGGTGGGTGTGCACAGGGGTTAGTGGGAGCTCGCTTATGACAGGGCTTACCTGGGGTCCTCCGGGCGCCCAGCCTCAGGAGCTGCCCATCTGCCCCCCCCAGCCTGAGAAGCCCGGGGTTTAACCTGGCGGGACTTCAGCATGGCCATCAGTCTATGCTCAGCTCCTCCACATCTGGACATGCTCCTCCCTGGATGACACTGGAAAAGCTGCTTATAAGGAACACATTTATTCAGCCTTTCTTTCCCCCCAGAAGATGTTTTTGGGGGTTGTTGGTAGCAACTGAGGTCTATTAAATCTACCTAACTTGTTTTATGGCCTCAGGGTTAAAGAACTCCACTATCCTCTCTCCTTTCTCTGGCTTTCCATTTAATCTGAGTAGTTCACATCAGTGTTGATGGGAAGCCAGGGTTGATCATCTTGAATTTCCGCTTTCTACTTCCAAAGACAGATGTAAATTGGGAATGTTTTCAAATAAGGTTCTCTGCTCAATTCTAAGTCCAGATGCAGCAGATGCGTTTCCAGGCATCTCACAGGATGGGAATCTTGACAGATGAAATGCCTTCCAGCATTGGTTCTGGTGTCTCCAGCTCACAGAGTTTCTGGTGCATCCTAGAACAAGTTCCCTGACTCTTCGGCTCAGTAGTAGTCAAAAAGAAACCAGGCCTGAGAGCATTTTCTTATAATTCCATGCACGTTTGTGTCTGTCTCACACCTTCCATCAGGCTTCCTGTGTAGGAGGAACTCTGGAAACGAACGGGTTTTGACTAAAGTGATGGGATCAAAATGGAATCAGATTATTTGGATTGGGAATCTCGTTACCATTTACTGATCGACATGTGGTTAGAGTACAGTTTGTCAAGTTGTGCAAACCTTAAGTGTCCAGATACGTGACTTAAAGGGCCAGGGCAGCATAGTGGAGTGGTTCAGGGCGTGGCCTCTGGAGCCAAGGCTCACACTGTATGTCAGCTGTGTGCTCTCGATGTGTTTGTCGCTCTCTGCCTCAGTTTTCTTATCTGTAAAATGGGGATGGGAGTAGTAACTGCCTCCAAGGGTTGTCACGGTTGTTATGAGGTTTAAATGAGCCAGTCCCCATCCCACATGGTAACTGGGACAGTGCCTGGCACATAGTAGGCCCAAGACTTGTTGGTTGTTTTCATCACCCAGTGAAGTGAGCCCTGTAAGGACTGTTGAGGACACAGTGTGAGAGTCTTAAGAAGTGGCTGCACAGAGGCGTGCAGACCCAGGCTTTCCTAAGCATCTGCTTTGCAAGAGGAGGAAATAAGGGGTATGTGTGTGTGTGTGTGTGTGTGTGTGTGTATCTCAGTTTTAAAATATTGATGACTTCAAATTAAGAAAGAAACTGCCCTGGCCACAGACATTACATCTGTAGAGTCACAATCCTGTTCCCTTCCTGTTAGAACAACCCTCTGTGACTTTACTGCTGCCTGCGGGGCTGAGGCAATCCCAGGGCTATTCAGTGAGAAGAAGGAAAGCTTCATGGTTACAAGTGTGGGCTCTGCAGTCAGACTTCTGAGCTTGAGATCCAGGTTTCCCACCTTCCTGCTGCGACTTCTGGTCTCTGAGCTTCAGTTTTCTCCTCTGTAAGGTGGGAATGATAAGAGCCTCTTCCCCAGAGAGTTGATTGGAGTATCTGATGGAATTTAGCGCATGTATCAGGCCAGGGCGACACAGTTTCTAGCCTGTGGTCAGAACGCAGTGATCAGGAGCAGTTATTATATTGCAGCTGTCTTAGGTAAGTGGTCCTTTAAATCCTAGCCCTTCATGGAACCTGTTATTTATCATGGAATAAGGAATCCATTTGTGTTCTTTGGTTGCAAGTAACAGAAATAGACCTTAGCTGATGTTAAGCCCGAAAGGACTTTGGGGAGGATCTGGAGTAGCTCGCAGTGTAAGCAAAAATCGAATAATCAGGCCTTGAGAAAGACCAAGAATAGGACAGCTTAGGAAGAAAGGAACTGAAAAACAGTCTTTTTAAAATGTGGCTGTTGGAGTGAATTATTCAGCCTAAGATTTAAATTCCCAAGACAGAGTCTGATTGGATGATCTTGCTCATGTGCCCTCCCCTTGGCCCAGAGCCAGACATCTTGACTGACAGCCCTGTCAAAGCTGCAATCACTTGGGAAGGTGTCTAAATTGGGGTAAAGAGTCAGGGTGGGATAGGCTGTGTTGTAATCATCAATAAACCCTGTTCTCAGTGGCTTAAGACAACAAAGGTTTGTTTCTTATATAAAGTCCAATGTTGATCGCATTGTCCAACTCTCCAGGGCACCTCTGCTCCACAGGCTGACTCAGGAATCCAGGATGTAACCACGTTGGCTCTGCCATCTCAACTTGTCCCCTGCACAGTGGCTGCCAAAAGAGCAGGAGGGACTCAAGGGATGGTTTTATTGGCCAAATCTTCCAGTGACTTATGCATTCTCTTGGGCAGAACCTAGTCATGGGGTTGAATCTGACTGCAAGGGAGACAGAAACTGTAATCCTCCTGGTGCCCAGGAAGGGAAAGTGAAATGGGATTTGGTGAACATGTAATTTGTCTCTACCCTGGAAAGAATAAATACCCAAAGGGTAATAGTGGTGATACCAAGATAAGAGGGAAGGAATGCTGGGCTGTGCTTAGAGATTTCATCTTGTCTCCTTCCATGCAGACCTTGCCCACGTGTCCTGTCCAGCCAGCCTCCCACAGCCATGGCAGCCTACGGCCAGACCCAGTACAGTGCAGGAATCCAGCAGGCCACCGCCTACACGGCTTACCCACCTTCAGCACAAGCCTATGGAATCCCTTCTTACAGTGAGTACCTGACCAAGCCCTCGATTTCCCCTGGGATCCCCAATGTCATGGTCTTTTTTCTGCCCTATTGCTTCAGTTAATTGCAGAGTGAGAGATGCAGCTAGCCTAATTTTGGTTGGAGATAGAGGAGGACAGACACTTTAAATACAGTTCATGTTCTAGAGACTATAGCAAGGCCATAAGAGGAAGAAACTTAACCCAAGCTGGCTTAGGGGAAATGGAAATTTAATGAGTCGGATACTGGTAAATTTGGGGATACAACTGATATCCGGTATGGCTGGATCTAGGTGTTCAAATGCTGTCAGGAGGAAGATGTCTCAGCATCCTTGGATGTTTTCCTCTGAGCTGTCTTTACTTTCATATGGATTCTTCCCATGTGGCAGCAGAGATGGTACCTGTCAATTCTGGGTTTGCATCCTTGGAGTGCAGCACTCGTTGTGGAAAGCGAGTTCATCTTTCCCAGCAGTCCCACCAGAATCCAGTATTGACCCTCACGGCTCACGTCAGGTCATGTGACAGTGCTTAGGGCAAGCACGGAGGTGGGGGTGAGGGAGATTGGAGGCTGCAGCATATGGGATGTCTCTGAGGGAGGGATGGTTCTCCTCAAGAAAAGCACAGTGGTGGTATCAGAAGAGAGAGAAATGGATGCTGGGAAGGCAAAAACAAGAGACCTGCAGACCTCGACTGTCAGAACCCTCCTGCTTAGAACTGGAGACTCAGTGAACCAGGCTCACCATCCACTGCTTGCCTGTCCCTGTCGGCATTCATCAGGGTTCTCCAGAGAAACAGAACCAATGGGATGGAGCTGAGATAGACAGACAGACACACAGAGAGAGATTTCTCATAGGAGTTGGCTTACCTGATTATGGAGGCTGAGAAGCCCCAAGATCTGTCATCAGTGAGCCAAAGGCCCAGGGAAGCCAATGGTGTCATTCCAGTCTGAGTCTGCAGTCCTGAGAACCAGGAGGGCTGGTAGTGTAAGTTCTAGTCCAAAGGCCGGCAGGCCTAAGACCCAAGAAGAGCTGATTTTTCAGTTCGAATCTGAAGACAGGACAAGGCCAGTGTCTCAGCTCTGCACTCAGACAGAAGGAGTGCCCTCTTACTCAGCCTGTTGTTCTATTCAGGTTTTCAGTTGGTTGGAAGAGGCCCACCCGCATGAGAGAGGGCAGTCAGTTTTCCTCAGTCCACTGATTCAAATTAGTCTCTTTCAGAAACAACCCCATAGACACACCCAGAATAATATATGACTGAATGTCTGGGGACTCCATGGCCCAAGTAGACACGTAAAATTAACCATCACACTATCTGTGGCTTTATTCATGCTGTTACTTCCCATCTTAACTGGTGTGTCAACCAAAGCCCTTTTGGTAGCACACGACAAAAATCCAATACTAATTAGCTTAAGGAAATAAGGGTGTTTATTGCAAACATACCTGAAAAATCTTAGGGCACTAGCTTCAGGTAGGGTTGGATCCAGGTACATAAGCAATAATATGAGGAATTAGTCTCTCTGCTTCCCTTTGTCTGGGCTTCTGTCTCAGGCAGGCTCTCCACTGTGGGACCAAAGGCATCCTTGGCAGTCCCAGGCTATAACTCCCCAAAAAGAGAGCCTCCCCACATAGTCCCAGAGATCCCTCTAACTGGACTCCCATGGCCATCTCTGACCCAAATACGGGGGCAGAGAGATGGAATGCTGTGGATGGCCACATTTCACCATGTGTACACCCATGGAACCCGGGTCATGTTGGGCTCACCCAAGACAACTGATCTGAATGTAAGGAGAAGAGGTCCCCAGAGGAGGAGGGGGCAGGCAGAACCACAGACATCCATGCAGATGGCTGTCCAGTCCACCCAAATCCACGGTATCCAGTGGAAAGAACAGGACTGGCCAGCAGGAGACTGACCTCCTAACCCCAGCTGCCCCTGGCTCCTCCATGCCTCCGTGTCTTCAACTGTTACATTAATATGATCATCTTCTCTTCCCGACTAGATGGTGTGGCTAGAGTGCAGAGACTTGAATTTTTTTCCTCCCTCTTTTCCCTCCCTCCCTCTGTCTTGTCCTTTTGTTCATTCATTCATTCATTCATTCATTCAGCATTGGGTTATGTGCTGGGCATACACAGTGGTCAACAAGTAGAATGTTTGTGGAGCTTACAGTCTACAACAAAGGCTGAAAAGTGAAGGCCAGCAGATAATGTGGTCCATGGATATTTTTTTAATCTGTAAAATGTACTTGACATTTTAAAAATTAATTGCCAGTTTTTACATGGGAAATGTTTACATTGAAATTCCTATTTCTAATGTCAAAAAAAATGACAACAGATGATCGGGCAGCACTGGGCCTACATTTTTGTGTCAGGAGTGGGTGGGTCTGAATAGGGTGGACCCTGTTAGCTCATGTTCACCACAGTCCTCCCCCAGTTTTCAGTACTGACTTGAATTATCTGCCTGTCCTCTGAAGACCTTTGAGTCTGCCACCCCTAGCCTAGAGGGAGAAAAATATTAAATGAACTTGTAAAAATTGTAGGTGTTATTTCAAATTAAGATGGCTGGTACAAAGGAAGAGAAGAAAGTTGTGAGAGGGAACAGAAAAGCAAGATTTAATTTGGGTTCCAGTGCCAGGGGAGACCTTTTAGATGAGGAGTTGATTCAGCTGAGAACTGACAGATGACCGTGTGTTAGCGCAGGAGGGAGGGTGTCCAGGCAGAGGGGACCACCCATGGGAAGGCCTGGGGATGGGAGATTTGGAAAGGCCAGGAAGCCCAGTGGCTGGAACATAGTACAGATGAGGTAGGCAGGGTGGGCAGAGCCTTTGAACCTGGGAAAGATTTTATTCCAAGTGAAGCAAGAACTCATTGGCAGGTTTATAAACAGAGGGCTATCTGATACAGTCCGGTTTTTTTAATGATCAGTTGGGCTGTTGTGGGGAGGTTGGATTGGGAGGAAGCAAGAGGAGAAACAGGAAGGCAGGTTGGGAGACAGAGAGCCTGGAGTGGAGCAATGGTGGAGGTCTGACGGGCAGTGGACAGACAGAAGTAGACACATTCTAGGGCAGTTGTGGAGTTAGGAGTGACGGGTCCTGGGGCACCGGCTCAGGCATGGATCTAGTCTCCACCACTGAGTTGTTGCCGCCCACAGTTCTCAGTGCGCTGTCTCCACTAGTTCTTTTAATCCCCCACTCAATCCTAAGGAGGAAGGGTTCCATCATTGTCCTCTTTCAAGGGATAAATAAATGGAAGCTCAGAGAGGATAACTAACTTGCCCAGGGCCCCCAGCTGGTCGGCGGCAGAGGTGGAGTTAACACCCGGGCAGCCTAGGTCTGGAGTCCAGGCCCCTAACCGCCGAGCTCTGCCTGAGCACACATTTCATCAGTCCTGGGGGATTACCTATGACAGACCTTCGCCAACTGGTGTGGGCATCTCTTCTAACCCCTATGCCTCCTGTGATCGATTTGTGATAAAATCACACGTAAGTTACCCCGCTTGGCTGACAGCCAAGAAAAATGAAGCTGGATTATTTTTCAGCATAAAAGAGCAAACCAGCCCTGTTTCCAGACAAAACATGGCATCAGGTGGAAATGAATTTGGTTCAAAGTCAGTTTATAGCCTCGCTTACTTTCAGAGGATCCATTTCCTGAGAATACAGCATAAGTGGTAGGATCACATGTCCTGGGTTCACACCCCACCTCTGCCCCTTGCTGGTCCTAAGACCCTGGGCAAGTTTCCCCCTTTATACAGTGGGAGTGACACCAAGTCTGGCTTCCTCATGGTTGTTGTGAAGATGAAATGAGATCATGTGCATCGAGAGTCAGCTCCCTTTTTCTGTAAAGGGTCAGATCGTAAATATTTTCAGCTTTCTGGGCCATACCATCTCTGTCACAGCCACTCAACACTGCCATCAGAGCATGAAAGCAGCCAGACAGTGTGTAAACTTATGGGTGTGTCTTGTGTTCCAATAAAACTTTATTTACACAAACAGGCAATGGGCCAGACTTGGCCCCCAACCATAATGTGTCAACCCCTGATCTATATAAAAGGCTTACCTCACAGGGCCCGCCCCAAGGGAAATGCTCAATCAGTACAGGAGAAGCCCGGCTGCCACACATCCCCGGGATGTCCACATCACTGAGTAATGACAGGCGAGATGAAGAGCCGTTTCCCTGCAAACATGCCTGTGCCCCAGCAAGCCGTGTTTGCTCACCGTCTGGACGAACCTTGTTGAATCTTGTTAGGAAACTTCTCTCCTTGCTCCCTGACAAGTAGCATGATTACCTTTGTTTAAATAGCTGCAGGGAAATAATAACACAATTGAGCAAACTAGAGGCAAGGTCAGAGTATGGAGGGTTTTTTTTCCTCTATTTATTATGCAACATTTAAGACACATGTGAAAGCATAAAGACTAGCAGTACAAATGCCCATGAACTGACCATCCAACATTAAAAAAAAAGGGAGATGTCCTCCCTTTATTCTCAAATACACACCTCCCTGGATTTGCTGTTTCTCATTTGCTCTTTCTGCATTTCCTTACATAGAATAGAGGTCGACCAACTTTTTCCGTAAACAGCCTGATAAGAAATCTCTTGGGCTTTGCAGGCCATACGATGTCGATTGCAACTACTCAACTCTACCCTTGTATCTCAGAAGCAGCCACAGATAATACAGAAACCAATGGGTGTACAGACAGACCCTGTTCTATTGCACTTTGCTTTGCTGCATTTTTTACAAATCGACGGTTTGTGGCAACCCTGCATCGAGCAAGTCTGTCAGCATCATTTTTCCAACTGCATTTGCTCACTTCATGTCTCTCTGTCACACTTTGGTAGTAATTCTCACAACATTTCAGACCTTTTGATTTTGTTCTGTTATGGTGATTTATGATCAATGATCTTTGATGTTACTATTGTGATTGTTTTAGGATGCCACAAACTGCGCCCAGGTAAGAAAGACAGCAAACTTAATCAATAAATGTTGTGTGTGTCCCACTGACCATCTGTTCCCCTGTCTTTCTCTCTCTCCTTGGGCCTCCATCTTCCCTGAGACACAGCAGTATTGAAATTAGGCCAATTAATAGCCCTACAATGGCCTCAAAGTGTTAAGTGAAAGGAAGGGTCACACATCTCTCATTTGAAATCAAAAGCTACAAATAATGACGCTTAGTGAGGAAGCCATGTAGAAAGTTGAGGGAGGCTGAAACTGGACCTCTTTCACCACCGAGCCAGCCCTCATGGGTGACTTGGAGGAGTTCAAGATTTCAGTGGAGGAAGCAGCTGCAGGTGTGATGGAACTAGCACGAGACCTAGAATTGGAACATTGGAAGACGTGACCGAGTTGCTGCAACTCACGGTTAAACTTTCACGAAGAGGAGTTGCTTCTTACGGGTGAGCAAAGAAAGCGGTTACTTGAGATGAAATCTACTCCCAGCAAAGATAACGTGAAGGTTCTTGAAATGACAGAAAAGCATTTAGAATGTTACATTAACCTAGTTGATAAAGCAGTGACAGAATTTGTGACAACTGACTCCAGTTTTGAAAGAAGTTCTACTGTGGGTAAAATGCTGTCAAACTGCATTACACACTACAGAGAAATCGTTCATGAAAGGAAGAGTCAACCAATGCAGCGTATTTCATTTTGTCTTTAAGAAATTGCCACAGCCACCCCAGCCTTCAGCAGTCACCACCCTGATCAGTCAGCAACCATCGACATTGAGGCAAGACCCTCCACCAGCAAAAAATTGCAATTCTTTTTGTAACCATCATCTGAAGGCTCAGGTGACGGTTAGCATTTTTTAGCAATAAAGTAGTTTTAAATGAAGATATGTAGATTGTTTTTTAAGACATAATGCTATTGCACACTTAATAAGACTACAGTATAGTGTAAACCCAACTTTTATGTGTACTAGGAAACCAGAAAAGCCATGTGACTTGCTTTATTTCGATATTCGCTTTATTGTGTGCAAGAGATGCGTGTTTCTAAATACCTCATTCAGAGCCTCGTATGTTCATTTTTTCCTCTTCTTTTCATCTCCCGATAATCCTGCCAGCAGGAATCAGCATTTTATTTTGTAAGGGAGGAGACTTTCAGGCTGGGGTTGGAGGAGACACTGACCAGGCCACCCAGTAATGAAGCAAACCATTTGGGACTCCAGCCCAAAATCCATCGTTTTTACCTTACTAAGCATTCTCTTTATTTATGGGGCTGAGTGGGAGAGAAGGAGGGAAACCACAATTACAGAACTATCCCCAGAACTAGAAGTGTTCTTTGAAAAAAAAAAACGCAGATTTAAATAGTATCGAAATACTATTTTACCCCTATAAGATTAGCAAAGATAAGCAAAGTTTATTACATTTTAAATAAAAATATAATGTATGGGCTACTGATGTTGGATCAGCCCCCTCCCTTAATACAATCCCTTCTCCAGCCCCTCACTCATGGAATTGATGTCTCTGCTTTGGGGAAGCATGAAGAGTTTGGCTGAAGCGGAAGGCAGATTTGTAACCGTGGCCTTTGGATAAGCAGGTCCCCCCACAAGAAGAGTGGTGAGCATGTCTTAGGGGTCAGTGGCATTATCTCTACAAAGAACAAATGGCTCATTCAACACCTTCGCCCCCAAATCCTGATAGACGTTTAAGCCATATATGGAGCCAGTCCTTGGAATAGGGGGGTGGTAAACTGACTACCATCAGAGCCTGGCAGGAAGCATGAAGCTTGACGGCATGTGCAAAATATGAGACCTTCTTAGCCTGCCTTTCTCTCTCTCATTTTTGAATGTGTCCTAGGATGCAAAAACAACAAACAACACTAAAAAACACTGCAATGGAAAAACAGCATCTTAAAACCAGCCAGTGTCTCAGAGACAGTATGGGATCCGTGGTGACCTGGGAAGCACACAGATTGGGGATCCTGCGGGTGAAGCCTGTCATCACGTGGGAACTCAGGCATGCGGTTTCTAGATCATCCTGTTGATAGAGAGAAGCCATAAGCCTAGGTTTTTTTGGGGGGGGGGATCTCCTGTTGTTTAAACAAAAGCAACCGATTTCAGATTTTTCTTTAAAATACGCAGACCAGGCAAGATTCATATGTAGGCTAACTTCAGCTCATAAAACTGCATGCTGTCTTGACTTACTGGCTCTCCTGGGGGTGACGAGGAAGCATCCTAATTATGTGTGCCTGGTGCTTCTTTTTCCTCCTTCCAAGGCATCAAGACAGAAGATAGCTTGAACCATTCCCCTGGCCAGAGCGGATTCCTCAGCTACGGCTCCAGCTTCAGCACCCCACCCACTGGACAGAGCCCATACACCTACCAGATGCACGGTGAGTGTGGCGCTGCGGCCCCTCCCAGCCGTCTCTAATTCACTGCCTGAGTTGAGTGTCCAGTCGTTCATTCGTTTATTCAGCAATTTTTTTTGGAGTACCTACTATGTGCCAGGATCTATCTCAAGAGTTGCAGTGGTGGGCAGAGGAGATATGACTCATGGCAATTCCAGAGCAGGAGGGAGAGACTGACAATAAACCAGGCAGCAAGTAGACGGTGAATTTTGGAAGGGGTTGAATGCAATGAAGCAAATAAACACACTCTTTGGATAGACAGTGATGGGTAGTTGTGGAGTCAGGAGAGGTGGGACATGTAACTTTAGACAGTCATAGAGAAGGCTCTTTGAAGACATGACATTGGACAGAGACCTAAAGTGTGAGGCAGAAGCAGCTACGCGCAGACCTGGGGGAAGAGCATTCAGGCAGAGGGAGCAGCTCATACGAAAGCTGTGTGGAGAGAAGTGTCTTAATGTGTTTGAGGCAGAGAATAGAGGCCAGTGAGGCAGGAGCAGGCTTAAGGGGATGTGGAAGGAGAGAGTCTTGGGGGAGGGCAGGGCCGAATCATGTAGAGCCTTGAGGGCTGTGGGAAGGTGCTGACTTTGATTTTAAGTGTGATAGGACAGGCAGGTCCACTGTAGACTCAGAAAAATGCCAGCTGTGGGGAATACTGGATAGGAAGGAGGAAAGGAGCAGGCAGGAGGTTCTGGGCGCTGCATCCCCACTGGGTAGCCTCAGGGAAGAAACACCAGTGTGTACCTCCCACCCTGCGCACCCTAAAAAAAACTGGCTTGCTGGATTCTCCTGTACCTACCTCCACTCTTTCACCATCCAAGTAAAAGGAGGAGAAGAGACTGAGGCATAGAGGAAATGCCTGATCTGCCCGGCATCAGGGCAAGGAGTTTAGATTTTACTGCAGGTGCAATGAGAAACGGGCTGTGTCTGGTCTCTTGGGGGTCTGGTGGATCCCCAACTCCCAGCCTCACTCAAAGTCTGCTCTTGTCCTTGGTACTCTCCTGCCTCCTCTGTTTCTGCTGTCACCTCTGTCTCCCACAGTGGCCTTTCTGGGTCCCACAGAAGGGTATAAACTTCTGGGACCCATCCTCAGGTGGCACCAATCCTAATGATAAAGGCTTGTGAAGACACTGAATTGGGACTTGCATTTGGGTCAGTCTCAACCAGTTTGTTTCAGCTCTTACAACAGAAACAGAACTGACTGCCTTGGGGCTTCTAAGGCTACAGAGGTTGAAGACAAACACGGTCCACCCTCCTTTAGTCTGAGACGCCCACCCCCAACCCTGCTCCAGTGTAATAAGTGAGTTTAGTTATGTAGGAGTGGGTCCCCATCCATTCATTCATTCCTTGTGTATTACTGAGGCACTTGTAGGCACTGGAAACACAGCAGTCAATAAAGACAATTCCCTCATGGAGAGAGACAGACAGTGATCAAGTAAATAAATTGATCCTTACAGATTGTGATAAATCGTGTGAAGGACAAAGACAAGGTGGTGTGTGATGGGCAGTGATGAAGGGAGTGGTGATGGACATTACCCAGGAGGTTAGGGAGACCTGAGTGATGGAAAGGAGCCAGGCACATGAGTAGCTAGAGACGGGACAGCCCAGGCAGAGGGACCAGCAAGAGCAAAGGCCCAGAGGCAGGAAAAGGCTTGTAGTGTTAGAAGACTCCAAAGGAGAGCCAAGAATCTGGGTGTAGTGAGTAGCGGAGATGAGACTAGGAAGTGAAGCCAGAAGCCCCCCGACCCTGGATGGAGACATATGTTATTAGAATATGTTATTTCTTCTCTGGTCCTTATAGCAGCCACGTGAGGTGGACCCCACCAGCTCCACTTTACACAGGATGAAAGTGAGGCTCAGAGCGGAGAAATGACTCGCCTGAGATCCCAGAGCCACTAAGTGTGCTGAGCTGGAATTCAGGGTAGAATTCCGGAGCCTATGCCGTTTCCTCCAACAGCTATTTCCTTGTACCCTTCAGGAATCCAGATTCCATCCTAGCTCTGCATACACACCATTCCTCTTCATCTTGCCAATAGCCCTAAGACGTAGGTTCTATCATTGTCCCCATCTTACAGGTGGAAAAACTAAGGCACAGCGTGGTAAAGTAGCCAAGGTCACATGGTTGTGGCCATGGGATTTGAAACTAGGCAGTTACACTCCAGAGCCCAGGCACGTAACCCCAACACCAGCCTGCCCTCCACACTCTCCCAGATCCATCTAGAAGACGATCCTGCATGGACGAGCCCTGGCAGAGCCTTGCCCCCCACCTTCATCCCCATCAGCCTCTCACAAATGGAAAAACATCTCCTGCTTTGTTCCCACCCGACCATGGGAATAATCCAGGTTATTTTCTTATCGCCCTCGTGGCCCAGATGCCAGCTGGACTTTGTCCCAATTAACTGCCTTCGGTCTGATGCTAATGGCCATAAACTGCTCTTGAGACAGCCCAGGCATTTTGCAAGCCTGACATAGTCCTCCTTAAGTATTTTTTTTTCAAACGCAAACACACAGAAGGCTCACACACCATGCCCATGTGCTTCCTATTAACTTTTTTTTTTTCAAGTTGTTCCAGAGGAGAAATAAACTCTCGAACTACTCTGTGCACATTTCAGAGCAGAAGACGTTGGTGGAGCTTAGTTTTGGGGTGGGGGGGCAACAAAGAAGGGAATAAAGAGGGAGATGGAGACTGAGTTGTAGGCCTGAAAGCACCGACTTGGAGTAAAACTGGTCCGTGTTTAGAAGCTGGGCTGAGTCCTTTTCCTTCCTAAGAATGAAAATCATAACTATGTAGCAGCAAGAAGAACCTCGGTCAGGAGCACCCCATCGTTTACAGTGAGGCACCACAGCTGCCTGGCTTGCGTAGGGTCACAGAGCCAGCACTAGGTAAGCCCGGGGGCCTCCCCCTGGGTCTTCTACCTGATTTCATCAACTTCCAGAAACCTCAGCAGAGCCCCAAGGCCCTGGTTGGAGATGTGTATCTGCATGGATAACACTGCCTCCCCACCAAATGTACAGTGAACGTTAAAGAGAAAAGTTCACAGCCGTTCTTCAGCCATTTCATGGTTGTTTGTTTTCTTTTTTTAAGTTCACCCAGGGGTTTTTATAGCTGAAATACATTTCTTAGGGGGTTGATTTTTTTGTTGTTGTTCCATTTTGGCTTCTCCTGCTAAAACACCGCTGTTCACAGAAATGACCAGAAAGATTAAAAAGAAAAGAAAAAACATCTTGCGAGTATGTCGTAAGACCTTGCTGGTGCCACGGAGGGGTTGGATGCCCCCCCCCGGGGGGGCTGTTGGGGGACTAGGTGGAATGGTCATGGGCACATAGATGAGGTCCGTAACGGCAGAGTGGACTTTTGTTTCTCTCATTGATTTTGTAACATGATCGCTGAAAGCCATAATTGAAGTCAGGCCACTTAACTTCCCAGTTGTGCACTCAGTGTACCAGCACGTGACCTTGAGCCACGTTTCTTCTTAGTACCTCAGTTTCTTCCCCTGTAAAATGGGAATACAAATAGGATCTGCGCATGGGGCGCTGCAGTAATTAAATGAGTTAATGTACGTACAGTGTTTAGAATAGCACCTGGCAAAACTAAGTGCTCTACAAATGTAAAATATTATTGTTATCCTAAATTCAGATTTGATGGTCTTATATTTTTCCCCAATTCACTTCTCTTTCCTGAACTCTGTGTTTTAGGAAGTTGTTGTGGTAAGAGAAAGACCAGTTTGAGACTTTTGAGCCATCGACATCAGCATAAACGCCCCTTTTGGTGAAATCTGCATTATAAGGCTGGGGCCGGGGGCACGGGGCTTAAAAACCATGGGGGTGCCCTCTTCTATGGGAGTTCCTCTTATATTATACCAAAGGCAGGGAAAACCCCTACTTTCCCCCATCAATCCCATTATTTTATTGCAGGATTTTGCGCAACGCATGGCCTCTCAGAATTTAGCAGAAATACTTGTACGTATTCTTGTGTTCGTAGGTAACATGCTGTACACACTCTCTGCACTTTGCTTTCTTCATTTAGGTGTGGACCTTGGAGAACTTCGTAAGTCAATATATAGAAAGAGCTTCCTCATTCTTTCCGCAGATGCCTATTATTCCTTTGAATGATATGCTGTAAATGATTTAACCAGTTCCTTATTGGGTGTTTCCAGTCTTTTGCAATTACCATCAATATGGCTTTGAATATCCCTATATGTCCATCGTTTTGTTTTTCTGAAAGTGTATCTGATGGGCAAGTTTCCAGCAGTGGAATTCAGGGTCAAGGGGAAAGTACATACTTAAATTTGGTAGATATCTTCAAGTTACCCTCTGTAAGGATCCTATCCATTTAAACTTCTACCAGCAGTGTCTGAGAGTGCCTGTTTTGCCAACCCAGTGTCATCTGATTATTGGAGTTTTTGTCAGTCTGATGCATGAGAAAATGGTATCTCAGTGTGGTAGCAGTTTCTAAGTGTGTCTTACAAGTTTGAGCATCTTTTCAGATCTTTGACCAATTTGTGTTTCCTTTTCTGTGAAGTAGGGGATTAGACTTGAAAAACTACCAAAAAGAGTGGTGCGGTACCAGCCATACCAATATTGAAATATATTATAAAACTTCTGGTTCTGATATTTAACTAGACTAACTGGCTAATAGAGAAGGCTGAACAGACCAGAAAGAGACAAAACATAGGACAGATGACATCCAGGTCAGTGGGGAAAGATGGAATATTCAGTGAGTGGTGTTGGAACAACAGGTTAGCCATCTGGGAAAGAAAAAAAAAAGATCCATTCCTATTACTGTATACCAGAAGAAAATCCAAATGGATAGACAGTTTAAATGTCAAAAGTAAAACTATAAAAGTACTAGAACAAGAATGAACAAACTTTTTATAACCTTGGAGTGGAAAAGGCTTTCCTAACCATGATTCAGAAGTCCAGATGCCATCGATGAAAAGATTGACAAGTTTGAGTCTGGGTGTTTTTTTGGTTTTGGTTTTGGTGCCGCAGAGAACACCAAAGTAAAAGTCAGAACGACAAAAACAAACAAAGAAAACAAAAAAACAAACTGGCATCAGATCTAATCAGGAACAATTGTCATTCTCTTTCAAATGATCCTACAGTTCTATGAATTAAACTCCTCTGGGATGTGATTCTTCTAAGTGAAAGAAGTGGTTCTGTTCCTGGGAGTGGTGGGATCTGTGGCAAATTGGAGAGTACACGCCCATCGAAGTTGGTGGGTGGGGTGGTTATTTAGCTTTAGCTCATTGCTGCCACACTGGAAAGGGACCCCAGAGAGGTCAGATCTTTCCATTTTTCAAGGTAATCCTCAAAAGTATATTAATATAATATCTCATTCTTCCCAACATTGACAATGGGTGTAAGTAATCTTTAAAACACCTTGTGAAGCAGACAGACATGTATATGGCTGGTCTTTGTGCTCTGTGTTGCAATCTGGTTCCGTATTTTAACTGAACCATAGATAATGAGACCAGAAATGGAAGGAGAAAATTACAAGCCAAGTGGTGACTTGGGGAGCCAGAAAGATCACCCCTTTTGGTTTCCACCTCTGGCTTATTTTTAATCAGTGAGGCAAGTCCCAGACGACTTGGGTGATGGGTGTGGTTATAGCCAAATTGGAACCCAGTGGCCTCCTGGTAGGCTAGAGTATTTCCCTATTTCTTCTTGGCAGCAGTGACTTTGAGGCTGTCCTATCCCAGCCAGTTTTGAGCAGGCTAAGTCTGCCCGGTCTCCCTGTGTCGGTCAAGACAGGAGCCAGGCTTGGCATCCCACGGGTTCCTGGACTGAGGTCAAGTTTCCTGGTGTGAATCAGCAACTCTTTTGCTCACGAAGACTTGGCTGAGGTTTTCTGGTACCTGTCGGCACTCTTGTGCATGCAGCTCCTCCACCTCGGCGGTTACCTTCTTGTCACCTTCACGCGTGTTGGCAGGCCTGCTGCCTCCTGCTTGCGCTGAAGTCTTCTGGATTTAGGACATATCGCAGTTAAATGGATGGTCTTTTCCTCCAGTTTGGTAACGAGGTTGATTTGGTCACCCCTGTCTCCCAGTGATGGCTGGAGGTGACAGGTGAAAACAGCTGGAGAGACTGAGAGTTAGTTGGGGGATTTGGAGGGAGTTTGATAAACAACAATTCAGTAAGGCAGCACCGGCCCGTGTGTGATGATGGAAACGTTCTTTATCTGCATTGTCCAACGTAGTAGCTGCCAGCCACAGATGGCTATTGAGCATGGGAGCATGGCTAGTGCAACTGAGGAACTGAAGTTCTAATTTTGTTTGATTTTAGTTCATTATAATGTGAATGTAAATGGCTAGTGGCTGCCGTATTGGGCAACGCAACTCCAAGGGGTGAATGAAGCCAACTCTTAACCTGATTACTGCTGGAGTTGGGTGAGTGCGATTAGCAGGCTCTATGGACTGGATGCTTAGTCCCCCCAAAATACGTAGTTGAAGTCCTAACCCACAAGGTGATGGCAGTTGGAGACGGGGCCTTTGGGAGGTGAATTGGGGTTAGATTAGGTCATGAGGGTGGGGCCATCTTGATGGGACTGGCGTCCTTACAAGAAGAGGAAGAGAGAGAGACCTCTTTCTCTTTCCTCTTCTCATACTGAGGAAAGGCCACGTAAGGACACAGCGAGAGAAGGTAGCCGTCTGAAGCCAGGAAGAGAGCTCTCATCAAGAACCAGATCAGCCAGCACCCTGATCTCAGACCTCCAGCTTCCAGAACTGTGAGAAATGAATTTCTGCTGTTTAAACCACCCATTCCATGGTATTTTGTTATAACAGCCCCTCAGTTTCCCTCAGAAGGCAGTTGAGGCCTGTGAGTGGTGAGCAGCCTGGACAGCAGAGCTGTTTACACCCAGGCTCTCAACCCCATCAGACCCAATGGCCCCCATCCCCACTTTTTATGTCCTAGAAAGCCGTTTCACTATCTTGAAATTTAATTCATACATAATTGAACCTACTTATGTGTATCTTTTTAAGTCAAGCAGAATGCCCTTACTGTAACATAATTTATAAACTGTGTAGTTGAACATGTAACTGCACAGGCATGACCCAGACAACACAAATGAAATACTCAGACACAACCACATGAAGACTCACGAGATAGTGGCTGATGAGCTGAGTTCTACGGCCAGGCAGATACCTTCAGGGTGTGGCCATCGGCAACTTGAACTTCCATTATGGTAGACAGGTCTTGGTGAAATCCGAAGGAAACAAAAGATGGCTGTCCTTCTACTGACAGTAGTAGCATCACTGTGAAATTACCCTGAAGGAGTGACAGCCTCTAGGGACATGTTATCCCAGAGGTCACGGGGATAAGGCTCCCAGAACAAATGAAGATGCTCAGATAACATGGTTTATTAAATCGACTTCAAACAAGTTGACACATGTAGGACAGCGTCCAAGGAGGTGGAAGGGCCGCACAGCCTGGACCCCGGCTTCTAGATGTGTCCTGTCTCTCTCGTTCTCTCAGCCCCATCAGCCTTCCTGGTGATGGTGTGTGTGGTCAGTAGGACCGGAGCTGAAGCTGAGCAGGGGCTCAGCAGCTGAAAGGTGCTCGGAGCCAGCCCACCACTGCGCTCAGGGAGACGCACAGGAGCAACTCTGCCTGGTCGCACTGTGGCTCCCTCGTTACCCAGCTGGGCAGTCCTGACTTTCAGCCATATTTCTAGGGTTGAGGATACTTGGGGCCAGACGGGTTGTCACCAGTGGGGGTTTGACGTAACTGTCGGCTTGGAGGTAATTTACCTCTTCCTTTCGCTCGTTTCTGTCCATAAGTGACACTTGTCTTTCTTCCATCCTTTTTATCACATATTCCGTTTAGTACATCATACAACTTTCTTATTCTCTGTTCTTCGCACATCTTTAGAATTTTGCCCGTATCTCACAAGCTACTTGCTTACTAAGTTTATATAATACTTCTTATGAGTTTCATGCATCCCATCTCTTTCTCTCGTTTTCTCCATAGCATAATTGAATATTGTCAAATAGTGGATTAGGAGGAACTGACAATTGCAGTGTGGTACAGCTGCAGGTGAGCCCATAACAGTAGCATTACTGCAAAGTCTCATGTATGCACAAAAAATCCTTTATATTTATGAGTAAAATGGACTGAAACGCTAGGACAGGGGTTAACAAACTTTTTCTGTAAAAGGGCCAGATAGTACCTATTTCAGACTTTTCAGGCCTTGGGGTTTTGTGCCAGTTCTCATAACTCTGCCCTTGTAGCTTGAAAGCAACCATAGATGACCTGTGGATGAATGTGCAAGGCAGTTTTCCAATACAGTGTCATTTTCAAAAACAGGTGGTGGGCTGGATTTGGCCCTTGGACTGAAGTTTGCTGACCCCTGTGTCATATGATCAGATCATTAAAACCAAGTCTTTACCTGCATCAATGTCTGATGAGTTATTCAAAAGCCAGGTAGGACCCAGAAAAGTCTTCATTTTGCTGGACTATTCCATGAATTGCAGAATGTCTAGCACTCCTGTCACCTGCCCACTAAATGCTACTAGGGTCCCCAGTAAAAGTGTCCCCATAAAATTCCAGGTGCCCCAAGTGGTACCACAATCCTCTTGAGAACCACTGGTTTACTTGGCAGCAGGTATAGGCAATGGGGAGAGATGGCTGTATGTGCAGGAAAAGACTCTGTCATTCACTTAACAAGCATTCCTGAGCACCGGCTGTGTTCTAGGCAGCGTGCTGGGTACTGGCCACACAGCCCTGAACTGACAGTCAAATCCTGCCTTTGTGGAATTTATATCCCAATGAGAGGATACACTGTATTAGCCTGGTCTAGTTGCCATAACAAAAAACGATAGACTGGTTGGCTTAAATGACAGAAATATATTTGCTCACAGTGGAATGAGGCACCAGCAGATTCGGTTTCTGGTGAGAGCTCTCTCTTCTCGGCTTGGATTAGAGCCCCACCCTTATGTCCTCATTTAACCCCATTACCTCCCTAAGGCCCCAACTCCAAATACAGTCGCATTGGGGGTTGGGACTTCAGTGTATGAACTGGGGGGGGGGGGGATGTCACAATTCAGTCTATGACAGACAGAGGACAAAGTAACAGCAAATGACAGGATGATGTCAGCAGTGATGACTGCTCTGGGGGAAATAAACAGGGAGATGTATCAGAGAGAAATGGGGGAAGAAGGGTCTAATTTGGGGGCCGGGCAGGCAGGGTCTCAGAGGAGGCGACAGTAGAGTTGGTACATGCCAATTAAGAAAAGCGGCCATGGGTCCCGAGTGTTCCGGCCAGAGGAGGGTAGTAGGGGGAGGATGAGGTCGGAAGGTGGGGGAGGCCAGACCTTGCAGAGCCTTGTGGCCACGTGGAGGTGCTTGGACTTCATCTTGGAAGGACCAGGCAGCCATCAGGGGGTTTAAAAGAGGGAGGGTGATCTGGTTTCTATCTTAGAAAGACTAGTCAGTTGCTGTGGTGTGAGCGGATTATCCGGAGCCGGGGTTGGGAAGTGGGCACAGAAGAGACCAGGAGGAATGTCTGCGACCACCCCATCCCTGGTCCTCCCTTCCCTCCAGGCCTTTAGGGCAGGCAAGATGGAACCCATATTCACAGACGTTGCCTATAACAACACCTACCAGGTCCCGGAGGCTGTTCAGAACATTCTAAAATCATCCCAACTTATCTTTTCACTCCTGAAAGAACAGCGACCTAGAGAAGGACTTTGACACTGTCCCTCTGGTGTCATTTGTTTTCATTTTCTAAGGTGTTAAGGAAATAGGAACTGAGCACACTCAAAGGTCTGTGTCCACAAAACCTTGAAATGTGGCAGAATAAATCTGATAGTTGTGGTCAGAGGGTGAAGGGTAATGAGGAGTGAGAAAAGGAAAACAGACACAAAAAAAAAAAAACCAAAAAACCAAAAAACTACAGACACACAAAAATGGGGAGTCTTATTGAAGGTACATGTCCCCGCCATGGCAACCCCTTAGAGATAAAAGGAGCGAGCAGTCTGCTCTCAGCCCAGGGGCACTTGGCCTTCTGCTGGGGATTGAAATGGGTAATTAAGGGAGGGAGGAAACAGCCTCAGGCAGGGAGCCATTGATTAGGGGAGGGACACAGATAGACAGAGGGACACTGCAAATCCATCTGCACTCAGAGAAGCTGCGGGTCAGGATGGAAGCCAGGCTAAAAATACATAATTTGTACCTTTATAGCAAATCAAATCTTTTCTGCTCCTAAAAATTCAGCTGGTAAAGTGGGGACCAGATCCTAGATCCCACCCTGGAGACCTGTACCTCTTGCCCTGATCCCAGGGAACTTGCAGAGAATTTCTCTGATTCTCTCAGCATGATTTTCTCTTTCAGCATTATTTCACATTCAGTTGTTTCTTCATGCCCCAGGCAGGCAGCAGAATCCTCCAGTCCCCAATCCTACCTGCCTTTACATACTGCTTCTTAATTTTTCATATATTTATTTTAAATCATAAATAATAATAAATAATATTAGTGTTGTATCTTCCTGGAATTTCTCTGTGCGTGGGTGTTATTTCTCCTCTCACTGGAAAATTCCTTTTTTAAAAAACAGATATCTTGCTGTTCATCTTATTTTATAAACTGCCTTTTATATATTTTCCCTGAATAACATGCTTTGAAGCTCTTTGAAAGTCAGTTCAGATGCACCCAGATTATTCTATTGTCTGAACTCCTACTGCTTCCTGGAGAAAACCAAGCACCTGGGTTAGAATTTCAGCATCACTACTTACTGGCTGCGTGACTTTAGGCAGAAAATGCCTCTGAGGCTTGATTTTCTCATCTGTGAAAAGGAACCTACAGGAGTAACTGACCTCACAGGCTGCTGTCGAGCTGGAGGCCAGGTGGTACGTGCAGTGGACTTAGGACAGTGCCTGGAACCGGCAGGGCACTCGGTTAGGGCTGGCTGTTGCTGTTGTTCTGAATAAAGCGTGGTGTTTAGCCATTCCTCTTTGGACGGGCAGTCAGATTGTTCCCAGCATCTCACTGTTCCTGCCTCCTCGGACGGCTGTAGTCTCCATACCCTTCCTGCCCCAGAGTGCGGGTTGCTGCCCTGGAGTATTGGTTGCTGCGCTGATCCTTCAGTTACGGGGCCACTTGCTGCCCCTGCGACCTTGTCCCCGGATCCCTATCTCTGTGTGTGGGTTTGTCTCACTTTGTGGCAACCAGGGCCCTCTTCCGGCCTCTTTGGCAAACCTCTCCAGGTCTCACCAGAGCTTGCATTTCTGCCACTCCAACCCTAAACCGTGGTCTCCAAGAACTGGCTACTTGAAAGACTGCATGAGCCCCAAGCCGTGGCCCGGGGCCATCCCAGCTGCTGCTGCATTGGGGCCGCCATCCGCTGCCTGATCTTTACATTCTCCAGACTTCTCTGAACAGTCTCATTTTAGACCCCAGGGACCAAAGTGGGGATGTGGCTAAAAGGATGCCCAGGAGGGCGGGAGTGGGGCTCCTGACCGCGGAGGCCCAGATTCTGCGGATTTGCTGTTGATGCGGCTTTAACGTGTCTCGTGCCGTGTGAGCTGCCACGGGGCTGCTCATCTTGTGGACATCTGATACTGCACACTGGAACCGCTGGCCGATTGCCCTGGCCTAGAAGGTTGGGGCAGGTTATTAAAACGGACAGGTGGCCTCATCTTCTGGGGTTTGCCCAGCATGGGACGATGTCAGGGATAACATACGCTTCTCTCTGGGACTCTCCCTTCCTGTCTATAAATTGAGAGAGTTAGACTGAAAGTCGGTGGATTTCAGCCTTCTGTGATCACCGTCCACACTAAGAAAGCTGTTCTGCATCACAGCCCAGTTCACACTCACGGTACAGATACTCACATGCGTGACAAAGGTTCTGCAAAACAGAAGACAAAAACACTCACTCTCACTATGTGTTTCGCCCCCTGGTATTTTCTCTTCTAATTCACTGAAGAAAAATGAACAGAAACAAAATACAATCCTCTTCTATTTTATTTAAAATGTTACTGGTCAGGACACTTCGATTGATTTTGCCTCCCACTAATGGGTCATTGTCTATAGTTTGGGATTCTGGACAAATTGATCACCAAGTCCTTTCTGGTGATGAGATGGCTGAATTCTTTTTTTAATAATGATTTCTTTTTGCTTGAATTTAAACTTAGTATGTGTTCATTGTGGAATCATGGCAAAATACCATAAAAGCACAATGAGGAAAATTTTATTATTTACCTATATTCCCACTATCTGATCAAGCTCTTTTGTTTTATCTTTGGTTCTACCAGTTCCTTCTAAGTCTTTAACTTAGCATATGTAGAGTCTTGAACAAATTAAGATTATGTTGAATTCATAGATTTGGATGTTGTGGGTTTTTTAATATGGAGTGCAGTTTTCATCTCATTGAACTTCCTTTGCCAGCCTGCTTTTGGACTTTCTGGTACTCCATTGAATTGGTGTGCCATCATTTAATTAATGAGCCACATAGTGATGAGTGTGTAAGGAGTTTCCAGCTTTTTCCATCTCATACAGCGAGCAGCAAGCTATAGTGGACCAGCGGGAAGCTGTATTTATAAATAAAGTTTTATTGGAACATTCGCCACACCCATTCACTTTTGCATTGTCTAACAGCTGCTTTCTCACTAATTTGTCAGAGTTGAGTAGTTAATGGCGACCTTGTGGCCTGAAAACACTAAAATAGTTACCATCTGGCCCTTCACAGAAGACAGTTGCTGCCCCTGGTCTCATTGATGATGCCACAAAGAATATATATTTGTAGCCACATCATTGTGCCATGTTTGGCTGTTTCCCACCTCCTGAGGATATATATTAAGTGTATTAAAATGTAATTTGGTAAAACTCTGACTTGGTTTGGTTCCCAGAATGAAATATAAATGACTAGATTGAAATGAAGGCAAAAAAAGAAGAAAAAGACACTTCATTTTATTTAATCTTGCTCTACAGACTGACCATATAATTTATTGCCTGAACCTGGACATTTTTTCAGTGTGAAAAAGAACAGCATTAATAATTATGCCAGGACAATTGCATGATCCAGGGTGGCTGTGGGTCCACAGGACACACTTAATCATGGAAGATGCATGGAAAATTGTAGAAATTGTGTCTAAATTATGATTCTGGAGAGGGTGTGAGTTCTGGTCTTTCACTATCTGCTGTGTGACTCTGGACAGATCAGTGTGCCTATCTGGTCCTTCGTGTTCTCCACAGTCATGCCAGCCACCTCAAGGCCCTTCTACAAGTTTCCAAAATCTGACTCAGGGTTGTTTAGGATTTTAAAAGGCATGTGTTGGTTCACAGAAGCAAACTGCCTGCAGGACCCGGAACCAGCGATGCAAACCTCATCTCTGATTCTCTCTCTCCATCTTGTCCTCCTATCAAATGACTGCACAAGGCTGGAACCATTGCGTCCTGTACTTTGGGGCTTAAAGCTTCTCAATTTCTTAACAAGAGAGGAAAAGAGGCTTCTGCCTCCCAGCTCCAGTTTCAAAAATCGCAGGGAAGATCTCTGATTGGTTCTCAAACCAGTCCCTGTGGTCAGAGATTGTGATTGGCCCAGCCTAAGTCACATGCCTATCCTGTGGCAAGATGGGGGGAGGGGTGAGATGGCAGGTGACCAAAGCTGTCGATGGCCAATATTTAGTCCCTTCTGTCTGCGAGTGAGCTCATGAATGGAGATGGCTTTTCAAGAGAAGAAGAGCCATTCACTTTTAAGTCTTGTTCATTGAACCTCTATAGAACTTTCTCAGTATGTAGAGTTGCTGTGGAGAAATTGAACAGAGGCAGGGAATTCATACCCAAACTTCCTTTGGGGAAAATTTCTCATCATTTATATGGGTTCCAAGAGTTTAATAGACATAGGAGGTATTTTATTCACTTTTAACTGGGGGTCCTACTAACTTTCGTCTCAGTAAGCATAGCCAAGCAGTGGTCAAGTGACTGTGTGGCCTCTGGTACCCAACTGCCAAGGTCTAGATTCAAGCTTTGCCCCCGAGAAGCTGTATGACCTTAGACGACTTGCTTAACCTTTCTGTGCCTCAGCTTCTTCAGCAGGAAGGACAACAGTAGTCTCTATTCATAGGATCATAAAGATGAAAGGAGTTAGTATTTATGAGCTACACAGAATAGTGCCTGGCACATAGTATGAGCTTGGTAGACATAAATTATTGTGTTTGACGGATTCTGTGATTTTTTTTTTTTTGAGGAGTTATCTGTAATGTTAATTGAGGACTCAAGTCCAGAGTAATTTTGGTCACTCAAGGACACAGGAATAGAGGCAAATCCAGGTTTCAGGCCTTTGGCAGGCAACAGTATTTAGCTAGAACCAAAACCATTTGTTTTCTATTTTCTATTTTTACATTTTCATTACTGATGGCAAGTGGTATTGATTTTCTCTTTACAGTAGTGATATAAAGTCCTTTTCTCAGACAAATTTATTTAAGTTGAAAACAGTGAGTGATTTTATAGATATTGTGACTTAGGACAAAGCTAAGTTTTATAAACATGTGATTCAATCTAAAGTCGATTTGAGGGAAGTGTTAAGTAAAATAAGTACAGGTGCTTTGGAGACGTGGCAAAAGGATGAAGGGGTAGGGAGATAGAGTCTGGATTCACAGATCTAGTTTGATATCTTCGTTGCACAGATGTGGAAATGGAGGCTCAGAGTGGGGACCCGCTCTGCCTGGGGTGACCCACCTTCCCAGTGACAGAGCCAGGAGGCATCCCTGAATTTGCAGCACAGAGGCTAGGCCATCCTTGTCCCCTCTGACCTTGTCCAAGCCAAAGTTGGAAAGGACAGTGATGAATGCCAGCACTTTGATGAGATCACCTGGATTCATTTCCTAAGGCTGCCAATTCAATCCCTGTTACCTCCGTTAAAAAATAATAATAATTAAGTAAATAAAAGTAAATAAACCTAAGTACCTCCTCTCCAAAAAAGGAATAAACATTTATTGTCTCCCAGTTCTGGAGGCTAGAAGTTTGAAATGAAGGCGCTGGCAAGGTCGATGCCTTCTGGAATCTCCGAGGGAGCATCTGTTCCATGCCTCTCTCCTTGCTTCTGGTGCCTGCTGGCAACCCCTGACATCCACTCTCCGCCTTACTCTCCCTTGATGTTCTCCCTGGTGTCTGTGCCCAGACTCCCCTCCTTTTATAAGGGCACCAGTCTTTGGATATAGTGCCACCCTAATCCAGGAGGACCCCATCTCACCTCAATTACATGTGCGGAGACCCCATCTCTAAATAAGATCCCATTCACAGGGACTAGGGGTTAGGAGTTCAACCGATCTTTTCAGGGGACACAATTTAATCCACAACATCCCCTACTTGGGGTCCCTGCCTGAGTCGCAAGAGGCCGGAGGCAGAGAGTTGTGTGCTGTCCCTGAGATGTCTGGGCTTTGGAAAAAAATTAAAACCACCCAAGCAAGAGAGGTCGGTCAAGGCCGCTGCCGCTCAGCTGGGTCGCATTAGTCTCAGTCTAAGACCGTGGCGGCAGAGCTCTCCAGACCCCGGCAGGTTCGCCGAGGAGCGGCCGCCGCCAGCAAAGGTCAGGGCTCACTCTTTACAGTATAAATATAACCCCCTTCCCAGCCACCCCCTCCCGTAGCCACACAATATCTCTTTCAAAGATCTCAAAACACCAAAGCAGACCGTACCAAATTGACTTTATTATTTTAAAACTGGCCCCTTCTGTCCACCACCAGCCGCCACCACCTCCTCCAGGGAAAAAAAATTCATAAGAGATGACTCTCCAGCGGGTGCCTCTGTTTTCTCTCTAATGGCCCCAGGAGCCCCGGGCGGCGACTCGCAGAGTGTGTCCTGATATCCAGCATTTGTTTGACAGATATTTGGTGACCACCAATCTTATCATGGCCGCCAGGACTCAAGGGTCCATTTAGTGACAGGTGCTGAATAATCATGGAAATAGCTAACATGGGGGGTGGGGGTAGTCCCAGGGGCAGGCGCCAGACAGAGCCCTCTGCCTGCATTCACTCCCTTGGTCCTCACGTCAGCGCTTGTGGCAAGTTCGTTGCCATTTGACAGATGAGAAAACTGAGGCTCCAAGGAAGGAAGTCACAGAGCTGGGGAAGTGTCATAACCGGGACTAGGGCTGGGACGTCCACTAAAGCAAGCAAGGCCTTCTCCCAGGTGCCGAATTTAAGAGGGCACCCAAAACTCAGTAATCAATGATAAATATTTTAATACTATATTTTAAAAAGTCAGTCAAGGCAAAAAAACCCCACGAAACTCTGATGAAGAAAGTATCAAGTTTTTAAATGAAGACAGACTGTTGACGCTTGTTAGTTTTACAGCCTTGCGTTATTATGCAAGTTGTTTCCAATCATCCCCTGGTGGTTCCGGTGTGCATAGCCATGCGGTCCTGCCAGGTGGGTCTGGGAGGGCGTGCAAACAGATTTGGCAACTTTATATACCTGGGACTTCAGATATAGTCATGCTTTTTGCATTTACAGGGTTTAATAATTTTTTCTACTTGGTTCAAAATATGGAACGATATTTTGGTAAAGGCACATAGGAGCGTGTGTTTTTCCCTTGGCCCCAGGCTCGGCACTGACCAGGACGCTCCTCCAGGCAGCCTGGATCAGAAGTCCTTGTCTTTGATTATTCCCTTCTGGTAGGTTCTACAACGGTGCACACATGACCTCATGTAATCCTCATAACTAAGTGTTGGGGCGCAGAACGTGGCCTCTGAACAGCCTGAGTTCCTCCTCCGGCTCTACCCTCTGATAGCCCTGTGACAGGCAAGCAGCTTTTCTGGGCCTGACTTTCCACATTTGTAAGATTAAGATCACAGGAGTCTCTATTCATCAGTTGCTTTGCTGTAGGATTGTTTTAAGAATTAAATGAATCAGTATGTGTAAAACCCTGACAAAAGAGCATGGCACAAAAGAAGCACCACACGTTCATGAGTTTATTATTATTGTTATTATTATTATTATTATTATTTATTATTGTATTTGTCTCCTATGGCTGCAATAACAAATTACCATAAAATTGGTGGCTTAAAACAGCACAAATCTAAAATAGACTTATCCTATGATCTAGCAGTCCCACTCCTGGGCATATATCCAGAGGAAACTAATTCAAAAAGATACATGCACCCCAGTGTTCATAGCAGCACTGTTTACAATGGTCAAGACATGGAAACATCCTAAATGTCCATCAACAGATGACTGGATAAAGAAGATGTGAGATATATATATGAATGATGGAATACTACTCAGCCATTAAAAAGAATGAAATAATGTTATTTGCAGCAACATGGATGGACCTGGAGATAGGCATTCTAAGTGAAGTAAGCCAGAAGGAGAAAGAAAAATACCATATGTTATCACTTATATGTGGAATCTTAAAAAAAAAAAAAAAAGACACAAATGAACTTACTTACAAAACAGAAACAGACTCACAGACATAGAAAGCAAACTTATGGTTACCGGGGTAGAAAGGGTGTAACTGGGGATAAGTGGGCATTTGAGATTTGCAGATACTAACTACTATATATAAAATAGACAAACAACAATTTCTTCAGTAGAGCACAGGAAACTATATTCAATATCTTATAGTAACCTATAATGAAAAAGAATATGAAAACAAATACATGTATGTATATGTATGACTGAAACATTATGCTGCACACCAGAAATTGACACACTGTAAACTGACTATACTTCAATTTTTAAAAAAAAATACTTTAAAAAAAACAAAAACAAAAAACAGCACAAATCTGTTATCTTACAGTTCTGGAGTTCAAAAGGTCTCACTGAGCTAAAATCAAGGTGTCAGCCAGATTGGACTGCATTCTTTCTGTAGTCTCCAAGGGAGAATCTGTTTCTCTGCCTTTTCCACCTTCCAGAGGTGCCCGCATTCCTTGGCTCGTGGCCCCTTCCTCCATCTGCAGAGCCAGCAGCAGTGGGTCGAGTCCTGCACACATAGCATCTCTCTGATCTTCTGTGGTTACATCTCTCTCGTGCCTCCCTCTTCCACTTTTAAGGACCCTGTGATAACACTGCACCCACCTGGATCATCCAGGGTCCTCTCCCCATTTTAAGGTCAGCTGATTAGTAACCTTAATTCCATCTGCCACCCACTTTGGCCACATAACCTAATATATTCACAGATTCCAGGGATCAGGATGGATATCTCTGGGGAGAAGGGAGGCGTTATTCTGCTCACCTCACTCGCTCACTCATTCACTTGTCAGTGACAATTATGTATGCGTAGTATACACTAGGTACCAGGTTTGGGGTCACAGCAGTGACAAAACAGATAGAAATTCTGCCCTTACAGCCCCACCCGCCCTCACTGTGAAGCCCAGCAGCCTCATCTCCTTCGTGGAGCTGCTTGCCTTCGGAGTCCTGACATCCTGGGCTGTGGAAGGTGCCAGCAAAGAAAAAGCTAAACAAGGAAGCTGCCCCTCAGACCCCCTGTGATGTGCCTCACTTAGGAACCCACTTCTGTGCCAGAGTGGCTGGCAGTGTCTGAAGAGGCAGAAATGCTCTCCTGGCTGTTGTGACATCAAATGCTTGGATCCTGTAGACTCGTCAAAGCCAATTAAGGCCAATCCTGAGAAGTGGCCCGTGGTCACTGGCCAGGGTAAGAGGCCCAACCCTACAGACAGCCACTGGCACAAGAGCCACGGCCTGAGCGTCTCAAGTGCTGCGCGGGCTGCGTGGGAATCCGTGTGTCGAGCTGGCAAAAGGATTATTCTTGCCAGTTCGGTGAGATTCGGACGTCCTGGTCTGTGTGGTCTGGGGATTCCTTTTTCCCCCCAAGCCTGGAAAAAATGAAGGTGCCTTGATGAAGATGTGGCTGAGGGCGGTTTGGCCTATCAGATCTCTGTATCCCCAGCATCCAGTGTGAGGCTCGGCACGCAACAGGACATGTCTGTTGATTGGTGAATAAATGCACGTACGAAGTTCAAAAATAAAACAAAACAAAATCCCCACTGCCCTTGCAGAGCTTACATTCTAACAGGGAAGATATCAAAAGAATATTTCATGAGACATAAAAATAATAATGAAAGTCAATTTCAGTGTCCACAAAGTTTTATTGGCACACAGCCACTTTATTCATTCACTTGTTGCTTTCGCTCTACAGGGGCAGAGCTGAGTGGCTAAAGCAGAGACCATGTGGCCAATGCAGAAGACATTTACTCCCTTGCCCTTTATAGGAGTGGTTTGCCTGTCCCCTGATCTAGACCCACAGAAGGAAAGATAAGTTGTATTTTAACACCATACAGGCAGTCACCTTCCTGCACAGTAACAGGGATATACACACAACTGAAAGAAAGTATTAACAAAATAACACTCCCCCAGCCACCACCACCACCACACACCCCTGAGATCCAGGGTTTCTGGTTCTCTTCTCTTCTACTGAGGCAAGGTGTCCTGCAGTGATAAAGCACACAGATTGTGGAGCCCGCCTGCTGGGGTTCAAATCCTGGTTTTGCTGTTAGCTGTGTGACCATAGAAAATTGCTTAACCTCTCTGTGCTTCAGCTTCTTCATCACTGAAATGGGGATAATATTTTCTGGGATGGTTGCAACATTTAGCCGTGCTTGGCATGGACTGTACACTAGACAGATGTTGGTCATTTTAAGCAGCAAAGTTCATCTTTGTTTTCAGTGGTGGTTACATCCCTAGATTGACTTCATGGCCCACCAGTGGGTCGGCCCAGTTTGTAAATGGTGTTCCATAGAGTAGCGGAAACAGTGCGGTCTTTGAAGAATGATGTGATGTGCAGGGGTTAGAACCCAGCTCCGTGTCTTCCTGAATGAGGGACTTCGGGCAACTTCCTTCTACAGTCTGAGCCTCTGTTTTCTTTCTGTTCCGTAGAGTGGAGAGAGCAGTATCTACCCTGTAGAGCTGACCTGACGTCTAGTGGGAAAATGCAGAGTCAGGGGCTCAGCACCAGGCCTGGCCCTCGGAGACACTCAGTTCCTGTAGGCACCACTGTTTTTGTAATTCCTCTTTCTGTTGCAAACACTATCCTCACGCAATAAAAAATCACCCCCATATAGCAGTAGCTGTTCTCTGCACTACATGGTTAACAGCACCAGTCCAACAGACAGGTAGTGAAACTAGCCTTGTAGGACACAGACGGCAGCTAAGGCACAGAGATGGTAAGCAACTTGCTTGAAGTGACACAGCGAGGAAATAGTGGGGCTTGGGTTTGAGCTCAGCCTTTCTGGTCAAGATTCCACTGTTACCACTGTGTTGAACTGTTGCAAAAATGGGAGTTGGGGGTAGGGGGGATACAGAAGGAGGGGAGGGAGATCTTGAGGCTTACCACTAAACAGCTCATGTTCAGTTAACCCTTAGTATGCCTGAACTGTGTGTTCAGAGCCACAAGGGGGCCAGAAGCACCCCTGGGGCTCCCGCAAGTAAGCAGCTTCAGCCTGGCTGGAGGCATAAACCACCCCTTGCAGGGAAGTTAGATAACCAGCAGGTGGGCACCACACCCCCTGGCCTGCTGGATCCAGACCAGGAGCTCAGCTGTCACCCCTACCCCTGGGAGTTAAACTCTGTAGACAAACCTGCTTTTGCTTCTCCAGTATTTAAAGGACACTTTAATCCTCAAGACATCCAGAAACTTTGGTAACTCCCACCCACCACAACTACCCTCCCATGCCCTTTCCTTTTAATGACATACTAATTACGTTTTTTGAATAGTTAATACCTGCACATAGTACAGAAGTAGCAATTAAATCTTCCCCCCGTCCCTGTCCCACAGCCACCCACAACTCTTCTCCAGAAGCAGTCCCTGTCCCCAGTTCTTGGCTGTCCCTTTGGAGGTAGTCTGTGCATGTCACATTCGACACTTTTTATACAAATGGTAAAAACCCAACCCTAGACCTCCCAGGACGCATAGCTTTTCAGCTGCTGCCTGTGGCTCACGCTGGTGTGTTCTTCCCATCACCAGCTTACATTGTCAGGTTCTAGATTCTGTCATAGAGAACTGGCCAGATCAAAGAAGCCATTGGTGACTTTCATTGGATAAACGTCTGAGGCCTTGTTGGCCTCAGTGGGAAAGCATGTGGGGATCAATTAGTGATGTCTGCCATGATCGTGGGAGGAGGAGTTACGGGGGATGCTGCAGATTTTTCTCCCTTGGTCCAGAAAGTGTTTCTCAGACTTCAGGGACTCGGTATCTTATTCACAATTTTGTCACATCTAAGTACTACCTGTATTTGTTTTGTTTTTTTTTTAATTTATAGACTTCTTTTGGCTTAAAATAAATTCATTTTAAAAGGCAATTTTTAGCATTACCTTAAGTGAAAAGCCAGTATTGTTTGCCATAAATGGAAAGAACTGGTAAAAATAAATTCACTGAAAATAAGACAGTGTTATTAAATTCTAGTCAAAGCTCTGAACCTCTGTAGCTAAAAAGAGAGATTGCTGAGTATTAGAGATTTTCTCCTTGACCTAGTGATAATTAATATTTATTTAATACTTACTGTGTTCCTGGTGCTACCTCATTAACCACTCCCAAGTACTGTGTAATATAGGAATTATCATGTCCATTTTATAGAAGAGGTAACTAAGGCAGAGAGAGGGACAATAACATGGTCAAGGCCACTTACTCAATGAGTCATGAAGCCAGGATTTGGACCCAAGCAGTCTAATTCCAGAGTCCAAGCTCTTAACCTCTGAGCTAGGCTGCCTATGAGATAGATTGAAAGAGAATTAAAAAGGGAGTCATCTAAAATTATCTTTTGTACACCCACTAGGGATTTCTGCCACACTGTGGGACCTCTGGACTAGTAGAAGAAGCAAAACTAGACTTAGGACATAAATCCAGATTCTAATCCTATTTCTGCTGCTAGTTCATATATGACCCTGATGTTCTATTTCCGCATCTGTGAAGTACAGGAGTTGGGCTATATTTGAGTTTCTAGATGGCAGGAACCATTCCTTAATCTCACCGGGACTGTGGCATCTGGCATACATTTCCAGTTAGAGTTCATTCAGCCAGAAGCAACCAAAAACCCAGTGTCCCAGCTTTCCTAGATTTACCTGCTCTATTGTCCTTAGCCTCTAGCTTCCATCCATTCTTGTCACCTAATAGTCACCAAATGGCTGATTCACCTCCAGCCCTCTCCTCCACATTCCAAGTGGGCAGACATGGAAGAATCAAGAAGGATCAAAGCCATGATCAGGAAAGCTAAAGTTTTCAGGTGTTGTTGTATTGGCTGGATTTGTGTCATATGGCTGCTCTTGGCTGCAGGGGAAGCTAGTGAAGTGATTATTTTTACCTGGGTGCGTTGCTACTCCAGGTGGCTTCTCTTAACAAGAATGGGGAAGAAATGGATATAGAGGAGGCAATCAGTAGGTGACTATGAATGCTCAAAGAAGGAAAGGAAGGTGGGGAGGGTTAATCTCTGACCCCTTCCAGTTCTATCAAGCTGTGATACAAGAATGTTCATCCTTCTCTCACTTACAGATCTCAGTGCCCAACAGCATGCATGCTCTATTTTTCCATAAAAGGGCTTCTCTGTGAACTTCTACATGTTGAGGCCACTTTTGTTTTTCCTGGCAAACTTATTCCAGGGGAATGAAAGTTCACCACGGTGCAGATGTATATTTAAGTACGACAGGAGGCATAGTGGGGAACCCATGGAAAGGGAATGTTTTAAAAGGGGGAGGCAAACATTCAGCCTGGGGAGGTCACCTAGAAGTCTCAGGAAGAATGTATCAGGTGTCTTCCAGCTACAGCCAAGGACAGGAAGTACCCTTGGAGCCAGCCTTACTTCTTCCCAGGTGCCCATGGCCATGAGCATGGACAGCGTTTTATCTGTGGCCTGCCAGCACCCTTCCTCCAACGCAGCACCCATAAGGCAGTTTTTCCACTCGTTTCTGACCTGGCCTGACTTAGCATTTTTCCCATCACTTTCTAGCTGGGTGGCCTTGCACAAGTTTCTTAACATCTCTGTTCCATAGTATTCTCTTCTATAATGGTCTGATGATGATACCTACTTCATAGAATGTTTATGAGGGTTAAACGGGTTAATACATTTAAAGCTCATAGAGATTTTCCTGGCTCATGATAAGCTCTGAACTAAGGTGATTTGTATCATCACCATCATTGTCCAGGAGGGGGTCAACGGAAGTTGGCACCTTCCCAAACAACATTGGGCAGCTTTGAGTAATTATCTCATTTTTGCAGTGGTTACGAGGAATGGTTCAACTTTATGAGACTTTGAATCGCAATGAAGTTGTCCAGAGACTGAAAATCCTTTTAAACACAAACTTAAACCTGTGCTTTTGGAGAGAAGGCTTTGGGAAGGTATTCATGGGTTTGGTTGATGTCAAACGGAGCTGGGCACTGTTTATCAGCATACCCCTTCCCATCAGGGCTCTGCTCTTGGTTTTACCCAAACCCAGGTGATACCCTTCACCCCCAAGTCTTCCCAGACTTAGAAGTTTATCAGGACCATTTTCAACATGCAATGCTAATGTGCTAACATGTCTTGAGAAAGTAAAGGGCCTTCTAATGGGGCTGCTTCCCAGATGCTTGTGTCCACACTTCCTAAAAGCCCCGGGCCCCCGTGAACACTTCTTATGTTCATTCATTTATTCAACAAATGTTTGTTGACACATACTGTGTGCTGGCCATGGTTCCAGGCACTTGAGATGCTTCAGGGAACAAAATAGACAAAAATCTATTTCTGTGGTGGGAAAGACAGACAAAAATGAACATAGGAAATAGAATAATGAGTACATTTTACTGTCAGCTACTAAAAACTATGGATGAAGAACAGAGTCGGGTCAGCAGAGGATCAGGGGTGTGGCTGTGGGGACAAGTTGCACCTTTCTATCGGTCTAGGTCTTGCCAGTAAGGTGACATTGAGTTGTTGGTTCACTCAACCATCGGGTATTTATAGAACTGCTGTTGTCAACCCTTTCACACCTTCACTGGATAATTATTAATTGAGAGTAGTCACAGACACCATGCTGTGAGCTTAACTAACATTCAGTCTCATTTCATCTCACAAAAATCCTGTGAGGTGAGTACTAATACTTCTCGCATTTTGTAAATTGGTAAATTGAGTCCCAGAGAGGTGAAGTGAGGTCCCAGAATCACATAGCCAGGGAGTGGCCAAATGTGGTTCTGAATCCAGGTCTGAGAACCTCCCAAATGCACACCTCCTACCACTTAAATATTCTAAACAGATAGTCACACTAATGGAATGATTGTGATGTGACTATTGCTACGAAAGAAGGGTAAGTGGGGCTGTGAGGAGCTGTAACTGGGCATGGGGAACTAGAAAGAGAAATAGAACAGTTCCTGTGTGTGGGCTGGCTACAGCTGTGTAACAAACCACCCCCAAAATTTAGTGGCTTAAAACAGCAACAGTGTGTTACTTCTCATAATTTCTTGGGTGGATTAGACTCGGCTGAGTGGTGTTTCTGCTCTTCCTGGTGACATCTGGGGCCATCATGCAGTCACTTTCAGCACAGATGTCCGAGAGAAGTGTACTCACTCATCTGGTAGCTGGGGACCCTAATCCTCCTCCGCACGGCCTCTCTTTCTCCAGGTGTCTAGTCAGCTTCCTTCCAGCGTGGTGTGGCTGGGTTCCCTGAAAATGAAGGCAGAAACCCGCCAGCTCTCCTAAGGCCTGAGCTTGGGAGTTCCAGAACATCACTCTTCCCCAGGTTATTATTGGCCAAAGCAAGTCACAAGGGCAGCCCTTCCATCTCCTTTGTCATGCAGACCTTCCTGCCTCTCTCTTACTAAGACCCTTGTGATTACGTTGGGCTCCCTTGGATAATCCAGGATAATCTCTCCATCTCAAGATCCTTTATCACATTAGAAAAGTCCTTTTTGCCACATAAACTAGCATATTCATGGGATCTGAGGGTTAGGACATCGACGTCATTATTCCGCCAACCACAGATACACAGTAACTTTTTTTTTCACTGTAGGAAAGATACCAAGCCAAGGATGATAGGATTTATCTTTAGTGTTGGGAAGGCAATAAGGAGGAGAGGGGAGTGTGCTCACATGTAGGGCACATGCTCCATGTAAAAGGGGCAGACACCTCTCATTTGTAGGATATGATTGCATGCGAGAAAGTAGGCTCACTTTTCCAGAGCTTCCCTCACTTTTTCGTTCAAATAACAGTGGATGACATTTGTTCCAGTGTTTTTGTACCAGATCCAGTTCTCAACACATTACATGTATTAATTCATTTGATTCTCACAATGACCCTGCAAGGTGGGTACTGTCTTTAATACCCATTTTACAGATGGAAAGATTGAGGCACAGGGGGATTACTTAATTTGCACAGGGTCACATAGCCAGTAAGGAACAGATTCAAACTCTGTCAAAATCTGTTCTTTTTCTATTTTTAACCGTTTATTTTAAAGTAAGTTTAGACTTACAGAAAAGTTATGAAAATTGGATAGAGAGTCCCCATGTACCCTACACCCAGTTGCCACTAATGTGAATCTTACAGAGCCACAGTGCAGTGATCAAAACTAGGAAATTAGCAGGCACACGGTGCTTTTAACTGCACTACAGATCTTATTTAAAATTCACCAATCTTTCCACAAACTTCATTTTCTATTCCAGGACCCCACATCACGTTTAGTGATTTTGCCTCTCCTGATCTCCGATCTGTGACAGACCTTCAGTCTTTCATGGCCTTGACACTTTGATGAATACCCAGCATGCATTTTGTCAAATGTCCCTCAATTGGGTTTGTCTAATGTTTTTTCAAGATTAGGTTGAAGTTGTGCATTTGGGACAAGGGGACCACACAAGCGATGTTGTACCCTCAGTGCATCTTATCAGGGCTACATGATATCAGTCTTTCTTATTACCGGTGATGTTAACCTTGATCAGCAGAGTCCATGCCCTATAACCCCTTGGCTTAAATGATATCCTTGTGTAGAGAGAAGGGAAAATACAAAATAGACACAAGCTATAGAGCAGGACTCATCGGCAGGGCTCCTCTCTCCCTAACACGTAGAATGAGCCTGGTGCATGTGAACGCCCCTCTGAGTTTTAAGACAGATTTAAAAGCACCACCAGTGATGGCAGGAGAGGAAGAGTGACACCCCAGTTCTGGGACTTTGGAAATAATTGAAGCTACAGAGTTTGGAAGAGCTGACCACAGAAGGGGAAATAAATCCAGCAGAGATGAAAGCCGGAGTCTGCAGCTGCTTGGACCATCAGATCTTTAAAAGCCACGTGGGGTTTTAGGGCAAGGAGTGAATTATGGCTCTGAGGACCCAGGACAAGTCGGCTTTGATCTAAAAGTGGGAGACATCTTAAGGGAAGCTGTGGCCTTTGCGTAAGTTATTCCCACATCCTCCTGGGGTACATTAGATGGACCCACTTGGAATTTACAGGTCTGCGGAAGGAACCTTATTCCTGATGGTAAACACTTGATAGAGGCAGCTTTGTAAGCAGAGGAGCGGAGCTGACATTGCGGGAGAGCGAGCCGGGTGCTCCTGCAAAGGGTACCTGAGAAGGATGTGCTGTTTTACGAGGCTATTTGCCCTGTCAAATCGGACAGAAGTAGGATTTGTGAGCTTATGAGGCATTCGAGGATGGCCGTGGGAGGTCATTTTGGTGAGCACTTGACCTCTCTATTTAAAAAGTATCAGTTTGGAGAAGGTTGTCTTTACTGCCAGGAAACTCTAGACCAGAGGCCATAGCGTGGCTTTTTGGACGGCCATCCTGTCACAAACCAGATGTTGGCTTCTCTTTGCCCCGGGGCGATCCCCTGGCCTCTAGCAGACTTTCCAGGTTGCAGAGCGCTGGCCGCCAGGGAGTTACAAAGAGGCATTCTGCAGGACTTTCAGCGTCACAGCCTGGCCACGGTGCCTGTGGCCGGCATCGCAAAACATACTCAAAACAGCCCAGCAGGCAGCCATCGGATGTCAGGGAACAGAACCCTGCAATAGGAACAACAGCTCAGGGAGCATGGGAAGAAAGTAGGGGAGAGGAATTTTTAGCTAGGTTAAACCAATCACCCACTGAAACTGTCAATGGACCTTCTAGGGAGATGGAAATTCCAGCAGGTTGGAGGTGGGAGAGCGTGGAGATGGCGAACAGGCCCCAGTGTCAGACAGTCCTAGGTTTGAATCCCAGCTCTGCCGCTTATGATCTCTACATTATAAATTGCAAGGGGCAATGGCCTTGGCTCTGGCACCTCCTGCAAGTCTTTACTGAAATGTGGCGCCTTCCCTGACCAGCCGCCCTACACCCCAGCGTCCCCTAGCTTCCATCCCTGCTCTGGCTGCCTCCCCCGGCAGCACCATCTAACACGTGATCTGACATACTTCTTCACTTTCAGTGACCCCCTCACTAGGATGTCAGCTCCGTGGAGCAATGGTTTCCATTGTCTTGTCCATTGCTGTGTCCTTAGCGCTTAGGACAGACTGGCACATCGTAGATGCCCGGTAAACATGAACGAAATGATTGAAAAGAGATCACACAAAGCCCACTTTGTCTGTTCTTCTTGTTGGGGGAGGATAAACTAAGATAATTAAGGTAAGGGACTCAGCATAGTTCCTGGCACATGGTCCGTGCTCAATAATCAGAGACAGCTTCACAGTCAATTCATTCACTTGTTTTATTCATTCAGTAAATAGCTATTGAATGTTTCTAATATGCCAGATAGGGTGCTAGGAGCTGAAAATAGTGCCCAAAACCAGACAGACCTTCTTTTTTTTTCCAAAAATTATTTCCAGAGAGCCTGTCACATGCTGTCTACACTTCTAGAAACCGAGCATGAAACAGTGAATAGAAGACAAAGTCCCTGTTTTGTAAAAAACAGTTCACTTGTGTCAGTTTTTTAGATTCCACATATAAGTGATATCATACAGTGTACTTCTCTGTCTGACTTATTTCACTTAGTATGATCATCTCTAGGTCCATCCATGTTGCTGCAAATGGCACAAACTTACGGGCAGCAAAGGGGAATGGGTAGGGGGAGGGAGAAATTAGGAGTTTGGGAAGGAGCTTACAACCAAGTGAGAATGAGATAAATGATAAATGTGTATCTAAAGATGTAAGATGACTTCAGAAGCTGTATATGCTACCGGAAAAAAAAAAAGATACAAAACCAGGATAATGTGTAGGTTGTGGCTGGAGTGGTGGGGACCGTGGGGACTGCTTTAGCTGGTGTGGCCAGGGAATGTTGCAGCAGAGCTGAGACCTGACAGAGAAGGCAGCCAGCCCTGGGAGGGCTCAGGGCCCTCAGCTGTGGTCCTCGGTCTGGCAGCATCGGCATCACGGGTTAGAAACCTCAGATCTCACCCAGAACCTGCAGAATCTACCTTTTAAAAGGATCTTCAGATGACCCCTGTGCACACTAAGGTTTAAGAAACTCTGGACTACGAGAAGTATTCCAGGCAGAGAGAGGAGCAAACGCAGACAACCTAAAATGATGTTCTGGACAGCCAGGTGGCTGGAGCTAGGCAGAGCAGGGGTGTATTGGTTCACTAGGGCTGCAGTGACTAAGGACCACAAACTGGGTGGTTTAAAACAACAGAAATGTATTCCCTCACAATCCTGGAGGCCAGAAGTCTAACATCAAGGTGTTTGCAGGGTCAGTTCCTCTTGGAGGCTCCGAGGGAGAACCTGTTCCTTACCTCTCTCCTAGCTTCTGGTGCTTGCCAGCAGTCCTTGGCATTCCTTGGCTTGGAGACTCATCACTCCAGTTTCTGCCTCTGTCCTCATGTGGCCTTCTTCCCTCTGCGTGTTTGTGTCCCAGTTTCTCTTTTCTTATGAGGACTCCAGTCATTGGATCAGGGCCCACACTAGTCCAGTATTACCTCATTTTAGCTTATTACCTCTGCAAAGACCCTCTTTCCAAATAAGGTCATATTCATAGGTCCTGGGGCTAGGACTTGAATAGATCTTTTCAGGGGACACAGTTCAACCCACAATAGGGCAGAAAGGTGGGGCTGAGTGAGTTCAGGGAAGAGACAGGTCACAGCAGGCCCGTGGACATGGTGAAGGGTTATAAATGAAAGGGGAAGCCAGAGAGGCTATACTGATCTGGAAAAGAGCAGCTCTGAGAATAATGGGTTGAACTAGGGTCAGGATGGATGGAGGAAAATGAGGGAGGAAACTACATAGCCCTTGGGCAAAGAGATGATAGAGGTATGGAGGTGGTGGTGGTGGTGAAGATGGAGAAAAGTGGATAAATTGGCAGGGTCTTTATGAGACGCTATTCACAGAAATTGGTGATGGTATGTAGACCAATAAGAGAGGGAGGACTATCAAGGGTGATGATTCAGTCATCCATCTCTTCTTTCAACATTTTTTGCGTATCTGGTCAGTGAAAATTGGGTACATTACCTCTTTTGGGAGGAGAACAGTCATGTTGATGCCAACTACCCTCATGGTGCTCAAGTGGCTGCAACAGCTCCAGCCTCTTTTTACCCTACAACATCTTGAGATTTCCTCTTATGTGGACCTACTTACTTCAGATGCACACCCCTAAAACACTCATTGTGGGCAGGGGAATGTGATGCACTGATTGGTCCAAGGTGGGTCTTGTCCTGCCAAATTTCCTCCAGGGCTGTGTAAGGCCTGTGTATCCTCAGTGCCTTCCCTGGGCACTATATCAATGAAAATTTTTCTGTAACATGTATAACTTGTTTCAGGAACTCTGATCTTTTGGGTATACTATTCCCAAGAATCCCTCCAGAGGAGATTCTTGGCAGTAAGAATAGTTAGCGCATTTGGTCTTGGGATCCACTGTGACCCCCTGATCTGTTTTCACCACACAGGGTGAAATCCTTTCCCGTGTTGTATCAGATCATGCCACTCCCCTGCTTGAAAGCCTCCATCTGGGGCTTCCCATTGCAATCAGAAATGAATGCCACTGCCTTTCTGTGACTCCCCGTGCTAAGCCTGGCATGATTTAGCCCCTGAAGACCTCTCTGACCTCATCAGGCACACTGCCCCCCCAGTCCTCTCTATTTCACTTACACTGGCTTTCTTTCTGCTCCTCCCACCTCAAACCTTTGTGTTTTGCTGTTGCCCTCAACCTGGAATGCTCTTTCCCCAGACCTTCACATGGCTGGCTCCTTCCCATCCATTTAGCTTCTGCTCAGCTGCCACCTCCTTTAAGAGGCCCTCCAACTTAACCAATCTTCTACATAACTGAAATTAACGAATATCAACGTTTAGTCTAGCGCGAGCTCAGAGTAGCCTTGTCACCCAGCACTGCCTGTTGGACATCTTCCCACACCAGCACATGTGGATCGGCATGTGATCGCTTTCTCCTCTGCAGCATCGCTGCCCTTCTCGGCCCCCTCCTCCCCCATCTCGGCCCCGGCATTATTCCAACTCGTGTGGCAGAGACGCAGTGACAGGGCAGCCTATCTGAAATGGCATTCTCAGGAATGCAGATTGTTTTATTACCAGTTAAATATGCTTTATGCTACCTGTGAATGAGGCCATTGTGACATTTAGCAACTGATTTGATTAAACACAGATGTGGGCTGGACGCCACGTGGAGCAAAGATGCAGGAAGACAGGCTCTGGGTACGTGTTTGGATTTTTTAAGATAGCAAAATGGGCTAGACGACTCAGTGTCAGCAAGATGGACGTGAACACCTCCCTTCCTGGCACGTGGACCACATGTTCCTGTTGGTCTCATTGCTGAGAGCTCAGTCTGGGTCCGGCCACCACCCCGTCACCAAAAGCCTTTGTTTTCATTTAGGATTTGCTGTTTGGACCTATCCAAACTGTTTTGTTTTGTTTAACCTTCCCAAGATGTTTTTATTCCCATGAATTAAAAAAAAAAAAGTGGTGGGCGAATGAAATGCTCGCATCGTTGACACCTCCAGTGGTGATTATTAACCTGCAGAGAATAATAATCCCAGCCGCCTTTACTGAACACTTACTCTGTGCTGAGCTCTATCTTTCACCAGCCTTATTTCACAGAATCCTTGCCGTAAACCAAACAGATAAAACTATGCTTAGTTCCATTTTACAGATTGGGAAACTGAGGTGTAGGAACTTCAACCACTTGTCCATAGTCAGCAGGGCAAATAATCAATTATATGTGGATTCTCTGTTGTCTTCCACCCCTTCCAGGCACTTAGATCCAAGAAGGCAGGACCCAGCTCTTTCTCAAGATAAAAAGGCACCCAGCAAATATTTATTAAATAAATTAATGAATGCCAAATGAAAGAACACAGTAGCCAAAAGGCGGAGCCAGGGCTTTGCCTTCACCACTTTGGATTCTGGGTAATGAAAAGAAACAGAAAAATCGACCTAGGAAGGGCTGTGATTTGTCCCTTTCTGGAGCCTGGGCCGTGGCTGGGGAACTTGAGAGGCTGGGGTTTTGTAACTGGGTCACCCCTCTCTACTTGTGGTTTTTTTGTGTTACATGTTATCTGCTGACGACTTTTTATATCACTCTTTTATTGCATATCCAAACCTTTTTCGCTTGCAGCCCTGGTATGTTTTCAGCAGTTTTATTTTAATACTGGCAGCAGTTAAGACTTAATAGATAAATGAGTCCCTGTTTGTGAGTGTCACTGTGGACCCAGGAGCGTAGGTCCCTTTGCTGTGGGGAAAGAAGTTGTAAGACGGTTTCCAAAGCAAGTAGCGTTGATGGGAGGATGCTTGTTCACTGGGCTTATCCGTGAGGTTTTCTTTGCTTGGGATGGCATGTCAGACCTGTGGCTGACAGCGTAATCAGGTCGGCCTAAAGGATTCGAGGCCAGCAGTGACCTGTGCTGTTTCCCACAGTGGCTTGGAAGGCAGGGCTGCCGGCAGGCAGGGAGCCTGGGCTTCAGAGTCAGACTGACCTGGGCTTGAACTTTGCTCTCTCACTTCCTAATAGGACCTCCTTCCTCGGGTTGTGGTGGAGATTAAACAAGATAATGCGTGTAAAATGATCAGCCCTGGGGAAGGTAATAAGTGCTCAATAAATGGGGGCTATTATTGTTATTTGTCCAACTGCTAAAGCCAGTAACTGAGAAGCTTCTAAGGGCCTCGATTAAATTAAAGCTGAGCGTGGCCCAGGAGAAGGAAGTGAAGTTTTCACTGGTGACTGTCACCATCTCCTTAAAAAGAGGAGGAAGTCCAGGAGGCAAAAAGCCCAAGAAGGGATGTGCAGAGTTACCGGTAGCCAGAGAAATGTGAATTAAAGACCACAACTGAGATCTCATGTCGGTCCTATTAGGACAACAAAGACTAGCGAGCAGGATCATGCCAGCTTCTGGTGTGAATGCAGCGATAGGGGACCCGGCGGCACTGGCAGTGGGAGCCTGCACCTGGCAGCCGTGCTGAGAGCACTCACCCAGCCCGTGGGGAAGCTAGGTCTCTTGGACCTCGGCACCCACAGTCCCACCCCTGGGAATGCAAGCCGAGGAAACACACAGGCCAGAAGAGCCAAAGATGTTCATGGTAGCCTTGTTTGTGGTGGGCGGAGATGGAGGTCTTCTCCCGGAGGAGGGTGCAGGGGAGATACAGAGAAAGCATACGAGGTGACAGGGCGACAGGCGACAGGTAACCACCAAGATAGGTGGCTCTTAAGATGCTGGGTGAAAAAACTGAGAAGCCATAAGAAATACAAACAAAAGGAATTTACAGAAATTATATACTTGCCCAGAGAACACTAGTGTGCTTTTTGCAAGAACACAGAAGTGAAAGGATTTGCACAGACACTAGCATTATTGCCTATGGAGTGACAGAGAATGACAGGAAACAAAATTTTTAGAAGAGAGGTCTTGGGTGCATTAATAGGCGAACGTGCGGTGAACTTGAATTAACTCATCAGCACCTAACATTTTGCTGGATGACAACAGGGGATGCTCTCCTCACAGTTTCCCTGACAGTGCTAGAGGCGTGGTTCCAGGGCCGTGAAGAATTCCTCTGTCCCTTGTATAGTCAGTATAAATCTCAGCCTGCAAGCTCAAGGGGGTAAAAAATAGAACTGATTTTATTTTCAGTGTTTCAACATGATTTCTTCTCTGAGCTACCATTCCCTCGGGCTGGTGGGAAACTTTCATTTTAGTGTTCCAGGGCTTTCACCAAACTCTCCAGAATTTTGGCCATGGTTCTGGCATCTTACCCAGTGTCGTGGTGTCGGGGACCCATCCCACCTTCCATCACTGGGACCAGGCCTCTGCCGAGTTGTCCATTCTCTCGGTCCGTGCAGCCCTTTTGGGTCTGGGGTTCTTCATTGGTGTGTGGAGAAGCACTAGCCCGCACCTCAAGTCCTCCCAGACTCTGGAACCGATCCTTTGGATCACAAGAGCTGAGATGATTCATTTCTGTGAGTTCTTCTGTCCACGCTGTGCATCCCAGCTCAGGGTCCACAACTCTGATGTGACTGTCGAGGAGGAGAAGTCCTGATGTATATCCAAACGTGGCCCTGACATGCTTGCCTTCCTCCCCTGATACCTGTGACTACGTGGTGGGGGGTACCCAGTGGAGGAAGGAAGAGTGGAATTGAAGCACCCACCTAGACCACGGTGGCAGAGCTTTCTCAGCGGGGAACTTGAGGAGAAATACCCAGAAAGTGCCCACCTGCATGAATGTTCTTACTATCTCTCCATCAATCTCTCTTATAGATAGGATTTCTAATTGTCTAATCCACCATGTAAAATCTGCTCCGGAATTTTACAGGCCACTCCGAAGTGCCCTCTTGATTGTACATCTGGCTCCGGGTTTGCAGAGAGTTCTCCCGCATCACAGCCGGGCGCTGACTCTTTTTAAGCAATTCATTTTGGCAAACGGAAAGGCTCAGTATCATGGGCAAGAGTCAGTGGGTGAACACGTTCCCCTCCCAGTGGACACAGAGTGTGTCCCCCCGGGACCCCTGTTCTCCTCCTGGCAGCAGTAATAGAGGAGGATGGACCTCTTTCAATTGACAGCATTTGCAAGATCCCACATCTCACCTGTATCGTAAGCAGCGCCTGCGTGCAAGAGCTGTTTTATGATCTCAGAAAGCGGCGCGTGTTGCCAGAGGCGGCGAGGAGGGGTGGGGTCAGCTTGTCTTACCTGCTGCGTTCAGAAGAGCCCTCTGCGGGAAATCTCGGCAGCCTGGTTATGAGGAGCCGTCATACTGCCAACTAAGGGAAAGGAAAAAATGGAAAGGGAACATGAGCTTAGTCCCAAAGGGGTCAGGACAAGAAATGCTCCCTGAACTCTAGGTGGGTGGAAGGAATCCTAGAGACTCAGATGTCCCCCCGTTTCTCGGGGCTTGCGGGGCGGAGTGTCCTGGGTGTGGCAGGGAGAGGTAGCCGCATCCGTCTGGGCCCCTATGCAGCCTTCCTTTGCTGCTCTCTGGGAGATGGGCTCTGGCCACCGTACTGGGAGGAGTAGCAGTTTTGTTTTGTTTTTAATTGAGATCAAATTCACATAACTTAGAATTCAACCATTAATCACTTTAAAGTGTACAGTTCAGTGGTTTTTAATTCCAAGACATTTTCCTCGCTCCATAAGTAAACCCCATACCTGTTAAGCTGTCAGTCGATCCCAAGTCCCCCTTCCCCCACAGCCGCTGCCAACCACTAATCTACTTTCTGTCTCAATGGACTTGCCTCTTCTGGACATTTCTCATAAATGAGACCATAGAATGTGCGGCCTGTGATGTCTGGCTTCTCCTACTCAGCATAACGTTTTTGAGATTCATCCATGTGGTAGCATGGACTCCCTGTCTTTTTATAGCTGAGTAATATTCCATCGAATGGATATGCCACATTTTGTTTATTCTTTCATCAGTTGATGGACATTCGGGTTGTTTCCACCTTTTGGCAACTGTGAATAGAGCTGCTGTGAACATTTGAGTACAAGTTTTTGTTTGAACACCTATTATCAGTTCTTTTGGCCACACACCCAGGAGGGGAATTGCTGGGTCATGTAGTAATTCTGTGTTTAGCTGTGTGAGGCAGCATCAAGCTGTTTTCCACAGTGGCTGCACCACTTTACAGCCCCACCAACAACGTAAACATACGAGGCTTCCAGTTTCTTTGCGTCCTCGCCAACTCTTTTTTCCACTTTTGTGTGTGTGTGTGGGGGGGGTGTTTTTATGTTCAATCTAGTAGATGTGAAGGAGCAGCAGTTTTCAGCTCAGACATGGTTGGGCAAGCCACAGAGCTCTTCCAGCACTGAGTTTCAACCATGGAAGGGGGACAGCAGCATTAAACAAGTCACTCTACGTCACAGCATTCAGTGCTGGGGATGTCTTTCCTTGGTGCGAGGGGCCACCTCCAGGTGCTACAGCACCTAGTGTTTCACATACTCACTGGGGTGAGAGACCAGGATCTTTTTCCTTAATTTAGTGCAAAATACAATAAGAATGGATCACTAGAACGTGCATTCTCGATGGGGGAGGTATCACTCAAAGAGGGCAAAAAGTGGTTTTCAGGGAGGCAGAAACATCATGCTCTTTTCGTGTTAGTACAAATATATATAAGTACCTAAATATAAGTATGTATTAAATATATTTAAAATGAATATATATTAAGTATATAAGTATTTAAACAGATATGCAGTGTATCTATAATATTAAAATTCCACAGGGGGAGGGGAGATTGGGGGAGAAATGTTTAAAAAGTATCTGGGGGAGAGGAGTGGCAAAAATGAAAAGAAGATTGAGAAACAATGAATTTGTTTTAAAAGATGCATATTACAAGCCCTGACTTTAATTATCAGATTCAGCAGACAATAGGTGTTCTACTCACTGTCCGTCAATTTCTGTATTTGTCTCATCACAGACTGGTAATAAACAGTTTTTGGGGCGGGGTAGTAGCTCAGTGGTGGAGTGCATGCTTAGCATGCACAAGGTCCTGGGGTCAATCCCCAGTAACTCCATTAAAGAAAAAAGATAAAAAATGGTTGAAATGGTAAATTTTATGCTATGTACATTTACCACAAATTTTTTTAAAAAATAAATAATTTCTAAGACATAATTATCATGAGGGAAGATAAAGCTCAGTAGTAGAGGGCATGCTTAGCATGCGTGAGGTCCTAGGTTCAATCCCCAGCACCTCCATTAAAATAAACCTCATTACCTCCCCCCAAAGCTAAAAAATAAATAAAATATTTTTTAAAATTATTGAGTACCAGAAACTGTGTTGTGTGCACTTTCTTGTTTTTTCCTCACTGCAGTCCTTTGAAGAAGGTGTTATTTATATTTCATTCATTCATTGAGAGAACTGAGGTTCAGAGAGATGGCCAGGGTTACAGGTTCCATCCCAGCCTGTCACACCTCAGAGGCTCGACCTCTCTGCGGCATCTTTCTCCTCCGCGTCCCGCTCTGACTGTAAGAAACCTCATTGGTACCCCTGTTCCTCCTTCCCGCAGGCACAGCAGGGATCTATCAAGGAGCAAACGGACTGACCAACGCAGCTGGATTCGGAAGTGTGCACCAGGTAGACGTTGTCTTCTGGGCTCTTTCCTTAATTAGTTCCCTTAAATCGGGGCACCCAGAGAGCCCACTTGTACCTATGAGCCCCACCAGAAAAGACAGCCTCTGATTCCCTGGGTTTGGAGACCACTGGCCAGACTGTACAAACAGCCATTGGAAAGATTTAGTGTAGAGGCAGAGAAATTGGAGTTACTGGATTTCCAAGATGACATGGGCTATGTTACATGTTCCATCTTGACCTGAGTCTGTGAATCTGGGATGTATGAATGCAAATACGTATGGTCTTTCACCAGAACCCTGAGCTTCTCGAGGGTGAAAGTCCATCTCCTTCACCTCTGCATCCCAGTGTCGAGTACCCAGCCCACAGTGCGGCCTTATGAATGCTTTCTAAATTGAATTAAGTCAATGCTGTAAAGATGAGTGAATGCTGGGTAATAGTTTGAGTCTCTTGGTTTCACTTAGAGAGTGAATTAAGAATTAACCAGCCAAAGGTGGACGGGAACTCTGTGCACTGTGCACTGTGCAATTCTCCTGTGAGAACCTTCCATGAGCTCCCCCAGGGCTGAGAAGCACTGCTTCATGGTGGGGCAGAATATTTGAAACAGTGACTATTGTGGGTTGGACTATCTGGTTGACTTAAGCAGAGCTTGATAAAGAGGATTGGTATTCTTTGATTTCATCGCCAAGACTCCCTCCTGGAAGATTCTGGATCCCTAAGGCTATAAAGGTGCTGCAGTGTGTGCGCCCTGCCCCGCCACGAATCTAAAATGCCACCTAGTCTCCGGGGCAAGTGCATGTGGTCTTTATTACTCAGTCATCTGTTCATTAATTTTTCCAGGATTTGTTGAGTGCCCATATGTGCCCAGCACTCTTCCAAGATGGGCGCTGTCAGGGCCACACCCATGTCCCTTAGGGTGCACCTGCTAATCTCCAGCTGCCAGTCTCTGCATCCCTGGGCCCATGTACAGGGCAGGCAGGAAGTGCCAGGGAATGAAAACCCTCTGGGAGCAGCTCTCAAGCAAAGACTGGCTGGAATTCATATATAAATACCCCAGCTCCCTTGCCCCTTGGGAGAGAGCTTTCTGAGTTGTGTTTTATGCCAATCCAGCATCTCACTGGTGGAATTCAGCTCCGGCCCCAACTGGAGAAGCCCCCTTGCTGGCTGCTTTCCCTTATTCCCTTTGCTGTCTCACTTCCCTACTCCCCAGCTTGTCTCCCTGTTGCCCCCCAAATCCACTACTTGCACTTGAACACCTGTCTTGGGGGTCTGCTTCTAGGGAAACCCCTGGCACCCATAGAGCTTTCATTCTAATGGTGGGGGGACAAGGACAGACAGAGTAGACCCAGCCCGGAGGCCCCTCGCCCACGTCAGCCTGAGACGGCCTTCGTCACTCACAGCCTTGTGCGTTTCCTTTCCAGGACTATCCCTCCTACCCTGGCTTCCCTCAGAGCCAGTACTCCCAGTATTACAGCTCGTCCTACAACCCCCCTTACGTCCCGGCCAGCAGCATCTGCTCTTCTCCCCTCTCCACGTCCACCTACGTCCTCCAGGAGGCATCTCACAATGTCCCCAGCCAGAGTTCTGAGTCGCTTGGCGGTAAGTGCTGTCACTCTCATGTGGTCATTTGTGGCTGTGGTCTGAGCTCTTATATGAAAGATGGACGAGGCGTAGGTCCCAATGGTAATGAACTGGTCACACAAGGACTAACTTCAGCGCTCAGATATGTTTTGTTGGCTTTTCTTTGTGTACGTGTATGTGTGTGTATTTAATGGCACCTATGTTTCAAAGTCATAAATTTTTACCTAAAAATTCTAATTTCTGCCTTCTCTTGAAAGAAGATCTGGTCACCCTAGGTCCACATTATTAAATGACAGTGCTTGGCTGGAGCTGAGTAGTGTCTGCCCCCTTTAGACAGTCCACACATGAGTCCCTGTCTAGCCAGCCCACCAAGTTCATTACCTGTCTGGCCCATGTAGGTGTTAGAGTTTGTGTGCTCTGGTCCTCTAGGAAGGAAAACTAGTATTGATTGCCTATTCACTATGCTCCAAGCACACACCTGTGTGGTTTTCCCTAGTCATTTATTTATGTACTGATTCAATCAGTATTTATTAAGCACCTGCTGTTTCCCAGGTCCCCCTTAGTTTGGGAAAATAAAATGAAGTGCAGTGTAGGCTTGGTCTTTGCAGACAGGGATCAAATAATCACACAAATACATAATTATGAGCTATGATAAGAAAAGCTGTAATCCTCACAGGTTTTCAGTTACCCCTCTTTTCCAGATAAGAGCAATAAAATTCAGATGCTAAGTAACTTGTGAGTAACTGGTACAGTTGGTGTTTGGAGCCAGGCCCGCTGGACTCCATAATCAGTGCTCCTGCCACTCACTGGCTGCACACAGCTGAGACTATGTTATCTAAAACCCATTTGAGATCAGAAGGGCAGAGGCCTTCAAACCTTGGTTCTCCCTCTAATCGCGGTCATCAAGAATTCTAGAATCCTTCAAAAAACAATCCTTACACGTGTGCCTTTTCAATGGCCCGACGGTTTTTGGAAGCCCTTTTATTAGTCAGGGCTTCAAAAGATAGAGAATCCAATTCAAACTGGTTTAAGCCAAAAAAAAAAGGATGTTGTAGACATATGTAACCAAGATGCACAGGGGTTCTGGGCTGGGTCCAGGGGTGTGGATGGTAATGATGGAACTCAGTTTCTCTCTTCCTTCTGGCTCTGCATTTTCCTGGGTTCATTTCACACTCATGGACTCTCCCCCTCTGGTGGCAAAGGTGGGCACCATTTGCTCCAAAATTCAATCCTGCCTGCTGTCCACCCCTGCAGAGAAAGAGGTCCTCCTTCCTAACAGTTCCTGCAGAGGCCCCAGTCATGCTCCCATTGGCTCAGGTTGGGCACATGCCCATCCTCAAACCAATCTCTGTGGCCAGTGGGATGGGTGGCTGGGATGGGTCTCAGGCCCAACAGCTGGAACTGGAATTGGGGTCAGCCCCACCCAGGACCACATGGACTAAGAGTGAGGGAGAGGTGGTTTCCCAGTGAAACCCAGAGGACTATACCCAGAAGAAGACAAAAGAGGCATAAATGGGCAAAAATACCCTGTGGAACCCACACAGATTATAAACAACGTATGGGAGAGTCCACATCCTGACCCCTTGGTGATGTATGTCCCTGTGCACTTGACTCACCAGCCTATGGCTTCATTCATTTCATTCCATAAATTTGCTTTACATATGTTTTCTCTTTTATGAGATGGTTTGGGCTTACCACCATTAAATAACATGACAGCAATAAATCAGTGTGTCCAGTGGTAGTAGATATCACTGCATTTTGTTCTTCTTTTCTGAAACCTACTGATGTTCTGGGGCTTTGTAGAAGCTAAGCTAGCATGATGGCGTGAGGACAGTCATTCAGTAAATATTCACTGGTTGATGGCTAAACAACAGTAGTGAAGACTCATCTCTTTTGTTCCTAAAGTTCTTGGTGCAGCTGTTGCTTTTAGTCCTTGTATTTTGCATCAGTTGGGGTGAGTTAGATAGCCTTGGTCTGGTGACAAATGAAGAAAGTATGGCCAAGCATTTCCAAGTCAACTTTGAAGGAAGTTTAGGGCTTGAGCATTGATTTTGGTCACTGGGACCTGATCACAGAGTATAGAATAAATGCATGATATCCAGGTACCAATTTCCAAATTGCTTCCTTTGAAAGGTATGAAATTTAACAAAGCTTTTCCTTATAATCCTCAATTATCTTTGAGCATCCTGCCTCTCTAACCTGGCTTCAGAAAGGAAACATAAGTAGGAAATCTTCAAGTAGACGCTACTATCTATGTACAAGTTGATGGTGAACTGGATTCCACAGACCTAACTTCCCCAAGAATTTGGGTTATGTGGGAAGGTCATTTTCGTTCCCCATCAGGAGCAAACACAAAGGCTTGCTGTGTCTCTTTGAAATTTTTCTTTATTGTTTCCCCCTGTTCTTCATCTTATCCCCCGGTCTAAGGTTCAACAATAAGTGGCTGAGATGGTTTTTACTGTGTGTCTAACAAGCTCACATAAAATCTAATGACATAAATAATTGTCAGCTGTAACCGAGGTCTCTTGCCTCTTCTCCCCAGTGTCTGTTATAAAGGGAACGGCATGTAAGCATACTTGTGTGCACACGCGTATACGCACACGCTCCTGCACTCTCTTCAAATTTCCCATAAAAACTCCACTTTTGAAATTATCCAGGATCTCCTTGAGTGGTTGGTTCCAAATTCCAGAGGCTCATGAGGTTTATATATTACCTACAGATCATGCTCACTCTTTGCATTGCCCGGATATGGTACCCTAATGCTCTTCTCCCCAGCCCCAAGCCCTGCCACAGCGCAGTCTGCGTTGACATGCATTAACAGTTATATGAAGCCCCAGCAATTTGCAGATGATTGCAGGGCAGTTTGCTGATGGAGAGGGCAAAATCTGAACATCGGAGGGTACTCGAGAGAAAAGACAGATCGGTAGTGGTTGCTTAAGGACTTTCTCTTTTAAAGCTTTTAAGGATGTTACAAATTATCTAAAAAGAAGTTGTGGGATTTTTAAAATTCCTTAGATCATCTCCCTCGGTCAATAGAAGGAGAAATCTTTTTTAATCTCTCAAGGAGAAATATGCAAGACTCTCTCATGCAATTTGGCAACAGCTGACAAAATTGAAAACGTGTGTACTCTTTAACCCAATTATTCCAACTTCTAGAAATTTATCCTAAAGATAAACTCCCACATAGGTACAAAGACTTAAATAAAAAGAGTATTTCTTGCAGCATCACCGTAGCAAAAGGCTGGAAACAACCTAAATATCCATAAACAAGAGTTAGGTTAAATCAATGATGGTGCATCCATCACTGGCACAGTATACATCTGTTAAAAAGAGTAAGCTAGCTATTTCTTTGCTAATATGGATCTCTCTTTGAGCTTTTGTGATAGGTGAAAAAAAAGCAAGGGGCAGAACTATGTATGTAATATGATCCTGGGGTGTTTTTAAATATAAGTATAGTTTAATACCCATATTTGCATTGGAAATTTCTGGAAGGGTGCAGAAACAACTGTTAACAGTCATTTTCTCTGGGGAGGGAACTAAAGGGAAAAGATTAGATGTAACAGACAATCTATAGGCCACTCCACTTAAAAACAGCAAAATACACATTTTTTTCAAGTGCATGTGAAACATTTACCAACATAGACATATTCTAGGCCATAAATCATCATCTCATTACATTTAAAAGCATTCAAAGCATACAAAGTATGTGCTCTGAAAACAGTGGAATTAAATTAGAAATAAATAACAAGAAGAGTTCTGATAAAATTCTCTAACATTCAGAAGCTACATAACACACTTCTAAATAACCCATGTGTGACGGTTCCTTTTTTGTGTCAGCTGTCCAGGCTAAGGGATGCCCAGACAGCTGGTTGAACACTATTTCTGGGTGTGTCTATGAGAGTCTCCAGAAGAGAGGAGCATTTGAATCAGGAGACTGGGTGAAGAAGATCTGCCCTCACCAGTGCGGGCAGGCATCATCAAATCCATTGAGGGCTCATCTGAGAGAACAAAAGGCAGAGGACAAGTGGTCTCTCTGTCTTCTTGAGCTGAGACATTCATCTTTTCCTGACCTCAGACATTGGCACTCCTGGGTCTCAGGCCTTTCAACTCCAAGGCTTACACCAGTGGGGGTCCCCTTCTCAGCCCCCCATACCCTCAGATCTCCAGCCTTCAACCCCAGACTGGGAGTTAAACCATTGGCTCCCCTGGTTCTCAGGTCTTCATACTCAGACCGAATTGTACCACCAGCTTCCCTGGTTCTCCAGTTTGCAAGATTGTGGCAGATTGTGGGACTTTTTGGCCTCTGTAACATGAGCTGATTCCTATAATAAATCTTGTCTTTTATATTTTTATATATCCTGTTGCTTCTGTTTCTCTGGAGAACCCTGACAAATATGCCACGGGTCAAAGAAGAAATCAAAGGTAAATTAAAGAGTGTTTTGAACTCAATGAAAATGAAAATACAGCATATCAAAATGTATGGACTGTCACTAAAGCAGTACTTTAAAGGAAATGTATAGCACTAAATCCCTATATTAGGAAAGAAGAAAAGTTTCAAACTAAATACCTCATCCTCCACCTTAAGAAACTAGAAAAAGAAAGGCAAATTACACTCAAAGTAAGCAGAGGATGGGAAATAACATAGATCAGAGTGGAATTCAAAGAAATTTGAAAACAGAAAAACGATAGAGAGAATCAGTGAAGCTAAAACCTGGTTCTTTGAGAAGACCAGTAAAGTTGATAGCACTCTAGACATGCTGATATTGGGGGAAAAAAGAGAGAAGACATAAATTACCAATAAAATGAGAGAAGTGACATCACTATAGGCCCTACAAATATAAACAGGCTAGTAATGCAATTTTATAAACAACATTATGACAATAAATTCAACAACTTAGAGGAAATGCACAATTTCTTGTAGGAAAAAAATTCCAAAGCTCACTCAAAAAGAAATAGATAACCCAAACAGGCCTATGTCTATTACATAAACTGATTTTTTGTTAAAAATCTTCCCACAAAGAAACTCCTAGGCCTTAATGTCTTCACTGATTAATTTGACCAAATGTTTAAGTAAGAAATATCAGTTCTACATGAATTCTTCAAGAAAATTGAAGAGGAAGGAATACTTCCCAACTCATTCTGTGAGGCCAGCATTACCCTAATGGCAAAATCAGATGAAGACATTAAGAGAAAATTACAGACCAATGTTTCTCATAAACATAGATACAGAATTTCTAAATACAATGTTAGCAAACTGGTCCAACAATATATTAGAGAAGGGTAATACATTATGATGAAGTTGAGTTTTTACCTTAAGGATGCAAAGTTGGTTTAAAATTTGAAAAAAATAATTTGCCATATTAATTAACTGGGGAAAAAAAAGATTATCGCAACAGATGCAGAAGAAAACATTTGACAAAATCTGTCATTTGTTCTTGATAAAAATTCCAAGTTAGGGGTAGAAGGGAACTTCCTTTATCAGAAAAATGCATGTGATGGGCTGAATGCTTGTATCCTGCCCCCCACAATTCAAATGTTGAAGCCCTAATCCCCAGTGTAATGATATTTGGAGTTGGGGATCTTTAGGAGGTAATTAGGTCATGAGGATGGAGCCCTCCTGAATGAGATTAGTGCCCTTATGAGAAGAGACACAGGAGAGATGATACCATGTGTGGATACAGGAAGAAGGCATCCATCTGCAAACAAGAAGACTCTCACCAGGAACTAAATTGGCCAGTGCCTTGATCTTGGACTTCCCAGCCTCCAGAACTGTGAGAAATGAATTTCTATTGTTTAAGCCACCCAGTCTATGGTATTTTTTATAGCAGCCCAAACTTACTAAAATAGGGCAGCTACAAAAAACCTACAGCTACCCCCTAGGACCAGAAACAAGACAAGGATGTCCACTCTTACCAATTCTACCCAACATTGTACTAGAGTTTTTAGCCAGTGCAATAAGGTGATAAGGCAAGAAAAATAAATGAAAGATATTTATATTAGAGAAGAAAAAATCAAAACTTCATAAATTTAAAAAAAGGTAAAATGACATGATCACCTATGTAGAAAATCATATAGTATCTACAAAAAAGCTACTAGAATTAAAAAATGAGCTTAGCATATATATTAATATATGAAAAACAAATGTATTTCTGTATACTAACAACAAACAATAGGAAATAGAATATTTTTAAATGTTATTACAGTAACATCAAAAAATATGAAATATTTGGGGATAAATCTGACAAAAGATGTTGAATACTTATACCCTTAAAACTGCAAAACACTAATGAGAGAAGTTAAAAAGGCTTTAATAAATGGAGCAGTAGACCCCATTTACAGGTCAGAAGGATTACTGCTGTTATGATATCAGTTCCACAAATTGATCTAATGCAATCTTTGTCAACATTCCAGGCCTTTTTTGGTGGAAATTAGCAAGCTGATTCTGAACTTCGTATGGAAATACAAAGGACCTAGAATAGCCTCAGACACTCTGATATAGAAGAATAAAATTGGAAGGCTAACACTACCTGATTTTAAGATTTGTTACAAAGCCACAGTAATCAAGACAGTATGGTATTGGCATAAAGATAGACCAGTAGATCAATGGACCAGCATAGAGAGTTCAGAACATATGCATGTGGACAACTGATTTTTGACAGTTTCAAAAGCAATAAAGAATAATCTTCTCAACAGAAGATACTGAAATAATTGGATATCTCTATTCAGAAGAAAATAGTGCTTCAATACATACCTCATATGACACAAAATTAACACAAAATAGATCACAGACCAAATGTAAAACTGTAAATTTTATATAAGAGAACAGGAGAAAATCTTTGCGACTTCGGGGTAGGCAAAGAATTCTCATATATAACACTAAAAGCATGATCCAAAAAGAAAAAAATTTTGATATAAATTGGACTTCATAAAAATTTAAAACTTTTGCTCTTCAAAGGACACTGTTAGGAAAATGAAAAGCCACACTCTGGGAGAAAATAATTACAAAGCATATACATGGTAAAGTAAGTTGTATTCGAGTTCTCCAGAGAAACAGAACCAGTAGGATGTATAGAAATAGACAGATAGATATAGATGACATAGACATGAGATATTTACTATAAGAATTGGCTCATGTGATTATGGAAGCCAGAACGTCCCACGATCTGCCTTCTGCAAGTTGGAGAACCAGAAAAGCCAGTGTTGTAATTCAATCTCAGTAAAGAGATCTAAGACCCAGGAGTTCTAATGTCTGAGGGCAGGAAAGATGGGTGTCCCAGCTCGAAAAGAGAGAGAATTCGCCTCTCCTCTGCCTTCTTGTTCTACTTGGGCCCTCAAAGGACTGGATGGTGCCCACCCACATTGGTTAGGGCAAGTCTTCTCTGCTCAGTCTGCGGAGTCAAATGCTAATCTCTTTTGGAGATACCTTTACAAACACACCCAGAAGTAATGTTTTACTGGCTATCTGGGCATCCCTTAGCCCAGTCAAGTTGACACACAAAATTAACCATCCAGAATATATTTTTTAAAACTCTAAAAACCCAATAATAAAACAAGTAGCCTATTAAGAAATGGGCAAAATAATTGAACAGACACTTCACCAAAGAAGATATAGGCATGGCAAAAAAAAAAAAAAAAAAAAAGCACATGAATAAGATGCTGATTGTTAGTCACTAGAGAAATGTAAGTTAAATCCTCAATGAGATACCATTACATACCCCCTAGAATGCTTGTAACTACAAAGACTGACCGTACCAAAGGATGGCAAGGATGCAGAGCAGCTAGGACTCTCTTCCCCTGCTGGTGGGATAATGCGAAATGGTACAACCACTTTGGAAAACAGTTTAGCAGTTTCTTAAAAAGTCAAACATAGGCTTCCCACATGACCTAGTACTTATGTTCCCTCGTAAACTGAAAGCTTATGTCAATGCAAAGACTGATGAGTGAATGTTCATAAAAGCTTTAGCCTAACCAAAAACTAGAATCAACCCAAATGTCCATTCCCAGGGGAACAGGTGAACAAGTCGTGGTATACCCACACGATAGAACAGTACTCAGCATCTCAAAGGAATGAACTACCAGTATACAGAACGACATGGATTGAATCTCAAAACAGTGATGCCGGCTGAAAGAAGCCAGACATGCGTGTGTGTGCATATGTGTGTGTGTGTGTACACATACTGAGTGATGCCATTGTTTAAAATTCTACAAAACACAAACTGATTTATAGAAAAGGAAAGGCAATTTGTGGTGGCCTGGGGAGGTGGCAGGAGGAAGAGACTACAAAGGAATTATAGGGAAACTGTTGGGTGCTGGATTCGTTCATTATCTTGATTATGGTGATGGTTTCATAGATGTGTATAGATGTCAAAACTAATCAAATTGTGTGCTCTAAGTATGTATGGTTTATTGTACGTCAATTATACCTCAATACGGTTGTTAAAATAAATAAGTAAAAATATTAAAAAGGGAGAAAGAAAAAGAGTGAAATGACTCCAAGAAAGATTTATGTAAGTTTCCTTAGCATGTGTACCTCTGACTTTGACCTTGAACTTTGACCCTTCAGTCTCAAGAATGTATAAGGTTGGAAAAAGGACTGCTTTTTTTGGCACCCCTAATAAATTGGCTTCATATAACACCTTATTGGGACATGTCTCAGGTAACTGGCGTTTCCTCCTCTTTTCAATAATATTTGCTGGATTTTAATGAGGCCAACAAATGTTTTCGAAACCTACATAGCCTTAGAACTACCAAGTGACTCGGATACACTTTATTTATGACTCTTAAGCATCTGTGAATTTATTTACTGCCTGTTCCTCGTCCTCCAGAAGAAAGTCTTGGCTAGTTTGATGTTTGGGAATCTCTAATGCTACATCCTAAAAATGTTGGGGAGTTGGAGACGGCCCAGCAGTCCTGACAACTCAAAAATCACATCTTCTCTTATTATGTCCTTAGTCTGCTAAGAAGTTTTATAAATATTAAATCAACAAAATTCAGTCCCTTGGGTTTTGGAGGGAAATAGTCCTTCCAGGGTAGGAAAAAAATTAGTCCATTGCCAAGTATTTTCAGACAAAAGCATTTTCCTCCTGATGATCCAAGAACTGGCAATTATGGAAGGAGAGATGGAGTCCACAGGGTACATTTGGGAGCTAAAACAAGCAACTGTAAGATGAGAAAGTGGGATGGGATGTCCTCTAAGGTTCCACACTGGTTTACAGTTCTGTCACTCTAGTGACAAGGGCAGGCCCAAGTTTGAGTTCTGGCTCTACCACTAATTTGCAGGGTAACGACAGGCTTACCTCATCTTGCTAAGCCTTAGTTCTCCCCTTAGTTAAGTAAAGATAACAAACTCTAATAAAATGTATTTAAAACATCTGTGCTTAAAAAAACAAGATAACTTGGATGCTGGCTTTGGGACCTGAGTCCTGTGATGGTGCCACTCACTTGTTCATTCAAGGTCGTTAGACAAACGCCTGAGGGCAGGAGCCTGGCAGCCTCTCAGTGCACCATGTCTGGAGACACCCCCTTGATGAGAAGCAGCAGGTGCCCACCCTCGGCCCTGCACCTTCTCCCTGATCCTCATGTGTATGTAGGGCTAGTCAAGCCAGAACTCAATTTAAAGCATTTATTGACACCTCCTAATTGCCAGCCCTGCGCTGGATGCCTTTGCAATATATATCCTCAAATTGACAGATTTCTTAACAAGTAGAGCTTAAAGGACTTGCTTTTAACAGAGAAAAAGGAGCAAGCCACCCAGGGACAGGAATCTAGAGAATTCTCCCCACACACAGCCCCGTTCACCCCAAGAGAGGTAGAAGAGTTCGATGCCCAGCTGCAAATATTATGTTATTTCCTTCCTTCTGTTAGTCCAGGGACTCTCAGGCTTTAGAATATGTGGACAGTTGTAAACACAAAACTCTGTTCACTGTCATTGGAGCTCCCCAGCTGCCCCGCCCTCACTTCTCTCAGATCCCTGCCCAGCTGTCCCCGCATCCGCATCCGTGAGGCCTCCCCAACCAGCCCTGTGTACCTTAGTCACCTCCCAGCACTCGCCCTGCTCTTACCCGATTTAGTCATCCTCTGTCACACGTGTCCCCACCTGGCATATTATATAATTCACTCGTTTGTCTAATGTCTCCTCTCTCTAGAACCAGTGCCTGGAACTATACCTACTCAGTAGATCTTTGGTGGATGAATGAACGATTATGAATGGGCAATTTCAGGAACTTTCAAGAGTAATTTTGATTCTACATGATCTTTGCCTTCAGTGCTGCCTTTGGGCCCCCCCACACACACTTTGTAGTGAGATGGTTGCGGTGTAATCGTTCGGGGAAGGAGACACTCAGCCAGGCCTCTGATAGGTCCGCCCTTCTCTTTCCAACACCAGGTGAATACAGCACACACAATGGACCTTCTACGCCGGCAAAAGAGGGGGACACAGACAGGCCACACCGGGCCTCTGACGGGAAGCTCCGAGGCCGGTCTAAGCGGAGCAGTGACCCCTCCCCAGCAGGGGACAATGAGATTGAGGTAACTCCAGGCGGCTTCTCTCTGACTTGGGGCGTGTAATCTCCATGTGTGGCCGGAATAGGAGGTGCAGGACAGAGGTCTCTCCAAGTGCCCGAGGGAGAATGGCCGTTGGTGTTCACAAAGTGCGGTCACAGAGAAAACGGTACTTGAGAGAAAAGAGGGAAGAATTTGGTCGGCCGCACAGAAGCACTGTTGACTGACCAGGCTAGGAAAAGTGACCCTAGAGATGGTAAAGGTCTGTGACCCTCAAACGTCAGCAGCAACAGCATCGCCTGGGGGCTTGTGAAAACCCAGGCTGCTGGGCCCACCCCCAGAGTTCCCAGTTCAGCAGATCACCTGGGATGCTTTTACAATTCAGATGCCCAGGCCCCGTCCCAGACTAATTAGCCCTGCATTGCAGGGTGTTCTAAACGTTCCCCTAGTGATTCTAATATGGCTTAGATATTATCTACCTGGAGACAGAAGGCTGGCTCAGATGAGTTTGCATCATTTCTCTGATTCTGAGTTTCTCAGTCTGGGCTGCACATAAGAGGCTCCTGGGGAGCTTGGAGAAACCTTCATTCTCAAGCTGCAGCGCAGATCCATTAAATCAGTCCCTGGGGGTGGGACCCAGCTGTCAGTATTTTTAAACCTACCAGGTGATGATTCCAGTGCAGCCCAGGCTGAGACCCAGGTCTAAGGAATGTGCCCCAGTCTTTATTATAATAAAGGAAGTGTGAGGTTATTGTTCAGGTATTGATATTTTCCCAAACAAACAAGAAAAAAAGAACAGCATGCATGAGAGATGAGGGAGACAACTAGAGGGGACAGAGGCAAGATCGATGCCCCCGAAACAGACGAAAGCAACCGTTATCTATCAAGGAAGAAAAATGGGCACGTGCACAAAAGGCAGTCAACTGTTGGCTTGAGTGTGCCATAGGTAAATATGGGTAGTATTGGCAACGCCTGGCTCGCTGTGAAAATACCTAAATACACCATCATCATATCCCTGTTCATAATCCTGTACTAACTGTTTAGCAGCTACAGAGCTCAGCCGGCAAACACAGATATGCCAAGAAATACCATTTTCATCATTTCCTTAAATCAATGTCATTTTGGCTCTGAGTCCTCATCCACCAGGGTAGTTGGAAATTCCATTTCATTACTGAGGCCCTTCCTTTCCCAGAATTGTATGAGAAGCTCAGGGTTCGAGTAGTCTCAGAAAACAGAATAAGAGCCTCTGCGGTCCAGTGTGGCTTGGTGCCTTCCTCACTGTCGGCACCCACAGTGGGCACTGAAAGTCCAGCCATCCTCTGGGGTCTCCATGCTGTATGTTGGGCATGGAGAGCCCTGTTGAGGATAAGAACCTTGGAGTATTTGCTAAAATCCTTTGGTTGCAAGCAACAGAAACCCATTCTGGTTACTGAAGCAGAAAGGAATTTACTGGGAGGCAAGAGCATGGAGAAGAAGGGATACAACCAAGATTAGGAAGAAGAGGAACAGAGGCCATGCTGAGGAATCCCGGGAACCTCCAGGGTGCCAGCCCCAGCCGGAGAGTGAACCATTTGGGATTCTGGCACCACTTCACTCGATGTCCAGTTCCAAGGAGACTGCATCCCATTGACCTGGCTTAGATCCTCACGTTTGCCCCTGATGGACAGCCCCACCAAGACAGCACACAATGGGAAAAGAAAACTGAGATGCTCTTCTCAGAAGCAGGTGGATGTTGGGGGCCCAAACAACACATGGCAAATACCAGGACATTCACTATTTAGCCAGTGTTTGCTGGTAGGGCTGTGCTAGTTAACCAGTGTTCTCTAGTAGGGCTGTGCTAGTTAGCCCAGCATTCACTAATAGAGCAGTAGCAGTTTTTATGGCTGCTGTCTGTTCCCATCGTCCCAGAAGATGTTAAAATATTTTGAACTTCACGCTTGTGCCCGGGGCTTGGTCAGCCTCCTGAAGTACACAGGAGAGCCACCTCCTCTGAGGGCTGGGCCGCCCTGAGGACCTGCCACAGAGCGAGTGTTCCCATGGCTCATGGGACTGTTCTCGGTCCAAGGGACTCTGAGCTTGCTTTTCCTCTAATTCTTAAAACCACCACCTTCCAAAGCCAAGGAGACTTGCACAATCCCTTCTAGCTTTCTGCAAAGGCCTAATCCTTTGCAGAAGGCTAGAAGAGAATTTACTGACTCCGGGTCGTCGTTGCTCTCTGCCCTGCCAGATTCCTGAGGGTTTCCCACCAACTTGAAGCTGCAGAGCTTTAGAAATCACAGAGAGCAGCACATACTTTAATATTGTTTTAAAAAATGTATTCGGTCACCTAATATGGTTTCTGCTCTTGGTAGGGGACTGTGGGGACAGAGAGATATGTTTCCATTAAACTGAGAAGGAGGTGGCATTGAAGTCGGGGATTATGGGGTGATATTATTCCAGAAACATCTGCTTCTTGATTCCAGAGTGAGTACCACTGGGCAAGAACAGTAGAAAAGGTGTGAGCTGTGTTTCACTTCCGTGCTCCATGTCAGCGTGAAGGGTTTGCATGGGTCACACCTCTTAAGTCTTTGGCACTGTTGCTAATGACTGAAGCCCACGAGAGAGAAATTACGCAGAGAAGTGGAAAGGAAGAGAATTCTGAGTGTGTATTGGTTAAAATCCGTCAATTGCAGGTGCCAGAAACCAACTTGAGCTAGCTTAAGTGAAAAAGCAGAATTTATTTTAAGGATACAGGGATTCTCTTAGAACCCAAGAGCAGAGCCACAGCAAGTGAAGGCAAGATGCTCGAACCAGGAGGTAGGAGGGGCGAGGAAATGCACGTATGCCTTCTCTCCCCAAGTTCCACAGTGTAGATGCCAGAACCCCCAAGCAGTAGTGACTTCGGTCCCTAACGCACAGGTTACAGGTCGCGGCTCTCCCCCAGGCCCCTCACTCTGCTTCTAACTAAAACCAAGTCCTGCAGAAGTGTTGGGTCGTGTTTCCATCTTTCCCCCGTCTGCTCCTGTCTCTCTGCAGACTGATCTTCCCTGTTTTTCAGATCGCATTGCCACTAACGGTCACCCAAAGATGATGAATTTCTTCCCAGGCCCCAATTTTGAGTTCCCAAGTAAAGGCCTCTGACCCAGCTGGGGTTAGGGGCCCGCCCTGGCCCAAACCCTGGTGGGCTAAAGAGTTAGAGTCACCTACAGAATGGCCACCAGCAACATAGCCACTAAGAATCTTGGGTAGGGACAGGGGAGGGTGTAGCTCAGTGGTAGAGCACATGCTTAGCATGCATGACATCCTGGGTTCAATCCCTAGTACCTCCATTTAAAAATGGATATATAAATAAACCTAATTATCTCCCCCAATAAATACATAAATAAAAGGGGGGAAAAAGCCATAGAACAGGGCAAGAGAGGGATGGGTTCGTGGAGAAGAGGGACCCAACCCTCTTCAGAGAGGATATAGTCAATAAATTAATGGAGTCGGCATTAAACTTGAGAATATTTGTTGGTTTTTTAAAAATTCTTTTACCAAAATTTCCAAGTTTAACTGATCCAACCCAGTTAATTCAGATAAATAAGGACTTAGCCTGTTTAAACTCCATAAGCCAGCCCTCTTAAGAAAACAGTTGTTTTCAAAACTTTTTTTTACCATGACCCCTACTATGAATGATACTTAGTATCTTGACCCAGCACATACATCACACATAAATGTAACTAAACCAAAAGATTCACAAAGTAATATTCAAGTCTACTGACTGTTTTGAAAACCTCTGTACTAATTGACCTTTTCCCTTCTAGATACCACCTTTCTCTTTACTTTTAGAGGCATGGCAAATGCCAATATGTACATAAAGCCACTGACCTCCAGGGAGTTTTCCAAGGTGGCCCATTCAAGATGGTACATTGAGTGGGTACGTTTGTCCCCCACGCCCCCCTCCCAACACCAGCTCCGTAAATGATCAGGCCTTTTTTTCTTAAAAATAATGATCATCAGAAAAATTAGGAAAACCAACAGCATGAAAAATTAAAGCCAAGATAAATTAATAGGATAAATGACAAGAGAGGTAATTTAAGAAACAGAAAAGATCTTTTAAAAATTCTGATCAGTTTTCTTATAAAGACTCAAAGAGATCTTGTTATCCAGAAAATAAAGTGTAGGCTATTGGGAGAGGAACACTCAGAGACAAAGAAAGAGTTACTCTAAATTTTTAAGTGATAGTGAGAACGAGAAGTTTCATAGAAGGGTTGGAAGAGAAAGTTAAAGAAATGTCTGAGAACGTAGATCAAAAAGATAAGATTATAGAAAAATGTTTTTAAAGGATAAGCAATATCAATCCAAAAGGTCTAATTTGACAATTGGGAATTCCAAAAAGAGCAAACAGTGGGAAAGCTGGGAGGACTTCGTTTAAAGAAATAGGATTGAAAATGGTTGAGTGCTGGACAGTATGAATGAAAAAGACTACACCTAGATACATACATCCTCTTGGGATTTGAGGATGCCTGATATAAAGAAAAAATCCTAAAAAACCCAAAGAGGAACAGAGTCAGACCTACAGAGGACTGAGGATCAGTGGAACATCAGACTTCTCACTAATCATGCTGGATACTACAAGATAAGACGGATTCTTTCAAAGGTCTAGAGAGCATTATTTTCCAATTGGCACTCTGCACCCAGAAGAACCTTAGAGCAAAATTAAGATATTATCAGATTTGCAAAAATGCAAGAAGATTACTTTCCATGCACCCTTTCAGAAGAAGCAACTTAAGGATGTACTCAAGCAAAACAAGGAAGAAAACCAAGAAAGAGACTTGGGAACCAGAAAACAGTGGATCTGACCCAGAAGTGCAATAAAGGGAAGTCAGGATGATAGCTTTGTAGCAGGCTTAAAGATGTCCACATTGGAACACTGTGTTACAGAAGATGAACATCTTTGGTAGAGGGTGTGGCTGAATTTGAGATTCTAATGAAAGCACGTTATTGGAAACAAGAAAAGAATTAGAGCAATTCTAGTAAAAATTCAAAAGTTATTCCAGATAAGCGTGATTCCTGTGTGAACAGACTGAAATATGGCATGATTTTAATTGGGATGGAGTGCAGGAAAAGAGAAGACACGTGACCTTGACGGTAGGAACATTCTTCTTAAAGTGGCTCTGGTGGACACATAGAGAAGGAAGTGAAAACCCAGTAAATTACTTAGCTCTTCAGTGAAGAGTAGAGACAAGATGTCAATGCTTTTTACTGGTTACCAACTTTTAAAATCAACATGTAGATGGAGTGCAGAAGAGTTAAGTACAGCTGTAAAACCCAGTGCACAGAGCAGTTTGTCCACATCAACAGTGCAAAAGGCTAAAGCTGAGACATGGCAGAGGGTAAGAGCTGGTGGAAAGGCTAGGGACACCAATATCCATATCTTCCATGTTGGGTTTACTGTTTAAGCCAAGAGAAAATGTCCAGAAGCTGATGGGAGTTGGAAATAGAGGGGTTCACATACGTGAAAAATATAAAATTCTGAAAACATGAGGGAGATTACCATGAACTAAACGCTCATCTTTCACATGGCCCAGTCAAAAGAAGTTGTCTAAAACTGGCACATTGATAAGTAAAAGTGTGTTATTTAGAGTTAAGGAGGTAATCACCAGAATTGCTAAAAATAGAAATGTTTAGACATAGCTGGACTTAACGGTGAGTGGTGAACTTAAAATGGTAGTATTTCATTTTGTCTAATGAGTTAAATGATTTTTATTGTTATTTTTGGACTGAACTCCCCCTTTCCTGAGCTTTTATGTGAAAGGCAAGAACAGGCTTCTTGGTTCTGGCATCTGTGGGTTGATAAGAATCCCAAAATTGGCCATCAGAACACACTTTAGACAGCTGAGGTTGGCTGGGGACTCAAGTCACATGTTTTATAACTTTAAAGATAATGTTTTTCAAGACGTCTTTTCTCTCCCAGGGAACTGATTTCTGCAGACATTAAGTCAGATGCAAGCAAGTACATTTGTCTCCATTCTCTTCCTCTCTTTCTTCACAGCGTGTGTTCGTGTGGGACTTGGATGAGACAATAATTATTTTTCACTCCTTACTCACGGGGACTTTTGCCTCCAGATACGGAAAGGTAAGAATCCATTTAGTCTCTTTTTATTTTTTTTTTTCAGCATGACAGTTTGTTCTGCTGGTTTGTCCTGGGGATTGTGGGGGCAGCTTCTCCATCAAAAGCTGCCCCTTCGGGTCAACCCAGGTTTGAGAAGTCCTATGGAATTTTCCCTTGACATGTGAAAATTTAATTAGCTTCCCCCTATTGTCTCCCATGCCTTTTCTTCCAACACACGAAGCGTTCAGCATCCACTTGGTAGGATAGAAGCATGTAGTCTTCAGCTGTCTCCCTCCTAAGAGGGCTGGGAAGCGCTGCAGCCGAAAGCAGTAATCCTAGCTGAAAAGCGAGGTAAAGTACTTTTCTTCTTCCCTGTTGTTTATCTTAGTGTCTCCGGCAGATGAATTTAATTTTCCTTCCGATTTTTGAGACGAGGGGGAGGCATTTTGTCAGCTCCAGCATGGGTCTTAGCAACAGCTTTGCAAATGTATCATCAACAAATTATGTCGGGGAACCATCCTGTTAGAATTCTGGGCAAATGCTGTCGGTTGACCAGTACGTGGAAGAAATGTTGAAATCTCCTTAATGATGCAAAAATGAACCCAACTGCTAAAGCCCAAACCCTGCCGATCTGTGCGTTCATCTGCTGGGCTTCTTATCAAACCACATGTGTCTGCCATCTCTTCAGGGAGACGGGCTGAGGTGGTGGGGTGGGACTTTGAGGGACAGAGGCATTATCAGCTCATCCGAGGTAAGCGACCTGTTGGCAGCTGCTTCCACGCTTGAGTGGGAACCATGAGACTCACCAGCGCCTGGAAAATATTTCTGTTTCTGTTTAGAGACCAGGAATATGATTTGACATCACCTCATGGCTTTTCCAGCTGCTCGTGTTTTTTATGAGGGTTATAACAAGCTGGATGTGTAATTAGCAAGATAGATTTATCGTCTGCCGTTATGTTGTAAAGAGTATAAAAATGGTGTTGGTGGTGCAGAAATCTCTTGCCGAGGAGGAATGCTGTTAATATGTCTAGCAGTGCCTGCGGGAAATCCGGCATGCGTTTTTGGAGTGTGCACAGCTTAGGTAAAGGATGGCAGAGTCGAGAGCTGCCGAAAGGACCAGAGTGCACTTGGTAGCCGTTGCAAAAAGTCGGGCTTTCCCAAAAGCGCTGCAGTCATGAGTTGCCCACTCGGTCTGGGTGTTCTATGGTTTCTAATCACCCTCAGTAATGTCACCTCCCCTAAGAACTGTTCCTTCACTCTTCTTGCCCTTAGAGAAGTTCCACAGCTTCATGGAGCAACTCGGTTCCCAAGGATTGTGTAGGGCTTTGTAATCCTGGGTATGATTTTTGTGTCTGTGTCTTGCCACCACTCTTTAAACCCAGTTGTAGACTCCCTCAAGACAGAGACAAAGCCCAGAGCTCTTTCCTGGGCCCCATGCCATCTGATCCATGTCTTTTGTCATTGCCAGCCACCTCTCTCCAACCCCACCCCCTGGTCCCAGCCCACCTGCCCCTCCAGCTGTCTGCTCCCAGCTTCTACACTTGCCCTTCCCAACCCCCTACAGAAGAATCATCCTAAAATACAAGCCTGATCACTCCTCTACTGAAAAATCATCAGCTGCTTCCCCACTGACAAACCCTAACCCCAGCCTCCAAGAAGCTTCATGAGCTGACTTCTGCCCTACTCTCCAGCCCCGTTTCCTGCTGCTGGTCCTGAGTTGCTTTCTATCCTCAGAACCTGCCATGTTCTCTCCCATCTCTGCTGGGTATCTCCCAGAAGCAGAGCCTGAGACAAGGAGTGAGTGCTGGGAGTTTAGCTATGGGGAGATCTCCGGGGGCACCAGCTGCAGAGCGGGGAAGTGAGACAGGGAAGGGAGGGCAGCCAGTGGAAGGTACGTAGATAGTTATGACTGCAGGTAACTGGGGCTCAGAACAACCAGGGACCTCTGGGAGACTCTGAAACACACCTCAGCGTTGACCCCTCCCAAGGAGCAAGGGTGCTGGGATGTTTATCTACAAATTCCCTCCCATTGTGTGTTGAGGGCTTCTAGGGCTGTTATCCCCCTGTCCTGGCCCGGCCCCCGAAAGCCCTGGGACAGGGAATCACAGATCATAACAGGAGAAAGCTCCTGCCTGCTCACAGGACATGGAGGAGGGACACCCTGAAAGCCTCTGCTATAATCTAGAATGTTCTAGAACATTCTTGTACTAGATTCAATCACACTTCCCTTTCAGTTCCCAATTTAAATGTAGCTTCCTCCAAGAAGGCTTTCCTAACTACTCCCCTCCATCTACATTGCATCTCTCCCCATAACTGTATTTTTCATTTGTATTATAATTATGCACCTATCCCCTGTCTCCCTTCTAAGCTGTGTGTGCCACGAGGGCAGAGACCATGATCATTTTTTATCAGCACAACTGAGCACAGTGCATGGCCCAGACGGCTCAATAAATATTTGTTGCGTGAATGAACCAGGACAATCCTCTAGAACGAAAGTTGTGCGACAACAGGCACTTTTTTTTCTGTTTGTTCATTGCTTTGTCCCCAGAGCATAGAATAGTGCCCCCCACTTAGTAGGCATCAAACAAATATCTGTGGAAGGAAGAAAGGAAAACAGTATCAAAACTAAAATTTCCTAACTAGGGGCCACCAGCCAAATTCCGCCTGCAGACATTTTTGTTTGGCCCCTAGAGCGTTTGAAAAAATGTGAATTTGCCGCCAACATTTTAAAAATCAGGAGATTGCACAGACCAAAACAATCAAGATTTCCAACTTTTCTTGAAAAATTAGAAAATCTGGCAATCCTGCATTCCCATGTGGCAGCAGTTAGCAGGAGCTGAGCAGCAACTGCCCAGTTAGCGGGGGCGTACGCTCACCAGCCCAGCCACAGCCCCTCCTGGCCTGTTCAGCCCATTGAGGGGACCCTCCTGGCCCCATTGGCATCTGAGTTTCAACATCCATCGTAGAATTACAGAACCATGGAAGGTCAGAGCTGGCAGGACTTAGGAGAGCATCAAGTCCAGTTAGTCTCCATATACGATAAGGGTGGGGAGAGTGAGGTTATCCAGGAGGTGTTGGGAGGCAGACCTCAGGCTCACTTGCCTCCCTGGGTGCTCCCAGGACATCCAGGGACAACTAAGGTGAGACACTCTTGCAACCTTCAAGTCTCCTGTGCCATCATCATTCCTCGTCTAGAATTTTCCACTCATTCTTCCAGCTGTCTCTTAGGTGAGGAATGAGGTTTGTTTGTTTTGCTAAATCCAGCCACCCTAAGAGAGACCCCAAATAACCACGGCTTAAACAAGATAGAACTTTATTGCCCTCACCCTTCAGTCCAGGCATAAGCAGTGCAACCTGGTAAGGCTGCCAGCCAGCGCCAGGGGCGGAGGCCCCTTCCATCTTGTTCCTGACCATCCCTGGAGCATTTGCCCTCACCCGCCCATGTCTGCATTCCAGCCAGTCAGAAAGGGAAGCCAGAAAAGGGGAGTTCACCCCTCTCTTTTTCATTCTTATTTTTTCCCTCTCTTTTAAGCGCCAGACCCAGAATTTGCATGAATCGTTTCTACTCACATCCTAGTGGCTGGAACTTGATCACATGGCCACCTCTAGCTGCAAGGGAGTCTGAGAAATGTAATCTAGTCACATGCCCCATTAAAATTCATGGATTCTATTATTCTGAGAGGGAGAAAGGAAGAATGGATATTAGAGGACAGCGAGCATTTTCTAGCACAAAGTACCATTTAATAAGAGGAAGAACAATGAAAGAGAAAATTGTTGAGGAAAAATAAAATTACTTCTGTTCAAGAGACCTGGAGGGCGACTGTATTAGTGGGTCTGAAGTTTCAAAGAGAGGTCTGGGCTGTAGCTATAAACTTGGAAGTTGGAGAAGCAGAGAGGATCTAAAGAAGCAGGAGGAGTGCAAGCCCCATTCTTTGTAACTAAGAGTAACTAAGACAAAGGGAGGTCATTAGTCAGGGTATTCATAATAGAACTAAATATACGCCCTTGACTTTTGCTTCACAGCTCTTTCTCTGCATGCTTTTCCAAAAGCTGCAGCCCTGTAGAGTTCATTATTAATAGCTTGTATCAGGCAGGACTCTCAGTCTGAAGTATGGAGTGTTTAAGCTACAAAGGGAATTTATTAGATCATAATCATTGAAAATACCCAGGGATATTGGAATTCAGGTTGAGCTGGATCCAGCTCATGCAGTCTTCTCAGGGCTTGGTGTGTCTGCATCCCTCAGCTGACTTTTTCCATGTGGCAACTCACTGTCAGCAATCCCAAATAAAAAAGACCTACTTCCCAAATTTCAGCACAACTCCCAGGCTTGAATCTCATTGGCCCAAACGGGGTCAGATATCCATCCACGCATCAACCTTTGTGGCTTTGAGTAGCCAGCCTATATCAAGAGCCCACTCCTCGAATGGAGAGAGTAGAGGAGTAGGGCAACCATTCCGACCGCATGGCTGGAGCTGGAGAAGGATGGTCCCTCAGAGGAAACTGAAGTACTCTTTCTAGAGGAAGGTGAGGATTGTGGAGTGAGGGGCATGTCCAGAATGGGCTCTGAAGTCCATGATCTTCTGTCCATCTACACCAAGGACCAGCAGCTCTTTGCTTATTGCCATGGTGTTGAGCACTGTACAGGAAGCAGAAATCATATTAGTTGTGGTCCCAGCTGAAGGGGCAACTCACTGTTTACTTAGGGAAACAAGACCAACAGAGCTAAAATGATTAAGGAATGATTCAAAACAGAGTGTTTGAATTTTAAAACAGAAACTGGGCTCTCTTCCTGTTCCCAATCAGGCCATGTGCTACTCGAGGCTGTCATTTCTCCACTTCCTTTCCCTCTCTTCCTACCCAGTCCTCAACGCCAGAGCATCCCTTTGGTAGCTGTACTTCCCCGCATCTTGTGGATCCATTAGAGATTCTCTGGAGAGCCAGAGCTGCCAGTGATTGCCGCCTCTTTCCTAACCTCTCCTCCCCTCCTGCAGTCCCTGAACTCTGTTTTTTCCAGCTGGGATTAGACAAATGCAAAGGTAGTAAGAAGCCTTTGCCTGTGGCCAGGAAGGGTCCCTAAGGGGGACTGATCGGCGGTCTTCCTGGGTCACAGTGGATCGTTTCTGACTCCTCCTTTTGTACCTTGCCTTCCAGGCTGCTCAGTACCAATGGGAAGTTCAACTCTAGGCTCTGTTGTGTGTGTGTGGATGTTTTTTAATAACAGCTTTATGGAGATATAATCCACAGACCATAAATCTTTCACTGTGTACAATTCATTGGTTTTTTAGTATATTCACAGAGTTGTGCAACCATCCCCAGCATCTAATTTTAGAACATTTTCATCACCCCAAAAAGAAACCCTATAAGTAATCATTTCCCATGTCCTCCTCCCCCCAGCCCCTGGCAACCACTAGTCTACTTTCTGTCTCTATAGATTTGCCTCTTCTGGACGTTTCTTATAAATGGAATCACACAATATGTGCTTTTTTGTGACTGGCTTCTTTCACTTAGCATAATGTTTCAGAGACTCATCCACATTGTAGCATGTACCAACACTTTATTCATTTTTATTGTTGCATCATTTTCCAACATACAGGTGCACTACATTTTGTGTACCCATTCATCAGTTGATGGACAGTTGGGTTTTTGACTATTACGAATAATGCTGTGAACATTTGTGTCTTAAGTTTTTGCTTGGACTTGTTTTCAGTTTTCTTGGGTATGTACCTATGAGTGGAATTGTTGAGTCCTATGGCAACTCTTATGTTTAACCTTTTGAGAAATTGCCAGACTCTCTTCCCAAGTAGTTGCACCATTTTCCATTCCCATGAGCAGTGTGTGAGGGTTCCAGTTTCTCCACATCCTCACCAACACTTGTCATCATCTGTCCTTTTGGCTATCGTCCTCTTAGTGGATGTGAAGTGGGATCTCGTGGTTTTGGTTTGCATTCCCCTAATGACTAATTATGTTGGCTAATGACTAATGATGTTTTCATGTGCTTATTGGCCATTTGTAATACCTTCTTTGGAGAAATATCTATTCAAATCCTTTGCCCATTTTAAAATTTTTTCGTCTTTTTATTGTAGAGTTGTAAGATCTCTCTTTTTCTTTCAGTTCATTGTCTGCTTAGTTTTTTTTATTCTTATTTTTTATCGAAGCATAGTTGATTTACAGAGTTAGTTTCAGGAGTACAGCAAAGCAATTCAGTTATACATATACATACATACTTTTTTTCAAGTTTTTTCCATTATGTCTCATTACAAGAAATTGAATATAGTTCCCTGTGCTATACAGTAGGTCCTTGTTGTTAATCTATTTCATATATAGTAATGTGTAGTAATATCTCTTTATATGGTCTGGAGAACAGTCTGTCATCAGATACACGATTTGCAAGTATTTTCTCCCATTTTGTGGGTTGTCTTTTCACCTTATTGATGATGTTCTTTGAAGTATGTGAAGTATTGCAGGAGGAGGGAGTTGAAATTAAATTTAAGAAAAGATGGCCAGAGAAGGGGCCCTCATGAGGAAGCTGAATTTTGAATAAAGACTTAAAAGGAAGTGGAGGAACAGGTATCTGGTGGAAGAGCAAGTGGAAACAGCAGGTGCAAAGGCCCTGAGGCAGAAGTTTGCCTGGTGGATTGAGAGACAACCAAGATCTAGCATGGTTGGAGCACAGCTGTTGAGGGGGAAAGCAGTAACTCAACTAGCTTTTGCTCTAAAGTGGGAACCATGAGGTTTGAAGTAGAGGAAGGACAGGATCTGATATTTCTAAAGAATCTCTCTGGCCACTCCCCAGGGAAGTAAATATAGCAGGGCAGGGTGGGAAGCAGGGAGGCCAGTGAGGAGGCTGCTGCAACAGTCCAGCTGAAACATGGTGGTTGCATGGCCCACGGTGGCTGGGACAAGGAAGATGAGAAGTGTAGCAGCCTGGATATATTTTGAAGGCAGAACCAACCGCAGAGGAAGAATGCAAAATGATTCCTTATTCTCACCCCCTGGGCTAGAGAGATGTCTTATTTTCTGTTCATGATCTCCTTCTGAAGGGACTTGATCTCTTTTCTATTGCCAACAAGCAAATTCCTCTTGCACAAATTGTCCCATTTTTTGCACATTCACTGCTATGCCAAGTACTCCGCTATGAACATGATTTTGTTTGAGTTGGACATCAAATGCCAAGTTATTCACACTCTGTCCACACAGGCCTCTTTTTTGTCTCACGTGGGTACAAATGTATGTTTCCGTGTAGACTCGTTTGCACTCTTTCTCCCCTCACTCTCTGTAGTTTATTGTGCAGCTTTTTGTTTATTTTCCTGTAAAATATGTATTGTATTTTTGTGTGCACTTATTTCTTCTGTCTGTAAATGGCATTGTTTAAATAGCCCTTGTTTCTCATTCCTCTCCCTTCTCACTGTGGTCCTGGGTCCTTCCACAATGCCATGTGTCCAGTTCCATTGCTCTAAATCATTGGTTCTCAGCTGGAGGTGATTTTGCCCCCAGGTGGCATTTGTCATAAACATTTTTCATTGTCATGACTTGGGGTTTGCTACTAGCATCTTGTGGGTAGAGGCCAGGGAGGCTGCTAAACATCCCTTGATGCAGAGGATAGCCCCCCTCAGCAGAGAATTATCTGGCCCCAAATGTCCATGGTGCTGCAGTTGAGAAACCTGACATCCATCTGTTGCTCTGAATCCCAGGGTCTCACTTCTTTATCCCCTGCCCCTGTGAGGAGGACACCCAGGCTCCCCTACAGCTCCCCACCAGCACAGACAGTGCGTGACGTGCATCCTTTATGAAGCTGCTCTGAGCTTTGCACCGCAAACCTGTAATGCATGGCTTTTCCTATCATACTCGTTCCTGGAAAAACCAAGTCTCAGAGAGGTGGCATGATTCAGCCGAGGTCACCCAACTGGAAAGAGACGAAAGCCAGGAGGTGGCCCACTGCTCTTAACCGCGTATCTAAACTGCATCCCCAGTGATCCACGTGTATGTCCTCGGGGTAAGAATTAAAATCCACTGGCATGAACTCTCTTCGCCTTGACTGAATTCCAGGGGCACACAGCCTGGATCTCATGTCTTCATAGCTTCACCCCTGGCACCAGCAGTGCCTGGCACACCCACTTGATAAATATTTGTTGAATAAACAAATAAACAGCTCGTGGGTAGGGACTTTTCAGCGTGTGTGGTTGCAAGCACTGCAGAAATGAGATTTCAGGGTGCCTGCCCTGCAGGGAACAAATAGCCACACACATGACAGGAGAGGGGCCTGTCAGCATCTCTCCAGGGCCCAGACGCTAGGTGCCAGCCTGGCCTGACCTCACCCAGAGCTGGGCCCACAGCAGGGGCTCAGCCGCCACTGTGGAATGTTGAGCAAATGGCCCCTCCAGGCAGGCTGGGGGCCAGGGACACTTTAGTCAGTGGGGGACCTGAGCTGGAGCCAGGTGGCCCTTGATGCCTCCCTGTGCAGAATCCTGTCCAGGATTTCCCTCCACGTCGCCCCTTTTAAAGGGACAGGCCCTACGCAGTCTGAAGTGATTAGAGGTTTCCAGCTGGCCATGCAGGGGGCCAAGTCTGGCCTGAAGACAATTTGGCCCCTGGCATTTCCTTAAGTTCTAAATGCACTGCCAACATTTTTTAATCTGGATATTTTACATAAAAATCTGGCTGCCTCACTGCTGTTGGAAAATAGGAAGATCTGGCAACCTCAGGCCCGAGTCTTCAAAGAGTGGGAGCCCTTTGACAAGACATGAGCCTAGGTTCACGTCAGCCGCCTTCACTCCCTGGAGTTATGCATCCTACCTGGGCTGTAGGCTGTGGATCTGTGGTACCTCCTTCACCCCAGAAGCATTTATGTTTGTGACCTGCCAGTGCCAGGCTGTGCCCAGAGTACATGGGATGTGTGGGGCGGAGGCTACTGGTCCCTGTGCCCTCTGGGTCTTCCACGTGGACTCTGGGACATTAGGGTCCCTGGTTCCCTTTAGCCAGATTACAAGCTCTGTCAGGTGGTTCCCAAACCATGCCTTTAAGCTCCTCTCTAAAATGCAGGTTATTTACTTCCTAAAGATCATCTGTCTTGGGAATCCATTATCATGGCTGGGAATTCTGTTCACTGAGTGTGGTTTAAATCCTGCCACCTCCCCTCCTCCAACAAACAGAAGAGACGCCATGCTGCTTATCCAGTGTCCCTTTCTTAGGAAAGTCTCTCCAGCCTTCCTGACTAGATCAGAATGCCCTGTGGAGACAACTCGCAGCACCATGGGGCTCACTGTAACAGAGTTGCAATTATCCATTTCCTGGTGTGATTCTTTGATTATAGAATAACATCATCATTGTCATTAAATGACTGGGATTGAATTTTCATTGGAGCCGATGCTGTTCACGTCCCACCTTTATCCCGGCAGCCCTCCCCATTCCCACAGGCCTGATGGCTTCTTTGTGCAACTATCTATAACACTCTGGGGTGCAGTCTCCCAGGTGTCCCCAGAGGGACAGGGCCCACCACAGCATCTTGCTCATTCATTTGCCCTTGTGGACTTCCCTCCACCCTCCTCGCTTCTGTACTTTGTCACCAGTGCTTCCTGGGGTCACCTCCCCTATCAGCTGCTTGCACCTGAATCTTAGGCTCGGGGTCTGCTTCAGGGGAGACCCAGACTAAGACACTGAGGAGGACTGAAGGTTCAGACATCTTCACGACGGGTTCTTATAGGAACTGAAACTCCTCACTGCCAGACATAACCCTCCTGGCCGCTCAAAATGTGGTCCAGGGACCTATATTATCAGGGAGCTATTAGAAATGCAGAGTCTTGGGTCCTAGCCCAGACATACTGAACCAGAGTGGACATTTAAACTTGACCGACAGGTGATTCCTTCATGCGTTAGTCTGTGAAGCGAATTCACACTGGTGAGTTCACCTGGTGATGACCTTTCTCATGGATCCTGCCAGCCTGCCAGCCTCTTTGTGTACCGAGGAGAGGCTGGTTAGAGAGTGCCTGGCCAGACCCTGGCTCTAAGCATCTCTGCCCATGGCGCCCCTGCCCTCTCCGACCAGGCCTCTCCCCCGTTCTTTGGCGGGTGTAATTACGTGATTCCGGCTCGGATTCCGGAATCCAATACCCAGCACAGTGCCATCAGGATTCAATCAGATCCAGTTGGCGATACATAGCTTGGCCTGTCCATTAGTGCTTTACAAACTGAGAAGAAATAAAAAACCCTGGTTTTATGACCCAGCAGTTAAAAACTATTTGTCGAAGTTGCTAAGGTTCAAATCAAAAGTGCCCTCCCTGGAGGACGATTAGTTAATTCGGAGGACCACAGATCTTTTCTTTTCTTTCTCTTTCCCCCTTCTACCCTGAGATGTGGCTCTAATTCACTTCTGCCTCTCAGACATCTAGAGTTCTCCATCCTTTGACAAACACAAGCCAAAGTGCTTAAGGACATCTGTTTATTTTATTTCTTTAATGAGAAAACCTTCCAATTTCTCCAGGCTCAGCTGTGTTTATTTACATTGTGTTAGCCATGTGAGGCTAGCACCTTGGAAGTTTAAAGGACTGGCCGGGGCCCTTGCAGCGGCCTCCAGCCCTGAAATGGAGTCCGCTCTGCCCAAGGAAAACAGTCCTTGGAACTCTATAAAATAGATTTTCAAAATAAATACTGCCTAATTCACTCGGTAGATGTGGATTAAGTCAAGATGAATACAATTTGGAGAGGATTTTCTGAGGAAGTCGAAGATTTCTTTCCCCCACTGGGGGTTAAACCTTGTACTTAAATCTCCATGCCCACCCCTCACCCCCCAGCCCAGCTCTCTTCTCAGTGAAGTAAAAGGAATTTAGTCTTCGTGGCTAATAAAGAAGTGATGACTTTGATTGGCCTCCTCAAGCAGTGATTATTTTCTTTGTAGGACCAGGGATGGTGACTTAACTAGTCGCTTTATTCCATCCCGTAAGGGCAAGACACGAACATCTGCCATCGTCACTGTGGCGGAGGGTGGGTGAGGAAGAGGTTGGAAATGCCTTCAGAGACGTCCTGGAGGTGAATGACAGTTGGAGGGGCCGTGGGCAGGGGTGGTACCCTTTGTAGATTTAATCCCCTGTAATAGCGCTTCCCTGAGCCACTGGGTCTCTGTGCCAAGTGCCTCTGCTTATGTATTTTAGAGCATTAAAGGATTATTTTCAACATAAAGTATATTTCAGAGATGGCTTGAGGGTTGTCAGAAAAGTGCTCATTAGCAGAGACTCTCTCTGAAGCCTTGTGTTCTCTGCTGCTTAAAGAGAGACCATTTCTACTTAGGTTGAGGGGTTTTGAGCTAGTTAAGACTCCTGAGTACTCCTAATTTTCCGCCCCCAAATTTAACAAATGCGACTGCTTGCCCAGACTACTTTGGCCAATTTCTTTTTCTCTAGCCCCACCTTTCAAAATAATAATAATAATAATAAGAGGGATTTAAATCTCCTATGCAAAACCTCCAACAAATTGTAGTTCGGGTTAGAATGAGAAGCTCTTTTGTCTGCTGTAAATATAGGGGTTGCTGCTCACAATGATAAGTGGTGGGGAAAAAAATCCCAGGCACCCTGCAAACCTAAAGAATGGGAACAATTTTCCTTTACACTTAACTAGCAGCTTGAGAAGCCGTCTCCCCCAGCACCCCACCTGCACTTTTTTACGGTACTTATTCCCCGACAATAGGGCCCTTGAGCTGCCCAAAGAGCACTGGAATTCCCGAGACCCTTGGGTGATGAGGGTGTCACTCAGTGAGTGGCAGTAAGGCGTCGACGCGGTTGTCGGGGGGGTTGACTTTGATGGGGAAATAGGAGGCTCCCCCCCAACACCTGCTTCCCACACTTCCCCAGTGAATGAGTGAACTTGTGGGCCCTTCTGATGACAGAGCCAGCAAAGCTCTGATGCAAGTTCCCCAATGGGGCCTAATTCAAAGGAGAAATACGCAGTTTTAAGAATCTCTTTGGAAATGTCCATCAGCAGATGAATGGAGAAACACATCACAGGATATTCACACACATCATAGAATACTGACACACTTCGTAGGATACTCACACAGAAAAAATGGAATATTTTCAGCCATAAAAAGGAATGAAGTACTTAAATACATGCTGCAACGTGGACAAACCCCCCAACATAATGCTAAGGGGAAGAAGCCAGACGCACACACTGTATGATGCCATTTATATGAAATGCCCAGTGTAGGTAAATCCACGGCGGCAAAATACAGACTGGTGGGTACCAGGGACTGGGGGTGGGGGGAGGATGGGGAGCAACTGCTTCTGGGTGTGGGGTTTCCTTTGGGGGTGATGAAAATACGTGGGGACTCAGTAGATGTTTGCTCATCTGTAAAACTGGAATAACAGTTCCTGCCCCATTGGCCTCAAAACACCAGCCTGGGAACCATATGTTATTTCCCTAAGGAAACTGTAGGTGCTTTTGAAGGAATACAAACTGCATGGAGCTGGTAAAAGATGAACATTTTTTTACTTGAAAAATTAGGTGTTTTTTTTTTTTTAATTCTCTATCTGGTTTTGGTGTTCAGGTGATAACAGCCTCATAAAATGAGTTGGGAAACGGCCTCCTCTTCTATTTTTTGGAAGGGATTGTGGAGAATCGGTGCTAATTCTTGATATTGTTGGTTGAATTCTCCAGGGAAAGCCTCTGGATCTGAAGATTTCCTTTTTCAGGAGGTTTTTAACTATGAATTAATTTCTTCCCTAGTCGTGGCTGTTTCATTCTGGGTGAGTTTTAGTAGTTTGTGGTTTTTGAGGAATTTGTCCGTTTTATTCATTGTCAAATTTGGGTGTCTAGAGTAAAAAAAAAAAAGTACTTTTACTTGAAGGTGACTTTCAGTTTCTAGCACACAGCCCCTACCCAGAAGCCTTCAGTCATAGGGAGGGATACAAAGTGTAATCTCGCCCTGTGAGGGCATGGCACTGGGTTGTAAGTCATCTCCTTGGTCCTCAAGACAAACCTCTGAGGTAGATGTAGTGATCTCTGTTCTACCCAGGACTCTGAGGCCCGCCCAAGACCACCAGCCTAGTAAGTGGCAGAGAAGGGATCAGACCCAAAACTCCAAAGGCCATTGTAAGCCCTTTGGCCACCCAAGCAGACCACAGCCTATCACAGGGCCCCCAGGTTCCATGACCAGCTTTCAAACCTTCAGTCCAACCCCAGTTCTTCCCTATGCCGGATTTCACACTGTGGGGAGGCGAGGTCTGCAGGACCTGACTCTCAAGCATGTTTTTTGGTTACATGTTTTTAATTAATATTGCCAGCATTTCAAATGGGGAGATTTTGGATAAGCAACAAGGATATATTGTACAGCACAGGGAATTAGAACCATTATCATGTAATAACCTTTAATGGTGTATAAGCTGTAAAAATATGGAATCACTGTGCTGTACCCCTGAAATGAATATAATAGTATTCAATTGTCCTTTAAATAAATAAAATAAATCTTTTAAATTGGGAGATTTTTACCTAGAAATTCAGGCTTCTGAGTTCTCTGGAAAACTCAGACAATGTGGTCATGCTGCACTCACAGTCCCCCATGTGATCACTGGGCCAGAGCTGCATGGCAGCTGCTTCCTTTCTATGGGGTAGATAGACGGCCTCCAGTTTGCCACAGTCCTCACCACTCCCTATTGCCTCCCTAATACTGAGGCCAAATATCAGCTTACTATCTCATTTGCACTGTCATCTTTCTCCAAGAAGAGTTAAAGGGAAAGTTAAATATTTCTCCTACCAGGAGTTGGAAGAGGAAAGCTCAGCGAGGCATCTGTTTCACCTGCACCGTTTCACTCATTTCAAGTGACCTGCTTGCTTTCTTAAGTCTTGTTGTCTTTTGTGCCTAAGCCACAGAATAAAGTCCAGACTCTCTGGGCCAGCCTCCAGACCCTTCATGACCTAGTTCCTCACATCCTCTCCCGCCTCACCTCTCAGACTCTCCAACTTTCCATTTGAGGCTCCAGCTTTGCAGTTGCACCAGCAGACTCCCCCACCCCCAGGCCTTTATCCATGCTGTTCCCTCTGCCAGGAATGCTTTTCTTCCTCACCAGCCATTTGCCCAACTAATGCTTACTCAGCATTCAGGTCTTACCATAGTCATCACCACCTCCAGGAAGCTCTCCTTGACTATACTGGTTTAGGTGTCCCTCCTGTGTGCTCCCTTAGCACTCTCTCCTATTTGTCACTATTTTATTCCTGGCTCACCTGCGTCTCTCCCCAGCCAGCCCAGCACCTCACCTGCAAGGATCATGACAGTGTCTTAGTTCTCCCTATGTCCCTACATTCTAGGTGCCCCATGATTCACTGGCAAATTAATTTTCTTTCAATCATAACCCAGCTCACACTGACTCAAGCAGAAAAGTGAATGTACTGGCATTTGTAACAAAAAAGGTCAGAGGCAGGGCTACATCCAGAGGCTCACACAGTGTCAACAGAACTCCATCTCTCTTCATCTCTTTGCTCTGTTTTCTTCGGGCTGGTTTCATTCTTTTCCTGTGTGATGGCAGAAATGTCCCCAAGCTGCTCAAGACCAACATCCTGCCAGCTCGATCACCCCGGCGAAAAGAGAGTAACTCTCTCCCGAAAGTTCCAACCAAACATCAGACGAAGCTCCCCTTGGCCTGTCTAGCACTCACTCAAGGTGGGCGGGGGGAGCGGGCAGTATTCAGCCCCCTTGGAACAACACAGATAAGGCCTGATAAAATTCTGGCTCCCCAAAGAACACTCAGGAGGGAGGGAGGATATAGCTCAATGTTAGTTCTGCTTAGCTTGCACGGCATCCTGGGTTCAATCCCCAGAACCTCCATTAAAATAAATAAATAAAACCTAATTTTCACCCCCCCCCAAAAAAAAACACTCAAGGTGCTGTTATCAGAAGGTGGATAGATGCTGGACAGACAAGAACAGACACTCCCTTCCACGTGTCTGTTGTGAGCCACATGAGGGCCAGGAGCCTGCATGGTCTTCCCCAGCACGTGGTAGGTGCTCAGAAAAGACTTGAAGTGAAATCTGGCCCCGTTACAGGGTCCACGCCCTTCTACGTGGCTCTAGACCTCTATGCCTTCATCTCCTCGGACTCTCCCCTCCCTCTCTTGGCCCCGGCCTGGCCTCCTCAGTGGTACTCACACCTGCCAGGCTCACTCCCACCTCAGTCCTTTGAACACTTGGTTCCCTCTGCCTGGTGTGTTCCTCCCCTCACACGGCTTCCTCCCTCTCCTCCTAAAGACCTGAGTCAGACAAATCTGTAAAATGGATATTGTAACAATTACCTGCCTCACTGGGGTTTTGGTTGGACATGATGACACAGTGCCATGAAGGCCACCCGAGTGACCTATTTTGGATGTAAGTCAGATCTCTTCATGGTCCTTGCTTGAACCTTTTCTCTCATTTAAACTGGTTCAAACTCCTCTTTATGGCCTAGAATTCCCCAGATTATCTGCCGGGCAGATTCTCCTGCCTGGCTGTCTCTCCCCCCTCTCCCACTTACTTTTTATACCCACTCCACACTGGCCTTCTTTCTGCTTCTCAAATACATGCAACTTGTTCCTGCCTCAGGGCCTTTGCACTGGCTGTTCTTCTACTGAATCACCCCATGACTGGCTTCTTTGTTTCATTTGGGTCTTTGCTCAGATGTCACCTCCTCAGAGAGAACTTCCCTGAACACCCCCGCTCTCGCAGCCCTCCCTATACATATACACAGACACACTCCATGTCTCTCTCCCTCTCCAGCGCATCTAGAATTTTCATTTTCTTCAAACCTTTTCACTATTTGAAATGAAATGTCTGTTTTTCATGGCCCTCCCCCTCCACTAGAATGTAAGCTCCACATAGCAAGAGACTTTCAGTGTCTGAGACATAGACTAGCAGGAGACAATAAGCATAATGGTCTAGAGCAGGAGTCAGCAGACCACATCCTAACCATGTGCCAAGTCTGGCCCACCACCTTTTTTTTTTCAATAAAGTTTTATTGGCACACGGCCAGGCGCATTTATTTACATAATGTGTATAGCTGCTTCCACGCTACAGCAGCAGAGCGAAGTAGTTGTGACAGAGACCATATGGGGCCACAGAGCATAACATACATCTGGCCGTTTGGAGAAAAGTTCCCCTACCTTCTGGTCTAGAGCATGGGCCCTGGAGCCAGACAGCTCAAATTCAAAGGCTGCACCACTCCCGAGCCGTGGGATCTCAAGCAAGTCACTTTGCCTCCCCGTGCCTCAGTATCCACCTCTGCAGCATGGGTGTAACAGCAACACTGCTTACCACAGATGGTCACTGGGGGAGGATGAAAAGCGTTAACGCATGTAAAGTGCTGAGAACTGTGCCTGCTATGCAGTAAACAGTTTTTATAGAATAAATGAATCATAAATATAATCATAAATAATAAGGAGTAAATAAATAAATGTGTTTTAAAGAACTGCATCTTTAGAGGCATGTTGCTGGTTGTATACGACGTCCTCTCTGTGGAAGGCACGATGAAATATTCCTCCTCCTCCTCCAGTAAGCAGAATAAGCAGAAGACTCGCATGAGGACATGTTAGTTGCTGGACAGATGCAAGAGGCATCTGCTGGGGATCAGGCCATGTTCTAAGCATTGATACGAACTTCCAGAAATGCACTGGTCTCCCATGCCGTCAAAGGCCCCTCGGTCCTGGACAGCGACTCACCCCATCACGTTAGGGTGATCGTCTCATCCGGGTCTGTCTGGAACTGTCCCAGTTTTCACACTCAAGGTCCCAAGTCCCAGGAACCGCCTCAGTTTAGGCACAGTCAGGACGGTTGGTCCCCCTACTCCACGTTCACAGCTCTGATTATCTATTTAGTCACTTATTTATTTTGCCTTTAGTTTTCCACCCTAGGAAAATGCTTTTAAAGCTGCCAGACACCTCCAGCTGAAAGAACATTTTTCAAAGGATGGAAAAAAAAAATCTTAAGTGGTCTTGTAGTTGCGTAAAACTCCAAAAGGGGAACCGGTTTAGACATCTTTGTTCTCTTAAATTTGACCATGATTTTATCGTTTGTAGTCAGCTTGACTCTTTTGTGATTCAGTGATGACAGGTTTTCTTCGGTAAAGTTGTTAGTACAAATAGACCCATTTGCTGAGCTAAGAAGATCTTTTCTATTTTCTCTGTTCTCTTATGAAACTGCCAGAGAAGCCAAGTTTTCTTTTTTTTCAACCTTACTGTTTAAACGTGAATCAACCAATTTCTTTCTTCACAACCATCATTTTCTTGTCTTCCTCTTTCAAACAAGCTGATCTGTTTTCCAGGAGTTTCCAAGTAATTAAACCCAATTAAAACCATTAAATTCTTTCTTTTAATGACAACTTTATTATCAAAAGCTAACCACAAGGAGGAGATTTAACTGGCAAAGCCTTCCACTGTGTGTTAATCCGTCCCTAACCTCTGGCTGACACTTCCAAGAGATAAACCCCATAGAATAGTGAGACTGGTTTAATGAATAGCTTTAATTAATACTTTTCTTCCTTGTGGCAGAGTAATTATTTGTTCAGCTTGTAAACAGCTACTTGGCAGTGATTTTTAAAGGCCCAGTTGGCTTGTAGGGTATGATGGCTCTGACTGGTTTTGTGTGTTTCTGTGGTTTTTCTTTCAGAGAAGGGGAGAGGTCTCTGTTTTAGAATAAATGCAGGATCGCGCTGTCCTGAAGTTGGGGGCGTCAGGGAGATCTCCCCAGAGGAAAAGCCAGGCAAGCCCAGGTGGCAAGCTGCCCAGATTTGTGAACCATTTCCAAAAAGGGCAAGTCTGCCCTTTGCAGCAAAAGTCTGCACGCCCAGACAGGGTCCCCGCCGAGACCCAAGCCTGGCTTGTGGCAGTCTAGGTGCTGAGATGACGAGAAAAATGCCAAACTCTGCTTCTTCCCCACATCTCCCCTGACCCCCAGCCCCATTCCCGTGGCACCTGAGAAAGGGACAGCCCAGTGCAAGTCCTGGATGTGGCCAGTGTGGCCCCAGAGAAGTGGTACTGTGAATAAGGATGATACATCCACCAGGTGTGCTTGCTTCATGCCCGGCATCCATCTAAAGTGCTTTCCATACATCAGCTCACTTACTCTCCCCATCACTTTAGGAGGTAGGTGCCGTGGTTACCCAACATGTACAGATGAGGAAATGGGCACAGTAGTCATGCACTTTCTAGTAAGAAGTACAGAGCCCAAGTTTGCAGACAGATGTCTGGCTGCAGTTGTGGTTCTGAGCTACAGGGTCGCACTGCCCTGTGAGGCAGGAGAATAATACTATCTACCCATTTGGTTGGGAGATTTTGATTTTTTTTTTTTCAATTTAGCTCATCCCTTATTTAGAAAGCTAGTTTCATTAATAAGCTTGCCCACTCTAGAATTACAAAGTTGATTGACTAACACTAAGAACCAAGCCCTTCGTTATCTTTAAAGGATTTAGAGCAGTGGTTCTGTACTGGGAGGCACATGTCTGGGGCCTTCTGCGGTTGTCACAACTGGGAGAGGGGTGCTAATGGCATCTGATGGGTAGAGGCCAGGGATGTTGCTGAACACCTTACAATGGACAGTGCAGCCCCAGCAAAGAACGATCTGGCTCAAAATGTCAACGGTACCACGGGTGACCAATCCTGATTTATGGAAAGCTCCAGTTTTCCATTCTAAAAGACATCTGTAACAAAAGCAATGTTCATGCACCCGCCTTTCAGTCTCCTAAAGAACTAGGCCAAACTGCTTCTTTTAAAATAATTAAGTAATTCTCTTGGTGAATTTGACTATTAACCATGTCACTAGTGTTTCAGAAACCCATCCAAGGAGCTGGGTTCTCACCCAGATATTAGCTATTGATGAACTTGCTAGTGCATGAATATTTGAAGACCATGTCCCACATCTTCCTCTATCCATTAGGGACATTTCCTTAAGAAAATGCCCTATGAAGAGCATGAAGTAGGGTTAATGCATTTCATCATCCAAGAAGTTTCATGCTGAGAAAAGCATTTGACATCTCCAGATGCCTCTTTGGAGGCACCAAGACTTGCCTTCCCCTGGGAGCACTCAGAGATGTGTTTGGAGCACAAAAGAGAAGCAAAGAATCCGAGAAGACTTCCACCTGGGGCTGGGTCTGCTTAGAGACTGGAACTGGGTTTAACGGGCAGGATGTCAGAACAGAAGCATCCTGGAGGAAAGACTGTGGGCTGCCCCCTCCTCATCTCGAAGGACCAACCGTGGCATGCCACCTGAGATACTTCGGATGAGGCTGAAAGAGATGGGAAGCAGCCGACCTTTGACCTCCATGAGAACAAGACAGTATTCAGATACAGTCATGTTTGGGGTTGGTTCGTTAGGTTTTCTCTGAAAAATTACTTTTGGAAATGTTGCCTTTGATAACATTAATGGATCCAGAGAGGCCCTAAAGTTGATTACCAGGATGGGTCTGGTAACCTCACACCATACACCTCTTCTTGACATGCATGATGACATCCTAAAAAGTTACGGGTTACTCATAAGTCGGAGCGGGGAAGGCTGGGGAGCCGAGGAGGGAGTCAGTCCTTCAGGGCTGGCTCAAGTGATCTGATTTCCAATCTTGGCCAAAGTGTCTGGTTCCCACGGAGCCATTCCTGGTTTGTAGGGGGCAGGGAAGGGGGCAGCTGAGAAGTAGGGAATTTACTAGTGTAACTTCACTTCTCCGTATCAAGTCCAGGAAATGAGAGGCACAGATGCTCAGAGGCAAGAAGGGGAGATCCCTCCCCACCCCGTGGGCTCTCCTTTGATCCACTCTGAAGCCCAGCGATTATTAGAAAGGAAAGCCAGCCTGAGACCAGAGAAAAGAATCAGGGCTGGTTTTTGCACGGCACTGCCTCTCTTTTTTCTCGATTTTGGAATTGCCATTTAATTAAGTGGATCCTTTATTTCATTCAAAGTAGACATCAGCAGTTTTAAATCAGGCATTTACCAAAAAAAAAAATTCTGATAGTAATCTGCCTAAAGCTTCTTTTCCTTTATGAAGTGTTTTATGTTATTCGTTCCTGCAAAGACGTATTTTGTGAGTAAAATGGATGATGTTGGTTTCTTACGTAGTCTTGGGTTTGAATCCCAGCTCTGTCACCTATTAGCAGTGTGACCCTAGACAGGTCACTTCGTTGCTTTGAATCTTGATTTATCTGTAAAATAGGGAAGAGGTATTTGGAGAAGGAAATATGGTAATGTACATAAAGCTTATTATACACACTCATATTTTTATTTTTTAAGAATACTCGACTGAGCATCTGTTGTGTGCTGGGCTGTGTTCCAGGTCCAAGGGACATAGCAGTAACTCTCATAGAGCTTCCCTTCTGGTTGAGAGAGAAGCACCAAAAATCATAAGGAAGATCATTCCAGATAATGATAAATGCTATTAAAAGCTGTAACAGTGTAATGAGATGTGAGTGGAGGGTCAGCATCTGAGTTACTTTGGGTGGAATGGTCAGAGAAGGTCTTTCTGATATTGAAAATGGGAACTGAAGGTTACAAAGGAGCCAGCCATGAAAGCATAGAGGAGAGGGAATTCCAGGCAGAGAGAACAGCAAGTGCAAAGGCCCTGAGGCAGTAGCAAGTTTGGCAAGCTCAAGGAGCAGAGAGGTGGGTTGGAGTGGAGAACTGAAGGATGTTGGCTTTATTCAGAGGGCCAAGGGACACTAGTGGCTTTTAAATGAGGAAGGACAGCTCTGATTTTTGCTTTACAAAGAGCAGTCTGGCTGCTGGATGGACAATAGTTTTAGAGGGGAATCTAGCTGTCTTTATACACAGCCCAGTACACAGATATGCTTGTTTTCGTCTTCCCTTCCCATCCCCCTCCTCAATGATGATCTAAAGGCTCCTTGGGAATAAGGTAAAGACATGAGTTACAGTCTAGGCTCAGATAATTAGAAAAAGGTTTTTATATGGGACAATTTTTCATTATATATGATCGTCCTACATCCCTGGCACCCTCTACTGTGTGTTTTCCAATACCTCCAAGCCATGAACTCAAGTTCTGATTCTGACTTCCTGAAGATGGCAGCCCAGGTGAATCCCACTAGTTAAAGCTTAGTCCCACAAGACTGTTCTTCACTTCAGATGTCAGCTGCAAGCCAAGATTGTCACCTGTGCTTCTGACCAACTGGATATAAATTAGAGGTTCCCACGACTCCCTCCCTGGGTTCAATTAATTTGCTAGAGCTCAAAGAACTCAGAGAAACGTGCTTACAGGGACTAGTTTAGTCCAAAGGACATGATGAAGGATACAGATGAACAGCCAGATGAAGATGTACTTAAGAAAGGGTCGAAAAGTGTCCTGAACACAGGAGCACCCACATGAAACTGGGGTGCACCACCTTCCCAGCCTGTGGATACATTCACCACCCCAGAAGGTCCCAGAACCTATCCTTTGGGGTTTTTTGGAGGCTTCATTACATAAGCATGATTGATTAAGTCATTGGCCATTGGTGCTTGAACTTGATCTCCAGGCTCCTCCACCTCCCTGGAGGGAGGTCAGGGGGTGGGGCTGAAAGTCCCAACCATCTAATCACAGGGTTAGTTTCCTTGGCAACCAGTCCCCATCCTTAGTGCCTTTCAAAACCTTATTAATATAAACTCTGATGTAGTTGAAAGGGGCTTATTATGAACAAAAGACACTCCTTTTACTTTTTTATCACTCTTTTTCTTAAAGTGAAGTATAGTTGACACAATATTATATTAGTTTCAGGTGTACAGCATAGTGCAATATTTTTATAGATTACACACCACATTTTTTATAACATTATTGACTGTATTGCCTGTGCTGTCCATTACATCCTTGTGACTCATTTATGACTGGCAGTTTGTACCTCTTAATTGTTTCATCTATTTCACCCATGCCTCCACCCTCCTCCCCTCTGGCAACCACTAGTTTGTTCTCTGTATCTGTGGATGTGTTTCTGTTTTGTTACGTTTGTTCGTTTGCTTTGTTGGGTTGGTTTTTTTTTTTTTGGTATCACATACAAGTGAAAACATACAGTATTTGTCATTCTCTGTCTAGCTTATTTCATTAAGCATAATATCCTCCAGGTCCATCCATGTTGTCGAAAATGGCAAGATTTCATTCTTTTTTATGCCTAAGTGGTACTCCATTGTATGCACACGCCACATCTTTACTCATTCAACTGCTGATGGGCACTTAGGTTGCTTCCATACCTTGGCTATTAGAAATCCCAAGGACTTTAGGAGCTCTGTGCCAGAACTGGGGACAAAGACCAAATATAGAATTCTTACTATAAATCACAATATCACACACTCCCAAATACCACTCCCCCGAATTATTACTACAACCAAAAATGTCCCCTGAACTTCCAAACTACTGTCTAGGAAGAGGTGCTACCTTTGCTGAGAACCACTGCCTTAAAACGTAGCGTATGAGATCATGTACCCAAAAGAGCAGCGTTTTGTAGTGTATTCATTGCATGTCGTGGTAGGCAGACAAATGGCCCCCAAAAGATGCCCAGGCCTACTCCCCAGAACCTATGGATGTCACCTTATATGGCCAAAGAGACTTGGCAGGTGTGACTAAGTCATCCTGGTGTAATCACAAGGGTCCTCGTAAAAGCAGGGCAAGAGATGAGAGTGGATAGTAGGAGACATGGGGACAGAAGGAAGGGGCCGTAGTCGAGGGGCCACAGCAAGGAATGCAGGTGGCCTCCAGAAGCTGGAAAAGGCAAGGAAATGAATTCTTTGAAAATTCCAGAAGGAACACCTTGATTTTAGACTTCTGATCCAGAACTGTAAGAGAATAAATGTGTGTTCTTTCAAGCCACTAGGTTTGTGGAAATTTGTTACAATAGTCATAAGAAACTAATATGCATGCTTGTCTTAATGGTTAACTTCCAGTTATGGTGAGTGGAACAGGTTTGCCAGCTACAGTCATAACAAGTTTCTTTCTAAACTAAATGCATTTAAGTTTTTTTTTTAAGTGGGGGCAGGGGTAGGAACCCTCCCACACTGTTGGTGGGAATGTAAATTGGTGCAGCCAGTATGGGGGACAGTATGGAGATTCCTTTAAAAAACTAAAAATAGAGTTACCACATGATCCAGCAATCCCACTCCTGGGCATATATCTGGAGAAAACTAGTGCAAAAAGACACATGCACCCCAATGTTCACAGAAGCACTGTTTGCAATAGCCAAGACATGGAAACAACCCAAATGTCCATCAAAAGATGAATGGATAAAGAAGATGTGGTATATATATACAATGGAATACTATTCAGCCATAAAAAAGAATAAATAATGTCATTTGCAGCAACATGGATGGACCTAGAGATCATCATATTAAGTGAAGTAAGTCAAAGATAAATATATGATGTCACTTATATGTGGAATCTAAAAAGAAAAAAATTTTATTTGCAAACCAGAAATAGACTCATAGACATAGAAAACAAACTGTGGTTACCAGTGAGGAAAGGGGAGGTGAGGGATAGATTAGGAATTTGGGATTAACAGATACACATTACTGTATATAAAACAGATAAACAACAAGGACCTACATTATAGCACAGGGAACTACATTCAGTTTCTTGTAATGAGCCATAATGGAAAACAAACTGAAAATATATATGTATGTGTGTATATGTATAACTGAATTGCTTTGCTGTACACCTGAAACTAACATTATAAATCAACTACAGGTCAATAAAAAATAATAATTAAAAAAGAGATAGCAAGAAAAAGTGGGGGGAGGGTAGCTGAATTAAAAGAAAGTACTAAGTTAACATAATACAGCTGCTCTTGGGCATGTGAAACTTGCAAAGGTGTTCCAAGAATGACCTTGGTTTAGAAAATACCAGGTTAAACTATTGCACAGGCATTTCTAAGTGGAGGAAAGTTTTCTGATGGAAGATTCTGGACATTGCTGCTTTTTGCTAATAATACCAAAATACCAGGAGCAAACCATATCCCATGCAGGAATCCTAGAAAGGACTCACTGCTTGTATTCAGGAGGAAACTGAGGCCCGGGGAGGGTGAACATCTCATCCAAGGTCACATCCCTAGGGAATACGGTCCTTGGATTTGACCCTGGGTCCTGCTGACTTGTTGATGGCTCTCAACCACTTCGCTTCATGGAGCTTCTTGGCCTGTGGCCACTTTCAAGAACACCTGGTGAATGGTGCAGCCAGTTTGTGGTGATCACTGGGTGGGGAGAAGCTCCATTAGGACAATGCTTGTGTGAAGGAGAGATTTCAGATTCTGGCTCTGGGATCAGATAATAACTTGGGCCCTTCTGTGCACTTGGCTTACATCACCTGGGGATGGGCGGAGGAAGAGGTGCCATCAAAGGAGAAGACATTCAGTCTTCTGAGGTGCTGCCTGGCAAAGCTCAGTCATTGCAAGGATGTGTAGAAGAACTTCACCTTGCCCCTGGCCATGGCTGGTTGGAAGTACTAGTTTTTGTACAGACATGGGACGGTTGTCAGCAGAATTATTTTTCATTATAAGCAATAGAAACTCAACACTCATTAAGCTAAAAAAGAAAATGTATTTGCTCATGTAACCAAAATGTCCAGAAGTAGACTGTGGGGACACTGCAATCTGATCATTTCATATGAATCCGTGTGCGTGTGCATGTGCTCTGCCTGTTTGGTGACAGAGGTGGCTGCCGGCATCCTCAAGCTTAGGTTCTACCAGCTCAGCCACCCCAGGGGTAAGAAGGTGCCTCTTTCCCAACAGTTAGAGCCGACATCCCAGGGCCAACTCTCACTGGGTCCCATTGGCCACATGACCATCCCTGCACCAGTCACTATGACTCTGACCAGGTCTAGGTTATGAGATCATCCCGGGCCATAATGGATATTAATTCTACTAAAATTTATTAACCGCTAATTTACAGATATGAAAGTTCATTCCCAGAGAGATTAGGTGTCGCCACAATGTCATGCTGCCTCTTTTGTGAACCAGCTGGTGTTTTTTCAAAGCGTCTAACAAAGACACTGTCTTGGGGGCTCCCAAGGCCACAGCAAAATGATGTAGATGAAAATTAGCAAAGGGAAAAGTCACGTGGAATAAAGTCCAGGAACAACCTGGTACACCCTTCCCAGTGCCCCCTCCCAGTCAAGCACAGACAGTCCAGTTAATTCTCCCAGCACTGATGTGCCAGCCAGGGAAGCCTACCTGAGCCTTGTTGTCCAGGGTCTTACTGGGGTCCCTGATACAGGCACGCAGCACCTGCATGGCTGACTCGAGCTCTTCAGAACAAAACCAGGCGTTTACCATAAATCACAGTTAACATAAACAATCTGGTCAACTGGTCTTGCGTGACCCAAAGGCTCAGACCTCGTCTACCAGGAGCCAGCCAAGGACCAGTCCTGAAGACAGACCTTTCTTAGGAATGTGGAGGGTTTAAGCAACTCAGGCCTGCTGAGTTAACCTTTTCCTGCACAGACAGCCCCCAAATCTTCACAGCAGAGACTCCAAAGGAAACCAGCTAAACAACTCAGCTCAAGTGGAGACCACCAGACACCATAGAGACATGGTACATCTGGATATTCCGGGGCAGAGGGTGGGGGCGCCCCACACACCTCTTACCAGTCATGCAACTGAGCCGTGGAAGTCAGGCACTTTCTCAGAGCAAAGAAGCATCATGGCATGACCAGAGGATTATGCAATCTGAGTCAGATCAGACCTGAATTCCAGGATCCCTCCCCACTCTCTTACACGCACACACACATACACACACCGCTCCAACTAAAACAGAAGTTCATCATTGCTACATATGATGTGCCCTGATATTTTGTCATCTGTCCTAGAAATTGGCAAACTTTTTCTATGAAGGGATAATAAATACTTTAGGCTTCAGGCTAGGCTCTGTCGCAACTGTCAGCTCTGCCACTGTAGCACAGAAGCAGCCATAAACATGAAGTGAACAAATGGACATGGCTGTGTTCCAAGAAAACTTTATTTACAAAAACCAGCAGTGGGCCACAGTTTACTGACCCCTGGATTCTCTCATATTTCTTCTGTCCTTTTTTTCTCTTTTAGCTGTGATCATTTAAAGTAAACTTTCACTAAAAGGAGTATAACCTAACCTTTGAAAAACTCATTTAACCTTTGTAACAACCCTATGAATTACATAACCCCGTTTTACAGATAAGAAACTGAGGGACACGAAGGTTAAGTAACTTGTACACTGTCATCTAGCTGGTAAGAGGTGGAACTGCCTTGATCACAAGCAGTCTGGCTCAGAGCCCACACTCTTACTCCGAAGCACTCAATAAAGATTGGCTATTATTATTATCCAGCCAGCTGTGAAAAAAGAAACAAAAACAAAAACCGAAAGACCACAGTCTTCAAGACGAATTTGGGGTGTGCCTTTCTTTTGTTCAAAGGGTTGTGATGCTGAGTATATAATGGGTGGATCTCATTTCGTTGAATTAAACATGCTTGAGAACCATTACATGCTTAAAATAGAAAACTTGGACAATTCAGATGAGGAATTTCTTTAATGGACAAATAGAGTTGTGATTCATGAAAACAACTTTTTGGTAAAAGCCTGGACTCCTTTTGAAATGAAAACGGTTGCCTCCTAATTCATTGGGATTCATCATTCAGACGTCTAAGAATACGGCTTAAATTGGAGCGCTTGTAAATTTGGGGTGTGGAGGCACTGGACCGAAAACAGTTGCCATCGTCTAAATTAACCCTGAGTAACTTTTGCATTCGGATTTTGAAAGCTCCAGGAATCCACGTGCCATTTTCTTCAAGTTTGTCTGACATCAGATTAATTTCATTTTAGGAAAGACTTTCTTTTTTAGGCTCTTACCCTTTCCCCTCCGTCAGGGAAATACATCACAAGATAACTTACTGATCTGCAAGACAGATCTTAGAGCAGCCCATATGGTGAACGTCCCCACCATTCTCCTCTAATTAAGACAACTTCACCAAGAATGCGTAATAATTAAGTTACAGAGCTGCGTCTAGGTCCACAGCATCTGCCTCGGGGTGGGTGGGGGTGGGGGTCCAATTCTCAAGCGTCCTCATCAGCCTCCTAAATGAATGCGTGTATAGCCCACTTCACCATCATCAAAACGGAACCTCACAAATCTGTAGAACATTAGGGTGCTTTGAAAAAAAACCTGCAGTGCCTTAGTCTGATTTGTACCTTCACTGGGAGAGACCCACCCACAGATTTTGAGTCAAAGATGACATTCCATCCACCCCGACCCCACCAGCCCCCAGCACAGTTGTCTCGACAGACGAGTTACCAATTGAAGACTGTTTTGGAAAAACTCCCTTTTCTCAGTTCTCCATTCTGGTTTAAATTGATCGTTTTTGAAGCTCAATCTGTTTCTACTGTTGCTTGTTTAGGAAATTAACCAGTGATTTTTTTTTTAATCCATAGAGTATGTAATGATTAAGAAAATGGTTTTCATGTGAGATGGTACTTTCATAAAGTACCATCTGATTTGGGGTGTTCCTACTGGGTTTACAGAAACAAGTTCTTTGCTTAAGGGTATGAGGAAGTGGACTGGGAGATTCTGACAATAACCAGTGCTTGTGTACTACCTGCTACACACCCAGCTCTGGGCTAGGTGTTTACACGTGTGCTATCTAATTCAGTCCTCACTGCAACTTTGGCCTGTAGCTTTTTATGAGCTGAAGAACATGGAGTGAAGGCTCCTGCCTTTTAGACTTTATTTGACTGGGAGATGTGCTGGAGCAGACATAAGGTCCTTCCCTTCTAGCTGCACAGGGTGACTTAAGCCAGCAGACCAAGGTGGTTTGTTTAGAGAGCATATTAGGGGCACATTCAGCAGGCAGCGGGAGATGAAACCCATGGCTGTCATCCTGCCCTGGCTCCAGATGTCTTTCATATTAATTAACGCTGAGTCTCCACCAATTGTTTTTTTTTTTTTTCTTCCTTTCTCAGTCTTTGCAACCCTGAAAAAACATTTTCTACTTGGATAGAGTGCTCCGGCCCAGAGTAACACTTCGTGTTACTTAACTCCTGGGACACTTGTGCTTTTCTTGGGCTATTCCAGATTTTTCCACCCCAGCACAACGAGTTTTTTTATCAAGTTCCTTGAAAAGAGGTCCTACCTACAGTTTAAAACATTCCTTTTCTTTTTTTTAATTGAAGTACAGTCAGTTACAGTGTGTCAATTTCTGGTGCACAGCACAATGACCCAGTCATGCATATACACACACATATTCATTTTCATATTCTTTTTCATTAAAGGTTACTACAAGATACCAAATATAGTGCCCTGTGCTATACAGAAGAATTTTTAAAATCTATTTTTATATATAGTGGCTAACATTGGCAAATCTCAAACTCCCACATTTATCCCTTCCCACCCCCTTTCCCCTGGTAACCATAGATTGTTTACTATGTCTGCGAGTCTGTTTCTGTTTTGTAGATGAGTTCATTAGTGTCCTCTTTTTTCTTTTTCTTTTTTTTTTTAGATTTCACATAGGCAACTAGCAAGTGATTTTAGGAAAACCTAAAGTAAGAGAATGCTCAGGCAGTAGATGGGGATTATAAAGTTCTCAGAAACTTTTGGGTGTCTGTAAATTTTTGTTTCAGTTTATAACTATATAATAAATGTCTGCACCCCTTCTTTTTGAAAAAATTAGAATATTCTAGATAATGTGAAATTCACTTTGATCATCACCTCTAATTCCTTTGTCCCCTCTTCTCTCCTTCCAGAAGTCATTACTGTTCTGACTCTGGGTGTCTACTTACAGAGATTTATAAATATATAAGTACCCATGGAAAATACATAGTAACATTTATGTGTTTCTAGTAAATGGTAATAACATGCAATATATAACTTTCAGAAAACTGTTGCTTTCACTCAAGTTTTTTTTGATGTGTTCCTGTTAATACATGGAGATCTGGTTTATTTCTTTCCATTAAACTCAGTTTTCTGTTGTATGAATATTCTACATTTTATTTCTCTAATCTCTGGCTGGAAAGCTAAATTGTTACCAATCTTTTGCTATTTACAAACAATTCTGTCATGAACATCTTTTTACGGGTGCCTTGCTCACATGTATGGGTTTTTCTCTAGGGTCATATTTACTCCAGGGTCATAATACTGAGTATATTTCCTTTTATTTTTTTTCTTCTTCCCTCCCCATTACCATTTATTTTTAATTTAGTTTTTTTAATCCAGGAAATATCTGCATATAGTTTAAAACTCATAAAGTTCTCCAAAACAAAGTATTATGAAAAAAGCAGTCCCCAAAGATTTGCCCCCACCCTCACCCTCTCTTTCTGCCCGGAGGCAACAACTTTCAACTCTTGCTGATTCTTTGGGTATTTACCTCCAGAATTCTAAGTAACCTGCTTCTGTGACCACTCGTTGATTTTTTTCCCTTTTAGGCATGATCCCTAGCTTCCCAAACTAGAAGACATTAGCTCTCTTTTGTAACCCTTGTCTCCACCACACACAGGCTGACTTTCTCTTCCAATCTTCCCAAAAGTCATAATTTTAGCTTTATCAATATCTTTATCAATATATCAGCTTTATCAGTTTGCCTTCTTACAGCCACACAGACGCTTTTCACGGACAAGCCATTCCATCTGCTGTAATCACTTTTCCTGCTTTGTATGCCGGCCAGGGAGCTGACATTTTTCTGGTTAAATCCTTTCAGTGGCTGAGTCTGGATGTGTGTTATCTTCTTGCTTCTCTAGCACCTGCAGGACTTGGTCATAGGTGGTTAGGTGTACAAACAGCCTGGCCAAGAAAGAATGTGTGATTATGCAGATGTGAAATGGTTTGGGATTGAGTTATGTGTGGAAACACTCCCAAAACCTTTTCCCAGGTCAAATGACGATTCCCTGCTTAGCCCTGAAAAGTTTGTGTTCCCCGTTTTCTCGTCGTTTTTCATGGAGTGCTCTACCCTGTGACTTCCAGCCAGGACCCAGAGTGCTAAGCTTGGCCCCCTGGGGCCCTAATGAGGTGTTTCGCTTAATGGCTGCGTTCCTGGGCTTGGTTCTTCACAGTTGTGTGTGTGTGTGAAGCTGAGGTCACCAGCTCCTTTTTTTTTTTCCTTCCTTTTTTTTAAGGGTCAAGAAGGGTTTATATCATTAATTATTTATTTCTATAATAGAAGTAATACCGCCTCCCGGTGAAAAATTTCCGCGGGGAAAGAAGTGTAGGGAGTGACAGCGCAAGGCCCCTCCGAGGCCTCCTCTGAAGCTGGGCTGCTCTGGGACAAGACAACCTGGCTTCAAATCCCAGTACTCCCTAGCTGCATGGTCTGGAGCAAGCTACTTTGTGAGCCTCAGTGTTCTCATCTGTGAAATGGGAAAATAACAGTGGTCACCTCAAAGGGTGTTGTGGGAATTAGATGAGTTAATACTTATATAGAGTGGCACAGAGAATGCACTTAGTAGATATTAAGCAGGAATATTACTAAGTGTCGTCTCTCCTTTTAGACTGGTGCTTCTTAACCTTGACTGCATACTGAAATCAGGTGGCGAGCTTTAAATTTTTCTGATGCCTGGATCCCACCCTCAGCCATTCTGATTTTATTGATCTGGGATACAGCCTGAGCATCAGAGTTTTCAAACGCCCTCAGATCCTCACAGTGGGCAGCCACAGTTGAGAACTGTTATGCTCCATAGTTTCCATGTGTATCACTGGGATAGATGAGGTTATGCTGCCATAACAAACATCCCCCAAATCTCATCTATTTCTTATTTATGGTACATGTCCATTGTGATCTGTTGCAGCTCTGACCCTCATCATCTTTACTCTGGAAGCCAAGCTGACCAAGTAGCTTTTATCTGAAACATTTAGTCCTGTGAAGTGGGAAGAGAGAGCACGGTGAACCACGCACTAGCTCTTAAAGCTTCCAGCCAGAAGTGAAACTTAACTTCTGCTCACATTTCATTGGCCAAAGCAAGTCACATGGTCACACCTGAGTTCAACAGGGAGCATCTGTATCAGGGGCCAGGAGACTTTTTCTGCAGAGGGCCAGGTAGTAAGTATTTTAGGATCTGCAAGAATCTGTCACAACTACTCACCTCTGCCTTCAAAGCACAAAAGCAACCATAGACAATACACTGTCCAAAAATGTGAAAATCACTCTTAGCTCATGAGCCATTTGAAAACAGGCAGCCGGCCAGATCTGGCCCATGGGCCGTAGTTTGCCATTCCCTGGTGTGTATCATTCTCTTACAGGGAGAAGCTCTTCATGAACGGACCCTAAATATGGGTGAAAAGTAATGCAGTCTACACACTGTGTGTATAGAGAAGAGAGCGAGAAATAGACAGAGACAGAGCGGAGGCAGAGGACATTGTATTTTACACACTAGACTGGGGTACAACTTGCTTTTGTCCCTCAGTAGTGTGTTTCTGGATGATCCTTTCGTGTCAGCAGTTCTGGCATGACTCCCATTTTTTCAGTGGCTGCCTAGTTTGCCCTGCTAGGGATGTACTAAAGTGGGTTTTGTTTGTGTGTCTGGTTTTATAACTAATCCTCTCTTGCTAGATAACAGTGGGTTTTTTTTTAAATATCCGAAGGAGTAAGGTGGTACTGTAGAGCGATCATGGCACAGCGAGAGCCAGCATCCCAGCTCTCTCAGTAGTCTGTACATAGTTTATGCTGCTTTCTCTGAACTCTCTCAGGCCTCCCTGGAAACACACATTTTCCAGGAGTTTCTCCTTTATTACCTCCATTTCTGGTTCTTGCCACACTGAACACGGTTGCCATTCCAGGGGCGTATTTGCTGGGGGAGATTTAAACACTAAAGAGGATAAATAGAAATGATGAAAAAGTAGAAATGAAATCTCAGAAGCTGTACAACGTTACCACCCTGACTCCACCCAGAGACTCATTTGGAGCCACACGGGTGAGGGACAACTAAAACTGCAGTTCAGAGGTGGCATGAGGTGGAGGGGAGAAAGGAGGCCAAGATGACAGTGGTGCCACTTGTACGTGCTTTTCTCCTTGTGTCTCCAACAGGACACCACGACGTCCGTGCGCATCGGCCTCATGATGGAAGAAATGATCTTCAACCTCGCAGACACACATCTGTTCTTCAATGACCTGGAGGTTTGGAATTGCTTGATTGCTTATTTCATTCCATAGTCACTGTATTTAATCACCTGCTTCTGGTTTGGGAGCAGAGACACGGCCTTTTCTTTGTCCTTGTTTTCTTTGTTGGGTGAAGGCTAAAAACTTTTGCTCACAACCCCAAAGAAGGCACAAAACTGTGGTCAGCCACGGCTTATTAGAAACACACTTGACCAGACTCGCTCCTGAGCTTCCCTGTGCGATTAATGGGCTTTTCTTTCTGCTCTAGTGGTGATGTCCACTGGCAGTTATACTAATCCAATAAAGGCTGTGTAGTTTCTTCCTCCTGAAATTTGCTATTTAATAAGTTTATTAAGGCAAATTAGTACCGATCCTCCTGGGTCAGTAATAATTAGCAGTGGGCCAGGATGGAAGCTTTTAAAAACAATTTACATTGCCCTGAAAACATGTTTTACAAAGAGAGAGAGAGCGTGAGCAATGGGATCATGCTGATTTAAAGTATCTGCTCTTGTGCCCGTAAGCAAGCAGCAAGGGAGATAGGAAAAAGAGAGCAGCTTCAGAAATAAATTTAATTCATTTGTTTATACCCAGCCCCCGTCAGAAAGATTTGGGAAGGATTTCAAATGAGAAACATATTTAAAATAGAGCTACTAAAACAAAGGCAAAGAATAGAAAGTCATGTAATGAATAAGGGTAAGGCATTGTACCAAAAAAATCTGGCTCATGCTAACTACATAAGTTAAGTTCAGTCTGTCTCTGAGCTTCCTGGTAGCCAAGGCAAGGAGGAAAATACAATGCACTACTTACCCTTAATGAAAGAGCAAGCAGCTTTCTGCAACATGAGGAAGGCTTTTTTGTTTTATAAGTAGATTAACATGAGACTCTTCTGGCTTTTATATTCTCATCATTGGTTTAACAGATTGAAAAATAAAAGCAACCTAAAATAATACTGTATTTGAAAGAACAATTCTGTTTACCCTATTTGGAATATTTTCCCTAGAATCTGGAAAATTCCAGGGACTAAACTGTGAAGTAGAAATAAGAAGGCTATAAATTCCAAATCTGTCCTAACCAGCCCAGAGCATGACTAATAATTATCATCAGGAAAGGATAGAGGTTTTCCTTTCTGGTCTGCAGTCCTAGAGTTCCAGAGTGGGGAATTCCTTGCTGAAATGCTCGATCTCGTGTTCTATCCAGTCTAGGCCAGCCATTAGGGCCTTAGTCCTCCTATCTATGAAATGGAACTGATGCTCTCTGCCCAACATCTTTTTCAAATAAAGGATCAAGGTAAAGGCTTGATGAGGAAGAATTACTTTGGAGTAATAGAAAATGCCACTAGCATCAAGGCCCGGAACTATCTTTTTAGCCAAAAGCAATGTGCAAGTTCCCTTTACAAAGACTCCTCGTGTCTTGGGGGGAAAAAAGAGAGAGAACTGAAGGTTAAATTTTTTAATTGAAAAAAAAAATGGCAATTGAATCCAGCAAGTATTTATGGAACCTAATGTTGTTAAGACTCAGCTGATTGCAAATAGCAAACCCCAACTCCCTTCAGCCAGAAAAAAAAAAGGAAATAACTGGTCCTTGTAGTTGAAAGCTCAAGGTAGATTTAGTTTTTTCCTGTCTCCTCCTTAGAATGTCAGTTTTCTGAGAGCATGTCTATCTGATTCACCCTAAATGCCCAGGGCTTAGGCAGTAAACAACCAAACAGATCTATAAACAAGAAAGTTCATGACAGTGAAAAGGATGTGCAGACAATAAAGCAATCAGATGTGATAGTGAGTGGGGGGGGAGGGGGATAGGATGGGGGAGCAGCATCCTCCAGGGGGTCAGAAAAGGCATCTTGATGAGGTGGCACTTGAGCCAAGGCCTGAATGATGATAGGAGCCGGCCAGGTGGAGATCAGGGAAGGTGGGAGTAGCAAGTGTGAAGGCCCTGAGGTGAGAACTAGTGTGACGTAATCTAGGATCTGCGAGAAGCCACGAGACTGTAGTGAATGCGTGAAAGCAAGGGGACAGCTGGGACAGATGAGTCTGGAGAGGGAGGCATGGGCCAGACACAAGCCAGAGACATCAGGGTTTATTTTGAGTGCCGTGGACAATCACGGGGCCAGAGCATGGTAAACAGGAAGAGCCCCATGACCTGGTTTATGTTTTAAAACGACTACTCTGGCTGCTGCGTGGAGAATGGGCAGTAGGAGGGGAACTGCAGGGACCAGGAAGGAGATCATTGCAGTCGTGCAAGCAAAAGAAGAAAACTGGGTTGGATCGAGATGGTAAGAAGATGGGGGCTTCGGGATGGCGCCAAAGCTGAGAGCACTTGCTGACAGGTTAGACGTGGGGGGTGAGGCAGAGAGGGGGTCGAGGGGGACTCCTAGGCTGGGCCTGACCCAGGCGACAGTGCCATTCTCTGTGATGAGCAACCCAGGGAAGATGGGAGAATCCATCCTTTTGTCATGAGCACCTGGGACACACCAGCAAAGATACCAAACCACAGGCAGATAACACAAGTTTGAAGCTCTTATGCAGGAAAACCGGCAGACCTGTAGTAGGAGCTTTGTCCATCTTAGTTGAACCTCAGGCTCAGAGCCAGGTAATTTTGGGGGACCAGTGTTTGTTCAAGCACATGTCTTCAGAATCTCACCCCCTCTGCTGTTCCTCGCTGGCCCCAAAGTCGAAGTCGCACCTCTTGGAAAAGGATCTTAATTACCAGCTGGAGCTACTCAGGGAAGCCAGTTTGTTTTTATTCTCTACATTTTTTTCCAAAATGTCCCCAATGCCAGAAGCCCCGAGGGCACCTCAGCAGAATTGAAACCATGTTACATGATGGAGAAGTTAAGAACACAAGTGAAAACATATTGCTTGCTGGTGCGGGGAGCCTCTGTCAGAATCTGAAGGGCAGCCTCGTGCAGCTCCCCAGGGAGGCTGTCCAGGGCTGGGGAGAGGCACAGGATGCAGGAGTCCAGTGCAAGGCCCAGCGCCTGCACGGGTGGTCAGATAATGGGGTTTAGGGAACAAAGTCAGATCCCTTTCTGCTCCAAGACTGCAGTGGCATCTGTAAATAAGGGGTCAGTTCCCACAAGCAATGGAGATTTATAGAGAATTTAGCTTTTGCCAGACCTTACTCTAAATGCTGCGGATTCAGTGGCAAACAAAACACAGCAAGCTCCCCACCCTGGAGGCATTGGCCTGCCAGCTGGGGAAGCAGACCATAAACAACTAAATATAAAATGTCAGATAAAGTGCTCCATAGAGAGACCAGCAGAGTCGGAGGAAACAGTCCCAAGGGCTCTTTTACTTGGTACAATCAGGTAAAGCTTCTCTGACATTTGAGCAGAGACCTAAAGGAAGTGAGGGAGAGGAACATGTGGGTATCTGGGCAGAGTGTGCCAGATGGAGAAAACAGCAGTGCAAAGGCTCTGGGGCACGGTCAAAGTTGGTACATTCCAGAAACAGGGAGGAGGCCAGTGTGGCTGGAGCGGAAGCAGCAAAAAGGGTTGTGGAGGGCAGTGTTGGGGAAGGGGAGACAGACACCATGTGGGGCCTTTGGGCCATCTTAAGGCTTCAGATGATAATCCAGGGTGACAAGAAGCCGTGGAGGGTTTTGAGTAGGGGAGCAGAGCGACCTGACTTACGATTCAAAGACTCCCTTTGGCTGCCGGGTGGAAAACAGACCAAAGAGGGCAATGGAAGTAGTTATTTGCGTTAGATCAATGGTTCCCAGACTAAAGGTGAAAGCACTGACGGAGAAGATTCCATGAGGTGGAAGGACTGGTCAGAGAAAAGGAGGTGCCAAGTTAAGCTGTATCTCAGGACATTTGGGATGTGTGTCCTGAGTATAGGGCAAGCATGTGCTTATCAGTTCAATCTGCCTTTGACTCCTGGCTCCACCATCTCCTGGCTGTGTGACCTGGAAAAGTCACTCCATCTCCTTGAACCTCAGTTTTCTCATCTGTTAGATGGGTAGAAGAAAAGTCCCCAAGTTCTAAGGTTGTAATGATGATGGGAGATACAAGGAAGCAATCAGCACAGAGCCGAGCACACTGCACATGCCCCAGAAATGGGCTTCCCACCAGAGGGCTATCTGTGCCACTGGGGCCATGCAAGAGGGGTTATATGGTACAGGGGCAAATTGTTTCATTTAAATTGTTAGATGTTTACTGTACTATGAGCTAGAAAATATTAACTAGCTTGCCCACTCACTGATTTGACCATAATTCAATAACAATACATGTAATACAGAGAGATGTCAAAGATTTAAGACGGTGGCCAACAACCCAGACCTAAATCACAGCCGGCTACTGGATTTTGGGCCTAAATATCGACAATTACCCGGCCAACTTGCCTTTGTGCGGGAGCTGCCTCTTTTGCAGTAAAATCCAGGGCAGAAGACCTTAAACTGAAATGTCAGCTGGGTTGTGGGGTGAGCGTGGAGGTTTGATTGAAACTCACTCACCTGCCGCTCGGGAGCTGTCGAAAGCAGCCTCGGGCTCTGTGAACTGCGCATGCGCTGGGAGCCATTTTTGCGGGACGCCTTCCCAGCAGCCGCTTACTAGAGGCGTGGATGTGCCACAGCCAGAGCTGGTGCGGGACCTGGCCCTCCGTGCCAGCTGAGCAGAGGTGCCCGGGGGCACAGACCTCTTGGGTTTGATTTCCAGGCTCAGTGTGCAGCCCGGGAGGCGATGCCTTTCATCCTCTGCTCCTGTGGGAAGAGGTGAGTGGGGAAAGCAGGGCCGATTCAGGTGAGAGACAGCACAGTCCTGGCTTTCCCGTCTTCCCTGTCTCTCAGAGAGCAGGCGCTCTCAGTGTCTGCAACCTCACAATGCCCAAGTGGGGAAGGGCAAGTTTGGAAATGGGAGGTGGTGGCTGTCACATGAAGGGGAAGAACTGTTGGCTTTTGGCAGGTGGGGCCGGGGATGCCACATAACCCGCTACTTTGGACAGCCTTGTACCCAAAATGCCTGGGGCACCCCATTGAGAACCAAACACTGCGCCAAGGCCTTGAGAATGATCAATCAGCTGCACAGTATTTAGGGATCACCTGGTGTCCAGCACAACCAGGACTTTGATGTAGCTTGCTTCCACTTGAAAAAAAAATTTTTTGTCATTAAACTTACGGGGTTTTTTGTTTGTTTGTTTGTTTTTTACTAGTGTTTTGGGGAAAAAGTGATTTCATAGGTGATAACTGCTTGGGATGAAGCTAAGGTTTTAAACGTTTGAAAAGGAGAGCTGATTGAAAGGGGTATGATAAGGGTGCGTCACAAATAGGAAGGCTCTTGCTGGAGGGACCCAGAAGTGGCTGGAATCTGGGCAGATCGTGGCTGCTTGCCTGACATGCAGGCCTGGTTGCTAAACGTCTGATATACGGTGCTGCAGGTGAATATCGTTTGGGAAATTGTTTCAGTGATGTCAACTATGTTTCAGTAATTTAAATCTCCATGATAGAAAATGTATCTTATGGAAGGTCACAGTCAAACCCACGTGAAAGCCAATACTCTAGAGCAATGCTGTCCTATAGAATTTTCTACAGCGATGTGAATGTTCAACTCCTCACTGTCCAGTACAGTAGCCACTGGCCACAAGTGATAGGTGTGCACTTGAAATACGGCCAGTGCAACTGAGGCACTGAGTTTTTAATTGAATTTAATTTTAAATAATTTTAAAGTAAATAGCCACATGTGGGTGGTGACTACTGTATTGGACTGAACAGAATATTTATTAGCTCATTGTGGAAAGTTCTGTGAGACAGGGCAGCGCTAGAACCCTAAATTTGTAAGACATGACCTACATTTTCAGTTACGATGGTGATGATAATAATTAGAGAAATTATAGCTGGTGTTTACTGAGTGCTTACTAGGTACCAGGCACTGCTCTGAGCAGTTTACATGTGTTAAGTTGTTTAATCCTCCCCATTTTGCCCCATTGTCTCAGTCTGCTCAGGCTTCCATCACAAAACACCACAGACTGGACAGCTTACACAATAGAAATTAGTTTTCTTACTGTTTTGGAGGTGAGGAGTCCCAGATTAAGGTGCTGGCAAATGTGGTTCCTGGTGAGAGCTCTCTTCCTGGCTCATTATGTTTCCATAGGCCCTTTCCCCAGTGTGGGTACCAGGAGGAGGGGAGAGAGAGAGAGAAAGGGAGAGAAAGCATGTGTGCTAGCTAGATCTGCTGTCTCTTCTTCTAAGGATGCTAAGCTGTCAGATCAGGGCCTCACCCTTATGACCTCACTTACCCTCAGTTCCTTCCTTAGAGGCCCCCTCTCCAAACACAGCCACACTGAGGGTTAGAGCTTCAGCATATGGACTTGGGGAAGACACAAACACTCAGTCCATAACACCCATTTTACCAGTGAAGGAGCTGAGGCAGAGAAGTTAGGCAAACAGCCCGAAGTCACACCATCAGCAGCGACAGTCTGCAGACCCAGGTGGCCTGTCTCCAGAGCCTTCGTGCTCATCCACCGTGCGGGGCTGCCTCACCCAGGAGAACGACTGCCATCCGGCTGAGAAGGAAGATCCCAGCAGCAAATGTAGACAGTGCTGCAGGCGGTGGGTTCAAAGGGAAAAGGAGAGCAGGGAGGGTTGGAGTAGCCAGGAAGCCTGGGGGAGAACGAGCAAGTTCTGACAGCAAGAGGAGGAGGAATTCCCTGCCTAACGAAGAAGACAGAGGTGAAAGAGACTTAGTGTAGCATCTTCACGCTGTATATGCAAAACAAAAGTCACACACAAGTAACAGCAACGAACCACACTGAACCACTGCAGCCCCCTCCCTCCGCACCCTGGAGGGGAGCAAAGCAATAGACAAAGGATCTGAGTGCATTTCTAGAAAGAAGGACAGGGACCGCAGTTGGAGCTGGGGGGAGCGGGGGTTGGGGGGGACAGATGGGAATAATAAACTCAATCGCAGTGACAGCTGACATGTCCTGAATGCTCACTGTGTGCCCAGGCAGTGCCTGAGGGCTCGTTTAACCTTTACAGCAGCCACAGAAGGCAAATACTGCTTCGTATACCCATTTTAGAGATGGGGAAACTGAGGCACCAAGAGGTTAACTTGCCCAACACTGACACATACTGAGTTCTTACCCTGTGCCAGGCATCATACATGCATTTTCTCCCTGAAATCTCAGAACTACCCTGCAAGGGAGTTTGTTTTGTTTTGTTTCAAGTCTCTGGTTTACCAGTGAAGAGACTGAGGCCCAGGGAGGTCATTTTCTGAAGGTCACAGAGCTATTAAGACTAGTGTAGAGATCTGATCCCAGGATAAGCAGACTTCTAGGCTGGGACATTCCTCTTTCACAGAAGATCCAGTTTGGAGATGAACGGTGAATCAGAGAAGGAATACAGATCTGCAGAGGGCGTGGAAGAAGAGACTCCTTCGTAAGAAACCAGATCAACGTAAAGGTTTTGGCAGAAGATACCCCTGGCCTGATTCAGGCATGGCCAGGCAGGCGGGCGGGCTGAAGTGGGAGTGTTTCAAGATGCTGCCAGAGCTTTGGGAGGGCTCTTGCTGGAGGGACTCAGAAGTGGCTGGAATCTGGGCAGGTCGTGGCTGCTTGCCTGACATGCGGGCCTGATTGCAAAACGTCTGATTTACGGTGCTGCAGGAGCTATCAGGGAGAATAATATTTCACCATGTCAGCACTGAGCTGCTCTCCAAGACGTCCTGCCCAACTGGCCATTAATGCAGTACGGGCCACAGCTTCTTTAGCGCTCTTCAGATAAGTTAAACATTTAGACAATGCGAGAAAGATGGCCCAGGTTCCCTTCCCAGGGAGCAGGCCCCTCTCTGGCTAGGCTAGAGGCAGCATTAAGCAATCTCACTTTTAAAATATACTGGCCTCGAAGGAAAAGGAGTGGGCAGGGAGTCCATCTGGGCTCTGGAGAGAGTCATTTTTCTAAAGCAAATTTGTCAACAATTTTCTTCTCTGCATTCGTGTCTCCAGTCAGCCAAGGACAAAAAGTAATGGGATCAGACCACTGTAGGGCAGATTGGGAAAACCCCAGCTGTCACCAGCTTAATCAGAATGGATTCTGATAGGTATTTGTCACCAGGCTTACTGTTCAGAAACGAGCAAGGATGAGAATACTAAGTATCAAAACCTGCGGGATGCAGGCAAAGGCTGATCCAGACAGACAGGCATAGCCTTAAATTACATTTTTAGAAAGACAGGAAAATTATTAAGAACTGGTAATTGAAAAAACCAGTACATAAGCCCTTGGCAAGCATGAACAGGAGAAAAAGAGATCAGTAAACAGCATCCAGAATGAAAGGGTGGACATGACTGGAGATTCAGAGGAGATTCTTTTTTAGTTATGAGAATAACGTGTGCACTACTATACCAACAAACTTGAAAACCTAGAAGAAATTGATACACTTCAGGAAGATATAAATTACCAAAATTAACCCAAGGGGAAATATAAAATTAAATAGCCAATGACCATGAGGAACTGAAATGGTAGTTAAAGATGTACTCCCTTCAAAAAGGCACCAGGTCCAGCTAGTCTTAAACAAGAGTTTCACAAAACATCCAAGGAGAGGATAAATCCCATCCTGCACAAACTGCAGACCAAAGAAAAAGGGGGGATGTTCTCCCTTGGTGTTTTAGGAGACTGACATCACCCTGAAACTAAATCTGACTTGGAGCCTGTGACAAAAGGATAAATTGCTGTCATCACTGATTAAAAGGTGGGACACTCCCGCCAGAGGCCCTGTGACTGTGGAAGTTCCACTTGGCCCTGTCTGAGCTTCGTTTTCCACACTGGTGAAAGGAAGCATCGGGACTGCCGTTGGTATCATTTATTAGGCCAGCCACATGCCTCATAACACACCTGCAAGTGGATGCATTCACCATATTTCACAGTTTTTTAAAAATCCTGGAGACCTTGGTCTGTTGCTTAAGAAGCCCCAGAAGCTCTGAGACTCCTGTAGCAAGTAGCACACCCAGCACCCCGATTTTGGTTTCTAAACACCATTTTCCAGTAAAATGAACCAGGGCTCCTTGGAGAAGTAACTGATTCGAGGGCTGGGACTGGAAAGACACATGATAAACATCAGGGTACCAAAAAGTAAAGAAGTGCTTAAAAAACCTCATGAGGATGGGCTATGTCAAAGGGACACAGGAAATTATTAGAAGAGTTCCCAATGGCCAGAACTGGAATAGTTTGAGTATTAAAACAAATAACATCGCATCTAACCCAAAGTATAAAATAAGTACTCATGAGTCCCTACTGACACAGATAAATGACTGAATAAATAAGGAAGTGGGGGAGAAAAGACAAGTCTACCGCACAGAGAAATTCCAAATAATTTATGTAGATTCTAGACCCTGAACTGTGAGCTTTGCGGAGTGACTTCCTTCCAAAAAGTATAACATGGAAAGGTTGGGGGGAGTGTAAATTTACAGTGGAGAAACCTAGGAACACCACCTGAGCCAGGTGCTCAAGGTCAACATCAAAAGTAGTTAAGTCATGTTGATAGTGTGCACCCCTGATGTGATGTGGTGAGGATGGTACTTGGACTTCTGTGATCTTCCTCACCAGAACCCATAACTCCAGTCTAACCACGAGAAAAACATCAGACAAATTCCAGTTGAGAGACACTCTGCAGTATACCTGACCAGTACTCTTTTAAACTGTCACCAAAACGAAGACACATCTGAGAAACTAATCACAACCCAGAGGAACCTGTCCCTTTAAGACAAGACAACGAAATGTAATGTGGTACCTCAGATGGGATCCTGGAACAGAAGAAGGACAGTAGAGGGAAAACTAAGGAAATCAGAATAAAAAATTGATATTAGTTAATAATATAGTGATATTTGTTTATTGGTTGTGACAAATATATCATATGAATATATTAACGAGGGAAACTGTGGGGTATATGAGAACACTCTGTACTATATTCACAGTTTTCCTGTAGATCTAAAACTACTCTAAAAGTTTATTTAAAAAAAAAACAAAAAACTAAAGACTCACAGGTGTCTAGGAACTTGCCCAAGGTCACACACCTAGAAAACATCAGGGCTGACACTGGAGCCCAGGAATGGTCCTTTGAAGGCCACCTACAATGTCTAGGATGGGTGAAACGGAATGTCTCTACCCCAGTTGTCTTCTGCCCCCTGTTCCTGAGATGCATTACTGCGTAGCATCCTGACATGTCCCTGGAGTCTGGACTGAGAAATGCAATGTTCTGCTTTGCCTCTAAATTGCTTCATCAGCAGAGCTGACCATCCATGAGCCTCTTTTGATGGTGAACTCAATTCACCTTAACCATCAGTATACCAAGCACAGAGTCTGGGCCTATAGAATTCAAAATAGTAATACAATAATCAAGGCAAACGTATACATGGCATTTTCTCTGGCCAAGTGACTGTTTAAAGTGCTTCACCTGTATTGATTTATTCAGTCCTTATAAAACCTTATGTGGTTAAGTACCATTCTGTAGCTCAGTGACAGACAAGGAAGTTGAGAGTCAGACTGAAAGCCTTGTCCAAGTTCATTCAGTTAGTAAGTAGCAGAGTCAGAGACTGACCCAGATCCCAGAGTCTGTGCTCTTAACTGCTATATTCTCTGACCTTGCAATAACGAGTAAAAATAAAAAAGGAGGGGGCACTACCTTTAGGGTTTCCCAATTTAGTGGCTGAAAGAAGAAATTAGGCATTTTATATCAGGCCCAGGTTAATCCTAGAGGCCCCACAAAGTGGGGAGACAGACAGAAGTCATTTGTCCTGACGTGGGGTGGAATTGGGGCAGTTTTTACAAAGGCAGTGACATCAACGAACCTTTGCAGGTTTTTGACAGATGGAAAGAGAAGGGAAAAGCATTCAAGGCAGAAGGAACAGTAAATGCAAAAGCCCTGGGGCAAGAGTGTGAGGGTTGTTAAAGGAACAGCAGAGGCTGCTGTGTCTGCAGTACAGTGGGACAGGGGTGGGAGGTGGGGGGACAGGGGGTTATGAGTGAGTGGGTATGCAGACAAGCAGGGCCCAAGTCACAGTGAGGACTTGCTTTTACTAGGAGGGAGGTGGGAGCCATCGTGGGTTCTGAGCAGGGGAGGGACCAGGTCTGACTTCGGGTTTGCTAGGATCCCTCTGGCTGCTGGATAGAGACTGGGATGAGAGGACGGGTGCAGACTAAGGTTCAAGCAGGCAGAGTGAGGATGTGACTGTAATAGTCTGAGTTGGGGGTCAGCAAACTTCTGCAAAGAGCCAGAGAATATTTGAAACTCTGCAGGTCATACTGTCTCAGTCACAACTATCCAGTTCTCCTGATGTAGGACAAAAGCAGCCATAGAGAGTGTATAAATAAATGAACACGGCTGTCTTCCAATAAAGCTTTATTGACACAGGCAGGCCAGATTTGGCCCTCGGGTCTTAGTTTGGCGCCCCCTGGTGTAGGTGGGTGGTAGTGATGGCTTGGACCACAGTGGAGGATGCAGAAGAGCCTCTTTTTTTCCAGTGATGTGATAAGTACCTTGAGGACTAGAGCCAGTTTTCGTCTTGAAACCTCCCCTCTTGACCTGCGCATCGTGTGCTGTGGTTCTGGGACCGTTGGAGGTGTTTTCATAGTCTTGAGATGGATGGATCTTTGAGAGGCAGATGGCCTGCTGGGCTCCTGCTCGCCCTCATTGTGCAGTCCTCGGCATGGTTTAAGTTTCCTGGGCCAGGTGGCTTCAACAATGGAAACTTATGTCCTGTAGTTCTTGAGACCAGAAGTTCAAGATCAAGGTGTCAGCAGGATTGGTTCCTTCTGAGGGCTGTGAGGGAGAATCTGGTCCTCGCCTCTCTCTCCGAGCTTCTGGGGACCTCAGATGTTCCCTGGCTTACAGATGCATTGCCCCACCGCTGTCCTCATGGTCACATGACGTTCTCCCTGTGTGCGTTTCGGTCTCTGTGTCCCAATTTCCCCTTTTTATAAAAAAGGACACCAGTCACATTGGATGAAGGCCCACCCTCATGAGCTCATCTTAACTTGATCATCTGTAAAGATCCAATTTTCCAAATACAGTCACATTCACAGTTACTGGGTTTAGGACCACAGCATCTTCTGAGGAGACACAATTCAACCCCTAACAGACCCGTTCCCGCATTTCTCCCACCTCATTTCCTCCTCCATAAGGTGGACGATGATAGGCATCATCCCCATTATTGTATGTGAAGTGCAGGGCAGCCCCCAGCAGCCAGGAGCGCGTGAGTGCTGGCTTCCGTCCTCCAGCGTTAGATCCTGTCTCTGGCTCTCCTCCCCAGTGAGATATTTGCTTTTTCAAAAGCAGTATATGTTCGTATTATCCTTGTTTTTAAAAAAGAAAGAAAAGAAAGAAAGCACTTCAGTACATTTAAAGTCTCCACTGTCCAGTAACCCAACGCTAGTGCCTTCCCAGATGGAACTGCTGTTTCCAGTCTGATGTGTGAGCTTTCAGATCTATTTCCATTTTTGTACACGGATATGTGTATATATAATACCTTGTTTTGTTTTAATTGGTTTTTATAAGTATATACATCGTGTGATACTGGATGTATCATTCTTCAGTGGTCTGCTTTTCTTCCCCTCCCCTGCACTGCAGGATGTCTTGGAAACAGTTCCGTGTGTAACAGTCCACCTCATTCTGAGTTGCTGGGTGGGAGTCCCCTGAATGGATGTACCACAGTTCACTCCACCACAGTCCAACCGGGGGAACTTCAAGTGTCTTCCAGTTTCTCACTGGGATGATGGACATCCCTGCAGACTATTTGTGGGTGTTTCTCTGGGTCAGAAAGTCAGTTCCTCAGCCCCCCTGCACTTCACTGGAACAACTCCTCTGTCTTTGCCAGGTGGTCCCACTCAGACCCCCCAGCCCCACCCTGCCACCAGCCCCAATAGTCATACTTTGACTCCAGAGAGGGCAGAAGCACCTGGGCTGTGGAAAGCTGGCATCCTTTGTCTGAGAGGCCTGCCCTCCAGGCAGCAGAGTGAGGGGCAGAGGATCCCCGTCCTCCTGTCCTCTGCGTTGTCCCGCTCCCCTCAGTTGCTGGCTCAGGGGTAACCCGATCCAGGTCAGCTGGTGGAGTATGAGGTAGCGTCTAGCTGAGCGTCATGGTATTTTATTAAGTCCGAAATGTGATCGCTACTGTTGTCACACTTTAGCGCCCCCAACAATCCCCTTGCAAATGAGGAAACCAGAGCCTCCCCACATACCTTTCCCCTGACATCAGGGAAAGCACGGGGAACCCTGTCCAGGGGCCTGAGCCCGGGTGACCCCCCAAGCAGCTTTCAAGCTTGAGGGAAGGACTAGGGGCCACTGGGAGGTGTTTTTCCAATTTCAGGCAAAGCAATGGACTTGGGGGAAATCTGCTATTAATTTTTTTCTCAATGCCTGGGTCTCTGAAGTCAGCTTTGGCTTTTAAATACAGTTTTCATTAATGTATTAGGATGGCTGGTCCTAGCATCCTTCCATCTGTATAAGATTGCTCTGGATCAGAGGTCTCAAACTAGGATGCCCACAGGGGCCAAGTAACCAGATAAGGGAAAGTGAAGAAAACCCAGTAGGGACTGTGGAGGAGTGGAGATGGATGTTGAGACTAAGGACTGTAGGAATAGAAGAACACAAGCCCTACCTTGCCAGAGCATGGAAATTCCCAAGTAGCTGAAAATCTGGAGAGACAAAGGGAGGGAGGGAAGGAGGGAGGGGAGGAGGTGGGGGGTAGAGAGAGAGATGACTATTGTTCTAAAAATTGTTTTCAGCCCAGTGTGAGCTAAATAAGCTGTGTCTCCAGGCCAGCTTGCAAACTCTTCCCTAATTGAACCTTTCAACGTAGAGGAGAAATTGTCAGTCAAGTTTTTTTATCCCTCCAGAGCAGTGCTGTCCAACAGAATTTTCTACGTTGATGGAAACATACCATGCAATATGGTAGCCATTGGCTACATTTGACTATTGAGCACTTGAAATAGGCCTAAGGAACTGAATTTTTTATTCTACTTCATTTTAATTGAATATAACTCTAAATAACCACATGTGGCTAATCGCTACTGTATTAGCATGACTATAGAGTCTTTAATTGGGGGTGTACCATCATGCTCAAGTCTTTAGGAAAGGACACCCGCTCTGGGGGAGGGGGATAACTTATACCCCAAGAGATTAGAGTCCTGGATATACAGAAAGAAAGGCAACACAGAATAATGAACAGAAAAGGTTTAGATAGAAGCCAGATGTCTGCTGGCTCAACAGTGATCACTCAGTGCCCCCGGCCCCCTGCCCCATCTGAAGAGTTTCTCAGTTGGGGTTAACCATGGAGCATCCGCCATGTTCTTTGCTGTCTGCTCCGACTCCATTTGCCCGTGGCTGACCACTAGGAAGCCGCTTGGTGGACCTCCCTGCTGTCACTGCCACCCAGGCCTCTCCAAGCATACCGCTGCCCAGGCCCTGGCCCACAGACATGCAGGGTCCCATCCTGCTTTGTCCCCGTCACAGAGCTGTGGGCAAAGTGTGCCAGGGACTCTGGAAACAAACCTCTTTCCAGTCCAAAGGGTTCAGCAAACCCCTTTCCAATCCACAGCCCATTCAAGGGGCCTGAGAGGGATCAGCAGCCACACTACCCCTTCTTCCAGGTTCCGACCTCCGGCTCCACAAAGCAGCCCTGGCCGCCCCCCACTTCCAGTGCCACTGTCCCCACCCCCACCCCACATCTCCATAACAATTATGTTACTTCTCTATATCCTTAAATAGTTAACAAGGGAAAGTGTCCCATTATCCCCTCAGCAAAGCTCCTGTTCTCGAAGATAAATTCAAGCCTCCTCCTTGTGTACAAAAGAGATCTGCTCAAAATGTTGCCAGCACCATTTCTTCCCCCAGCTTCTATCCTACCATCAAGGGAGATGTGACAACCAGCTTTTTCTCAGAAGGCAAGCTCAGAGTTCCAAGTGCACCTCCTCTCCCAGCAGTCTTTGCAAGGTGGTATCTGCTTCCTAAATCTGTCTTGCAACCAAAATGTGGACGTTTACAAATCTTAACACAATAGTGAAAACTCTCATTTCTGTAGCCCCTGCTGTGTTCCAGGCACTTCTCCTCACATGAACCTTGTAAACTAGGTTTCATTATTACCTCCATTGGCCAATCTGACCTCTGAGGTTCAGGGTGGTCATGTCACTTGCCCAAGGTCACACAGCTGGGAAGTGGCTGGATCTAGGATCCGAAACCAGGCGACCAGTCACCCATACCACGGGGGCAGGCCCGGCACGCTCACAGCTTTGCCTTATGGAGCAATCATCCGAGCGAATGGACTTCACGGTGGAGGCGGAGTTCAGAGGACTGGTGTGAATTGCGTGTAGCTTCCGTGGGGGCCGTTGCATCCCTCTGGACCCCTGGTTGCTCAGTGACACAGACCCACCCCTGCTAGCTTGAACTGAAAAGTCAGTGTGCTCATTTCCCACAGCTGCTGTCACAAATTACCACACACTTGGTGGCTTCAAACAACACAGTTCTGGAGGTCAGAAGTCCAAATTCAGTTTCACTGGGCTGAAGAAGTCAGCAGAGCTGGTTTCTTCTGGAGGCCTTGAGGGGAGACACTGGTGGTGTCCTTGCCTTTTTCGGCTTCAAGCGGCCATCTGTATTTCTTGGCTTGTGGCCTCTTCCAAGCACATCACTCCAGTTCCCTTCTCTCTGGTCACATACCCCTCTGCTGCTTACTTACCAGGACCCTTGTAATTGCATTTAGGCCCCATCTCAGGATCTTTAACTTAATCACATTTGCAGAGTCCCTTTTGCCAGACAGGGTTCCTGGGATTAGGACGTGGACATCTTGGAGGGGCCATCAGTCAGCCTACCACACTCAGGGTGGCCCTATCCCAGTTGTGGCTGGAGCCAGAGGACCAAGTAATGTGATCCGGGTCCCATCCCTCTCTCCAGCTCTCAAACTGTTTTCCTCTCACAGCTCCAGGCTTAATCCGACCGTCCAGCCGCCGTGGTGAAAGGAGAGCTCCTCTTTCCCGCAAGGCCCACAGCTGGTCCTCGTTGGTCCAGCTGAGACCACACACTCATCTCTGAAGTGATCACTGTGGCCAGAGGGACTCTGGGTTTCTCTGATTGGTTGAACCTGGGTCATGTGCCCACCTGTGTCATCCACTCCCCTCCCCTCAGTCTTAACTCCCCTGTGTTAAGGTATTTCCCCAAAGAGAACTGAGGTGTATGGGTGGCATAAAGCAGCATGTTATTGGAGTCCACTGAATGGCAACCCCTTGGAATGGTGCCTGGCACGTTATAGGAAGTGTTTGATAAATGATGGTCACAGATCATGGGACACAGAGTAGGACTTGGGCAGGGGGTACCTCCAGAAGCTAATGCTTGAAGATTACAAGGTTCACTAAGCAGATGAAGGCGGGAGAGCTTTCCAGGCAGAGGAAACACCTTGAACAAGGCAAAGGCTTCTACCGTATGGCCATGGCGACCACATGCCCTAGTGCACCTGGGGAAGGAGGAAGCCTGGTCCTGTCCTGTGCGTGCCCTCCCACAGTAACATGGACAGCAGCCCCCTTCGCACGGCAAAACTAGCTTGGTTTGTGTGATAAATTATAGAGTCACCACCATCCCTTCTAGGCAACCTGCTCATTTACGTGGAAACCGAAGGCAAAAGGGGGTGAGACTTAGCCCAAGGCCACCTAACCTTTAGTGGCAAAGTTCAGACCAAAATTCAGGGCTCCTGACTCAGTCCAGTGCTCTTTCCACCCCTCAGCTTATGAAACCAACTCTTAAAGGCTGCATCATCTTAGCCGGTTACGTTTCTCCCTTTTCCTCTTGCCAAATTTTGTAGGACTGTGACCAGATCCACGTGGACGATGTCTCATCCGATGACAATGGGCAAGATTTAAGGTAGGAATCTGGGGAGTCAAAAATGCCCCCCCGCCTTGGATTGGTTATCAAGCCAACCTTTCACGAGGAAGCAGAGAGGAGGGGCGGGCTGGCTATGGGGGAAGATGTGTTTGCCTCCAGCCAGAACTGGGACGTGTGTTTCTCTGAGCTGAAAAATCACAACCCCGCCCCCGCCCCCACCGCCTCTTCTGCATCACCTCAAATCACTGAGGCTGAACTGCCCACAAACTCTGGAACCCTGCTGTTTCTCTCTGTGGTTTTTCGTTTCCTGCTTACTAAACTCCTGCATGCGTATTGTAAAACTTGTCGTACACCTCTTCTGATTTTGCCTCCCAGAATCACCACCACCGAGAGTCTGATAGACCTTCCTCCAAGGTTTGACTGCATTTATTAACATACATATATTATTTAATATAAAAGTTGATACAGTCGATATTCAAAAAATTATCTTTTTGGAATGAGTAAGTGCTCTGTCTGGTTTCTAGGAGAAAACAATACTACAATATGAATTCCGGAAATAAGGTGCCCAATTGCTCAAAATGAGACATCTCTCACAAGAATGTGGCTGGAATGTTCCAAGCCTGCCCTTAGGGAGACTTTATAAAAATGGGACCCTAGTTAATCTGTGCTTATCCAAAATTATCACAATTCAACGCCTCTAAGCCCATCAAAAATATTATGAGACCAAGTAAGTTTTGCTTGTGGGCCAGTCATGGTAACTTCACTTAGTGTTTGCTTCCTGGGTGTATCTTCCAACTTTCTCCAAAAAAAAGAAATCAGAGTTTATGTTACTGAGCCCTGCAAGCCTTTTCAAAGCCCAGCACGATTAGAAGTGATAGGTGGGCATCGATCACCTGCTAAGTTTTAATTAGCCATTGAGAAAATCCCTTCTGCAGTCAGGTCTGGCAAGGTGCACGGCTCCAGTGCTAGCCAGGACTTCTCAATTTATGGAGTAAATAAAGCCCAGATCAGGGTTAATTGTGTCCTTTCCATGAAGTCATCCCTGGAAACCACTCTCCCTTTCAAGGCAATGAGCAACCGGGGCTCCGTTTTTATAGTTTCCCCTGTAGCTGGCTGGCTCGGAATTTAGAGCAATGTTCCCTGAACCCTGACTCGTACTGAGCTGGTTTGGTACCTCACTTCAAGAATCTGCAATCCAGGGGTGTTTTTCCTCCCCTAGAAGCCAAATTCCCTGTTTTTTCATTCAAGAAATATGTATCATGGCAGATACTAACTACTATACATAAAATAGATAAACAACAAGGTCCTGCTGTAGAGCACAGAGAACTAGATTCAATACCTTGTATAACCTCTAATGAAAAAGAATATAAAAAGGAATATGTATGTATCACTGTGCTGAATCACTATGCTCTACACCAGAAATTAACACATTATAGATCGACTATACCTCAATTAAAAAAAGAACTGTCTATTGAGGACCTACTGTGTGTGAGGCACCAAGTATCAAATGCCCCCCCCCCTTTTTTTTTTCAGTTAACACTAAAAAACCAACCCTGGCAATGCCCTTATTTTGCACCATGCCCTGTTGCAAATGCTTTACTTGAATTAACTCATTGCATCTTCACAGTAACCCTAGGAAATAGTTGCTCTTATAATCATCCTCATTTTACACTTGGGGAATGAGGCACAGAGAGGTTAAGAAACCTGCCCAACCTCACACAGCTGGTAAGTGGGGGAGGCAGGATTCACGGACACCCTTCCCTGGCCTCCATCTCTTGGCAGAACATCCAGGCATCTCCCCAGGGGATCCTCTGAGTTTGTAGTCAGTGTTCTTTTGTAAGAATAAATTATCTAACCTTTCTGCACTGCCCAGGGAGTGGTCCATAAGGTGTTGTTCTACATTCCCATCATTACTTAAAGGGAAACTTCCGCAATGTCCAGAGTCTCTGATGTCCTGTGAATGAAGGAGGAAGGTGTGCTCAAATTCCTGGCAGCAGGAACCTGATGAGGAGGCACCAACCTTGACTTCCAAATGGATCAGTCAAACCCATCCCCTGAGAGGCCATGGGACCACACTGACCTGCTTCCCCCATCTTTTTCTCTCTGAAGAGACTGTGATTTTTAAAGTTTTTGGTACACACATCCCTTGTCAGGCTCTGGTTTTGCCTGGTGACACTGTAGCATAAGCTTTACTCCTGTGGTTTTGCAAGCCTGTACCAAGCTTCTGGTGGAGGGGAAGAGGGGTCTGTGGAGAGCTGGGGTTTTCCTTCTCACAGTCGAGCCGCTGTAGGTGGTGAATCGCCCACGCATTTTCCCCTTCTGGTTCCCAGCTGTCGCTTCTGCTGTTAACTCCGTGTGGCACTCTGACTCATCCCCCATCCACATGTCCAACTTGTTAGTCCAGCAGCTGTATTCAGGGTGGGGAGTTGTATCTGCAAAGTACCAGCAATTGACTCTGCCGAATTTAACCAAAAAATTAACGTAGGGAATTTCTATAAAAAGATACGGATATGCTCACAGAATAGGAAGAAAGGGTCAGCAGCCCAGCCTTACAGGGGAGGTGAAGCAGGGCAGATTTGGAAATCAAAGTAGTGGGAATTAACTGGCATTTCCTCCTGGAACCTTCCATCAGGATGAACCAACGCCGGTCATTTTCTGGAGTTGGCTTCCAGCTTCAAATGCCAAAGGGGGAGAGAGGGAGGCTTTCCCTAGCTTGCCCGCTGCCTGCAGGGAACAGAATGGCTCCCCACCCCCAAAAAACAGAGATGCTTTTTGATACCAAAAGAAAGGAGAGTGAATGCTAACTCAGCAAGAGCAAAGGATGCCCCTGCTGTTTTGGGAAGCTAATAAAAGTATGGCTCTGCTTTTCCCAGAGCACACAAACACACAGCACCTCCACCTGTTCAGGGACACAGGGGCACCCTAAGCTCCAACCATGGGTCCCATGGGGTCTGCGGTCTGCTGGCAAAGAGCACCCACCTCCCCACATTAACACTGTCTCCTCCCTCTCCCCAGCACGTACAATTTCTCCGCTGATGGCTTCCACAGTTCGGCCCCGGGAGCCAACCTGTGCCTGGGCTCCGGCGTCCATGGTGGCGTGGACTGGATGAGGAAGCTGGCCTTCCGCTACCGGCGGGTGAAGGAGATGTACAACACCTACAAGAACAACGTTGGCGGTGAGTGGGCCAGGAAAAGGGCCGTCCACGGTGGTCAGAGGGTCTGCCTGTGCTCGGCCACACCTCCAAGCCAAGGGAAATTCAAGGTCGGATGCTGTCACTCCCATCTCACCTACTCTGTGCCAGGCACTGTTCTGGGAGGCTTATAAATCCTAGCTCGCTCAGTGTAATCCTCATGATGCTCCGAGAAGAGGGCACTAGTGTTTCATCATCCTCACGTTGGTGGGCAGAAGCGGAGGAATGAATGAAGTATCTTGCCATGATTATATCTCCCCCCAGTTGCTGTATCTTAGTCACAACCAGTGGTTCTCCATGTGCGGTCCTCAGACCAGCAGCATCCACATCATCTGAAGACTTGGAAATGCAGATTCTCTGGCCCCACCTTAGGCCTGTTGGATTTGAAGCTGGGGCAGGCCGGCCCTCTGTGTCTTAACCTGCCCTCCAGGTGATGCTCACGCTCACTGGAGTTTGAGGACCACTGGCTTCAGCCCTCACTACTCAGACTGTGATCCATGGACTAGCCACATGAGCATCACCTGGCAGCTTGTTAGAAATGAAGGATCTCAGGCCCTGCCCCCCAGCGACTGAGTCAGATCTGCATTTTTAACAAGATTCCCAGGTGACTTGTGGAAACACTCAAGTTGCAGGTGCACTGGGAGTCACTGATTCTCACTCATAGTGGAACCCCCAAGGAACGTCCAGTTTTGATTTCCTTGGCCTGGCTGCTACCCAGGCATCAGGACTCAGAGTTCCCTGGAGGACTCTACTGTGCAGCCAAGGTGAAAGCCACTGACTTCAGCAGCAGGAGAGCGTTGGTTATCACACTGAACAAAAAAATGTGGAAGAGGCTGGAGGCAGGATTGGCTCGGCAGTGACCAGGCCCTCCATCACTGTTCCTGGAATTCTCTAGTTGAGTGGTTCTTGACCAGAAATGCTGCTGCTTCTCCCCCAGGAGGCATTTGAGGATGTTTTTGATGATCACAATGTCTCTAACCAGCTACTGGCCTATAAAGGGAAGAGGTTTGAGTGGGCAGCTAAGAGTATCTTCCAAATACACCTTGGCCCCATCCCCAGAAAGAGTAGAGTCCCAGGAAGAATTCAGGGTCTCCACCTGGACAGAACCCACTTCTGGTCCCAGCGCTGCCCCTTTCTATCTCCCTGAGCCTGTTTCTAAGTTTGTGAAGTGGGGGTAAAAGTAATTCCACTTCCCTGGGTTATGGAGCGGTCTGTTGTTAATGCACACAAAAGGCAGGACCCTGTGCCTGGTATGCAGCAGGCACCTAGTAAACAGCATTTATCACTAGTTCCTCGCAGTTTTGCTTGGGAGTCTTTTAGGTTCTCCTGTATCTTCCCCGGACAGACCATCAGTTCTTTGGGAAGGATTTTCTGTCTTGTCCATGGCTGCAGGCTTGGCAACAGCTAATGTTTTCTGACTGTTTTCCATGCCAGGCTCTGTTATGAAGACTTTTTATCTAATAGTTTTTTTGCTCTTCACAACATCCCTATAAGGTAACTGCTTTTCTCGTCCATGTTGTATGAAGGTGGAAACCGAGACCAGAGAGGTTAAGTAACCTACCCAGCATCACACAGCCCAGGCTGGCTACTCCCGCACCTCTGCCCACATTTTGTGGCCTCTCATATCCAAGTCTGTCAACTGCAGGAGTGAAGCAGAGAGCTTCTGGGTCGCCCTGCCTGCTCACCCACCCCTGCACACAGAGAGGAGGGGATCAGCTGTGCTTGGGGTAGGGGAGACAGGGATGGGCCATCTGCTCCCCATCCAGGTTAAGCCCCAGGAAATGCCCAGGGCTTCTGTCAGGCTGTGTGGCTTTTCCATAAGCTGAGGGGAAATTACCTGATGTGTCAGCAGGCGAGGGGCTTGTGGTTGGCAGGACGCCGGTGGGCAGCCCCCCTTCCTCTACCCCTCCCCTGGCTGTTTCTGCATTGCAGAACTAGGCTGGTAAGGGCTGCGGCCACCAGCCTGGGGGGCTCACCACAGCCAATAGGATTCCAGGTGTTTCAGTGTACTCAGAAAAGAGATGTCTGTGAGATACAGAATGAAAAAAGAAAACTGCTTCTTAAGTCAACATCTGGGAGGCAGTGGTTTGGTTCAGAGAACTTTGCCTGATTTCACACCCCCCTCCTCTGCCACGTCCTGTGTAGCCCTGAGCAGGTTACTTGACCTCTCTGTGCCTGTTTCTTCGTGTGTAGAATTAGCAATGGAAGGTGCTGAGAACAGTGTCGCCACACCGTCGGCGCTTCTTAAATGCTGCTCTTGTTATCCGAGGAGGGAGACCAAGTCTGGAGGGAAAAGCCATGGGTCAGGAGCAAACAAACTATAACTTGATGCAAACTTCAAGTTTGTAACAGATACAAAGTCAGAGTGGTTGACCAGCTAGATACTCATGGCAGCAGGCATAGGAAGGTCTATTGTAAACTGTAAAGTGCAGTGCCCCTGAGGTTTTGTATTGTTAAGGGCCCTAGCTCAGGAGCTGGGAGAAGGTGCAGAGAGAAAGGAAAACCAGAGGCCGCCTTCAGCATTTTGTCCCAATGAATGTGTTCTCCCTTGAACAAATACTCCATGTGTTTGTTGAAGAGACACCTGCTATAGGGGCTGGTACTGTGGTGGTAAACAAGGCCAACTTGGTCCCTGCCTCACAGAGCAAACATCAAACACAGAATCTCGCAGGTGTGTCTTAAATTATAGTTGTGACAAGTGCTATGAAGAAGAGGTACAGTATGTTGAGAGAATAAAGTAGACTTGACGAGGACAGGCCTTCCAGAATAAATGACATTTGAGTTTGAAGGAGTTAGCCAGGCAAGAAGGGAAGGTAAGATAAGAAGAGGGGTGCGGGTTCTGAAATGAGGTGTGCAAAGGTCCTGAGGCAGAAGTACACTTGCTGTTTCAAGGAACAGAGAGGAGGGATGGAATGGAAGGGCATCAAGGCCATAGCAAGAGATGAGATTGGCAACTAAGTAGGGGCAGAGTCCAGGGCTGTGGAGTCTGAACTTTCTCTTAAGGACCCTGATAACTGAGAGAATGACAGATTCTGAAAGACCAAGGAGTGGGCTCTGGAGGTCAGCAGCCTGGGTGCCAAACCTGTCACCCTTATTTCCTCCCTATGATGAACAAGTCAGTCCACCTCACAAAGCCCCAGTTTCTTCACCTGAATTACACAATGTTACAGGTCAATTATATCTCAATATTTTAAAAAGAAGAAATAAAAAGAGTGGTCACCTTTAGGGCTGCTGTGAGAATGAAATAAGTCATGTTAAAAGCACAGGGCCCTGCACATAAGCACTCAGTAAATGTTAGTCATTATTTTTTGTCTCCACTGTAACAGTATAAGCTCTGTAATCTGCATGTTTTATTCATCTGTGTATGTTCTGTGCCTATTACAATACTGAACACATAGAAGACACTCCCAAATTCTTTGTTGGATGGATGGATGGATAGGTGGGTGGATGGGCAGATGAGTGAGTGGGTGATCGCATGGGTCAGTCAATGGATGGATTGATCTGTCAGTCCCAAAATAAGATTAAGGTCACTGGATTAAGTTGACCTTGGGTGTCATCTGATTTGAAACCTCAAGTTACAGCAGCTAGACTCCCCTTCTACTCCTACTCCCCCCAGACCTCTAAAATGATAACGGCCACACCTTTATTTCCTTTGTCCACAGGCTTGATAGGAGCTCCCAAAAGAGAGACCTGGCTGCAGCTCAGAGCCGAGCTGGAAGCTCTGACTGACCTCTGGCTGACCCATTCCCTGAAGGCACTAAACCTCATCAATTCCCGGTAGGTGGGAGCCCGAATTTCCCTTTGTGCCACTGTACCTGCTCCCGCTCAAAGGTGGCAGCCCCTCCATTTTCACACTTGGAGAACCGGACTCTCCAGATTCTCACTTGTGCATTTTCCAGATTTGATAAAGCAGAGGTGTACAAGGCACCACGGCCCATAGCAGAGCAGATGCTGCAGAGACTTACCAGGGTCCAGCCAAGTTAAAGACCTTTGTACAAGGTCCATCTTGTCCCATCTGCTCTTGCCCACATCACCCTCTGAAAACCATTTTATGGGATGTCACAGATCATCCGAGGGCTCTTAGTGAAGTCAGGAGGGTCCAGTTTCTTCCTAGGCCTCCCAGTAAATTGCCTCTTGCTCTTAAATAGGATCCCTGGGGCCAGAGAACAAATTACCCTCTGCACCAGCATCAGAATTCTTGTGACCCAATCTATGAATAGCTATAAAATGGCAGCCCATGAGCTGAATCCATGTGCTGATGTGTTTTGTTTCATACACACTTTGTCCTAAACCTGGGAAAGTAAATCCATAGCTGCAGTTTCTAGGATCTCTGAAAATGTCAGAACTGCTGTGTGCTGTCCAGTTTACCCCAGTCCTCACTGCTCCCTGTTGTCCTACACTTGCTCTTTATCACTCATGTACATTTCCAATAGGTCCCTGTAGCTGTTTAAGTCTGTGGCCCTTGCAATAAGCATTTTCTTTTGAAACAGAAAAAGTATTATACTTGTGTTCCATTTCAATGTGTCAGGAAGCTAAGAGGAATAGCTGAAGAGTCCTTGGGCCCTCACCTGAAGATGACTTAGCCATAGGCTCCAAACCCCCCAGAATTCCCACCAACTCCAGGCTCAGGCTGCAGGGGGAGGAGGCCTGTGGGACATTGGGATTCTGACCCACAGTCTCCTTTGTCCTTAGGCCCAATTGTGTCAACGTGCTGGTCACCACCACTCAACTGATTCCTGCCCTGGCCAAAGTCCTGCTGTATGGTCTGGGCTCCGTGTTTCCTATTGAGAACATCTACAGTGCAACCAAGACAGGTAGGGGGACCGGGCCTCAGGGTGGTGCAGGGAGGGAGGGTGAGGTCAGCTTTGCATGCTGGGCATGGGAAGTTTAAGGAAAATGGCACTAGGGAGGTTAAAGAACTTGTCCACAGGCATGACTCAGATCTCCAAAATAACTCCTATAATCCACTTGCTTTAAGACTCTGCTTCTAGAGAATCAGTGAGGACCACAGTTTTCCAAAGTGTTTATTAGTTAGGCTACCGGTAAAGCTGTATCACGAACACGTCCCAAATACAAGGGCTTAATCACTATACCAGGGTCAGAGCTTATTTCTTCCTCAGATGGCCACAGACCAGAGTGAGTGATCCAGGCTGACTGGGTGACTCTGTCCTCATACTCACCCAGGAACCTGGGTCCTTCCCATTTTATTTTTCCACCATCCCCTATAATTTTATTCTCATGTAACATGGTCAGATCAGAGTCCACCATATCATCATTCCAGCTTATGGGAAGGAGGAAGAGTAAGGAGCAATGCACATCCAATATTTTAAAACCAAGACTCAGAATGGGGTGCATGTTACTTCTGCTCACCTATTGGTCCAGCTTAGTCACATGACTACAACTAGTTGCAAAGGAAGCTGGGAAAGGTAGCCCATAGCTGCTACTAAGGAAGAGGAGGAAGACAGTTCCCACCCCAGCATGGTACATGAGGTGGTGTTAATTTAGGTGGTACAAGTCATTAAATGATCCTGACTCTATCCTTGAACCACACAGAGAAAAAACTATTGTTTCTTTTCACTACTCTTTCAAGGAGAGTCTCAATTTAGTGTCATCCTGCTTTGACGCCTCTAATACTTGCTAATCTCCCTTATTAACAAAGAAAACAAGGCTTAGGCTCAGAGCTTCAGAGCTTTCATCAGATAAGAGAACTCAATAACTAGAAATTAACAGCATCATTTCTCATCAGGTAAGTAATAGTGGTTTTAAGTGGGGGTGAGGCTGATTTTTTATTCTTGTATCACCTAAAAATGTATAAAAATACAAAATAAATCTAGCCAGTTAACAGAGTTTTAATTAGAAATTTTTACCCTTTGTTTTTTTCTGGAGCAAAAAAAAAAAAAAACAATTTATAGTATGTGCTTTGGAAGCATTTTCTTAGAGCAGTTTTGCCTTTACTAAAGGTCTGGGTCTGAACATGACATAAAAGTGCCTTTAGATTTTAAAATCACAGATGTTCAGGCCATAAATGGCCGTTAGATTCTGAAGCAGTACCTTGTGTGTACCTTTGTTTTCTTCCTGCACACCTCTAGTTGTGTACTTTTAGGCTCATTTAGAACCTCTTTTTTTAAATAATGTATTTTTAATTGTGATAAAATATGCATAACATAAAATTTACTATCTTAACCATTTTTAAGTGTAGCATTCAGGAGCATTAAGTACATTCACATTGTTGTGCAACCATCACCACCATCCATCTCCAGAACTCTTTTCATCTTATAAAACTGAAATTCAGTATCTATTAAACAACAACTCCCCATTCCCCCTCCCCCCTGGCAACCACCCTTCTACTTTCTATGAATTTAACTGCTCTAGCTACCTCATATAAGCAGAGGCATACAGTATTTTTCTGTGACTGGCTTACTTTACTTAGCATAAGATCCTCAAGGTCCACCCATGTTGTAACATGTGCCAGAATTCCCTTCCTTTTTAAGGCTGAATAATATTTAATTGTATGTCTAGACCACATTTTGCTTATCCACGCATACATCGATGGACATTTGGGTTGCTTCCACCTTTTGGCTATTGTGAATAATGCTGCTGTGGATACATGTGTATAAATATCTCTTGAAGACTCTGCTTTCAGTTCTTTAGGGAGTATACCCAGAAGTGGAATTTCTGCATTATATGGTAGTTCTGTTTTTAACTTTTTAAGGAACTGCCATCCACAGCAGCCGCTGCACCGTTTTACATTCCCACCAACAGTACCCACGGATTCCAGTTACTCCACATCCTCACCAACACTTGATCTTTTCTTTCTTTTGATAATAGCCATCCTAATGGGTGTGAGGTGATTGGTTTTCCTTTTACTTTAGTGATTCTACTCTGTATTTTTTTTTCTACTCTGCATTTAAATGAGCTTAAGTAAAAATAGAAGTGTGAGTTGATTTTAAGAGAAAAAATGGTTCTTGGATTTGGTCACAACTGAGGATGTAGTTCTGGAATGTTTGAGAAACACTGGTCTGGGACAGCATTTCTCAAGAGATGACTCATGAACAAAAGATTCAGCCAGTGGTCAGATAAGCTTGGAAAACTCACAATGAACATGAACAAATCAAAGACTCCATTAAGTCCTGTAATAAAACTTTTTAAAGCAAAGTTTCATTTGACAACAGAATCTTTTTTCTGTTGATCCTCAAGAAAGGAACCTCTAACTCAGTCATATCCAACATCTTCGTTTAACCCAGGGATTCTGCGTCCACATCAGAGGAATCAGATGCTTTCAGGGAAGTGGTAGAGTGGTTCTTGTTTCCCACTTGGGGTGCCTGAAGATCAAAGAACTAGGAGTAGTCAAAGTTGAGATAAGACAGAAATTTAGCTTCTAGTTCCTTGTTTTAACATAAAAATCATTTTTTCAATACTCAGGTTTCTGCTATTAATAATGCTGTATTAATAAATATTCCCCAACATTTGGTGGCTTGCAGCAACCAGTTTTTATTTCTTGCTCATGAGCTGGTGAGCCAGCATTGGCTCTGCTGGACTTGATTCCAGGTTCTGGATGTGCTCCACATATCTCCTCATTATGGGACCAGCAGCCATCCAGCAGCACAGTCTTCTGACAGATGGCAGATGTGGACCACCCATACAAATTTCTCGTGGCAGGTCCCTAACAAACATTCCATTGGTCCAGTCAAGTCACATGGCCATTACAGTATCAGTGGGGTTGGGGAACAGGCTCCACCTACCCTAGTGGGAGGCACAGCAAGGAAGTGTACTTCCATTAACGCAGAAGACAGTGGTGACCTACTGCTTTGGCCCAGCCTGTGCTCTTAAGGGGAGAAAGCAGACTGCAGACAAATGGATTCCTGCTTAGCACAGTGTAACAGAGTAGTTCAGAGACCAGGCTGTGAGGCAGGCGGCCTGGGTTTGAATCCTGACTCTCCCCTTGCTGGCTGGGTACCCTGCACAAGTGATTCCACCTCTCTTTGCCTCAGCTTTCCAGTCCACGAAGTGAAAGACCACAGTACTTCTAAGCATATGATAAAAGCGAAACAGTGCATGCGAAACAGCAGTTTAGAAGTTCCCAGCAGAACACAGTGCTCAAAAATAAGAGCTGTGTGTTTTTTTAAATTGGGGGGGGGGGTAATTAGGTTTTTATATATTTATTTTTAGAGGAGGTACTGGGGATTGAACCCAGGACTTTGTGCATGCTAAGCATGCACTCTACCACTTGAACTGTACCCCTTCTAGAGCTGTGTTATTATAACTACCACTATGCTCATCTTCAAGGCATTTTAACAACCCTGAGCCTCAGTCTTTTAATCTCTAAAATAGGAATTATATATAACATCTTCTTTATCCATTCATCTGTTGATGGACACTTAGGTTGTTTCCATGGTACATATAGACAGTGGAATACCACTCAGCCATAAAAAAGAACAAAATTTTGCCATTTGCAGCAACATGGATGGACTTGGAGGGCATTATGCTAAGTGAAATAAATCAAACAGAAAGACAAATATTGTATGATATCACTTATGTGGAATCTAAAAAATAAAATTAGTGGCTATAACAAAAAAGAAACTTGACTCACAGATACAGAGAACAAACTACTGGTTACCAGTGGAAAGAGGGAATCGGGGTGGGGGGGCAACAGGGGTAGGGGATTAAGAGGTACAAACTATTAGGTATAAAAGAAGCTACAAGGATATACTGTACAACATGGGGAGTACAGCCAATATTTTATAGTAACTATAAATACAGCATAATCTCTAAAAATTGTGAAGCACTATATTATGCACACATAACTTATATTGTACAGCGACTACAATAAAATAAAATGCAAGGAGGGTGGGTTTGGCTCAGTGGTAGAGCGCATGCTTAGCATGCGCAAGGTCCTGGGTTCAATCCCCCGTATCTCCATTTAAAAAAATAACGTATTTAATTCCAATTTCTTGAGGATTTCTGTGATAGTTAAATGAATTACCGTAAATCAGTGGCTCCCAATGGACTGAGGGGTCCTTTTGCCTCCCAGGGAACACTTGGCAACATCTGTAGACATTTTTCGTTCTTAAACTGGAAGGTTTGCTACTAGCAGGTAGAGACAGAGATGATGCTGCTAAACATCCTTCAATGCTCAGGGCAGCCCCCACAGCAAAGAATTAGCCAGCGGAAAATACAAGTAACACGGAGGCCAAGAAATCCTGATGTAGGTGAAGCACTCGGCAGAGTACAGGGTATATTGAGTGAGCGAGTGACACCTGCTGTTACTACAGCTGTTCTCATTATGATTATGGTTACTCAATTTGCCGACAGGCAGGATGAGCTAAAATCTGAATTCAGTGTGCCAGGATTTATGCTGCTGTCCGGGCACCTGAGAAGAAGGAAAACACGAAAAAGTGATCATTTACAGGAAACAAGAAAAAAATGTCCAAGAGAGTCACATGAGGGCCACTCTCGCCAGGCTTCCCACCTGCGGACGTGTGAATCCCGGCACCTCTGCGTCCTAATTCTGGGATCCTGGGCAGCTCACTTCACCTCTCAGAGCCTTCTGTCCTGATCTGGAAAATGGGTCCATCACAACTACCCCGGACAGCCACGTAGACACCAGAGCCTGCTTACCCCACTGCACTGCCTCTTCTGCTGTGTCACCGTGGGCAAGCCACTTAACCTATCTGTGCCTCTGCCTTGTCCTCTGTCACCTGGGGATGGTGACAGTGACACCTCAAAGTCTGTTTGAGGATGCAGTGATAATCCCTGGCCTTTAGGAAGATGACTACACACAACAAGTTCTTAATTAGCAGTTATTATTCATCACCAGCCTGGGTCCTCACCAAGCGGCCTTTCTCTCTTTCCTTCTTCTGTGCTTGCAGGGAAGGAGAGCTGCTTCGAGAGGATAATGCAGAGATTCGGCAGGAAAGCTGTCTACATTGTGATTGGCGATGGCGTGGAAGAAGAGCAGGGAGCGAAAAAGGTACTTCCTCCTGTCCATCTCCCAGACTGCTTCTTCCTTCTCTCGAGCCTGTCTGCTTCCCAGGCTCTGTGCTTGCCGCTCTGCTCCCATTTAGAAATCGCAGAAGCATCCTGAGTAATTTCCTTCTGCAAATCCCCCTCCAGGCCTTTGGCTGCCGCCTCTGGTAGCCCTGCATTGTTTCTGGGACAACTGCTGGGGAGCCCAGAGCCTGTGTGTCAGGGCAGGCTGGTGGGGGGCTGGTGCACGTGTGTGTGTTTTATTTAATACTTACTGATCATATGTTCCAGGAACCCTTCCCAGTTAATAAAGACAGCATTAAGCTAATGAAAAAGAAAATCCTGCATTTGTGATCTCAGGCCCATGAGGAGAGGGGCAAGGGGCTCTGGTGGCCGTGGCTCTGTTCTTGGAAAAGAAACAGCTGCCAAAGTCCTGGGTCTGGACCTGTCAACAGCATCCCAGAGAGCCTGCCACCCCCAAGCCCAGAGGCCTGGGAAGTGGATTGTTAATGTCACAGAGCTTAATTTGGGGGGCCTGGTTTCCCCCTTCCCTCCCCAGAAACAAATTCCAAGGAAATACAAAAATGTTTAGGGTCTCAGCAGATGAAACCCACAAGAAGAGGGAGGGCCCCGAGGGTCCTAAGAGACCAGCACTTAGAAGCCTTTGCATATACTGTTCCATCCACCTGGAAGGCTCCTCCTCTTCCCCAGCTCTCCCAGACTCATCCCTTAAGCCTCAGCTTCAGCAACACTTCCAGAGGGAAGAATCCCCTACCCCGCAGTCAGCTCCCACTCTGATCTTCCAGCTAAATCAGGCCTGCCTGCAACTCCCTCCCCAAGCTGTTCACACTCCTCCTCCTCCATCCTATGCATGATGAAAGGATTACCTGTGTAACTGGTAGCTTAGTCACAGATCCTTCAGCTAGGGTGTAAGCTCCGTTAGGTGAGCACCTACTGTGTGCCAACCAGCATTGCAGACACCCGGCGTTCTGCAGTAAGCAGAACAGACAGGGCTCTTACACCTCACTCAGCTCACAGGCTGGGGACAAGCAGGCAACACATAAGTGTAACCTGCATGTCAGATGATGTCCAGAGCTTTGCAGAAAAATAAAGCAGAGAAGAGGAACACTTGGGGTGGGGCAGGCTGTAAGTGTAGATAATGGTCAAGACAGGTCTGCTAAGTGACATCTGAGCAAAAACGGAGGAGGAGAGGGAGGGAGCCAAGTGAGTATCAGAGGCAGGGAGTTCCCAGAGGAACCAAGAAGTTCAAAGGTCAGAAAGCTGGAGCTTGGGCAGGGAGCTAGCATGGCCACAGCAATGCCCCAGGCAAGTGTGGGGGGGGTGGCAGGAGGTGAGGTCAGGGAGGTCCCCAGAGGCCTTTGGAAGGCCTTCAGCTTTTACTCTGAGCACTTCTTTTTAAAGCGTATTTCCATAACTTTAAAAATGAACTGGGGTTGGAGGGGAGGGTATAAATCATAATAGAGCATGTGCTTAGCATGCTTGAGGTCCTGGGTTCAATCCCCCTTACCTCCATTAAAATAAACAAATCTAATTACCCCCCGAAAACAAAACAAAAACAAAATAAATTTTTTTAAAACTTTTAATAAAATAAAAATGGGGGAGAGGGGATAGCTCAGTGGTAGAGTTTGTGCTTAGCATGCACAAGGCCCTGGGTTCAAGCCCCAGTACCGCTGTTAAAAAATAAATAAATAAACCTAATTACCTACCCCCCTCCAAAAAAAATAAGACCAAAAACAAACAAAAAACAAATAAAATAAAAATGAACTGACAGAGAAAAAAAAATGTTAAGTAAATAACCCTTCTCAAGGTAATACACCAGGATATGGCATGAACCACATGAATTAGTGCGTGAATCCAGGAATAACATGCCAGTCAAGAGCATGGTCTCTGTGGTGAGACTGTGTGAAGCCCACTGCCAGGGTCGGAGGGGGTTTCGAGAGCCCCCCCCCTTCCAAGTTCAGATCTAATTGAAAACTCTGCGTGGAACATGTGACAGTGATCATAGTAAAACTTTGCTTCTATCAAAGTTGGAATGAGAGCCAGCTTAGGCCTGTGGCCGTGGACACCCCTGTACCTGCCTTCCAGTTCTCACCTGGAGGATGACAGGACATCCATGGGGCAGTGGCTGCTGTCCTCCCACCATCTCACCAGTCAGAGCGGGTTGTTAGGGCGGCAGAGCAGACATTTTGAAATGACCATTTACTATTACTAATGGATAATAAAACCTTCTTATAACCATAATGTCCAGGAGATCAACATCTGATGACATCAGAGAGAAAAAAAGGGGAAAGTCATGTATACTCAAAATAATGTGAGCTTCAGTATGTAAACATTTGGGCACAAAATCCCAATGCTCCCACCAAAATGCACCATCACTGAGGATGCGACCCAGCAAATGCAGAGGGACCCAGGTGAGCGGTCTGGGCCTCACACGAAGCTGGTGAGGTGCTGTGGCCACAATGTGATTGCTCCAAAGTGCGAAGCAACTGGAAAGGTTCTCAATAAAACAAAATATAGACTTCCCCTGATTTACACAGTAATTGCAGCCCTCGAAAATTTGGGGTTTATTAAGCATGCAAAAGATTCTTTATATTTATAGTTTATGTATATACATAAATAGATACTCTATATGCCACACTTAAGATGGAGTTAAGGTGTATGCTCAGGTTATTATGAATGGGTTTGTACTTCTTTATCTGGCAGGATGTTTGAAAATCATTCAGGTCGAAGGTGTTTGGGATGAGGCAGAATGCCTGCCTCCACTTGCCATGCCCCCAAATCATGATGACAGTCAAAAATAACACACCTAGACAAAACATTCTCTGACATCAATTGTAGCAAGGTCTTCTTAAGTCAGTCTCCCAACACTAGAAATAGGGGGGCGGAGCCAAGATGGCAGAGTAGAGAGACTCATAGCTCACCCTCTTCCACAAATACACCAAGGCAATAGAAATAAAAGCAAAAATATTAACGAATGGGATCTAATCAAACTTATCAGCTTCTGTACAGCAAATGAAACTGTCAACAAAACAAAAAGACAGCCTATGGACTGGGAGAAAATATTTGCAAACAATGTGGCCAACCAAGGCTTAATTTCCAAAATAAACAGCTCATACAACTCAATAACAAAAAGGCAGACAACCCAATCTAAAAAGTGGGCAGAAGACCTACATAAACATCTCTCCAAAGAAGACATACAGATGGCCAACAGGCACATGAAAAGATGCTCAACATTGCTAATTACTAGAGAAATGCAAATAAAAACTACAATGAAGCAGCACCTCACACCAGTCAGAATGGCCATCATTTAAAAGTCCACAAATGATACATGCTGAAGAGGGTGTGGAGAAAAGGGAACCTTTCTACACTGTTGGTGGGAATGTAATTTGGTGCAGCCATTATGGAAAACAGCGGGAGATTCCTTAAAAAACTAAAAATAGAGCTGTCATGTTATCCAGTAATCCCCCTCCTGGGCGTATTTCCAGAGAAAACTTAATTCGAAAAGATACACGCACCCCAGTGTTCACAGCACTATTTACAATAACCAAGACAGAGAAACAACCTAAATGTCCACTGACAGATGACTGGATAAGGAAGATGTGGTGTTATACATATATACATACACACACACATATATAATATAACACAATATATATACACACAATGGAATACTACTCAGCCATAACAAAGAATTAATGCCATTTTCAGCAACACCGATGGACCTAGAGATTATCGTACTAAGTGAAGTAAACTCAAAGACAAATACCATATCACTTATATGTGGACTTTAAAAATAAATAACACAAATGAACTTATTTACAAAACAGAAACAGACTCACAGACATAGAAAATAAATTTACAATTACCAGAGGGGAAAGGGGTGGGGAGGGATAAATTAGGAGTTTGGGATTAGCAGAAACAAACTACTATATATAAAATAAGTAAACAACAAGGTCCTATGATATAGCACAGGGAACTATAGTCAGTATCTTGCAATAACCTATAAAGCAAAAGAATATATATATATATGTATGACAATCATTTTGCTGGACGCCAGAAACTAACACAACATTGTTAATCAACTATACTTCAATTTTAAAAAAAAATTTTTTTAATAAAACCCACACCATTAGAAGTGTCCACAGTCACCCCTAGAGGGCAGGCTTCTCCTGTGAGAACTGCTGGTCCAGGGTCGCCCTTATGTAAGGGGCCAGGAGGAGGGTGAGCTAAGGGAGGTGATGCCTTAAATTATGGATCGCGGGCACCCCCTCACCTCCACCTACAGCTGCCCTGCTCTCACAGAAATATGTGCCCCAAATCCCAGCCCTGCCGTTGTTGGCTGTGTGGCCTTCAGCCCATGATGCCCCCTCTCTGAGCTGATCGTTTCCTTATCTGTCACAGCTGCACATAGGGCCCAGCAGAGGACCTGTTAGCCCCTCAGCAGCCCTAAGCTGTGTGCTTACTATTCCGCAGGGCTAGGGGAGGGAGAGAAGGCGAACTCCGCCTTCAGAAACTCAGAGCAGCTTCTCCCACCTGGGGAGCCAGCAGAGCAGGAACACATGAACCCCAATTTTCACACAACAGGAACACTCACCCACCTCTCTTGTTTGCTCAAAGCGCACGGGAGAAGCACGCTGCCGACACGCAGCTGAAGGGCCCGGTGGGGTGGTCTCCAGCCGGACTCAGGGTCTGCGGAGTAGAGTCTGGTTTGCCAAAGGGGCCAGACTGCGGCTTCGACAGTACAGAGCTTTCTTCGTCTCTCGTCAGCCGCCCGGACAGCTGGGCCAGCATCAGGAACCCGTCCTCCTATCCTGCTGCCCTGCCAGCCCCAGAACTGCTCTTTCCACCAAGCGCAGCACGGCACCTCGCCAGCCCACGTTCACACTCCAGCCACCCGGAAGCAGGAGGGGAAGGGCTCTGCCTCCTTTTAAGAGCACAGCTGAGAGAGATGGACGGCTCTGCTGCTCACATCCCATTGGCCAGATTTGAATCACATGACCCTGCCCTGCCGCGAAGATAGCTGGGAAGTGTAGCCGTTGGACGTCACGGCTGCTCACATCCCATTGGCCAGATTTGAATCACATGATCCTGCCCTGCCGCAAAGGTAGCTGGGAAGTGTAGCATTTCTTCTCAGCCACTGGGTACTTAGCTTAAAGAATAGGAGCGTTTTCTGAGAGTGAAGGGGAGAACGGGTGTTGGGAGGCAGCTGGCAATCTCCGTCACAGCTGGCGCGTGGCAGGGCTGCGACTGGCACCCTACCTAACCCCAGGCCTTAACCACGGCTTTATAACTGACGTCATCGCTTTAATCCTCAGAAAAACCCTGCAAAGCAGGTACCATTCCGTTCCATTGTATAGAGGACACGTTTGAGGGTCCGCGAAGTTAATTTACCTAAAACTACACAGCTGGTACGTGCAAACTGATGGGTGTTTTGCTCCAAATGTCTGGCGGGAAGGAGGTGGATTTAGGAGTTTCAAACACTGTCAGGCCGCACCCCTAAGCTGGTCAGAAGAGAGTGGAGTCCAACAAAGAAGATTCAGGCACACACCCCCAACATACACCAAGCTCCCCTAATAGGCCCTGCCAGTGTCTGAAGCGGCCCATTAGTGACAGGCTCTGTGAGCCAGCAGCTCTGCCAGCCTGACGGATGCGACTCATTAGCCCAGGCCGCCGGACACCTGAGCTGCGTGAAATACGGCGACAGAACCCAGGCCTTCAACTGTTTTCAGCTGACAGTGTTAATATCTCCGTCTTAGTGGGTCATCTGTCTCTGTCTCTCCGCAAGTGATAAATCCACTCTGGAGCCACCAGGCCTGGGAGGGAGGCAGCTGAGATGGTCTTTTCCCCTTCACTCATTTCCTCCCAGAAAAATGAAATACACTCTTTAAGGAGGGACTGGATTGGCCAGGCGGCAACCAGAATCCATCTTTGCAGAGAATGAGAGGCTTGGTCAGGGTGAGGAGAGGGCGAGGGAGCTGAACAGCATTAAAGAGTTGGCATATGTTGCCCATGAGATAGTTTTCTGCTTCCTTTGAGCAAAAGAGAAAAAGACGTGTTCACTGAGGGCTTTGCTGGAGAAACTCACCTTCCCTCTTTTTCTCCCTCCCGTCCTCTTTTCATTCCTTTCATGAATATTTCTTGAGCACCCACTGTGCACCAGGAGCCACAAAAGGCAGCAATGAACGTGACATTCCAAGCTCAAACCTCCCTCAGGGCCTTTGCACTTGCTGTGTCTTCGGCCTCGACTACCTCGCCCCACATTGGCACAGCCCCCTCCTTCTTATTCTCTGGGGCCTGCTTAAATGTCACCCCCTAGAGAGACCTGCCCTGACCCAGCTATCAAAAGTAGACACCCTCCCCCTAACTGCTGTCTACCCTACTGTCCTGTTCTGTTTCATCAAAGCACTTACCAAGAGATGAAATTATTACTTCTTACCTACAAATTTATTATTTGTGACTCTGGTAAGAGCCCCTTGCATACGTGCCACCTGTGCAGAAGGCCCTGTTGGGGACACTGCAGTGGACAATCGGACAAAGTCCCTGCCCTCTGAGTAATCTCCCTGTCTCAAGATCCTTTATTTAATTAAACCTGCAAAACCCCTTTAGCTGTGTAAACTCACATCGTCATAGGTTCTAGGAACTAGGATGTAGATGCCTTTGGGGGACTTGTTACCATTTGCCTACCTCAGACCAGAAAGATAGAGATGAACAATGACACAAAGAGTTGCCAGAGTAATAGGTGTGGAGCCCCCAGAGGCAGGAAAGGGTTTTTTGTGCTCCTGGGACCAGAAAGACGCCTATATAGTTTCTACTCTGTGGGCACAGAACCTCATGGGGCAGCAGAACCACCATAAGAACTCTGGGCATCTGTATGTTCATGAAGCACCCTCTGTTCACTCAGTAAATAATTGAAGGCCAATGACTGTCTTAAGGAGGTTCAGTGTCTTTTAACTGCGGGAAGCAGAAAACCTATGTAATGGTGACTTAAATACTTGCTCACCTGACAAGATTAGAAGTAGGTGTATCCTAGGTTGTTTTGGTAAGTCAAAAATTCACCAAGCATCTCTTGACATCATTTTGCTCTACCTTTCTAACCATCTTTGGCCTTTTATTTTCTGATTTGTGGTCTCATGATCTCCAAACAGCTGCCACAGCTCCAGGCATCACATACTAACATGTCAGCATGCAAATAAAAAGGGAAAGTAAGAAGGAAGGAGTTCCCAGGTGTCTCTTTAATCATAGAGAAAAATCTTCCCCAGAGGTCCCCAGTCAACTTCCTCATTGGCTTCAACAGGTCACAAGTCAGGAGGGATACAGGACAGATTCCTGGCAAACAGTGTTGGGGTTGTCGTAGCTCACTTAGACAATCATAACTTATCCCCTACCTCCATGGCGCAGCGCTGCCAAATTCAGCGTTCTGGTAGTACAAAGAAAGGAGGATGGATGTTGGACAGGCAACAACTTTAGCCAATGATTAAATTTTCCAGTGATAAACATGGAGTCAAGTTTTTTCTCTGGAGCCAGACAGGACCTCTCTGTGCCTCACTCTCCTCATCTGCAAAATAAAATAGACAAAGGATACAACAAATTTTATTCCCATTTTAACAGACAAGCTGCAAAGTCTTCTAAGGTCACCTAGCTAGTGATGGTAGAACAGAGCTTTGCAAAGGGCACTCAAACATTTAACCCTCACACTATGGATTATTTCACAGATTTCTCCCCCACCTGAGCGATTTCTTTCCATGATCAGCATAGCCTTCTTTTACACCAGTCACAGCGTTTGCCATATCTGCCTGCTGCCTGTACTGCCGTCTACCTGAGGTGTCCCTTTCAGTCAACTTACTTCTATTTAAGATTGAAAACTTGATAGCATGACAGTAAAACAGAGCAAGCATCACCTGCCGTAAAGAAAAGGGAAAGGTAAAAAGACTTTCTGGCTGGGGCCAGTCCTGTCTGCTCAAATGGAGATTAGGGAGTTGTGGGGTGAGGACACAGTCACGCCTAGCCAGCTGAGACTTTCTTCCTGAAGTAGCAGGATTGAGAACACAGTTTAAGAAGGAATAGCTTTGAGGGGAGGGTACACCTTAGTGGTGGAGTACATACTTAGCATGCACAAGGTCCCGGGTTCAATCCCCAGTACCTCATTCAAATAAATAAGTAAATAAACCTAATTACACTGCCGCCCCCTCAAAGAAGATACAGCTTTCTCACTGCGTGGTTTAATTCCCTGTCAACGCACCGCCTAAGACCACACTGGTCCCAACAGAGGGGAGAGGATCCAACAGTCCACGTGTCCAACAGGGCAGGATAAGCTGATCAGAACAGGCTCAAAGGAATAGAAATGATGGCCAGACCAGTGGGTACTGACCACATAGGGTTCTACCAACCGTGTTCTGTGCCTTCCAGTGTGGGAAATACCCGCGTGCTATACTGACTCAGGGTGATGTCTCCTAAAGCTTTAACCATGAGCCTGGGATCCAGGGGCTGTGGGAGGCGCGGGGCAGGGTTGTAACCACGCGGCTGCTGTTCTGTGTTTCAGCACAACATGCCTTTCTGGCGGATATCCTGCCACGCAGACCTGGAGGCGCTGAGGCACGCCCTGGAGCTGGAGTATTTATAGCAGAACCGGCTGCATCGCCACCTGCCATCACAGATGCATCCCACCCACCCAGACCCCTCATTTCCTCCGCCTCCCTGCCAGATGCTGGACACCAGGCTGGGCCCCTCCAGCCAAGAGGACGTGTCTGGTGACCATGTCAGAAGCTGTCCTTTCAGTCCTGAGAAACAGAGTACCCAGTAATGGCTTTGGAATATTTAACTTTGGGGAAAAGGGCTGGCTTGGAGACCAGACCTTTCTACAAGACTCACAGAACAAAAGCAAGGAACTGCTGACTCGGGGGAGGACTGGCGGTGAGGAGGGGACAAGCTCTTTTCTTTTTTTTCCTTTTTAATTTATGGACTAATTGCATTACTCTGGTATTATGCTCTTGTACCTGTGTTGTTGGTTTTCTTAGTCGTTGGTTTTTGTTTTCTAAGCTGGCATGTGGGGCAGTGCGCAGTTCTAATTTAAGCCTCTCTGCCCCAAGTTGTGCTTTGTGGGGGGACAATCATTCTTTCAACACAGTGAGGGAGGCGATTCGGGGCCGTGGGGAGGGCCATTGCTCATTTTCGTTTTTAATGACTTAACCTGATGTCATGTGGACAGTGCACGTGCCTTATGCTGCCATCTTGTTTTCTAGGAAGAGGGGACCCTGGGAGGAGGCAGTACTTTGTGACGGAAAAAGGCATTAATAAAACCACGTTTACATTTTGAAGTAGGATCGAGTGTCACTACATAATTACCGCTCTTGAGGCTTCCAAATGTGTTGGTCTTTTCCAGAAATTTTTCAGTTGCAGGAGTGTAAAACCCAACTCAAATTGGCTTAAGCCAAAGAAAAAAAAGTCTCCAGGAACTTTAGGTGATATCTGTCTTTAGGCATGGCTGGATCCAGAGGATCAAATTACTTTTTCCGGTGTGGCTTTACTTCTCAGGCAGGCTCTTCCCTGCATGGCAAATACGACTCTTAAGAATCTTTCAGCAAGACCATACTGTCAGAGAGAGACACAGCGGTTCTAGCAAAAGCCCCAGGATTGTGTATCATTGACCAAACTGAGTCATGAGCTACCCATAGAACTGGATTTAGGGTGAGCAGAAAATTGAGGAGGAGTCCCCCAAAGGAAGAATCAGTGAGCTACTACTAAAAGAATTGGAGATCGGGGTTGAGATGAAAAATGACTTTCATGCCAATTTTCCAGTGGATGAACCATCCAGTGTAGGGGACTGCGAGGAACATCTGGAGAAGTTCTAAGGACATCTTGAGCTCTGTTGCTGCCCACTTACAGCAGAGCATGGATCCATTTGATTGGATGCTAAGCATAAGTATAGGCTCCTCCCTCTGTTCATGTTGGTGAAATCCAGGGTCACCAATTGGCTGGCATCCATGTCAGTGGAGATGACAGATGACTTGATGATTGGAGTCTCAGAGCTAGAATCTGATAGATAGAAAACCATCACCAAGGGTGAGATAGACCCACCCACCCACACACCCACACACACGACTCTGAGCTCCCTGGGGGCAGGTACTGTTGGTTTCATCTCTGTTTCCTCAGAATCAAGCACGGAGTACTGTTCTTGGAATCAGTCCACAGAGTAGATGCTGACATAAATTGGAATCCCATTATAGATGAGGTAGAAGGAAAGATGAAAGTATAATTAGAATCATAGTTAGATGGGTAATTGGCTGGGTTAATGGACATTTGGACAAATGGATGAATGCATGGTTAAATGGGTGGGTGGATGGATGGATGATTGGTTAGGTGATTGGATGCTTGAGTGAGTTGAAGGTAGATGACTAGCTAGGTGATTGGACAATGGATGAATAAATGGATGGATAACTGTTGGGATGACTAGATGGATGGCTATATAGATTATGAGTGATGGATGATTGGATGGATGACTGAATTGATGACTGAATGGTTTTATGGTGAAATAAATGGATGGATTGTTGTTTGGATGAATGAATAATTGCATGGTTTTATGGAAAGATGGATAAATAGTTAAGTGGGTGAGTGAGTGGGTAAATGAATGGGTGGAGGTTTGAATGGGTAGATGGATGGAATGATTGATGGGTGATGGGTGATGAATAGTAATACTGTGATGGTTGGATACGTGGATGCGAGAAAGATGTAATGGTTAGATGGATGGATGCTTAAATGGAGATAAAGAATCCCTAGAGTTGCCTAAAATATCTGGGTCAGCCTTACTATTATCTGCCAACGTAGATTTCTTCCAGAATGAGTGGAGGAGTTTAACTGGATGAATTGGCTTCTGGCTGGAGTGGAGAAAGAGACTGGAGCAGAGCCATTTGAGGAGTCAGTGATTTGAACACTACTGGATCCTGTCTCCCCATTGTTTGGTACCCCTGCCTCTCAGGCACCTACCTGTAATCACACTCTATCCAGCCCTCCCTTCCTGTCACCATCAAAACCTGCTGTCAGGAAGAATTCTGTTTAGAGTTTGACAAAGAGTAAATTACTCATAAAAAAGAAATTTTACATCAGTGGGCTTCCATTAGAGGCACTAATAGTGCACTGTCAGCTGTTCACGCAGGAAGAGGTTTGGGGTGGGGTGAAATAGACCTGCCCCTTAATCCTGAAATTAACTGTCTAGGTGGCCAACTACTTTTCTGTTGTGTTGACTAAATGTCGAAGGCTGGTTCTGCCAGTACGCAGTCTGTAAGGTAAGTGTTTTATTCTCAATTCTAGATCAATCACGGCTGCCAGTGGGCAAGGACAGTCTTTCTCATTCTGTAACAGAGACTGCAATTAATGAACGTCAGATGATGGATGGATGGATAAATAGATGGGTAGATGGGTGGCTAAGATTTAGTGGCCCCAGGATGCTTGCCTTCACCATTTGCCCAGCAGTATCTTGCAGTCTCTAGAACACTCTTAGAAGTAGAGTAACTGAACTATGCAGGACTTGGAAACAAAATCCCTTGGCCTCCCAGAAGTCTAAGCATGATTCCAGATTTCCTGGCCAGCTCAGCAGAAGGATAGAGAACCAGAGACGTCTTCAGGTCAGTCTCTGGGGCTAAAGGTATTCGCCTGTCAAGGGCTATAGAAGTCAGAGAGCTACCATTCGGATTTCTTCCATTGCAAATGACATAAACACAATCAATGCAACTTAAAAAACAGAAGTTTGGCTTACTTGACTGAAAGGTTCAGGAAATGTGTGATCTCAGACCTTCCCCTCATCACCACCACCCCAAATGCAGAATTCAAGTGTCTTTAAATTTTTTTCAATTCAATCTCTTTCTCTCTACCCCTGGACTCTGTTTCCTATAATTTGGCTTTTCTCGCAGGCAATAATCCATATGCTTGGAGTAGAAGCTGTGAAGGGAGTAATTCAACAAAGATTTCCATTGATAAAGCATTGCTTAATTCTTAAAAGGATAATTGCTTAGGAAAGATAGGTTAAATTTATTATGCGAGTTAACAAATGTCCTTATGGTTTAAATATTTTGAATTGGTTCTTCCTTAGTTATTTGCAGCCAAAAATATCTCAACTTATATAGCACATAATAAATAGTATTAGTAGTAGTATTATGTCACATGGGCTCAGATTTCTACTCAGGAAATCCATCACTCATGTTACCAACTACTGAAGTGGGCATTGTTCATCAGATACTAATTGAGCATCTACAATGCACTGGCAGTGTCCCAGGCACAACAGACACAAATTTGAATAAGACATTGTCCTTACAAAAAAAAATTGATAAATTTGACCACCTTAAAAAAACTTATAGAAACATAGGTAAAGACAAAAGTCAAATTGAAATTCAAATCACAGACAAGAGCAAAAGTTAATCCTCCTAATATATAAAGAGCTATTAGAAATAAACAATATGCCAACAACCAGATAGAAAGTGGATGAAGGCCGTGAACAGACATTCTATATTTTTTAAACATACAACTGGTTCTTAAACTCATAAAAAGATGCATAATCTCACTCATATTAAGAGAAATGCAAATACACTGAAATACAGTTTTTCACATTAGGTTGACCAAATCTGAAAGCTTCATGACTCAGTACTGGTGGAGCTGTGGGCCCTTCCTGCATTGCTAATGGCAGCTGCAATTGGCATAACTTCTAAGAAGGTAAAGTTGGCAATATTTATCCAATTTGTAAGTTTGACCCAGCAATTCTGAGAAGTTATCAACCCATACATTTACGTAGGTAAGAAATTTCTGTACAGAGCTACTTTCTACAACACTATTTGTAATCAAAAAAATGAAAACAACCCAAATACCCATCAGTAGTGGACTATTTAAATGATAATATGCCCACAGAGTGAAATATTACACAGCCACAAAAAGGAACAAGGCCAGTCCCTGTGGATGAATTTGGAAAGATCTAAACATAACACTAAGTGAAAAAGAACAGTTGTAGAAGAACATGTGGCACAGGCCAACTTTTGTGTAAAAATGGAGGAAAAAATGAGAAGTATTTGCAAAAGGAAATATGGGAAGGATATATGGGACAGTAAAAGCAGTGGCCCACCGAGGACTATCAGACACATGGATGACAAGTGGGAGAAGGCCTTACTCATATATTGAACTTTGCAAATGGTTTACGGTAAAAACATCTTAAAGGTCAGATGTCAGTTCTGGAAACTTCTCTGTCAATAGTCCATTGCCCTTGGAGACTTGTTTCTAGCTAGTTTCCCCCAAATGGCAACACTCACCCTTTGCCCCCAGGCCTCATGGTGTCTGTGCAAAGGCTGAGGAAGATTCGTCTGGAAATCACAGGACTTGTTCTTGCTTCATCCCAGGAAGCCTCACCCCCACTGAGTCACCACTGCCAGCAGTGGGGTCTTGGTGGTTCTCATCGGGGGACCCTATCAAGTTTCAGGGCAGCTGTGCTACATCAATTCCTCCGCTCCAGTAAAGCAAAGTTCTCCCACCCACCAGGGCTCTTGTTGACTTCGGGAAGCAGAGGTGAAAACGGATGAGGCTGCCCAAGCCTGGGAACCAAGCAGGCAAAGGACCCATGAGACGCAGACTCTGCCACTCCCGTCCTCGTCTTTCGGAAGATGGGCAGGAGGTGCGCAGGCGGGAGCACTTCCTTTCCACACCCCAGTCCCAGGATTGCTTTCCCGCCTGAGCCACAACCCAAGTCCCCTCCCGAGAGCCACTCTGGGGTCAGGAGAAGAGAGGGGGCCATGGGACCATCAGCGGGATGGGGAAGGTGGACATCCTTGGAGGCCTAAGTCAGCCAGCTTCAAAGGGGGTCCTGAGAACATCCTTCAGACAAGACCACAGCATCTGTCCAGTGAAACATTCAGGGTCCAAAACGGGCCCCTGGGCTTGTCCAGGGGTGAATGCTGTGGGGTTTTGGGTTGGGTGAGATTTTGACTCTCAGAATACACCACATGGCCTTTCTCTGTCACCAACAGAGACTGCCTCCTCCCCAGACACTGGCTGGAATCCAGAGGAGACACTGAGGTGATGCAGTATCATCAGAACAGCGGCAGGGCGCTATGGGCGGGCTGGTCACCTCCAAGGAGGGGACATCTGAGCTCAGACCCAGATGATGAGAAAGATCTGTATGGAGGTTACCCAAGTGTAATCATGTGTGAAAATACACCACAATACACACTAGAGCTTTGTGCAGTGAACTGTGTGTAGATTGTAAAACAGAACTAGAAAATATCTTCGAGTTCATGAGAAATCCCATGACCCATTGCTTTGGGATCCTCCAGGCCCCCAGAAGGGGTGGAGGGCAGATAGTGTCTCAGCCTCTACCCACACTGCGCCACTGTCCTGATTTCTGTTGCCCAGATAGTTTGGCCTGATCTACAGGCTCCTATAAAGTGTCCCATACGGGGCCTGGCTTCTTCCACTCACAATGATTTTGAGATGCTTCAAGGATGTTGCCTGGATTTGTAGTTCATTCTGGGTAAAGGAGAATCTGAGTTGAGAGCCCTCGACCAACCGTTCTCCCCAGAGCACTGTCAGCCGTGGTGACAACACCAGCCCAGCGCCGGTGAGGCTATGCTTGCTGGTGGCCACAAGAGGGCAGTGCGACCCCGCCGCTGGCCCCAGCTGCCCACAGGTGCCACCTGAAGTCAGGCCAGGAAACAACACTGCAAGGATTCCGGAAGCATCTCCATCAGGCCGTGGCCTCACTTTGGGGACTGCTTCCCTGAAATGGCAGCGCCATCGAGGGTGTATTCAGGCCTGGGAATTAAGGATTAATTGCCCCGCTGTGGCCACGAGGGGGATCCCAGCAGAGAACAGCATGATGGCCTTGAGAGTAACCAGCAAGCTCAGGGGTGGGGAAACACTTCTTCCTGCCCTCAGCCCAACGTTAAAAGGTAGCTGCTCGAATGTTGAACAACACCGTTGTAAAGACAGTTTAAACTGCCTGAAAAAATGTTGAGATTTATTTTTATATCCAGACAAAAATGAGTGTTCGGTGAGCTCTGGCTGTAGGGGCGGGGGTGTCTCTTGGCCTGTGCGGCCCCCACCCCAGTCCACGGGTATCAGGACCACAGAGGCCCAGCCCTTCTCGCTCTCTCGGCCCTTGCATCCTACTGGCCACCAGTGTGGTTGAATGAGGCGCAGCAAACACAAGCCCAGCTTCTAACACTCACTAACCGCCTACTGCGTCCCAGGCGCTGGGCTAAGCCCTTGACCTGCCCTCACTTGTTCCGTCCTCACGACCACGCACGGCGCTGTCTGGAGAGGAGGGAGAGCATGATGGTTGAGACGTGGGCCTTGGGGTCAGGAGAAGAGAGGGGGCCGTGGGACCATCAGCGGGAAGGGGAAGGTGGACATCCTTGGAGGCCTAAGTCAGCCAGCTTCAAAGGGGGTCCTGAGAACATCCTTCACACAAGACCACAGCATCTGTCCAGTGAAACATTCAGGGTCCAAAACGGGCCCAGCTCTTTCTTTTACTGCGTGTTCAGGGAACTTCCCCTTCCCGAACCTCAGCTCTCTCCGCTGCAAAATGGGGGTGACAAGAGAGCCCACCTCGCAGATCCTTTGCCAGCACTGAACGCATTCAGACATGAGCAATACTTTTTGTTTGTAAGCCCCCTTTTTGGTCACTCTACAAAACGAAATGCAGATCACATCGAGACCCAGTATAACATAGACATACGTGTGTGCAGATAAATACAGGTGTGTATATTGTATGAGTGTGAATAAAACATGTTTCACAAAGCGATGCCGACCCAGAAGACTGTGACACATCATAGTTATTTTCCATCCTATTCTATTTTCTTTTTACAAGACGCAATCCACTAAACCCATGCCATGACCCATTGTTTGGAAAATACCGGTTTAGAATTCCGCGGCAACAGTGGCTCCCCAGGTGCCCAGTCCTGCTGTGTGGCTTCCTCAGTGCTCCTTGTGATTCTGTAAATACTCATAATACGTCAGTCACACCCAATCAGGGAAGCAGCTAGATCTGACCCATGTGTTTAGCGTAAGTAATTTATGATGAGAATTAGACCTTATACAATAGATGTGGGAGGAGGTAGGGAAGTGAGGTCTGAGAGTGGACTTTTGGAGCCACCAACCAGGCAATCTGAGAGGCCGTGAGGTGCTTCGAGCCGCCAAAGTGAGGCTGCCGAGGGGCACCAATAGAGAAACGGAAGGGGAACCATTACCTCTGCAGCCGAGCATCCGGTGACAGGCCAGGGGCTAATGCCCCCGAGTCAGGAGAAAGACCTGGATGCAGCCCCGAGGACAGCAAGGGCACGCTGGTGCCTGCTGGCACGCCTGCAGCTGTCTGACACATCAGACCGCAGCGACCCTGCAAGAGTAGAGGCTGCCGCCTCCCTTTTGCCTTCAGAATCCCACCAGAGTTGCTCTCTTGGTCAGTTCTAACTGGGAACCATTTGGAAACGGATTCTGGGAAATGTAGTCCCAGCCTAGCCCAGTTGCCACAGTACAGAGTACAGACCAGTTGGCTTACTAAGCCCTCCTGTTTTAACTAGCTGGGAGAAGCCTGCTCTGGAAAACTCACCTGACTGGCAGAGACTTTGGACAATTCTGCGGTGGGTGCCTGTCAACGTTTTTGTCAACGCAAGGCCTTTTGTTTGGACAGTTTCCCACCAGTCTGCACCAGAAGCAGCCTGAATCTCACTTTCCCAGCCTCCCTTGCAGTTAGACTGTAAGCATGTGACCTTGGCTCAACCAATCAGATATATCCAGATGACCTAGGCTCAGCCAATCAAATACACCCAAATGATACGTGGATTTAGTCGATCAGATACACATGTGGAACCGAGGCTTAGCCCATCCCGATACACCCACAGGTGAAAGCAATAGAGATGGATTCTGATGTGTGAAATTCAACCTAGCAAGAAGGCGGTTGAACTCCAAGCATCCCTAGTGAGAGCTGCAGTGTCTGGGCCCAGGGGTAACAGAAGGTGACAGAAGTTCTTGCAATGTAATTTGGATACTGCTTCATGGCCGTCTCTCCAGCCCTCCCTCCCAGAGATCGGGGAGTCACTTCATATCCTTTAATAAATTCCTTTTCTGCTCAGACTACAGAGAGTGGATTCTGTTGTTTGCCACTAAAAACCTGATCCCGCTCTAAATACATTTAAACATCAAGTTTCAGTTTCCCAACCTGTACAAAGAGTGGATTAATATCCACCCCCATGGGCAGTTGAGAGGAGTCAGGAAGAAGGTACCCAGGAAGGCATTTTGTAAACTTACCACATTGCCACACTCTGGGGCAGTGTCAGGCAGACTGGTCTGCATCCTGCCCCTGGCATGGACCTATTGTGTGGCCTTCAGCAAGTCACTTTCCTCCTCTGAAGAGTGGGACTCTGATTAGGGCCTGCTTCGTGGAGTTATCATGAAGACCAGAAGATTCCAGCATAGAAATCCCTCAGCAAAGCTCAGCATGCAGGACAACGTACCTACACCGGTGACGCTAGAAGGAATATGAGTGACTTTTGTTTCACTGGATTAAAGAAAGTAAGTAATAATATAGGTGGTGTCCTGATGTACCCTCATATGAAGGTGGTCTGTGAATGCTGAAGTAAAGAAACACTTACGTGTTCAAAACACAACTCTGACTAATGCCTCTGAATTGTACACTTAAAAATGATTGAAAGGGCAAATTTTGTCGCATACATTTTACCATTTTTAAAAATTAATAATGTAATATACCAAAAATCATTGGATTATACACTTTAAATGGATAGATTTATAGTATATGAGTTCTATCTCAGTAAAGCTGTTAAAAACAAAAATACCACCCTGGCTTCCAGTATCCTGTGGGAGCATAGCTGGACCCCTGACTTGTCTCCCTCTCTGATCTCATCAGCCCCAACCCCACCCCGAATCCCTCCATTCTGGCCTCACTGGCCTTCCTTCTCTTCCTGGAAGATGCCAGGGCCCCCCCCCCCTTCAGGCCTTTTATATTCGCTCTTCCTTCTACCTGAGCTGTTCTTCCAACCAGGTTAGTGGCTCTGAGCTCTGGCAGCCCATCAGGACCATCTGAGGAGCTTTGTGAAGTACAGAAGCCCAAGCCCCATCCCAGAGAGTCAGATGTCATTATCTGGGGGAGGGTGACGTCTGAACATTTATTGGTCTTTTGTTTTAAATCTTCCCAGGTGCTCCTAACAGTCAGCCAGCATTAAGAACCACTGCCCTGAGGGGGACGGTAGAGCTCAGTGGTAGAGTGTGTGCTTAGCATGCACGAGGTCCTGGGTTCAATCCCCGGTACCTCCATTAAAAAAAATAATAAACCAAATTTCCTACCCCTACCCACCACCTTCAGGTTTCAAAAGCCAGCTCCTCCAATAGGCCATCCCCAATTCCACCATCTACCTCCCCTACGCACTCTGCTTATTTATCTTCAGCAGTCTGTTCCACTTAGGATTCTATCATATGCACGTGACTGCTTTCCAGTGAGAATGTCTGATGGATGAGGACAGAGGCTGTGTCCCCAGGGCCTGGTTCACACAGATGCTTAGTAAGCAGCTGGTTGCCAGAATAAACCTCCACCAGTTCCCCTTGGTCCAGCTCCGTCCCTGGGGGCTGCAGTTCTACACACGGGCCACCAGGTGGCGATAGTGTCTGATTATATTAAAGGCTACCCCTTTGTATTAAAGGACCCACCCCCCTGGCTGTGCCAGCCCCGCCCTGCCCTGGGCCCGCCCATCGCTGAGAAGGGAACAAGGACCTGGGCAGACCGCATGGTGTCCTCCCTCTCCTCCTCATTCATAGATCCAGAGTCACTGGGCATCTGAGAATACTTGACCCAGACTAAACTCAGGGGTAAGGCTGCACTGTCTGGAACCTCCAAGTCCTTCCCTTCTTACCTGGCCGCTCACTGAGCCCCAGGTGCAGTCACTTGGGATGACACTCACGGGTCCCTCATATAGCCCACGACTCGCACACGAGGGTCCTACAGGTCTGTTCGCCGTGGCTGGTGTCTGCAGGCCACCTGAATGTCTGTCAACGGGGGGCTGTGACCTGCACTGCCACCTTCCACATGACAGGATGCCCCCTCCCCCTGCAAAGAGGAACAAAGGAGCTCTTGTAAGATCCCCATTTTGTTCCTTTCCCAGCTCTGCTCAGCAATGGCCTACAGGCCAAACCCAGTTCCTGCCCTGCTTTTGTCCAGCCCTGAGCTGAGAATAGTGTTTACATGTCTAAATGGTTGAAACATCATCAAAAAATGATGAAAATCATTAGATGACACATGAAGATAGAATGACCAGGGTGTGCCTGGTCACCCTCTATCAGTGCAGGCCACCCTCCTGGCCACAGAAAGAAAATGCCTTCCCCTCCCGCTGTTTCCCCAAGACTGACCCAGGGTTGCCCTTCTGTTTCTGCCTGTCAGTAAATTTCAAGGAAATGGACTTCCCAGGAAAAGCGCCCACCGAGGGCCCTTATTCACAACGTGCCCACCACCCAAGGAGAGGTGCCCGACCCCTCGTGGCCCCGTCTCCTGTGTTTGGTCATGCAAACCTGACGCAGCCATCCGGACCAAAGGGAAAACTGCAAATTCGAGGACAACCAAGCCATTTTTCCAAAACAGTTTAATTAAAAAAAGGTGAAGAATCTGAAAAAACTGGGGGTGGGGGGAACCCAAAAGAGCATACCGTGTGAGTTCACTGGCTCAGTCACAAAGAAACACCATCATCAAAAAAGATATTTAAGTTTAATACAAATTTTATACAAAGAAAATGTGAAAAAATACTTCCATATGCTAAAAGCAATTATGCTTCACAAATAAGGCCAGCTAGGCTATTTTTTTTTGTTTTGTTTTGACAACTGCAATTCACAAACGTTCTTTCTCTCCCATTTTCCTCTAATACTCTCTTTTTTATTTCTTCTCTAATATGGGGAACTAGCTGGAAACTGTACATCCAGGATCCTCTTATCAACAGTGAAGAGAAAGTAAACGAGACTAAAATGTACAACAAAAGGTACTGGAATGATATCGTACAATTAATTTTTCTCATATACATACATCACCTGTTTGCTTTGTTCAAAGCTTCTTGTTTTACACAACATACAAAATGGTACTACGTAGTGTAACAGACAGCAGGGCGATGCCTGCTCCCTCTCACACTGCCTCTGTGTCATGCTTACATAAAAACGTGGAATTCCATCGTATAAATAATACATACATGCTTCATCCCAGACTCAAATGTCCTCTGCGTGCGTCTTGCCTTTGGGGTCTTGCCTCCGAGAAGCACGGCCATCTCTTACCAAGCGGGTGTGAGTGTGTTGAAAGGAACCACAAAGCAAAGGAAAGATTTCTCTTTGTTTCAGAGCTTCTGACTCTTAACACGTTTTGTATGTTCTTTGCTTCGGCCACTGAGCTGAGCCGGCCTTGTTTCTATTTGATCTTCTGTAAACAAGGACGTTGGCTTTTTTTTTTTTTTTTTCTTTCCTTTTTTTCCCTTTTCTATGAGTAGAGTCATCACGGAAATCACATAAAATAAACGAGCTCCTCCATGTGTCCTTCTGGTCCAGAGAGCTTGCCTTTGATAACACAGTAACGTAGTATTTGAGAGGGGCCAAGGGCTGGGTGGGATGTGGCCATGATCACACAGCACCTGTGCCGGGAACTCCAGGTCCTACTGTGCTGGGTACAGACGTATGAGTGGAAGTGGCTGGCTAACCCCCGGGCGTCCCAGGATGGGGACCCGCGTGCCACAGCCATCCCCATGCCCTCTCCACACACGGTAACAGATGGGCTGGCAGACGTCCCTTCTCCAACATCCATTCTTTTTGTTGTTGGGTGTATTTTTTTTTTTTTAATTGTTTTTCTCTCTTTTTTTTTTATAAGTTAAAGTCAATACAAATATAAAAAGGGGAAGGTACTCTAGGCTCGATGACATCCACAGATTATACATTATTTACATCTGAAGCATAGGTTTCACGTGGGTCGAAGTTCCTCAGTCAAGGCTAATGCTGGACGTGACGTAGTGTGGGCGGCCCTTCGGTCCAGGTGCCCAGGCCAAGTCCGAATGGCTGGCACCCTCCAGCCTGAAGCCAGCTGTCCTCCTGTCTCACATTTCTTTGCTGTCTTCTGTTTTCCTGGTGTCTGGTTTTTTTTTCCTCCATGGGGTGGGTGGCTTTTGTCCCAGTTTGTCCCTAGTCCCAGAAGGTGTCCAGCCGAGACTCTTTCGGGATGAGGCTCTTCGAGCTGGCGCTGGTGTTGTGCTCAGAACGGGTGGACCCTCGTTTCTCATCGCTGCCGCTCCAGCAACTGGACTTACTGCTCCGGGAATGGTCTGGGGAGGGAAGGCAACGGGAAGGGACGGTTAGCACTCCAGCCTGCCTCCAGCGACCGTAAGCATCCCCCAACTCCATCTGCACCTGCTCCCCTGGAAGCCACCTCCCCGCGCCCCCGACTCCACCCAACACAGACGATCAGAGTCCTGCCACCGCCTACCGCCCTGAATTTGTGCGTCTGCGAAGGACCGAGGCAGAACAACTTATTTTGGTTTTTTGAGGAGATTTAACAACAGCTGGTTGGAGCACAGTAGGGCATCATGCTCGGAGAGAATAAAGATGAGTGGAAAAGGTGCTAAATTATCGAGGAAGACACTTCTCGTGTGGTACCTGGAACTGTGCACCCTTGTTACATGACCAGACACCCAGCACCCCATGCACCTGGGTCCACCTTGGCCATTAAAAAAGGCACCAAAAGTTGGCATTCAATCTACTTACTTATGTGAGTGGGTTTCTTTAATCAGTCTATAGGCACCACAAAAAACAGACTTACAATCAAATGACCCAAAGGAGAGGACCACCAAGGGGGAGGGGTGAGGACCAGACTGGTGAAGCCCAGCTGGGCTTAACGGTTAAGACCCACTGGGTCCCAGTAAGGACAAGCTTAAGGGTCACTGAAGGATGCAGAACCAGATTAAGACCTAAAGGAGCTTTCAGGATGCAGGCACCACAAGGACCTCCAACTTGGCTAAGATATAAGGAAACTGAAGGAAGAGCCAAATGAGGTGTCTGTCAAACTTCAAACAGCCCAGGCCTGCCAGCTCAGCTAAGTGGCCTCTCAGCACGTTGCTAAGAACCCAGCACATCTTAGACCATTTACCAAGTTCAGACAGACTGGGACAAAACTTTTTTTATAATTTTTTCAGGTGGGGTGACAATATTTGATTGATATATATCCACTGTCAAGCTTAGAGACATAATCAGAGTGAGTGAGCAAGGGACCATATCTTCGCCTGGGGGAAGAGCTTGCTTATCAGCTGCTGATACAACAGGCGTGTGTGTGGCCCCAGGTTCTGTTTCTGGAAGATAAGTAGCAAAGAGAATGATAAGGATCTCCCAAGTCTAGTATTGACTCAGGAGAGAACTCTTTTGAGTCACCTGCATCCATGACCATGTGATGGGTAGAGCTGGGGTCAACGGTGTCATTGGCTTAAGGATCCTGAATCTAATTCTTCTGACATGTTCCTCCCTATCTGTGATGGCTACACCGTCAGGTCTCTACAAGGTCTCTGGAGCATATGGTCATCACCACACAGAGAAAAGCCTACAACCGTGTAGGCAAGTGGCACGGAGTGTCCCCAGCTCTGGTGAAGGCAGAGACCAGCTGGGCCACTTAGAAGACGTGGGAGCAGCGCTGAGCTTGGCACAGAATCTGCACCCCACAGCCAGGCTGGCCATCTGAGTATAAGTGCAGAGCCTAACTCCTCCCGTGGACGGGACACAGGGCGCTGGTCAGGTAGGGCCAGTCACCCTACAGCAGACCATCAGTGTTCCTCCAGGACCCTTTGTGAAAAGAGCGAGGATGAGGCCCGTTCGAGAAGCCAGACCACATGCTCTGGCCCCTAGCTCTCTGCTACGTATGGATTCCGATCGCCATCAGAGGCACGGCTGAGAAGAACCAGACAAAGCGAGACCCACCACTCAGAAGACCAGCAGAAGACACGCTCACAAAGGGAGACACAGAGACACACACAACACGAGCCTTCCGCGTGCCGGGGCGAGGTCCCCGGCAGCGCCCATGAGGCAGGGTCATACTTACACTTCTGGGCTGGGTAGTTGGGGTGCGGCTGGTGGTCTGTAGTGGTTGGGGCAGAGGCAGGCTGCTTGTCACACCTGTTGCTAACTGAAGAGATAGCACAGGCAGCCTCAGAGGCGGGCAGAGGGCGAGATCCGCACTACCCCACGTGCTCACTGCTCTGCTCATCAACAGGCTACTGGTCTTAGGACTGGTTGGCTGCTTTGTTGATGTCACTACTTTCCAACTTAATGCATTCACAGGAGACTAAGGCTTTTAAAAATGCATATTAAACCATGAACGGGATCACTGGACATGGCATGGCATTACGGGTGGGAGATAAGGTGTACAATGACATAAAAGCAACTATGTGAAGTCATAAATTCTTGGAATTTTGAAAGCAAAATTCTCAAAACCACTAGCTCTGCCAATAGCTTAATTCAGCCAGGAAAAGGGGAGGCACTAGAACAACACTTCAGTGGAAGGTTCCACCCAAGGAATCCAGATTATTGAGGGCAAGTCATCGCTAATCTACTGCCAAGGATGATGACAGAACATGGAGGAGAGGACGACAAAGGTGTATGTGATGACAAGGATTAAGGAAGGGGCTGCAGACGAGCTAACAAGCAGGCCACTCCTCAGCTATGATGGTAGGACACCAACAAAGAACACCTGAAATGGAAGAGTCAAAAATGTGTGATCGGCAAAGTGTCTCAATAACATAACTGTCATGGTGAAGAATTTGGTAGGGGAGTAACTGAAGATATGATAAAGACAAAAAAGGGAAGGAAGGAAGAAGGAAAGAGAGAAAGGGAGGAAGGGAGGGAGGAAGGGAGGAAGGAAGGAAGGAAGGAAGGGAGGGAGGGAGGGAGGGAGGAAGGGAAGGGAAGGGAGGGAGGGAGGGAGAGTGAAAGAAAGAAAGGAAGGAAGGAAGGAAGGAAGGAAGGAAGGAAGGGAGAGAGAGAGAGAGAGAAAGTCCAAGGAAAACTAAGGCTACACAAGGATGGAAATGTAAACACAGTACACTATTTGACTCTGCAACAAATGCATGATCACAACCATGGAAACACACATGATCACATTTCAATCTTTTAGACTCAGCCAACAGCCCAGAGTGAGAAGACCCAACTGCAGTTACAGAACAGAATGCATGTCCTCTACCTTGATGATGGGAAAGTCAGAGCGGAGAAGACGGAAAGGCTGGATATAACAGGGTAGGAGAGATGAGGGAGGAGATGGGCCGCCAAGAGAGAGGCCCAAAGATACTGTCTCTAGCTGACAGAACAAGAACTAAAGAATAACCATTTCACTGGACCAAGGTAACCTGGAGAGCACAGCCAGTAGTGACCCAAGTAGTCTGGGGAGAGGGAGTGTAGAGGTGAGAAGTGACCCCAACTCTCATCTTTTAAAGCCGTAAGTCAACAAGCAATGTCTACAGATAAAATCCAGAAATAGAAAATGGGGAAATATATTATTTACATTATTTACAAAGAAGGAGGTAAGAACCAGATGCACCAAAGACAGCCATGGAAACTGGCACTAGGGATGGTTTTTCCCAGGACAATTTTATTGTCTCTAACTATAGTCATCCCTTGATAGCAGGGACGGCACAGGGGATTGGTTCCAGGATCCATTATGGTTACCAGAATCCACGGATACTTTAAGACCCATGGTCGGCCCTCCATATCCACATCCACGGAGTCAACCAACAGCAGGTGGTGTAGGGCTGTATCTATGATGGGAAAACATCTGCGTGTAAGTGGACCTGTGCTGTTCAAACCCGTGTTGTTCAAGGGTCAACTGTATATGTATGTTTAAAGCATGCATTGCTTTAAAACCTTAAAGTTAAGAGACAAGTGAACAGGAGAGGCCCAGGCCCACCCTGAGGAAGCTCAGACCCCCCACTAAACCCTTCTCCCTCCCAACCAGACTCCTCCTCTTCCCACCCTAGTACCAGAAGCCAATAAAGAGCTCAGAAACCTCAATGCTTTATAAAGCCCACTGTCCTCCACTAGATTTCACCTGCATTGTCACCAAACAGCACGTGCTAGCAGGAGCTGTTGGGCACATGAGAAATCAGAAAACAAGTCGGTCTTTCTGTTTTGACACAACCATCAGCCAAACTGCTCTGGTGAGTAAACTGGAGGAGGGGAATTGAGATCCCTGTGTGACCCGGCTCCAGGGACCTCCCGCCCGTTTCCTGCTGCTCACGCTCTCGGATAAGGCGGCAGCGCTGCCTGAAGATCGCTCTTTCCTCCAATTTCTGATAATTCGGGATCCTTCCCTTCCTCCCTAACCCCCTTCCCCCTCCGCTTCCCCCTCCCCTTCCTCCTCCCCGATCCAGACACCAGAGGCCCACCCAGCACCAAGTCACCAGCATCCTCCAGGATCCCTGACTCCTCACTCCAACCTTCCTTTCTACCCCTTCAGACACCAGGGCACTTTAGGTCGGGGGTGAGCCAACAACAGGCCATGGGCCAAATCGTTTTTCCCAGTACAGTGGCACACTCACCTGTCTGTGTCTGCTTTTGGTCTGCAGTGGCAGAGGTGAGCCATTCTAACAGAGACTGTGTACAGGTCCTTGAAGCCTAAAATATTTACTGTCTGGTCCTTTACAGAAAGTTGGCCAACCCCTGGGCTAGGTAATACCTTTCACCTCGCAACTGCAATGTGATGCGTCTCCCCACTGCCTTCCTGCACACAAGCCTCCCGATCCCAACAGATTCCAGATGCCCCAGCATCACTGATCTTCCCGTGCTCATTCGGCCACTTTGCTGCTCGGAGACCTCAACAGCGTCCCCTGTCTGCAGCAGCATTCCCCCAACTTGAGCCCTCCGCACCTTTGCAATTTTGACACACTCACAATCCTCCCACACGTGGCTGGGTTCACGCTTGTATTTTACACTCATTTTAAATTTAAGTCAAACAGAAACTCTTACAGTACCACCAAAAGCAGGAAATCAGTAACATCTGCCACACGCAGAAGGCAGCTCTACAAACCAACACAGTGAAAACCAAATTGTAACAGAAAATTCGAGGTGGGTGCCACGCAGCTAAAGCCTCAAGTCCTGCTCTGCCTTTGTTAAAGAGAGAGAAACCAGAAGACATCAAAGGGATGAGGAAGACATCTTAGCACCAGACTAAACTTGTCCTCAGAGATGCAATCAGAGGACTGAAGGGGGAGTGAGGAGAGAGTTAGTTTTCTCAGCAGGCAGTTCAATCGTATTTAATGCCAAGTTCATATTCTCCCTAAAGTCAGCTTGTGCCGCTCCTTCTGATGATCCCCAAGCCTGAACCACACGGGAACTCCTCTCCAGCCCCTCTACCGAGGAACACCAGTCACTCCTTTCTCTACACATTTCATGTGCAGAAGTGAAAGGAAACGTCTGGCTCTCAGCTGAAGAGAATAATCCGGCAGAAAGAGCCTGGAGCTAAAGGACCTTGAACGGCAGAACCATCCTCGGTGAGCAGACCTTCTCTGAACCCTTCTGGAACGCCCGAAAATGGGCTTAGGAGGGTGCAGGGAAGGGACCCTGTGGGCTAGAAAAGAGAAGAAGAGGAAAACCACAGACAATTTCCTCAAAAACAGCCTACCAGATTATTCCTCAAGTGGAAAGATTGTTACAGAAAGATCATCTACCTAAAAATTTTCTTTTCTTCCTCTCAAGGCTACTTGAGCCTTTTCATCCACTAAATGCGGGCGTTGGGGCCTCAGGAAGACATTCACACTGTCTCACCTCCTGTGGTCATTTCCCTGCGGGCAGAAGAACTGCCCAACTCAAATGCATCTTCCTCCCACCCCAGGTCGACAACAGAACCCTCTGTCCAGATGAACCCAAGAAATCAAACAAATACAGGTAAATACTGATCCGTTTGGAGGAGGGCCTGAAAGCCGCCCTGCCCAGCCACTCCCTCACCCCCAGTGACCCGCCCAGGGCACCCCCAGGGATCCCTAAGGATCCACAGTTTGACAACCACTGCCCTAAAGCCTTCAGGTTCTCCCAGAGAACACGGCTCCCCTCTGCCCGCGGGGACTGCGACAGCACCATTCACCCACCAGGGGGCAACATACCAGAGCCTTGGTTGGAGCCTAAGAGAATGGAGGAGGGCGTCTCCCTGGAGCCAGAAAGGTCGAGGGTCTAGAAATACAAAAAGAGAGAGATGGAGGCAAGGCACTGGGGCCAATGTAGCCCCCCAGGGAAGCCCAGGGATCCATGGGGTGCTCTTCTCTGCTCCCAAATCACCTTCTTGCCCTTTGCCTGGTGTGCCCAGGTCGGGGCGGCCAGGTCAGCTGGGGTGGCCCTAAGCCTGTGCTCTTGTGCTCTGTCTCCCAGAACGGCCAGGCTAGAACACAGCAGTGGGGTGGCCCTTACTCAACCCTACAGCTTCAGCATCAAGAACACTCACTGTTTCCTCAACTCCTTTCCCTGACCTACCCACCCTCCAGACTTCTGCCACATCCAAAAAGGAAGTACAGCCGGCCCGTGGTACCCGTCGGGGAATGGTTCCAGGAGCCCCTGAGGACACCAGAATCCGCGGATGCTCAAGTCCCTTATGAGAAATGGCGAGCACGGTGAGTACAGCGGGCCCTTCGTATCCAAAGGTTTCGCATCCAGAGCCAACCAACCACAAGTGGAGTTTCGATTGGTGGAAGCTAGAAACCCTCGCATACAGAGCGCTGACTGTATACTCCATCAAAATTACACCAATTCACATTTATTTCACATTCACCTCTTGCGAGGCAATAATATCAATGAACTCAAAAGGATTTTGACTTTCTGGGATGATCTGTTTTTCCCCTAATACACATGAAATAAATCCACAACGACTAATTAAAAATGAACAATGTCCCACCTAAAGTGATGTCTGCATACAATCCACGTTACGTTTGCACACCCTGGGAAAGGAGAAGGAGCCACCTCCGTGTCCAATACCACACTCACCAGCCATCTGTGACTATTTGTATTTAAATTAACTGTAATTCAATACGATGTAAAATCCAGGTCCTCGGTCACACAAGCCACAGATCAAGTGCTCAAAGGCCACACGTGGCTAGTGGCTCCCCTACTGGGCAGAGCAAATACGGAACCTTCCCATCATCACAGAAGGTGCTACCAGACAGCGCTGCCCTGAATGCACACCTGGTGGCAAGGAGCCCCGCCAAGACTCCATCACGGCCACCTACAGCCTGATGACAGATAAACCTCCCACAGCACAGGACTCGCCCGGGTGGCAGGTCCAGGGGCAGGTCTGAGACTCTGCTTGGCCCAAAGGCGGTGGGATTGGGACTCACCGAGCCACTGTCCTTGCCCTTCTCCGCGGACGTCTCCTTCTCCTTCGAGGTGCTGGTTTCCACAGGGGTTGCCTGCGTGCTGGAGGGGGTCCCCTGGGATGCCTTGTTTAGTGTTTCTGTGTTCACCTCGGGGTCTGCTTCCTGCTGAGGGGCGGTAGCTGGGGGCAAAGAGGGACAGAAGCCACGGATGAGCTGAGTGAGGCGACTCCCGGACCCACAGGGAGCCCCACTCTGCACAAACCAGTGTCTCCAAGAGATGCGGCCACGGCTCAGCCCCGGGCAGGGCACGAGCTCACGCCCCGAGCGGCCACACTCCTCCAGACACGGGAATTCCAGACCACGTGTGAACATGTGCTCACTTTTAAGTCTGATTCATATTTTATTAAATCATTCTCGAGCTGAAAGCATGTTTGTGGAACAAACAGCCTGTAACCGCTCTTCTAGGATGACTCATTTCATAATGTCTAATTTTAGGCCAATTTTCGCCCCATGGACTTGCTTTCACAGCAGAGTTGAGTGGTTCTGATGGACCACATGGCCCACAGATCCCAAAATAGCTTCGACCTTCATAAAAAAACCCTGTCCTAGAGCATCTCAAACTTGGGTCATTCATGCATTACCTTTGAAAATTTTGCCAATCCACAGATATACTCCTTTGTCCTATTATTTACTTGAAGTCAAATAAATTCTTTGAAATGGAGATTTTTAATTGTAAGCACAGAAAGCTCATGTTATTGGCCATAAATAAAAGCTAACTGTAAAATAGTATTATTAACTACTAGTAGTAAATTCTAATTAGACAGTGTCTCCTGGCCTGGGATCTGCTTGCTCTGTATTAGAAAGAGATTATGAAGACAGATTAGTTCTGAACCAACACTTTTTCCTTCACAGAAGAACTGGGATTCCTGATTATTTAAAGCCTTGAGTCCAGGGTTACCTAACAAGCAGGGTTTCTCCACTTAAATACTATGGATGTTTTGGGCTCTGGTGTAGGGGGCTGTCCTGGGCATTGTAGGGTGTTCAGTAACATCCCTGGCCACCCCCCAGCTATGACAACCACAAATGTCTACAGTCATTGCCAGTGTTTTTGAAGAGGGGCCAGACACAAAAACTGCCCCCAGTGGAGAACCACCACAACTCACATGAAATTAAAGTGATCTGAGCTGTCATTACAAGACACGCGCTGTGGCAACAACGCCCCAGAGACCAGAGGTTGGAAACACTTGTGCCTGGAGCCTCAGCTACACGTCTGTGTGCTGCCTTCTCATGTGTAAGGGTCACAGGTGGTGGGTGAGTGTGGTCAGGGCCAGGGGAGGCCAGCCCTGCCGTGCCCGCCCCGGGGCCCTACCTGACTGGGTACAGGACTTCATGTGCTCGGGCCAGTGGGCCTGCTGGCAGGGGTAGTCACAGTAGCTGGTGTTCCAGCAGCAGTAGAAGATGGCCTCCTTCTTGCAGTTGGCACACCACTGCTTCTTCTTAGTCTCATCCACCGCCTGCTGCTTCTCCAGTTCCAGCTGCTTCTTCACCTCGGCGATCAGCCGGTCCCGCTCCTGCTCTAGGCTCTGGCGCATCTCCGCCATGGTCAGCTCTGCCGGCAGAGGGGAGGGGACACCGGCTTCCTCACCCGCCCCTCCAGCCCAGGGAGTGGGGTGTTTCACCCCCGAGCAGAACGTGGATCCCAACAGACCAGGTGTGAATCCTGGCTCGGAGATGTCCCAGCTGTGTGATCCCCCAACCCTGGGCGAGTCACCGAGCCTCCCCGGGCCCGTGTCTGCATCTGTAAAGTGGGAACTCATCACGCGGACCAGACGGAGCTGCCTGTGATCGTGAATGACCGGTGTCGGCGACGGGGATGAGGGAAGCCTCCAAGTAAACCCTTGAAACAATTTCCACTAAATTCGCTTTGAAGTTTATCATTAGCATAAGCCTTTTTTCTATCAAATACTTATACATCCCCTACTATCTGCAGATATAAGCACTTTACAAATACGAACTCCTTTAATCCTTATGCTAACCCTATGATGTAAGTACTACCAGGATACCCCTTTCACAGATGAGAAAACTGAGGCACACAGCTAATAAGGGCAGAGCAGCAAGTAGAACTTGGACACTCTTTCTTCTTGGTGTGTTTAGCAGCAGTGGATCAAACTTACCAGACAGGGCATAGTGATTGATCGTTACACTAACACGAAAACCATCCAACCACTCAGGCTACTGAGATTTCTCTAACTTTATGTCAGACACCAAGTGCATCGCAGTTCACCTGGGGGCAACGTGCACACCGGAATAAAAGAAAAATAAATGGTTCCTCGACTCCTTAAAATCCTCTTCCTGAAATCTGAAGAAACAAAACACTCTCTAAAAAACACCAGTAAAGAAAACTGACCCCTTGTAAAGAGATAAAAAAAAACGCTTGTGTCCGGGCACAGCCTTTCCGGCACTCTCAACCATGGGAAGCTCTGCCCAGCCCACAATTTTTCAAATGTGCAGCCAATATTTTAAACTGGAGCCATTCTGCATAAAAATAGGTTCCCAGACTTGACCAGAAAAACAAGCAGCAGCAACAACGTTCAGATAAATTTCCTTCAGGGCAACAAGCGAAGGAGCAGGAAGGAGGGGAAGGCGGGGCTCTCCGGTTGGCTTCCTAAGGATGTGAGTTTGCAACGCGCGATTTAAACATGTACCGCCTGCACACAGGTGGGAACAGAACCTGACGGTCTGCCAGCATCCTGCCCCGAGGCTGATACTACATGAGGGTCTGAAGAAAGCTGCTCTACACCTTTGGGGGGAAAACCTTTACAACAAGAAGTAGATCTATCGATAATCCGAGGACCAACATCACTCTCTCCACGATGTGGGGTGCACAGGAGGCATTCCAGAATTTGTTAAAACGCCCAACATTCAATGGTTATGAGGGAAAGTCTGCAGCCAGAGTGCCCAGCTGTGAGCCAAGATGAGTGACTGCACACGTCAGTGCCTCAGCTTCCTTACCTGAAAACGGGAAACACACTCCTTTTTATCAGAGGGGTTTCTGTGAGAATTAAACTAGTTAACTCGTGGAAAAGCACTTTAGTCAGTTCCTGGCACAAGGTCAGAGCTCAGAAGCGGCTACCACTGCTGTTGTGATGAATTTGTTGCTGCTGTTGGCGTTTTGAAGGCAGGAAGAGAAGAGAGTCCCCACCAGCTCCTCCTGCCTCTGTTCCTGGTGTCTCCAGGTCGGACTCTCCAGGACTCTGTGGTCTCCCCAGGACTGGTAGCTCCCCCGGGTCTACTTTTGACTCAATTCACATCTGGGCCTGATTCCAGAGGCACAAAGAAGTTCACATCCAGAACCTTCCTCAGTGCAGACAAGCCCCCAGGACTTACCCAAGTTGTGTTTCATTTCCGAGAGCTCTTGCTGGTGCAGCCACTGAAGTTTCTCTATCTCAATCCTCAGCCTGCGGATCTGTGAGGGGAGAGAAAGACTTAAAAAGCACGCCTGGGAGCCTTTGGCCAACAAGGCTCGGAAGCTCCAGCTCTCGCTCCAAGGTCAGGCTCACGTGCTGCACCGGAGCGGGCAGCCTGGCCTGCGCTGGTCTCCCCACAGCTCCAGGCAGAGGGGCGGCCACCGGTGGGTTAACCCGAATTCGTGAGCAATTCTGCTTCAGAAAACCAAATGCTCCAGGAAAATGCCACTTAGAGTGAAGATGAGGACCAGATTTTCATAATAAATACTACATCAAAGATTGCATTAGGACTTTGGTCCAAAAAAATGAAACTAAAACAAAGACAGCTTTATCTTTTACCTAACATGGGGGTTGGGGGCATGGCACACAGCCATAATCATTCACTTGAAATATCACGGCCTAATATTTCTGAAAAATTATAGGGTATTTGGGGGTGCGGGGGAGTAAATTTGGAGCCAAATTCATTTGGAAGGCAGGAATATATAACCCAATCTGAATTGCTATGCAGCTATTTACACTGTTTTAATAATCATGGTTTTTCTCAACTGGGATCATTCTGTCCCCAACCCTCCCATGACATTACAATGGCTGGCGACATTATGAGCTGTTTCTGCCCTCAAGTGGGTAGAGGTCAGGGACGCTGCTAAGCCCCCCCCCAAGGGAAAGGACGGTCTGTCAACAGAGCACAAATGGCAGGAGCATCAAGGTTGAGGAATCCTGACTTATCAAATGCAGTGGGAACAACCGTAATGTTTCACCGCAGAAATGGATCTAATTGTGGGAGGGGGCTGCACACCACCTCTTTAAAATCTGAAAAAGACTGGCACATTATCAGGACCCAAGGTTTCCAGTGAGACATTCTGGATTCATACTTTGAACCACATGCCAGTTTCTTAAATGAACAAAAGGGGATGAAGCATGGTGAGGGTGGGAAGGCTTTTCTAAAACAAATGTCATTGTCTGACACCCCAGCATCATCATAAAAATAATCGTATTAGCAAAACTACCCAAGGGGATTCTCCGATTTCTCTTGTGGCCTCTCTTAAACCTTTACAGTCACGAGGCTCTCCGCTGAAGGCCTACGGGGGCACCGCCCTGGAGATTTTCTCTTGTTCGTCTGAGTGCCAGCCTCACCTGGCCAGGCCCTCAATGGCTTTACACGAGACTGCTCCCAGTTCTCCATCCTGACTTTCAATGACCTCAAGAAGTCCTGCCACTTGTCATTTCCCCCAGTGACTCGTCTACACCTGGCTTGTAGTGAATATGCCTAAGAGGGAAGTTCGGGAGGTTTATTTTTAAATACATGGTCACTCCCTAAGTGGACATTTTAACGTTTTAACCAACTATTCCCTAAGCAATCACATAAATGAAGGAAGCTCAGGATATGAATTCCTGAACAAGGATCATGTGTACAAAGAAGTCCAAACTTCGGGAGAAGACGAAGGAGCCAATTTTTACATGGCCCCAAAGCACTGGTTTCCAATTTCACCAGTGGGTTAACAACTCGGGCTCTGGTTTTGGCTGTTTTTTATGAGAAGTGAACTGACCGCACAGAGCAGGGGGTGTCTCCACAGCGCCAGCTTTCTAGCAAAGTGAGCAACACCCTCCCCCACAACCTGTACCAGCAGAGCGAGCTTGGTGACTGGAGCCGGGACCCCAGGGGGATTTGGGGAGAAGCTTCTTCGTGGCCCCATCACAGCAGCCCCCAGAACACCCTGAGAGCAGGCAGGTCCTTCGTGTGTCGTCTCTGACCTCGGCTATGGTGCTTCCAGTAGTGTTTTTAGAAAGGTCGTTATATATTTCTGTCATCGTGCCTTTTATCGCGTCCATCATCTGAAAGATAAAAACAGAAACGATTCAGGTGGGGGAGGTGCGTGGGCAGAGCTCAGTGGTAGAGCGCGTGCTTAGCACGCCTGAGGTCCTGGGTTCAATCCCCAGCCCCTCCATGAAATAAGTAAATAAATAAAAATAAAAAATACTGCATTGAGCTTCACTATAAAAAAAAATTTAAAAAGGAAAAAGGAACGATTCAGGTGATCACTGCCCCGAGGCTTTTTCTAGACGACATCCACCTGACATCTATCTGTACAAAGCAGAGGTTTCTCAGTTGGGAGTGAATCTGTCCCTCCTGGGACATGGAGCATTTTCAGTTGTCGTGACTGGTGGGGGTGGGGGACAGGCGCTAACAGCATTAAGGGGGTGGAAGCTGGTGATGTTCTAACCATCCTGTGGACAGAACACAGAATCATCCAGCCCCAAATGTCACTGGTGCCGAGGTTGAGACCCTGGTATAAACCAGGGTAGGAATCACCCTGGACCATGTTGAGGGAGGACCTGACAACCATAAAGCTAGTTTATAGCCACAGGCTAAACTGGGGAGACCGAACCTGGCCCCAAGATGGTTTGGCCAGCACCGTGGGTTCAAGGGAGGGATTGTTTTGGTTTTTTGCTGCTGTTATTTTTCTTAATTCTTTCCCCTTAAAAAAACTAGTGTTTTATTGAGATAACAGTCATACACAATTCACCCATTTACAGTGTTCAATTCAGTGGCTTTTAGTACGTGCACAATTGTACATCCATGACCACAATCAACTTCAGAATTTTTCATCACCCCAGAAAGAAACTCTGCTCCCCTGAACCTTCACCTGCCCCCGCCAATAACCCCCCAACCCCTGACAACCATGAATCTGCTTCCTTGTCACTATGGATTTGATGAACATATACTTCATACACATGGAATCATACAGTATGTAGCCCTGTGGGACTACCTCCTTCATTTTAGTATTAAGTTTTCAAGATTTGTCTGTGTTGCATTCCTTTTTATGGACAAATAATATGGTCCATTGTGCGGATCTAGCTGGTCTGTTATTTTAATGCCTTTGGTCTGGGCATCCACTGCCTTTCTGGTTTGTTTCCCATCTCCTTTTTCTTTAACCATCTGACCCCTGAAGGCATTAGCGAGTTTGTGACAACAGCTCAGGTCCACACAGCAGGCACCCAGGTAGGTATCTGCTGACGGAATGTGTTTGCAGGATGAATTTCTCTTCTACCTCCCACTTGCCGGCTGACCCCTCTCACATCACAGGAGGAAGAGGCGGGGACAGGAGAGCAAACTCAGTCTCAGGTCTGGCCTGGCAGCCGCCGCTGTCTCCCCCGTGTTCTGCAGTTTGCCCCAAGTCAGTAGGAAGGCAGGGCAAAGAGCACCCTCTTCCCTGATGCCCAAGATTTGTTCCTACCATTGCATCTTCCCATCCATGCTGTCTCTGGGCTTTGGTTCCCCCACGTATAAAATAAGGGTAGTAACAGTGCCCCCTCGGGGAGGGAAACAGCTCAGTGGTAGAACGCATGCTTAGCACACACAGGGTCCTAACTTCAACCCCCAGTACCTCCACTGAAGAGAGAAAAAAAAAGAAGAAAAAAAGTCAATCAATCAATCAATTAAAAACAACAAACAAACAGTGCCCCTTTGTAGGGTGTGCACAAGGACTAAATAAGAAAACCACGAGAAGACTGTGGATCAGCACCTGTGGAGGAATAGGTTTTCATCAAGTAATATCTGCTTGTGTCATTTTCACAGAAAAATTAATTCACGTGAGCATGTAATTGCAAAACTGCGGCCAACCACCAAAAAGTAACCCCCAAGTCACCCCAAAATGGGAGGAAAATGAATAAAGTTTCTGTTGAGATTTCCACTCCCAGCTTGTGGCAGAGGCCATGGGGGGACGTGGCCAGCAAAAACACTTTGTGCTAAATGCAGCTTTATGGTCAGTCACTCGGCACGGGCCTCCCTGCCCACGTCAATTTAAAGTATTAAAACGAAATTGCTTTACGAGAAAAATTTTAGAAAGTGGATGAAATTCAAGACGTTCCTAATTCAAGAGTTACATTCCATTTTAAAGAAATCATGAATTTGTGGACTGACCTTCGTTCCTACTTCCAAATATAGCAAAGAACTCAACATTAATAAAGAGCTCCTTTCTGCCAAAACACACAAATCTGGGTCTTCAACTCTGGGTCACCTCAGACACAAGAAAGTTCATCGGCTCCAAAAATATGTCACTGTGTTCATTTTCTTAACTGCAAAGAAAATGTCTATCAAGAAGTTCATTCCTCGGTGGGGAGGAGTATAGCTCAGAGGTAGGGCACATGCTTAGCATGCACAAGTCCTAGGTTCAATCCCCAGTACCTCCAGTTAAAAAAAAAAAAAAAAACAGTTGTTCATTCCTCAGTTTTGCTATAAGAGTGAAGCGGGTGAAGAGGTAATGGACTAACAGTGCAGGAGCTAAGAATGCTGGCCTGGTGCGAACCACCTGCCAGATCCACAAGGCAGGCCTCTGTTATTTCTCATCTGTAAATGGACAACTTGGACCAAATCAATGGAAGGTGATACAAGAACTCAATTGCAAGCAGAACCAGAAACCACTCAGGCAATAGCAGACATCCTCTTAAGTCAGTCATTTAAAAAATCACCCTCTTTCAATTCTCTTGTAATCCTACAACAGGTCACATTAGGAAGAAAGTCTCTGTCCGGTACCTTCATGCCTTTAACACTTTCATGATAAACTCTCTTTTTGACAAAAGGGAGGTGGATTTATTCTCGACAAAGAACAGGATCTGGTGAGGTGAGACAATTTTATTTCAGTTCTTTAAGTCAATTGAAACAAAAATAATAAGTCAGTACTAGTTCAGGTGGTAAATAGATAAGACAAAAATCTTGAGGATGGTAACAAATAACTAACTAACAGCTGACATTCTTCCTGTTCTGAAACCCAGGGACTCTCTAACAATTCATGTATGTTAGTCAAAAGGGGACAGGCAGTACCAAATAAGAGACAAAGTTATCCCCATGACAAGGTTCTAAGTATCTCTTTAGCCACAATGAATCTTAAGGGGGGGGCTTTTAAAAGCCATGTGTAAGAACAATCAGTTTGTGGACACTGGACAGCTATGCTCAGCAGGCTTGGTGTGAATTCACAAGTCAGCTCAAAGCCAGGCGAAGAGCACTCTCTCTAGATCCTGGCTGCTAACCATTCAAATGCCAGCTTAGGCATGCACTGATTATGTGACCTTGGGCAAACTGTGCAACCTCACCGGGCCTCAGCTTTCTCATCTGTAAAATGGGGTGATAACAGTACCTGCCTCATCAATCTGTCCTGAAGACTAAGTAACACAGAAAAAGTGCTTGGAACAGTGCTTCATCACAGCAAGGGACAGAGAAAGAAAGCCTGCTAGCAAGGTGGAAGTCACAGTTGCAAGTGGCCTAACCACAGAAGTGACAGCCCATTACCTTTGCCATATTCCATGGCTGAGAAGCAGGTCACTAGGCCAGCCCACTCTCGGAGGGGGTTACACAACAGCTCAAACCCCAGAGGGCTGAGATCACCAGGAGCCTTGTCAGAGTGCATGTCACACTGGGTAGGATGAACACTAGCAATAGCCACTGTCTGCGTGGCCTTTACTCTGGCCCAGACACTGCTCCAAGCACTTAGAATCTAAGCTGTCTCAGAGGAAGGGTCAGTCCATTCCACAGTTGTTGGCTCACATCCCACCGTAGTTTGGTCTTCCCTCCCCACGCATCCCCTAACACCTGTGAGGTTGTGACCCGAATGGTTCCCATCGGGAAGCTGGCCCCTTGCCCACCCCTCTGGGTGCCGGCCTGCACTCACCTTGCTCGTGTACTTGGCAATGTCGGCGGCGACGTCAGCGGAGGCAGTGGCAATGGGCAGGTCTGCACTGATGGAGGACGCGAGGGTGCTCGTGGACCCTGAGCTGGTGACCAGGGGTGATGACTGGGTGCTGGTCACCAGGGTGATGGTGGAGGTGGATGGGCTCTGCGTGATCTCCTTCTGTTGGACAGCTAGAAAGCAAAGGTCGTGGTCACCCCACTGCCGCGGGACGGCCGCCCCAGCACGGAGCTGTGGGGAGGGGGCGTAGCCCCCGACATTCGCCCTGCAAGTTTCTCTACCTTTAACAGAAGTTCTCTCCTGGCCAAATCCTAGCCAGGCTCCTCAGAGCCTTTTCTCGACTAGGCCCCCACCTTGGTCTATAAAGGCCAATATAGTTTCTAACAATTCAAGGCCCCATCCCTAGGGTGGCCGCAGCACCCTTAAAGTGCCTGCCTGAGAAAACTCAAGGCTGTGAGATGAACTGCCTGTTCCAGATGACACTTAAAGATAGGGCCCACCTCCCAGGCTCTGCGGGAGCCTAGGAGCCTAACTTCAACAGGCAGCAGTGAGAAACCCCAGACAGTTCACATGGACCGACCACCCCTTCCCACTTCTCTGTGTCAATTTTCACTTTCTGACTCTACAGAGGCCCCACCCACCCGCTCCTTATTCCCAAATTCTCCCCTTTAAAACATCCAGCCTCCTGTGTACGCAGTGGAGCTGACTTCAATTCATGCTGGACTCTCCCTTCTTTTGCAACAGAATATGGCTGATTAAAATCTGTCCTTACTACTTTAGCTAGTGCCCAGTTTTGTTGAGCTACGACAAGACAACATGGGAATCAGGAACCATAACATCAATGGCTCCTTCTTGCCAGCAGGTGAATTCCCCTGAGGAAGGTTCATTAGGCTTTAGGGTCTGGAACTTGTCAACCCAATCTGAAATGTCCTAGACTCTAGTTCTGCCTGCACAACTCTTTAAAAAGCAAGATCAGTCCAGCTGAAGTCCAGCTCTGCTTATCCAATCCAGCCTTCAGTCTGCCCCACTCCACCCGCCTCCCGCCGTCTTTGAAGGGCTTCGGGGGGGAGGGCTGGTTCAAGATCTGGCTACTCCTCATCCTCATATCCCGCTGCTGCTCTTGAGAGTCCCACTCACAAGGCTGCCCTCAGTACCTGACAGTTTCAATCAAGGGGCCCAGCCTTCAAGGATCTGAATGCGGGTAATCCCTGTGGTTCCACAAGATCTACATCAGTGCTCACAATAGCTGGGCAAACTGGTACCCATCGATCAGCACTTTGTTCGGCTTTACGTCAACTCCAGGTGGAGCCTCCCGCTGGGAGCTGTGATTCCACACCTTCAGAAACCGGTTCTTGATGCTGGCTCTTCTTGTACGTGTGGCTAATCCCTAGTCATGAAGGCAGCCTTTGCCGCCAACTTCTCACACTGTACCCTTTCCAAAATAATGCCCAGAGGTTCATGGATGTGCACAAGGAATCTTACACAAAGGTATTCATTGCAGCACTGCTTACAACAGGAAAAACCTGGAAGCAACCTAAATGTCCATCAGTTGGGGAATACTTTAAATCAACTGTGGAATACTATGCAGCAGTCCAAAAAAATAAAGTAGAGCTATATGTACTGATATGGACGGACCTCCAAAACATGCTGATGGGTGGGAAAAAAAAAAAGCAAGTATGGTACCATTTTTACATCTTAAAAAATAAAAAAGAAAAAAATTAATATTTTATGAAGTCATATATATACATAAATATATATGCATACATGCATAAAAAAAGTTCTTACAGTTAACAGTGGCCGCTGAGAAAGGGTGGAGAATGAAATGGAAAGTCAATCAAGACAGAGATTTTTGTGTCTACTTCATCCCTTTCTAAGGAGGACATATGCATGTATTGTTTAGAAAATGAAAAAAAAAAGGAAAAAAGAAAAAAGAAAAGTAAAAAAGCAAGTTGCAAAACAATTTTTTAAAAATAATGCCAAATGGAATGCAGAAGGCCTCCAGGATACAGGGGCCAGGAAACCAAGGGGAACTGAAAAAAGAAAACGGTTGTTTTTCTCCTGTCCGTGTGGCAAAAAAAGGGGCCGGGCGCCACGAGAGCAGAAGGGGAGGCGCGGTACCTTTCACAGCCTGTCTGGTCTGATATCTCGTCCCCTGGGAAGACTGAGGCTGCTGCTGCTGGCTTTGCTGCTGCTGGCTTTGCTGCTGCTGCTGACGCTGCATCTTCTGCATGTGCCACTTTTGGGAGGACGTTTGAAACTTACTTGATGAGTTCCACACGACCCGCTGCACGGCCGGGGCAGTCTCCTTCGGTAAGAGCGGCCTCTGCTTTTTCACCGGGCTTCCCGTGGCGGCGGCGGCCGGGGCCGTGACCGTGGACGTGGTGCTGGTGGTGGCCGTGACACCAGCCGTGGGAGTTTGGGAGGAAGAGCGGGTGAGGACTGGCGTTTCCGGGGGAGACTGGCTGCCCGCCGTAGTGGATGGTGGAGCTTTACCTACAACTGAAGCCCGATGCGTGAAAAAGACAGACAAAAAGTGGATTTGACTCAGGTTCTCCTGCAGGGTCTCTACACCAGCAAGTTCTGGGTGACCCTCCAAGGCCAGCAGGCCCGGGACTCCCCAGTGAACAAGCACGGTCACACCTTATACGTTTAAGCCACTGTGCAGCATGTTTCACCTTAAAACATCAGCCTCCTTATGTAACGAGCACCTGCCCACATCTGAGATACATGGAAAGGCCTCTGGGGGACTGAGGCAAACCTGACCCCTGCCCTCAAGTTGCCCACCAATGAGGAGATGAGACAGTGGATGAACAGAATCACTGCTATGCCTTGTTTTATAAAGTCAGAGTTGGGGAAGCACTTGGAGAAAAGACCCAGCCAAAGTCAATCCAGAGTTTAGGAGAAACCCTTTGGCGAGGGAACTAAAGTACACGTACCCCAGAGAAGCAGACGGCTTCCCGATGGCCAAAGTACCGAATAACACTGAGTCACCCGGAAGGGGAAGTACCCCTCTTTTGCCTTCTTATTCCTTCCAGAACAGTCTCAGTGTGGTGCTGCCAACCTCACACTAAAGGGAATTCCACCCTGAAGCCAGATCCTTTCCAGGCACAATGGTATTTATCTAGAATTTAGGAGTCTTGGTTTGGTCTTGATTGTATTTATTCCTGTTGCATCTTTCACCTTACAGCACACAATACTGTTTTATCTACTGTGTGATGGTCAAGTTTAGGTCTCAAATGAGTTTAATTTTTTTTTTATGTGACGTTGCTTCAAATAAAAATATTAAGTCAATGATTATACAAACAGGACTTAGGAATGGCAAAAAATAGTGAATATGAGTGTCTTGAGTTTGAAAAAAGCTGCCTTTGGCAGTCTGTCTTCTGGGAGGAGATCGGCTATGGAGATGGAGGGTAGGATTTCAACAGGCAGCAGGGAGAATTTGGAGGGGAACAGCTTTAGCCAAGACACGTTCAGGAGTAGGCGGCATCTTGGTAAGTGAGGGCAGGCAGTGAGAGGGAGACGCCGGAAGGCAGGTTAGAGCCGGAAGCACTGAGCAGCATAGAAGGAAGGGGGTGACCACGTGAGTGCTTGTCTGTAAAAGGGGGGTCAGTTACCACTGCAGAGGCCCCAGCCACTGGACAGGTGACCCTGCCCCCCCAGAGGGGATTCCCTGGGGCTCACACACAAAACACTGGTGCAAGTCAGCAACCCCCGATCTTAGACAATGTGCCTTGACATCAACCTCTTCTTAGTAAGGATTACGCCTGCCTTTGTAGATTTCTATCACCTGGAAAAGAAGTGAGCTTGATTATTCCAGGGAGAATTGCTCAGTAAACTGTGGGTTTGAGGAAATCAAGGAGAGTGAGAGGAAAAGACAGGCTGACTTTTCTGACTTAGGGGCAGGGCAGGGCACTTTCTTAGTGATTATCACCTCTGGATGGTCCTCCTGCTTCTCTGCAGAAGAGTCCACCAAGTTCATGGGCAAGAACACAGGGTGGGGCTGGAAGAAGAGCTCTATCTGCAGTGAGGAGCCCCCCATCCTTCCCTAGGATGACCTGCCAGGTATTGGATACAGACCCTGCCCCTTCCAGGGGCAGAGGTGGCTTTGAACCCGGCCCTTCTAAAAACCCCACAACCGGGCACTCCCCCTGAGCAGGGCTTCTCACCTGCGAAAGCACCTTTCATGCCTCCTTTTCTGCCATATAACCAAAAACTATACTGTTCTTGTTGAGTAGTTAGCCTACTCCCTCTTCGGGCAAAAGGCAACCACAAAAAGATCTTTTCCCCGCTCTTAACTTGCACAAGCAAACAGCTGGCTTTGCGATGAGTCACTGCTCTGCAGGAGGCACAGCTGGTGCTCTTCTCCAAATAAAACAATAGGAGTGTGCAATCTGCAAAGACTCCCGGCTCAAAGCAATCTCTGGGGGAACAGGGAGAGGGTTTCCATTTAGACACTAAAACATTCTGATTTCTAGAGGATTCTGATGGTTTATAGAGAGGGGGAAAAGAATGCCATGGAAAATTCCATTTGTCGTAGAAATTCGGGGTATATGATCACCTATAGCCTAAAGAAGGGTGAATTTCTTAAAAGTCAACACTACAAAAGCAGTGCCATCAACTAATCTATTTATTCCAGAATTTGGTTGCTGTCTTGTACCTAAAAGGAGGACTTTTTAGGAAAACGATGGAAATGACTGATGTTACAGGGTAAGCATAATAAAGGTCCTTAAGCAAGCTCCCCTTGCCTCTGTTCTGAGATCACTAGCTAGAAAAGCTGTTTTGCTATCTGAAGATTCATATTCTGCACATAAGCTGCCTTCCTAGCTGAAGGTAAGCTGGAGGTCACCACAGCACTCTCCAAAACGTCCTCCACTTATAAACTCGTAAGTCAAAGTACATCGTTGAAAAGATGCTCAACTGCAGAGTCTGACAAGAAGCCAATTCTTTAAGACCCAAACCACCATCATGGGCTCTAGATTTAAGACCAGGCAGGACCCCTGGGAAGCTGCTCTAACTGAACTGTTTCAGAACCATCTTCAGCTGAATAGTCCACTACACACTTAGAGGCTCCTGGAGAAATTTCCTTCAAGTATCAGTGCAAGACAGAGCTCAGCTTCATTTAACCAACTGCATTGCTTTTAATTTTTTGGGAAAAAGGAGATCTTTTAAGGGGCTCATATGGGTTTCCTTTTTTTGCACTGACTGCTAGGAAGCTTACTGCCAAAATGGGAGAAGGCCAACTTTGCTAACCCTGAAGGCTGGAACACTACGTGTTTCTGTATACAAACTTTCCCCGTATATCTCACTAGTCTGCCTTTAACTTTTACACTGATTTCTTTTCTTTCCATTTTGATTTTTAGCAATCTGTCCCAAATCCTTTCTGGAAAGGGGAAAAAAAACTAGTCCAGAAAGAAAGGAACAGTATAAATGTATCATTCATAGGAACACTGCCATCTGCACCAAACATTCCCACAAATCTCATGGAATAAACGCTACTCCTAATGTTCTCTGCAACATCTGAGATGGTCCCTCAAACCCCCAATTCACAACAGAATCAGATTTTTCAGATGCCATCCATAATTCTAAGGGATGGTGGGGTGGTCCACCCTCCATGTCCTACTCATTCTTCTCTCTCTTCCTCCACTGTACCATTGAGACATTTCATCCTCTTTTCTTTTTTAAAGCTTTTGTTGGGGAAGGGAGGTAGGTTTGCTTATTTATCTATTTAGTGTGTGTGTGTATTAATGGAGGTACCGGGGATTGAACCCAGGACCTTGTGCATGCTAAGCACGCACTCTACCACTGAGCTCTACCCCACCTCTCATTTCATCCTCTTTTGATGAGCTGCAAGAACTGAGGTTCAGTAACAGCTCAGGTTGATAGCAACAAAGAGAAAAGATTCTCAAAGCCCATCCTCCTCTTGCGTTAAGCAGTCAGACTTAGAAATCCCCAGGGGATACTGAATCAAGAAGTTAGCTCCTGTCAGAAGTTAGGCATAGTCAAAAATTAAACCTCGCTAGCCCTTCAAGTAACTCACATGGTACATGAGGTTTTATGGCTACAACCTCTAATTTGTCCTTAGGCAATGTTCCTCCTGGGCTCTCAATTAATTCTTCATTATCTTTCTCAGGCATGCTGGAATCCCCTCACCACCCACTTGCCAAACCAGCTGAAAAATGTGCTGACTGCTTTGTCAACGGGTGGGACATCCTTCAAATCATCCCCCCATTCCTTCTGGAGGGCATGCTAACATGCCTGGGCTGCGGCAGGCTTGAGGGCAGCCACTGCGGGTTCAGTCGGTAATGGCGGGAAAGGAGACTCAGGCAGTGGTTCTCAACTGGGGGAGATTTTGCCCCCCATCCCGGGGATATCTGGCCACGTCTGGACATTTTTGATGGCCACCAATGGGCAGGTGCTACCGGCATCCAGGGGTGCACAGGATGAAGAATTATCCTGCACAGGACATCAACAGTACCAAGGATGAGAAACCCTGGGCCCATGTCAGTTGAACACAAATAAGGTGGAACAGCAATTCAGGCAGGCACCTGACAACGCCCCTTCGCTTTCTAGTGCCCCAGGAACTCAGCATTCTGGTACCACCTACACAAACGGTCTTACATTCTAGCAAGAAAATGCACTTAGAGATGCCCGGGCAGCATGAGGGGAGGGGATGGAGGCTAAACTCATAAAGATCTTCAAACTGAACACTTCTAACAATTTCAGCCTCATCAAATGTCTAAATGTTGACAAACACTTTAGGGAACCGAGTGAGCATATTGGCAAAGAAGTTGCTTAGGCTAAAAATGACTTGACTGCTAGAAGGAAAAGACTACTTTCTAAGAGGTTTATGCTTCTGTGCTCAAAATCAGCCACACTGGGTATCGAGCAGGTAAAAGGTGGGCAGCCCAGTTTAAGTCCTGGTCCTGGGTCAGCTAGGTGACCTTGAGCCAATCAAATCTGTGCTGTGCCACGCTTCATCAAGTTAGAGGGTCACACAGCCTTTCAACACTACAGACTGCAAGGCAGCATTCTGAAACCCAATCAAGAAACCGGAAACTGGTACAGTCACTTACCATCCTGCTTGGGAGATGGTTCTTTGGGTTCCTTCTTATTTTTCCGACCCTCCCGCCCAGAATGGTCTTCTCCTAAATCTATGACAAGTTCGCTCTCTGAATCAGAGTCCAGGCCCAAGTGCACTGTTGGGGAATCCGTCTCATCTTTTCCCTTCAGCTTATCCTTTGTGGGGTGGGGCGACGGTTTTGCTTTTTCTGCAAAGTCCTTCTCGGGCTGGGGGCTTGTCTTTTCCTTGACTGAGCCTGGGTCTGCTTTCTCGCTGGTGGGCGACGTGCTGACTTTCAGCTCCTCTTTCGTCTCCACTGGGTTTGCCAATTTGGGCTTTTTTTTGACAGTAGATGGCTCTTTGTCCATCTGAGCGCCCTCTTTGTCTTCGGCATCTTCCGGCTCATTCTTGGACTTCTGTTCGTCATCACTCATATACTCACTATCACTACTATCTGACTTCTCAGAATCCTCCGAATCGCTGCGCTCTACAGCCGTATAGACATCTTCAGAGATTTCATTTATGCCTAAATTCAAAAAGAAAACCCAGCATGTGGCACAGTCACAAAATAAAGAGCAGGACCAAAAAAAACGCAAACATTTTCCACACCCAATGCTGGAATTTAAAAAAAAACATTTCAAATCGCATCACACTGGCCTGGTGGGGTTATTAGCAGTGCAGGCCAGCTGCAGCTGACTACAGCTGATAAATGGAACTTGTCTGGAGAGGGTTTCAGTTACTAACATTCAAAGATGACAATGAGACCAAACAACATGAATTTCGAACTCAACCTTTGCAGCACTGGGACCCAGAGAATGGTAGGGATGGAAGGGAATGCCAGACACGGGCTATTAAAATGAACCCATTTTACAGGTTAGAAAACAGAGGCCTAGAGCAATTTCTTGTCCTAGGGCACAAAGGAAACCAAGATAGAGAGGCGAGGCCAGAACCCTGGGCTCCTGGCTCACCACTAGCGCTCTTTCCACAAATTTCTGGAGTATTCAAGTCCTCTCCCTTTTGTGTCCAAGGGCTCAAAGACATACGCCAAAGACTTAAAGCAGAGGCTGCAAACAAGAGCCCACAAGCAACATCTGGCCAGCAGACATGTTTTTTTTCAGGAGGCAGTAGTTTGACCCACAGGGTATTTTGTTATTTGTTTTTTTTTTTAACTGAGAACTCACTACCCAATTCACAAATCAGGAAATTTCACGCAGAAATCAAGATGGCAGGCTCCTGCTAAAAGAGCAGGAGAAGTGGCCTCCCTGGGTCACGGGCCTGCAAGGGAGCAGGTGCCTGCGGCTGAGAAGACACTGGTCCCTTTGGGGGGAGGGGGGCACCATGCCTGGGTGACCCAGGGACCCAGCCCCGGTCTTGCTCCTGGCACTGAAGCAGAGAATCAACTGCCAATGGGTTTGCATGGTTCTTCTACTTTTAACAGAGTCAAGGGGACAAGCAAACATTTCCATGTCTCTATCAAAAGTAAAAAAGATACAACAGGGGGAGTTTCACACACCCACAGACAAAAATGGGCAAAAAGCATATTTCTAACAATAGTTCCCTTTAACCCATTTATATTTCCTGCTACCAGTAATGAGTGTCACCCGGCGTAGATAAATAACTCTATATCCTAAAATTTTGAAAAGAGGAAATCCCAATCAATTCTGTATTGTCTTCATTCCAGAGGCATGGTTTTCCTGAGTGGGGTCACTGTTGCAACCCAAGACACAAGGAAGGGAAACTCGTGAAAGAATGGGAGCCGTGAACAGTCCAGCCAACTGGACACCATCAGAATCATGGGCGAGTTATATCCGCCTCCTCCAGGGTGCAATCAAAAATGAAAGAAATCAAAATACAAAAACCCAGATGTAGTTTAATTTCTGGGTCCTAGGGCTGGTGCTACCAGTAACTGATGGTCGGGCAGCAGAAAGAGAAGCATGAGCACACATCTGACAGGAAAAGCTTGGGGACTGGAGCCCAAAGGGTATGAATTCTAATCCTGCTCCTCTGCTTCTGTTAGCTGTGTGATGCTGAATGAGTGAACTACCTCTCTGAGCCTCAATTTCTTCATCTGTAAAATGGGACTGATTATCACATCAACCTCCCAGGACAATCTAAGCCCAGCGCAGGGGAGCACAGGAAGCCCTCAGTAAATGGAAATACTAAAATTCTTACTAACAACAAGATAAACCAAGGAGTTAGACCAGCTGCATGGAAGGACACAAGAGAGGAATTTAAATGACCTGCAAAACTTCATCCATGCCATTCCACGTCCTAACCAAACAGGCAACCCAGCAAGGAATGCTCTCCTCTGACAGCCTGGATGACTCCCAACCACAGTTCTCTCTCATCCAAAGGTCTAGTGCGCCCACTGACGTGTAAACCTTGCCTTGGAGTGGCTTTCTCTCCTGAGACCCAGCCATCCCCTACTTCTCTATAAATGCCTTCCTGGCTTTATCTACCTCTTCAACAAAAATTCCCAAGCATTACTATGTGTACAAGCCCACATACCCTGGAGAAAGCACATCTTTACAAGACAACCTCCTTGCCCTCAAGGAGCTTCCAGTCTAGATGGGGATGGCTACTCCCATACAAAGGGACCACTGGGGCTTCCAAGCCATAAAGTACCAAAGGAGGCGGGCAGATGGGGAGGGTAGTCAGAGGAGACTTCCTGGAGGAGGTGACGCCTGAGCTCAGCCTTAGGGACAGGATTGAGGCAGGCAGTGTGAAGGCAGGCAGCATGGGGAAGAGGAAGGGAGGCAACAACCACAGAAGCAGGATGGGTGTGCCAAGCGAGGAGCAGCCCAGCCTGGGGAAGGGCTTGTGTTGGACACTTGTGAGCTACACTTGTCCTGACGCTGAGACAGTGACGTGTGCCAAGAGGGAGCACAAAGGCAAACTCAGGAGGCTCTGTTATCAAACTTTCTTACAACCCGCACCTCGAGTCTGCAGGCTGCCGCAACCAAAGAATGCACTCTGTGGAATTCAAAAGCCCTTCCAAATAATTAACCTAGTCAATCTAAAACATTTTGCCATGGGTGGAAATCTATTTTAGTTGAACCAACAATTCAAGGCTCAACCAGCTGGTAAAAGCAGCCAGGATCGGACTTTAATTTCATCCGGTGGTATCCCTGAAAATAATGATGATGAGGAGGAGGAGGAGGACGGTGATGTAAGAAAACCAAGAGACGTACCTAATTGTGCTTTGCAACTCTCTATCGTCTTGTCGAGATTTAGCTGGAATCTGCTTCGAATCTGCCGCTTGGGAGAGATGAGAGGAACAGGGGCAGATTGCTGCTGGACGGATTCACTCAGCTCCTTCAAGTCCATCTCAGCCTTGCTTCGATCTGGAAGAGACCCATCATACCCTCGTAAGGCCAGGCACCAGAGGGAAGTACGAAAGATGCCCATCACTCAGCTTCCTCCTTGGAAACACACTTTTGAACACGGGAGGGAAAAAACCCAAAACGTTTTTGTCGTTTGTCCCAGTCAAGTCGTCTGCTCAAAGGCATGACTGACTTGGAGGTAACAGCCTGAGAAAACACCTGGCAGGTCTACCCAGGCTTCTGAACAATCGCCTGGGTTGCTTTCAGCATTGAAAACGCACAATCCCAGCCGGACAGCTGGCAGTCTGGGAAACGCAGCATCATTAGGGATCCCCAAAGCCAAAGGTTACAGCAAAAAGTTCAACCTCAACGGCAGCAGAGAAAGTGACACTGAGTCTGGCCAGAGTGCACTGTGCATTCCAGGCCCAGATCAGAGAGGGCTCGTATCTGAGCGAGGCGCTGAGCCCCCAGAGAACACACGGATGAGGGAGGGGCCCAGCTCCCCACTTACCATGGGGACTTCATTCTCCATTCTTAGTCCACCTAGTGTGGAGTTCAAATTACAAAGAAAGGGACTTTAGCACACACGAGGTCCTGGGTTCAATCCCCAATACCAAGAAAAGAGAAGACAAGAAATGAAAAGAAAAAAGAATAACAGGGAAAACAGGAAAGACAGGCAGACTTCCAGCAAGTCTGCTGTACCTCCCTTTGGCTCATCTATCTGAGGAAAGGGGAACAGATTAGCCCTGGCCATGAACCTCCTCACCCAGCTCCTCACCCCAACCCCGGGCAAAGGCCTCTGACTGATGACTCAGGCCCCGAGGTCCCGCCCTGCACTTCTGCAGGTTCTTTGTACAATCAAACTGGCCCAGAATCCAAAGGGTCCGTGAGCTTGTATTTCTTGAATTCCTTCCCCACCTCCCCTGCTGCCTCCTCTAGTACCCCCAAAACATAAAAAAGGGGACAAAACGGTGGTGACTTCAAAGGCCCAGAGAGCAAGAGACTTCGCAGGTGGGAAGCACTGTCTTTTGCTCTGGCATCCCTGTCAACTGACTGTAAGCAGAGAATGCGGGCGTCTGCCCTGCCCTGGGCAAACCCACAAAGCAGGTAGTAAAGGATGTGGGCTCTATCAAGGACAAAGACGTGACTCCACCAGCTGTGAGATCCCTCCATCTCCCTGCTACCCAACCATCCAACACCGCCATCCATCCTCATCCTGTTAAGAGAGGCCAAGATACAGACTAAAAGCTGGACCGCAAGGGTCATCCAAAGCCTGCATTATCCCCACTCGGCATGACCCCCGAACCCGGGAAGGGGACATGCCCTCACGCCACACACCAGAGATTCATTCCTTAAAGGGGACCAGACGCGGTCTCCCAAAAGCCCCTCTCAACCTACTCATAGGCAACTGGAGCCACAAATCACTCCAACTTCATTTATCATCATAAGGTTGGCTGCCAAGGAAATTCCAAAAGTGAGTGTTCAGAGCAAACAGGACGGCATCCTTGTCATCAGAGGCTCTGAAAAACACCCGGGTCTGGGCATGTGCTGATTGGGGGCTCTTCAAAGAGCCTATGAGGACTGCAACTGAAGATGCTTGCAGAGAGGATCCACCCCGACTACGGAGTGGGGAGAACAGTCCTTTGGTTCCCCTGGAGAAGCACCTTACACAGAGAATCCAGAGAGTGAAGCAAGGATAAGACAGACAAAAAAGGAGGAGGAGGACAGGGGCGCATAGGAAACAAGGAAAATCTGATGAAACAGCAGTACAAGCAGGAATGTAAGGACTTCAAAAGCTGAGTTGTGAATCTGACAGCAAAATGAGGCCCGCCTCATCACTCCTGCTCTCAGAAATGAGGAAGCATCCCGCATTCCAGAGGGGGAAAGACAGCCTTTTCAAGCATAAAGCTGGAAATGAAGAATCTCACAAAAATACTTTCCAGGGTAGTGGGGGGTGGGGGGACAATGCTGCCCAAGTGATATGAGGACACCATGTCCTCGATAACATTTCTACGTAGTTAATATATTCTACATAGCAAACTACACCAAAAAACACAGCCGACTATACCAGGGGTCAGCAAACTTTTTCAGATGGTAAATTAGGCTCTGCAGGTATACAGGCTGCAAAAGCAGCCAGAAAATGGTGTGTTAAATGAGTGTGCCAATAAAACTTTATTTACAAAAACAAGAGGGGGGCCAGGCTTAGTCTGTAGGCCACAAATTTTGCCAGCCCCTGTACTAGTCCAGTGACTGCTAATCTTGGCTGCATATCAAAATGGCCCAGAGAGTATCCAAAATAAAATCCTGATGCTGAACTCACCGGCTTGGGGGAAGGCCTGGAGATCAGGCTTTTAAAGTTTTCCAGGTGATTCCTAGGGATAGGTAAGGTTGCAAGCCCCTATATTGAGCAACCTTCTCTATGAGCAAAGAAACTCATGATTTGGTTTAACCCTTGTGTATCTAAACCTTGGGGGTCACACCAATAGATCTACACATCACCAGAATAATCGTGTGCAAGCGTGTGTGTGTGCGCGCGCACATACCTGTGTGTGGACATACCTGTGTGTCAACGGTAAATGCAGTATCTTAACTTGAGCCTAGAGACTGAATATTCATAATCAAGAGGAACGTAAAGAAGGTAAAGCACCTCATTTCACAAAATACAGTTTACTGGGACAATGAGCCACCTTAATGTTGATTCTAACAAGAAACCACCAAAAGCCAGGGAGGGGACTAGGATCAGGTCCCTGGGAGTGGACTCCAAAAGTTTAGCCAAATGTTGTTATCTTTCTCAAACTTTCAGCTGCCTGTGGACTCGACCCTCCTCTGAAGGGAGGAAAGAAAAGCTTCTCTGTCATGTAGCTCCGAGGAGCTTATCAGGACTCCCTCCACCCCTGCCCTTCTGTATCGAGAGAAATCTGCAGAATCCACCCTTCCTGCCAACATGTTGAACTTTTCAGCTGATATGAAGACAGCTGAGGCTATAAATGGAAACCAGAGATAAAAAAAATACCCACACCCAAGGGAAGAGACTCAATTTCCCAGTGCTGGAGAGAACACAAATCAGAACCAGCCCTGAGAGGGCAACGTGGCAGCAGCTCCCGAAACGTCAACCACACGTGGCCTCTGACCCTTGGTTCCACTTCTAGGAAGGTACCCTGTGGATTCGCTCCCACGTGGGCCAAAGGGTCTTCACTGCAGCTGCTCCCAACAGCACCAACAAAAAACTACTGAGACTGGATAAATAAGGTGTCTGGATAAGAAAGTCGCTGTTCTTCGAATGGAATCAAACACGGCTGCTAAAGTAACGTGGCAGCCCAGCTCTCTGGGCGGTGACAGGGAAAGCCCGCCTGGTTAGGGAAAAGGAAAACAGTGAGTGGAGGACACCGGCACTGGGGAGAAGGAGAAGGAAATAGAACACAGACACAGATACGCGTGTTCTTAGGGATTCTCAGCGTTGACATCTGGGGCTGGGTAAGTCTCTGCCGCGGGGGCCGGGGAAGGCGGCTGGGAGCTGTCCTGTGTGCTGTACAACGTTTAGCAGCATTCCTGGTCTCCACCAGCTAGATGCACCCACATCCCGAGGGGACAATAAAAAGGAATCCAGACATTGCCAAATGGGGACAAAATTACCCAGGCTGTTATCTAGAAGAGCTCTCCAAGGAGACTAAAAAGAGCCAACACGGAGAGAGGGATGGACCAAAAAAACTCAACAGTGGTCACCTTTTTGGGGGGATGGTGGGGTTAGAGACAGGTGATCAAAGAAGTCAGGTAGACTGGCTTTTCGTTAAAAGTCTTTCTGTACTTTGAAACGTCTCTCACCATGTGCGTTCACTACTTATAAAAACAAAACATTTTCTTTTTTTCTTCAGTTGTTTGACTCTGCAGAAATCAGAAGGCACTAACGGAGAGCCAGCCCATGCCCACGGTGCCCTGAGTGAAGACCAGTCCGGTTGGATATATGATGTTTACTGAAACCCCACGACCTAAGGCTCCACCCAAGCAGTGAGAGGGACGGCCGTCAAAACAAAACGTTTTGAAATATATATAAACACTTCTTTTTCAGTTTAAAGAAAAAAATCTCCTTTATTCAAAAGCTGTAGGCAGACTATAGTGGATGGTCTTCCCGGAGCCACCAAACAACGTCTCCTTCAAGAGAACAAAATCCTCCAGACAACAGACCATGCTCTTATCAACCCAAGTCAAGCAGAGCTCTTCCCCATCTCATTCACTATTGGGAAAAAAAAAAAAATCAAGACAACATCTGGGAAACCTGGGGCCCCAGCTCTCAAAGAACGCCTGGCTTCCAAAGTCTCACTTTATGCAGAGAAAAGAGGCCTGGGATCAGCAACAGAGAAATAAACAAGCAGAAAGGCCTCAGGTCTGACAACTCTCTGCTCTGTCGGCACCTCTGACGGAGCATCAAGGCTCATTTTTGTCACTAACAGGACGGCTGAACTGCTGGTTCTGTTGAACCCAAAGCAAACCTCATGTGCGAGGTAAGAGAAGACAGGATTCTCAGAGAAAGCAAACAGGAGTGCAGAGGAAGGAGAGGATCACGCTGTCCTCCTCTCTCCCCAAGCCACAAACTCATTCTTATTCAGAACTTATTTCACAGTCGCCAGAAAGGCACAGAAGGAGGCCGGACCATCTACTGGGCTCAGTTCCTTACTTCAGAGCAGACAGAAGGGGCCCAACACAGCAAATGAGGGCCCTGCGTGTTAGCAAGCAAGGCCAACCCTCCATCAGGCAGCAGAATGAAATATCCAGCTGGCAACCCATGGTCTGGGTTTTGTATACTTGGTTATATTTATTTGGCCCAAAAAGAGTTTTTGTTTGTTTTAATGAAACTGGTCAGCTTTTAAAAACTAGAAGAGTTCACGTAAAAAAAATCTGAATCTCTGTTTATCTGGAAAATTCAGAGTCTGACAACACAAAATCCACTGGTGGGAGCTACTTCCTTTAGAAAAGCAGTTTGTCCTTCGTGTAATAACCCATTCTGCATGGTCACCTGATCCCCCGACCCCTGCACACCGAGTGGCCTAACCCAACAGCACAAAGAGGCACGGGGGCCCGTGAAAAGTCAAAACACGCGCCCTGTCCCGCAGCGTTTCAGTTCATGTGTCTCGGTTAACAGCCCGAGCGACAGAGCAGACAGGCACGAGTCTAAAGGCCAAAACTCGACCACAAACCACCTGTGATCCTGGGCAGGTAACTGCTTCTCTTTGCCTCCGTTTCCACTTCTCTGCCATGGGGTGATCATTTTTCTAATGGTTTTCACTTAAAGAGAGTAAAATTCACTTTTTGGAGAACACAGTGCTATGAGTTTTAACACCAGCATAGGTGCGTGTAACCACCAGCACAAATAGGACACAGGATAATTCCATCAGCCAAAGAATCCCCTTGTGATGGACAGTCAGACCCTCCCCACCCCCAGCAATCACTGATCTGTTTTCCAGCCCTATACTTCTGCCTTTTCCAGTTATTTTTTTAAAATATTGTTTCATTAGATATAATACTGTCATTATCATCCCTGGCACTCTGTCTCACTTCTGTCTGCTCAAAGTAGTTACACGGACACCAGACACCGTCAAGTCCCATGAGAATTAGTCAGCATTTCCCTCCACTTTCTGATTTTTCAACCCAGCCATGGCACCCTTCACTGGTCCCTATCTGATCCTCTACCCACTGGGTAACTGAAATTCCAACCCATAAAATGCCTACACTCCCAATGCTTCCGTTCCCTCTGACAAAATGAGGCATGTGTCCCAGGAACAGGAAGAGCCAGCAGGGAGCTTCTGCACAGGAGAACCTGGGACTCCGGACTCCATAGTGCCCACCGCTGAAACACAGCAGGAAAGAAAGCTTCTACTCCCCCAGCGTGGGTCGAGTCAAACAGAAAGGCCCAGAACATCACACGGATGCCCAAAGACAGCCAGGCTTAGGGACAGAGCTATTGTCACCACTCATGGCTGGCAGAGAAGAAGCATGACCGTGAGAACACCCCCATACAGCTTTCTTTTCTGGGGCACGGAGGTGGGAGGAGGGTGTGAGAAAACAGACCACACTGCTGAGAACAATGAGTGCGGGTGAGGGGAGGGCTGCAGATGGGTTCCCGTTTGTTTAAGCGAGGAATTCCTACTCACCAACCTGAGCTGGAGCCCCGAAAGCCACCGCCTGGACTGGCTCATCACGTCCGGGCGGCACTAACAGGTGACCAGGGTGAACGAGGCACTGGCCTCCATGGAGACATAGGCTCGCTCCAGCCCTGCCACTTCTGGCTCTGCAATCCTGGGCCCCTGGAGCCTCCTCTCCAGCCCTCAGTTTCTCCATCTAAAAATGGCACTGCAGGACAAGGTGAACTGACCACAAGAGGCTGTGAATTCAGGCCAGAGCATCACTCCACACAGATGGCCACCCCTCCCTTCCTAAAACCTGGTACACTGGAGGCCACCAAACACACTCCCCGTCCCCTAGTGTCACTTTCCCCAGGTCCCAGCCTCCTCTGCTTACGTCTCTTCCCGATGCCAACATGCTCAAGTGTCCCGGGCCCCTCACTCTTTCTTTATGCTCTGGACCAGGGTCTCTCGACCTCAGCACGGCTGGTACGTGGCTAGATAACTCTCTGTTATGGGGGCTGTCCTGTAAGCTACAGAAAGTTAGGCAGCATCCCTGGTCCGCAACCTCTAAATAAATGCCAGCAGCACCCCCCTCCCCCGTACCCACCCACCCACACAGCTGTGAGAACTGTTGCTCTAACCCAACGCCATGTATAAAATCAGAATTCCCAGAATTACACCTCCTGCCCTGGCCTGGCCTGACTCAGGCCTCCAACTGCCCTCCTGACCTCTCTTCCTAGGAATCCAGTCAGCGTCTCAAACTTACAAAATCTAAAACTGAACTCTTGGCTCCCATGTCTCCTGCCATAACTAAATCTGTCAGCACAGGCACAACCCTGTAAATCTTTGTTGGGGGATGGGGGGCTATTCTAGGCGCTAGAAGCAACGCCCCCCCCAACCCAGTTGTGACAACCAAATACCTCTAGACATCGCCAAGTGTCAGGGGTGGAGGTGGGGGGACTGCCCCTGATTAAGAATGGCTGACACAGGCTATTTCCAACACAGCACCCGGAGAGGTCCTTCCAAAGGGCCCAGTCGGCTCACACCCTTCTCTGTTCAGACGGCCCCACAGAGGGTCCCCGAGGTTCCTGTGTTCTCCGTCCTCATCTCCCTTCTCCCCTTCACCCCTTCAAACACACCACCTGGGCCTCTGTGCCATTCTTACAACACACCAAGCTCATCCTGACCCTCCAGCCTGTAAATGTCTTGTTCCTTCTAGAATGTTCTTCCTTCTGATGCTGGCATAGCTGGTTTTTCTTGTCATGCAAATCTATGTCCAGGGATCACCTTCTGCGAGGGAGGGCTCCCCTAACCACCGCCTCTTGCCTCTGCAGCGCCAACCTGCCCGGCTGCCTCCTCATCTTATTAACACCTTTTACCTTCCATGACAGCATGACCTGTCTTGTTTTTCCACCTTTGATTATCATTTCTCCCTCTCTAGAACCAAGCTCTGTAAGAAAGCACAGACCTCACTCACCACTCTCTGCTGTAGGCCTAAAACAATACACAGTACATAATAGATGCTTAATAAAAATCAGGGCTCATGATGGAATGAGTTAAGAACTTCATCATTGGGTGTTTAGCATTTCTGGTGCCAATTTTTGTTAAAGACTTTAGCCTAAGGTAATGTTTCTAAAACAACCAACTGAAACCCAATAGGTTAAAAAAAAAAAAAACTACTACATTATGGATGAAGACCAGCATTTTTTTAAAAATGAGAAGAATTAAGGAAACAAATATATCAGAACATACTATACCACGGAAAGTTAAATACTGATTCATAAAAAAAAGTGTCACGTGTGTGTATACATACATATAACTTAAAATACATATATCCACACATATAAGAACTGGGTTCTCATTGTCAAGGGCAAGCAAGGTTGTAAACACTGGCCTAAGGTGTTTCACGATAAAACAGCTTGCATGTCCACAAGCCCTGGGAAATCCCTTGCTAGTTCCTTGTACTGCTCTTTCTTCATCTCCAGCCACTGTACCTTTTCAATATTTTGCAGAGGAAAGAATTCAAGAACCACACACAAAAGAGGACATCACAGCTTGCAGAAATAGTCACAGCTGCTACAGTAGTAAGAGGATTTCCAAAATTCCAACTGACCCAGGTTAAGATTCAGGATGCTTCCCGTGGTGGCTGTCTTGTCTGTTTTCGTCGTGATTGGTGTGGACGCTTGAGGAGAGAAAGGTTTCGGGCTGCCGGATAAACTCCCTGCTTGTCCCGTCTTGGTGGAGGCTGGTGAAGCTGGAAAAGTATGTTACTTGTTAAAAGACAGATTTACAAATAAACATACAAAGCTTGTAGTTGTGGGGCGGGGGAAGAGTGGAGAAATCGTGTTTGATTTCAACAAGGCCCCCAGAGCATCAACAGAGGCGGCTGGAGTGAGGAGGGCTGGCCATTTATTTCAAGCAAAGGGCTCTAACCCAACGTTAAACTGTTAAAAGCCACGAAGGAAGAAGGCCTGTCCAGTCATTCTGTAAAACACAAAGCTCTAAGACAAATCAGCTAAGCTGCCACTGAAATTGGTTTGGCCCATTCACGGGTGTAAATCTCAAAATAAATAGTGATTAAACCAGCCCTCACCACGGTCCAGATGCACAGACGAGAGCCAGGCTTACAAATGACATGTCATCGGTTTGTGGGAGACACAGGAGCCGGCTCACACAGCCGCTGCACCTGCCGGGGGCCAACTTGACCCCCTGGGAGATCCAGGCTTCCCATTTCAAAGGTCCTGTGATGCTGAATGAAGTCAATCTCCGCACCAGATGGTATGAGGGGCCGTTGGTAAAGTGGTAAACCCTCCTTACTGGGTTTCAAACTTTTACAGGAGGACAGAGAGTAGCACCTATGTCCAAGTCTTTTAAAAATACCTTAAAACTCCCTGCTTACTGCTCCCCTGAGCTGCGTCCACCGGGTTGGGGAAAGGAGGACAGAAACCAAACCACTTAACAAAGTAAGAGTTCAGATGGGCCAACTGGAGCCTCCAGCCATCCTTCAGACCCTGCTGCTTTGCACAAAGGGTTCCATATTATTGGGATGGTCCCAACAGTATAACCATGCGAGAGGCAATCAGATGGCCAGCTCCCCTCAGATGCACAGGAAACACTGAGAGAGCTGTTGACAGCGACGGGGTTGGGAGTCAGGACTCCACAAGTGCTTGGACGCTCTGGGGGCTCTTGCCTCAGTTTCTTCACCTGCTAAATGGGGATCCTCAGAGTAAAGATTCAGAGGGTTAAACTGTACACCAGCTTGACGAGTCAATGTATGTGAGCCAGCCTCAGCTCCAGGGTCAGGACCCGCCAATACTAGTGTTAACGTGATAGAGTGGGAAAGACTCTAGACGGAGAGAGAAGTGGGTTCCAGCATGGATGGGGAACAAGACGTGAGGTTCAAGTCCCAGCTCTGTGGCCAACGTGCTGGGTGACCTTGGGCAAGTGACCTGGTGTCTCTGAATCTCCTTTCCTGGTAGCTATAAGAAGATACTGGTATATAATGCAAAAGGATTGGCAAAACTACCTAACTCCTCAAGTTGTAAGGATCAAATAAATTAATCAATTATCTAAGCAGTGCCTGACAGCTATCAAATACTATGTCATCATTTGTTATTAATATAGTATAATTTTCTATTTCCCCACTAACCTCTAAGTTTTTGGTTTCAATCATCCAAACCAGTGGTTCTCAGCCAGGAGTGATTTATTTTTTTTAAATGGATTTGTCTCTTCTTACATCACTTTCCTTCCCTTCCTAAAACAAATTTTTTTAATTTTTTTATTATTTTGTTTTGTTCGGGTTTCTTTATTTATCTGTTTGTTTATTTTAATGTTGGTACTGGGGCTTGAACCCAGGACCTCATGCACACTAAGCACACACCCTACCACTGAGACGAATGTCGGCTTCCCATGGAGATGGGTCTGTCTCTAGTTCACTTCCCACCCAGTTACCAAAGGGCAGGGGTCACCCTCACAGGCATCTGGTACCACAGTGCTTCATGTCGCTGGGAGCAGGACAGCATCTCGGGGTCACCTAGCAACCCCAGGTCCCACACTGCAGAACTCTCCTCTGAGAAAGCAACGGCCCATGCTCACCCCTGGGTGCCACCTATCGCACCTCCCCAATTTATGGAACACCTATACCTGCCTTGACCCATTAGGAAATGTACAACCACTCACACCCATTGTTCAAGGTCAAGCACATCTACACAGGCTCAATTCCTCCTCTGCTCTCCTGCCTCGACTTACCCAACCCTTCAGCAAGGCCTCTGCACACCACTTCCAAAACATACCCCCTCTCCCCACTCATCTCCATCTCCAAATGGAGATCTTACTTTTTTATATATATAAAGCACAGATACATGAGGAGTACGTAGAAAGACATACCATACTTTTAAGTTTCGTGAGCGTCCACGCCTGGAATGTAGACCCGAAAGAAGTGAAAAACCTGCATTCAAAACAAATCCTCAAAGCAGCACTATTCACGAAAGCCCAGAGGTGGAAGCAACCCAAATGTCCATCAACAGACAGACAAGCCACGGGAAAAAGACAAGGTTCTGTGACGCGTGCTGCAGTGCGGGTGACCTTAAGAATGTCACACTAGGTGGAAGGAGCCAGACACAACGGTCACGTTTTGTGGGATTTCACTAAATGAAATATCCAGAAGGGCACATCCGTACAAAGAGAATTAGATCTGTGGTTGCCAGGGGCGAGTGGTAAAGTGCAGGGGTGGAGGCTCGAGGGGCAGGGATGGGAACTGGCCACTTAACGGGTACAGGGTTTTGTTCTGGGGTGATGGAAATGTTTTGGAACTAGATAATAGTAGTGGTTGCACAATATTATGAATGTACTAAATACCACTGAACTGTTTAAAATGATTAATTTTCTGTTATGTGAATCTCACCCCCATTTAAAACAATATTCATGGGAACCAGGAAGAAAGTGTCTAGAAGGGCTCCTTAGTGGGTAATAATGAAAAGAAAGGTTGGGAAACACTGTCCTTGCCCATCACTTCCCACAGAGCCCCTGTAAGAGCTTCCCACGGGTCCCCCTACCGCCTGCCACAGCACCCCTCTCCCCGGGCACCTGCACACGGCAGCCAGGGCGGTGCCTTAAACCAGGAGAGAGGCTACATCACTCCTCCATCTAAAACCACCCAGGGCACCCTCCCCACCACCTCACCCCTACCCCTGAATAAACTCCAAAAGCACATCCGACCTTCCCTGGCCTCATTCCGGAATCTCCAGCCACATGGCTTCTCATGCTGTTCCTCCAAGATCAAGCCTGCTCCCACATCAAGCCTTTACACTTGGGATTTCCGAGGAAAGATCACCCTCACCAAACTCCCACCCAGATCATACTGGCTGGCAATCCTCAAGGTTTCGTTCCAGCTCAAACACCACCTCCTGGGAGCCCTCCCCTGCTGGCCCCACTAAGGTGGCTCAAGTGTCCTTCGTTTACTGTCTCCCTTTGGCCACGAGAACACCAGCTCCGGGAGAGCAGGCTCCTTGCCAGCCTCGGACGCCGCCAGGCACCTAGGATGCTATCAGGCACCTGAGGCATTTACAGGAACACGAGCAAACACATGAGACAGTTAATTGAAGAATGAGGTCTCCATTTCTCTTCTCGTTATTGTGGTCACGATTAGCAATAAAGAAAGGATAATGACAACCAAAATCAGATCTCTTCCACACAAAGATGCCAATTTAAACCATCTCCTCAATATTTTGCAGCTACTGAAAACAAGGTGTGCTGAGTGATTAAGCATCCAAAGAAGAAACACGAATAAGCAGCTCACAGAAGAATACAGACGGTCAAGGAGAGTGTCTAGAGAGAATCCTGAGCTCAACAGGGGGCACGGAGGTATGTGGATGTACCTCCATCCTACATCCTTTCCACCTGCGTGGTACACTTGTTTCAAAAAGTAACACCTAGTGTTCAGGACAGGTGAGGAAAGAGGAACACTAACAGGCATCCAAAACCTTATTTAGGAGAGCAATTAGGGGATATTTGATACTACCCAAAATTAAAGTGTATACAACACATGGACCCCAAATTTCCACTGCTACGAATTCACCCCACAGATATACAGGTAGAAATGTCTCCAATATGGTATATGCATGAGAGGGTCCACTGCAGCAGTATTTATAACAGTAAAGGAATGGAAGATGGCTTATAAATGCCTCTAAGTTAGAGACTGGCTAAATGAATGCTATAAATGCCGTACAACCCTTACAAAGAATGATGCACATCTCCAGGCGGACAAAAATATGTGTGGGGAAAAAAGAGAAAGGTAGAATCAAGCGTGTAAATGTTTTTTTAAAGCGTACACACATCTTTGAATGAATGTATACTTTTTTTTTCTAGCAGCACATTCCATAATCATGGTAAACTTTGGAGAAAAACTAGAGCTCAGAATGTGGGTATAAAAAAACCTTTCACTTTTATTTTATGCCTTTCTATACTGCTCTAATATTGCTGGGTTTTGTTTCGTTGTTTTAATTATAAATGTGCACACAACACTCCCATCATTTAAAAAAAAAGTCAGGGGGAGGGTATAGCTCAGTGGTAAGAGCACATGCTTCGCATTCACAAGGTCCTGGGTTCAATCCCCAGAACCTCCATTAAAAAAAAAAAGTCAACTAGAGGCATTTAGATTATGGGCCATTTTGCCCTTTTAAAAATGCTTTTACTGTGGTTTTGTTGGGGGGGGGGCTTTAAAACAGGTGTAAAAATGTATTTGTTAATATAAAAAAAAAAAACAAAGGGAGAGGAATTCTGTAACTGTATGACTCTAGGATGTTTAATAGATATGTTGTTGAAGACTTTTATTCATGTCCATCAAACATGTAAAATACTAAACTGGCCGAAATGTCCACAGCACTGGGAATCAGAAACCTAGCAAGGAATATATATATATGTAATTCACATGAAGAAAACAAATCAATATATCTGTGGAAAATATTTGCATTTGTATTACTTCATAAAATCTGGTTTCTTCCCCAAGAAAGTTTCTCAAAATTCAGTCATTCATATGTCCCCATCACTGGTCATATTTATGTACCATCTGCCTACTACTGACAGGTAGAGCTATGCGTACTCACATAGAAAGATGTCAAAGAAACATCGCTAAGTTGAAAAAAGCAAAAAGTTGAGTATGATCCCCTTCCATTACACACACAATTATTATCATTGTCATCATCAATGTGATCATATTCATTAAAAAATCTGAAGGAACACCCAATTCTTAGCAGTTGTCACCTCTTAGGGTAGAATTATGTTCTATTTATTCTATATTAATAAAATCTGAAAGGAATATTTTATATCCAGGGAGAAAAACAATGAAAAGTTAAACATAAATATTGAAGAGCTTCCAATAAGCAACGAGAATTCTGTTATCAGTGCTGAAACTCAGAAGCATGGTACATTAAATCAATGGTTCTCAATGGGGACTAGGGGGGAAACCATGCCCTGCCCCTCGAAGGGACATGTGACAATGCCTGGAGGTGTTTGGGGCTGTGATCATTGTGGGCAGAGGTGTGCTACTGGCATCTAATGGGTCTAGGCCTCTAGTGCACAGGACACTCCCCTACGACAGAATCATCCAGCCCAAGATGCCAGCAGTGCTGAGACTGAGAAACCCTGTTTTAAATCACTCTTGCCTAGACGTTTTCAAAAGCAAAACGACATTTGGAAATGCTCGTTTCAATTAAGCTTTGAAACGGATGCCAATCCTTTTATAAAGCCATAAATCTTGCCCAAAGGAAGAACTAATTGCCTCTGAAGTCACAAATAATTTAATCAGATTTTGTGCTTTGATGTGCAATTCATGAGTGTGAGCTAAAACACATCATTTATTATCTACATTTACAAGATCCCAGCCTGTCCTGAGTGCCCTTCTGACTGCATGAAACATGAACTACATTAGAATTAAATTAGAAAAAATTAGAAAAAATCTGGGTGGGGTGGCAGTGGAGGACGTAATGCTTCGTGCTGAAGTTCCTCTACTTACAAAGCCTTGGAAGCAACCTCTGTGTTAAAAGGGCTGGCTTCATCTTGCACAACTCCTGGTGGCACGCACAAATGAGCTACATCGCACAGAATCACTGGATGGGCTGGGACAGGACAGAAAATGCTGCTCTGAATGGTTATATACTAACGTAGAAAAGTATTCAGAACACAGGTTAAGTTAAAAAAGAAAACCCTCAACAAGCTATACCAAACAAGTGACCAAGAAGTTCACAGATGAACATGGTGCAGTCAATAAAAAATGTTTTTAAATTTGAGCCAACGTGCAGAAGTTAGGGTAGTTTGCATTCACAAAAATACTTGAGACATTTCTTGAACAACCAGAAATCTGGCAACACTGAGCTCACATTCCCACTTGGCTAGAACCAGCAAGAAGAAAAGATCCCAGTGCCCTTGAGAAAAGGCACACCTCTCCAGCTCAGCGCACATGTTCCAGAAAAGTACTGCTTTGGGAAGTGCGACACAAGCACAAGTGGGTGTAGAACTGGTCCCAGGGAGGAGAGGATTTCTGCTTTAGTTCATCCCAGTCCCCATCACTTCCAAACCCTGATCATTTCCAAATCTAGCTGATCCCTGGAAGTATCAAGATTTCAACTTGATAATATGATGTATAAACCAACATAGGAAAAGTCCAGGAAAACTTATCAAAGGGCTGATTGTGGGAGGTGGGATTTACCTGTGACTTCAGTTTTTGTAATGAACAATTGTTTTACAAAAAATACGTACTGATTTCCCAGGGAAAAAAAAGAGTATCTGAAAACCGTTTCCCATCTTCCTAAAGTAACCCATATGGACCTGCAAGACCGAAGGACCACTGTTAACTCAGAGGCTGATGGAAGCCAGGCCCCAGGACTCTTACCCTTGTACATATTAATGACTTAAATCAGGATCCCGCAAGCAAATATTGGCAAAGGCATCAATTCTGCCCAGGAGGTCTAGAGAAGGGGGGAAGCAGACAAATTACTGAGAATATAAAACACTCTGACCCTCAAGACGACAGGATTCCAAGACACCAGGAATGCAAGGCTTCTGGCTGGGCAAAGTGCTTCTCAGAAAGCTAAATCCAGCCCTGCGGATTACAGACTCATGATTCTGAGCTTCTCAATGGCCCAAACAAAAGGAGGGTTTCTAAACTCTCGTAAAAATTTTATTTAATGATTTATTCCAATGTGTTGTTTTATGTGGCTGGTTACAAAATTTTCACTGCTGAAACTAGTAAGGTTTTTCAATCCTATGGCAGTCTCTCTCTCTCTTGTTTTAAACACAATTTTGGATAAAGCAGAGTCTTATCTCAATTACAGCCTCTCTGTGGGGGCATTTTCAATAAATATCCCACTTCTCCTTCAACCAAATGCTATTATCACTGCTAACAGGAGAGGGCAGTGGCATGCAATGCAAGGAAAGCCGGTCTAGATTCAGGATCTGGCTGTGGGAACCTCGGCACACCCCCATACTCTTCACAGAGACCTCAACTTGCCTTCTGTAAAATGGGGAGACTGACTTGGAGTTTCTCTTACTCTACAATGGAAATTGGCAAACCAACCCATGGGCCAAATCTGGCATACCACCTATTGTTCTGCTATGGCCTGCAAACTAAGAATGGTATTTACCATTTTTAAATTGGGAGGTGAGAGGGGCATAGTTCATGAAATATACAAATTATATGAAATTAAAAATTCAGTGTCATAGCCACATACTGCCTATGGCTGATTTAGTAACAACCACGGCATTGAACAGTTGCACAGTTGTGACAAGAGACCTGGAAAGTCTAAAATATCTGTTGACTGGCTCCTCACAGGAAAAGGGGGCAATCTGTAAGACTAAAACAATTTTGAATAAACACCTTCCCTTCCTACATCACTCACTGGCTGCCTAACTCGCAAAATAACCCGAGTGCATACTAGCAAGCAGACTATATTTTGGGAAAGGGACTTTAAACTCTACTGAAATGGGGTACCCACTAACTTATCGCCTAAAAAGTCACTCAAATGAGGAATTCTGTCAGGAATTCAGATGTCATTTCAACCTCTGCATCTCCAGGGAAGAGAGAAGCTTAATGAAACACATTACACGTGTTCTTGTATTCCTGTAAAATCATGTTTCCAGAAATACAGTACAGGAGCACCGACAGCAGTTCACAAACCAACATGTTTTATTTTACAAGCTACGTAGTAATTTCATGTGTATTAGGAGAAAACAGCAAGCAATTTAAACACCTGAGCATATATGTTTTATTTAGCTTACAATGAAACTAAATTGCAAATTTAGTATTTGAAGAATGCAATAAAATAGATGGTACCAGAACCAGAATACGGCAAAAATCACAGCGATGAAATTCAGGCAACAGTAAGTCACAGGATTGCTGCTTGGGCCAAACGTGTTCTCCATAAGCATGCTCTCTATGGGAACTAACAGGGTGAGGGGTTTGATTAAATATACGATGCTTTGTTAACTTGGCTTCAACGGAATCATGTTGTGCAATAAAAGTAAGCTTTTAAGGACTCTGGTCAGAAACTAGGGGGCAAAGGGAAGTTTTCTTCTGAGGCTATGTCAACATAAGTTATGTCATCCTAGAACAAAGCTCTAAAACTCAACTGTGAATCCCTCAACCACACAGCTGGATCAGAACTGGGGAAAGAGACTGCAGACTTCATTCTGAAGAATCCAAAGCCACTGGTAATTAATACTCTGTGCTCCACCTGTATTGGGAGAGCTACAAGCAGTACTTGAGAATAACCAGCTACCCAAAAAGAAGCCACAACACAGCCAAAATGAGTAGAACTCTTTGAGTTCACCATTGACTAACTCCCCATCATTTTATCTTCTGGGGACATTGGTGGTCTCTTAACTGATACCTGCTCCTTAAAAAGTTCTCATGTGAAGGAAAGAAGGAAGAGATGGAGGAAGGGAGGGAGAGAGGGAAGGAGAGAATTTGAAAAGCTATCCAAGGATAATGCTCTGGCCAGAAGTCTACCACTGGTGGTGCAACCTGTAGACATGCTTCATTCACTCTGGAAATTATTCTAAGACATTTTCAGCTGAAATTTCATAATTGGAGATGTTATATAAAAATGTGATTCCCCATCTCTCTGGAAGAATGTTAAGATGTGAAAGCCATGGGTCCACATTCCTGTATGGCATCCATGGGCTGAAACCTCAGAGATGGCGCGTGTGCCCTGGGATTCACCAGCCCTGGGTCCATCAACAGTCTCCCTAGCCCAGAGCCCGAGGGCTGACTGCCTTCATCCTCCCACCCAATGTAAATGCTTCTTTTCCATGTCTTTCAAAGGCAGAACAAGAAAGAACAAACTGTGACAGCCATGTGTCAAAAAAAAAAAATCAGAGTAAACCCATTTCCTTGTGGAAATCATACAGTTCTAAGGTTTTATCATGCAACCGAATTATGTGTGGACAGAAAGAATTCAATTTGAGTCACCCTTACTTTTGTTACTCTCAGCCAGCATCCCTCGTTTACATCACCTCTCTGAATCCTTGCAGGCATGTGATGAGTAACTACCAGAAGAAATAATAAAGTAGCCAACATTTTTGTAGCACTTAATTAATATTTCAGGCACTGTTCTAAACCCTCTGTGTAAGCTGGTGCATTTACCCTTACAAGAACGCGGAGGCAGGTCCTACCATTATCCTCATGTTCCAGGTGTGGAAACCAAGGCTTTGAGGGGTTAGGTACCAGGCCCAAAGCCACAAAGCTAGCGAGTGGCAGAGCTAAGACTGGGTTTGAGGCCAGCATCCTCCTTCATTACTCTGCTATAGCAGCAAGTCTCCAGAACAACACAACTGACCAACAGGGGGAACCTAAGAAATGGGATTGCTCTGGGGAGAGCATACTGTTTAACTTACACGCTTCTCTAATATCTGAGCACTAAGAAATGTGAGTATACGGTCTTGATAGAGAAATAATGTTTCAGTTAAAACAAAATTCTTGGGAAAGAAAACAAAAAGCTATTGCAGGAAGTTTTGATTTATCTCAGAGGTATTTGAAATGAACTCTGAACAATTTCTGGCCATCCTCTGCTCACTACTAGGAATGACCTCCAGCTGGCCTTTTGAGAACACTTTTCTCATTTTGGGGGTCCCTAGCGGCAAGAATCCCAATGGGCTATTCCTTTAAAATTTAAAATTTGCTCCACTTGGCTGAAACCCCACACCGCTCCCTTTGATCCTGTGACACTCACCAGCTAGGGCCCCACAGGTGTGGCCCCGAGGGAAAGCCATGGGCCCCAGGGGCCTGCTCCACTCTACCCCACCTGGACTGACCTGTACTCTTATCCAGGAAGTCCATGGACTCCTCGCTGGCGCTGAAATGGCTGGACGTGGCCTTCTTCTCGGCGTCCTGTTCCACGTCGGAGCCCGTGTGCACCGAGGAGTTGGTGCTCATCGGGGAGCGGGGCATGTCCGACAGGGAGACCCTGCGGCTCGTGCCCCCGCTCAGCATGGGCTTGCTCATCAGGATCTTGGGCGACGCCGTCATGTCGAAGTTGAGCTTGACCTTCTCCTGCTTGTCGATCTTGGCGGCGCCGGCGCTGGGGTTGGCGGGGTCAAGCAGCATTTGGTACTGGCTGTTGGGCGTGTAGGGTGTCCTGAACGGAGAGTAATTAAAGACCCCAAACTTCCGGCGGATGTTCTCCACGTAAACCTCCATCTCTTGCATTGCACTGTTGAAGATGCTTTTAGTCTTTTTCACAGAAAAAGGAATTTCTTTAGACATGAGGTAGCAATTATTTATTGGAACCCAGGCCCTGGGAGTACAAAAGAGAAAGAGCGTTTAAGTCTGGCTCTGGTGGCTTCCAAGATTCTTAAGTTTTTTTAAAAAACTTATTTTATTGTGCAAGAACACTGAACGTGAGTTTTATCCCCTTCACAAATGTTTAAGTGTGTAACACGTTATTGTCAATTGCAGGTATACGGTGCTATACCATCTCCAGAGCTTACTCATTTTATTTAACTGAGTTATGCCTGTTGATTAATATTCCCCATTTCTCCCTCCCCCTAGTCCCTGGCAACCACCATTCCACTAACACACCATTCTTAGAACTTGACAATTTTAGATACCTCGTTACAAGCAAAATCGTGTGGTATTTGCCTGTGACTGGCTTATTCCACTTAGCACAACGTCCTCAAGGTTCAGCCATGTTGCCACATACTTTTCCAGGCTGAATACTATTCTGCTGTATGGACACACATTTTCTTGATCCATTCACCTGTCATTTAGTTTGTTTCCAGAACTGCCTTTTCCTTAATGCAAACCAAATTAGCCTAGTGGATCTGCCAAGATTCTTAAATACATACTCCACTTTTTAAACATAACTCAGTTTGAAGGGTTAATAAATAATCCATTTAACAAACACATTCTGTCATAAGGACCAAACATGAACTACGACTCAACAGCCCTTTAATCCATTAAAAAAAATAATAAATCCCCTTTGGCTTTGGGTTGGTAGAGCCGAACTGTCCCTGCAACCTGGACTAAACCTCAGAAAAGAGCAATTATCCCCAAACCTCACTCTCCTGCACTCAGATATGGAGAGCTTTCTTTTCTCTTTTTAAAATTGGGATTCTACGCAAGGAAATGTTGGAAAACTACAACCCCAGGAGGAGGTGTGTGGTTTTGAATGTGAGATAATTCACGTGGAAAATAATGGAAAAAAAGCTTATTAGCCTTGCGGTTTGTGCCCTCCAACTCCCCACATCCCAGGGTGCTCTGCAGAAATTCAAGAAAAATGAGCTGCTTTTCTGGAATGAGCCATCCAAGTGACTGCTGGCAGGAGATGTGAACACGACTGCCATGCTCTGGGGAGGCCGATACAGAACATCCAGGGTGTAACTCTGTGGCATCTGATTCCTCAGCCTCAACCCAGTTTGTAGCTGGGAATCTGATGGGAATGAGCTTTTCCTAGGAGGCTATTTGGATTTCACAGACCATAAACTCAAGCCACATACAAAGCAATAGGGAGCAGAGGGGGAGGGTATAGCTCAGTGACAGAGTGTGTACTTAGCAAGTACAAGGTCCTGGGTTCAATTCCCAGTGCCTCCATCAAAATGAATAAATAAATCTAATTATAGAAAGAAAGAAAGAGGAAAGAAAGGAAGGAAGGAAGAAAGGAAGAAAGGAAAGAAAGAAAAGAAAGAAACCCAAAGCAATAGGGAGCGAAGTAGACTGTGGGGAGGTGGCAAACTCACACCTAGTCCAGCGCCATCTACTTAGATGCTGTCTGGTCCCAACACTGCCAAGTCTTCTATGATTTTAAAGAGGAGAAAATATGGACTTCTTGTATTTTAATGTCCCCAAATGTTAACAGCTGGCATTTTATTCATCCATTTTTAAGAGAAAGTCAAATGAAGAAAGAGAAATAAAGTCTGTCCATGGGACAGAATTCAGGACGCAGGCTGGCTGCTCACACCTCTTGGTGATGCTACATCACGACACAAATGAACGCTGAACGCCCAAAAATACTTCCCTGCTCTCTCAGTGCTGGAAATCGCCAGCTTCTCATCTGTTCCAACTCGCTGCTGTCATTCTGCAGAGACCTGAGGAACCACAGGTGCAGCCAGACAGAATGAGGGCTGGGCAGGCGCCAAACGCCCTCAGGCTGAGGGTCTGCGGGGCCTCTGTGGGTTTCAGCTGCGTGGGCAGGAGCCTGGATAGACAGGGCTGAGGAGCAGTGGGGGTCCCTAGGCTGCCCCCGACAGGTTACTCCCCTTCTCTAAGCCAGCCTGAGATGGAGGATGAGCCCCTGCCTGGAGAGATGCTGAGGGAGGCCAATGAGATGTGCCTGACCAGTCCTCGCACCAACAGGAGCTGATCAGCCAGATGGTCACTGTGATTGTTTCCCCCACACTTTTGCCTAGAATCAGGGCCTTAACCTCAACGAAGCAGCTTCGTAAGTGATTTCAATAAAGTGTTCTCTTCCTTAAAGCAGACCCGGGAAACAGTGAAAGGGAAATCAGATTTGCTTAACAATATAAAGCTGGGGGCCTGCGAGTGTGATGTCCCAAGGCGCCCCAGAGTCACAGAGCTGAGCTGCTTCTTACCTCTGGGCCTCATTCTTCTTATCAGTCAAATGGAGATAAAAGCAGCTTCTACAAAAAGCACAGTGCCTGCTGCCATAAAGGCATTCAATTAATGCCAGCTATTTCTTTTTTTTTAGCTCTGCAGGCATTTAATAAAATATTTTCTACATTTTTGTGTAATATTGTGTGTCTATCTGTGAAATAAAACCAAAGGGGGAAAAAAAAGCAAAATCTTTTAAAGGACAAAAGGCTCGTGATGAGAGTCTTCAGAATATGTCTTGATTTGTGCAAGAGACCCCCCGGAGCCCTCTCTAGCATCTATTAACTTGACAATGAACATGCAGTGGTCTGGGCTATTTCCTACTCTGCTGTCCTGCCCGATTTCGCTTACCCCGGCCCAGGCTTACACATTGGCTCTGCAACCCCAGAGCAGGTCCCTGAGTCAAGGACAGCCTGTTACACCCTGTGCAGTCTCCCTTTAGTCCGCCTTGTGTTCCTGGGTCTGATCCAGAGCAGACTATCAACAAGCCTGCCCCATTCTGCTTTAAGAATATCTCCAGGGGGTGGGGAGGGGTGGGTATAGCTCAGTGGTAGAGCATATGCTTAGCATGCGTGAGATTCCGGATTTAATCCCTAGTACATCCTTTTTTTTTTTTTTTTTTTAATTTAAAGAAAAAAATTCTCTGGGGAGGAAAAGACATCCTCCTTTTAGACGTGGCTTTCCCTGCAGCTCTCAGTGACTCCCTGCCCAAGGCCAAGCGAAACATCCCACCAGTGGGATGTCCTTAACAACTCCCCCAATGCACACCCCTTACCCAGTATGAGTCCAAGAGCTCGACACATTCCTTCCAAGGGATGGAGGGTTAGCAAAATCTCGTGGGGCATCAGACTCGGGCTGCTGTCTTTTTTTTTAAACAAATGTAGGGGCCTGGCTTCCAGCACAGCTCCCACCCAGAACCAGCCTACACTGGTTAAGTTCAGGGGAAACAGCCTCTGGAAACAGGACTGGCAAAGCTCATACTCCCTACGCCATCTTCAGTGGCTGTGAGACAGGTGGAAGGAAGAGGCTGGGGCAGAGTGGGTGGAGCTGAGAGAGAATCCATGACTCTTCAGGGCCTGGGAATGGTTGGTGCCTCGGGACAAATGCCCACCAACACCCTAAGTATACCCACGCTATGTTGTACCGCAGAACAAGACTAATCCCGAATCATCAGGGTGGTTGGTTCACGTACACGTGTCACGCTCTAATGCAGAGGCAGGAAGATGTACCACCTGCTACCAACCCCTCCTGCTCTTCAAATAAAAAGCAGGCTTCTGATAGCAACCCTGGGGACCCAGGCCCTGCCCACCCCTGTGATCCCACCTCTGACCACCCTCTCCTCCCTCATCCTGTTCACACCACACTGTGCTCCTGACTTCCCCTGCACACACGCAGCCTTGGCCCTTCCCTGCCTGGGTCCCCGCACTCTCTGGTCCCTCAACCCACATCCTCACGCGGCCCCCGCCGCTCCCTCCCAACCTGAGATCACACCGCCGACTGCTTACTGGGGTATTATCTGTCCTCCCTACTGGGGTGTCAGCCTTCCGAAGGGCAGTGTCCACCTGCTCACGCCTACACCCCCAGCATCTAGCACTTGGCCTGGCACACGACAGGCACCGAACATATATTTCTTTGAATGAATAAATTCATTTTAGAAAGATTTCCAATGAAAATGGTCAAAACCAAAGTATAACACTTCCTATCACACCCTGTACCATCTCAGCTAATTTCCATTCTGTTTCCTGTCAATGGACAGCCAGGACTCCTAGTAAATGATTTTGTAGATTACTTTGAAATACACTTTTTTTTTTCTATTTGCAAGATGACAAGCAAAATTTAACAAAAGGCAATAATTCAGCTTCTGGTGTGGTTTAAAACGATAAACTGTATTTTCTGAATATTCTGTGGGTGGGAATAATTTTCAAAATGTGCCTTTTAAAATATTCTGACACACACACACACACACACACACATTCACTCTCACTCTCTCTCTCTCTCTCTCTCTCTCTCTCTCTCTCTCTCTCTCTCTCTCTCTGACTGCTTGGAAGGGCTTCCAGAGGGTTTTAGCCTCATTTAATCATAATACAACTTGCTAAAAGGGCATCGAGCTCTTCACTGCCGCTCATCGCCGTCTACCTGTTGTTCTCCAGCTGGCAGGGGGCTGCACTCTGCAGAGAACTGCTATTAGCCAGCATAAAACTCAGTTCGCCAGGAGAGGAGGAAAGGGGAGGGTGCAAAGGCTGGGAGGGAGGGCTCACACCTGTCAAAACAGCAACCCCTTGTAATTTCCCATTTTAGCTCCGCAGAAAAGGAAACAGGAGGGGACTACCCAGCACAACGATGGGAGATTCATTTACCGGCAATCTGGGGAAATACTTCTGATCCCTGAAAGCGTTATTTTGAAGAGCAATTTGTGCGGTGGTTTAATTTACTCTAGAAAAATCCAAAAAGAACAGCAGTGTTTAAAATAGATGTGGAAACCTATTCTGATGTCGGTTTCATCAACAAAGCCATGAAGGCAAGGTTCTTTCCTAACATAACTGAAAACAACTGAATGAAGCCCATGCATAATCCGGCTTACCATAGCCCTGGTTGGTATCAAGGCAAAATAACCGCCATACCCCTACCCCACCCACGTCCCCATCTCGTATCTGTTGACAGTATCAAAGGTTCAGTTAAAGCTACATGTTTGAAGCTTGTGTTTAACTCCCACCTGTCGTGTTGTCCAAAGAAACGGGCATCAACCTGCCCATCCTTATCCCTCAGAGCTTTAGCGGGCCAGAACGGAAACCCCTTCAGTTTTGCCCAGACCAAAGGATGTGGATTGCTCTAGGAAAAGAAAAACAAAATCCAGTGTTGGTAGGCATTTGACATCAAGATATGCAGACAAAGTTCAGTGCGTGATTCAGGCCACAAACTGAAAAAGTTCCAAGCTGGGTCTCCCCGCGTGGCATTCCCTAGCTGTGTGGCCGGTCATCCTGCGCATGGCTGGGAATGGGGTTAAACAGGGAAACCGAGAAGAAGGGAGGAACGCTGACAAAACCAGGGTTGAATCCTGGCTGTGCCTCTATCACATGGGTGGGAAGAAGCAAGAGACTGTACCCATCTGGGCAACAGACTGACAGTAATACCTACGCCCTCTGCTGAGCTGGAGGGTTAAATGCACATTATGTCCAGCAAACAATAAGGTACAGTATTAGCCACCTTTATTCTATCGCTAAAGCCTTCCTCAAGCTTTAGCGATTCAGATGGTCATCTCCAAAGGCAGGAAAAGACATAAACGATGTCTTGATTCTCAACTCTCACTTGCCCACTCCTGCTGCCCACCCAACCCCCATTCTCCCAGCCCACCCCAACAACACGCTTCTCTGCAGAACCCCAGTATGGAAAACGCAGATCCGTGGGGCAACTAGGGTGACTGTCTCCCCCCACCCCGAATCCCACCCTCAAGAACCATGGTTTGGAGACACCATGGAATTAATCCTAAGAGGGATTTCCAAACCTCTTAAAATAGACCCAGGGGGAGGGTATAGCTCAGTGGTAGAACACATACTTAGCATGCAAGAGGTCCTGGGTTCAATCCCCAGTACCTCCTCTAAAAATAATAAATAAATAAACTTAATTACCTCCCCCAAAACAAAACAAAAAACAGAACAAAAATTAAAACAGACCCAACGTGGTCTGTAAATAATACACTCATTTAACACTGATCTCATTATCTGCATCACTTGGGTGTGTCCCTCCACCCGAATGAGCTGCTTTTTACTCTGCATCCTGCTGTTTTCTAGGGCTAATGAGCCCAGTAAATCATGATGCTGCCTCTGGCACCTGAACTTTCAGCAAAGAGGTTTATCCCGCCTGGATTACTCCCAGTCTGCCACAACTTGATCAGTAAGAAAATTATTTTAAAAACTTCACCCAAAGTTCCATCAAGTAAGCCACCTGGAGAAAGCCGTCTTGGGTCATGCAAGGCAAAGAATTCGCAAAATGAAAAAAGGAAAGGAAATCCAACTTACACAAGGCTCACAAAACCAGTTATCTCGTTTTTGGCAAGCAGCTAGATAACACTCTGGACATACTTCGATTTCATTCATCTGCAAAGCAAAAACGTGTTAGAATGTGTCATTCCCAAGGGCCTTCTATATGCGAGCCCTCAAGAAATGCATGATGATTTGACAACCAAGTCCCGCGGTGGGGACCACCCTAGACATTAAGCCAGCTATTTCTCACCAACCCCAATGTTCCCACCAAGCCCAAGCCACTCCCATCTCTCTCTGGACCTTGTCTCCCAGCTTCCCAACTACGGTCCATCCTCCACACAGATACGGCAGGCAGAGTCATCTTCCACAAACACAGATCCAATCTGGGCCCTCCCCTTAGAACAGTGGTTCTCTTTCAGGGCTTTTTAATCTTTCCAGGGACACTTGGCAATGTCTGGAGATATTTTCGATTATCACAACTGGGAGTGGACAGTTGCAACCAGAATCTACAATGGAACAAGGACAGTTCCTGCAACAAAGACTTCTCCAGCCTCAATGTCAGCAGTGCTGAGGTTGAGAAACTAACGATGAAATCCAAACAGCTGGTCAGTTCCTTCAAGGCCATGTGTGGGCTGCCCAGGCCCACCTTGTCTGAGCTCCCCAATCCCTTCCCACACCTCTGGCCTCTGCTTGTCACGCTCAATTTCTATGCATCTCTAACCACACCATCTGGAGCAGTTAATTAAGACCACGTGACCCTATTTCATTTTCACAGATAGCAATCTGGAAAAGTCTATAACTGACTTACTGTCCTTCTCCCTCTTGAGAAAGTGCATGCCCCCCGAGAATCATCAGACATAGAACTAAGGGCCCCAGAAGCTCCCTTCCTGGATCTAAACTCAGACTCCAGCATTTACATGCTCTGTAATTTTAGGAAAGTTGCTATTCTTGTCTGAGCCTTCGTTTCTTCATAGAATGGGGATGAAAGCAGTACCTACCAAACAGATTTCTTATAAAAATCAAATGAGATCAGTGTGAAGCACTCCAAGTGACAGAGTCATCAGTGCATCAGTTAACATTTACAGTGTGCTCGTCGGCAGACATTCTACGGGTATGAACTCACGTGCTGGTCATATCCCTGTTTCATAGAGGGAGACAATGAGGCCTCAAGAAATCAATGAGACCTGCCCAAGGTCTCACTGGACAAAGTGGCAGGGCCAGGGTCTGAACTCAGGTAGTCGGGCTCCAAAGCTCACACACATCACCAACCACTGCCCTGTTGGTGGCTATTACCCTCCATCAACATGCGGCTTGTTTTTCTCTTTATCTCCCGCATCACGCAAGGTGCCAGATACATAGCAGGTGCTCAGTTAGTGACTATTATTTAACAGTTTTATAGATATAATTAATTGTAATGGTATGACTGACTCAGGCAATGAATGAATGAATGAATGAATGGTGGGATCGACTTCCTCCTTCTCCCCACTCTCCTCCTGGGCTATTTCAAAGTACTGGGTAGAACAAAGTGGCAACATCAGGTCCAGGGCAGCCCTGGCCTTGGAGCCCACGAAGCAGCAGTGTGTTGTTGTCAAGAGGAAGGTTCAGAATGCCAGACAAAGAGCATCCTGGTGTCAATAAAATCTCCCTTGTGGCAATCCACTGATTCAAAGTCTAGGCTTCAGCACCCAAATCCAGGGAAACTAACCCTCAAGGGAAAAAAAACTGAACTCATCCACATGTAATTCCAAATCACCGACAACCATATCAAAAAAAGTCCACCACCACTTGCATCAAAAAAATCCAAACCAAAACCACAGTGAGATGCCACTGTTTTTACTGATCACATTGGGGCAAAAACATATACACATATATTTTGTAAATTAGAACTTCCAACATGGCAAAGGACACAGAAAAACCACATTTGTCCAGGTCATTGTATCAGATGCTATAGCGTTTCAAGAAAACAACAAAGCCACATTTACAGCCTCGGATTTGGTAGCTGCATTTCTAACAATTATGCTGAGGAAATAAATCATCAGAACAGTCATGAAAATCCTACTCCTCCTGTGTTTAATTACCTGAGAAAACACTCCAAGTGAAAAATGTAAATTATAAAACTCCCTATGTACAAAGATACAGACATGGACATATTCTAAGATATCCAAATGTTTTTTCTTTATAAATCAACAAGTGCACGGATAAAAGTGCAGACAAGTCGAAGGCCATTACATCTTGATTTTTACGCTCACAACGGGGAACTAACAAAGAAAGTCTCCCACATGCCATTCCGCCATCAGCCTGTCCTGCAACTGGCGGAGCCTCAGGGCGCCCAGCCCAGGATGCTCATTTCACCCGCATCCCCAAAACTATGGGGCACTTGTGAGAGGGACAGACTCTTCAGGACACCTGGGCCACTCTGACAAAGTCAGGACCTTCCCTGCAAATAACATAAAAACCCAAACAACTCCTGCAAGAAGGCTGAAAGGGACCTGAGGCAGTGCCACTGATTGCGGGGCCAAGAAATCAGGAACTCTATGCGACCAAGAAAACTCAGGTCGTCCAATGCGTGACCATGAGTCAAGGCTGAAAAATACTATCTCCCTGAGGTCTTGCCCTACGGTTAGGGGGTTATTAACATATTAGGGACCCCCTGTTGCTTTTATTCTCCTTGAAGAGAGGGAACGCTGTCTGTGCCTCAACAAAATCCCACAGCTGCCCACTGTGGGAGATTCCACAAATGCAAACTTGAATCACCCCAACCCCTCACTCCAGGTACACTTAAAGAGGTGACCCTGGGAAAACACATACCTCATGCTCACAGATTTTGATGACTACTTTCGCTATTTGCGTCAATTTGTGATTTCCTACGGGAATAAGAAAACAGGATTAATTCAAATGGAAACACTGAAAGGCCCAGTCTTGGGATTATACTTCCATTAAAACCTTTTTAATTTGCTTCCCCCGCTACACCCCTTTTCTTTAATCTTTTAAATACTAAAAACCAGACATTTCTGGCTTCTAACATTAGTTCAAATTATGTGACTTGTCCCATGAATCCATTTTTGGTGCCTGGATGACATCTTCTCTGAAACTTAAGCCATTCGTGCTGGTTTCCCTGCAGTTCATGAATTAATATTTGAAAAGATGCTTTTATATTCTCAAGGTTCAAATTAGTAGAAAGGGGCCCCCTTTTACCAATTGTCCCAGACTTCAACCCAAGAGTACAGGGGAAAGGAGACATTTAATTGAGTAACTGGTGTGCCTGGTGCTATGAAACACATTTTCTTGTTAACTTCTCAAGAAGTCGTATCAGGAGGCAGGCCAATGAGAGAATCAAGGCTCAGAAGTCATCACTTATATGAGACCACTTAGCTAATGAGTTGAGGATATGGTCCCAGGTCTAACTAAATTCGCCACCTTCTCACTAAGCCAGAGGACAAGATGGCCAAAAAGCCATGTTTTCTTCAAACATTATATTTTTCAAAATTGTGAATCTGGTGGCAAAAAGATTTCATACATAAACACACACACACACACACACACACACACACACAAATACCTAGATTTCTAGATTGCCTTGAAAACTCAGAAGATCTGAGAACTCTGTATCCAACAAGCCACTGGAGTGCGCAGTGGCGACCCCTCCAGACCAGGCAAGAGATCCCTGTTCCCTGCGGTCTCCCCACAGCCAGGGGTCATCCCAGCTTATGCTGCTGTTTTTCTGCTACCTCACCTCATTCACTTGTTTCTATGATCCTACCGGCCTCTCTATATATTTGCGTTTATAACCTTTACACAGATTCTCGACACCTAGGTGCCTTTCTTTCTCCCCTCCCTGCACCCCCAGCCCCGCTACTGAGTTATTAATGCAAAACATGTACTTTAAGCAGACAGCCATCCGTTCATGTATCTGCCCTCAAACATCAGCTACGCCCAGGAGTAAACAGGAAACCAGATGTGGCATCTGCCCTTAATGAGCTGACGTCCTGGTGAGCAACTCAAATGAAAAAAGCACCATCCAGAGAGTGGGACAAAAGCTGTCACGTGGAAGTACAGGTAGCGGGAGAGCCCTTAACAAGAGTACACAGGATGGTCTGGGTCACCAGCGAAGGCTCCTCAGAGGACTGAGAGGCTAAGACTGAAGGATAAGGAAAAATCATCAAGGCAAGAAGGGGGGAAAGTGTTCCAGCATGGGCTAAGAGAGGCAGGATGGGGCAGGACTCTGAAAGGCCTACCTGGCCAGAAGACAGGCAGAGAGGACTGTGAGAGAAGGCAGGGCAATGGGAAAGGTGCCATCAAGGGGATTTTAATGGGAATCCTCCTTCATTCTGTCCAGAAGGCTCAATTCACAAAAATACCACAGACAAAATTTTATCCCAAATATAAAGAAACCCTAAAACTCCACAATAAAAACACAAACAACCCAATTTTTGAAATGAGTAAAAGATGTGAATAGATTATTTTACCAACAAAAGATATACAAATGACTAATAAGCACATGGAGAGACTCAACACCCTTAGTCATCAGAGACAGGCAAAACCACCATGACGTAGTATCTCATGCCTTCAAGAATGGCTAAAATTGAAAAGAGACAAGACTAAGTGTTGACAATGATGTGGAGCAACAAAGACTCTCACATATACTGCCAGGAGGAGTGTAAAATGATACAACCTACTTGCAAAGAAGTTTGGTAAAATTTCTTATAAATTTAAATATAAACCTACTCAATGATGTAGCAATACCATTCCTGGGTATTTATTTACCCAGGAGAAATGAAAACACATGTCCACACAAAGACTTGTGTAAGAATGCTCACAGCGGCTTTATTCATAATAGCCAAAAACCAGAAACAACTCAAATATCCACCAGCATCAGCAAAGGGAACGGATACATAAACTGCACGTGGAAACAATGAAAAGCCACTCAGCAATAAAAGGAAACAAACCACTGATACACACGTTGGGAAACATGAATGAACCCCCAAAATATTCAGCTCTGTCAACTTAGCCACACATAAAATGAGGTACTTTGACTCCACTGACAGGAAATTCTAGAATAAATAAATGTAACCTATAGTTACAGAAAAGAGAACAGCAGTTCCTTTTGAGGAGGGTGGGTTTACTGGAGAGGGGCAAGTAGGAATATAATAGGGCAATAGAAAAGTTCTAGGATCTTATTCGGGGTTTTAGTTATAGAGGTGGTTACCCATTTGTCAAATTCATGGAATGTGCCTGTAAAATCTGTGCTTTTATTTTATGTAAGTATTCCTCCAGTAAAATAAGGTTTTTAAAAAGGACAGGTAACAGCATCATATAGTCACAAGCCCCTATGGACATTGGCTCAGACCCTAAAATGTACATAGTTGCTGCCTCCTATTCACATGTCAGCAATCTATACACAAGGATTCTAAGCTGTTGGCCCTGAGGCATGAAAAAAGAGCCTGATTTTGTCTGAAGGGTAGGAAAATGGGCACCACACAGCGTACTCTCTTTCCTAGGTGTCATCTAAGCCACTCACCCCCATTATAAATGATGCAGTTGTGCAAAATCCATTTCGCATCAGCCAGGAAGGCTTCCGTGCAGCCGTACATTTTCTTTTTAGCGTTCTGGGGAGAAAAGTCATGGAAAATAATCACCAGCGAGTCTCTACAAGCACAGCCAGCAACACCTGCGTCCCCACATCATTTTCTTAGCAGTCATTTGCCAAATTAATTAATGCTTTTACTCATTTCCCAAGATGCTATTATAGCTGAGATCTATAACTCTATAAAAATGCATTCACTGAATTCATCACACTAACTTGAATTTTCTCATCTTATAACACTGTCATTTATCAAGTGGCTTCTTCCAAAGAACCAGGGTATTTTATAGATTTACATACTGACTAGTAACTGTAGTCTCACATAAGCCTCATAACTGAAAACTCAATGAAGCAATTACTATCTCCATTTTACAGACAGGGAAACTGAGGTATGGTAATGTTAAGGAACTAATCCGAAGTTCCAAAGCTATTAATTCATGAAGCTAAGATGCCAGCCTTGTCTTTTTGGAATGCCTTCTTTTTATAATACCATGAGGGTGTGTGCAATTTTCCAAAGCAGCCTGGATTTATTGTTTGGGGGGGGAGGGGACATCAATGCAGACAATGTAAAGTAAGGTTTTCATCTCATCCATGCTTTTCTTTAACCATATTTTGGTGCAACTGGGCAATCAGCACCGGGGTGACATACACAAATGTTACAAGTATAATTTGCAGCAAGCAATTTTAGTTTGAACCTTTAAAAGCACCTTCAGGCATTAAAGAAATATCCTTATCAGTGAAGTAAGTCATGATCTAAGAAGCCACATATTTATTGCTAACACAGAGGTTTCCCAGACATGTAACTTTCTCTCCTTCCTTCCTGCTGTTCTCATTAGCACCTCCGAAAGAAAGAGAAGGGCAAGCCTCAAATCAATCAGCTCACTAATTCTTAGAAGCTGTCGACTTTCTCAGATAAAAAGCATCACTAGCAGGAGTAATATTTGGAGCTAAGCAGTGGATTTCAACACCCCTCTGGAATCCTTGGGAAAATGTTACAGAAGTTATAGGGAACTGAGAGTTCTCCCATCCAAATAAAAATGGCGCAGGGGAGATGGAGAGAAACCATGTCACTGGAGATGGGGCATGGGAAGAAAGGGAGGGCCTTCAGTCATCTTGACAACTGTGGGCTCTTGGATGGAAACCAACCTTTTCCAATGTACAAAGGTCCATGGGATGGAAGATGTACTCCGCATAGTCAGGATGCTGTTCCAAAGGAACGGGCTTCTGGAATGCGTCTGTCTATAAAAGAAAGAAAAGATGCGTATACAGACACAAACCCAGTCACTGCTGTGGAAGAACACGCACCAACACCAACAACAAAGTACTTGAAAAAATGGAGACAACCCCCCAGACAATACAGTTCTAAAGCTTTCTACAAAAACAGGACCTTGAGAAGCTCCACACTAGTGCACCTTCTAATTCTGCCTGGTTATCAATAATCATGGGCCCAGTTGTGTTCCAGCTTTGTCATTTGTTCTGTTTTCAATATATACTCAAATTACAGGTCCAGGCCTCCTAAATTAAGATTGACAAGAACAACACGCTATCAATTACTTTAGACCTGAACTCCAAAGGACACTTATCTATACACTGCAAATGTCCATAATCGGAACTGACTGAGGGTCAAGTCTGGCTACCCCTGGAGATGATAACGCCAAATAAAGCTTCCCTAAGTGCCAAAAGATATTCGACACATGGAGAAAAAGTTTAGTGAGATTTTGCTCCTCCTTTGAGGAGCCAAATTACCTTCAACACAGGGACTCTGTAAAGCTTTTGTAGCTTGATCTACTTTCTGAAGCCCTACTTGAATCAGTTCAAAATGTAAGGCCTGGTTTGTTGATGGGTGCTATTTACTCATCAAAAGAAAAAAATCTGAAAGACTTAACTGAACACCAAATTATGCTCAAGCAAGGCATCTGAGTGGGTTACCGTTTGCAGTCCTCCGAGCTCTCTTCTATCCAGAATCAGCTTGGCCCTTGTAAGTTACAAAGATGCTTCCACAAAATCCACAGCTCTCTGCCCTAACTGATTTTATAACAATTTACATAAGAAACTGACACCTTCTTCTTCTTCTTCTTTTTTTTTTTTTTTTGGTTTTTAATTCTACAGTGTTGACAAATCTACATGAATCTATTCTTGTCAAAGTTTGTTTTTTTTACAAGACTCAGACTATCTACTTTTGCTTCCATTGACGGAGATTTTGTGAAAGAGACAGACAGGTTCCCAATTTAGCAACGCCCAACTGGTATGCTCTGAATTTTTTTCATCATGATATCAGATTTCAGAACATAATCTCAAAACTAAAGCTTCTATTTTTTTTTTAAAGAACTTAAACCACCGTGGTTTCTAAAAGCTCTAAGATTCTACATTTCCATATATTCATTTGACTTCAAAAACCAACTGTGGGGAGTTTCACAAAGAGTCACCACTAGTCCATGTGGTACCTTTGTGCACATCAGAACAGAACCCAAGTCTCTGTAGGAAAAAAAAGTCATAACGTGTTGATTATCTTGTCGTAAATTGCTATTTTTAAAAGCAAGGTATTTTACTGTCATCTTTCTAAAAACTATCTCAAAACGGCAAAACCAGCACGGCTATGCTGTGACCGGGACTCTTGGGAGGAAAACCTCTAGGAAGGACAGGGCTTGCCAGCTGAATGCGGGGGTCCTGCTTTCACATGCAGATTTTCCCTAAAGGGCAAAGACTGTACAGCAAATCCCATTTTAAAAGTGAAGGCATGAATCAAATTCTCACCCTTTACAGAAATCTCAGTGGTTTGAGTTTTACTTGAAGTTTCCATCATTAGACCTTGATTATAAATAAACCAGGCTGCACTCAGCTCTCTCACCGAAATGGAATTTTATTACCTCCCCCTGACCCAAAGCGGTGTGAAGTTTCACTTCACAACAACTCAAAACTTTAAATCCCCACCAACTTTCTACTATCTGTCGCTTCCTGATTAAACTCCTTGGGGACACAAAGTGCTCACTTTTGGGAATTAACTGAATGCTGTCACGCCCTCTATTTAACTTACAGAGATTTGAAATCGGGCACACAGGACCCAAAGTGCAAAAAGCACAGATGCCTGAAAAGCTAAGGCAACTACTCACCAGGGACAAGAATGTGAACAAAAGAGAACAAACCAAGTCACTGCTCCCATTCACACGTGTAACAAGAGGAAGCGCCTTCTTACCCCTGGCTGTTTCATTTTCTGAATGGCAAACTTGAGCAGGTAGGATAATTGTTCAATGGTGAGCATTGTCATGGCTTTACTCTGAGTCTCGATGCATTCTGCTACTGTAATCTTCTACAAGTCAAATGACACAAATATCCAGTTAGGGAAAAGAGTTACATCCCATGTATTCATTTCCCTTTCCTCCTAATTTTCCAATAAAGCTCACACTGAAAAAAAATAATTCCCATCTAAATGAGACCAATTGTTTCACTTGACAAAGACTCCAATCTACTTAACTTGTGTGCGCTGGATCAGTGGATAAAAATTAAAAAGCACACCAATTCCCATCCATGGATTACCTTATTAAGAAGTGTTTTTTAGCTCTTGTAGATGATATAATCTGAAAAAGGTCTGGGTGGGCAAGGACCTGAAAGCTCGTCATTTTTGCAACCTTGGATTTGGAGAAGAGGACATGAAATTCAAAAAAAAAAAAAAAAAAGGAGTACAGGAAAGGCCACTGATGGTTTCGGGGTAATTTCTTCATACAATGAATCAGCTACTTCACTTGATCTTCTTAAGGTTCTGGGCTATCTTTCAGGAAACTGACAAGGCACTAACTTAATGACATCACTGATAGAAAGGGACAGGCTTCCCTGCAGAAAGAATCCAAGGGATGGTAGTGAACTAATAATAAATATGACTTCATTCTCTGTCACCAGTGATGTGAACCCACTCGGGATGTTCTGGCAAAGCACGCATGGAGCACAGTGTAGCTGTCTATCTCTTGGGCAATAAACGTCACTTTGTAAGGGGAATTCCCATCAAAGAAACGTCTGAAACCAGATTCTGCTACGTAAACCGGGTACTTTATCTCAGAGCTTCAGAATCCTCAAGGCAGCAGCAACAACAAAAATAGCAGATTTTGGTGATGTCAGGAAACACTCTTGAACCATCTGTGTAGGGAGAGCTGAGAAGAGTTTTCTCCAGTTAATTTGGATTTCATTTCCATTCTTCGGATTTCTGGTTCCTCCAAAGGAAACCTTCAAGGGTGTCTGGTGGGTTGCTGAGAAAAAGGGCAACAGAAGAGGTGCTAGGAAGCTGAAATCGGACCGTGACACACATATCTAATTGCTTAGATTCAGAGTCTGATATAGCTCTTCTTCCCCAGTGACCACCTCATCAATTCACCCCGGAAGAAGAGATTCGGGTCTCTGAGACACAGAACACCTGTCTGTCTGAATTCCAGTTCGTTTCCAGGTAACTCTCCATGGCAAACACTTGGGTTGCCCACTCAACTCTCACTCACCCCTTCCCCTCCCCTCTTCCAGCCCCTTTCTCCAGGCCGGCAATGCCTGGTTCCCATATTACAGACTGAAAGTACCAGATGACCATTTTCAAGCCTTTCTTGCATGGGGACTGGTGATCCGACTCAGACCAACAAGCCCAAGGGCTTGTCAGCTGGAGGCTGACAGGCAAAATCTTCTGTTTGATTAAAAGGGATGTGAGGAGAGATACTCCTTTTAGGGGGGGGTTTGTCTAGACACATACACATGATAAAACCCTCAGCGGCCACCTTGTGGCCATGAGAGACACGTCATCTCCACAATGAAATGCAGACAGTCTGGCTCTGAACAAACTCTGGCCTGCCACTGGGTTCTTTCTACGCATGATAACAAATCCCTATTGTTTCAGCCTTTTAACAACATTTATTATTTGCAGCAAAAGCATCCTATCCGAGCCACTGTCTTCTTTGTAAAATTATTACACCATCGGGAAGGAGTGGTAGAGACAGGAACTAGATGAAGGTTCCATTTCCCACACTAAATGCAGCAGAACGAGGTCAGGTTCTGGACAGAAGGGCATCGCTGGGCAACGCGTGTCCTGAGCATCTCTCCATCTGGAGTAACCCGAAGAGAACCGGTGGCCATCTTTTGCAATTTTAGGGGCCAAACGCCATGAAAATGTCATCATCTTGCCGATTTGAGGTCTAATTTCTTTCCATATATTTCTTATTCTTCTCCTTTCAGTACACAAAAGCGGGGTTAACAGACCCTAAGAGTTTGCTCTTCCCCCGACTCTCGACATCTGGGACAGAGCTCTCCATCTTATACATAGAGAGCATCCTCATTTGAAATCTAATGCCAATATACCTTTGAGTCCAGGTGACATTCCCCATTACATGATGCTGTAGGTGACATTCTTATTTGCAGCATTTTGAAAAAAGCATCACTGCTGGAAGTTGCCAAGATGAGAAGACACCCCAGAAGAGTAGAAACCATAACAGGTGTTTTCACGAAGAATGTTTAGGCTTTGGTACAAATGAAATACACATGTTCCCTTCACTACGCTGGTGAGTTTCTGCCTCGGGTTCTGCACCTGCAGCCCCTGTGCCTGGACGGTCTTCCCCACAGCTCCACGGCTCCACGGCTCACACTTTCCCTTTCTTCAAGTCTTTCTCAAATCTTAATGAGGACTTCCAGGACCTCTTCATTTAAAATGTGAACACCCTGCACACACCCCTCACTCCCTATTCCTCACCTTGAATTCATTTTCTCCAGAACACTCTTCTTCAAACACATTATGTATGATTTTATTTATTTTGGTTTTTGTCCTTTTCTGTGGAAAAGAATGTGATTCAGGCCTCTTTTTGTTTCACTGTCGAATCCCTGGTACCTGACAGGCACTGGAGAAACAGTTGGTGCATGAATGAAAGCATCAGATGGCAATCACATGGAACACACGACAAACGCTGGTCTCCCCTGGCTACTGCCGACAATTCAATGATGAAGTACAGACAACATCCAAGAAGCAGGGAAATAGCATGAGATCTTTTTAAAATACGGGAGCTGTTAGACGTTTGTGAGTTAATTTCTGAAATGTTCATTACAGGAGAATCAGAGAAGGCTGTAGATCTCAGAGTGATCCAGAGACCCACGAAGAATCAGAAACGATATTCAGCGCAATTGTCTTTCCAAGAGCTGCAGTGCTGAGGCCACTGCCATGATTGGTCCAAAAAAGTGGGTGACCAGGATAGAGCAGATGGAAGGCAAGAAATGTCTCTTTTCCTTGTGTCTGGATTATTCGAAAAATTACAAATAAAAGGAAGAAAGAGAAAAGAGAGGAAGCGAGGCAGACAACGCATTCACTCATCAGGAACTAACCTCACATTCAGGACAAAACCAGTCCCCCTCTGGTTCCGATGTCAGTCTCAGACACTTAGCGTGATAAACCCGGGGACAGAGCTCACAGCAAAGGACTTGGCCTTCCCGGTGACAAACCCAGCAGTAGAAATCATTTCGTCCATCCTGCGGTACAACATCAACAGGGTCTGTGGTGAGTGGCTGCTTCATATAGTAAAACGGACCATGTCTTAGTTCTGACTGAAATGTAGGCAAGAAAGACAGGTTTGGTTTCAAAACAAATGTGCATTCTCAAAAGGAATTTGAACAAATACATCAATCACAACAAAAGAAAATTACAGCATTTCACACATTCATTAAAAAGCCACCTGGGGTTATTCTACTAAACACAGAGTTTACAAGTTGTTAGTAGATATTGAGATTTATCTTTTCTTCTTGTATTTTAAGAGGCCACAGATTGAAAAGCTGGTGTCTACGGCAGCCCTAGCAGGGCAGTACAATGGCTACAACCCAGGTACAATGGTTCAAATTTTAGCTCCACCAGCTGCATGACTCAGGGCAAGTCTCTTAATTAACTTCTCAGCTTCAATTTTCTCATCTGTAAAATGGGGACAAGAATACTTAACTTCATGGTACTGTGGTTGGAACTCAATGGGATCATATAACGTATGCGTCTAACACAGTGCCACCATTACTAACATTGCTAATATGGTTAACAGCCCAACGTAAGGAAATCTAAACATACAATGCCAGTAAAAGTATAGCAGTTTGCCCTGGGAGTCTTTTGCGGAATAGATCAATTGGACTTGAGTCACCAAAAATGATCATGTTTTTAAGTCTACCTCCAATGCATAAAGTACTCAGAGCCAACAAGAGGCTTCCCTAAAACCATGACCCTAGAACAGGGTAAGTCTGAGTATTCGCAGAAAAGCTGCATTTCCTACTGAGAACCAACAGTGGCAGAAAGATGAGAGAGAGGGGTGGCCAATTCATGGCAGTAAGCAAGAGAAATGCTTCCCTAATGATATTTTATACGATTCAGCAGACCCACCCTCCCAGCATATACAGTCCCTCAGAAGAAACTCACTAGGAAAATGTCTACTGGAAACCAGTAAGAAATCCTGTTCAGAAAGCATGAGAAAGTCTGGTGCTTAGTGTCAAAATGACCTGGTAAGTGGCTATGTGACCCTGAGACAGCTACTTAGCCCATTCAGCCTTGATTCTGTGGACAACAGCTCAGCCATAACCAGAGTGCCTACCTCTGAATAAACCTCCTTGTCTAACAAGCTTCTTTCCTGTCCGTCAGGTAAGCATTACCGTTTCCTCTGTAAAGAGCTCACATATGGGTTAGGAACTGCGTAATTTTTGTGGCTGCTGCGAATGGGACCATCTTTGTTATTACATTTCCTAAAAAGTTATTGTTGGTACATAGAAGGGCTGTTAGATTTTTAATACTGACCTCAAACATAAACAGTTCTAATAATTTATTGATTAAAAACCTTATCTCTAAGTAACAGTAGTTTTCTTTGTCCACACTGAATATTTTTACACTATTTTTCTTTCCTCCTTCTTTTACTGCCTAGGACCCCCAGGATAATAGAAAAGAGTGGCCGAGACTGCAGGCACCCCTGTCTTGCTCCTGGTTTTTGTTTTTGCTTTCTTGTTTGGGTTTAGATTTATTTATCTATTTATGGGGGTGGGTGGGGTAGAGGGTAGAAAAAAACAGCTTTACTGTTTTGCCAGGCAAAGGGCATCGCAGCAGGCTACTGCCTTAAGGACTGTGAACCCCCAGTATCTATTTATTTTTAATAGAGGTACTGGGGATTGAACCCAGGACCTCGTGCATGCTGAGCACTCGCTGTACCACTGAGCTCTACCCTCCCCACCTTGCTCCTGGTCTTTTTAATGAGGTTTTAATGTTCTCGAAATGCCTGCTACTTCCAGACTCCTTGATAAAGAGCCTCACAGATGCTTATTTAGCAAATCTCTGTGAACCAGTCCTTCTAAGCACCCCTACCATCATTTCTACTAAGAACACAGCTAAGACTTATTATTAGGGCGACTGCATAATTCTTCAGTACAGTTATTTCCCTGTTTCAGTTCAACATTTAACATAGAGAACTCTACTTGGTTTCCAGAGAACAAAATCATTGTCACGATATTCTTCCCATGTTACATTTTCCAACACACCACCTTCATTTTATCCTCACAACCACCCACAGAGGTACTCAGGGTAGATACCACGAATCTTACTGAACAGATGAGAAAACTAGATTAAAAAGATTTATCTGACCCCCTCCAAGCCCAGAGCAAGGACTCCAGCCTGGGTCTCAGAGGACTCTCTCTCAGCCCTAGGCCCCACATAAGATGATGCTGGATGCAAAAAAGACTCTGATGATTAAGTGACCCCTTCAGAGAACATTCTCTATAACTCAAAATACCTTCTGCTTAATGTAAAAAGCTGGAGGGGGGAGAAAAGATCTGAAAATTAGAAAGACAACTAGAAACATAACAGAAGGGGACATGGAAAGATACCAGCATCCAGAGCAAGGGGTTTTCAACTCAGATGACATCTTGGGCCAGAAAATTCTTCATTGTAGGCAGCTGTCCTGGGCACTTAGGGTGAATGGCATCAGCCTTGGCTAGGTGCTGGTGGCACCCTCGCTTCACAAAACTGTGTGATAACCAAAAATGTCTCCAGACACTGCACAGTGTCCCTTGGTGAGGACAAAGCCACCCTCAGTTGAGAGCCACCAATGTAGAGGACCTGCTATCCGCCTAGGAAAATGGGTGTTCGAGTTTCTTTGGGGTGGGGGGGTTGTTAAAGGGGGGATTGGCGGAGGGGAAGGAGGAGGAAGGAATTCCCACTGAAAGATAAACTGTACACATCAAGCAAGCAGGAACTATTTCTAACCTGAGTGGGGTCTTCCAGGATGCTTTGTGGCTTTTGCAAGATAGCAATAAGCCATATTTCAGGGCCTGACTTCCTTTTAGTAAGTTAATAATAGGCCAGGAAGAGTCATTAAGACCTAAATGAAAAGAGAAGAATCGAATATGACAGGTCATCTCCCTAGCCGGCAACCTAAGTCTTTTCCATCAAATAGAAGCAGAGATATTGCCACTTCATGAGTGAAGTTTCCCACCACATCCCTGCCTCGGCCCCCACCTGGCTAGGGGTGGTGTTCCTGGGAGGACCGTGAGGAGTGAGGGCTGGACTGACCTCTACTCTTTTCAGATTTCACCCTTTCCTGAAGCGAAGCAGCAGCTGGTGCTGAGAACTAGCCGCCTGGTAATCTCCTTGTCAATCAGATACCTGCCTTATCTGCTGCTTCGAAGTGTTTCCTACTCCGTAAAAATCATCTGATAACAGATATGGAACGTTTAAAAGGAAAGGCAAATCATTTCAGGTAAAATAAGTTAGGGTTTGTCGCCCCCACATGCACAAGGTGTGTTCCCAGCCTGCTGGTAAAGCAAACAAGTTACAACCTGTGTTGTTACGGGGTAATTGCAGGCTCGGAGCGCAAACGTTCTCATTTCCCTGCTTCTTCCACCGGCTGGCTCTGTGAGAAAATACACAGGCTTGCACGTCTGCTTCTGGAACACCTCAGTCTACACCAGGAGCCAGGAAACTTTCTCTATAAAAGGGCTATTTAAAGATAGTAAGTCACTGAAGCTTCGCAGGTCATGTGATCTCTGTTCCAACTACTCAACCCTTGTCACAGGAGAGCAAGAGCAATCTCAACGATATGGAAGGGAGAGGATGTGGCTCTGGGCCAATAAACCTTATTCACAAAAACGGGCTCCGGGCCACACCTGGTTTGCATAAACCAGAGGATGGGGCTGGGTGTGAGCACAGGGTACACGTCTGCGGGGCTGGGGGACGAGGGGAGGGGACCACAAACTCGAATTCCTTCCGGGGCCACACAGGTAACAGAGATGAAGAGTCCTCGCTCAGCTTTCGTTTCTCTGCAGAATATGTCTCTGTCGTAAGAAAAGCTGTTCAGCCCTGCAGTATATGGAATCACAATGCTGGCGTCCAGCCTCGGCGGAGCCGGCGGGACAGCGGGGAGGGGCAGAGCTCCTGCCTGACTTAAGGGCGCTCAGCTCCCGTGATCAAGGCAGCCAGGCCGACACCCAGTGGGGCCAGGCCGCCAGGGCTCAGGGAGGAGCGTGCAGCCCTGCTGTCTGTCTCTTGGCCTGTCTCTGCTGTTAATACACTGCCCCCACCCAACAAGGGTCTGTGAAATGTCCCAGTTTTTAAGACAACCCATGCCCAACAAAGTAAGTCCTAGCCCTCCGATTTATACGTGTACCCCTGCACTCAGAGGGGATGAAGGGGCCTCATCGTTTCTTTGCCATGTTCGATCAAAGGTATACCTGAGGCCCTCTGGCATAAATTTGTTAGCAGACTATTGTTCAATCCTTTAAAGAGAAAGAAAAGAGAAGAAAAGCAAAGGGAAAAGGGAAAGAAAAAGGAAGAAGGGAGGGGCAGAGGAGTAAAGGAGGAGTGGGGGAGGGGAGAGGACAACCTCCCCAAAGGACTCTCAAACTCAGAATGTCCCAAGAACTACAAATTAAATTGGTATTTTTCAGTAAAGGCCCTAACGTCCCTTGGGACAAGGTATTTCTTGCCCCAGCAGGACATTTAGCAACCTGATCCTCCTCTACACAATGCCAGAAGCAACTTTCCACCCCAGTCCCAAGAAAAAGCGCCTGTATGTTTTCAAACCTTTCCTAAAAGGTGAAACCTTACTGGACAGAGGGTTGTAAAAAACTTTAATCAGAAACTTTAGATTTTTACCCTAAAAATAGATGTGTCTTGAAGTTCTTCTCAAAACCCTTAAAATTCCCCTACAAGTCATGATTTCCCAATATAGGAAAAAATGGGTGAAACCTTAAAACTTAATCTTTATCTCCATTTTGTAATAAAAGGTCTCTACGAAAAATGGGAAAAAACACGTGGGGGGAGGTTGGTATTTTTAGGCTACAAAGGTTTTCTTCTTAGAACATTGGAACACAAAAAAGAATTGTAGAGTGAAGAAAAAGAGGAAGGGGGTGTAAAGTCTTGTTATTTGCAAAAAATCAAAAGAACTTGAACACCTAAAAGAGCCAGAGGCAGAAGGGAGAGCAAAGCTGGCAGGGTGTAACATTATAGGGAGGGGTGGGGAGTGCGAAAAACCAGAGCACACGGGCCCTGTGTCTATACAGCCCAGGCACTACTCAACTCCAGCTTACTGCTGGATTTTTCTGAGTTTTTATAGGAGCCCAGAAATACAAGTTGTTATTTGAAATCTCATGGTCTTCATTCAAATGTCAGTTACTAACAGAAATTATACTGCATTGGTAAAACCCAACATACGCAAACCTACACTTTGCTTTTAACTCCCTAATTTTTAAAATTCTTTTCATTCTAAAAGAAAGAGGAAAGAAAATGGAAAGGGAAGAGAAGAAAAGAAAAAAGAGGCAGAATTTTTTTTTTTTAACAGAATTTAAGTTCCCCTTCGGAAAACAGATTGTGCGTGAGGGAGACTGCCCCTTCTATGCAAACATTATATGCTGGAATGAATTATGGGGTCAAGGGTCAGGAATTTCTATTCTCTGCAGTGAAGGCTATTTCTCCTTTGCCAACTCCTGGCCATTCAGCCCTAGGGAGTCTGAGATGTGAAAAACAAAAACCTACAATCGACCTTAGAATTTCAATCCTTACTTTACAAGGTAACTGAGGCTCAGAGATAGGAAAGCAACAGACAAGGTCACATGGTGAGTTTCCCAGATGCAGTGGGGCTAGAAGGAGCCAGGTCTCCAGGTGTGGAACCCTTTCCCTCCGGGGCCATGGTTCTATCCATTCTGACGGTGACTGATTATTCAGAACCACCGTCATGCCCTGTGTCCAGGCACCCCTGCTCTGCTCTGCTCTGCTCCACAGCCAGAGTGTGTTCTGCATTCATGAGCTCCTACCCTGTGTCCAAGTCTGGGCAACAGCAGCCACTGGCCACTTTCTGAGGCTGCTAGTCCAGAGGGGGACCAAGATTCGCAAACACACCATTCTGGTCACAAGGCTTCAGTGTTACACGAGTGGTATTAACACGTAGATGAGGAAAGGAGAGAAGAAAATGCGTGAACTGCCTAAGTTGATCAGTTTCTAGAAAGAGATGCAAGCCACTTCTTCCAGTACAGGGAGGAACTCCCAAAGCGTGAGTGCGTGTGTGCACACACAGAGGAGGCACTAGGAGACCATCTCTTTCCAGAGGGGACAATGCTGCTTCGTGACTTACTGGGAACTGGTAAGAGAGGGTTTGCCCCAGAAGTTGAATGACAGACAAAGTTAAAACCTGGGGATTATCTATGGCCTTCCCGTTCCTTTCTTAAGTGTTCCAGTCCAACAGATATGGGATGACTCCTGGGTGGCAGGAGTGGGTGGTCACCAGCTTCAAGCCAGACAGACAGACAGACCTAAGCTTCTTACTCGCTCTGAGGCCTTGGGGAGGTGACCTAACCTCTCTGAACCTCTGTGTTTTCATCTGTAAAATGGAAACAACTATAATCCTTCCTCATGGGGTTATTATAAATATTAATGCAGAAAAAGGCTTACAATAGGATGGGCACACTGTAAGCAATGCTTTTAGTATTATTATTATTACCAACACTCTGTTTTTTCAAACTGCAGTCCCCTCAGAAATTTACTTAAGAACCCACCAGTTTCTTCTACTATAATGAGATTCCCAACTCATTAAATCTGGGCTGTCTGTCCCACATGGTAGCTACAAACCAGAGGTAGCCATTTAAATTTAAATTAAATTAAAAATTCAGTTCCTTGTATATATTTGCCTCTTTTGCTAGTGCTCAATGGCCACACGTGGCTTGTGGCTATCACACTGAATCATGCAGGCCTCAAACATTTCTATCACTGTTGTTTAATTATTTCATGGATAGTCTGTGTGATTATTCCACTTAGTGTAGACCCTGGATTAACTTTTAAAACTAACAATAAAAGTAGCAGTAGTCGTAGTTATTTAGCTCAATTCAGCTTCACAACAGCCCTGTGGGTTTCATAGCAGTGGTATCGTAATTCCCATCTCAGTAAATGAGAAAACCAGACACAAAGAGGTTAACTTGCCCACGGCCACACAGCAAAAGCAGAGCTGGCATTTCGCTATGTAATTTTGAGAGTGAAAATAGATTCGTGCACAGAACCATACCCCTCTCACAGTCCTGGGCATTTAACCGTTGCTAGGTATCCTCCCGTGAAAGCAACAATCTTGTTTTATATTCAACCTCAAGTCCCCAGGGCCCACTTCAGCATCCATGATCTGCACAAACGGATCACTACATCCCAAGGAATCCCTGCTCAAATGGTATCAGAGCTTCCGGGCATCTGACTTCCTCCAGCACTAGGAGACTTGACCTCATGGTCCACGAAAGCATCTCTCAGTTTTTTAAGTCAGAAGAGTCGCTAGCCTGCATCAGAGAATTGTAGAACTAGAAGGTTCCTTAGACAAGACCCAAGATGGTGAACAGACTCTCACGTCTAGCTGACTGGCCCTGGCTGCAGAGGGAGGGTAGGGTCTGCCAGGGACTCCGCTCTATGAGAAAGGATGGCGACCAACTACCAACGTCGAGGTGGGCAATGGGCAGAGAGAGCAGCTTCCTCTCACCACTGACCTTAACCCATTATTTTACAGATGAGAAAATTGAGACCAGAAGGGAGCACGCTCCAGCCACACAACCACCTCCAGGCAGAGCTCAGCACTGTCCTCCGGGCGTGGCCCAGCAGGGAAGCATCCCCAGGCCACACGGGGAAACAGTCCTAAAGTGTGAAAAAAAGACACCCAAGGAAAATCCCCAAATCCTAGAGGATGGTATCTTTATCTTATCTGGGTCACTGCCCTGTCCCCAAAAGAGATCTGAAAACCTGCTGGAAATTTCTACACAGGCCCATTTTGAGTTGTCCTTTTTGTCTTATGCAAATAACAGCCAGGGCAAGGCAGCTTGCTAAAAGCCAAGCACACCGGTGGCTAGAAAAACGCAGAGAGCCGCAGGTGTGGACGCCAGTCCCGGTGGCCCTTTACCTGCTCCTTATTGTTATTGTTCAGTAAGCCGGGTTTCTTTTTCTTTTTAATGGGGCTTGTTGATGTGTCCTGGGGCGAGTGGCCATTGGAAGAATGCGGAGGGCTGGGGAACTTTCTTTTCTGGGCTGTTCTCTCTGTGGAGCCAGGATCTGAAAGAGACACAATGGATCACATAGTTTAAAGCAGTCAGGGAGGACGAGGCCCCGCAGGAAGGGGATACGGGGGACACAACCCACTTTGTCCCCAAACCCAATGCCATTTTAGTGTTCTTCCTCCTAAAACACACTTACCTCCCGCCTCTCCATTGCCTGTCTCAGAGGTCAGACAGGCTTTCTTTGGCCTATGTGACATTTCTATAAAAATTTTAATTCACTGCCATAATATAAAAATTGGGAACCTTCACATAATACCAATAGATTTGGGGCTTCTCTTAAAAAGCGGGGGGGTATAGCTGAAGTGGTAGAGTGTGTGCTCAGCATGCACCAAGGTCCTGAGTTCACTCCCCAGTACCTCCTCTAAAAACAAATAAATAAGTAAACCTAATTACCTTCCCCCAAAAAATAAAATAAAATAAAATAAAATTTAAAAATAAAATAAAATAATCATAAAAAACATTAAAAATTTTTTTAAAAAATCAGGGCCTGCAGGGCCTCATGGGAACAGACAGAGCTGAATACCAGCCAGCCAGTTTTAGATGGGAAGGTACCCTTCATTTGCCACAATTCCCAACTTTCCCCACTGTGTCCCTGTTGATGAAGCCATGACCCAGCTGCCATGAGCTGTCACACAGCCATCAGTACTGTCCTTATCCCAAAGAAATATTTCTTCTCCACACCCTTGCTCCATGACAAAAGCAGGAAACCAGAAAAGATAGACCACACACCTCAAGAAAATGAAGGCAGATACTTCGTTGTAGAAGACATTTATTCATGTGTATTGGGTTAACAAAGTCTAACTATGGAAAAAGAATATACCCCACGCACCAGAAAGTCACCAGTAGGCATCGAGTTTGTGACACTCCTCCAAAGAGATCAACACTACACGCTCACCAATTCGCGTCTGAAAAATGCCAACCCCACTCTGACCATCTGTGCCTTTCTATTCCTATTCTCCCAGCATCTCATTTAAACACATTTACACTTCCACCACCATCCAATCTTCACCTGCAAAGATCTGAATCCATTCCATGCCCGACGGCTGTCTTGTTAGATCAGGGACGATTCTAGTGGAGTGAAAGTCACAGGCACCAGAATGGGAGGCAGCTATGCTGAGAGCAGAGGTGGTGGGATGGGATGCGGAGTCCGGAAGGATGACTCTCCACAAAGATAGCCTGATGGCGTTCCCACTCCAGGGTTAACTCTCGGGCAAGTCCCAGCATGCAGGCTGTGTGTGTCACTGTCCTCTGTGTCTGGACAGGAGCCGCTGGGGCAGCTCAACAGGGCCCAGTATGGCCACCGGCGAGGCCTCCCAGTGGTTTACTTTTGACAGAAAGGTGGTGCACCTTCCAGTAGGCTCATGAAGAAAGATAATGGATTGCTTTTGCAAAATCCGATCCACTAGAGGGAATTCTCTAGGCTCAACAGCGGGCTTCAGGAAAATCCTGAACAAATGTTCAGGGTACTACCCTGAGACACAGCCCCAGAGGGGAAATTAAATGCTAACCACAGGCACCTGGAGGGAGAAGACACTCCATAGTTCAGGTGACCATCCCACAGACAGCAAAATGGTGCCCCCAAAAGCCCAAAAGGTTGGCCCCGAGGCACAACACACCTCACTAGTGAGAAAACACACTAAAAAGATGTAGCCTGGGGTTGGCATGTTTCCCCAGAGAGAACCTCCCCTCACTCCCGCAGGGAGCCTCACCCAGCTTTGCCATCATACGTGAAAACTCTCAATTTCTCTATCAGGTCTGTGACCCAGCAACCTCCTCCTGGAAACACGTTCTACAGACAAGGTCACAGGCGAGCAGAGGACGTGCAAGAGGATTCAGCTGCAGTGTGGCATGTTATACCTAAGACTAGATGGGACTTACACGTCCACAAATTGAGAGCTGGTCTGATAACTCACAGTGGGATATGGCCATGAAGAATAATGAGGTGCCTCTAGACAAACTGACATGTGACTATCTCCAAGCTTCTGTATCAGGTTAAAAATTCAACAACTCAAAACACCAATAGCATTTTTCACAGAACGAGAATAATTTTAAAATTTGTATGGAAACCAATAGCCGAATAGCCAAAACCATCTTGAGAAAGAAGAACAGAGCTGGAGAAATCATGCTCCCTGACTTCAGACCATACTACAAAGCTACAGTAATCAAAACAGTATAGTACTGGCATAAAAACAGAAACACAGAGCAATGGAACAGGATAGAAAGCCCAGAAATAAACCTACACACTTACAATCAATTAATCTATGACAAAGGAGGCAAGAATATACAATGGAGAAAAGAGAGTCTTTTCAATAAGGGATGCTGGGAAAACTGGACAGTGACATGCAAATGAAATTAGAACATTCTCTTAACACCATATAAAACAAGGCAATGCATGTGTAACACCATTAATGGACCAAGACACATAGCCCCCCAAAAACATGTTTATATATATTCCTGGTTGAACACAGAAGTACAAGCTCTCAGTGGGGACCGGTGGTCACCCTCAGGGGGAGAACTCGCAGGGAGTGGGGAGGGGTTATTTCTCACTGTTCTCCCTCGTGTACTTTATCACGTTGTCTAGACTATGTTATCAAAATAAGAAAATTTTTAAATGAAGTATTTTAGAAGGTCCAATGTCACATTAAAAAAAAATTAAAAAAACAAACCCAAAGCCAGTAATGAGCAAATGACTGAAGCGTGATTCAGGATAAAAAATGTCACCAGATGGACAGACTTGGGGCTGACTGCTGTGGGCTTGTCAGTCCCAGGAAGGAAACTGTGATTTGTTTTCCTTGGATTTAATCTACGCAAGTAACTTTTCTCAAATGTCAGAGGATGGGTGTTTAAGAAAGGTGTTAGGGGGGCTCAAAGGAGATGTGTCCCAGAAGAAATGGCACCTGTCCGGGCAAAAATTGAAAGCCTGTGGGCCAAGGTTTTGATTTTGTATGTTTTGTTCCGTGTGTGAACAGATTTTGAAAGGAGAGCTCGTGAGCAAACTCAGGCCAGTGGGAAGTTCGGACCAGGTTCGGAAAAACCCAAGTACAGCTGACCCTTGAACACCACAGGGGTTGTTGGGGCTTCAACCCCCTCACAGCCGAAAATCCAAGTACTGTTATCTCTGTCTGAGAAACAAAGGGACTGATAAACACCTCACCCAAGGGCAGGAAGCTGAAACCGTCTGGACAGCATCAGGAAGCAGACCCTAGCTTTTGTGATTCCATACATTGTGATCAAATACAAACTCTACCCCACACTTGAAGATCGGTAACATGAAAATACAGGTACTATTATTTACTGAAAAAAATTCACGTATAAGTGGACCCGAGCAGTTCAAACACATGTTGTCCAAGGGTCAACTGTCGTGTTTTGATGTTTCTTGATGGGGCACTGCTAGATTTTTTGGAAGGGACAGGGACAATCCCAGCACCCTCCCATCGGCTGCCATCTGTGCTCCCAAACACTGTGACAACTGAAAGCACCCCACTTACGTCCCAATCCCTCCCAGGAGCCTCCTGCAGAACCGCTGAGCAGGCGCACGGAGAGCCCAGCGGGTGAACACCCAGCCCAGCCCACACCTCATCAAACTCAGGAGCCAGAAGGGGCTGCAGCTCCGCCCTGGGCAGTTAACTGCCTGTAGCTGAGCTCTCCTAGGACGGTGTCATCCCCAAAGTGCCATCCTTACACTGGCCCCAGCAGCATCACATAGGAATCTGCTAGAAATGCACCTTCTCAGGCTCCACATCAGAGCTACAGAATCAGACATTGAAGTGGGACCCAGTCATCTGAGGTTTAACCAGCCCCCTGAAGGATTCGGACCCAGGCTAGTTGGAGATGCTCTAGGGTGTGTGTCTAGGGGGTGGAGTCTGAGTTCTCAAGCCCAGAGAGTCCTGCTGGACGCCTGTGAGCCGGTCTTCCTCTGCTTCCTCGCCGCTACCTGCAGAGTTGCTGCAGGACTGGGGAAACAGAAGCCAAGCAAGGAGACAAGGAGAAAGAATGAAAACAGATGACCCCAGGCGACTCTCCCTACTTCTCAGGGCCTCGGGGACACATCTGTACACATCTGTAAAACCAGAGGAGAGGTGGAGAAAGAGATCAGACCGGTTCTTACCCAGAGTCTATGAAAGTGCATCAGGGACCCAGGATCCACCTGCCGCGGTTCTGGATGTGGGTCCAGTTCCCTGGGAAGAGGGGCCACGGCCTACTTCACCTTCTCAAAGATGTCATCACCTCTAACGAGTAAAAAGCTACAGCCCCAGAGGATCATACAATCTGTTATCTTCGAAATTGTTTAATTCCACGGGAAAGAAGGGGAAAGAATTATTAGAAATGAATATACTCATAAGCCATTCAGAGCTGGGGGGCGGGGGCGGTTTTGCCCAGGGCCACTGAGAAACAAAAAAAAGCAGGGTCTGGCTCGGTGAGCAGAGGGATCTGACCCAAGGCTGCCTGTACCTATCTATCCCAACCTTCTAGTCTGAGCAAAACATAAGAACCCCAATTCCGTTCCCAGTGACAAACACACCGACTCCCTCCAGAGTTAATGGGAGTTCAGTGGCTGTATCCAAGGGGTGGAAATTTAATAGGTTCCAAACAACAGACACATCTGTCAACAGCAGAGGCTTTCAATGAAGGCACTTGGGGAGAAAAATTGAGAAATGCTGGCTGGATTCAGTGTCCTTCAGAGATGAGACAGCAGGTCAGCATTCTAACTTAAAAAACCTACCCACTCCAGTGGAGGCTAGGCCGCTGGCGGTGAGAGAATGGTGGGTGGGAACCTTGCTGTAGTCATGGTAACAAAGCTGCCTTAAAGACCTTTTCCAGAAAGCTGAGTCAAAGTTTTTAGGCATTTTTTATTTCCCATCTTTAATGATTTAATTCTGACAGGGACATATTTCTAAATGCACTTCATGTATAAATTTGGAATGACGAGAAACGGCCACTGTGCACTGAATCACCAGGGGAATGGTTCAGCCTTGACCTGAAAGACCTTCCTCGGAGGCAGAAGGACCTGGGATTCCAAGTGTCTGGCCGACCAGCAACCCTGTCTCCACCCCAACTCCCCCCCAGAATAAGTCTGGTTCCGAAGGAGTTAACGTGGGCGTGGGAACAGAAGGACAGAGCAATGACTCAGGGAAAAGAGCGTGGCGTGCAGCAGGAAGCAGCAGAATGTCCCCCTCCTGTGACATTTCACTGAAGTCTTAATAATACGGAGAGGTCTCCTGGGCATCAGGAACCAAGCACGTGAGGACATCCTCCCCGACCCTGTGTCTTGCGAATGGCCAGAAATAATCCTGCTGATCCCTTCCTAGACGCCCCTGGACTTAAGGGATGCCTTCCCTCAAGAGAACCCAGTCTCTTAGCTTTCCTCAGCCATGAGTATTAATGGCTAAGATGTTCCTTCATTGCCGAAGCCGTACCAGGCCCTGTTCGAAAGGCCTTGTGTCCTTCCCCCTGAGTCACTCGCCCCAGATCACACCAGTGGCCGGACTGGGACGAGAGCTCAGGCAGTGTGGATCCAAGGCTCACACGTGGCCAACCACCAGGGTCAGCTTGTGCCAGCTCTGTAGCCAGATGACCTCCTAATCCAGGCTCTCTGTTTTAAGAGGACTCTCTCATTTTGCCTTTTACCAGTGCAGGTGGTGGGCTGTGGGGGTTGGGGAGCTCCAGGAACTGGGAGAAAGGTGGAAGATTGGGCACGTGTCACTCGCTAATGACAACGCACACTGCCCCCAAAGGCAGCTCCCAGAAAGCATGTTCAGCCCCCAACCTTCAATGGTGGCACCCCAACCTGGCCGACACCACAAAATAGGCTGAGGGGCTCCACAGCCACCTCCCCTCCCCCAACACTCCTTCCCAATGTCCATCCAGGCCCAGCCACACCAGGCGCCTCACCCCCCGCCCACATCCGGTGCCTGAGTCACAGCACTTGCCGATCTTCGGAGTCTAGGAAATGACACACCGATTACAAGGAACTGTCTCCTCCGGAGACGGACTGGGCCCCAGCTCAAGGCCAGGCACTTCCCCTCGAGGACCAGACGTGCAGTGTGTTTTCGCGGGTGTTAAACTTCCTTGATGATGTCAATGGCAAGACGGCTGGGACTGAGGGAAAGGAGAATGCCGCTCAGCAGGCTGGGGCCGGCATCAGAGGCCAAAGAAGCTGGGTGACCAACCATTGGTTAGCCAGAGATGGACGGTCTTAGGTAAACCCAGACAAGTTAATCACCCTACACAGACATCAGGCCGGGTCACAGATGATACAGGCGGGGTGCACAGGGGTCAGGACCTGATCCTGCTGCCACCCTGCAGTGTGGCCTTAAGAAAGCAACTTAACCTCTCTGTGCCTCCGCTCTTCCTTCCTCTAGATCGTGGTACCTCATGGAGTTATCCACAGATGAAAGGAGTTAATTCATGTGATGCTTTTAGGATAATATCTAGCAGACAGTAAGCACTCAATGAACAGTAGCTGGAGGGGAGGTGGGTGTGGTGGCCAAAAGGGAGGGGAGGCCCAGCAGCTACCAAAAAAACAAAAAGTAGCTTTTTTTTTTTTTAAACGAACACACATCCTCCTTTCCTCCTTTCCCCTCCTTCTCCACCACCATCCCCCTCCAAAAACAGAGCTGATTTCTCTGAGGAGCAGGTTAAATCAATGCCACAAGTTCAGCTACAGAAACGCCCGCCTATAGAAAGTGGAGACCGGAATCAGCCCAGGTGGCGATTCTCCATGTCCATCAGACTGTGACAAGTCCAGGTCTCCTCCTGTAACTGAGAGGCAGGGTCCGGAGCAGAGGCCTGTGCTGGCTCAGGCAGAAGCACGCGCGCAGGAATTGCCAGGCCTCTCTGTCACCGGCTTCAAACGTGAGCCCGCGCTGCTCTCTGGGGAGCAGCAGAGCAGAGCGTGGTTAATCGTTGCAAAGACACAGAGCAGGTACCTAAGACACACCCCCCTCCCCACGAATCTCAGGGCCCTCTCCAGCCAGTGATCACGTCATAATGAAACAAAAGCCCGGAATTTCCTCCAGGCCCAGAGCAGAAATGAGAGAAACCAGGGGCAAAGGATGGGGGTGTGGGAGGTGGAGGGGGCCAAATTTTTCTTGCAACAGAGAATGTCTCAGCCACAAGGAACATGTGAGCGACAGAAACTCTCAGGCAAATAGTCTGCTCACACTGAACGTGGCCCGGACCCACAGGATCTGGAAGACAGGGCGGCAGGTAGCCTGGCCGACTTGGGCCTCCCGGGGAAAGGCTGCACTCGCCTAAGCTGGGCTTCTACAAGGTCTCCCGCACGTGCCTGTGAACTTCTGGATCAGGAAAAGAAGGGCTGGAATGGAGACGAAGTAGTGGAAAGAAGGGGGTCATTCTCAACTCGGGGAAATGTCACTGTTCCAGGAATCCGGGTACCTCGGAGGCCAAGCCAGTGAAGGACAGGTAACCCTGGGAAGGGGCGCTTACCTGCCATCGAGAAAGCTCTGCTGTTCTGAGGACCCAGCCTCTCTTTTCTAGAGAACAGAGGCTCACACGGTCCTGCTTCCGGATCCTCCGCGGCCTCTCCCAGGGGGAGGAGGAAGCAGCAGAGGACAGGCTAAGAGTCACCACTTACCAGGCCAGCCCCGGTCTCGTCTGCACCAGGTCACCCAGCGGGGCAAGGACACCCTCACCTCCCTGCAATCAGGCAGCCTGAGGCCGGGCCAACCTGCCTTCATGGCCCCAGGCTTCTGGCTCTAATTTATCACCCTCGACAGAAAGCAGCTCGGCTAAGCTGAAGATCTTCAGGGCAAGCACCAAAGAGCCATTTATTTCACTGATGTGAATAAACACAACAAATTGCAGTGGTTCCGCTTGCTGGCAGGAGAATATCGGAAGGGAGTTGGGTGGCAGGATGCTGGGGTGTTTGCATTTTGAAGGTGTCCTGAAATAATTGTTTCCAATTACTTTTCTCCTAGAAATGAGAAAACCATCTTCCCACTACACATACAGTCCTCCTCTCCCTCGCCTCCCCCCTCCCCCTTCCCTCCCTCCTCCTCTGCCCTTCTCTCCCTCTCTCTCCCTCCCTCTCTCCCTCTCTTTCTCTCTCAATAATGCAGAAGTGGTGATTAATGGGCACATTCATATGTAAAAGATGAACTTCCAAACTCTCCTGGCAAGACAGAAATTGCTTCCATCTAGGGAGAAGAGGCTGATTTACAAATGAATTCACTGTTTAGCCCTCAACAACGAGAGGCAATTGCAACCACAGAGCCCTTTCTCCCCCCTCAGCTGAGATGAAGCTTTCTGGAAAAACCGACAACATCTCAACAGGAATTTCCTGGTTCCAGAATGCCAAGCTCTTTCAGTCCTAACCAAGAAGGGGAGGCAGGGCCCAACTCCCTGCTAGAAAAGACGCTGCGCCCCACCCGCCCCCTCAGCAGGTCCAGGCCCAGAAGGCTACATCTGACGCGTGTACATCTTTGAGGCCCTAAAAACTCCGCCAAATCACCACAAAGAAAATGTGGAGGAACCCACTGCCTTTGGTCTTTACTGCGTAGCTAGTGGAGGGGAGAGCTTGCAGGAGGAGCTGGTTCTAGTGGTTGAAACCTGTGTGCATTATTTATCTAGGCTGCAGGACTCAGCTCAGGTTCTCAAAAGCTCAGGTGCTGGTGGGTGGCTTGCTAACTGCAATGGGGAACTGCAGCATCACGGGGCCAATTCCGAAACAAAAAGACTGCCGACAGCAGCTGAAGCAAAGAAGTGGGTGAGGGAAGAAACGGGGAACGAACAGGCTTCAGGGAAGGGGGCAGATGAAGGAAGAGGTACCGGTGCTGGTAACCAGGCAACATCCCTCTACACGCCCTGGGCGGGGTCTGGCCTTTCAATAAGTCACCTTAAGGAAGACAAAGAAAATTCTCTAGGAAGACACCAGGGAAGAAGGGACAGGCCCTCTACAGTCTCATCTCATCACCCTTTTTTTGAGGAAGCAAAGATTTTAGGTCCAGAATGTCACCCAGATTACCCTGGTCAAAAGGACGCCTTAACATCACCTGGATATTGGGGGCTGCGGGCTGTTAAGAGTGCACAGAAGGATGATTAGCATGGCCACTGCAACATGCCTTCTGGAGGCCAAAGATGGGAAGTAACTTCAGTGTCATCCACAGGGGACTGAGATACAGCCACAAAATGAAATGAAGAAGGAATCACGTCTTCATGCACTGGCGTGGAACAAAATCAAGTCAAAAAAGGCCAGAAATAGAACCTGGGTGGAAGAAATGGAGCTGCGTGGCTGTGGGTTTGCAAAGGCCTGGAGGAACACCCGGGGAATCAGTAAACACTGAACTCCTCTTTGAGTTCTTTCTGATCACATTCACGTATTTAACTATTTAAGGTATTTTTAAATGGCTCTGGCCTGGGGACATGGATGATAATAACAAGATCTGTGGAACTCTCACTACAGGCCACAGACCTCACCAGCCAGGGACCAGGTCTGCACCTGCAGCCCCCGGCACACAGCAGTACAGAACACCCCCCCCACCCACCCCGGCATTAATCACGTGCCACTTTTAAGGGGCTCAGGTGTCTGGAATAGTGAGAAACAGTGCTTCTCAACCCAGTCGCCCCAGGGGACACTGAATGTCTAGAGACATCTTTTGGTTGTCACAACTAGGCAAAGAGAGGGGTTCCTACTGGCATCTACTGGGTAGAGTCCAGGGATGCTGGTAAACACCCCACAGCGCACAGGACCGCCCCCACAACAGAAAATGATCAGGCCTAGAAAATGCCAATAGTGCCCGATGTTGAGAAACCCTGGTGTAAAGAAAACTTGCAGCGAGCTGCCAGGCAGGTCTAACCTTGTGTAAATACACCACCCACGGAGGCATCTGCAGCCATTAAGAAGGAAAACGATGCCTTATGTTTCACCTGGCGGCCCTGACTTCAGGTTTCAAAGAGAAGAAAACAATGGGGACCAGTCAGTCAACAAATAGTCACTGAGCAACTACTAGACATCTGGGCTACCCAGGGAACTACCCAGGGAGGGGCCTTCCCCCATGGGAGGACAGCCAGAAACAAATAACAATAGTTGCCTTTTGTTGACCATTTACCACCTGTAAAACACTGTTCTAAATACAATGTCAGTTTACTTACTCCTCACCGTAGTCCTACAAGGAGGCAGGGCCAGAGCCGCCTTGTTTTATTGATGAGAAAGCTGAAGCCCAGGGAAATATAAGTCCATAACGAAGTGGCTAGTAAATACAGAATGAATATAGAAAAATAGAATATATTCAATCTAGAAATAAAGACTGAGAAACTGATTAAAGGTGGACAAAAAGCTGAGCAGGAGAAATACTAGGAATTTGTGGATACATATTAAGGAGGGGAAAACACTTCTGTTTCCTTTTCAAACTGGGTTCACGAGATTTACAGGTACTGTTTTTTAAGAAGCTACTTAACAAACCCTCCCCAAGAATCCCATGAGGTCAGGATGGTATTTTTGTACCCATTTCATAAGTGAGGCTCAGAGAGGTAATGGGCTTAAGGCACGCAGGTCAAAATATCATGCTGGGAACAGCTGGGTCCCACTCCAAAGCCCTTCAAACCAGTCACTGACTTCCCTGAGGTACAGAGCACCACCTTGAAATTCTCCATCACTAAGGGGACATGTCTGGTGTCAGCCAATGTCAACACAGCACAGCTGTTCAGTGTGTGGGCTCCAGAGCCACACCACTGGGTCTGAATCCAAGCCCCGCCACCTTCCTGCTGTGTGTCCTTCGCCAAGTTACTTAGCCTCTCTGTGCCTCAGTCAATTCAGCTGTAAATGGTAAGACTCTCCCTTAAAGGACAGTTAGGAAGAAACGAGGCAGTGCATGCACAGTGAACAGCACATCACAGCACCACCAGTTATTACTGGTAGGTGATTCTCCTGTAGAAGAAGGTGCCAGGGCCAAGGAAAGACATTAACCCAGAAATCTCAAACCCAGCTTCCCCAAGTCTTTTTGTATCTTCATCTTGCTTTGCACCAGATTTGTTCTTCCTGGCCTGATTCTGAAATGGGCTCACTGATGAGAAATACCACCTTTTACAGTCAGTCCTCCCAGGCAGACACAAGTTCAACCAGACCAGGCTCGAAATCCCCTCAGGGCTCAAGGATTTCCTCCCAGATCAAAGCAGAAGCACCAGGTGGTGGCCCACAGTCCCGACCCCACCCTTCCGGACTGACCTTCCACCCTAGGAGGCTCCTAAGGCCCTCTCCTCCCTACTCAATTGAGGCTCAGGAAGCCTGGGAGAGAATCCTAGTAACGTGCAACGTGCAGGAGGAATGCGGACCTCTCAGGGCTAGGATGATGGCCGGGAGGTGCCTACGTGGGGTCTGGCACACAGCGAGTGCTCTGCAGAGGGCGGTTCCTCCCTTGCCCACCCTCACTTCTGCGTGCGCCTGCTCAGTCCAGCCTTCCCAGTGGGCACCCAGTGACCATTCACTTGCCCTGGCCAGCAGTCTTCTTCAAACCTAAATAAAACAAGCAGTCCTCTGCTGAAAAGCCACCCAGGGGTTTATCGGAGGCACTTTATCGAGGCCCCAGGGATCTGGGCCCGCCCACCGTTTCTCGTCCTCTCATTCAGCCCTAACCACAGCAGCCTCTAAGGAGCCAAGCTCATTTGTACTCGCTGACTCTTCCATCTTGAATGTTCTATGATCAATCTACATAGTTGGCGTCAACTTTTTGCTTAAAGGTCATCTCCCCAGAGAAGCCTTCCCTGACCACCCCAGTGTCCAGGCCCCTTATTGTATCAGCTTGAAGTAGTTTTTCTTTGCCGCCTTCTTTGCGGTCCTCTCTTGCTAAACATCGTCAAAACTTATTTTCTTTTTGGCTGATTCACTTGTATATTGTGTCTCCCCCACCATGTGAGTTTGATCAGTTTTTCTGTCTTTCTGTGACGCAGCCCAGTCCCTAATGCCAGGTCTGGCTCACAGGCACCCTCCGAACACACCTCTGACCAGCTACATGAGCGACCGCGGAGGGCCACTGGGCTCCGAGATGTGCCCACAGGCCTGACTCACTGGAAACTCCAGTTTTTCTTCCCAGGTCTAAGAATTTGTCCCAGCAGCAAACCAGGACGGCCGGATGGTTGTGAAGTCGATGGGGAAGATTACACAAAAGGGAGCCCGGCCATTTCAGGGTCTAAAAGAAACTAGAGGAAATTCCCTTGTCAACAGATACTCAGCCATTCTCGATTCTGCCCTAAAGAACCCATTTCCCTCAAAGGAGGGGATTAAGTGAGGATTTATATCCTGAACGTGATGGGGCCCTTGCAGCTAAACACAATTACTGGGGGGAAACTCAGGTTTTCTCAGGCCTCCCATTTCCTAACGCTCTCCTTTCTTCTGGGGGAGAGCTATTGTTTCAGAATCATTTAGCATTAAAAAAGAGGAATGACTTTCTCCAGGGAAAACACACTCCCCACTGGGCAACTCCCCACTGAGCGACCCCCCATTGTGATGACCATTTAACCACATTTTTTAGTCCTGATTATTCGCCCTTTTTCTTATCAGACCCCTTTAAGGCTGAAGATCTCTTTTCAACACCTCCCTTAATCCTCGCCCAGTCTCCTGCCCTGCCCCGGCAGGGTGAAGCCCCAGGGCCCATCCCGCAAGCACTGATGGCAAGTGAAGCACGAGAAGGAGGCAACAGAAGCTCAAAAAGGAAAGTAAAAAATTAGGTTTCAAGTTCATCTTCCTTCTTACCACTCAACAGGCTTGAGTCAAGAGATATTAAATCTGCTCTTCCCTGTCTCCTGCTCCATTCCCTCGGGCTTCTCAGAGGAAAGCATCTCACCAGGCCTGAATGAAGGTCTAGATGGTAAAGATATTTGTCAAACAACTCACCCACTACTATACCTGGTCCTCACCCAAGGAAAAGCTGGCCTGAAAGACGGTCCCCTCATTCCTGTGCGGGGATGGGGGGGCAGTTACTAGAGGCTCATTAAGGAGGTGAAGGACAAAACCAGGTCAGCCTTATGAGGAAGAGGGCCGGAGTGACAGCTGATGAAATGAACCAGTGATGCAGAAAGGAAGCCATCTCCAGGAAACCATCCAGGGAAACTGGCAGCTAAGGCCTGGGCCAGTGGTGGCCCATCAAAGGACCCCAGACTCAATCCAGTCCACCCACTGCTGGGTGATTCTTTAAGTTAGTTGTCAGTAGTTAAAAATGGGGAGACACTGTATCGAGAAATCCAGATCACTAGCTTCTCTTTAAAAAAAAAGAGAGAAATCAAGTTCCAGCCACACAGGGTCCCCATTTCTACATGGTACAATCTTCCAGGCTGCCCTGCCCCAGCTTTAGGATGGAATATGAAATTTCCCTGTTTGCCAAGGTTTCCACCCTTCTCGACTGTCAAGATAATTAAACATAACCTTGAAAATCCCTTCAAGGCAGAGTAAAGCAGAGAAGGGCAGGAAGAGAAACAGAAGGACAAGAGATAAGGAATGCTTTGCTAGAAAGACCAAGTTCTAGACAGTTCAAGCCCAATGTGGTCTACGTTTGTCTACATTTTTCTAAGAGGGAGGAAAAGTATTGATGAAAACATATCAAACGAGTGGGGGAAGAGTATAGCTCAAGGGGTAGAGCGCATGCTTAGCATGCATAAGGTCCTGGGTTCAATCCCCAGCACCTCCTCTAAGAATAAATAAACCTAATCACCTCCCCACCACCAAAATAAATAGAATAAACTGAGGTTACCTGGCAGAGGATTTTTTCGCTTTTTCTTTGTATACTTTGGCTTGTTGCAAGGAGGTGCTCTGATTTTATCATGTGAAAGGAAAATCCAGTAAACCATTTTCTTTCCTTAATTAGTTTATATTTCTCGGAAGAGATCCTTTTTTTTTTTTAAATAGACTTTATTCTTTTAAGAGATTCTTCATTTAAAAAGCATTTACTGAGCAGCTACTATGAATCACTAGCCCCACGTTAAAGAGGTGAGAGGGGCCCAGCCCCCTTGTCTGTTTAGGCGAGGAGACACAGGTGAATGAACTCGACAGGAGAGAATTTGAAAGGCTGGAAAGAGGGTGGCCCAGCCCTTCTGGATTATCTTCCCCCAGACAGCGCACCAAGATGCCACAAGGCCCAGCAGAAAGGCTGCTCAGTGGGTCCTGGATAAGAAATGCCAAACTGGGAAGATGTTTAGAGAGTCATGTCCTCTTTGTAGAACTTTTCAAAAAAGAGTAGGCCCAGGAGGATCTAATCAAGTAAAACATAAGATGCCAATACAATAATTACCTTTTGAGCATGTTACACACTGTGCAAAGAGCAGTGTTGTCCAAGAGGACTTTCTGTAAGGATGGCAATGTTCTGTATCTGTGCTAACATGGAAGCGTCTCGCCACGTGTGGCTACTGGGCACTTGAAATGTGGCTGAGGAAGGAATTCTTTCTTTCTTTTTTTTTTTAATGAATGTAAATTGAAACAGACACACACAGCTAGTGGCTACCTTATCAGACAAGCATAGCTGTAGGCGCTCAATATGTAGCAGACAAGGGACGAACCCTAGCAGGCGAGCAGGACACCGCAGAACCCCCTACCCCCATCTGAGGGATCTGGTGGTAGCCTTCAAGGCTTGATGACCGGACGCCTAGAAGTGTGTACATGGACTTGCCTCCTTTAGCCTGGCTTGGAAATTCTCAAACCTTTGTGATGCATGCGAATGTCTAATCAGAGCTGATGACTGTACTTTCGTGGGCAATTTAAATGACCTTCCAGGGTGACTTTGACTCTGGAAGCTAAAGGACGCCACTGCAGGAGGTATAAATGAAGGCTCAGAAAGAGAGGTGCCTGGGTCCCCAAGGACATGCAAAAGGCAGAGGGAAGGCAGGTCCTCAGGGAGAGCAGTCTAAAAGGATAAAGGATCTACAAAGGTGTGACTCGGTGAAGGGCAGAAGGGAACCCGGCACATCACAGGACCAGCGTTGGGCCTGGAAGGCCGTATAGGAGGGGCAGCTTCCGCAGGCACACTGACCGGATCCTGGCAAGGACAGATAGGGCGGGGCCTCGAACCTCTGCTCAGGATTGTGGTCATCTTCAGGAACCAGTGGCAACCTGAAGCGGGCGAACAGGACAACTGGACTCGTGTTTGGGAAATGGTCTATTAGAATATTCAGGGAAGGAAAGAAATCAGAGAGAATGGGGCCATTTCAGAGAGTACTATGTCCCTGGAGGAAAGGACAGACAGGCCACGTCATTTCAGAGAGAGCAGACATTTGAGCTTGGGTAATTACTTCCAGGCACAGATTATGCTGGAAACAAAGCCATCCTCTCTAGCTGAAAGGCTGCCTTTACTTCCTTCTCCAGGAGTAAAGTTCTATCCACCTGAAAGACACAGTCAACTCATTCACTCATTCGTTCAAAATAGATATTTACTGTACACCAACCAGAAAGGGCACAGTGGCAGTAAAATGGGCCCAGGGGACAAGAAGACGCACAAAAACAAGAGGCAGGGCCCGCCCTCACTGGGAGCCTTAGAATCTGGTGGGGGTGGGAGGTTAGGAGAGAAAAACGAGGGGAGGGTCTTCCAGGCCAGAGATGGCTCTTTTGAGGATCTGGAAGATCAGCGTGGCTGGAGGAAAGAAAGGAGAATGTGGAGACAGGAGGCTGGAAAGGTGGGCAGGGCCAGTACGTGAGGATTTTAGAATTATGATCTCATCCTAAAACCAAGAATCAAGCCCTTAAGAGTTTATAAAGTAGGAGGTGGCAGCTGGAAGAGATGTTCCTTTTAGAAAGATCGAGAGGGTGGAGCAGATGGAGATAGGAGACCAGCTAAAAGAGAAGTGCTGTTCGCTGGTAATAACCTGAAGAGTGATATTTAGAATATATTATTGTCAGTAAGTGACACAAAAAGGGCAAAGGACAGAAGAACGGAGGATCAGTCCCATATCCCTGTTCTAGCCCACTGGCAGAGTCCTGGCTTATTGGTCATGGTGCAGAAGCAGGTGTTTTGTTGGGGGGCAGGTGGGGAGCAGAAGGGAAGGTTGACATGTGAGATTGGTTTTGGACATGCTGCGTTTGAGACACCCATGAACAACAGGTAGGAGTGGCCAGGTCGGCAGCTGGCCCTCTGCATCATGACTCAGGAAAAAGATCTGGGTTGGAAAGAAAATACCTGTGAGTCATAAAGCTACAGATGTGGGCGAGCTCACCCAGGGAAAGAACATGCTGGGAGAGATGTGGACAGAGCCCAGCTTTCAGCAACTCCAACATTTATAGGTGGAGAGACGAGAAGGAGCCAAGAAAACAGGAAAAGCACAGGAAGAGACAGTGTCCAGGAGAAGAAGGATCAGCAGTGCCCAAGGCCTCCGCTAGATCAAGGCACATGAGTCCTGAAAACATCCACCGGAAAAAGCAACATGGGGTCCACAGGAAGCACAGCCCAGCCCTGCCAGCAAACAAGCAGGGACTCAGTGGGAGGACAGCGGAGCTGGCAGGACGAAGCAGGAGGCGAGGACACCCAGACCCGAGCCCAGACACTGCTCTTAAGAAGTCTGACTGTGAAGAGGTCAGAGACAGAATTGCTAGTAGGGAAGCTGCAGGGTGGAGAGGAAACATGGAAGAGACTTAGGTGTGTTCCCGAGTCTGTACATTCCTCAAAGAGGGGAACAGAGTTACCCCAGGACGGCACAACCCCACTCCCAGGTCTACACCCAAAAGAAATGAAAATATGCTTCCCCACAAAAACCTGTTCATGAACATTCACAGCCCCGTTCTTCACAACAGCCAAAAAGAGGGAACAACTCAAATGTCCATCAGTGGACGAATGGGTAACAATGTGATGGTGGAATATTACTTAGCCATAAAAAGGAATTGAGGATGGATATGTGCTGCCACAGGGATGATCCCTGGAAACAGTATTCTAAGTGAAAGAAGTCAGACACAAAAGTTCATACACTGTATGATTTCATTTCTATGAAATGTCCAAAATAAGACAGTAGATGGAAAAAAAAAAGTAGATGAGCGGTCGTCAGGGGCTGGGGTAAAGGAGGAATGAACAGGGAGTGACTGCTAAGGAACACAGGGTATCTAACTGGGATGATGAAAATGTTCAAAAATTAACTGTGATTTTGATACAACATTGTAAACTGACTATATTTCAATAACCATATATATATCAAAAAATGAATTAAAATTAAATTGTGATGACAGCTGCAAAATTCTATGAACATATTAAAAACCATATTACTGATCACTTTGAAAGGATGGATCTCTGGGTTCCAGGAAAGCTGGAGGCAGGTGGAGAGAATGGGGTGAAGGGGGAGTGTTGGGAGGGCCCCGTAACACTGCACTCACCCTCACTCTGAGATCGGGCTTGTCAAACTTACCTTCCTCAAGTCAACAGTAAAGGAACCCTCATTAGAGGAACAAAATGAAATAACTACTGTTTAAAACTTTCAGGCAAAAAAAAAAAAAAAAAAAGTGGCAGGGTCTCTACACGGCCTCAGTCCGACTACATAAACTCCACAGGCATTTGGAGGAAGAAAAAGAAGAGACGGTTTTTTTTTTTCCAACTAAGGTTGAAAACGGTCTACTTTAGATCACAGTCTTCTGGAATAATAGTAGTCACCTAAACATGTAACGTGGGTCAGGCTTCAAAAATGGGGCAAATGCAAAATTTCTCACAAGTGAACCACAAAGATAAACTGCACGGACGGTGCCGACAGGACTCCAAGAACAGATGCACGGTGGATGCTATGCTGGCCAAGAGAAGGGAGATTTCTCATTTGGAAAGCCGTTATGCGACATCCTCAGAGTTCCGGGATATTTTAGACCTTGTTGGGAGAGGAACAATCTGGTAGTATCTAAGTCGCAAATAAATTCCTCCCATTGCACAGTATATAGATGGCACTTCTGGGGCTGCAGGAGATGTAGAAGAGCCAAAATAGTTAAAAATATCGATGCTCATTTTTTAAAAGAAAAATTCTCAGCACTTCAGCATCGCACTGTGATTTAAGAGTGTTTATGGTTATATTTTCTTAAAGAATTTCCTTGAAAAAAATAAATGACAGAAGGTCTCTATCTCATAGCCATCCTCATAAACTATCCCTTTGTGAAACAGTCTTAATTTACATACAACAGTGAGAACGAGGATCCTGTACTAATTAAGGTCTGGGGCTGGTGAGCAAATTGCTATAATTGTATATTCTCCAGCATCCTGTCTCAGAAAACATATCCATACCCAGGCAAATCTCAGCAAGAATGATACTGTTCAAGATTTTAATATCTTGGACTTCCGCTGCATCTGTGCATGGTTTCCAAGTGGCTCGTTCCCTTGTGCGGGTGACGCTACACAGACATTTTAAAAAATGGTTTCAGCTTTGGCAGCCTGGCATCCGCACAGCACAATCATTACTGCAAAATGCACACGTAGCAGGATCAAGACACAAGCAGCTCAAACAGGGGAGCCTTTGTATGGAGACACTGAGCTCCCAGCATCATTTTTCAGACTTCAAGTCCCTGGCCTTGGAGGGGCTTGTTTCGACTCCTGCATCGTGTGGCCAAAGTCATGCAATGAACTGGGCTGTGACAAGTCTCAGGCAGAGAATGCAAACCTATAACCCTCAGCCACTTGTGACCCGGAGATGTGTTCTGTTGGGTTCATGCATGGTCTTTCAGAAACCAGGCTGCATGGATCACGTTTCTAAATCAGGCATTTTTAAAGGGGAAAAAAAATCCCAGCTGGCAACACCAAGTGATCCATATTCCTGCTGGTCAGCAATCAGATGGAGGCACAGTCCCCCCCTTAGGACAGATACCCTCCCACTCACCAAAGGGCCCCGCATCCTGGATACCAGCTACATTCACTGGTCTACCGCCGACCCCTGAAGACAACTCACTCGGGATCCTTGAGATGGAGTTCGTGACTAAGTACAAAGGTTTAAAATCAAAGATAAAACCTGACCCTATTTCTCCACTTCGTTGCTTCATCAATCCCTCTGAGCCTCCATTTCCTTAAACGTAAAATGGGAACAACAACACAGCATTATTAGGAGAATCAAAGTAATCTGTATATAATACCCAGCACCCAGTAAGTACTCAGAAAACATCAGCTAGGCAAACGCGCCTGGCATCTAGACGGTACTTCCGAGTTCTACTTGAGCATCTTTCCGCAGATCATTACCCTCGGACACAAATGTCAACCTGACATCTTGAAAGCTCGAAAGCTTTGTCTCCTGAGAACTAAAATGCCCCGGTAAATGCCAAGGCTGGCGTAATGGCAATGACTGGCTTGGGAATTACTTAGTTAATGAGTGAGTACGTGTCAGGGGGAAGAGGGTAGACAAATTGAAATTTAGTTAGAGAACCTGAAAGGTCGTACGAACTAGATGTAGGAATAGAATTAAAGAATTGTGAGTCAATTATTGTCAGAGGGTCTAAGTTTCCCCAGCACAGGGCAGCTCTGGGCCTCTTATCCACCCACAACAGAGGATGATGTTGCCAGTTTCCCAAGACTCCTGGGTAGACACCTCACCTTCCTTTGAGGAAGTATCTCTTCCCGAGTGGGAGCAACGTTGGTGGGTCCAGGTGTCTAGATACCAGCCCTTCCCTGGCCAAAGGGCAGAAACGTGACACTAGGTAAGGGACTCTCCCTGGGCACTTTGTCCTTTTAACCCTGAGGAGGTTATACACGAGGTCCTATTCCCAGAGCAGCCCTGAACCTCCAGCCAATCCATCGACCCTATGAGCCAACTGACCACCTCCCAGTCCACCCCTTTCTGCTCCAATTAACCAGAGCTGGCTTCTGTTGCTCACAACCAAAGAAGCCTGATTGGACAGTATCAGGTTGGGGATGAAGCACCAAATTTCCCAAACCATAAGAAAAGCAGGCTAGATGAGGAAGTACGTGTTCACGGAGCCCACACCATCACAACATGGATTTGGAGATAATTAGGATGCAAAGAGAGACAAGCCTTGGCCCCCACCTCTGCAAGCATCACGTTTTGAGCAGGTTGACTTCAGCTCTCAGAACCCCAGCAACCCAGTATCACAACCCCCCGGCCTTTGCGAAGGCGACATCCTTGCCTGACCCAAGAGGCTCATTAGGAAAGGTTCCTTAGACACAGAAGTAGCCAGTCACCTGGCCATCTGATGACCAGGATGCTCAGCCCCACACAATGAAAGCCGTCCAAGGCAGACCCTGGGAAGAGAGGATGGGCTCCCTCAAAACCAGGTGATCCCTTCCCCTTCACGTTTCCCCACCATAACAGAGGTTCCAAAATACCTACGAAAATCCATCCAAACAGCTGCAGACTGGCTTTCTTCAAACGTCTCAGAGGACAGGATGCCGGTCCCAAGCCTGCCTGCTGGGCTGCCCTACAATTTTTAATTTTTTTTTTAATTGAAGTACAATTTTGTCACTGATTTAGAGTATTATATTAGTTTCAGGTGTATAGTGATATAGTATAGTGATTCAGTATCTTTACAGATTATACTCCTTTAAGTTATTACAAAAGGATGACTGTTCTTCCCTGTGCTGTACAGTATATCCTTGTGGCTTATCTATACTATACATAGTAGTTTGTGTCTCTTAATTCCATACCCTCTTCTCTCTCCCTCCTGGTAACCACTAGTTTGTGTTCTGTATCAGTGAGTCTGTTTCTGTTCTGCTGTATACATTTGTTTGTTTTATCTTTTAGATTCCATATGTAAGTGATACTATACAGTATTTGTCTTCGCCTGACTTACCCCACTAAGCCTGATGTTCTCTAGGTCCATCCATGTTGCTGCAAATGGCAAAATTTCATTCTTTTTTATAGCTGAGTAATATTCCATTGTGTATGTATATACAAACACACATACACATCTTCTTTATCCACTCATCTGTTGATGGACACTTGCGTTGCTTCCACATCTTAGGTGTTGTAAATAGGGCTGCTACAAATATTGGGGTGCATGTGTCTTTTTAAATTACTTTTCTTTTTTATTCCATATATATACACCCAGGAGTGGAACTGCTGTTATCATATGGTAGTTCTATTTTTAGTTTTTTGAGGAACCTCCACACTGGTTTCCATAATGACTGCACCAATTTGCATTCCCACCAACAGTGCACAAAGGTTCCCTTTTCTCCAGATCCTCACCAACACTAGTTATTTGTAGACTTTTTGATGTTAGCCATTCTGACAGGTATGAAGTGACAGCCCATACAAAGTAAATTAAGTAGTACTGGACTAAAACCTAGAATATAAAATAGCTGAGTCTGTGCTGATCTAAATAAACGACCAAACCAATAACTGGGAGAGACAAGACATCTCCCACCCAGAAGAATTTCAAGTAATTTATGTAGATACTCTGGCCTTAGGGAGGTGGTGCATGACACCCCCCTCCGTAAGTGTGCGCTGGGCACTGTGACTTCATTCCAAAGGAGAAACCTGACAAACCCGCCCTCAGGCAAGTGATCAAGGTCAATATCCCCAGGGACAAATCACGTTGATAACGGGTACCCTTGATATGACATGATGTAAATGGCACGCCAGTCTGTGTTCTTCCTTCCAGAAGCCCGTAACTCCAGCCTGCCCCAGTGCAATCAAACCCCAATGGAAGATCCCATCCTACAAAGTACCTGACCAGTTCTCAAGGCCACTGAAAACAAGGAAAGTCTAAGAAACTGCCACAGCCGAGAGAATTCAAAGGAGACATGATAACTAAGCATCCTGCGGGATCCCGGGTGGGATTCTGGAACAGAAAAGGGAACTCAGTGGAAAAACTAAGGAAATCTGAACAAAGCATGAACCCGAGTTAGTAATAATAACACGCCAACACCGATTCATTGTGACAAACGGACCATAATAATGTACAATGTTCATAATAGGGGGAAAACTCTGTGTGTGTGTGTGTGTGTGTGTGTGTGTGTGTGTGTGTGTAGGTGGGGGGGGGTGATACAGGAACATTTTGTACTATCATCACAACTTACCCAGAAATCTAAAACTGCTCTGAAATTAGAAGTTTGTTTTTTTTTTAATGTAACAGAAAAGGATGGAATGGCTCCTGTGGACTGGGTGGCCACCGGAGGCCTCTCTGAGGAGCCCCATCTGAGATGAACCTGAGAGATGAGAAAATCTGCAGCAGGACCCAGAGCAGCGTGTTCCCAGTAAAGGGCCCCCCCAGGAGGGAGCAGAGGGGAAGGAGGCTGGGGAGCTCCAGTGGGGTCAGGGAGAGAACCAGTCCAGGGCACAGAACGTCCCAAGGTAAACAAAGCTGAAGGAAGTTGAAGGGGTCAGGCCAGGCAGGTAGGTCCCAGTGACTTCAGACTGGAGGCTGAGGGCCCTGGAAGGTCAGCAGAAGGACTCAGCAAGACGTGTTCTTCCCAGATCACCCTGGCCCTGGCTGCTGTCAGAGAGAATGGGGGTGGGGCAGATAAGAAAGAGGGACAATGATGATCCCAGACATGGGGTGAAGAGCCAGGAGAATCTAAGGGGTCTGAAAGAAGAAGCGAGATCTCCACACTCAAGGGGAAGAGAAGAAGGGTCTTCACACGCAGAGGGCAGGGCCTGAGCAAGGCAGGCCTCCACCCAGTGGTCAGTCCCCAGTGTTGACCCTTTGGAAGAAGTCTCCACGCCAGGGCTCCAGGGCGTTCCAGGCACCAAGGGCTCAGGAAGGAGGCACCTCCTTGGATGCAGAGCCTTGATTTGGTTTGCTCCCCTCCTACACTTACTACCTGGGAGACATAACCACTAGGAGCCTCAGTTTCCTCATCTGCAAAATGGTAACACCACCTCCCACCTCTTCCCAGCTAAGAAAAGGCTCCTGGATCCTATAAGTACAGCCTTCATACATGCCACCAGCAAAGGGTTATTTTCACAAGAGAAGCCCAAGGTAGAAGGAATCTTAGAATCTAATGCGATACCCAACTTTACAGATAAGAAAACAGAGAGGCAGAGACAGAAAGTGTCAAGTGGGTGGCAGAGCAAGGACAAAGCCCCGGCTCCCGGCCCCCATGCTCTGGGCTCACTCCACACCTTCTGACCACAACAAGGGGCTCGAACGTGCTTCCCCATCAGCAACTGTCTCCTCAAAACATCTCTTCAGAAAAGGTTCTTTCCTTGTTCAGACTCCCCCATGGCTCAGGTGCTGCTGGCCAGCATGGGCTGCTGACTGGGGGCTGTGGTGAAGGGCAGCCACCCTCTGACTGGGCTCTCCCTCCCTCCCAATGTCCTTCCCCCCAACTCCCCCAGGTACAGACCACCCACCAGGCCTGGCCTCCCCACCTGAGATGCATCCCCTCCTCCCAGAACCAGGCCCAGCCCCATCTGGTATGCCAGCCCCCCACAACAGCCAGCACCCGCATCCCAGGTCCCAGCCGCCACTATCTGACCCTCATCTTTGCACCGAATGACATGCTATCTTACAAAAATCCTCCAAAAGCTCTGTTGGATCCAACCGCTTTATGGAGCCACTTTTTGTGACGCTCTGAGCAAGATGGGACTCTCTGGCAGAGTCCATAGTGTCCCTCTCTCTAGCCCTCCTGCCTCCCCCAGAACCCATGGCCATGTGTGTGCTCAGAGCAGGTACTCGGTGACTTGTCGAAGGAATGACAGCGCCGTGGTGCAACCATTAATTTTGGGGATGAGCACTTTCGTCAACCAAAGAGGTGAAAAAACCCTCCAGCAGCTCATTTCTAAAAGCACCCAGAAGGCCCACGTGGGTAACTGCTTCCTTGTGGGAAACCTCGTCCAGTCTCACAGGGGTCAAACAAAAAGTACCAACCCCTCCATCGGAAGATTTTAAGGAGTTCTAATACAAGAGATTCTGAACAGAAGCAGACACCACATTTACCGTAATTTGCAAAATTGCGTCCTACATGCAAACACGTGCCCCAGCATTCCAGGAAGTCCTAACATTTCCTTTTTATCTCAATGAAGTGGGTCAACTTCGTTCCACCTCTGCGATTCCAAAGAGGCCTGTTATTAAAATCAGAAACCTAGCAGCAGCTGGCGACTCTAGTGGCTTCTAGAACATGCTTTATTTAAATTGATTCCTGAAAGTCACCCTGCAGAGAGGTAGCCGGCCGCCCTCGGTCATGACACACACGCAAAATTCACTCACGGGACAATTCCCCGACAGATCAGAACACCTACACAGACACGCAAGGGAAAGAAGATCAAAAGGAGATTTCTCTATAAATTAGGTTCATCCATCAAAGAGGTGCCACATCTCAAAATCGGAGGAGTGTTGCAACCTTCGCTCGTAAGCCACACTTCACTGCACCACCACAACAAGAAAAAGAAATTCCAATTTCCTCCTCTGCTCTGGAATAGACGATACAAGGTTTTTACTCACCTTTGGAGCGAGTAGAGATATCCATGCCCTCTACCACCTCCTGTTCTGTTTTTATTTCCTCTTCAGCCAAGCTGAAACAGAGCAAATTACGTTCACGTTTAGGGAGACTGAGAACTTGCCCCACAGGGGCAGTTATTTTGAAGTTCTAACAACAAACCCACCTTTTTAAGACAATCCCCCATCTTTATGCAGGGGTAGGAGGAAAGAAACTCACAGTTGATTTCAAACAAAATGGTCAGATGCCTAAGGAGTTATTTTTTAAACACTAGGTTGTTCTTTCTTTAAGTCAAATTACTATGCCACTTGTCATCTTGTCGGAAGATACAAAAAAGCTTTTTTTTTTTTTTTGAGACACACAATTACCATCAGCCCCTGTGGACCAATGAGAAACCAGCCTTCACGTAAATAAGTTTCTCATTGTTAACACCGGGTTCAGGTTGGAGGTGGTTTTCTGGGTACCCAGAGTTCTGATCTCTGAGTTCTGCAAGGCAGAGTATTTTCCCAGACCACCCCGCTGAATCTTACAATCTCCCGGTGAGGCAGGAACATGAAAAAAAGATACACGTTAAATTACAAAGTAGAAAAATACGCCCAGGCTAGAAGCAAAAGGCCTGGTGTCAAAACGTTCCAACCACCAGCATTTAGCCCAGGAACTAGGACTGGGGTGTCCACACTCCGAACTGCCTGCATGTTTCCTCTCTGTAGCAGGCATGGCTTAAAGAAAAGCATTCAGCACTCTTTTGAGCTGTGACTAATTATCGCCACCCCCACCCCCCCAACCACAAAAGTGGAATGAGGAAGGATTATTTAAAGGACAGGCTGGGAGTTAGGGGGTGGGGAGAGAAGCAGGGAAAACAGGCCCCTTTGCTGGGCCGTCCACCAGAAGCTTCTCTCCCTCTCTCTGTTGGAACTCCCTGCTGAACAGAGTGCAGGCCATTTCGTATCTCCCACACACGCCTCCCCGGCCAAGCCAGGAAAGTTCTGCTTTTCTAAGTGCCAACTCTTTGAGGTGCTGGAACTTCCCAAGTATTTGGCTGACAACAAAGTGACAAGAACCTGCATAATTCCTCTAGGTGCAACTCCATCGGACTGTGGTTCAACAAGAAGAAATGGGCGCATCACCAACTGAGATGGCTGAAACTTTCCATTTGGAAGACTCAAAAACCAGGACAGGAGGGGGACTGGGTAAGAGAGGAAGAGTTAGAATGTCCCCTCTGTGCTTCGTGGCCTGGGACTGTGACGAGACAAAAGTTAAGTCTGAAAAGGCCTGGAACCTCAGGTCAGATGGAGATGTGTTTAGGCGAATTCCATGTTTGCTGGGGGAACCAGATAGAAAGGATGAGAGCTCAGAATTAAGTTAGAAGAACTTGGAGGCCTCGAACTTAACTAGTCCCAGCAGAGAGAAGAGAGGCAGTTTAGTTTTAAATCAGAATAATAACACATTTAGCTCTCCGATAGTTGAATCCCGTTGACAATTTCATCCACACTGCGTCTGTAGAGAAAGCCTGGGACACAATCACCGAAGGAACAACTGACATGTTGTCACAAATGGTTTTCATCAGAAGAAAGCGCCTCTGAAATTTAAACACATAGCTAACATGCAATAATATGGTGATTTGTGGAAGGTGATTTTAGCACTAACAACTTTTGACTCCAACTTAAGAGGCAAACATTCTCCACTCAGAAACACACCCTGCCTGCAACATACACAGACTGTCCAAATGGATACTGCCGATGATTTCTTGCTTGGGGTGACTGGAAATACATTTTAACAAAAAGCCCCCTGCAGCTCCTTCAGAGAAGGGGAGAGGCGTAGACAGCCAGCTTCAAAAGAACTCAAAGCAATCTTGATCTTTCTAGCAACTAGAATTGTTTCCCTCTCTAGCATGAAGTCTGTGAAATCCTAAACTTCTTGAAACCGATCCCATATTTTGAGGGATGGAGAAAAACGCTCTTCTGGGTCCAACCAAAATGTTCGGTGGTGAAAGGAACAATTACGAAGAACAGAGCCCCCCAAACCCACTCGAAGGATTTCTGCAGGGAGGAAAACATTCAAAGGTGTATTGATCACAGAGGAGGGCTCCATTCAAGGGAACAATTATTTGGCTTGTAACAGCCTAGAGGAGCTGAATACTTCAGGCAGGAAAGCAGCTGAGAGGCTAAGGAAATGCAAACTAGTTAGGTGGTGGCTATTTGCTGCTGAGTTTAAGAGAATCAATCCTGGAGCAGAAAAGAAAGTGAAGCTGTTTTATCTTTCCAAGTATTACAAGTAGGCACTATAATCACCTAACTTTAGCAACAGCACCACCAGCTTTAGCCAAGGATTTGAAGCACAACAATTTCAGAAAACCATCTTTTTCACAGATCAGCAAGCCATCCTTTCAAAGGGAACCAATGCACACACGCGCGCTCACTCTCTCTCTCTCTCTCTCTCTCTCACACACACACACACACACACACACACACACAATAACTTGTATTTGACTAAAGGAAATTGCAAAGTCTATGCATTTAAAGGGAAAAAAAAACTTCATTTACAAAAGCAAAGACCAGAATGCAAAATTAGTCATTTTGAACAGCCACATCTAAAGGGACTTCCTTTTTTCTACACCACTGATCTCATGTTTTTTTTTCCTTTCTGGTTTAGTGTTAAGTACTAGTATGTTATTAGGGGAAAAACTATGAATATTACATCAAAAGTGGTGGTGAGAAAAGATTTGTACCTGTCTGAATGCCCCCACAGAGCTTGGTCAATTTAGGTTAAGAACTGTTCAGTCATTTGGAGGAGAAAAAAAAAAACAGTCAAATAATAATTGCTAAAAAGAAAAAGCAGCTGCATCTGGAGAAAAGACTTTGAACTCTTATCATTAACACATTAAAGTCTTAGAAAATACACAGCATCTTTCCCTCCATATCTGCTAGCTTCCAGCAACCCCGATTATTTAAATCAAAAACAATGGAACAAGCAGCCCTTGTTTCAAACTGACATTACTTTTTTTTTTTAGGTCGCTGGGAAGGCTGGGGGCCAGCTAAAGGGAAGGGTAAAATTAGCTGAAAAAAATCAACCACCTCTACCCCCCCACCCCAACTGGAAAATACACCATCAACTAGCTGTATATACTTTATGTTCCCACCACCACCACCTCTTGAACTCACGTTTCCCCTAAGTCACTTGCCCCTGGATCTCGCAAACTGATAGATTTCAGGTAAAGAAGAAATAACAAGCGCCTGCAAATACAACCAAGACCATCCCGTCCCGTCCCAGGAAGAATAAAAAGGTTTCTCCCCCAATGCCTGAGCAAGGAAAACCTCTGCTTACTTCTTAACCTGCATGCACTGGAAAAGAGCAATTAAAAGTTGCAGATGAACTGCACCTCCAGGATGTTTTAAGCCTTCTGATTATTAATTCTGAAGACTCAAGGCAGGTCCGTAATTCCCAGGAATCCCATCCCCTCAACACTTGCAGGACAGAGAGAAGAGAAAAGAGAAGAGCTCTAGTTTGGACAGCAAAACGCCTGGAAACACAATGCCCAGATATTTCTTTTCCCCAAGTGCCCCTACTATTTGACTCTTAACCAAGAATACCTAACCCGTCTAGAACATATAACCAGCATGCACGAGACTCTGGTTCTACAGCTGAGGATCATCACACAGCAATTCAAGAATCATGCATCATTCGACAGGACTTTTCCTTCAGCTTTTTACTTTCATTCAAAATACCAAAACTGGTCCAGGCTGTAAGAAATAGTTAATCCCCAAGACACAACATCTTCCTCTTCCAGATCACAAAACAGTGAACATCAGAATCAAAAGCCATGCTTCCCTAAATCTGCAATTAATTTCTTTAAAAAAATTGGGGGGAGGGGAGGGAATGGTTAGCAGCTTTATATAAGCACTCACCTAAAACAGGCAGAGTCATCGGTAGCTAAGCTATTTATGCAGGATTCTTAAAATGGCGTCTGGCAACACTGCCTCATTCCTGTGTTGAAGCTAAAATGGTAGCAGTTTGTTCAATAGCTGTAGCTCTTGCTTAAGCTGCCTTCTAGTTTCAAAGCCACCTTCCTAAATATCAAAACTAGGCAAAGCTCAACCAAAGGACACCAACAACCCAACGTTTAGAAGCTTAAAAAAAAAAAAATCTGCGATGACAGGGGGAGTTTGTGAAGTCACAGGTTCCTAAGGAAAACCCTTCCCTTTTAGCTCCTGAGCCTTCAACGTGAGGCTCTAAAATGAGGCCCCGTGGCCCTCGAATGAGGTGGGTGGGAGGTTAGCAAGAGGCAGCCCTGTGGCACAAACTGCAGACAGACAGGTGTCTGCGCAAACAACAAAAATGTTCAAAAGGAGCAGGCTGGGGAGGGGGAGAAAACCCACTCCCCCTTCTTGGGGGACCAGAAGCCAGCTCTGCATCCCTACCGCACAGGAGCCAGGTAGAATGCAAAGTGCTCCCAGGGCAGCAGGCATCTGAAAAGCCAGACTGCAGGGCTGCACCCCAGTCGGAGGCCACAGTGAAATAAAAAGGCTGTTTATTAAGTCTGAAAACGGCCACCAAACACCCAGCCAGTCCTAAGACAGTTAACATCAAGGAAAGACAATCCGCGTCTGCAGAGGAGAAACAACAGGAAAACAGTCCCTGAGCCAAGGCGCGGGATACTCACAAATTAGACTTTTGTCCACCCCCAACAGAGCCCTCAAAATTAACAATGGGTTTGGCCAGACCCGCTTTCACAGGCCGAACTAAGAGGCTCACGGTGGATCATGTAATTTACTGGTACAGGTCTGAGCATGGCCTCAGAACTCTTCTGGTGCTGCGAGTGGGGAGTTTCAAGGTGACTGTTTTGTAGCTTCAGGAGAGAAAGGAGGGCAGACGGCCCGAGGCTGTGCCAGGGTGAGGCCGGGCGGCTGGCTCCTGGCCGGTAGGTAGGTAATCTTGATGAGCAGGGACAGCCTGGCAGCCAGGCGAGCTGCAGCGCTGAAATGGCTCCTGCCTACTTGTTTATCCGTCAGCGGGCTGGGGAGAAGGGGGAAGGGCCGCTCTAGCCTCAGCAACCTAAAGCCCAGGGTGAATCCTCCCCCGTTTGTGCCTGGAAGAGCCAGCCAGGGGAGGGCTTCCACACAGATTCCCTTCCTCACTCTCTGCTGGGGCGGGGGGGGGGGGGGGGGGAACCACTTCTGCCTGTGTCTTTCTTTTCAGGGTCAAACCAGAGGCACAGCCAGATCTAGGGCTCCCCAGCTGACAAATGTTTGTGGCCTCTTCCACAGGAGAGGGAAGGGGGAAAGGAGGCAGAAGAAACAAAGAGATCACACGTTTGAAGTGGTTGGATTTTGGAGAAAAAAACCTACCTTTGCTTTCAGGGTTTTCTGGGCTGCTGTCACCCCACTTTTTAAAGAGTGACTCATTCCCCCTCACCACTCCTATTTAAGACCTGAAGCCATTTCTCCACTGTTTTCCCAGGAAAAGAAAAGGGAGAATGTTTTGTTTAAAAGAAAAGGGTTAATAAGAAAGAAAGATAGAAAGAGAAAGAAAGAAAGGCTATTGTTTTCATCCCTAATTTATAATCCAAGAGGCCTCATTGTTTCTTTCTTTCTGACTCAAATCTTTGAGCTGTTAATTATAAAAGTAACTGGACTCAGCTCCAACAGGCTAACCATGTTCATGCGCAGCAATTAGAAAAACTCTGTAGAAAGTTTACTGAGTGATTATATATAATTAATTCCTAGTTACAGACGGAACACTGACCATTTTCTGGAGCTAATAAAGGCTGTTCCTCCCCCTCCCCCACACGAATGCCACTTAATTTCCCAAAGCAGAAAGTGAATCCATCCTGGAGGGTCTTGAAGGGAAGAAAAAAAAAAAAAAATGAGGGGAATCAAAAGCTCCAGTGTGTCTGTGTTTGTTCCTTGCAGCTGCGCATCCTCTTTGGGGACTGAGGAGGCAGAAGGAAAAGGAAAACAGCCCAACATTCTGTTCCTCCCTCTGCAATTTACAAACGTGGCAGAGAGAACAGTCTACCTTGATGTAAAAAGGAAATGGGGGGGTGCCCCAGGCATGGAATGGAGGAGACTCTTCAGCTCTGCAGACCTGCTTTTCCTAAAAGGAACAAAGATGGGAGAAATTTCCAGAAGGCCTGCTCTCAGGCCGGCCACTGCAATTGTCAATCTGTAACCTTTCCTCCAAGTCTATTGGTTCAAAAGCTGGACAGAGGAACCCCATTGGGCTGCACTGTGAGCCAGCAATGCTGTCCCTACCTCGTCCTGCTGCAATGCAGACATTTACTTTTTCCCCCTTTAGTGAAACTGGAAAATCATGCGACTTTGAACACCATTAACTTTTTACAGACTCATGTTTGGTGGTGGCCACAGTACCAGAGGCAAGGGGCTGGCTTGGTCCAGGGCTGGGAACTTGCTGGGGCCGCACATCTGAAAACAGAGCTTGGCTTTGCAAACCTGTGGGAGCCATTTTAAGGCAAGCTTTTGGAGGACAAATGCCTTGCCCTTAGGTTCCCTTCCAGCCCAACAAATACACCATTATGCAAACACTGAAGGCACCAAACCAGGAGTCTTGTGATTAGATATTGCTTCTGAGGAGGCCACAAGAACCTCAATATGTAATTTCCATTTACAGCCAGAAGATAAGAACAAAGCAAACAGCTAAGTGTCTGAACTTTCTTGTGTGGGGCAGACATGCAGAAGCAGTTCAGCTTTAAGTCTGTAACATCATTAACTGCCCGTACTTTTACTCCAAGAAGCTGGCCTGTCTTAGACAGACTTTTCTCAACTTAGACTGCGTTACATTTCTCATTTTTAAATGAGCCTTTTTCCCATTGGCACTAAAAGGTAGCTTGCTGGACACCACTTTAAAAGAAGAAAGATTATTGACTCCATAAAGTTGGCATAACACAGCAACTGAATATATTTCCAGCATTTACAGTGACACTGGACTGGTCTCCAGGCTGGAAACTGCTGTGGAGAACTTCTAGGGAAATTCTGAAGCAAATGCTAAACAAGAGTCTACTTTTTTCACTCTGAAGTTCAAGCTACAGCATTAAGGGGGGGGGGGGATGTAAAAAGTGAGAAACAAATCAGAAGCCAAGGCCAGCGTGCATTCAGAGGTGTGAGTCAGGCTTGGTAAAGGGCTGGGTCTGGTGTGTACTGAGCCCTGAATCAGACCAAGTTTGGTGGTGGGTGGGATTTTACAGACATGGAAATATCCTAAAACAGAAGCACTGACACCACCACCCCCTACACATACCACCACCCACAGCTCCGGCCCTCCCCGCCCCCGCCACCCATGCTTAAGGCTCTGTGACTCTAAGAACAGCACTGTCCTTACATTTCACAAGTAGCTCACCTACCCAGAGTTTTCTACCTAATATATCCAAACAAACCCAATTCAAGGTCTCCAGTCAAGTCACAATGAGCTGAACATTGCTTCCCTGTCTGAGGGCAAACAGGAAGTACACTCTTCAATCCTAGCTGCAGGTTATCAGGAAAAACAGTGGATTCAAACAATTACCTAAAATCAAGACCCTATTAAAAAGCCCTTCTTGAGTTCCTGCTCATAAAAAGCCCCCAACGGCTGGAGCCAAAGACCCCCTGTTACAAACCGACCCCAAATGTTCGCCAAACTCTTTATACATGGTCACAGAGGAAATGGATTGCTTTACTTACCCAACAAATGTTCAAGCAACCGTCTCATTTTTCCCAGTTAAGAAGAGAGAACAGGCTGGCAGATTTGGGACTTGATCAAAAAGGAAATTTTTTTAAACAGTTACATGGGATTATTAAAAACACACACACAACAACAACAACAACAACAACACAACCCAACCACTGAATATGGAATGCTGTCATGAGCCACAGACGTGATTTTATTTCCTCTGCACTCTATCACACAGGAGGACAGAGGAGGATACAATGTAAAAGAGGGAAAGGAAAATGAAAACAAGGAGAAAAGATACATGAGTTCATTGAAAACCATGCAAGAGTAGAAAACTAAGGGATTCAAAAGAGTCCTCAGATTTATTGCAGGATCTTGTCCATCACCTCTCCCCCACCCACCATCACCACCTCCTACACTCCCCCCGCCCCCCATCACCATCCCTCCTCCAAAAACTTCCTCCAAAGCCTCGAAAACACTTTCAGAAACATTTGCTGGCTGTAGGCTGGCTTGCAGAACACTCTGTATCAACAGAAGTCAGGAAAAAAAAAGGCTGAACAATGTAGTTTCAAGTGAAGAAGCCCTGTAGGAAAAGACCATGGGGAGACACCACCACCCACCTAGGCCCCAGGAGCTGGGATCTCTGCTAAGCACTGCTCTGCTGAGGGCCTGGTTCTTTTTCAAACACACGTCCTCTCTGGTCAGAGCTGAGTCCAGCCTTCCCAGCACCTCTTTGGAGAGGTAAACTTGCCTGCTTAGCTGGCTGCTATGAGCTCTCCTTGGAGAGGAGCCTGCTTGCTTACCTTCCATATTCTTCCCCCAGCAGGCATGAGAAGACAATAGTGCGGGGGTGGGGGGGGACGACTGCTCAGAGAGAGGGAGAGAGAGAGAGAGAGAGAGAGAGAAAGAGAGGAGGGGGGGGGGGAAACCTTCTTTTTTGGCAATACCAGGATCTGGCTTCACACTCTTCTAGAAACACCATGTCCTGGTGGAAGAAAAGGTGTGCCAGGCCCTTGCCAGTTTGCAAAATCAAGCTCTGGCTAATGGCTACTTAGCCATGTGACCCAAGAAAGCAAAAAAAAAAATTCTCTCTAAACAGTTCCAAGTTAACCTAAGTGCTGTGGGGGTGAGTGTGGCACGGCCAGCCACAGAGAAATCACACTGCTCGCCCACAATTCGGATGTCTCAGAGGGAGGGGGAGAAAAGATGGTTAAAAAGTCGAGCTTACCTCTGTGGATGCATTGTTAACACTGTGTAATGTCAATACTTATAAAACATGGAGGACAGGCTCCTAGTTCTCACAGAAAAAGGGTTTGGCACTTCGGCTGGATGATCTGGCCGCCTAATAAGAGCTCATCCCCGATTGGCTGCCCCGGCAAATCGGAGTGTAAGGCGGCCCCGGATTGGCTGAAACACTTCCTGAGCGATTATCTTTGTGAGGCTCTGGTGAGCAAGAGCCATCCTGTGCATAGAAAAAGACAGGCTAAGCTAGGCCTTTTGCAGCAAGAAAAACTTAGGAAAGGGGCCCCCAGACGCCCTTCTCCCACACCCTGCCTAGATTTCCCGGCACGGCCAAACCCGTGCAGCCAGCCTGACCTGCTCCAGCAAAGCCTGAGGCCCGGAGGCCACAGGCAAGAGAGTTTTGGGGGTGAGCTGGAAAGGCTCACCCTCCTCTGCCCCCACGGAAGCGGCTCTCTGCTGGGAGGAAGGCTGGCCCTTTTCTAGAACCATCCAGCAGAATGTTCTCCCCCACCCCCAGGGAGGAAGTGAAGCTGAGGAGGTGGGGAGTGGAGGGCCAGGAAAACAGCCCAGGGGGCAAGAGAAAGAGGTTGGAGGCAGGCCTCTGAGGCAAAACAGACAGGCCAAGGGAGCTCCCCCTCCCCCCAGATCGCTCCAGAGCAGCCCGGGCTTCTCAGAGGGCAGAGGACTCAGGCTGCAAGGGGAGGAGGGGAACCGAGTGGTCAAGTTTGCAGAGTCATTGTCAAAATGCCTCCAGGACGAAGCAGGCCGGAGGGCCATTTGCCCCGGCCCAGAATCTAACCTCTCACCGCCTCCACCCCTCAGCCAGAACTCAAAGGAAAACCAAAAAGGGTTCCTGCCTCCCTGCCAGGATGCCAGGGCCCCCCCTCCCCTCCGTCCTTACCCTAAGAAAAGCCAAATGCGCTCCTAGCAGGCCACATGCCTAGATCTACAAACTTCCCTTCCCCTCCCGGCCCCCTCCCCCACCGCTGAGGCCTGCTAAACCTGTCAGTTAAACAAAAATCTGACTTCCGTATTAGTCTGCGATGGCTTCAGCTTCCTGCCTATTAACCCTCTCTCGGACTCTGGGCCTGGCTGGGAAAAACTAGGCCCTGAGATCGCAGAAAAGGCCTGTGGAAAAATACCAGCGGCAGCTCTCCCGGCAGATGCAGAAAGAGAGAGAGAGAGAGAGTGAGCTGCTGTCTCTCGCCTTGGCTTCCCAAGGAGGCGTGTACCTTCTGAATCCAGGGCACAGGCAGTGCCTCTCAGGCTGAGAAGCCATTTAAATCCAGAGGGAAAAAGAAAGATGTCAAACTCAGCCAGGGAACAAGAACCCCCATTATTAGGCAGGCCTACACCCACTGCTTCGCCCTTCCTGTCACAGTCATCCCTGGAGGGATGTTCTTGGGGAACTGGGCCCTTGGTGGGCAGACAAATCCCATGAGCTTTATAAAGATTCTTGCTTAAATTTATTTCCACAGAGAACGGCTTCTTTGGATCCCCAAAGGCAGATGGAACAGCTCTTTCACACCCAGCCCTACCCTTGGCAACCCCCCCACCCCCATATCTCTGGCACTGCTCCCCAGTAAAATATTAACTAGTGTTTCCGAACTGCTTTTAATTCTACCATTTCAATAGTATTAAGAGGTCTTTGCCTCTTTCCTCTGTAAAGCTGCCTTTGTAGCTCGTCTGTAGCCTGAGAAAGAAAAGGCAAATCCAAAAGGATCTTAAAATGTCCATGCTGGCTTGCTTCTTTAAAAAAAAAAAAAAAAGGCAAGGTGCTTAATTAGCAAGGTTTTTTTCTTAAACAGTAAGCTGGAACAACAGACACTAAATAAACACCATTCTTTAGAGGCTGGAGAAAGTTTCCAGAGGTGACGTAGCCATATGCCAGGAGGTAAACCGATGGCCCAATAAAGTCTCCCCTTCTCCTCCTAAAAGTAAGGCTTGTGGGCTTTCTCATCCCACCCCATTCGTTGCCACAAAGAAAACGATGGAGCTGATGGCCTGTTCGCTCTGCCCCCCCCCCCCATGGACGACAGATGCCCACCGCGTGTAAGTAAATTCTCCCTGGCTGGGAATCTTAGATCAGACAGGAGCAAGCCAGGCGTCTAAGCACACTGTGCTGCAGGGCCAGGGCCCGGGCTTTATGATAAGGGAGGGGATTTTTGGTGCTGGTGTTGTTGTGTTTTAGGCTGAAGAGGCCAAGAGGCAGGGAGGGACACCTTCACCGCCACCCAGCCTGACAAAGGTCTGCACTCGGGACAACAGGCCTGGGCCTCACCAGGAGGGAGGGGCCACCCCTTCCTGGGAGTGGAACCGTGTCCCCAAACTGGGAATAAGAGGCGGAGGCCAGAGCTAATCACCTTGTGTTCTCCCTGCTGGCTGTGTGGGCAGTGCCCGCCCCCCAACTGCCATCCCATAAGGAATGCTCTTTGGGTCTGTGGGTGCTGCTTTGGGAGGAACAAATAGGACTTTTGAGTTTCTGGCAGACCTCGTGTACAACTCACTTCCCAGCCCAACGAGGAAATAAAATATGCCGCTGGTTCGCGTGGTGGATTTTAACCCTGGATTAAAGCTGATTGCATAAGCAGCTGCAGCATCCTCCCCCCACCTCCCTCCCTCCCTCTGATCACTTGATCACTGGAAATGTTTTCTGGGGCAAAGAGCAGGAAGCCGCTGGCTTATTCTGGCAACTCTTCTCTGTTTGAGGAATGCTGTTGGCATTCGGGGAGGTCCGAGGTTATCTGGAAACAGCAATTCGGCTGGGGACAGAGACAAAGGTATGGTGGCAGATGGAATCCTGGGAGGGACAGGGATAGAAAAGGGAAGCCCAGGGCAGGCCTACTAAGGGCCAGTCCTGGGTTTGATGGAATGTCGCTGATAAGCAGGGAATAAAGAAAACCAAACCAAACGTTGCCGGCCTCAATCTGGAGATTACCCAGTGGGCCCTTCTCAAGCCCCCAGTGCACAGAGTAGTCCCAGCAATTTCTGCATGCTCGCCCTGGGCGTGACACTAGTTAAAATCAGCACTTTATACAGACTGACTCCGTGAGGTAGGAGCCATTGTTAGAGAGCTGGAACTGAGCCCAGAGAGGTAAAGTGAGCTGCCTGCGGTCACACAGCAGGCCAGTGCCAGACGTCAGACTTCCAACCCAGTTATGACTCCACATGCCTAAATCCTGTACCTTCACCTGCCTCTAAAGAAAGAAACAAAAGACACCGAATCAAGCAGAGCAGAAACAAGACTAAAATCTACCAACAGCAACTGCATGGTCTGTGTTTTCTTTTAGGAGCATAAGTTTTAAGTACTGAATGATGGAGGTGCGAGACCTTTAGATCAGACTCATTTGAAGGCCCAGAGAAAGCTCCTCCCTCCCTACAAACCTCCAGCAAGATGTCAAAACAGACACATTGCCATCTCTAAAATCAGGCTTTTATAGTCCTTAAAATCAATGGTTCTCAACCAGGGGTGGTTTTGCCCCCCAGGGGATATGTGGCCATGTCTGGAGACTTTTGGGGTTGTCACAACTCGGTGGGGAAGAGATGCTACTGGCATCTAGTGGGTGGAGACTTGGAGATGCTGCTAAACATCCTACCCCGCCCAGGACAGCCCCCAACAAGGAACTATGTGATCCAAACAGTCACTGTGCTGAGGTGGGGAAACCTTAGCTTAAATGAAAAGGAAGAAAAAAATGCAGCCACTGTGGCTCTGGCTAGCAAAGTCATCACAGGCCTAAACAAGCAGGTTCCGTGGTGATAGGAATAAACCGTGAGCTAATAAAAATAGATTAAAATGTGTCTCTCTCACTGTTTCCAGGGGACAGAGAGAATGGGGGGCGGGGGCAGAATCTCACTGAAGGAAGACAGCGCGTCTCCATGATAAAGCTGGCCTCCAAGGAGAGCAAAGGGCTGACCCCAGCCCCTTCCCCAGGCACGTTCCAGGATGAGGCCTGGCCCCGCTGACATGGCCCACAGCCAGGCCCGCGGCAGGAGCGGCGGCAGGAGCAAAGCTGCGTCTCGAGATAGTCTGTTCAGCTGAGGAGGAAAATAAGCGCCCTTGGAGTTATCTGCCTCCAGCGAGCAGCAGGCCTCTCTGTCCGTTATGTGAAACGGACAGGATTGAAGCAGGAAAGTGTCTTAAATATCTTTGTTTTGTTTTGTTCCCTTTTGGCCAATTGGAACCAAGGCCATCTTTGGGCGCAGTGACACAAGGGCTCACCTTCAGAGCATGGAGCTGATCGAGTCAGGTTACAGCCTCCAACAGGCAATTAGGACTCGGCCCTCCCTTGGAGAAGAGGTGTCCTCTAGAAGGTTTCTTGATTTTGTTTTGTTCCTTCTTTCTAGGAAGGACTGGCAGGATGAGGCTAATGGAGCGGTGAGGGAAGGGCAGGTGGAAAGGGGAGGGGGGTGGTTCTGGACCCTCTTCAGGCAGATGGCAGTGGTGAGGCTGGGGAAACACATAAGGGATGCAGAAAAATGAAAATCAGAAGGAAGAAGATTCAGGACTTCTCCTGACCATTCTTTTTACTTCCTAACAATCATCATTATGGAAAAAAGAGCACGTGTTTATTTGCTGTTGGTTTCTCTCTCTCCCTAGACCAGTAGCAATGTCTGGAGACATTTTAGGTTGTCACATCTGGAGGTGGGGGGATGCTACTGGCATCTAGAGGCTAGAGACCAGGGATGCTACTGAAATACACTACAGCGCACAGGACAGGCCCCCACAGCAGACAGCTAGCCAGCCCCAATGTCACTAGGGCTGAAGCTGAGAAACCCTGCATTAGACTGAAAGCTTCAACAAGGCAAAGACCTTGTCTGAATCCTTCACCACTGTGCCCTGAGTCTAACACCATGTTCTACGGGTATTAGAGCTCAATAAAACATCATCTCCTACTTGGGCAGTATGTCTCCTACCTGGGCCCTCTGCTTCTGCCCTTGCAAATGCTTGTGTGTGTGTGTGTGTGTGTGTGTGTGTGTGTGTATGCTTTCTCACATGCACACCACACACACACAGACACAGACACAGAGGCACCCAGGGATCCTTTCAAAGCAAGTTAGATCTTGTGGGGAGGCTGTAGTTCAGTGGTACAGCACATTATTAGCATGCATGAGGTCTTGGGTTCAATCCCCAGTAGCTCTATTAAAAAAAAAAAAAAGTCAGAGCTTATCCCTCCTCTACTCAAAATCCATTAATAACTCCCACATCACTCAGAGTAAAAGCCCAAGAGCTAAAAATGGCCCTGGGAGACGGGATCAGTATCCTCGTCATCTCTGACTTCATTCATCTCCTTCCCCCGTTCCCTGGGCTCATTCTGCTCCAGCCACTGCGGATCACCCATCTGTTCTTTCCAGGGCCTAACTCCCTCCCTCCCGCCGCCGGGCCTTTGCTCTTGATTTTCCCAGTCTCACGATCAGCCCATCTCCCACTTCCTCTGCCTCCACGGGTCGGCCTCTCCCCTCCTGCCTTCTTGTGTATGGAGGTTCACTTCCTCAAGCCCATCCCCACATCTCCTCCCCCTGCTCCCTCTACCAGATGCCTCCTCATCTGAGCCCTGGCTCCACAGCCCCCTTTCTCTAACACCCTGACCTGTTGTCCTTTCTTCCCCACATCAAGGGGCAGAACTGTGCAGTGGTCGAGTGTGTGGCTGCTGACATCTGACTGTCTGGGTGTGAATCCAGCTGCCTTGCCTGCCAGCTGGGCAGCGTTGCCTGAGGCACAACATTCTCTGTGCCTGGTTTTCCTCATCTGTATAATGGGCACGGTCGTCATGCCAACCCAGAAACCTTGTAGCCTTGCTACAAGCCTGTCCAGCTTGTAGCAACACAGCGCACAGTCAGCACTCCTTTAATCACTGTTACTGGTTCCCTCTGTGCTTACTCTGGAAAAGGTGTTTTCTGGAAGCTTCTCCCTCAGTTTTCTTCCTTCTTTCACCATCAAACTTCCCAAAGGAGGATAATGAAACACTGATGGTTACCATATACTAGGTACTATGTCAAGTACTGTTCTAAGCAAATTACAAGAACTAACCCATTTACCTTCACGACTGTAAGGTGGGCACCATTATCATCAACCACCCCACTTCCTAGATAATGAAACTGAGGTTGGAGCTATTGACAGTCCCATTCCCCTAAGAAAACTCCTGCAGTCTGTTCTGCCTCACTGCTCACTCACTCCTCAACACCTTTCAATTAGCTATTTACTCAGAAGTCACCCTGCCATCGATAAAGGACTGATTAAAAAAACACATCCTGCCACACCACAGAATATTATGAAGCTGTGGAAAAAAGAATCTGGGACTTAAAAACAACAAAAACAGACTCAGAGATACAGAGAGCAACCTGGTGGTTGCCGGGGGTGGGGGAGGCCGGGTGAAACAGGGGAAGGGGATTCAGAGGTACAAACCCCTAGTTATGAAATCAGCAAGTCACCGGGGTGTGATGTACAGCATAGGGGCTTAGTCAATAATATTGCAATGACTTTGTACAGTGACAGATGGTAACTGGTCTTAGCACGATGATCAATTCATAATGCACACGAATGTGGAATCGTTTCGTTGTATACCTGAAACAACTAAAATATTGTATGTGAACTCTACTGCAATAAAAATAATAATTAATAAATACATAAATGGTGTTTTTCACCTAAAAATAAGAATCTGGGAACACTTTAATGGAACAATCTCTAAGACATATGGCTGGGTTTAAAAAACACAAGAGCAGAATGTGGAATATAATGTCATTTTGTTTTTTTCCTAAATAAGTAAACCTATGTGTGTCTATCTTTTCTTAACATGTTTGCTTATTATGATAGAATCTCATGGAAGCATCCTTAAGAAACTGCTCGCAATGGTTGCCTCCAAGGGGTACTGGGTGGCTGAGGCTCAGGAGTGAGAAAGAGATGTCACCATTATGTTTTTTTTTTCCCCGAGCATTGTATCTTTTGAATTTTAACCATGTGAATGTATCACTTCTTCAAAAATAAATTAATAGTGGGGAGGGTGTAGCTCGAGTGGTAGAGCACATGCTTAGCATGCACGAGGTCCTGGGTTCAATCCCCAGTACCTCCCACAAAAATAAACAAATAGACCTAATGTCCTCCCCCCACCAAAAAAATAAAAATTAAAAAAATAATAATAAATGTAATATTTGGAAAATTGTGGAAGACTGGGAAATGGGCAGAAAAAAAAAGATTAATGTACAGTCTGTCTAGCTTCCCCATTGAGTCTCCTGGACCCTTCATTGTTTTGGAGCTATTTTACAACTCTGTAACTTGTAGAAGACTAATAGTAATGTAAATGACTCTTGTCTACAGAAATGCAAATGTAATTCCCTGGAATGCAATTGATTATTGCCTGGTGGATATTGACTGAGTTTTTGCTGGTTTTTGCATCTGTTTGTAAATTCATGTCAGCGTTCACCTTCCTTCCTTGTGCAGTACTTTGAATCCACCTTGGAATCAGTCATAACACCTTACAAGTGCCCTCATTAATAATGAATTAGATAAAATCTCTGATGTGTTCATTTTATATCTGAATGTAACCGTTTAAAATTACTCTTGAACAGTAGTTTTTTAAAAGAAAAAGAAGTCATCACTGACCTCCAGCAGGCTTAGTGTGTATTGGGTCCACTGTTCCTTGACCTCTTGCTAACATTTGATGTTGGACATTTCTGAGTTTCTAACCCACTGCCTCGTGCAGTGACCCCAACTCTCCAAGGGCACTGACACGACTCCCTCCAGACTCTGCTCTGTCTTTCTGGCCAACGGGGCTCCTCATCTGGGCTCTGGAGCCAGCCTGTTGGGGAAAAGGAATCCATTCCAAGGTTCCTCCCTTCCTACTGACAGAACTTGAGTAAGTTATTTCACCTTTCTGTGCCTCAGTTTCCAAATCTGTAAAGTGGGGTTTATAGTCCTTGCCTCAGTGACATCATGAGGATTAACACAGGCAGAGGATGGTGTTTCCAAGCAATCATTTCATCCACTGCCACAGCAAATTCCAAATCTAACTACCCAGGTCCAACCTACACCCCAACCCCTAGATCTATGTATCTGACTGCTGGGCAGGCATTTTCTTGCTGTGGATTCAAGCAGTCCATAAATGTGTGGGGAGCCCTCCTCCACCTCTAAGCTCCAGATTTATTTTCTCTTACTCCTGCCTTCAAGGAGCTGACAGCTGAGCAGAGGACATAATGCACTATTAAACCAATACGTGAATAAGACAAAATATCAAATTGAGACTAACGCCATGAAAAAAAACAAAGCAAGGTGAGAGTATAGGGGAGTGACAGGATGGGGTCTGCTTTAGACAGGTGCAGGGAAGGCTTCCAGTGAGCTAAAGGAGCTTGAGCCTTCCAGGTGGAGCCAGCAGCAAGTACAAAGGCCCTGAGGCAGGCCTGACCTGGGTAGCTTGTTGTTCCTGACCTAGGAACAATAAAAAAAGTTCAAGCATGGCTGCCATGCTTGAGCATGGAGAAGTCAGAAATAAGCCCACTATTTCCTCTGTCATCCTTCCATTACTCAGACTCAAAATCTTCCAGAATATTCTTTATCCTTCCATTCCCCTCCGCTCATCTAGTCCACACCATCTCTGATTCTACCCAAATGAGAGCCTCATGGAACATGTACACTCAGGACCCGAGCAACTTGGGACTATGTCTGCCACTATATAGTTCCAAAACCCCAAATAAATTCCGTAACTCTCTACACCTAGTTCTCTGACTATAAACAAGAATAGTACTTCCTGTCTCATAAAGTTGTGTTGAAGAGTAAATGAATTAAAGGGCATAAAGACACCTGCCATTAAACAAAACATTCAAAACACACATTGGCTATGATCACTTTCACTGCTGTTTTCAAAAAACTGTCAGCAATTCTCCACTAACTATATGCAACCCTGACCCCCATCAGAACCCCTTTATCTGACTCCATACCTGTCTTTCCCGCCTCATCTTCCTCTGTCACTCATTGAAACTGGGACGCATGACCCATGTTATGTCCCACCGTGGCTCGTTTTCCGTGTTTCCCTTGCTTTGCTGGCATAACACCCACTCTTCAAGTCCTAGGTACCAACTCAAATCCAGAGGATCTTTCCTGATATCTCTCCTGGGAGGCTTCTGGGCTCCCGAACTCCTCCACCCCCAAAGCACACAGCCCCTGCCTGTGTGACTTCTCAGCATGGGGTCTCCTGGGACCACTCAATGAACAAAGCAAACCCAACTTCAAGACTCTCCTAAACCAGCTCCTCCGAAAGTCTTCCCATCCCAGCTAACAGAATCACCCTTCCAGTGGTCACTTCAAACTTCCATCCTGGACTCCTCACATCTGCACACACCCTCATCCAAACTATCAGCAAGCCTGGGCACCCTGTTCCAAACCTGGTTCCTCTGCTTGTCATCAAATCCCCTCAGTCAGCACCACCGGCCCCGCTAACCGGGAGGAGCCTACAGCCTTCCCCCAAGTAGCTGTCAATCCTCCATCCTCCTTCACTTGAGAATCACCTGGAGGATTCTGCTTTGGTTCTGCGGGAGAACATGTTTTCCTTCTCAGGGGTTCACCCTGGGCAGTCAAGTCTAAGAATCCTGTTCTAATTGGTCTCCGGCCTCCCCTCCTGCCCCCTCTGGGCTCTTCCCCACACAGCAGCCTGAGGGATCCTGTTAACAAGATATCACTTGCCTGCTCGAATCTTACTGCGGGCAGCACTATTCACAATAGCCAAACGAGGGGGCAAGGGTATCGCTTGAGTGGTAGAGTGCATGCTTAGCATGCACGAGGTCCTGGGTTCAATCCCCAGCACCTCCTCTAAAAGTAAATACCTTCCCCTTGCCAAAAATAAGAAAAAGAAAACACAATAGTCAAAAGAAAGAAACACCCCAACTATCATTCAGATGAATGAATAAACAAATCCAGTCTGTCCACACAATGGAGTATTATTCAGCCACAAAAAGGAATGAAGTACTTGATAAACACAACATGAACGAACATTGAAAACTTTATGCTTAAGTGAAAGAAGCCAGACACAAAAAGCCACAGACTGTATGATTCCATTTACATAAAATGTTCAGAAGAGGCAAATCCTTAAGGACAGAAAGTGGACTGATGGTTACCAGGGGACTGGGGCAGGGGGTGGGGTTCTGCTGGGGTGATGAAAAAGTTCTGAAACTAGACAGTAGTGGTTGCACAACATTGTGAATGTACTTAATGCCACTGGATTGTACACTCTAAAATGGTAAATTTTATGTCATGTATATTAGATCACAATTTTTAAAAAACCTTCCACAGTCTTTTTATCTCACTTAGAATAAAATCCCAACTCCTCCACATGCCAGCCCCTCAACTCCTAACAATTTCCCACTTACTTGACTCCAGCTATCTGTCTGCCACTTTGCTGTTTTTCAATGCAACTATTGCTTTTTTGTCTCTTTTGACCTTAAAATTTGTCATTATTTCTATCTTGCTCTTGAATCTCACCTGCTGTTATGAAGTCCACAAGTGTAGAACTGTGCCTCACAGATCATAGGCCCCTCCAGTGGTACCATGACTATTATAGGAAATCCATGTTTGTTGAGTGAACAACTAATTGCTTGATTAGAATGGAATCCTTACATCCACTTCCTGGCATCAGACCATGTCTTTATACCTTCCCATCTTAAATCACAACCCTTCAATCCCCAGCTCAAAACCCTCCAAAGGGTTCCCATGACTTTAGTCTGGGAGTCTGCAAAGTACAGCCCACAGGCCAAATTCAGCCCACCAACTATTTCTGTCTGGCTTCCAAGCTAAAAAATGTTTTACATTTTAAAATGGTTGAAAAAAAATTAGGAATGAAAGTAATTTGTAGCATCCATGAATTATATGAAATCCAAATTTCAGTGTCCATAAGTAGTTTCATTGGAACACAGCCTTGGGGAATTCACTTATTACTGTCCAGGCCTGCTTTTAGGCTACAGTGATAGAGTCAAATAGTTACAATAGAGATCATATTGGCCCTCAAAGCCTGAAATATTTACTCTCTGATCCTTTACAGAAAACCTCTACAAATCCCCCTTCAGAAGAAAATCCTGTCTCTGAACATGGCCTGCAGAGCACTCTCTGGGCTGGTCGCTACCCTCTGGGCTGGTGGTTACTCTCTGATCTCCAAGAGGCCTTTGCTAACTACCCATCTGACACTGACTGTGTTACATTTTCTGGGACCTGTTATTTCTTCCCTAGGACTTAGCATAACATACAAGCACCTTATTTCTCCATTTACTTACATTTTGTCTGTGGACAAAAAGGCAGGGACTTTGTAAATTGGTTCACTAGTGTTCCCCAGGCTAGCATAAGCCTGGAGTATAGTAGTTGCTCAATTAATATTTGTCCCATGAATGGCAAATTCTTACATGAAGGAGTTTCTCTACAAGATCTCCAATAGATCAGCCATGGCCATGATTTAGATTTTCTAGCTTCTTTCACCATATGGAGTTACAATTTGTATACAAATTAAAGCTGCCAACCAGTAATTTCATTCATGGCAAAATATAGAAATGCAAATAAAATAATTCTTCCCTTCAGCTGTTTATTGCACTCCAGCCACCTTACCTACTCTGAGGTCCTAGGAATGTGCTAGTTGTCTCCTGCCCAGCTAGTTCCCACCCCTTAAGGACTTTTGCTTGCTCCTTCTGTTTCAGATCCAGAACCAAACGTCACCTCTTCCAGGAAGCTCTCCGAGATCACAGCATGTCCCAACGGTTGTTTCATTGTCTTCCCATCATTTAGGACATTCTAAAATTAAGTGTTGGGAGGAGGGTATAGCTCAGTGGTAGAGCATGTGCTTAGCATGCACAAAGTCCTGAGTTCAATCCTCAGTGCCTCCATTAAATAAATAATAAATAAGCCAAATTACCTCCCCCCAATAAATAAATAAACCACAAATAAAAATTTAAAACTAATTAAATTAAGTGTTGTATCTGCTTTTCAAGGCAGGAAACTTGTTTTCACATACACAGTTGTCACCCCAGAGTCTAGAGCAGGTCTGGCACTCGGTGTTTGTTCGTTTGAGTGACTGTACATTTCTTGAGTTTCTGTACACAATTTTAAAACAGTCTGCTTATTACTGGGCACAAAAAGATGCTTCCTATGTGCTTGCTAAGTAACTGGAGGGACGTCTGTGGGCTTTAGCCTCCTTCTGCAGCCTCCCCTGCCTCCACCTCCCGCCTCGTCATAAGAGCAGCAGCATTGTTACCTCCCACGAGCGTGAGTCAACCACGTCCAGGCGCCGTACTAAGCACAATTTACGTATCAGTTAATTAATCCTCCCAATGACTCCATGAACCAAGCCCTCTTATGACCCATATTTTTCAAATGAGAAAACTGAGGAGCAGAGAGATTAAGTAACGCACTCATCTGAAAAAGGAAGACATTCATAAGAAAAAGTGTAAGCAATCCCAGCCTCTCAAATTCCATGAAACAAATACTGCGGAGAAAGGGAACCAGCGTAGATAGGAAACAGTCAAAGGCGATCTGGAACAAACTTCCCAGCAACAAGAGAGCACGAAGCACTGCAAAGCCCAAAAAGAAACACCTGGCTTGGGCGATTGCATCAAAACTCAATACTCAGGTGTTCTCAGGTCACCAAACCTCAGTCTCGCCCAGTGTTTCCCATCCAGGTCTGCAAGCCCCAAACGTGGCCCTTACCCTTGACCTCTCTTCTCCCACCTCCCATCTGGGAGTCCTACGGGATTTACCTTCTGGGCGTCTTACACTGTCGAGTCCGGCCACGTAGCTCCATTCTGCAGAGCCGGTGGTCAGCTCCAGGTCCACCGTGAGCTGTGATCCGGGAAGGAAGGGCACAGCCTCCTACCAGCCCCCTTGCCCCAGTCCGCTCCCATCCCCCACCCTCAGCAGCCAAAGGAATCTTTTGAAATTTCAATTTGGACCAGGACACACCCCCACCTCTCACCCCCTACCTCTAAAAACCCTTCAAAGGTTTCCTATTGTTTTCAAGTCAAAGTCTTTCATTCTTAACCAGGCTTTCAAGGGGTCTGCTGGACTCCCTTCCCCAACCTCAGCTCAGTCTCAGCTCCAGCCAGACCCTAGCAGGCATGGGAGGCTCTGAAAGCAGCCAGCCCTCTGGCTGGGTTCAAACTCTGACTCTGCCATTCACTTACTGTGTGACTTTGTGCAAGTAACTTAACCTCTCTGGGCCTGTAAAATGTGGATAATAACACATCCCATAATGTTGTCAGGATTCAGTTAGTTCCTTCAGCAATCGTACTTATTTGGCACAGTGTTTGGCACCACTTAGCTATCACTGTTGTTATTTAGGTAACTCCTACTCATCCTTCAAAACTCAACACAAAATTCATTTCTTCCGAGTACCTTTCCTCGACTCATTTCCCAATTAATCAGACTGCCCCCCTGCTATGCGTGGCCCTATTGGTGCGGCAACTATAATTTAATGCTTAATACCGGTTTAATAACTGGATGTAAGTTTTCATGATTGACTTCTTATTTAATGTCTGGTCCAATTCTCTATCTCCCTCACACATAGTAGGTGCTCAAGAAAAATTTGGTGAATGTCGAACAAGGGATGGCTGAATGAATGAACCACGAGGATGCCTGAACCTCCAATTTTCCAGTCAAAGTATTAGGAGAGTTTTAATGAGGATACCGAAAAACCGAAGCCAGCTGGGGGTAGCCAGGTTACAAAAGGAAGCTACAGTGATTGGTATGTAAAGCAAAAGCGGGACTGGGCTGGCCGACCAGCGGGCAGGGGAAGGCCAGCCTAAACTGACTGTTTAGAATTCATGGGAGAGCAGTTCAAACAAAGGAGCAGCTGAGAGCTGAACAGGCCGAGGTAGTGCCACTCTGTGGAAGGAGGCTGCCTGTGTTCTGGTCTTCCCATTCTTGTCCCTCCTCACTGTTCCTACCGCTGCTAAAACCCTTCACCTCCCCACCCTCCCGGCTCACCAGCCCCAGAAACAGCGGCTCCCCCGCCCACCCCAACGCCTCTTGTTCCAGCTATACCCCAGACTTCCACCAGGGGTGGGGTGGCCAGGTTTAGCTGATGAAAATGTAGGACACCTACTTTTTTGGGGGGTAATTAAGTTTATTTATTTTTTATTATTTTTAATGGAGGTACCGGGGATAGAACCCAGGACCTCCTCATGCATGCAAAGCACACACTCTACCACTGAGCTATTCGCTCCCCACTAGGACACCCACTTAAAGTTGAACTTCAGATAAACAATGAATAGTCTTTAGTCTAAGTACATCCTGTATTTAGTCTGGCATCCCCTAACTCTCCTGTCCCATCAAACTCTCCCAGGCAGTGTCCTCTCTTAGTTACCTTTCTGTTTTCGAGTCCTGAGCCTCCTTGGAAGAATGACTCAACCCCTCTGATCTGTTTCTGCTTCTGGGTAAAGGAGATAACAGCACCAGCCACTCAGGGTGGAGTCAGGACTCCAAGAAAATGACCTACCCAGTTCTTAGCACCCAGGAAGCCCGCCGTCAAGAGCAACCAGTACGGCCACCCTTCTACCCCTTTCTCCTGGACCTTGTCCCAAAGCTTTCTGAGCTATGCAGCATGAATGACTGAGCCCAATTTACAGAGGAGGAAAACTGAGGACAGCTATTCAGTGGCAGGGCCAAGCAGATGTGAATGTGCAGTAAACTTTAAGCTACAGGAAGGTAGGGACTTGTCTTGTTGGTTTGTTTTTTTGGGGGGGGGTTGTTGGAGGGGTTGGTAATTAGGAGATAAATATATATATTTTTTAAAGGAGGTACCGGGGATTGAACCCAGAACCTTGCACATGCCAAGTATGTGCTCTACCACTGAGCTACATCCTCACCCCTTGTCTTGGGTTTTGATGGGGGACTCCCAGAGCCTAACACAGTGCCTGGCCCTCAGGAGTTGTGCCACAATATTTGTGGAATGAGTGAATACAGATCCACCAGTGTCCCCATGACATAAGAGAACAAAATGCTGTGGGTCTCTCTTTCTCTCCATCTCTCGCCATGTTCTGGGACTTGAACCAGGTCTGCCTTTCTGTGTTTTCTCCATAACCCCATTTACACTGGAGGGAAATTAAGGCAGATTTCTGCCTTTTTTTTTCCCCAGAACTGAAGCAAAATGCAGCTTCCAACAGAAAGAAACATGACCATGGGGATGTCAAAACAGCCACCTTGGATGCTTTCTAGCTGGGGAGAAGGGACTTCTGAGAACATGATGGAACAGTTGCACTAAGCATTCATTAGACACTGCATACTTTCCCATCTGCTGGCAAATTGTCCCGAAACAATTAGGGAATAAAGGAATTTTCAGATGAAAAGGATTTTCAAGGGTATTGGAGGAGGTATGCTGAATCCAACCTAGAGGACCCACTGAGAATATGGAACCACTAGCTGATCATGTGGGTTAAGTCTCTTTGAGAGTCACCCAACAGGTACACAGGGGCATCCGTGTAACAGCTCCCACCTGTACCTGAAGTCAGACATAAACACTGTGGTCTGACTGAGGGAATTCTTTTCTATTTCTCACTGATGTTTTCTTTATTTGGAGGTAAGGATGGGATGGCTGTGGGGTGCAATAAAAGAAATCTGGGGTTTGAGACCCATTTGATCAGGATTCATGCTCTTTGTAATAACCAGAAGTGATTTGCAGGTTATTAGGGTCATTAAATTCTCACCTTTGGGGCACTGCCCCCATGGCCAATGCCAGCCTGGTCATGGATCTCGACCTGACCAGAGGACCTTCCTCCATGGACTTCCCCTGGAGGAAAGATCCTTCAGCTCCAAGATCACCTCCTCTGAGAGGCCTTCCCTGATTGCCTTAGCTAAGAGGGCTGCCCCTGCCCCGCCCAGCAGTTACCCTCTATGACATCAGCCTGTTGTACTGAGCACTGTGGCTGTCAGCAATCATACCACATGCTGTTCTTTGCTTTCTGACTTGTTGGTCTCTTGGTCTCCCCAGCTAGGCCTTTAGGACATGAAGGCAGGATGCTGTCTGGCTAGTTTGTCCTGGATCCCCAGGCCCAGAAGGCTGCCAGGCTCAGAGTAGACACTAAGAGGCTGTTAAAAGAATGAACAGTAATAATAACAGTAATAGTAACGCTAACTCGTATTAACTGCCTGCTAACTATGTACCAAGCAGGCCTCTTAGCTTCTTTCAGACATTAAATCACTGAACCTTCATAGTATCGTGAGGTAGATACCTTGATTATGCCGCTTTGCAAAGGCTGTTCCCTTTGCCTGGAATGCTCTTCCCCCCTCCCCCTGCCCCCAATAGCCACAGGACTCTCCCCGGCCTTCATTCAGGACTCTGCTCAAATATCACCAACTCAGAGGCCTTCCCAGCACCTCTGAGTTGCTGTGAGGGGTTGAATCGTGTCCCCCTAGCCCAAGAAATATGTTGAAACCGTGCCCACCCCCAACAGGAGCTCAGAATGTGGCCTTTTGGGAAAGAGGATCTTTACAGAAGTAGTCAGGTTAATCTGCAGTCATCCAGATGGGCCCTCACCCAGCAAGACGGGTGTCCTTGTACAAAAGGGACACTTGGACAGACAGGCACAGAGGGAAGACGACATGAAGACACACAGGGAGGAGGCCTTGTGGAGATGGAGGATCACACGGAGGCTTCTGCAAGCCCCGGAACGCCAAGAGAGCCTGCACACCACCAGCGCCGGAGGAGGCAAGGAAGGAGCCCCCTGCAGGTCTCAGACGGATGGATCATGTCCATCCCTGCCGACACCTTGACTTCAGACTTCTGCCCTCTAGAACCGAGAGACCATAAATCTCTGCGGTTTGAAGCCCGTTTGTGGCACTCCGTTCCAGGAGCACAGGAAACCGGGACACCTGCTTTCTTTCTCTTCCTCCCACTGATCAGCTCCTGCCCTGGATCCATTCGTCACTCTTTTGACTCCCTGCACCGCCCTGGGATGCAGGTGTCTCAAGGCCAAGGTCTAATGTTCATGCATCTGTTGCAAAGCCTGGCGTTTATCTGTTCCTTCAAGAGGCCTTTATTGGAGGGTAAGTAAAGCTCCGCGGTAGAGCACATGCTTAGCTTGCATGAGGTCCTGGGCTCAATCCCCAGTACCTCCATTAAAATATATATATATGTTTAAAAAAAAGCATTTATTGAGCACCTACTATCTGCTGGAGATACGACAGTGAATGTGACAGACAAAAACCCTTGGCTTTTTGAAGCTTATGGTCTCGTAAGAAGAGAGATAAGAAACAGGAAGTGGTGGGGAGAGCTTCAGAGAAAACTCTAGCGGGAAGGGAAATGGGGAGTTTGGGGTGAGCGGCAGTGATAATCAGGGTGGTCAGAGGCCTGGATAAGGAGGTGACAGCTGAGTGGAGACCTGAAGAGATTAGGGAGGAGGCCTGGGGGTGTCTAGGGGGTGCATTACATGTAGGGCCTTGGCGATTTTGCCCCCTGGAGGACATGTGGAAATCTCCGGAGATGTGGAGATGCTAGGGGCAGCTAGTGGGCAGCGGCCAGGAATGCTGCTGCCCGTCCAGCCCCCCACAACAGAATTAACTGGCCCCAAACCCAAACGTCCTTAGCATGAAGCTGAGAAGCCCAGAGGTACAGGGAAGAGGAAGCTCCGCCCTGAGAGCTTCCTGCCTGCTGGGGTGTTGGGTGTTGGAGGAATGCAGCTCAGGGTGCTGGAAGGATTTCCACCAGGGGAGGAGATAGTGGTGGAGGTCAGAGCCCACGGAGGATGGGAGGAACAGGAAGGCCTTTGGGGCCCTTTTAAGGAGCTCAGTTGTTACTCTAAATGAGACGGGAAATCCATGGCAGCTTTTTTTTTTTAAGTTTTTTTCTTAATATATATTTTTTTCTTCTCTTTTTATTTTTTTTTCTTTTATTGAGGAGGGGAATTAGGTTTACTTATTTATTTACTAATGGAGGTACTGGGGATTGAACCCAGGACCTTGTGCATGCCAAGCAGTCGCTCTACCACTGAGCTCTGAACAGACACACAGACTGACTTGCTCTGAATGATGATCTGTGGCTGTGGGCCTGAAAGCAGGCCTAATGACAGGGGCAAGGGTATGAGGGAGACCAGTGGGGAGGCTGCTAGAATATTCCAGGCTCCAGGTGAAGGTGGCTCAGACTGGAGCAGAGATTGTGGGGTGAAGAGAAGTGGTGAGATTCTAGATCTGCTTGGGAAGTCCAGCAGACAGTGTTCGTGTCGGGCAGGAGAGGCATGGGTGGCTTCAAGGGTTTTTGGCCTGAGCAGTTGGTGGCAGCTGTGATGGGGCTGGTATGGGAGGAGCAGCTTGGGGGAGGACGGGAGAGGGGACGAGGGACTATGTCACCCAGGTGCAGGCGTCAAGCAAGCATTTGGGTAGAGGAGCACAGGGGGGCAGTTTGGGCTGAAGGCATAAAAGTGGGAGGAGGCATCGGCATGCAGATGGTACTTAAGACCATGATGGAGGATGAGATCACCTGGAACTGGAGGTTCCAGAGACAGGTCCAAGAGCCAGTCCCTGGGGCTCTCCACAATTGGAACCTTTGGCTCTGACAGTGATCCAACAAAGATGCCAAGAAGTCTCTGGTGAGGTGGGAGGAGAATCAAGAAAGAGGGGCTTCCTAGAACCCTAGGGCAGAAAGTGTGTGAAGGAGGAAGGAGTGAGCCACCTCATCAGATACTCCTGACGGGTCAAGTTGGCCGAGGCCTGAGAATTGCCCACCAATTGGACTTAGAAACACGGCGTCACAGGTGACTGTCATGCAGAAGCCCCTTGATAAATCTTGGTTGATGGAATGTCTCAAATGTTCTCCAAAGATTGCCACTTCTTGCCATGCAAAAGCAGCAGAGGAAGAGATGTGGGTTCATGCCTGGCTCAGGCTTTCTCTGTGTGACCTTGGACAAGTTCCTGCCTGCCCCAGTTACCCCCCAACACGGTCAGGGTAGATGAGCTCACAGTAAGTAAAGAGGCTCTCAGCCTCATAAACTGTGAAATGTCTTATATGGGCGATTGTTGCCGACTGAGCACTTCTGTAAAGACACCACCACCGAAATCAACTCTCAAGGTCGCTCAGCTCCTGCTGACATCACCCAGCAGAGAACAGATTGAGAAATCTCAACCTTTCAAGAACGGCACATGCTGTTAGCGTGAGGTCCAAAACCTTCGCGCTTCCTGACCAAGATGTAATGCATATATTACATTAATCGAAATGATTTTGAATAGGAAATGAATGCACATAGGAAAGAATTAAAATATAGAAAGTTATCCAGGAGTAATGGAAGTCTCCTTCCCAACCCTGATCCTTTGATGCCCTCCCCAGGGGCAATGACTAGGACCAGTTAGCAGAAAGCTCCTGCATGGCTACATCTGCAAGCACGGTACCTTCCCTCCCTTTTTTCTGTTGACACAAATAGTGGCATGTCACCTGCTCTGCTCCTTGCTTTTTGCACTCATCCGTCTGTCTTGGAGAACTGCTCCCTCTCCATAGCCATAGACCTGTTTTATTCTTCTTTTTTTTTCTTTGTCAAATGGAGGTACTGGGAATTGAACCAAGTATCTCGTGCATGCTCAAAATGCACTCTACCAACTAAGCTATACCCCCACACACACCCCCTGTGTTATTCTTTTTAAGTGGCTGAGGAGTAGTATCCATTGGCAGCTGTATCGTAATTTATTTAACCATCTCCCATTGACGGACATCTGGGTTGTTTCCAGTCTCTGTTACAAACAATGCAACAATAAACATCGTTATTCATCTGTCTTGGGCAAGAGTTATCCACAGGGAACATTCCTAGAGTGGAACTGCTGGTCTCGGTGTATTTCAGCTTTGGTGTAAATACGGGGGTGTGTGTGTCTTTAAAATGTGATGTTTTTGCCACATTACTGATGTGCACGCTTCTAGCTTCTCAGCTTCTAGCTTCTCAATGGTATAAGAGAAGGCACATGGAGCACATGGAGCACATGGAGGCAATGGTTTGGGAGTCTCCTTTTGTGTATGCTGGGGTGGGGGCAGATTTGGAGTGACTATCCCTGAGACCTGAGATGGCCGGGTACTTCCGGAGGAAGTCTTCAACCAGGGGCTGGACATTCTAAGGAGCAGATGCTCCTTCTTCTGACAGAGCTGGGGTGGGCCTGCTGGGAAGACAGCAGGAGATATTAGCTGACTAGATATGTATCAGAGCTACACTGTATTAGCTCAGTGCTCTGCCCTTAGGGTATGCAAAGAGATATTCCTCAAAAAAAAAAAAAAAAAAAAAAAAAAAAAAAAAAACCAACTGGGAGGAGGTGAAGTCAAAAGTTAATATGAGAACTAAATTAAAAGCTAGAGAAATGGGGGTGGGGGTAGAGCTCAGTGGTAGAGCGCACGCTTAGCATGCTCAAGGTCCCAGGTTCAATCCCTAGTACTGCCATTAAAAAACTATTAGTTTCTAAAAATAAATTTAAAAATTAAAAACAAACAAACATGAGTCTAGCTTCTCAGTACCCTCCCTGCTCCCCATGGTAACACAGTCTACACCATCTCCAGGACAAGTCACCTCATCAGGTCCTTTTTCTGCTCAGAATCTGCCTGGAGCTCCCACCCCACTCAGTGTGAAGTTAAATCTTTACCACGACTTGGCAGTGACGGAAATGTTTTAGAACAGGACAGACATGGTAGGTGTTGAGTTTCGCCTCAGTCAATTACTGGCCAAAATATTTTGAAAGCTGGCTGCAGTCTGGCTAAAATACTAAGATTTTGCAGTGTAAAAGGGGGGCCACTGAATCTGTAACCCTAAAGAGCCCCAGACAATAACAAATCCGCTTAAGAAGGACGTCTGTACCAGTTAAGAAACAAGGCCCTCAGGCCCCATCTCTCTGAACTCCTCTCCTTCCCACCCTCCCCAGCTCACACACTCCCACCACTTTGTGCATCTCTTCTTTCTTCACATGGAAATCCTGCAGCCTCAGGGCCTTTGCACTTGCCACTTGCTCTCCTTGGATTGCTCTTCCCTCACATACTTCTAGGCACTCTCCCTCCTTTCATTCAAGTCATTGCCCAGTATCACCTCCCTGACTACTCTGTTTAAAGTTGCACCCCTAGCTCAACTCAATCATATGCTTACTGAGTTTCATTTATGCCTACAAGTTTACATTGTGTATTGCCAATCACTGTAAAATGGTGTATTATTTTTCATAAGATACAGTTTCTTTTGCTTTTGTAAAACTGTGAAAGTCTAGGCATTTAAATTTTTCTAATAGATGTGAAAAGTTATTTTCAAGTTTTTGGTTTCTGAGGATTCTGTAAACAGCCGCAACAAATCTAAACAAATTTTTACATGTATTTCAGGCTACAGTGTAAGCCAACATCCCTCCCTGCTCCTGTGCTGAGCAAGTCTGGGAGCTGAAGGTGAGCTACCTGCTTCAGGAAATACTTGCTCCTGGCATATAAAACTGAACACATTAAACTAGCGTACTTATCAAGGTCAAGACTCACCCTTCCTTTGCTGTGCCCACCAGTCCAGAGTTATTATGTCGAACTCTGCCAATTCTACCCAGTTCCCTGTCTTGCAAGACTTGTCTTGAAATCACCCATTGAAGGTCCTCAAACCCCGTAAGTCTCCTACCCTGACTTCTACCTCCTGAGATTCTACTGACTCTCCCAACATGCTTTTGCTTGAACAACAGGTTTGGTGCTTTATTTTGAGGAGTCAAGAGCTGACATTAGAGCAATCTGGCTTTTACCCTAATGAATCCATTTCCTGAGGGAGAAGGAAACTTACATGGGCAAGTCGATGCTGATGTCAGCACATGAAGCTTAAGTCATACCCTGTAAAATTGCCCTGGGAAACCCTTCCTGGTACCATAGTTGAAAGTCCATACTATCTCTCAGTTGGTCCAACCTTTCCAGCTCCCCCTCTTCCATTAGAACAAAATAACTGCTTCTTTGAGCTCTAGATAAAACAGTTGTTTAGAGGGAAACTGTATGCAAATATGCATCTTTAATTGCTAGAATCACAGTTACTATAAGGAATGGACTGGGGTGACCAACTCTCAGTTGGCTGGCGATTGTCCCTGTTTTTTTTATTTTTTATTTATTTATTTTTTTAATGGAAGTCCTGGGGATTGAACCCAGGACCTCATGCGTGCTAAGCAAGAGCGCTCTACCACTGAACTGTACTCAAACCCCATCCCAGTTTTTTTAAAACTGAAAATCCTGCATCCTGAGAACCCCTTGGTCCCAGGCAAATGGAATCCTAAAACACAGCTGCCCCAGGAGAGGCACACTGGGACCAAGGCTGACCTGGGGACCAGTGGGGACAAGTGCCCAGCACTCCCTTCCTCAGATCCTCACATGCTCCAGCTCCAGTGGGTTGTGGATAGACTCAGCTATAAAATGTAAATTAGTGTAGAAAGGGTGGAAGATTCATGGGAGGATGCACAGGAAACTGACAACAGAGGTTGCTTGTGGGGATGAGAGCCTGGCCCGTGGGTTTCAAGGGAAGAAGAGAGATTTCACTAGTAGCTCTTTTGAACCCTTTCATTTTTGTACTATGTAAACGTATTACCTATTTAAGAAAACACACCCATTTAGAAATAAAATGTTATTTAACACACTTAGATTTCTTTGCAGAGTGTGCAGACTTATGTGTTTGGGTAAATTAAAGGGATTTAGAATGAGGATCCTAACCTTGTCTCCATGACTACACTCAACCTGCATGTGAGTTGTCTGAAGTGATCCGCACTTCTAGAGTGTAGACAGACAGCAGCTATGGGGCCCCTTTGTTCTCTCCGTCCTCCCCTGAAGCCATATCTAAGTACTTAGTAAACTCTTCCTTTATTTGTTCATTTGTTCATTCATTCTAAGGATAGGATAATGTAGACTTTGAAAAGTTTGCCTTAAGGGCCCCCAATTTAAATTTCTCCCAGTGGCTCCACTACAAGCCCCCTGTACATTGCTTATTAATCATTAACTCACCTTCCTGACACACATTTCTATTTTTATATATTAATGTGTTCTCTGCTTAAAGGGAAGAAAATTCTGTTGCTGTAGCAGAATGTGGGCTTTTGAACAAGGCTGCCTTTGCCTGGCCTAGCCACCCCTCCTCCTCCAATCCTTCATTCAGAGTGAGATCTACCCTAGCGACGTAGCAGGCTGCCTCTGGAGCAGGGCTGGGACCAGGGGGAGGCCAGAGAGACCCAGGGCCCCAGATTTAAGGAGGCGCTTGCTCTCAGGCGCCTGTTCCACACTCGCCTGACCCTGAGTGTCAGTGCCTCCTTAAATGCTGCCTTCTGGGTGCCTCCTTGCCCCACCCCAGTCCCAGCCTGCTTTTCCGTCCTGAGCTGCTGAGTCCTGGCTCTGTGACTGACCTGGAGGTGGCCAGGCCCAGTGACATTTAATGTCCCCAAGACTCGGGGTCTTCAGCTATGAATTGGGGGTCTTGCAGAGGATTAGGTGAGATGGTGCTTGTAAGGGGATTTGCACTATGCTTTGCAAACTGCAAATGCTTCACTGTTGGCTGCCCATTTACCCATTCATCCCCAGGGCAAGACCCACGCCAGGAGCTTTCTGTAGTTTCTCTAGTTTCTTTCTCACAAGACACAGGAGAAGCCTGTATCACAATTCTGATTCTACGGATGAGGAAACCAGGCTCTGAACCCACATCTCTCTGTGAGTCCAACATGTCCCTAACTACCCAAAGTTGGAGTCTTTGTTATAAATAGCAAGTTAGGTACTTCTTGGGTGGGGGCTTTCAATCCTCACTGGGTGTCAGTACCACTTGAGGCATTTGTAAAAGCACAGATGCTTTGGGAAATTCTGGATTATTTGGTCTAGGGAGAGGACCATTGATACAGTTTTTAAAGAGCCCCAGCTGATTCTAATGTATAGCCAGTGTTGAGAACAAAAAGCTTTAAACTAGCTCTAAAGAGAACTCCAAGGGGCGGTTCTGAATTTCAGCATCTAATGAGACGCGGGCATGTGTGCATACAGAAACACAAGCTTTGCAGTCGGTAACACAATTTTTTTTCTTAATTCCAGCTTCACTTTCCAAACAGCTGTGATCTCCTTACCTCTCTGAGCCAATTTGAGCACCATTAGAATAACCTTCAGGATTTATTAAACACTGAAAGACCCACTCCGTAGTTTAATCACAAGGTCTAGGTTGGGAGGGAGAATTTGGATTTCTAATAAGTCCCCAGGTGCTGCTGCTGGTTCAGGGAACACGATTTGAGAACCACTGTTCTGAGTTGATTGTCATGGTCATGGACAAATCCAGCTCAGGGCACCATCTCCCACCTCAGATCAATCCTTGGCACCTGGAAGGTGTATTTCATTCCATCCTTGTAGCAATGGGGTCCCTTGATTGCCGGTATTTTATGGAGGAGGTAACCCAGTCTCCCAAATGTGAAGTGACTTGGCCAAGGTCACACAGCCAGAAAGTTGCCAAAGTCTGGGTTTGAACGCTGGTTTATATCATTAAAGGCAAGACAGAATCTGGGCCATCAACTTCTTTCCTGGCATCAAAGCAAACTCTCCCACCAGCTGCTGGAGAGCTCGCATCCCCATCCGCGCGCCTTACACCCAAAATCCTCCTGGCTTTTTAATTCTTTCAGCTGCTTGCAGAGCAGGCGGCGCTGAACTCCGTGGAGGAATGGCGCCCCCTGGTGGCTGTTTGGAGAGCCACGTTCCGCTGCCCTGGCGGGGCGCTCTGTCTTCTGAGTGAGTCACAGGCATTCTTGGGCCCCACTGCTAACACGGAAAATATTATTCAGTTCATTCCATCCTCAGAAAGAACTCAGGGTGTTGAAAGGGGGTGGGGACTTCAGGGCTGAGGAATGTAGAGGAAGGGCGGTGGACTGGGCCCTGGGATCTCAGGGGGCTGGGGTAAAATGGTGAAGATGGTGAAAGCGGCTGAGAACAATCGGGACTTTGACCTTTTGACCTTCCCCGAGACTCCTGCCGAGGAACTTCCAGGACTAAATCTCCTGGGGTTGTTATCAAAGTCTGGCGTGTTCCCTTGAAGGCCAGTGTCCACTGCTTGGTCTGGTCCATTTGCTCATTCATTTATTCATTTAACAGATTCTTTTTTGAGTGCCTGCTGTGTGCCAGCACTGTTCTAGGTGCTGGGGATACAGAAATACACAGAACAGACAGAATCCCTGCCTTCATGGATGCCCTCCTGCTCTAGAACGATCAGAGAATAAATGAATGAATGAATGAGTGAGTGAAACACGTGGAGAAAAATAAGGATGGGGAATGGAGCCCTCACTGAGAAGGTGACACTTAAGCAAAAACATAAGGGAGGAGAGAGAAAGAAAGTGGCAGATATCTGGGGAAAGAATGTTCCAGGAGGTGAAAATGGTAAGAGCAAAGGCCCTGGGGCAGGGCAAGCAGGTATGTTTGAGGACCTAGTTCTTGATCATAGATTGGGATATTTTTTTTTTCGTAGTCAGGAACCACTTGCCCAGTTATGAACAAAATGGTTGTCACTTAATTCCAAAACTTAAATACATATTTCAGTCCGATCAGGGTGGGTTGAGGAGCGAACAGGAGGAGAGAAAGGGGGAGAGAGGAACTATAAACAAGTCTTTGAGAAAGTTTACCAAAAAAGGGAGCAGAGAAGGGGGGAAGATACAGCTCTGTGGTAGAGTGCATGCTTAGCATGCACGAGGTCCTAGATTCATTCCCCAGTGCCTCCATTAAAAAAATATATACACATAAACATGTAAATAGACCTAACTTACCCCCTCACCCCCCAAAAAAGGGAGCAGAGAAATGGTGCAGTCCCTGGGAATGACATCCAGGAAGGGGTCCAAGTGGATGAGAAGTAGGCTCGTGTGCATGTCAACCTTGGTTGACCCGAGGATTTGGGTCCTGGATCCTGTCCTCCTCGACAATCTTGTTTAGTGCCAAGATTTGAAATGGCATCTTGATGTTGATGACTTCCCCATTTGTGTCTCTAATTTATGTCCCCTAAGCATGTCCAAATCTACAGACTGGTATCTCCGATCATTGTCGGTTATCTAAAATAGAATGCTTGACTGCCTCCTGCTCCACCAAACTTGCCCCCTTCCATTTGGCTTTGATAAGCACAGAAGTGAGGCCTAGTCTTTGTTCTCTCTTCCTCCCACTCCACATCCGGGAGTGGCAAGCCCTGTGGGCTCCCGCTACCCCCCATCTCTCAGTCCCCCTACCTCCGCTCTTGCCCCACTGCAGTCAATTTCTTACCCAGTAGTCAAGTGGATCTGAAAAAGTAAGTCAAATAGTTCCAGATCCCTGCTTAAAATTCTCCATTGCTTTTCCATAACAACCAGAATAAAACCTCTTTTCCATTGGCCTCCAAGATCTTGCATGACCTCACGCTGGCCTCTGATTGCATTTCATCCATTCTCTGCCCCACCTTGTGTTTCTCAAAGATTCCCTGCCAAGGGAATTTTCCTTGACATACTGTCCTCCAGTGTCATAGGGCTGGCTCCTTCCCCTCCTCCATTCTCAGCTTCAGTGTCACCTCTCGAGAAGCTTCCCCTGATGCCCATTCTGAAGTGACCTCCCCAGCAGATGCTCTTGTGCAGACACAGCCTCCCTGCCCCATAAACCACAATTCATCTCCTCTGCACCAGTGTTCTCTAGTTCCTACCACCTGGTGTCCAGGACTAGCCCCGGATCCTGGTTTTCCAGGAGCCTGGTTCTTCAGGCTTTCTTTTGAGTCAACAAACTCTCCCATAGCCTACCAATACTTTCCTTATTTTTCACTTAATTGAGCCAGAGGTGCAACTAGAGAGCTGTAAGGGGGTATAGCCTCCACTATTAGGATTCCAAGAGAATTCGTTGAACTGTACCTGAGAAATGCTTTAGATCAACAGCTGTACAAAGACCAAAGGAAAACAGTAGATTAAACAAGAGAGATTTTTATTTCTCACTTAATAGGCCCTATGTAAGGAGTCCAGGGCTGTCTGGGTGGCTCTGCCTTGTCTTGCTCAGTATCATCAACATGTGGCTTCCGCCTTATGGGGCCAAATGGCTGTTTCAGGTCCCAAGAGGGAAGACAGAGGGAGTGTGCTCTCCTTTTTAAGGTCTTGATCCAGGAAGTTGCATATATTACTTCTGCTCCCATCCCATTGGCTGGAACCTTGTCACATGATCACACCTAGCTGCAAGGAAAGCTGGGAAATGTAGTCTTTCACTGGGCAGCCCTGTGCTTCCTTCCAGTCACATTCTGCAAGGAAAACCCTATTCTGATTACTAAGAGTGTAGCCATACATTTTACATTTACACAAGTAGTCTTGTGTTCTAGAGTGGGTTTTTTTTCATTGTTTTTAAGGTCTGTTCACATCCCTGTGCACACCTAATGCATGCCTTTAATAATTCCCCCTACTCTGTGCATTGGCCACATTTTAGCAATGCATTCTCCTAGCAATGGGCCCTCATCCCTGCCTCCACCTCTGCACCTGTCATTGCAATGGGCATCTTTGTGCATGTCCCCTGCGGACTGAACGAGCAGCTCTGTGGGAGCTATACTCAGGAGAGGAGATACCAGGTCACAGGGTGTGTGGGTGGCAAGTATGGCCAGGCTGCTGTCCAGCATCGCTGCTCCCAGTCTTCCGTCCTACCAGCAGCCATGGGGGTTTCTACCCAAAAGGTATTTTATTCATTTTTGTTACATACATAGTTGGACATCCATTGTTTTTGCATGGATACATCTTTTTCTGGTCACTGCACCCAAGTGTTTTTTGGGGGAAGTACCTCCAATCTTTTTTAAAAGTTATCTCTCTCACCACTTAGGAAATTCCTAGGTTTTTTTTTTTTTTTTTTTTTTTTGATGAGTTTGCTTTCTTCTTCTTCTTCTTCTTCTTTTTTTTAATGGAGGTACTGGGGATTGAACCCAGGACCTGGTGCATTCTAAGCACGTGCTCTACCACTGAGCTATTATCCTCCCCCACCTTCAGTCTTAATCCCTGTGATTCAGATGGGACTGACTTTGCTCCCTCACTTCCTGGTCTGACCATGTGACTGAGCACTGGCCAGTCAACATGTTAATCTCTCAATCAATCAAGTAAAGGCACCTGAGTCAAGCTGGGCCAAATTAGAGCCAACTCGGAACTTTAACTGGAACTGTTGGGAAAATGCCCTCTCTTTCCCTGCAGGTGGCTAAGCTGGTAAGTCTGGAGCTGTTGGAGGCCATGATTTCTACTATTTGAAGGGGGAAGCCACTTCACGGGGGGAGCCTTCACAGAAGAAAGCATAACTGAGGGGTGAAGGCTAGATACAGATGCTGTAGCTTATGCCGCTGGAACCAACCGTGCCTGAAGCCGATTTGCACTGAAGCTCACAGTTACATAAGCCAATAAATTCTTCCTCTGTTGAAGCCAATTTGAGTTAGGCTTAGGTTCTCACAGCCAAAATAATTCACTCATAGCCCTTACCCCACCCATTCTGCCGCCCAGCACGGTCGGTCACAGAACGAATGTTTATTGAATGAATGAGTGAGTCCATGTGTGGGAATAAATGGGACATGAGAAACAGCTCCCATGAGCTCTCCAAGAGTTTAGATGAGGTAGTACTACTGGGAAGGCCCATAAATAAGAAAATTGGCTTTTAAAAATTTCCTTTTGCTAAATTCAGATTCTAAAGCTAAAAAGACATATGTACGCTCATACACTGCAGTTCAGTTTTTGCTCTTATGAGGATGACAATCAGGTCATCCTCATAAGAGGATGGTAACTTAAAACCCAGCCACATTCCCCCTCGAGGGCTGGAGACCAGACAAGCAGGCACAAGACTGTCTCTCTTCCGTAGCCTTCCAGGGATGTTTTCCTTTGTGCTTCTTTTTATGAAAAGTGGCTTGACATTGGTACTAACAAAACCCCAAGACTAAGCACATCAGCACCACCCATCTGACAGTGATTTGAGCTACAAATAAAATTTGATGTTTCTGTCTTTGAATTTTTAATTCATAAAAAAGTAATATGTGTATCTGATTTTTAAATCACCAAAGGTCAAGCAGGACAGAAGGCAGTGTCCTTTCCGGCTCCAACCCAGGCCTCAGTTGGCTTCTCTAGAAGCAGGCACATTGCCAGTTTCTCTTGTCACTTTCTAGAGATTCGCTGCAGGGACAGCTTCTATCAGCTAAGCCAACTGCAAGCAACAGAGACTCCAACTGCAAAGGGGTTTCTTCGTAGGCTGTGGGGAGCTTATAGAGTCAGTAAGAAGGGTAAAAACTGGCAGGAGATGAGGGAGGATAAACATGGAAGATTCTGCCCAGGTCAATGTTGCTGCCACGATTGTACACATCTACAGCCGGACCCTGGCCCTGGCTGAGCACACAGCCGCTGATTCCTGGGAAGCAAGGGAAATCCAAACTCTCTGTACATTTATTTTGGCATTATTGGCTCAAGAACTGAAACTCTTGGGCAGGAACATCTGGTTGCCCGGTGGTGGGGAGAAGTTCTCTTTATTTACAAGTTTGGGAAATCTTGCTAAATTTCCTTCCAAGAGATTGTTTCAGCCTACACTTCTAACAACAGTCCAGAAGAATTTATGTTGCCCCAATGGTGCCAAAAGGGCATAAAGAATAAGATTCGGAACAGATAGTGGGTGAGTCTTTGCATACTCCGTGGTATTGTGAAAGAGATTAAAACCATCTAACGGTTGTTAGTCCAAATCCCTACAGAATTTGGAGATCCTTTTATAGTCCTGACTAAGAGGACAAAAAAGCCACCTGGATGATACAAATGTAACTGGCCCCCCATGGCACTTAGGTGAGCCCTTTGACGATCAGCCTCTGTGATGGAGGGGGCTGTCTGATTTGTTTTTCTCTCTATTTTTAAGCCTTGGATTTCAATTCATTAAAAAAGAAATCCTGGAGGTGCCAACTCTCAAGGAGCCCGTTAAGATCTGTCTTTCGGGAGTGGACTTCTGAACTGCCAGGCAAAATGAAATCATAAATGTAATTACAGCATTGTGCTGCTGTGTCTAAGTAGCGTAAGCTATGACTCAGTTAGGAATGTTTTGGACTATAAGCAACAGAAAACCTGATTAAGAGTGGCTTATATTTTCTTCCAAAACAAGGAATCTAGAAGTAGGTAGCTGCTGTTATGGGGTGAATGATACCAGAGCCGGCTACTCTGTGATCATCTTGGCCTTTCCCTCATAGTGCAACAAGACAGCTGCTGTAGCTCCAGGCGTCACGTCAGTGTTCAAGGAAGGAAGAGGTAGGGGAAGGGCTGCAGCCAGTTGTGTCTGTCCCTTTTATCAGGAAAGCAAATATATTCCTGGAAATCCAACAGCATAGTTGGCAACCATAGCTGTAAACGATCTTTTCAGCTTCTAAAATAGGAGGAAGACGAGATTCAGAGGGTCAGGGAACGGTACTTGGCACAGCCAATTGGCTTTATCTGCCACAAGAAACCAAAAAAAAGCCATAATGTTTTGGAATATTGAAATCTCTTGTCCTTCCTTCAGTTCTTGCCTCTAAATGATGGACATTGTCATAATTTTTCTCTATACTATACATTCACAGGAGACTTGAGAGTAATTCACTGCATGAGTTATTAAGGGTTATTAAAATGTGGTATTCATGAACTAAAATTAGCCAATTTATCCACGCCGGTGTTCTGCCAAGTCTGTCTGGCTGCCACTCAATGCTTGATGACCTTGCCTTTGCACAAACAGCTGAAATTCCTACAATTTAAGGAAAAGACACTTTGTTATCGGTATTATCTTGAATTATGGTTTTCAATAGCTGCTTCTTTTTCCTGTGTACAAAAAGATGTTCCACCCTCTTGTGGTTGAATTGTCTTCCAAAAAGTTATGGTCAAGTCAATCCCCCTACTTGTAAGTGTGAGCTTATTTGGAAACAGGGTCTTTGCAGATGTAATTAAATTAAGACGAGGTTGTAGTGGGTTATTGTGGGTCCTAATCCAATGACTGGAATCCTTATAAGAAGAGAAAACAGACCTTTGTGCACTGTTTGTGGGAATGTAAAATGCTGCAGCCACTGTGGCAAACAGTTTGGGAATTCCTCAAAAAATTAAAGATAAAATTACCTTCTGACCAAAGAATTCCACTCCTGGGTATACAGGTGGCCCTCTGTACCAGTGAGTTCTGCATCCTTGGACATGGAGGGTTGACTGTGACTTGAACATCTTCAGATTTTGGTACCCAAGGGAGTGACTGGAATAGTGGTGGTCTTGGAACCAATCCCTTTTGGATACTGAGGGACGACTGTATACCCAGGGTAATGGAAAACAAAAAGTATTCAAACAAATACTTAGGTACGAATGTTCACAACAGCACTAGTCACAAAAGCCTCCCCTCCCCCCCCCGCAAAGGTAGAAGCTATCCAAATGTCCATCAGCTGATAAACAATATGTTATAGTCATGCAGTGGAATATTATCCAGTCACAAAAAGAAATGAAGTACTGATATATGCTACAACATGGATGAACCTTGAAAACATGCCGAGTGAAAGAAGTCAAGTGCAAAAGGCCACTTATTGTATGATTCTATTTATATGAAATGTCCAGAATAGGTAAATCTATAGAGACAGAAGCAGATTAACAATTGCCAGGGGCTGAGGGGAGGGAGGAATAGGGAGCGATGCTAATGGCTGGGGGGGGGGGTGGTTCCTAAATTTTAGGGTGATGAAAATGCTTTAGAACTAGAGGTGGTGATTACACAGCATTGTGATTGTGTTAAATGCCACTGATGGTTAATTTTGTGTTATGTGAATTCCACCTCAATTTAGAAAGAGGAGGAGGAAGAGGGAAAGAAAGAAAAAGAAAGAACCAGAAGAGTTATTGTCAGTGGCCATATGGAGGAAATCCACATACATTTGTATATTGTTACAATGGCCTTTGGGCAATATCTTTTTTTTATTTAAAATTTAAAAAAAATTTTATTTTTGGGGGGAGGTAATTAGGTTTGTTTATTTGTTTTTATTATTATTATTTTTTAAACAGAGGTACTGGAGATTGAACCCAGGACCTCATGCATGCTAAGCATGTGCTCTACCACTTGAGCTATAAACTCCCCCTGGACAATATCTTTTAACATTTCAACACTTCTATGGGATAAATTCCACTCTTAGGAACCAATATGTAAGGATATACATGAAAGAAAATTTATGCAGTATTGTTCATAGTGGCAAAAATGGCAAACAAGTTAAATACCTATCCAGAGGAAGTGGTTGAATATATCATGATCTAGCCACACCGCAGAGTCCCACACAACCATTAAAATGCTTTCTGTTGGGGGTGGGGTCGAGGGAGGGTATAGCTCAGTGATTGAACACATGCTTAGCACTCACAAGGTCCTGGGTTCAACCCCAGTACCACCACTTAAAAAATAAATAAACCTAATTACCTCCCCCAACCAAAAAAAAAAAAAAGAAATATATGTATATAACATATATACACACACACATATACATATATACACACTGTTAAAAAAAGTGCTCTCTGTCATCTCACCTGGAGGGCGTTCCGCTTTCCATGTGATACCTTTAAACAAAAAAATCAGGGTGCAGGAAAATGAAGATAACATGATCCTATTTATATAAACTCCTGTGTATCCACTATATGTACACATGTATATATGTATGTATTTGTATATCTATATGTATCCAAATACACATGTGTATATATATATTTGCAAAAAATTACATAGGTATGGAGCAAAAGATGAGAGTATATCAACCAGAGGTGAGGAATGGAGAGGAAAAGGAGAAAAGGCAAGAGAGAAGCCAACCAGCAAAAAAAAAGAGAGAAAAAACAAAAAGATTTCGCTAGAAAAGTGAAACCCCTCAATATGTATGACACGGTCACCTTTATGATTTTACGTAAAATCATATACATGTGTAGATACACGCATTAAAAACTTGAAACCATAAACTTACTTCTAATGCATTATAATCAATTAAGTCAAACTTACTGCAGAATTAAAATTACTGTTACTTTGGCTTCATCATTATCAATTAATCCGTGACAACTTCTTCGTGGGGAATGTAAAGATGCACATTTGCATGAATAGTATTTCTGGTGTATAATTTTCCACTTATTTGGCATTAGAATATGTATACATTATGATTTAAATATGAATTATTCATAATCTCCCCCAACATATATCCAGAATCCCTCGTAGTAATGTATATGATTAAATAATTAATAGAATTGCTTTACAGCACCCCTGTGCCCGAAGACCGTTCAGTCTTCGGCGGCCCAGCAACTGAGGCTCTCAGACTGATGTTTCCTTTTTTTCAATAGTTTCCCCGGACTTCTGTGATGTGCAGAATGAACTAGAAGGCAGAGAGGGAACTGTGGACAGGTGTCTGTATTTTCACCCACTAGTCATTCCGTTAGAGGACGGCCCCACCCTCAATGCTATTCTATCTGCTTCGCTAAATCCCCCAACTCCGGCTGTGGACCCAGGTCACAGGCCTAGCCAATCAGAAAACGCAATCCATCTGGCCACTGTGATTGGATCAGAGCTTGACACGTGACCCAAGCTGCACCAATCAGAGGATTAACTTCCTGCCCGAGCCGCTGAAAATCTTTCTTGAATTTGGGAGCGGATGTTTTTTTTTGCCACCACATTGAGGGAGTGAAGCCCACCCGGGAGAAGCTGAGAACGTGAGAAAATAGAAGATTCTGGTTGCATCTCTGAGCACCTGAGACCTGCCCGTGGTGGAAGATAGAGCTATTTCGGACGTTTTATTTCAGTTCTACAAGTTACACGTCTTTTCCCAATTTTTCACCCCTTTCGTTAGTTTGAGTTGGATTCGCTTATGGTTCAGGGAAAGAGTCCTAGGACGAGGGAAGAAGAATGAAGGTCTAAGATTTAGATCAGCAGTTTTCAAATCTGGCTTCGTAATAGCGAGGCCTTTGGTGCCTTAACCACAGATTCTGACTTAATTGGCCTGCGTGCGGTGCAGACCGGACATCCGAATTTTTCTAAACTCCTAAGATGTGCAGCCAGAGTTGAGAATCACTGACTCAGGTAAGATCCTTCTTAAACTTCAGTGTGCATACGGAACCCCTGTGCCCTGCTTCAGAGGTTCCCATTGGAAAGGTCTGGGTGAGCCCAAGGATTTATATTTCAAACAAGTTCTCAGATAACGCTAATACTGCTGGTCCATGGACCACATTTTGAGAACCTCTCATCTAGAGGGCTGAGGGGAAGGAGAAGAGGGAGGGCATAGTTTACGGGGTGATGAGGGGCTTGGCAAGCCAGGCGCTAGAGCAGTGGAGGGGCATGGGGGGACAGGCACTTTTAATTAGTGTTGCTGTGAAGTTCGTTTTATGTTCTTGAGAGCAGTGCGGGGAAAATGCAATTTCTTTTTAATTACTTTCAGCTGTTGAACTGTGTTTCTCGCATGTGACTTTCTCCAAGGATAAACCTGCATGGATATCTGAGTTCACAAGGGTTCCAGTTGTCCAGTTACCCTCAACTGCTGTCACTTATATTTTTGTCCATTAGAAATTGGATCCAGGTGAAGGGTGGGCCGTGGAGATTTTTGTCCTATAGAGTAAATCACAGTCTAGAGAGTTAGTTCTTGCGGAAATGAGGAGATTGAGGGGGTCTCATGGAGCCAGACAAAATGACTTACCCCACAGAAACAACGTTAAGTGATTTAACACCGTATTTTGTGTTGTTTGCGATACATCCGTTCCTCATCTGGGTTCCTTTGTCTCTTCAGATTAATGGTACTTCCATTATGGGCAGGAATCTTGGGTTCTGCTTGTTTTTCCTTTGTTCTTTATTTCGTTAAGCATTTCCTTGACATTTACTATATGCCAAGCTCCATTTTGAGGCTCTGTGGATACAAATACAAATCAAAGCAAGTACTATGGCAGAGATAGCCGGTTTGACACTGATAACCCTCTTCCTCTTCTATCTTTAGTAATAGAACTCACGAGTTCTATCTGGCACATAATTGTCCTGTTGATGACTATACTTCTGATCTTCTTTTGAATCTAAGCATTCATGTGACTAAGTTCTGAGATGTTCGTGTGAGTTTATGTAAAATGTGAGCAGAAATGATGCATGCTCCTTCCAGGTCTATTTAAAATAATGAGTATGTTCTCTCTTTGCCCTTTCTCCTACCGTTTACCACTGACTGGGTTGAAGATGTGATGGCAGGAATTAGAGAAGATACCTTGCACCCAGATATTGAAGCTGTGTGTTGAGGTTGTCAATGTTTCTACCCTAGAACCACCTAAGCCTGGATTAAGTGAGAGAGAAATAGACTTGATTTTGTTTCAGCTGATGGCAGCCTAGATTGTACCCAAACTAGTAACTTTCTGACCTCTACTTCTAGTGAAAGAGACGAAAGAGGCAGTTACAAAAAAAAAAAAAAAAAAAAAAAAAAAAAAAAAGAAAGAAGAAGTGTGACAAGTACTGAAATAGAGATAACCCCGTGGTGTTGTGGGGCTATAAATTGAAGCTTGCTCACATAGGCTGGGGTACCTATTGATGGAAGGCTAATTGAAGATCACTGAAAAGGATCCCCACAGATGGAAACTGGAGTAGGGTCGGACACTTGATCAATTAGGATCCTTTGGCTTTAAGTAACAGCAACAACAAAATCCAACAAGGACTATCTTTAAAGGGTCATTCATTTATTCAACAAATGTTTACCTATCACCTACTATGTTCTTGACACTGCTTAGGTGCTGCTGATATGGCAGTGATTAAAACAGACAAAAACCCCTAAATCAAAACAAAACTCTGCCCTCATGGATCTTTTGATCTAGTGGGGAGAGATTTATTATCTCATAAAACAAGAAATCCAAGATAGGTGGTCTTGGGCTGGTGGATACAGAAGTTCAACAATGTCTTCAAGGACCCACATTCTTTCCATCTCTTCACTCTGCCATCTTCAGTGTGTAAGGCTTTATGCTTAGCCTTGTAACCTCATAGTTGTAAGATGGCTGCCACTGCTCCAGGTATTACATTGCATGCACATTAACCCAGTGAAGTTGAAGAATGGAGACTGTTTCCTCCTATGCTGCTCTTTTTTAATTATCTAAAAGGAAAACTATCAGAAGTCCTTAGCAGACTTCAGGTCCCATTTTCTAGAATCGTATCACATTCCTGATAAAATCACTAGCAAAGAGAAGGTAACAACCATAAGTGGCTTAAGTCAGTGGTTCTCAAACTCTTAAAAATTATTAATGACCCCAAGGAGTCTTAGTTAGTGTGGTTATATCAATTGATATTTACTGTGTTAGAAGTTAAAACTGAAAAATTTAAATACATGTGTTTATTGGTTCATTTAAAGTTACCCTTTACGTGTTAACATAAATAACAATTTTTGATGAAAAATACTGTATTTTCCAAAACCCCAAAAATTAGTGAAAAAAGGGCATCGTTTTACATTTTTCTTTGTCTCTTTAATTTCTAGCTTAATAGAAGAAGCTGGATTCTAATTTTTTATTCTACATTCAGTTCATCGTGATATGTTGTTTTGCTTGAAATATATGATGAAATTCTGTCCTCACACATACATTTTTGCAAAAAGGAGGATCTCTTGGACACCTTGGAAGGGTCTTGAGGACCTTCAAGGATTCCTGGACCACAGTTTGAAAATCACTGGTATACGCCAGTCAAAACTCACTTCCTGAGCTGTGAAGGGGCTTAGCTCTCATGCCTAACTCCACACAGCTCAACCTCCATGTAAACACATGGCTGCTTCCATTCTTGAACAAAATCACAATTCCCTTAGCAAGGAGAAAGGAGAGCAACAATTGGGTAGGCAACCCGCAGTGTTTGCCACACATTGCTCTGTAGCGGTGGTTTTCAAACTTATTAGACTGTATCCCACAGGAAGAAATATATTTTACATACACTACACACATGCATACAACACAAAGAAAAGTTTTATACAACAATACTTGGTCTCACTACATGCAGTACACTTTGATATTTTCTATTCTCTCTATTCTGTCCCATTAAAAAAGGAAGTGCTGAGGGGGAGGGTATAGCTCAAGTGGTAGAGTGCTTGCTTAGCACACACGAGGTCCTGGGTTCAATCCCCAGTACCTCTTCCAAATATAAATAAATAAATAAACCCAATTACCTCCTCCTCGTAAAACAAAAGAAAAAAAAAGTGCTGGCCATAACCCATTAAATTTATTTCATGACTCATTAGTGGGTCATGATCGTTGGTGTGAAAAATACTGCTCTCTAGGGACTTGTTGATTGATTGGATAGAGGGACTGGACTGAGGTATCCAAGAGGAGGGAGTTAAATAAGAATTGTCTCAAAACTGACCAGAGAAATTCCCTGAGATCCCCTTGTTGATCTGCCTTTTTCCTTATTGCCTATATTAATTTCTTTATGTTTATTAGGGGGAAGTAGACTCAACTCAAACAGTCTTAAGTTAAAAAGAAATTTATTGACTCACAGAATTGGAAAGCCCAGTAGTTTCTTGAGCTTCAGGCACAGGTGGAACCAGGTGCTCAAATGATGGGTATCTGTCAGTCTCCACCTATAAATTCCTATGCCGTCTGTGTTGGCATCAGTCTCAGGCAATAGTGGCCCCCTTCAGCTGCTCAACTTTAAAAACTACAAAGGAAAGAAAACTGTATCTTCCCAGTAGTTCTAGAAAAATATCCCAGGGCTGTTGCTCACTGGCCAAGGCTGGATTGTGTGTCTGCCTTAGGAAGGGGATGTCGAGGTCAGACTCATCTGAACCATGTGAGATGAGAGTGGATTGGCAGGAACTCTCCAGTGAAGAACTGGGAAGCTGTTGCTTGAAGAAGGGGAGAGGATTTTGAGCAGGCAAAATCAGTGGATGGTCACTACCCCAAGTGTTATGAGGTAAGAGAAGGTGTTAGGTCTTGAGCAACATTATATTCCCAATGACTGGCACAGACTAAGCTCAGCAAATACTTTTTGTAAGAACAAGTCCAATTTTGTTTGTATGACAGAGTACACTGAGCCAATCTGCTTGTTTAAAAGAAGGTCTGCAAGGTAAAAGAAGTCAGGATAGACAAATAGATCAATGGAAGAGACTAGAGAGACCAGGTTAGATGGACACATACATGGCAAACTTATTTTCAATGAAAGCACCAAGGGAACTCAATGAGGCGAAAAAAAGAGTTTTGTTTTTCAATAAATGTTGCTGGAACAATTGGACGTTCATCTGGAAAAAAAAAATGATCCCTGCCTCACACCATACATGAAAAATAGTTGAGCTGGATCATAACCTTAAACATAAAAGCTAAAATTATAAGCTCCTAGAAGAGATTGTAGGACCCACTTGGGAAAGACAAAGATTTCTTAAATAGGATACCATAAGCACTAATCATAAAAGGAAAAATTTATAAATTGGACTTCACTGAAATTATGAAAATTCTGCTCTTTATAATTCACTGTTAAGAAAACAAAAAAGCCACTGAATTATATACTTTAAAGTGGTTAAAATGGTGAATTTTATGTAATGTGAATCTTATGCAAATTAAAAAAAATTAGTAAGTATATTGCTTGATTGCAAAACTGTAGGCTTCTCAAGCACATAGAATATTATAAATTATATTGTCAAGACAACTAGGAAACAAAATTAAATCTCTCTAAAAAAAGAAAGAAAATGAAAAGGAAAGCCACAGACTTAGAGAAAATATTCATAATACATAGATCTGACAAAGGAATTGTACCTAGAATATATAAAGAACCTTTACAACCAAATAACATGAAGATGAGCCAACGAAAATATTGGATAAGAAGTTTGAACAGACACTTCACAGAAGAAGATGTATGAATGTCCAGTAAGTGCATGAAAAAATACTCAACATCATTATCATCAGAGAAATGCAAGCTAAAACTGTAAGTAAAGGCCATTACATACCTGTAAGAAGGACTTAATAATAATAATAAAACCAGACAATACTAAGTGGTGTCAAGGATGTGGAGCACCTGGAACTCTCATTCATTGCTGGTGGGAATGCAAAATGGTATACAGTGGTGGAAATGAGTTTGACATTTTCTTATAAAGTTAAACATACAGATATCATATGACTTAGCAGTCATATCTAGATAGTCTGTGTCTTGATTGTGATGGTGGTTACATGACTACATACATTTGTCAAAACTCACAAAACTAAAAAGGGTGAGTTTTACTGTATGTAAATTAGACCTCAATAAACCTGATGACTTTAAAACAAATGAGCAGAAAACAATTGACACTGACAAGTAATGGTGAGGATGTAGAGTGAGTAGAATCCTATATCGTTCATTGATGGGGGTATAAATGGTACAACCACTTTGGAAAACTTTTTGATTTCCTATAAACATACATTTAACTTACAACAGAGCAATCTCACTCCTAAATATGTACCGAAGGTAAATGAGTGCATGTGTGCACACAGGCTTGGACAACAATATTCAGAGCAACTCTTAACATCATAGCCAAAACAGGAAGCCACCCAAATGTCCATCAGTTCGTGAGTGGATAAACAAATTGTGGTGTGTTAATATAGGGACTTAATTTTGTTCACTTCTGTCTCCCCAGTACCTAGAATAGTTGCCTGCTTGGCACATAGTAGGGTGCTTAATAAAACTATGTTGTGATGGCTGTTGATTCTAAAATTTGAATAAACAGCGTCTATATGAATATGATTATGTAAATATTTTCCACTGCAGAGCAACTATGTTATTGGGCTGATATAAAGGGAAATGGAACTTCCTCCATGGTACCATATTCCACCAAGTGGCCCTGGTCCCAGGGCTCCAGTAGCACCTTCTCCCACTGTCTCAAAATGTGGCAGCACCATTCTACCAATAATGTATCGGAGCTGCCACATACCAGCTCACAGAAACTGCCGGTACACATCTCTCCCCAACTCTACACTCAGTGACCTCATGTTGGCAGCTTGAAATTGGCCATAGTAGGAGTACTTGCATCCCCAAATTGGAAAACGAGACATACCAGGGCTTCTTTCCAAGAGCCAGTTGTTGACCACTTACTAGCACATCACTGCTTACTCCTGTCCCTAATCCCTGGCTGCCTCCTGGTGTCCTTTTAGCTTCTGAGTTCTTCCATCATGTGTAACAATTCCCCCACACTAAATTCCTATTGTGAGTATTTAAAATACACTGGTTTCTGTCTTTACTAACAAGGCACTCAACTTGTTGAGAGAAGGGATGCATTTCTTTACTTTTTGCTTTTAGAACATTTGGGTCTTTAGTAACATAATTTGTGGAAAGTCTGCTTTCTTCTCCATAGCTTTTCTCATAGAACCTGCTGACTTCATGTGCTGAGTTCTTGCTCTTCCTGGGCCATATGACATGCATTCTTAGGTTAATTCCACCGTCTCTTGCATGCCGTGTCTTCTGCTTGTTTTTGGTTTCCCCTTTCAATTTTCTGGCATGTATCTTGAATTCATTTTTGTTAGAAGGGTTATGATTTTTAGATACGGAAATACAGATTAAAAGCACTTTTTGCTTAAAAACTTCAGCTCCGTATTCTGAAGGATTTCTTTGCCCTGATATTTCTAAACACTAATTTGGCCTTTGGCCATGTTTATTCTGTTTTCTAGCATATACATGAATATACTTTTCCCCCCCAGTAACCGTATTTTTAATTTCCAAATTTGTGTTCTGAGGTGCCTTGTTGAAATAAAGTTGGAGATGACAATGCTTATACCTATAGACAAAATGTGGCAAAAAAACTTTTTGTATAAACAGCATTGAATAACAATAATCAAAGTAATAACTGTCTTATGAAAACGAACACATGTATGTATATGTATGACTGAAACATTATGCTGTGCACCAGAAACTGACACAACATTGTAAACTGACTACACTACAATTAAAAATAATAATAATAACTGTCTTTCACACATACTGTGTTGGTGAGGCTACAGGAAACCAGACACTGGGATCCACTGTACAAAATGATACAACTTCTATGGGGAATTGACTTTTCTGAATCTCAGTTTCCCCATCTGTAAAATGGGTATAAACACAGTACCAGATTCTCACCTTTGCTATATTGAATATTATTCTCTTTTTGCTACAAATGGGAGTTGAGATGAATTCCATGTGGTCAGGATTCCTTGTAGATTTAGACTCCCCTTCTATACATCGGAGTTTTCTTCCTTTATTTATACACCGTATTTATTCATCACCCACTATGTGCCTGTCAACCTAGAGGAAAGAGGGCTCAGGTTCAAATCCCAGCTCTGCTGTTGCTTACTTAAGTGGCTTGAGCCTCTGAAGCTTGGTTTCAGTAAAGGAGGCTGCTAAAACTTGCTTCAAAGTGAAAATGAAAGGAGAGAAAAATAAGCAAAGGGAAAATTAAAAACATAAGGAGAAGGTTGAAGAAGAGAATGATCTACAAAACCCGAGCATATGGCAGGTATTTCATGGTTGTTTGTCCACACCGCCCGCCGCCCCGCCCTCTCTTTGGAATGCAGAGCAGAACCGCACGTTGTGTTTGAGATGTTCTTCCTCTGTTCCTTGGCTGAATTGAACTTGAGCTGCTTCCTCTCTCCTTAAATATCCTTTCCTCTGGACAGGATGTTCCCGAAGGAGGCCACGAAGCAGAACATCTCGGCTAACTTTAGTTTGCTATTTTCAGCCTGAATTTCTTCCTGGGCAAATCAACCACGGATAGATTATCTTCCCTAGGTTGGACGTTCCTTGCACGATGCCCCAGGGTCTTGTGGGACGCAAATCTTAGCTTCACTAAGATCTGAGCCTTAAGTCCAGGTGTATATCTGGGTTAGGGCACCTCATCTAGTCTAAAACACCCTGAACTGCAGAAGGTTGGGCAAGATGAATGTAATTCCTAGATTCCTTTTTCTGATGCAGGTAAGAAAAAAAAACCTCAAAAAAGCCAACAAACCAAAAAAAGAACCTCCTCAGACTTGTCCCTTTAGGGGACTGAAAAGCTGGGGTACTTACCCACTGCCTCCTCTATCCCATCAGTTGAGGATGATCCCTAGTGACACCAAGTCCCTGGCACTTTTTCTGGCTGCAGCTGATGCTGGAGACAGCAAGCAGGCTAAGAGGCCCAAGTGTGTCAAGTGGAGGCTGACAGCAAGCCAGTACTGTCCACTGTACTTGGAACTGACCTCAGAGGTGAGCCAAGGGGATTTGGCACGGGGCACCAAGAGCACTGGCTATCGAGAGAATACATATGTTGGCTTGTAGAACTGGGAATACAGGGAGAATCTTGTTTCAGGCACTGCTGGATCAAGGACCCCGAATAATGCCAACAGAATGTGGGTTCTCACAGTCTTTTAGTTCTTCTCACACTGTTGGCTTTATTCTACACAGGGAGCTTCTGGCAGCTCCAGGCTTACTCCTGCCTGTCCAGGAACTCCGGAACAAAATGCCTCTCTTCTAATACTTGAACCACTCTCCCGACCTGAGTTACATGCCCAACTGTGCTCTGTGGCCAGGAAGCCGTGGCCCTGTGACTAACCAGTCCTGAGTTGCATGCAGCGGTGTGCTGATACAAGTCTAACAGCTGGTTTTGGGGAGTGATTTATACAAAAGGTTTGATTTGTAGTATTTGCCAAATTACATAAATGTTCCCACCATAGCCAATGCAAGTTACCAATGGGATATCAACTGGCTTACAAAAGTGTAATTTCACCAGCAGCTCAAGCATATGTCTAACACTACTGGCTCCCCTCTACTCAGGCAGTTGAGCCACCCCATGCATTCCATGTGGACTGAGAGTAGTAAAGGAGTGGTTCCTTAAAGGAAAATCAGGGTGCAGTTATAAGAATGAGTGAATAAATGTTGGAGCGGCAAGAACAACATAAGCCCATCCAGTGTCCAATGACGTCTATCCATCACACTGTATGCATTCACACTTGCAGCCTTATTGCTAAATAAGAAATGTCCTCAAAATCTGAGAATGATAAGCCTTTATTCTCATGCTCCTGACTCTGCAGGTCTCAGCTGGGCTCAGCTGGTCAGTTCTGCTTCAGGCTGCAGGTACACTGGGCTGAGTCGGCCCCATGTGTTCCTCATCCTCTTTGGACCAGTGGTACCCACAGCAGCTCCAGAGACCAATTTAAACTTGTGGAAGGCTCTGCTTACAGGGCATTTGCTAACATTGCATTGGCCAAGCTCAGCAGGGGGACTGCGTAGTTCATGCCACCTACAGTGGGAGGCCCTGCAAAGTCACTAAGTGCTCACAGGTTAGTGACAAGCTACTATACATATTGTTTGTGTTATTCTGCAAATCTCTTTGTTTACTTAAAGCCTTGTGGACGTTTATCTGGGCCAGTAGGTATAGATCTAACAGGTTCTTTTGAATATTTGCATAAAATTCCATCCTGTAAACATACCACAATTAACGACCATTCTACTAATGGACTCATGATGCATGTTTATGTCATATTGTTACTGAGTCCAAACTCGTTCTGCTTGCTGCACGACAGGCCAGTAAATCAGGAGACGAGGTGTTGGGGCAAGGAATAGGGACTTTATTCCCTGTTATTCCGCAGACTGAGAAGATGACAGGCTAATGTCCTGGAGAACCATCTTCCCCAAGTCAGAATTCAGGCTCCTATATTTGTAAGTAAAGTTTTATTGGAACACAGCCAAGCTCATCCATTTACATAAGTTCTATAGCTGCTTTCCCACTACCCCGGCAGAACTGAGTCACTGAGACAGAGACTGAATGGGTCCCCAAGCCTAAAATATTTACTGTTTGGCTCTTTACAGAGAGGGTTTTCTAACCCCTGCTCCATAAGATGGAGTCCCCACCATGGAGATTCTGGTGAAAAGGAAAAATGTGTATGTTTAAAATTTTTAATATTGACCTAATTATTTCCCCCAAATTAGAATATTCCTTCTTTATTAAAGTTATACATCTTATTGTGAAAATAAAGTTAAATACGGAAGTGTATGAAGAAGAAAACCCACTCCCCCACTGCAGGAATGATCAGTTTGGTGTGGTAGTTCCAGTCAATATGATCAACACAGACACGCGCGTGCGCGCGCGCACACACACACGCACACACACACACACAGAGCTCCTTCCTTCCTTCCTTTTTTTTTTTAAAAAAACAAGAATGGGATCAGTTTATTTCTGTAGCTATTATCCCCGAAATACTTCTGTACTATCCTGTCCTCTTTCCAATGGCTCATATCCAAAGGGATCATTGCAGGTATTTGGACACAAAAATCCTAGCAACCAGTGAGTGCCCTTCAGAATAGAATTTCAGTTCAACACGTTGAAACCTAGAATATTTGTTGGCTCTGAGAAGATAATAACCACACGTTTCAATGCCCTACATTCCGGAAGAAGCCATGCTCACATGACTCTCGTACTTCAGATCACCCATTGGCTTCCCAGTTCACTGAGTTAAAAATTCTAAATGCTTATCAAAGCCTGCAAGGCCATCCGCGACCCGGCCCTCAGCCACTCCTCTTGTGCAGCTCTCTCCCTTGGTCTTCGTGCTGTCTTTCACTTCCTCAAAGTTGCACCAAGCTCTTTCTGGGCTTGTCCTGGGTTAGTCAGAATTCTTTCAGTTACAAGGGACAGAGACCCAATTCAAACTGGCTTAAGCCCAAAGAAGTGAGTTGATTCATGCCGTGGAAAAGTCCCGGAGAAGGTTGGAATAAGGAGTGGATGGCTCATCCCCATTGGTTGCCTCTAGTCTTTATTGGATTAGCTTCATTCTCAGTCTCTCCCAAAGGGCTGTAAATACTAAACTTGCATCCTCATTAGCTACCCTAGTGGAAAGAGTCGTATTCTCACTTCCTCCCAGTCACTCTAGAGAAGAGCCTGTGGATGACACTTACTGAATCAGTCGGGGTCAAGTGACTATCCCTGAACCAATTGCTGTGACAATACACTGGTAAGTATGTATCAGGATACACTGATGAGCCAGCCCTGGGTCTTGTATCTTCCACCTTGCCCACCATTGCTGGAGGAGGAATCTGGCCCACCTGAAACTTTTGCACTGCGGCCAGGGAGTTCCCCAAATGGAAACCAAGGTGCTGGTACCAGAAAAGGAAAACAGCTACTGGCAGGCAAAGACGATGCCTGTCATTGCCTGCCCGCAACACCCCTCCCCCACTTTTCACCATGACAACAGAGTTACTCTTTGTAGCTTTGGTAGAAGAGACAAAAGATTGAAAATGGCACAAATGTCTGTTAAAATAAGGAGCTAGCACAAGTTGTGGCTTTCCAAATGTGGTTCTACGATCAGCAGCAGCACCTGGAAACTTGTGAGAAATGCAAATTCTCAGGCCCCACCCTCATCTCCTGGGTGGGCGGAGCAGGCCTCCAGGTGATACTGATGCACATGTAAGTTTGAGAACCACTGAGTTTGAATATTAATATTTAATCGTAAAATAGAAAGCCATTGGGTGTTTCAGTTTCAGAAACCCTTTTCTTAGAGGCTTAGAATTTGAATAAGAGCAAGTTCTTCATTAGTTGCAAATGCCACAATCACTTTTCTGGTGCTAAACGTGGCCCTTTTGTGCCATTGCTCTCATAGCTTCTGTGCTAGACCCTATATGTGGGCTCTCTCAGCATCTATCCTCAAAACTCTCCTCTTTTACCTAAAGGCCAGAAGGCTAAGAATGAGATTTTTCCAGCCCCTTCTCTCCCTGAAGCTAGGGGTGGCTGTAAAAGGAAGCCTGCTGAGGGGTCCTGGAGAAGCTTTTGTTCCCTTCCCCAGCTTCAATAGGGACAAATGCAACTAGCGAAGTCTTCTTTCCTTCCCCATTGTTCTTGTCTGGAACATGAATGTGATGAGCAGAGGTGCATGGCCACCTTGCAGCCAGGATATGAATGCCAACAGGCTAAAGATGTTGCAGCAGGAAAGGAGGAGCCCAAGACACTGAGTCACTACACCAGCCTTGGACTGCCGTCTCCTGATTTCGTTTTTTTCTTTTTTTTTTTAAATTAAAAACATTTTTTTGTGGGTGAGGAAATTAAGTTTACTTGTTTATTTTATTTTTAGAGGAGGTACTGGGGATTGAACCCAGGACCTTGTGTATGCTAAGCATGTGCTCTACCACTGAGCTATACCCACTCACCCCTCTGATTTCTTATCTTAGGAGAAAAAGAATCCTCCTTTGTTTAAGCCACTGTATGTCAGGCTACTTGTTACTTGCAGCCAAATGCATTCCTAATAGAAGTACTGTAGTCTTTTCTGACCCTGTTTGAGATCTTAAAAAAAAGGCAAATATATGGACTCCAAATTACAGAAAAGAAAAACATTAGGAATTAATATGACTATAAAACAGAACTTTATAGCAGCATTATTAACTGTGAAATTCAGTCTTTATAAAAATGCTCCTGTACATGGAAAGCAATTTGTCAGTTAGACTGTCTTACTTTGCAAGAATGCGAAGTGACATGTGGTCATTGCCAAGAAGCCATAGCCCACAGCAAACTCAATGAATAATAATCTAATAATTTGAATTACAAAAATAATGTCAAAATTTTCTACAAACAAAACAAACTAATGCAAAATATGGGTACATTTGAAAACCTCTTACAAGACACGAGGTGGAACATTCCAAAGGAAAGTGTCCTTGGAATAACTGTTCATTGTCACATTCAGGATCATCATAGGACATCTCTAGAGCTTGATGAAATTCATTATACTTTAAGCCAGATTAGTATCCGAGATTCTAAGATAAGAAAACTTAGCCAAAATAAGCTTTAGGAGCAGGTAGAGTGAGTGATTAGCTTTTTTTTTGTTGTTTGAAACATCGACCCTTCAGGGTCAGCGCTGTAACTGTCCCCTGTATCAGTTCATTCCTTCCTCTGTTATGTAGACCACTGTTATTCTGCATCAGCTGTCACTCATAGCCAAAAATGGATCAAAATCGATACATATCCTTTTGATTTTTTTAAAATATATGCATGTGAAAAAAATGTACTTTATGGATAGTGGTGGTGGTTGCACCACATTTTTTTATTATTGTATTTAATTATTTTAGCAGGATTGTGGTAGGTCATTAGGCTTATTTACTTTTAGATGAGATACTGAGGATTGAACCCAGGATCTCATGCATGCTCAGCCCGTGCTCTACCACTTGAGCTATCCCTTCCCTGATTTACCTCATCTTTTAGATGGCTGCATAGTGTGCCTTTGGATATCTGGCTTAGAGTATGCCCTATTAACGGACGTTTAGGCTGTCTCCAACTTATTACTACTACAAACAGTGCTATAGTGAATATCCTTTCTCATGCTTTAGATATAGGCAGTCGTGTACCAGAACAGGCTTGTTCCTGCTCCAGAAAGCCAAGTGTTCAAAAGTCAGGAATTGTAAGAGCCAATTGCCAAACTGTAGGTAGCTTTAAATCAGCATTGGCAGAAGAATTTACACCACAGGAATTAGCAAATGCTGTAAATCAGGATGTTTCTTCCCCACCCAACCTCCTGACCTCAAAAGCCCATTTACCACTACACCCCTGCTAAAGGGGGGTCTAAATGGCTCCAGAGGTCAGGAGTCAGAGATCAAGTCATTTAGCACCAAGAAATCAGAACAAGCTTTGTCCAGAAGAGAGAAACTTGTTGCTCAGGGGAGGAATTGAGGTCTGGGAAGCTGATTGACTTTTCCTCCAAACTATGGACGTTTGAAGTAAACTAGGGAATTATGAGGATGTGGGTTCTTTTTTTTTTAAATAGATATGTTCCTTCTCATATTCTTTTTCATTATAGATTATTACAAGTTATTGAATATAGTTCCTTGTATTACAGTAGGACCTTGTTGTTTATCTATTTTATATAAAATAGCTAGTATCTGCAAATCCCAAACTCCTAATTTACCCCTCCCTTTGCCCTTTCCCCCCGGGAACCATACATTGGTTTACTATGACTGTGAGTCTGTTTCTATTTTGTAGGTAAGTCCATTAGTGTCTTTTTTTTTTTTTTTTAAGATTCCACATATGAGTGATATCATATGGTATTTATCTTCTTCTGGCTTGCTTCCTTCACTTAGTATGATAATCTCTAGGTCCATCCATGTTGCTGCAAATGGCATTATTTCGTTCTTTTTTGTGGCTGAGTCTTTTTTTTTTAATTGAAGTATAATTGACCTACAACACTGTTAGTTCCAGTTGCACAACATAGTGATTCGATATTTCTGTATGTTACAAAATGATCACCATGAGGGTGGGGATAGTCATAAGGTGCTCGTCAGTTTGGGTTTAATACACAAATGCCCTGGTCACTAGGATGGTATTGCCTGGAGCTGAGATCAAAGATGATTACACAAAGTCAAAGATTCCTTCCCTGTTTGTGGTAGAGATCAAGTAGGAAAATGGATGCAAATATTCGGAAAGGCATAAAATAGCCTCTTGAAATATTAGGTAAATGTTAGGAAATCCACACACAGTGATTTCTGCTACAATTACCACCTTTCTAAAGGAAAAATTGAATCCTTCTTGGTCCCGGAGCAGTAACATTGCAATGTGTAGTACTTCGTCCCTGCATCCCCTTAACATCCATCATTTCACGCCCCCAGGAGAGGAAAGATACAGGATTAGGAAAAAACAAAAAGTCCCCTCCGTAATTGATGACCGTATTTGTGGAGGTTAAAGACGCAGTTTGGCTTCATCAGATTGTGAACTCGGCTCTTTTAACAGCAGGTATAATCATCCACATTCTTGTGTAATTCACACTTGACATGAAAATCTAGAAAGCAAAATATTTCTGATTTAAGATGCACTTTGTTCCTGGGACTCCTGGGACTCCCTGTATCCTCCCTCCCTAGTCCTGGGGGGCATCCAGACAGGACAAAGAATCCTTCCCTCCCTCCTTTCTTCAGAGATTCCTTTCTCAAGGGCCCTAACCCCCTGCTCTGGGAAATGCTGGCAGCTCTTTCTTTTTAAAATTTTAAAAAATTGTATTGAAGTATAGTCAGTTTGCAGTGTTGTGTCAATTTCTGGCATTGGCAGCGCTTCCTTAATGTATGAATTGTCCCCACATAATAGGGGATTGAAAGAGGGGCAGTGTTGGGGGAGAAAGCACCCATTTCAGCAGCTCTGAAACCAGAGCCACCATAGTAAACTCCGGCTGTCTCTTGTCATTTCAGTGAGGGGCTGCTCCAGGGGGTGGCTGGGTGCAGTGGTCAGCTGGGTTTCCTAAATATGAGTTCAAGGTGGGTTACAAGTGGCCGCTCACAATATGAGATGTCAGGAGGGGGTAGTTCCTGACCCAGGAGAACACTCAAGACAGATGGCTTTGCTCATGCGAGGAAGCAGCCCTGTGTGTGGCTGCCGTGTGTCCCAGCCCAGCCTTTGCTTCCTTCCCGTCAACTGCAGAACATGGGCGCTCAGAGACCACAGGCAGGAAGAGAAGGACGCTCCAACGCCATCACCCTGTAGAAATCAGGGTAAAATGCTTCAGTGGAGGGGCCTGGATGCTGTGGGGAGAAGGAGGGCCATCCAGGCAGCCCAATCTGGCTCGTCTTCACATCCCTCCTCCCTCTCCACCGTGGAAGCTCTCCTCATAGACCAAATTCTCTGCAGGAATGAGACATGTGGACTCTCAGTCCTTAGCTTGGGGCCCGGATCCAGGCCTCCCACTGTGGCTCCCAGACCTCAACAGACAGGGCTGAGCATTGACAATCCAGCACAACTTTGGTAACTCCATGCTGGTATTTCTTTCTTCTTTTTAGCTTTTTCTTAAATTGTGAACCTCAGAAAATGAAAGTGGCTTGGGTTCCTCTCCACCTGTGAGATACTTTGTGAGCCACAAGCATCTGGTTTTTGAGCTGGGAAGTTCTGGCCTGCTTCCTGCTCCACCGCCTCATTAGAGCCCCTGATGTCAGCCCCGCAGTGAGGTTGCAGGTGGGACCTTTGGAAAGATGGTGTCTTGGGTTGGGTTCCTCCAGAAGCTAGCCAGAGACAAAGATTCCAGCACCATAGTTCATTTGGGAGGTGATTGCAGGAGGCCCCAGTGGAGGAATGAGGCCGTAAGGTGGGGGAGGGAAGACAGCCACTGCAGGTGTTAATCAGCAGGTTACCACCATGAGCAAGTGGGGTGCAAAAACTCTCTGGGGGCTTCGGGGAGATTCCAAGGCACGTAGACCGTATCTCAGGTTGATCCCACCTGAGGGCTGAGCGACATCCCTGTTGCTGTGGGCTGCTCCTGGGATAGCTCCCCAGCACTCCCACTGCCCAGAGCAAGGTCCACTCATGCCAGAGAACATTCTCAGGTGGAGAATCACAGGTGTGTGCAGTAGGCACCCTCGCCCCCAATTCGGTGGCTTGTGTTCGAAGTGCATCTCCATTTTTTAGGGAGAGCTCTGGAAACTGCAGTCACTCGTGGACCACTGAATCATGGAGCAGTACTTACTAGATCACTCATTTATTATCAAAGGATGTTGAAGGATATGAGTCAATGGCCAGATGAAGAGATAAACATCGGGTGAGGTCCGGAACAAAGGAACTTCTCTCCTTGATGGGGCCTGGCAGGATGGCACGTGGAAGCATTCTGGTTCCCCGCATGGAAGCGCTCCAAAAAAGAACCAAAAAGGTGTCTTTGGGGTTTTTTTGTGGGGAGGCTTCAAAACATAGTCTTGATTGACTAAGTCACTGGCCGATGGCAATTTGTTCAACCTCAAGTCCCTCCCAGCCCCTGGGGTATCAGAGGACGAGACTGAAAGTTCCAATCCTCTAATAAGGTGGTGGGTGCTCCTGGCAACAAGCCCCCTGCCCTTGGGTGGGGAATTGAGGACAAGACCAAGTCGTATCCCACTGTTCTTATCTTTCAAAAAATTCCAAGGGTTTGGGGGGCTGCGAGCCAGGAACTGTGGATGTATATGGGTCATCTGAATGACCCCAATATGCTTTTCTGTAAATTACAATACAGCACACCAGCATTTGTCTTTCAATTTATTCTGATTTGGGGTGAGGGAAGAGGATGTTGCTTTTTAGGACCTGGAAAATTCCAGCAACAGTTAAGGCCTGAATAATGCCACTGGTGGTTTTGATGGGGGAAGAAGGGAGGAACAGTTTCCAAAATCTATCAAAGGACATTGATGTGATTGCACAATTGTTTTCCAGCCAAAGGAGCAAATTGAACTATTTTTTAATGTCAGATGCTAAATAGCCTGGAGAAAAATGTAATATATTATAAGCAATAAGCAACAGCCGTGGACATATGTCAATCCCTTTCAGCGTAATAGAGTGGAGAGTCCTGGGTTAACATTCCCCACTCCCAACCAGTACCCTCAAGGAGTTAACATTCTCGGATGTCTTAAACAGAACAAGGGTTATGCATTCTTAGCCACTGGGGCTTCTGATTTGAAAGCCTTTCCTTGAACTTGTCTCAATCTATCTTGGATTCAAATAAAATGTTCCGATTACATTTCCAGAGTGGCTGTGTTAATTAATGATGATGATCAGACGTAATGAAAGGAGGAATTTGTAAGCCAGTCCCTGGCTGTTTTCATATAAAGGGAGAGTGCTAACAAGTGCTAATGGCTTGACAAGGAGAGTTCACCTCCTTGGGAGCTTTCGACCTGCAGTCATATCCTGAAATTACCCCACAGGCTGCTGTAAGCAACTGGGTGTTTGATCTTCCTCATGTAAGGAGGGCCATATACACTCAGATTTCTCTACTGGATTCCTCCTAGAAAAACAGAGCATCCAAGCCACCACAAGCAAAATCCTACCACTCTGCCCATTGACTTCATAGCTGTGTCATCCTGTAATATATATCATTTTGCTCTTGTGTGATGTTATGTTGCATTATTTTATAATGTTACATTTTGTAATGTTGTATATATTGTATTTGATTTGTTAGTTTGTTATCTGTCTCACAAGAATTAGAACTCCCTGAGGGCAGTGGCTGGGTATCATTCACCTCCGTAGCCTCAGTAACTAGATGAGTGTACAGTCAGTATTCATAATATGTTTTTGGTTGGGGGTGAGGGTATAGCTCAGTAATAGAGCATGTGCATAGCATGCATGAGGTCCTGAGTTCAATCCCCAGTACCTCCATTAACAAAAAAGGGAAAAAATTATAAACAAAACAAAAACCAAAATTACATTGTTACAGTGAAAAATGAGAGATATTAAATGTCCATTAATAGGGGACTGGTTACAGGTATAAAGGTGAATTGTGGTATATTCATGTTGTGGATTATAGAGTCATTTATAATATGTTAAGTGGAATGTAACAGAAAATCTAATTCAGACTGAATATGGGGATCGCTTAGGGCAGTTGCTCATAAACCTGGAAAGTCCCTAGAAACACAGGTGGGTTTGGTTGATTCAATTCACTGAGTGAACTTGATGATGTTATCGAGGGCAAGGTTTCTTCCAATTTATCTGGTCTTCTCCTGTGGCAGCTACTAGAAGCAAGAGCTGACTTCCAACCCCATGATCACAGGATGGCTGCCACAGCTCCAGCAGTTGCATGATTCCTCAGTCATTCAGGGATAGAGAGAGAGTTCCTCTCCCAGAAAATGCCCCAGAAAATCTAGTTTCTCACTGGCTTAAATCAAGCTATGTGCCCACCCTCAATCTGAGACTTGTAGCCAGGAGATTGGCTTATGTGAATTAATTTGGGTTTGTGCTACATGCCCTAGAGCTGGGTGTACACTCAGCTTTCCTTAAGATACTTGGGCCATACAGGGGAAGTGTGGTGATCAGAATAAAAACTCAAGCCTTTTCCAAAGAAAATATAATCTATTTTCTATGGTTACATTTCTATGGTAAAATTTTTACATTTATGTGAAAAGATACTATTTCCTATGGTTGTGGATATATCTATGGAAATTCATACTAAGAATTCTGGAAGGATCCACTGCAAACCTATGTTAGTGTTTACTTCTGGGGAGGGGCCTCAGACTGCAAACTGTAGTCAAAGTTTATTTTGGATTTACCTAGAAGAGTGATCCACAACCGGGGGCAATTTTGGCCTTCAGGAGACATTAGACAATGTCTCCAGATATTTTTGCTTGTCACAGTATGGGGAGGGTGCTGCTGGCATCTAGTGAGCAGAGGCCAGGGATGCTGTTAAACATCCTGCAATGCACAGGGCAGCCCCCCACAGCAGAGGAGAGTTATCTAGCCTAAAGTGCCAGTAGTGTTGAGGTTGGGAAACCCTGATCTAGAACATTTAAATTTCTATAAGGAGATAAGATTCAAGTATTACTTGCACAGTTAAAAATTGATTTTCTTAAAAAGGCTGTAGTGGGTGCTGTGACATGCTGTCCACATTCCCTTTCAGATGAGTCCCTCTTCAGAAACTGCCCTTAACTGGAGGAAGCTGCTTTGTCCAAGATTAAGGGTTCTCTCCAAGGGCAGCCTGTATCTTTGAGAAACCTCAGTGGCTTCTGAGTATCGTTGGTGGGACGATAGTCCTTCGTGGTGGGGGCCGTCCTGTGTGTTGCAGGATGTGTAGCAGCGTCCCTGGTCTCTACCCACTAGATGCCCCTCCTTCAGCTGCAACAACCAAAAATGTCTCCAGACATTGCCAAGTGTCCCCAGGGAAAAAATTGGTCCCACTCCCTGCATTGAGAACCACTGCAATAGTCAATGCCTGCTTGATGCAGGGATACAAAGGCCTGGCCCCCAGCATCCATTCGGAACATCTCTGAGGGTCATCCCTGCTTTAGACCTCCTCGTGGGGTTGGCTGAGGTCACTATGATTGTGTCCTAGTTCAGTCTCTCCCTCTGTCCCCTCCTGCTTCCCTCACCCATTCAGAGCTGTTGTTTTGAAGAGCTCTCCCCAGTAATCCTTCTACCTGCAAATCGCACCCCCAGGGACTGTTCCCTGGGGCAACCAATCCAAGACCAAGATCAAGGCTCAGAGGGGTTAAGTGACTTACCAAGGGTCCCACAGCAGGAGCTAAGACATGGGATGTGGAACTAAGATGCCTGTCTTCTTACTCCCAAGACGGTGCTCGTAAGCACTAGGCTTCCTGGTCTTCTTATTACTGGGCTCTGCTGGCTGACACTACATCTCAGTGAGCCCTGGCCTTCCCACCCCAATACCCCCCCCCATGTGTGCTTCTATCGTGGCAGAAGAAAAAATGCCTAGAATGTGAAATGTCATGAATTCAGTTCCTCTCATCCTTGTTTCTAAGCTACGTACCTTCCAGACGTGCTGGTCTGTGAACTCTCTTGACCAGTTGACAGGCAGCAAGACCAAATATGTAGACATTTCAGCTACAAGCACTTTAGACAAGTGCATAAAGGCCTTCTGTTCAGAAGACGTTTTTCCTTTGCATAAAAAGACGGATGTGAGGTAAAGGGCCCATATAAAGATCATGGTGGGACAAGGTCATTCCTCTGTGTGATGGTCCATTTTTAATAACATGGGACAGTTAGAAGGTTAGAGTCCCATGGTCTGGCATGAGAGCTCTTACTATGCCAATAATAGTAGTAATATATAATATATAATAATAAAAAGCATTAATTGAGTCATTGCAGTTTACCAAACACTACATGCTTTATATGTATATATATCTGTGTATTATATATTATATACTACCTTATATCAGTATATGTTTTACAGATATTATATAATATTTATATAATATATACTATAACATACTACATACCATGTATCTGTGAGAGGTATTATTATTTTGCCCACTTGCTGTTGATAACGCTAAGGCACAGAGAAGTTAGGTAACTTCCTCAGAGTCACACAGATAGTAACAGGCAGAGCCACTCCAGCCTGCATGACTGCTCTTAATGCTCAGGAGCTATGGTTCCAACTTGGAGCACATTTATTCAATTGGATACATTTATTAGGAAGAGATGGAAAAATCTGTCCTTCTCCCTGCCTCCTTCCCTCCCTCCCTCCCAGCATATAGTAGGTGCTCAAAAAATAATTGAATGTAAAACTATTGGATAGCCTTTGTCTTAAATGGGTCTATCAGGTTGAATCAAGGAGCATGTATAAATGCTGAAAATCGATTGCTGTCATTGTATCTTAAAAGAAAAATATAATTATGGATTTGTAATATATTTTTAAGCATTGGAACTGGAAACTCTCTTGTAACCCATAAGTACATTTTTCAACTTCTGATCCTTGAAGCAGATCATTTTTTTTTTTCCGGTAGTACATTACATACAAAAAGCAGGCAGAGGATTTGATCAATTATTCAGTGATTCACTTTCTGCATAGGGTCTGTCTGTGGAAGGAGTCTTAGGAGACCTGAACTGACTTTGTATTCAGAAACTTCGACTTGGATTCTGTATTGGTTTGTTTGTGCTTTACCATGGATCTGATCAGATTGAACTTCCTGTAGAAAAATTCACAGAAAAGTTATTTATGGCTTCTTAATCTTCCTGATCTGAAATAGCAATTGAGGGTAAAGGAAGAGTTTTGAGGAAGTGGAGCGCAGAAAAAAAAAAGAAGAAGAAGAAGAAAAAAGAAATAAAAGATTAGGGTGATAACCAGCCTAGAGGTCCTTTACAGGAGGAAACTGTTTAAAATCATAGGCCAAATAGTATGTTCTATTTGTGTGTCATATTTTAAAATCTAACAGAAAAAAACCCCCAAACCTCTTAGTTCTAAGATTGAAAACTTCTGCCCTCCATTTTAGGCTTATTCGAGAAATTTAGCAGAATGTTCTGGAGTCAGACTACCTGGATCCAAATCCTGCTTCTACCAGTTCCTAGTTGGAAATCCTTGTGCCTCAGTTTATCCTTAAAGTGTTAACTAAATTAAAACATGCAAAGGGCTTAGAAAAGCGCCTGGCTCTTAGTAAACACTCATGGATATTATATAATAATAATATGATTATAATAGTAAATAATAATAATGTTAGCTATTATTGTTTGAGAAGGAACTTTTCCTCACAGTTCAATTCAATTCATCAAATATTGGCTTAGTCTTTTCTGGGTACCCAAATTGTGCTGGGAGTCAAATCTGCGGAAGCCACCATTTTAATTTGATTTGAGTTGTATGCTGGGCTAGGAGAGAAAGTAGACCTGGGGGACTAGAGACTTCTAACTATTGGATGAACCAATGATATCTAAATAATTATGGGTCTGATTAACATGGTTCATTAGCAAACATGTTTCATTGTAAAACAGGAGCAGATTCTAAATTTTCCTGGGTTTTTTTCTAGGGGGAGCGGGGAGGTAATTAGGTTTATTTATTTACTTATTTATTTTAATGGAGGTCCTGGGGTTTGAACCCAGGACCTTGTGCATGCTAAGTATGCACTCTACCACTGAGCTATACCCTCCCCCTAAATTTTCTTGGGTTGAATAGCACCCCTCAAAAATTAATGTCCACCTAGAACCTGTGAATGGAACCTTATTTGGAAATGGGGTCTTTGTAGATGGCATCAAGTTAAAATGAACCATACTGGATTAGGATGGGCCCTAAATACAGTATGACTGGTGTGTTTATAAGAGCGAAATTTGGACATAGAGGCACAGACACACAGGGAAGAAAGTGATGTGAAGACAGAGGCAAAGACTGGAGTGATGTGTCTACAAGCCAAGGGACAACATGGATTGTCGGCACCAACCAGAAGCAAGAAGTGGCAATGGAAGGATTCTTCCAGCGCCTTTGAAGGGAGCCTGGCCCTGCCAACAGGACTGTGAAAGAATACAGTTCTGTTGTTTAAAGCCACTAAGTTTGTGGTCATTTGTCGTTGCAGCCCTAGAAAACTCACACTCACAATGAGAGAAATGAAAATAAAATCACATTGACGTGCCATTTTTAACCTGCCAGTTTGATTAAGATCACGAAGTCTGATAACACACAAGTGCATTGGGAAATTTATTGCTTTCATTTATTGCTGGTGAGAGCAAATGTAAATGGATATAATCTCTTTGGAAATAATTTGGCAACATCTAGCACAATTACGGATGCACGTACCTTCTGACCCAGTAGTTCCACTTGTAGGATTTATCCTACGTGTGAGAAGTGTGCATGGAAAATTGTGCATAGGCAGGTCATGCACTGAAGTATTATTTGTAATCGCAAAAGTCTGGAAACACACTAAATGTTCATTGTCAAGTTAAGTTTGAATAAACTATAGAACATCCACACTAGGAGTCAGCAGACTCTTTCTGTAAATGGCTAGAAAGTAAATATTCTTGGCTTTGCAGATCAAGAGGTCCCTGGCACAGCTGTAGCTTGAAAGCAGTTATACACAATATATAAACAAACGGGAGTGGCTGTGTTCCAATAAAACTTTATTTACAGAAAAACAGGTGATGGCCAAATTCGGCCTATAGGCCTTAGTTTGCCAACCTCTGACCTATACGGTGCAATTATGAGCTGAAAATGAATGAGACAGTTTTCTATGTCTCACTATACAATGACCTCCGAGAGTGAGTGAAGAAAGCCAAGTTCAGAACAATATGGGTTTGTAAGAAAGAATATACATGTATAAAGACAATTTCTTTGTATACTCATGGACAGTCTCTATAAGGATCCACCAGAAAGTGGACCCCAGTGCTTATTTCTGGGACAGGGAATCCTGTGGCTTGAGGGTGGGGTTGGGGGGATATTTTTCTTCGTATCTTTTGAATTCTGAACCGTGGTGAGTTACTGATTCAGAGAACTAAGTAAACATTTAAAATGTAAAAAGTGAACACATTTCTTTCACTGCCACAAAGATATTCTTTGCACAGCTAGGGAGCCAAGAATAGCTTTTATTTTTAAATGGTTGAAAAGAATATCAAAAGCAGAATCATTTTTTGACACATGAAAATTATATAGAATTCAAGTTTCGATGTCCACAAAGTGAACTGAGAGTCAGCCATGCTCGTTCATTTGTGTTTTGTCTATGGCTGTTTTGGGCCTACAATGGCAGAGTTGAGTCACTGAGGAAGAGGCCTAAAATATTTATTATCTGGCCCTTTACATAAACAGTTTGTAGATCTCTGTTCTGGATGAACAAACAAAACAATCTTTGGCAGGTTTCTAGAAATAGAAAGTTTAGTTTAATATTGAATGACCACCCCATGAGGATTTTTCTTTTTTTAAATTAAATGGCTCATAAAAAACTCAAAAGGAAATTCGGATTTTTTTTTTTTTTTTTTCAGAGAACATTAGAAAAGCCAGGTCATCTGTAAACTTAAGCCTTTACCCCACCGGTCTGTTTCCCTGTTCTTTAAGCTTGGGGAAGTCATCAGAGCCAAAAAGGATCCCAACCCTCTTTCCCTTATGTTACCAGAAATTCAAAGTGCTCAATGTTAATAAAAAACCAAGATGACCTAGAATTTCTCTTAACTTTTTCTAAGACTGAATCAAAGCTTTTGTTTTTGTTGTTTTGATGGCGGGAAGAGCATTTTATCATCAATAAAGTTTAAAAGGATACTCACCCTGAAAGTTTAGTTCTTGGTTTATGAGAGAAAATGAACCCATGTAAAAAGTTAGGTAATAACAGGACGGTCCATGGCTATATTTTTCAATGGCTTGAACAATTTTATATTATGACCCAGTACACACATTATGTACACATATGCTGAAATAAAAGTTTTGGTTTTAATATATGTCATTTAGTGCATTCTGCTATTTTCTATTTCATTTTGGTCTAGTCTAGTTTGCTTATAACTAAAATGTTAGTCATAACCCAGAAAACTAATTTTTACCAACTACTAAGAGACTGTGAAACCTACAGATTGAGACATAAAGTTTGAAAGACTCTGGTCTATATTTTTTAGGATCATGGTCATGGAGAATGGTGCAAGGAAATTGTTTAAATGAAAAATGGTACAAGTGTCCAGTATGACTGTATAATCATTAAAATAAATGTAGTTATGGTCTGTGTACTGATGCAGGAAGTTGTCCCCAAAACATATTTGCAAACGTAAAAAGCAGGTTGTAAACAGTACAGTATTAGGTAGGACTATTTTGATTGCAGGTGACAAACCACACTCACTCCTACACCCATATCACACCTTTCATGGCTTCCACAAAAAAGGAAATTATTGGCCTTTTTTGACTCACAGCTCCTTCTCCTGGAGTCAGTCTACAACAATTGGAGGTGGGCGAGAGACACTCTACCCAGAGAAAGAGGAAACCAGTGCTACCCAAAGCACAATATAAATGTGCACAGCGTGATCTAACTGATGTTTAAAATAGTGTAGGCAAAATAAATGGATCCCAATGACATGATCACAGTGAAAATTAAGTGAATATTTAAAAAAAAATTTTAAATTGGAGTATAGTTGACTTCCAATGTTGTGTTAGTTTCCAGTGTATAGCATAGTGTTTCAGTTATACATATGTATTCTTTTTCATTATATGCTATTACAAGATATTGAATGTAGTTTCTTGTGCTATACAGTAGAACTTTGTTGTTTATCTACTTTATATATAGTAGTTTGTTTCTGCTAATCCCAAACTCCTAATTTATCCCTCCTCTCCATTTCCTATTTGGTAATCATAAATTTGTTTTCTATGTCTGTGAGTTTCTTTCTGTTTTGTAAATAAGTTCATTTGTATCATTTCTTTAGATTCCATTTATAACTGATATCATATGATATTTGTCTTTCTCTGTCTGACTTACTTCACTTAGTATAATCACCTCTAGGTCCATCCATGTTGCTACAAATGGCATTATTACATTCTTTTTTATGGTTGAGTAGTATTCCAATGTATGTGTGTGTGTATCTTCTTTATCCAGTCATCTGTTGATGGACATTTAGGTTGCTTCCATGTCTTGGCTTTTGTAAATAGTGCTGCTATGAACACTGGAGTATTTTTAATCCATTTTAAATTGGGGCCTTATTTGGTTAGGAGTGCTGGTTTGTAGTGACAGAGGAACCAATAAAGCAGCCAATAAGCATTTATTGGGAGCCTGTTGTACAGAAAGGGACTCAAAAAACAAGAGGAATAAAGTTTTAAAATGGAGGTTTAAAAAAAATAGTCCAGAGAAAAATATTGGAGGGATATATGTGAAGTGAATTATTGTCATTAGCTGTCTAAAAGGCAGGACTGCCAGGAGAAGCTTTACCTTTTCCTGTATATACTTCTGTGTCATGTGCACTTTTTACCATGGATGTCTTGCTTTCAGAACCAATAAAAACAATAAACACATTTCCATCTAAAGAAAAGAAGGAGATGGGGGAAGGTATAGTTCAGTGGTAGAGTGCATGCTTAGAATGCACGAGGTCCTGGCTTCAATCCCCAGTGCCTCTGTTAAAAATAAATGAGTAAATAAGTAAATAAACCAAATCACCCCCTCCACTCCCCAAAATAAAAGAAAATAAAGAAAGAAAAGAAGGAGAAATGCCTAGAAATGACAAGTCCACAAAGGCAGAAAGAAGACTCGTGGGTGCCTGGGGCGGGAGGTGAGAGTAGGGATTAAAGGGAAGTAAGTGAGGGGAAATTGAAAACACTGCATTATATTAAAACATTGCTAAAAAGGATTGAACTGTCCATGTAAAAGGGGTGACTTTTATGGAATGTAAATTATACCACCATAAAACTGTCTTAAAAAATGAAAATAAAAAAAGAAACGGAGGCAGGAGAGAGTAGAGGATGAAGAATCAGAGTCCAGCCAATCAGTCTGCAGGATTTGGGATTCAGCTTTTAAAAATCTGTTGTACATTTGCCCAAGTTCAGTCTTCCAGCCATTCCCAACTTTCCATGATTTCTCAAAGATTACTGACAGAGTTTCCTCGATCACATCTGAAAATTATTTCAGTCCTTTGGAATGTAATTCATCAGGTTCAAAAACTTTTTGACACGGTGAACATGGCAGTAACAGAGTCCAAAAGTTAAGCATATTTCCCTGGGCCGTCTGAACCTCTCCCCTTCGTGTGTGAGTCTCCTCTGATTACTTCTCCTTTAGTCTGTGTTTACATTTTGTGATTTCTTAAAAGTGAGTTCCTAGGCAACAGACAGAGCTGGGGTACTCGTGGTGCACAGCGAACCAGGAATTGGGAAACTGGGCTCCTGGTGTGGCCACGCCCCAATTCACCACATGACTGTAGTGGATGTCTGTAGTTCAGTCTACCTAGCAACTCTTCCTCCTTCTTCTAGAAACTTCACTCCAGGTTTTCTTGGGGGAATTTCCCCTCCCTACTTGCTCTCTGTGGTTCTGGTGGGGCTGACCCCCACCCTCAGACTCTAGGAATAAGAAGGTCTGTCTGGACACTAGCATAGCTCATCTCTGGCCCTGCTGATTGGTTCAGAGATGGGCGTATGACTCAAGGCAGTCCAGTGAGAGTCAGTTCTGCATGACATTTACTAGAAATACTGGGAGGTGCTCTTTTTCTACCATGATATGATGGGATGTAGTGTTGTATTTGCTCTGGGCTTTGGTGGGCCATGGTATGAAGAAAGCCTAATGAAAATGAAGCCAAAACAAAGGAAATGGACTAAGAGATGAGGAGAGAGTCCTGATCTCACTGAGCCCCTGGATTCATCCACACCTGAAGCTGATAGTTATCTGTGCAATCCAGTGAACCTGTGAATTCTCTCTTCATAAGCCAATTTGATTTGGGTTTCTGTCACTTGATGTCAAGAATCCTGATTAACACAGTCCTTCAGTGAGTTGTTTCATTTGTTGTTTCCTGTTTCCTTATCTGAAACAAAAAAAGGACTGATAATGTGGAGAGAATCAACTGAAGCAATTTATTTAAAAGCAACTAGAAAGAATGTAAAGGTTATACCAATTTATACTACTGCCAATAATGTATGAAAATGCCTGGTTACTTCCCAACACCCACTTTTTGTCTTTCTTCATATTAACAGAATTCCAGTTTCTAGTCTAGCATATTAACAATGGTTAAATTTACCAGCTTCCCTTGTGGTTTGGTATGGTCACCTGAACAAGTTCTGGCCAATGAGATGTAAGTGGAAGAGGGTGGGGGCTTCCAGAAAGGGAAGAGTATACCTCTCTCTTTCTCTCCGCGCCTCCTGCTGTCAGGGATGCAGATGTGATAGCTGGCATTCCAGCCACTATCACCAGTCATGTGACTTTAAGAATGGCTTGCTAGATGAAGAAGGCAATCAGACAAAAACCAGGTCCCTTAGGAAAATGGACCCAACATACCAGCCTTGAACAGCTGACCTACAGATTTTGTTTACATGATGAAAGAAATAAACTTATATTTCACTTAAGCCACCAGTTTGTCATGTCTGTTACTTGTATCTGAACCTAAGTTCAATTGGCAGTGCGGATTTTCCCACAACAGCAACACATTGTATTATACTAAGTTTTTTCATTCTACCAATCTGATAGGTGAAGAAGCAATGCCACTTTATAGCTTTAAATACATTCCTCATAAGAGAAGTTCTTATTTTTATACACTTATGAGCCATTTTTCGTCTGTGAGTTGTTTTCATTTTTTCTTGACTCTCATCTCAGGCTGCCTCTTCGTTTGGTTGTAAAGTGACTGCCAGGCACTCCTGGTTTCTATCCCCTTCTCAACAGCTTCAGCACGGAGAGTACCACTTGCCTGGATGATCCAACAGAGACTGTCAAACAAGGAATGAGAAAATAAGGCACAGACTGGGAGAAAACATTAGCAAAAAACCTATCTGATAAAGCACTATTATCCAAAATATACAAAGAATTCTTAAGATCAACAGTAAGAAAACTAACAACCCAATTAAAAAATGGGCAAAGGATCTGAACAAATACCTCACCAAAGAAGATATACAAATGGCAAATAAGCATAGGAAAATATGCTCCACGTCACATGTCATCAGGGAAATGCAAACTAAAACCGCAAGTAAATATCACTACACACCCATCAGAATGGCTAAAATCTCTTTCAGATCAAGTAACGATTCACAAAAGAAAATGCTCCAGATACTAATGCAAAATAAAACATTTCTAGGGTCAAAAAAAAAAAAAAAAAAAAGGAAAGAAAAAGAATGGCTAAAATACAAAACATTAACAACACCAAATGCTGGTGAAGATATGAAACAACAGGAATTCTCATTCACTGCTGGTGGGAATGCAGAAATGGTACAGTCATTTGGAAGAGAGTTTGGCAACTTCTTACAAAATTAAATATGCTCTTACCATACAATCCAGCAATTGAGATTTTTGGTATTTGACCCAAATTAATTGAAAACTTGTATCTACACAAAACCTATACATAAACATTTATAGCAGCTTTATTCATAGTTGCCAAAACTTGAAAGCAAGCAAAATGTCCTTTGTTAAATGAATGTGGTACATCCGTACAGTGGAATATTACTCAGCACTAAGATGAAATGAGTTACCAAGTCACGGAAAGACATGTAGAAACCTTAAATGCATATTACTAAGTGAAAATAGCCAAAGTGATAAGGCTACAGCCTGTGTGATTACAATTATAGGACATCTGGAAAAGGTAAAACAATGGAGACAATAAAAAGATCAGTGGTGGCTTGGGGTTGGGGGGAAGGAGGGGTGAATAGGGGATCTTTAGGGCAGTGAAATAATTCTGTATGATACTCTAGTGGTGGATGTAGGTCACTATACATTTGTGTAAACATATAGAATGTTACCCCCTCAAGACTGAAACCTAAGGTTAACGATGGAATTTGGTTGATAATAATGTGTCAGTGTGGCTTCACCCGTTATAGCAGATGTACCTCTCTAGTGCAGGATGTGGAGGGTGGGGGAAGTGTGTGTGTGTTAGGACGGAGGGTAAATGGGAACTCCCTGTACTTTCCACTCAATTTTGCTGTGAATAAAAAACTGCTCTAAAAAAATATCTATTAAAAAAAAAAACGGGGTGGTTGGCCCTACCTGGATGCACTTAGATCACGTGTCTCTCTCTGATCTAAAATAATGGCCGGGAAACTGCACATGCGGGTCGACAGGTACATGCCCATCTCTGGAGTGGAATCAGCCATCCAGAACCATGTGGAATGGGGGTAGGGAGAGGTAGAACTCTGGGGAGAGAGTAAGTGCTTGTTTCCCAAGAAGAGGAGAATGGATACTGGGAGCTTAAATCAATGGACTTTGTCCTTGACAAAGAGGAGAATCCGATCCTATAATCAGGCAGAGCAGAGTCCAGAGGCCTGGCGGTGATAAAAGAGATGGAACTTGTGGACAGACTGAGTGGCGCGTTCTCTTTTAGGTGTCTAATTAACTCGCATTAAAGTCAACAACTTTATTAATGTATTGAACACCAAATAAGGGCCAGAGACTATGCTTGGAGCTGAAGAGACTTTTGTGAATAATAACTCAGTGGACAAGTCCATTAATTTTCAAAGGCTTCATGTTTATTCAATGAACATGTAGGAGACAGTTTCACCACTCCAAAATTAAATTACATATGACCTAATTAGAATATCCATAATCCCCCTAAATCACTGCAATTTCAGAGCATTCCAGGGGTCAGAGGAAGCCAAAGCAGTCACATGACTCACCACGACATACCTACCCCCCCAGGCCCCCAGGATACAGGGCTAACTTTTGAACTTGACCAACGGATAGTGACCACTTAAAGGGGAGAAAATGCTCACCAAGAGTTGCCCTTGGTTACCCTGAAGTAGTTAGACCCCCGAGTGCGTCAATTGGGAGATTTTGTAATTGTTCGAAAGAGTGAAACACAAACCATAAATTAATTAGCTGTTTTTACATGCCTTCCAAGAAACTGTTTTTACGTTGGCCTTTTAAAGCCAACAAAACCAGCTTTTTAATATAATGCATGAAATGAAACACAAACCCCTTTTATTCTGAATTTTAGCTTCTGGATACTTTTGAAGTGGTTTTTTTCTTTTTTTCTCTTCTTCTTCTTTTTTTTTTTTTTAATTTTTCTAGGTTTTGCTTCACCAAACTCTGTATTGTTCCATTCCTGTCTGTGATAAAGAAGGCCACATCAATTTCTCTGCCCCCTCCACCCCGAATTGTTCCAATTTATATGTTAAAGAGACGTTTACCAGAAGGGGAGAAGGACGGGCCACATCATTAACTCTGTCAATCTGCATTTATTAAGCACTTAGTATGGACTTGATACTATGGAAAACATCAAAGAAATGGACCCTCCGGGCCGTCCATTAAGGAATCAAGACTCGTTCTCTAGCAGGGAGGGTATCGCCCAAGTGGTAGAGTGCACGCTCGGCATGCAGAAGGTCTTAGGTTCAATCCCTCGTACCATCTCTAAGAATAAATAAATAAACCTAATTACCTACACCCCCCCCAAACAAACAAACAAAGACTCAGCCTCTAGCTGCATGATCTTAAGCTGGTTACTTACCATCTCTGAGCTTCTGGTTCCTGAATGTAAAATAAGGATGAACCATTACTCTTGCAAGTGGCTTATTTGCTCATTTATTTCGCTTATTATTGGCTTGTTTCGACAAATAGAGTTTGAGTTTCTGCTCTGTGCCCTATACTGTTTCAGGAAGTAGGGACACACACGAGTGCTGGGAGTTGTAGAGGGAGTTCGCTGGGGATGGAAACTGGGCTAAAGGAGGCAGCGCGCAGGTGAGCATTTACGGTAAATTACCCGCAGAGACCTCAGAAGAAAAGAACCAGACTCTCTAAGGTCACTGTATTAATTATCTACCGCTATGGAACAGTTTGCCTCAAAATCTGTCAGCTTCAAACAATAAACATTTCTCTTGCCATTTCTGTGGGTCAGGAATCCAGGAGGGCTTGGCTAGGTGGTCAGGGTCTCCCCTCTGGGGCTGCAGTCACTTGAAGGCTCAGTTAGGACTGGAGGATGGTGTCTGGGGTTCCTCAAGTGGCTGTTGGCAGGAAGCCGGAGTTCCTGCCACATGGGCCTCTTTATACGGCTGCTGCTGACAGGGCAGCTGGCTTTTCCCCTAAGCAAGTGATTTAAGAAAGAGAAAGAGAGAGAGCAACCAAGACAGAAGCTTTCACTTCTGCCGAATTCTCTTGGTCTCACTGATCACCCCGCTGCGATGTGTTTCGGGGGACTACACAAAGGCGTGAGGGCCCGGGGGCAAGGGATTGTTGGGGGCTATTTGAGAGTCTGGCAACTAAAACCAGCCACAATTTTTGTGTGATTTCTTTACTCATTTTAAATCAATATTCTTCTTTCTACTTAGTTTTGTACTGATAATTTTGTTTATTTGCTTGTTTTCAAAGAAGTCCTCCGGATTGTCCTCCTCAGGTCTCACTAAACCTGGATCCATCTCTGGTCCTAAAACAAGTCTGCTTTTTGTGACACTGGGAAGATTTTGCACACAGGGTGGAGAACAGGACCCAGTCCAGGGAAATTGCTGAGACCTGTCCTGTCTGGGGGGAACATGTAGCTATCAGCTGCTCCCTCCCTGCCTTCATGCAAAATTCCTTTTGAAGCTTAAACTCCTAGAATCAAACCAGAGGTTTTGATGAGTGGCAAAGAAATAAAGTCCTGTTTGCACACTGTGATGCGATGTAGTTAAACATTTTGACAATGATCAGGTGAAGCCTTCCCTGGTATTGACTCGGCTCTCCTATAAGCGACTGTGCCTGGCAGCAGGGTCCCTGGGCCAAGTGATTGGAGCACTCACTTTCAGATTCATTGGCTTGCATGGTCTCTTTCTTCTTAAACCACACGAGCGATGAAATGCAATTTTTTTCTTCTTTGTTTTCTTTCCTAATGCAGCAAGAAAAACAAAGCTGGCTTTTAAACCCCAGTGCATCTATTAACTTTTGAGGTTCCAGCTATAAATTAGCAAAAACAAAACAAATAAACCCAAAACCCCAGCTCTTTTGGTCCTTCCTTGAATTTTTATGATCTGAGATAAATCAGGTTTTCCCAACCCCTGTCTCACTCCTTGTTCCCCTGCCAAGATAGATACTAAATGGTGTGTTGTGATTTGTTAAAAAAAAAAAAAAAAAAAGGCCACCATTTATTGAATGCATATTTTGTGGTACAGTGTCTTTATGTTATTTCATTTGCCACTCATTTAACAGGATGATTCCCATTTTGCAGATTAGGCTCAGAGAAGCTGTATGATTTGCGTAAGGTCACACAGCACATTAATGATGAAATTGGGCTTGAATGGAGGTTTGTCGGGCTTAGGAACTCATGTTCTTTCTACTATGTGGCCCTCCTCCATTGCCTGATTAGGTCAGATTCTCCTATTATATGATTTGATAGCATCCAGTAATTACTAAATTTCATTATTATATTATCTTGTAACAGTTATCTATTGCTGTGTAACAAACTACTCCAAAACATAATTGCTTAAAACAACCATTTTTTTCTTAGGAGTCTTTGGGTTGGTGTATATACCTTTTGTTTGTTGCACCTGGGGTTGCTCATGCAGCTGCATTCAGCTGGAGGGTCAGCTGGGACAGCCAGATAGCTGGGTCTCTCTCATCCTGTGGTCTTTCTTTCAGGCCTTTTGCTGTGTGGTAGACTTGGGGCAGAGTTTCCAAGAAAGTGAAAATAAAAGCTGCAAGGCCTTTCAAAGTCTAGTCTCTGGAATTTTTACAGTGTCCCTTGGACTCATTATATTGGTTGAAACAAATTCCAATAAGCTTTACGTAGGTTTAAACCATGTCAGTCTTTTCACAGCTGTTTCCCCCTTGCCTAAAACAGAGCTGGTACTTAGAATATTTGTTGACATAAATGTGATTATCTCCATGTATTTTTCTCCTAGCACTGTAGTTTGTACATAGTAGAAGTTCCCCAAATGGTGATTATTATCTGATAGCTTCCCCAGGAGAGATAAATAATATAGATGATTTTTATTGCTACAGGGACAACTTCCACTTCCACAGAATGGCACAGAATGATCTTCATTGTCCTTCCCAACCTATCCCTAATTTCTTGTTATCTGATACTCAGTAAGTTGCTAGAGCTACATCACCAAATTAATAGAGAGGCAGTGGAAAATGAGGATAAAGTGTATGGTCCTGGAGTTCAAAACCTGGCCCCAGCTCTTACTATGAGGCCTTGGGCAAGGCATTTAAATTCTCTGTGCTTTTGTTTTCTCAGCTGTAAAATAGGCATAATACTAGAATATAGGTTTTGAGATTGATGAAAAAACCAAATGGGTTAATACTTGTGTAAAGTATTTACAAGAGATGTTGACATGCCATCACAGCTATATAAGAGTTAACTATTATTGTAAGTAACCTACAGTGCCTGACTTCAAGTTTCCAATGAGTCACTTTCTTAAGATACCACATAGACTTTTGAGAGCTGTTGTTCTCTGCCTTATCCAATAATCTTCAGAGAGTCAGGAAGCCGTCGAGATGAGCTCTGAACAAGAGTGAAAGCAATCTTGCCCAGTTCATGGTTGGGTAGCTTTAATTCACCAATTTCTAATTTCATATATAGTGTTTAGATTTTTTAACAGTAGTTTTCCATCCGTGTAAAGGAAGATGCCTTTGGTAGGGAAGTCAGCTCTACAAGCTTAAACAGAAAAATTCTATGACAGCATGGAGCTTTCTTTTATTATTATTTCATTATAGAAAATTTCAAACATATTCAAAACGAGAACCATCATCCGGTGGTTTGAAAAACATCTAGTCAAATATATGGTGGTTTGTCTATAAAAAGGCATACTGCAGACTTTACAAACAGAAAGGTGTTCTGTTATGGAAAAGATGTCTAAGAAAATTAAGCTAAAAAAAGTTGTGAAACACTCTACACACTATGTTTCCATTTGTTATAAAAGCAATGTATTTTGCCAACACATGTTTGTAACATCTCAATTATGCTTTTTTAAAAAATGAAGTTAAAAATTTTTTTTTGAGAGGGAGGTAATTAGGTTTTATTTATTTAAAATGGAGGTAATGGGGGTTGAACCCAGGACCTCATACATGCCAAGCATGCGCTCTACCACTGAGCTATAACCTCCCCTAACTCATGTACTCTTGCAGAGCCTAGAAGAGTAGGCAGGGTGCCAAACAAGCTTACTGCCACACAAGAACACACACACACACACACACACACACACACACACACACACACACACACACACGGAAAACACTCTTCCTCGCTGACTCATTCTGCAGTTCCTACAGGTTCAGGGAGGTGGGTCCTCTCATCTCTGCTCTCTCCGGGAATCCAGCTCTGCCCTGGATGCAGCTTTTAATCTTGGGGTTCCCAGTTTTGTGGTTTGAGATGGCAACACTCTTGATTTCATCTGGAATTGTCTCAGCAGGAGGCTACAGTATTCTGAAGTTCTCAGAGGGACATGCTTTTTGTAAGACACTCACCTCTTTCTCTTGCTAATGTTGAGTGCCTTCCTGGGCTCCACTCTCTCCCATTATCCTTCTGGACCGAGGTGGGGAAGGAAGAAGGTGTGACAAAGAAAGAAATTCCTTTTTGCCTCCTAGGAGCTTAGAGATTCTGGAAGTTAACATCTTTGGAGCATTTGCCTTGAAGTAGATACTTTGCTGAGTGCTTTATACTTAAAAACTCCTTTGGTGTTTGCAACCAACCTGGGGGATGGGTACTATTATTCTCCTCATTTTTGGGATGAGGAAGATGCAGAGAGTTCAGAGATGTGCCCAAAGTCATACTGGTAAGCATGGGCTGCCTTTGAACCTCAATCTCTTAACCACTATGAACCTGCTGCCTAAACACAAAGAATATTCTAGAAAGACAACAGAAAAAGAGCTCTCACAGTGGTCACCTCTGGGGATGGAGCCTGGGCTGCGCAGAAGAGCAAGGAGTCTTCTTTCCCACCTACTACTTTGGCCAAACAGGTGATAGAGCAGAGTTGTGGCTCCATCAGAGCACAGATTCAGGCACCAAGTGGTCTGAGTTCAAATGAGGCTGACTGGCTGGCTGGCAACTTTGGGCAAGTGACGGCACCACTTGGCAATTCAGTGTCCCCACTGTTCCAGTGGCAATGGTGATGATCATAATGTCTGCTTCATCGGGTTGCTTGAGAATTTAAATGAGTTAAGATATTCCTAAAATGTTTAGAACAGTGCCCTGTCACATATTAAACACCAGACAGATGTTAACTATTACTATTCTAAGCACTGACATCTTTTCATGAATATGTATTAATTTTAAAAATAATAAAAATAACATATCAGTTCTTTTAAAAGGCCAACTAAAATGTCTAATAACGTTAGACATACGCCTACCCTATGACCCAGTAATTCCACTCCTGGGTTAAGAGAAATGAGTGCACATGACCACGGAAAGACTTATATGTGAGTGTTCATAACAGCTTTTTCTCATAATAGACCAAGCTGGAAATGTTCACCAACCAGAGGACAGCTAAGTTAATGGTGATACTGTCAGTACCAGAAAATGGAGTACTCAACAGAAAAAAAGAAAGAAATAGTTTAAAAAAAAGACACTATTGATGCAAACAACAGTTAACACGATTTAATCTGAAAAATATTATTTAACTAAAAGAAACCAGATACAAAAGAGTTCATTCTGTGTGATTCCATGTATGTGAAGTCCAGGAACAAGGCAAACTCGTGGTGATAGAGATCAGAATAGTTAACTGGGTTTGGGGAGGGGCAGGTGGGAACTTTCTGGGGGATAGAAATATTTTGTGCCCCAGAAGACATGTGGCGATGTCTGGAGACATTTTTGGTTGTCACAACTGGCAGAGAGGATAAGTACTACTGGCATCTGGTGGGCAGAGGCCAGAGATGCTGCCAGACATCCTCCAGTGTTCAGGACAGCCCCACAGCAGAGAATTATCCGGCCCCAGATGTCAATAGTACAGGGACTGAGAAACTTGGGGATACAGTTTAAATTGCTTAAATATGACCAAGGATTCCTGCATCCTGATAGATACTTGCCATTATTATAAGCAAAATCTGAGTGGCAGAGATGGCTAGTTACCCTTGGGATAGAATTGTCACTGGAAAGAAGCTGCTCAGTCAGGGACATTTCCCAGCCCCCTTTGCATCTGGGTACAGCCAGGCTATTCATTCTTGCGAGTAGAATATGAGCAAAAGCGATATATGTTAGCTCAGGGCAAGGCAGTCAACACGTGTGCCTTCCCCACTCTTTTTCTCCTGTCACCACTGGATGCAGACAATGATGGAGAGCTGTCAATCAACTGGCAACCCAGCACAGGATAGCAATGTGAACAGGAGAGAAAATTCTGTTATACAAACCCTGGAATATTGGGGTTTATTTGTTACAGTGGCTAGTGTGACTCTAATAGGGTGCTTGACAAAAAAATACAGTCTCTGAAGGGCAGATCTTCCAAGCTGACCTATTAATGGACAGTTAATCTCACTTGTAAATTCTCTGAGAGCAGATATCATGTGATACACATTTTCTTAATCCCCCATAAGGCTAAGCCCTATGTTTCTTTCTCTTTTTTTCCTCCAAATCATATGGCTCCATAGATGGAAGAGAATTTAAGTGTCCTTTTTTAATCTTTCTAGGGCACTATTTATTGGACCACAAAACGCCAACTCCTACACTCTGATCCCATGTGTTCTGGGGTTGAAGTTACCTTACCCAATGCTCCAGAATTAGGTTCTGACTGGCTCAAATCAATCAGTGTATTTTCTTTCCCCTAATATTAGTCCTTTGGGTCAAAGATGGGCACATAATCAAGTCAGAGCCAACGTGATGCAAGACAGTAGCTGAGGCTCTTGCAGGAAAACAGTTTCTTCACTTTCCAGAGAGAACCATGAGTATGTTCCCTCTTCGCCCAGGTGCTGGTGCAGGTTTGTGAGGATTCCAGCTGCTGCAGTCACTTTGCTAACAAGAGAGCAATGCTTGGAGCTTTCAAGGAGTCGCAGGTAGAGATGGTTCTCAGGAGCTCAAGCAGGGTCAGGACCTAAGTTCTTTCTGCATTTCCTCTCGGCCTCTCGCAGCATCTTAGCTTTGCTCACTTGTGGTGGCAAGATAATACCCACAATTCCAAACATTCCAATCACAATGTCACATATGTCTGTTAATGAGAAAAAACCTTTCCCAGAAGCACTCATTTCTCCTCTTGTTGCTCTAGAGAGCATCACATGACAATGCCCAACCAATCACTATAAAGTATCTCGACTTCCGTAACTGGCTGTATGTACCATGACTCTCTTCTTCAGTTTGAGGCTGTTACTGGGACCCATCTCTCTGGAAGGTGGAAGGTGAACAACTGGTCACAATCAGAATTCTGATTTAAAAAGGGAGAAAAAAAATTTTTTTTAGTAGGCCAACAATAGTGCCTGCAATATATCTTATCATTAATTATAGATCTGTGTATATAGATATATCAGTCAATTGCAAATAATAGAAAATCAAAAAGAAAAAAAATGTTAGAGAGAAATTGCTTGGCTTCCATATCTCAAAAGTTCATGGGTATCAGCTTCAGGCGTGGCTGGATCTGGGCAACAAAGTCCTCAATACTTGTTCTCATTTTTCATCTCTTGTCTGTTTTCCTGAATACTGGCTTTATTCTCAGGCAGAAGCTTACTAAGTGATGGCCCCAGAAGCTACAAGCTTTCTTCCTGCTTAGCAACTCCAGAATAAGTATCCTTTTTTTTTGAGTTATAGTCAGTTTACAATGTTGTATCAATTTCTGATGTACAGCACAATTCTTCAGTCATACACGAATATACCTATATTCATTTTCATATTCTTTTTCACCATGAGCTACTATAAGATACTGAATATATTTCCCTGTGCTATACAGTATAAACTTGTTTATCTATTTTACATATACCAGTCAGTATCTGCAAATCTCAAGCTCCCAGTTTATCCCTTCCACCCCTCTCCCCTTATGGCAACCACAAGAATAAGTATCTCTTAGGCAATTGTTGCAACAAAAGTTTAAAGACTGAGCTTCAGTGACTTCGTTTGGATCACAACTCTGCCCTTGCACTAATCTCTGTACCCAGGAGGAATGAAAAGCTATCAGTGGCCAAGTCTAAATCTTGTGTCCACCTCTTGAACCATTGAGGTCATCACTATCTCTAAACAGATTAAGAACGTGGGAAAAGAAACCAGAATGCTACTAAACTGGACTCTGAGGGACTAGATGACCCTGAAGGCGCCTCCCAGCTCCAATGTGCTTTGCACCAAAGGAGCAGGTTGGTTCCTCAGACTTTCTTTGGTTCCTTCATTGATTCCTACCTGTGGTTGAGACTGATTCTCCTTACCTAGTCTGTTAGACCGGTCCTTCTCAAAGCCTAATGTGCACATATATGTATATACACACACACATACATACATATCTTTTTTTTTTTTTAATGCAGATTCTGATTCAGCAGATCTGAGTTGGAACCAGAGTCTCTATTTCCATGGACCATACTTTGAGCAGCAAAGGGTCAGAGTGCTTCCTGGATATTCTCTCAGCCTTCCAAAGGAAACCACAATTGAGTTAGGAAGAGAAGCAGATCATATAAACTTTCCTTTTAAAAGAAATTTAAATTAAAAGGTGAACCAATGTAAAGAAAAAATATTAAGTAATTAATAATGTGGTTTGTGGCTAGTGGCAAAATTCCCAAAGGCATTACAGGACTGAAGTCTGGGGGACTCTGGTAGAGCCAGGCTCTCTTCTGGACTTTTTGGCTGAACTAAGCTTGACAAAAATTGAAACTGGCATGAAAACTGGTGCTAGAGAAATCCTTCAAAGACAGACAGCTGCCGCTACCTCCACGTAGAGCTTCAAAGTCCAAACAGCCTTTATCCGTGGCCTCTTTAAACAGGGGAGGCTAATTTTTAAAAATGAGGCCTTCATTTCTGGGAGAGGAGGCATTTTGTATACTAATTACTAGTTGCAAGAACCAAGTGGCCAAGGCGCCTGGCTTTTGAAGTCTTGCCCAACAGACATAAAAGTTAGCAGCCCCGGCAAGACCCCAGAGTGGCATCATCCAGAACCTAAGGCCTGGAATGATCCCGGCTTGTTTATTTTCAGAAAGCTTGCTCTTGCCGAGCAGGCCGATTTAAACCCCACTCAGTGGTGGAAAGATTGTGTGTGTGTCCCCGTTTCCTCTTCTTTTGCCTCATTCAGTTATGAAAACCTAATTCCAAGGGGCTGTGGCTCATCTCATTTCACCTTGGATGTGCTTTTGATTTACCCCTGGAGCCTCAGATATTTATTTCAGAGGGAGTTGACAAGGCAGAAAGAGTGCTGACTAAGCCCGGAGGAGAAGTTTAAGCATGTTTTTTTGCCACTTCTGTTTGCACCAGTGGCCTCATTTGCATTAATTTGGTGTAAAGTTAAAACTGATAAAGAAAAAATCCTCATCTTTCTTCTATAATGTGTTTGCGAAATCTGGTTCATAGCAATGTGCTGCTAAATCTGAATAATAGGGGATCTTTTTATTTTTTTTACCCCCTTAACGGAGTTACCCGGGATTGAACCTAGGATCTTGTGCACGCCAAGCACGGGTTCTACCACTGAGCTATACCCACCACTCCCAAGGTGGGAATCTTCTTAAAAATACAGATTCTGATGAAGCAGAATCAGTTGAGGCCTCAAAAGCCTACATTTCCATGGACCACAGTTTGAGTAGCAAGCAAGAAAAAATGACCTTGCTCCAGCTTCTATGTCTGGAGATTGAGAATAAATAAACCCACCCTAATCCTGTGGCTTGCTCTAACCAAATCAAATCACTGGTGGGCTGGCTTTCTCTCTCCCACCCTCCCTCCCTTCCTTCCTTCCTGAACTTTATGGAATACTTCCTATGGTACTGCTATCTTTTTGGAATGTCATAAAAACCAAAACAGAGAGAATCTCAGCTCAGATGGAGTTCAATTTCTGGGTAGGAGTGAGAAACTAAAATGCACAATAGGGGCTAGAGATGAAATGAATAGAGCTGGCTCCTGTGAAGACAATCGGTGATAACCTTCCCTCAGCCCCAGTGTCTGGGAGACATCAGGGAATGGTGGGGACCCTGGCAAACTGGAGAGCCCATGCCCCTCTCCAGGTCCTTATACTGGCCAGAGAGGAAAGTAGACCTTGTTTTTCCACACCTTCATATATGCATTTCAAAAGAAGCCAGAATTTGACTGAAAGTCAGATCCTTATAATAAATCTAAAAATATTCAAATACTGGCAACTAATTTAGACTTTTTAAAAAGTCCAAAAATTTGTCCTAGCCAAGTGGAACACATCTGTGTTCTAGATTTGACCAAATCTTAAAGAGTTGCTTCAATCATTTTTGATCTTGACTCATTGTAAGAAATACATTTTATACCATGACGACACGCACTCCTGAAATGAAAGTTTTCAAAATACTTCACTATGTGTGATACAGTATTTTCTTTTCTTTTCTCTTTTATCCTCTCCTCTCCTAACCTACTCTTTAAAAGACTGGATTAGAGAGATTAAATTGCTTTCAAGACCCATTAATGGATCACTGCATGAAGTATGAAAAACTGAGTCAGGTTATGAATTAGCAATGGCATCAGTAGGGGTAGACACAAAACAAATTAACTGAGGGACTTAAAAAAAATGCTGATGCTTTGGATCTCCGTCAAGCAATGGAATCAGTCTGTTTGGGCATGGGGTCTGGGCGTTGGAAGGTTTCTGATGATTTAGGTGATTCTAATACATGGTCAGTCCTGAGAATCTCTGTTTCATATTCACGGTCAGGAGCTCTGACCTGAATTCTAATGAAGTTCTGGTATTTTCTAGCTGTGTGTCCTTAGATGATTTGCTTAGCCAGAGCCTCCCTCCCTGCCCCCAATCTGAGAATAATGTATATTACATACCTTGTTGAGTTGGCCAAGGTTTAAATGAGATAAGATATGCAAATAGTTTTCCACCGGGACCTAGTACTGTACTGTACACATGGCAGGTGCCCAGTACCTAGGGACTATTGTTATGCATGGGAAAGACAAGCTTAAACAAATTCAGGGCCCCAGTCAGACCTTTTATTTAAAGACCACAGCTGCTGTTTGCTGTCTCTTCCTGCTGCTTGGCTGCGTGGGGAGGTGCTGGGGCTTTGCTGGCTGTACTGGAGTGAGCAGGAAAGATGCCGGAGAGCTCTGAATTCACGTACATGTTGCAGATGTGTGACTGTTGTTAGAATAATAACAGTAACAGTTATATGTGGGGTGATCAGCTGTCCTGGTTTCCCCGAGACGGAAGAGTTTGTCAGAGTGTGAGCCTTAAATAAGTAGGCGCCCAACTCCTCCTGAGTTGCCTAAGACTTTCCCTATTTAGCACTGCAACCCACAGGCCAGATCCAGCCCACTACCAGTTTTGGAAAATATTATTAAGTTAATTGTAGATTCACGTGCAGTTGTAAGAAAAACTACAGGAAGATCTTTTGTATACTTTACTCATTTCCCCCAATGATAACATTATGTAATATAATATCACATTCATTATTGACATTAATACAATCCACCAGTTTTTTTCAGATTCCCCTCATTTTTCTTGTACTCATTTGTGTGCAGGTGTACATATTAATTCTATACAATTTTATTGCCTGTGGTTTTCATACAGGAAAAATGAATGTGCAGTGAGAGGAGGGCCATGTCCCAGGTCTCAGCTGAGCCCCTGGGACGTGCCCTGCCAAGTGTGGTTCCTTGGCTTCTTGTAGCAAAGAATTCAAGAGCAAGCCACTGTTGAGTAAAGGTAGATTTATTTAGAGAGATACATACTGCTTGGAATGTAGGCAAGAGAAGGCCTCAAGGTGTGGGGGTTTGATGCTCAGGTTAAAGTAAAAGTAGTTACACACTCTACAGACAGAGTGCTATCTGCCTCCCAAGACAAGGGGCGAGAGAGGCCTCAAGGCTTGGTGTTGCCAGTTTTTATGGGCTTGGTAGCTTCACATGCCAACAAGTGGGAGGACCATTCCAACTACCCTGGGGAAGGGGCTGGGATTCCCAGGAGTTGGGCCACTGCCCACTCTTTGACCTTTCATAATTAGCCTTGGAAATGTCATTGGCGCCTGTGGGCATGTTATTTATCATGCTAATACGTTGCAATGAGTGTATACCGAAGCTCAAGGTCAAATCTCCCGCCACCTGGAGCTTCAAGGCCTACTAGGAGTTGAATCTCCCACCATTTTGGTGTTAATTGCTGCGTTACTCCTTTAATGGCTGTGCCCTGCCCCCTTCCCTCCTGTCTCAGTTTTGTATATCTGCCACCACAGTCAAGATACTCCTTCATTTTACCCTTTTATGACCACACCCACCTCTCTCCCAGGTGCTGCCCTCAAACTTCATCCCTAACCACGGGCAACCGCTAATCTGTCCTCCATTTCTAAAAATGTCATTGCAAAAATGTTGTACAGCTGGAACCATATGGTGTATAATTTGGGGGGATTTTTCTTTCTTTCTTTTTTTTATGCTCAGCATAAGTCCCTGGAGATTCATCTAAATTATTGTGTGTATCAATAATTTGTCCCCTTCCTTTTTTTTTTCAAGACCCACTTTATTTTTTTATTTTACTTTTTTAAAGGAGGTACCAGGGATTGAACCCAGGATCTCGTACATGCTAAGCACGCGCTCTACCACTGAGCTATACCCACCACCTAGTTTGTTCCTTTCTATCGCTGAGTGCTATTCTATAGAAAGGATGTGCCACAGTTTAACTCTTTAAGCACATTGGGGCTGGTCCCAGTCTTTGGTTCCACTTCCTATTTCTGGATAGTTTTATTGGCACACAGCCACACCCATTCATTTACATATTGTCTACAGCTGCTTTCCTGAGTCGACTAGACCACAGACCATATGGCCACAGCCTGAAATATTTACTATTTGGCCCTTTATAGAAAAAGTCTGCCAACCTCTATTCTAAGCATTTAGCTCATATTAATCTGCTTAACGATTACAGCATTTCTACACTATGATCAGGATCATAATCCTCACTTTGCAAAGGAAGACACTGAGGCACAGAGAAGTTAAGTAATTTGCTCAAGGTCACAGCGGAGGCAGGTTTTGAACCCAGACAGTCTGGCTCTAGGGGCTGCCCCTGAGCCAATCCTGCTGTTAACTCAAGACAGGAGAACTCAAACAGGAGCGGCAGGGAAAGAGGAAGCAGCTGAGCAACAGGGTTTTTTCATTGAGAGCTGAAGGGATAATAGGATTTAGCCCCTAGTCATTTGCTTTCTTATGAATATAATTCTTGGAAAGGAGCTAAAAACTTCTCACTAATTTGAATTTAACAATTCAATGTAGGGCTTCGTACGTTTTCCGGGATTTAACTCAGGTTCAGCTCCCAGGTCCTGGTCACCTGGTTTCCACAGCTGCATTGGCCGTTGCTGTTTTTGCTTCTCTCCCAAGGATTTTCAGATAAGTAAGGACTTGATCCTAGAGAAAATTCTTAGGACCCAGGGGGAAGCTAAAAGGTGGCTTTTAAATGAAATACCTTCATTTTAGATAAGAAGAACTTAATACGCCTGGCTGAGGATATTTGGGTCTCCCTGTAGGGCGATCAACTGTCTATCCTGCTTTTCTCAGACGGAGGTGGCTTTCTGGAATGTAGGACTCTAAGTGCTACAACCAAGAAAGTCCTGGACAAACTGGGATGGGTTGGTCACCCTAGTGCCCGCCCAGATTTGGAGGGGGGAGGATGGATTTCAAAAGACAAGGGTTAGAAGAAGCAGCATTTCTTTTCTTCCAGATACCTGTGGCTTATTATTTGTTTCCTAAACAATTTGAGAGCTCCATGCAAACGGAGCGGCTCTTCACCTGTAAGGAACCCAGCCTCTGCCTCCTAAGAACAAGGGCCCTATCCCGCCTCACTGAACACCGTCATCATCATGCTCAGGAAATCCATCACGAACATGAAACTGTTTTCTGCTGTACCCCCTCAGGCTCAAATTTCCCCAACTGTCCCAATAAAATTTTATATAGCTACTTCAAAAAAAAAAATTCAGGAGTCAAGGATTGACTTTTGCATTTAATTGTCAGGCCTCCTCTGTGACTCTTTTAATCGATGTAGAACATCTTCCTAGCCTTTCTTTGCCTTTCAAGGCAATTTTTTTATTTCAGAGTCTAGGCCAGCTCGACAGACTATCCCTCAATTTGGATTTGTCTGATTGCTTTTCCAGATTTAGATTCAGGTTAAAGATTTTGGCAAAATACTACAAAGGTAATGGTATATATGTCCTTCATGGGAATGATTTTTCAATTTATTACAACTGACAGCCCAACTCCTTAGAGGGGAAAATATTAAAATCACAGAAAGGAGAAATGCATTGGCCAAGATCGTGTCTGCTCCCTAGTTGGTGAACCCAGACCCTGATTCTGGTCTCCAGGTCCCTCTGCACCTACGTAGTTGGTCTGTCTTCTCTGTTCTTAGAAATGAACCTTTCCCCTCATAGTATACTCTTTTTTCTTTTAAAGCAGAACTCTGCTTTAAAAGAAATTTTTTTTTCCTTCATTACTTTTCCACGCAACTCTGTTCTCTCTAACAAGGCCTGGACTGCTATTGTTTGCTGCAAACTTCTTTGCATCCCATTCTTCCTCTTTTCAAGATAAGGCCTGTTTTTTTCCCAGGGCTCAGAGAGCCACACCTACAAGAGCTGTTCCAGGCACGTCCAACATTGTTTCTCTTCCTCTGATAAGATTCCTTTGCAAGAGCCCTGACTTTGTCTCTTACCTGTCTCCACTGCCCTTTGAGATTCACTTCTCTCTTCCTTTGACAGCCTGGCCATTTCTGTTAGGATGCTGGTTAATCATTCCTGTGTTGTGCATTCTTGATAGCCAGTTAGCCAACCATCCCCAGAATCATCGCTTAAACCAAAGGTTCTAAAACTTGAACATGTATCAGAACCACTTGGAGGGCTTGTTCAATCACTAAGTGCGGGGGCCTGCATTGCTGGGCCCTATCTCCAGAATTTCTGACTTGGTAGCTCTGGGATGGGGTCAAGGATCTGCATTTCTAATCTGTTCTAGGTGACGTGGATGCTGTTGGTCCATAGGCTACAAGAATCACTGGCTTAAACTGCATTTATATAATATCAAAGTGTCTATTGAAGTTTTTTTTTTTATTGAAGTATAGTTGACTTACACCACTGTGTTAGTTTCTGGTATACAGCATAGTTATTCAGTTATATGTATATATAATTCTTTTTCTTATTCTTTTTAAAGAATTCTTATTTTTTATTGAAGTGTACTTGATTTACAATGCTAGTTTCAGGTATACAGCCAAACGATTCAGTGTGTATATACATATACACACATATATATTTTTTCAGATTCTTTTCCGTTACAGCTCATTACAGGAAATTGAATATCGTTCCTTGTGCTATACAGTAGGACTTTGCTCTTTATCTCTTTTGTATATAGCACCTTGTCTATAGAAGTATTTTGAAGTAAATTACAGACACTATAATACCCATAAAACCTGACAACCCTGTCTTCCTGGGGGCTCAAACCTCTGCTTTCCCTTGTTTCCACATCTAATCTCTCTTGAAATTTTCTCTGTTCTAGCATCAGTAGAAACCCCAAATCCATCCCTTTCTCCCACACCATCCTGGTCCAAGCTCTCATCCCCTCTCACCTGAAGACTGCAGCCACTTCCTCTCCGGTGGCCTCTCCCACTCCTGCCCTCCACCCCCAGTTGCCCAAGTGATCTTTGCAACGTGCAAGTCAGATCATGTCACTCTGCTGAAAACACCTCCGTGGCTATTGCTATTAGAATAAACTGCAAACTTCTTTTACAATCAACAAGAACCTGCATGTCCCAACCCCTGCCTCCCTGCCTGAAGTTATCACTTCTCCTGCCTTGCTCATCACACTCCAGGTGCACCAGAGTCCTCCAGGTCCTGCACACACCAAGCTTGTTGGAACAGGTAACCCTCGTTGCTTCTACGAGGGAACCTCATTAATATATTATCTAGTCAAAGTAAATAAATAAATACAATAAAAAATGAACTAAACAAGTAGTTCTGTGATTGCTCTCTGGCCTGTCATAATAAGCCATGTATTTTTTTTAATGGAAGTAGAGTTGATTTACATTGTTGTGTTAACTTCTGGTGTACAGCATAGTGATTCAGTTGTGTATATATATATATATATTCCTTTTCATATTCTTTTTCATTATAGGCCATTACAAAGTAATGAATATAGTTCCCTGTGCTGTACAGTAGGCCCTTATTGTTTATCTGGTTTCGTGAAGATTTTCCTTGTAGCTTCACTTGTACAAGATCTTCTGTCCGAGCAGTAGGTATCCTGTGAGAACTGTTCCACACATAGTTGCATTTCTGATGTATCTGTGGGAAAGGATGAGCTCCGTGTCCTTCTACTCCGGCATCTTGAAGCCCCTCCCCATATATTTCTTTTATAGCGCTGATCATAATCTTTAATTATCTTGCTTCTGTATTCAACTTTTTTTTTTTTTGGAGGAGGAGGTTATTAGGTTTATTTATTTAATTTTTTTTTAGTGGAGGTACTGGGGATTGAACCCAGGACCTCATGAATGCTAAGCATGCCCTCTACCACTTGAGTTATACCCTCCCCCCAGTATGCAACTTTTATTTTCCACCTCTTCCCCCATCACTAGACTCCCTGGGAGCAGGGAGTGTGCTTCCCCAGGGCTCACCATTATATTCCCTGGGGCTAGCTGTGTGCCTGGTGCATGGTAGTAACCAGACAAAAGTTCGCTGAATGAATGGATCTGTATAATGGGGACAAGATGGGGAGGAATGGGTAACAAAATCACTTGGGGATTCAGAACCTGCGTACCTGAACTCCAGACCTGTCGGGATGGAACCTCCAGGGGTTCATTACTCTGTAGTGCACTTTGAATGCCCGAACATCCTCTGCCAACCCCCATGCCAAGTGGTTCCGGCTGCTCAAACATGTTGGAGTCAGCAAAATAATGCTAGAATTGTGTCCACTATGTCAGGCCTTAGCTTCCTGGCCTGCGAAATGGGCAGAGTGAATTAAAGTTGGCTTCTATCTTTCCTGTTCTAGCTTTATGATTTTTTGCCATATCATTGTACCACCTATTTATTTGGTTAATATTTTTAAAATTTAATCATTAATTATTTAACTTGAAGTATAGTCAGTTTATAATGTGTCAATTTCTGGTGTATGGTTAGTATTTTTCTTAAAATTAATTTGCTTAATTTTAGCTGTATAAATTGTATTTCAAAAGGAAACGTTCTATGTGTAAGCAGAAAACCTGCACCCCTAGATATAAATGGAAAGTAAAATCAGTGACTCAGCATACTCTGATTACATTTTGACTAAATCCCATTGCCTGCTAGGAGCTTTAGGATTTCAGATGGCTTGTCCTTTGTGAAAAAAGGAAATTACACCACACTGAGACTTCCTACTAAAGGTGGAAGAATTGGAAGATGGTTTTAGAGGGGGTGCTTTTTCTCACAGTGCTATTTAATGTTGTTTGGATATTTTTACCAAAAATCATCATACTTGCCCATGGGGAAATGTCAAATGGAAATGGCTCATTTCAGAAATGGGGAAATTGAGGCCCAGAATGGGGGATGGAATTTCTCCAGGACACTCATTGGAAATGTATCAAGTCCTTTGGACTGAAGCTTTGATTTTAGGAACTGCTTCCACATGTGTCTGGCGCATCGTATCACTCAAGAAATGTGTCTTAATGTGATTACTAACATTTCTCTTGTGTAGTCATCATCCTCTCAATGTAACTTCTGGGGCAATTGACACTTGATCTTTTTTGTCCTTAACTGAACAAAAGACTTTCAGTTCCTTGAGGGTGGGGACGGTATCTCATGTTTCAAATAACAGCTTTTATTGAGATATGGTTCACATGCCATACAATTCATCCATTTAAATAAAATAATTCAAATAAAAATATACTTAAAGCAACTAACTCAGCCAGCTTTGTGAAACAAGGAAATAAAGGCTTCTCTTAGAAAATATATAGATATTTACAATATTCAGCTGGTTTTTAGTATATTCAGAGTTGTGCAATCATCATCACAATCAATGTTACAGCATTTTTATCACCCCAAAAAGAAACCCTGCACCCATGAGTAGTCACTCTCTACCACTCCCTCTCCCATCCTTTGGTAATCACTAACCTTCTTTCTATCTCTATGGTTTTGCTTACTGGGACATTTCCTATAAATGGAATCATACAATATGTGGCCTTTTGTGACTGGCTTCTTTCTTAGCATAATGTTTCAAGGTTCACCATGTAGCATGTGTTTGTACTTTATTCCTTTTTATGACTGGATAATATTCCCTTGATGGATATACCACATTTTGTTTATCCACTCATCAGTTAATGGATTTGAGGGTTATTTCCACTTTTTTGGCTCTTATGAAGCGTGCTGCTATGAACACTCATGTACAAGATTTTGTGTGGACACATGTTTTCACATCTCTGGGGTAGATACCCTACCAGTGGAATTGCAGAGTCATGTGGTAACTCTAAGTTTAACCCTTTTAGGAGCTAGATTGTTTTCCAAAGAAGCTGTACCATTTAAATGATACCACATAATATTTTGTGTCCTATATAACTTTGGAGCTTTTGGCTGTAACATATGAAGACTCACTCAATGGACTTTAGGAGAGGGTGAGCCTGTGGTAAGGATATTTATTGGAAACTTACCTGTGGCATCATCCTCATAGAAAGCCAGTAAGAGCCAAATAAAGAGGCCCCGCAGGAGGAACAGAATCAGGATCACCTGTCTTGTCCTGCTCCGCCATACTGCCTGCCTGCTCTCCCGCGATGCCCCAGGTGGCTCCCCACCTTTGCTCCCTCTGTAGGCAGTTCTCTTTCCTCAGATATTTTGAGGGCTGCTGTCTTGTCATCATTTGTGTGTCACCTCAAATGTCACCTCCTTTCTGGAGTCTGACCACACATCCTAAAGTAGCCTCTAGTCTCTGTTCTAGCACCTGGATTATTTCTTTCATAGCATTGGTCACTTTCTCATATTATTTTTGTGTTTCTTTGGGATTATTCATGCCTCTTCCCATCCTCTCCCACCGCCCCAAACCTGAGCTCCCTGGGAACAGTCTTGTCTTGTTCAGTTGTCCTTCCCCCGTCCCAGAATAAGTGCCTGTGACTATGTCCCCTTAGAGGAGACTTTGTAGACATAATTAAGTCAAGGATTTTGAGATGGAGCGATTATCTGGAATTACCTGAGTGGGTTCAATGTAACCACAAGGGTCGTTGTAAGAGGGAAGCAGGAGGATCTGAATCAGAGATGTGACAACAGAAGCAGAAGTGGGAGTGATGTGAGTGCTGGCATTGAAGACAGAAGGAGGCCACCAGTCAAGGAATGTGGGCAGCCACTGGGAGCTGGAAAGGCAAGGAAATGGATACTTCCCTACAGCTTCCAGAAGGAAGGAGGTCTTTGATTTTAGCCCCAGAAGACCCATTCCAAACTTGTGACATCCAACACTGTAAGATAATATCTTCGTGTTGTTTTAAGCCACTATACTTGTGGCAGGTTGTTACAGCAGCGATGGGAAATAAATACAGTACTCTGTAAGCACTTGGCAAGAAGGTGAGTGAATGAGGAAGGCCTCACAGGCACTCTTGGGTCCTACAGAGAGCTCTGCTGGTCTTCACCACGTGGTGACAGTGCGCTACGTGCCACCAGCCAAGTTAAGCCTTGTTCTAAACCAAGTCAGTTACTTTCTCTATTTTTGATTCACTCTGGGTCTTCTTTCCCTTCCTGCCACCTTACCAGCTTCCCTGCCCCTCAACTCTGCTTGCTTCCTGGTTAAACTTGCTTAGCCTTTGTGTATATATATGAAATATATTGTTCTTTTCACGTAAATATGGTCCCTTCTTCGATGTCTTTAGCACTGATATCCTGTCTCTTCCATGGTTTTGATCCTAACATCCTGTCTGCTGAAGTTCCAGGGGTCTGATCCCACCTTTGCTTGGCAGTCTGTTTCCCAGGATTGTTTGTGTGTTGTTGTTCAGGGTTGTACAGGCCCGCTGCCTAACCCGAGACCCTGGCTCCCTGAGATACCTCTCTCTCCTGGCAGTCATGGTATCGGTTTGCACTTACTGGTTTGGTTTTCAGTTCTATTTTTGTTTTTTGGCCCCTGGGGATTTCCCTTACTTTCTTGTGAACTCAGTTATTCATCTGAAAGAGTGTTTTCTTTTACCCAGAATTTTCAGATGTTTTTGTAGTCGGGGGTAGGGTGTTTCAGGTTATCTAAATCTGCTATATTGCTGGGAATGAACTGCCTTCATTTTTCTTTTTTAGTATTTTTTTCTGCAACTCCTTTTATTAACTAGCTGATTCACTCTGTAGTTTCTGATTTAAACTCATCTTAAATGGAAATCTGACAAGTCAGCCTGTTTCCTGTTTGGCCAAATATTTTTGTACCCAGCCATCTCAGAAGTCACTAACCAGCCCCTGCATTGGGTGCCCTTAGGGCTGATGCCCCCATATTGGATTCAGTCCGCTGTGGTGTGAGCAGAAGTGGCCAGTCACATAATACCAATGACAGTGACTTCTGCCCTTCCTTTAGAAGGGCCTGTGGGTGAGGCAGACATCATGATTGATACTATAGCAATTTATCCTTAATAGAGTCTGCAATCCAGTTGATTAAATATAGCCAGAGGGTTGTTTTTTTTTTAAAGATAGACTCTTAAATTGGCTTATCCATTCACCCCTGGTATAGACACTGTTTTTATGCCCCAACACATCCATTTCTCTGATGTTCCTACTCTATAATTACTAAATAATTAGAAGAGGGTTTATCCTTTTAAATGAGCTTACTGTCATCACTTTAAAACTCAACTTCATTACAAAAAATAAAATAAAATAATTAATTATAATTCCAGGGCTGGGGTCAGCCAACCTTTAAAAGCCCTAAGACTCCACGTGATTGGATGCTGTGCAGCCAGGAAAACATAATGAAGGTGGGGGAGGGTAGAGCCCAGCGGCAGAGGGTGTGCTTAGCATTCGTGAAGTCCTGGGTCAAGTCCCAGTACCTCCATTTAACAAACAAACAAACAAATAAATAAATAAACAAACCTGATTACCTCCCTGCCAAAAAAAATATTTTAAACAAAACCCAAAATATAATGAAGCTGTTCAACACATACCAGTTTGAAAAGATCTCCTGGATACTGTAAGTAAAAACAGTCAGGAGAAAAGCAGAGGGTATAGTACGCATTATTTACATTACAAAAACTTATACATATATGTAGACATGTGTTTACTTGTAAATGCATCTTTGAAAAAATTTTTTTTGTGGGGGGATGGTATAGCTCAAACAGTAGAGTGCATGCTTAGCATGCATGAGGTCCTGAGTTCAATCTCCAGTACCTCCTCTAAAAATAAATAAACCTAATTACCTCCCTCAGCCAAAAAAAAAAAATTTTTTTGTAAGTGGATGTTCTGGGAATTGAACCTAGGACCTTCTGCATAATCAGTATGCCCACTAACACTGAGCTATTCCCACCCCTCTTAAATACATCTCTTATATAACGCCTAAGAAATTGATAATAGTGGTTGCTTCTGGGAGAAGAATTGGGTAGCTGAGTGATTTGACCTTGCAGCTTCTTTGTAGAATTTAGTAGGAAAGAAGGAAAAGAGGAGGAAGGGAGGGAAAATGTAATGAAAGCCCCTAAACCAAGGTGGAGAGATTTTGCTGAAGAGTAGCTAGTCTTCAAATTTATCCCTCTCTAGAGAAGGGGTGAGGATTAAACTGGTTCCTCAAAGCTGCTGTCTCATAAACCATCCCCTTCCCCCTTGCAGCCTGCCCCACTTCTCAACTTGAATTTATACTTGAGGGGGAGGGGGGATTTGGTTCTCTGTTCTATTTACTAAGGCTGGCAGGAAAGTTTGAGGTTATGAAAGAGAGTGTGGAGGCCAAAAAAGTCACCCTTCTTGTTTAATGTCTTTGAGCATTTGCCTGTGAATCACAGTGACAAATATATTTCACATTGTGATTCAGTATTCACACTTCTATATATACTTCAGATAAAATTTTAAGAAATAATACATACTATATGAGATCCTTTCCGATATTTGGTAAAATTACATGGCAGTTTTTAAAAATAGTGGGCCAATCCCATGACATTGATTTCCAAACCCAAGAATGGGCTTTGACCCACCATCTGGAAAACATGTTACCATCTCATGAAGCCAACTCCAGTATTGCCTTTTGGAGACACTGATTTGGCCATCTTCAAGGATGTCCTTTCATATCAGAGCCAAAAAGCTCCAGGGTTGGTGATGCTTTCATTTTTGAGACACAGAACTGCCTTGATCCAAAACACTGCCATTGCTAGAGAATTTCCTTGTCTCCTCTTCATGGCCTCCTCTGGTCCCATTCCTCTGCTAGTGCTGAAAGATCTAAGCTTCACATCATTGAGTTCATGTAGAAAAAGTTCATTAGTGAGATCTCTACTTTCTTCTTTGTATTTTGTGATTAGTAGTAACTATTTAAATGTTGCTTTAAAGTGAGAGGTACAAGGAAATTGATTGTAATAGTAAAAGTAAGAAAACAAGTTGAATGTCTACTCATAACACCCACTGACTTAACAAAAGTTGTTAAAAACCAGGACAGCTTGCTATGTCTCTTATCATAAGGTTCTTGTGGGGTAATTTCCACAATCAATTAATGAGTGATAAAACAAGGGGTGAAACATTGTGAATGGTTGGCTCTGTTTGTATAAGAAGCAACACATATATAAGGTTGTGTGTGCATAGAATGTCTCTGGAAGGACAAGAAAATGGTGACAGTGGTGTCCCTAGAAACAGGAGGATCAGGGAACATGGGTGGGAAAGACTTATTTTTCCCTCTTATACCATTCTACCATTGTTTACATTTTTTTCTTTTTCATATCTCTGAACAAGATATGAAAATGACTAACATCACAATTGCATTAACCACAATGGATACTTAAAAAAAAAAACAGATTCATTAAGATCTGGTTCACAAACAAACTTGTTTACAAAACAGAAACAGACTCACAGATGTAGAGAACAAACTTATGGTTACCAGGAGGAAAGGAGACGGGAAGGGATAAATTGGGAGTTCAAGATTTTCAGATACTAAATACTATATATCAAATAGATAAACAACAACTGTATAACACAGGGAACTAAATTTAATATCCTATAATCCCTATAATGAAAACGAATATGAAAATGAATATATGTATGTGTATGTATGACTGAAACATTATGCTATACATCAGAAATTAACACATTGTAAACTAACTATATTTCAATTTAAAAATAGCCAAAAAAAAGATCTGATTCACATGCCATAAAATTCAGCCTTTTAAAGTGTACACTTCAGTGTTTTTAGTATATCCACAGAGTTGTACAACCACCACTGCTTTCTAATTTCAGAATATTTTCATCAGTCCAAAAAGAAACCTAACACCCCCCTCCCAGAGGCTGACCTCCAGCACCCCCATCCTTTGATCTTCAGCAACCACTAAGCTACTTTCTGTTTCTATAGATTTGCCTATTTTGAACATTTCATCTAAATGGAATCATATAGCATGTGACTGGCTTATTTCACTTGGCATGATGTTTTCAAGATTCACCCATGTTATAGCAGGTATCAGTACTTCACTCCTTTTTATTACCTAATAATATTCCATTGTATGGACAGACCACTTTGATTTAACCATTCATCAGTTGCTGGTTACTTAGGGTTTTTTTGCTTCTGGCTAACATGAACACCGCTGATGTGAAGATTTCTGTATAGGTTTTTGTGTAGACATGTGTTTTAAATCCTCTTGGGTATATGCCTAGGAGTGAAACTTCTGGGTCATAGGGCAACTCTATGTTTCACATTTTAAAGAACTGCCAAACTGTTTTCCAAAATGGCTACACCATCTTACAATCCTACCAGCAATGTGTGCAAGTTCCAGGTTATCCTCATCCTTTTATCCTTGCCAACACTTAAAAAAATGGTTTTTTAGCCTTCCTACAGTGAGTACTTTTTAAGCATTGGGTAGCAAATTATTTCTTCCCAGAGCAAGTGCATTTAAGAAGTAAGTCTCAGAAAGGAAAAAAGATGGACTTAAAATTCTAGCCATGGAAAGTCATTTGCAGGTGGTGGGGAGGGGAAAGTCTGTTGCAGCCAGCCCAGGTGCCAGTTTCTATGGGCTCATGTGCCACTTCGGGCACAAAAATCACAGGTTGTCACCCCCGATCTCGGTTTAAAGCAGGAGGCATGGGAGACGTAATGTACAGCATGGTGACTATGGTTAATAATACTGTAGTGAATATTTGAAAGGTGTTAAGAGAGTGGATTTTAAAAGTTCTCATCACAAGAAAAACATCTGTAACAATATGTGGAGATGGATGTTAACTAGACTTATTGTGGTGATCGTTTTGCAATAAATACAGATAACAGATCATTATGTTTCACATCTGAAACTAATATAATGTCGTATGTCAATTGTATCTCTTGGATTGGCCCACTCCCAATTCTTGGGATTGTACTATCTTTCACTACTTTTTTTTTACTTCACTAATAAAAAATCTTGTTTATATCACGCTTTAAAAAAATGGTTAAGAGAAAAAAAAAAGCAGGAGGCATGAACAAGTTTACTTTGGATTGAAGGGCTCGGGCAGCCCTTCACTACCCAAAATTTGTCCTAAATGTGATTCTTGACAGAGATGCTGCCCCCCTTTTAAGCAAAATAGCAAAACATTCACTGGCTCTAAATCACTTCAGTCTGTCTGCTCCCCCTCAACTGTGTGACCTACCTGGTGAGTAGTATGGTTCAGAGTACGTCTAGGGGTGGAGCCTGGACCACTGCCAGCTCATTTTCAGATTAGGTATTTCGAAACAGAGTTTTAGGCATGTGCAGGGTTTAGGTATACACCCGAGCAATCTTCACTTGCAGGGAAATTTCAGACTGTAATAACTATAATGAGGCAAAATCGGGAGGAAAGGGAGAAATCGTTCCTAACCTTTGGCTATTAATTCCCATAAACCGTAAGTTTGGAACTGCCATCCATAATCATTATGAACATTTATTGAGGGTGTACTTTGTGTTTGACTCAGTTCTTAGGGCTTTTCCTGTATTGTTTTATTTAATCCTCATAATAGCCCTATGAGATAGGTGTTATTGTTATTATTGTGGTTCCCATTTTAGGAAGTGGAGGCACAGAAAGTCCAAGTAACCGGCCATTAGCATACAGGTTTATAAGCAGCAGAACCGGCTGAGCAAGTCAGGCAGTGCATGTTAAAGCCCACACTCTTAACCATTAGGCTATAGTATCACACAATAAAAGAGGGAAGAATACAGGGAAGGCGGCTATGCTCACCACTGTACCACCAACGCCTTAAAAGAGGGAAGAATATAGGGGACTGTGAAGGTAGGGACAGAAGTAGAGCCTCTGGGCTAGACCAGACAACTGAGAAGCATTCACCCATCCCTTATTAAAGCCTGTGGCTGAAGTAGTGAATGCTGGGGTTCTCAGATTACCTTGCAGCAAGGGTGACCATGTGGCCCATATCTCCACTGTAATGAGATGTAAGGGGATAGTGGTTTTGGGGGTGGGGGGACACTGCGGGGGAAGAGAGTAATTTTGGGAGAGTTTCATATCTGAAAATAAATTTTGAGAGATATAATGTCTCTCTTGACATCTGTTCACTCTTCTGCTTCCTGCATTTGGACTTGATTGTGAGTTGATGTGATGTTTCAGCTGTGGCAGCCATCTTGTGCCCATGAGGCTATAAACTGGGCAGCAAGCCAGTATACTGAAGATGGTGGAGCAGAAGAATTGTAATATCCTGGTCTCTGATGAACACATTCTGAAACTGTCTACCTCTGGACATGTTTTTATGACAATTGAATGTCTTTATTGTTTTTGCGTCTCCGGAGAGGCAGAAAACATAGTTAAGAACATGAGTTTGTGAGCTATTGTTCGTATTTTCACTCTAGCACTTAGTGCTCATACCATGGGCAACTTATTTCCTTTTTCAATGCTTCTCTTTACTCATCTATAAAACAGAGATAATAAAAGACTCATTGCTTAGGGTTATGGTGAGGGTTAATATATGTAAAGTACTTTGAATAGTGCCTAGTAGATAGAGAGTTTCTGAGTGCTGGCCAGCACTATCTTTTTTGTGCCATAAGCCGCCCCCCCTTTTTATTTTGGAAAATTTCAAGTCTACAGAAAACTTGCACGTGTAATGGAATAAACACTTATGTACTCCTGAAACTAGATTTACCAATTGATAAACTTTTGTCGCATTTGCTCACATGCACTTTCTCTCTCCGTGTGTGTTTGTATATGTATATGTAATTTTTTTTTCCCACCTGAATCATTTGAAAATAGGTTGTAGTGTGGGAGGGTATAGCTCAAGTGGTAGAGCTCATGCTTAGCATGAGTGAGGTCCTGGGTTCAATCCCTGGTACTGCCATTGAAAAAGTAAATAAATAAGCCTAATTCCTCCCCTTCCAAATAATAATAAAATAAAGTAAAAAAAAAAAAAAAAGAAAGAAAATAGGTTGTAGGCAGGTTAGTTAGCATTATTATCGGTTTGGTAGCATGTTGTTTGCATATACAACATGTGACCCAAGCTAGACCAATTGAACCAATTCCTCTTTTGAATTTTAATTTTGGAACTGGGTTATGAGAAAATGGGATCAAATGATTGATCCTCTCTAGATTTTACTGCTGGTCCCAGATAACATGTTTAGGATCTTCATTTCTCCTGGTTTTTGACATTTCTGGGCTTGGTTTTTCAGATTTCCCTTTGATTCTGAGTTTCTGTGTATCATTTTATTACATTACAGAGTCTGTTATTGTTGCTTGCAACCCAAGAAGCCTGACTGGCATAGCACCCATCCTGGGAACATGGAAACAGAAGCTTTGTGCAATGAGAAATGTTATAGAGATCAAACAACAAGGTCCTGATACATAAGCACAGGGTACTTCATTCAATATCTTGAAGTAACCTATAATGAAAAAGAATATGAAAAAGAATATACACATATGTGTATAACTGAATCACTATGCTGTACACCAGAGACTAACAAAATATTGTAAATTGACTATACTTCAATTAAAAACAAATAAAAATTAAAAAAATTAAATTAAAAAAATGTTGCTAGGAGAATCTCTTAATTTTTGGAGGGCTTTAGCTACCTGACCTAATTCCATTTTCACTGAGTTTATGCTTCTGTACCCCTTAGGCCAAATAATTTCACTGGGGTAATTTCTGAATTTGAGACCACTCTTCCAGCCTATTGAAATTTCTCAACCACAATTCAACAGAAGCCCACACACATGGGATGTCTGAGTTATCAGTTGCTGTGTAATAAACCAGTACAAACTTTAATGGCTTAAAGAAAAATCTTTTTTTTTAATCTCTCATGATACTGTAGGTTGATTGGGCTCAGCTGGTGGTTCTTCTTTTCCAGATCTTGTTGATGGGGGCTGTAGGGACTGGAATGTGCAAGAAGGGTGACTCATTGTTGGCTCTTGCCTAGGATCTTCGCTGAAACTGTTGACTGCAGTGCCTCAGTTTTCCTCCATGTGGCCTCTCCATGTGGCTTGGCTTCCCATAGCATGGCAGCTGGATTCCAAAAGGAAGGACGTGGAAGCTGCCAATCATCTTAAGGCATGGGCTTGAGAGGCCTACTATGTAACTTGCACCATTTCCATTGGTAAAATTGCTGTGATGCAAATCCCATTCAAGGAAAAGGAAATACCGTTTACCTCTTGATGGAGTGGTGGCCTGTGCAAACAGGGACGAAGGGATGATGGTAGCCATCTTCATAGACTGTTTACTAGTGTGTGTCATTCGTTTGGCTTAGATTTTAAGTCTATAGTCATGTTTCTCAGGTGGCAGCACAGGATCCTGTACAGGTTCCATGGAAATCCTGCCATAGTTAGTACAGAAGTTCCTTCCTCCCCGAAGCCTTCTCTGACACCCTTTGAGTTAGAGGTCTGTCCTTGGGTTCTCAAACAACTTGTGCATGTTTTTTAATTGTTTTGTCAGTTACACTTTCTGTGAATATACATAATAATTAATATTGATAGAATTGATGGTTGATTTCTTTTCTCCTTTCCCCCCTCCTTTTCCTCCTCCCTCCTTTTCCTCCTCCCTCCTTTCCTTTCTTTTTCTTTTTTCCACAAATGTTTACTAAGTGCTTACTATAGGTCAGACATTAATTTAGGTGCTGGAGACACTGCAGTGAACTAAATAGACAAATTCCCTGCCCTCTTGGAGCTTATAGTCTAGAGAGGGAGATGGACAATTAAAACATTCAGGTAATATCAGTCATTATGAAGAAAAATAAAGAAGGGTGATGTGACTTGTGTGTGTGTGTATGATACTTTACAAGCTCTACCTAAGGAGGAGACAGTTCAGCATTTATCTGAGTGACAATAGGGTGCAAGCCTGGAAGAAAGAAAATTCCAAGCAGCAAAGGGAACAGCAAGTGAAAGGATCTGAGGCATGCTTGGTATATTCAGGAAACATTAGGAATGTTCGTGCCTGGCATGGGGTAAGAAATGAGAAGATCAGAGAGGAAGCAGAGACCAAATCAGAGTCTGGGTTTTATCCCCAATACAAGGGGATGCCATTGGAACATGTTTGGTTTGGAAGTGACATAATTTAATATATGGTTTTTCAAAGATCCCTCTGGCTATTGAGAGGGGAGTAGCTTATAGGATGACTAATGGGAGAAGCAAGCAGAGCAGCTGGGAGACAGCTGCAGTTCGGCAGGTGAAAGGTTACCCAGGGTCTTAGTATTTCATCTGTGGATTCTCAACATGTAACGTGGTGCTTAGTATCTGAATGGCAGCAGGGAGAATGCTTTGGAAGCTACTGCAATAGTCCAGGTGGGAAATAGCATGGTGGAGCTGGTAAGTGCTTATTTACTTTATTCTATTTGCACTCAAGACATTTAATACTGATTTAATTTTTTTCATATATATATATTTTGAAGTATAGTCAGTTTACAATGTTGTGTCAGTTTCTGTTGTACAGCATAATGCTTCAGTCATACATGAACATACATATATTTGTTTTCATATTCTTTTTCACCATAAGTTACAAGATATTGAATATAGTTCCAATTCAATATTATTATGTGATATATGGTCCGTATGAAAAACTTCCCCTCAAATCCTTTTTACATTAAACAGAAAACCCTGGATCTAGTCAAGGCCCACCTATTGCATTTGGTTTTCACCCCCTTTCCTGCTTTGAAATTTTTAAGAATCCAGGCTAGATGTTTTGTAGCATGCCCCACATTCTGAATTTGCCTCATTGTTTTTTCATAGTTATGTTCAGGTTAGCTATTTTTTTTGGCAAGAATCCTACAGAGGGGGGAGTTATGTTTTCCCTGTTGCACCGTATCAGGAGACACATAATATTAGTTTGATCCATTACTGGTGATGCTGAGTGATAGTGACTGGCAATTTGATCACTTGATTAAGGTGGTGTCTGTCAGATCACTCCCCTGTAAAGCAAGCTCTTCCCTTTTGTAGGTAACAAGTTCTCCGTGGCATGATACTTCGGGACAGAATATATAGTGAATATACTATTGTCCCAAGAGCCTTTTATCCAGTGACTTTAGCATATAATATACAGCCCCGTGGCTTCTGACCTTGTGTCTCAGTTTGCTCATTTGAATGATGAAGCTAATAGTGGTCCTTACTGGTCCCTAAGGGATGCTCGTTTTGAGGATCCATATTCGGCACACAATAAACGCTCCATAAATGTTAGATATTACTAGACGAAAACAAATATGAGAAAATTAAGGGAAAGGCTAGGGTTGCATTCCAGTTCCCTAGCCCTGGCCGCAGCTCCCAGGTGGTAAGTGAGCCAAAGCGTCCTTAAGGTCCACACCGCCACGCCCTCGCGCCGCGGAAGCCTGACTGGGCGGGGCCACCCCGCGCCCAGGCCGCGCAAGGCCCCCTGGGACCGGTAGTGCTGGGCGTGGCCACGGGACTACATATCCCGGCGGCCCCCGCGCCGCGTCTCTAGCCGCTGCCGCTTCACCCCTCCACAGCGACAGCGGCGGCCACGGCGGCTGAGTCGGTGGCGGCGGCGGCGGCGGCGGCGGCGGCGGCGGCGGCGACGGCGACGGCTGCGGGCTGAGTGCTGAGTGCTGAGCGCTGAGCGGCTAGTTTCCGATTTAAAGCTGCTGCGAGGAAAATGGCGGCGGGCGGTGAGTGGAGATAAAGGAAGAGCGGCGGCGGGCGAGGTGGTGGAGTGCGAGGCGGAGGGAAAGGGCGAATTCCCCGGGCTGCCGCGAGCCGGCGGCTTCGGCTCTGGGAGGCGCTGAGGGGCGCGCCGAGCAGGGGACGCGCGGAGATAGTTTCGGGGTGTCGGGGCCGCGCGGCTTCCCTGCAGCCTTGGGGCGGCCCGTGGCAGGAGGAGGGGAGTCGAGGCTGGGTGGCAGCGTGTGTGGGGGTGCGAAGGGGTCGCCACGGGGAGGGGTCACCCCAAGGAGTTTGGGGGGACCGCGGGGCTCCACTTTCCTCTCCTGTCCCTAAAGTTTTATCCTTCCCCTGCCTCAGGGCTGCTTTTGAAAGCTCCCCTCAACCCCCTCTTCCCGCTGCCTCGGCTTCTCGCAGTTACTCGGAAGAATTAAAGGGCGGGGGAAGCCGCGCAGACCTCCACCGACCGCCCACCCCAGCCTCCACGTCCAACTCAGAATCGGGTTGGATTTTGTTGCTGTGTTGCCTCCTGCACTTGGGGCATTTTTAATATTTTAACGCTAATTATCTGCGGAATTTCCATTTTGGGCACGGGCAGGTTCTCAGCAGTTTTTCTCAGTAAAAAGGCATTTTGCTACCTCTTGTGTGAAGGCTGGGAGATGGCAAATGGAAGTTGGTGGATTAAATTTGGGGTTTGGCTGTCTTTATTATTACTTTTTTCCCCACCTCCATTTCTAATCTTAATGCATTGATCAATTTGTGATGATTTAAATTGTTGGTCTTGCACATGCCTTAAAAGAAGAAAAAAAAATCCATGAGTTGTTGGAGGACTTAGTTTGCTTCCTAAGGCAGTTTGAGGACACTTAGGGTGGAAAAGTTAACCAAAAGAGCAGTTGTGAGAGGGAGAGAGCATCGTCTCGAAGTCTCACTAGCAGTTCAGGCTTCCCCAATGGAAAGACGGGAAAGGTATGAAATTTTCTCGAAGTCGAAACTTTTTTCCCCTCTCCCGAATGTGGAAACTTCCTTTTTGCAGTTTTAGCAGCGCTTCAAAGCCAGCCTGTTTTTGTTATTAAACCTCTACCGTAAAGAAACAGGAAGGCCAGTACCAGCTGACTAGCTGCAGTGGTTTTAAATGGAGTTGAATGAGATGAGTGAGAGTGGTAGTAATATTCAGTGAGATTGCTCACCTCCTTGATTCCAAACGCCTGGTCTCGAATCCACCTAATTGGTCCCTGGCTGCAGGAAAGCTTCAGTATTTGTTGCAGCAGGTTGTTTAGAGGATGATGGGGAGGGGCGTGGGGAGGCTTGTGAGTGCTTTATAAACCAGAATGTTAAATGGAAATCTGTTTGTGAAATGTTTGTTCTTGGAAAAAAAGTAAAATTATTGCTTGTTTATTTAGAATAGGTTATACCCAGTATGACTGGTGTAGGCACCACTTGGAAGGTACAAAAACATTGAAAAGTGAGTCTCTCCTACTCTAAACCCTCCAATTTCCATTCCTAGGAGGCAAAGACTGTTACTGGTTTCTAGAGTATTGTTGGTTTTCGGAATAATTGTTTTAAGAATTTCAATTTGAAACACACCCCTGTTGGAAAAGCAGGGAAAGAAAATGAACGGAAGAAAGGGACAATGTGGTGGGAGTACTGTTTTCTTTTTACTGCCTTAAACAATTGTTGATGGTTATTAGAAAACCTCTTCCAAACTTACTGTTTATATTGCCTTATCTACTAACACCCTTAAAGAAATAATCTGTGGGGCTTCAGGGTGAAGAACCCTGCCGGGGTTCATTGTTTGTATGTAAGATGAAGCCTCAGTTTGTAACATGTAAAATGATATTGAACACTATGCTTCTGTCACTGGAGGTTACTTCAGGTTCTGCATTTAAATAAGCTGTAATCTAGATTGCCTGTGATCCTAAATTATAGGGGTGTTTTATGTATCGATGGAAATGACTTAGTTGTCTAATCAGCATTAAAAAAAAAAAAAAGATAAGCCAGCTTCTGGTATACAGAAGTACGTTTTAGACATGAGGATTATGGACTAAGTCGGAGACTGTAATGTTTCTAGAGCAGTTATAGGAAATAGTTCTACCATAAAATACTCTTTAACTACAGAGGCTTTGAAAATGCATAACAGCCCCAGAATAATTAACAGGATTTCTGTTTTTTAAAGTTTTAGAATGGTGGTTTTAAATCTACCAACACTAACAGTTCATTTAAAAATTCAGTGATATTCGAGATAGAGGATTAGGGAATATTAAATATATTTTGAAAGTGAGTATACTGTGTGTTTTTCCCTCTATAGAAATTATTTCTATACCTCGCCCCCCCCCCCAACAAATAAATTAGAATTTGTTCAGTAATGAGTGAGTGTTCTGTTGGACCCTGGACCCTTTTTCTAGGAGACATGTAAATAAAAATAGTTCTTGAAATGATTACTTACTAATGCCTTCTCAATTGATAATTTGAAATAAACTTTCTATGCCAGGGATATAGTCAAGATAAAATTTTTTCTTTTAAATTCAGTCTTTTGTGCTTTTAGCAGTATGATTCTAGAATAATTCCTTTTAACTTGAAGACTAGTAAGTTTTTGAGAAGACTTTCAAAAGAATGACTTAAAAATATTTTAGTTTGGACAATAGGGTGAGATAAGAAACCCCAGTTGCTATTGTCCTATCCCTAATTGGTGTTAAATAAATGGCTTTAGGGTTCTTTTTGCATTTTTTTTTAGATTATATAATTTCAAGTTTTGGCCAGAGGATGTAGACTGCTTTTGAAAACTTAATTTGTCACAAGTTTAGAATGAAATGAATATAGCCTCCAGTGACTGTCTACACAGCCAAACAACCACAATTTAACACTCTTCAAATGCTACCTAAGACTAGAAAAACAAGAGTTGTTGATGATGATTGAAGAGGTACTGTAGTTTCTCGCAGGTTAAACCAGGGAATACCTGTCCCAGTTGGTTTGAATTTACTATATACTCTGTGGCATAGAATATTCCTTTTTTGTGTTACTGAGTGGTTAAAGCTCTGGAAGCAAAAAATTAGTATTGGAAATACATGTTAACTTTCCTTTTTCAACACATTAAAGAAATAGGTGAGTGTATGTTTAGATTCTCAGGGATAGCATTGAGATTGAGTGCTGCAGTAAAATGTAGGCATTTTCTCCCATTTTATGAGTGCTTTTTGGGGTGGGGGAGGGGATTACAAAATGAACATTTTACAGTTAAGTTGGAGGAGGGACTCTATTGTAATGAGGTTTATTTCTTCACTTTGTTAATACTTGCTCGGAAATTCACTTGGCTGTTTGGTTTTCTGACAGGGTTTCTGGGAGATTATTTTTGGGTTAAGGCTGCAATTTATCCGGAGTCTAATGTTATTTTCAGTCCCCTAACAAATGATGGGATTGACTCGAATTTAATCACCTTTTCCTTTCCTACCTTCTGGTGGAAAGTTGTTAAATGAACAGGAAAATGGCCAGAAGATACACAGCAGGAGTTGAAAGGAAGACCTGCAGTGTCTAGAAGGCTGATTTATCCACAAACTGGATAATCTTCTTAGACTCCATACTGCCAGTTCCCAGCTTTGTCAGCATTAACTCAGTTTGGTAGGTTTTGTGGCCTAGGTCAGTTTACTGCAGGGGCGTGGGGGGACGGGGGTTTGTAATAAAGGTTTATTTAACTAACTGTGTAGTAAACTTTGTGGCCCAGAGGCAAAGGAAGGAAGTCTGACCTAATTGGCAGAGACAATTTACCTATTTCAAAGAATATTCTAAGAGCAAATGGACTAGTCTTTTCTATTTGTCCTTTTCCCTATTTTTCATTAGGAACATTTGTGTCCTATTTTGTTTTCTGTTAATATTTTTTGTTGATATGCTAGGAAAGAGTGTGACTTTGCTGTTCACCTATGAAGGTATTCTTCTGAAATGTTTAATTTCTTTGGTTAGAGACTATGAGTGAGGGTTATGAAACTTCACCTTTTGGAAGATTACTAAAATTTAACTGTTCATCATCCTTATAATGATGAGGAGACAATATTGGCCTGGGTATAACATAGCAGTGGATAATCTACTGCTCCCTGGGGCTTTGCTTTCGGTAGCAATGGCAGCTGAGTAGGAGTGGTAGGTGGATAGATGGGAAAGGACTGCACAAGTCAGCATAATCCTCAATTAGGATAAGCCTCATGGTTAATTGAATGTTGAGTGTACAGGTTAAATCCCATTATAACAAACTCCAGGGGACTAGCTAAATTATTTTGTTGTACTGGGATTGAGCTTTATTGAATATTGTTTGAAATAAATTGATCTTTTTGTTTTTGTTAGAGATGTTCGAAAAATTTTTATTGGTGAAAACTATTGTAACAGTTGGACAAATTGTTACTCACGAACCTTCATTTTTAATGCTTTTGCCTTTAAAGGAAAGAACCCGTGGTGAGCTGGGCAGGTAACTTACACTCCCTCACCCCAAACCCCCAGTGTCTCTGTCTAGAGTAGCTCCATTAGTTTATCTCAACAACCAAGTAAATTTATTAGTAAGCACTGCTGCCACCATCAAAGTGTGGTCAGAGGAAATGGGAAATTTCCCGGGTTTCCAGGTGACTGCTGCTGGTAATTTCTTTCTGCCCCTGACAGATTTTTAAATAAATGAATATACTTCATTTTAGTGAACCATTTTGTCAACAATAATAAAAGTAGCCCTTTTCTATTCAGCCAAATGTAGTTTGAGACCTTTAGATCTCTAAATGGTATTGTTAAAGTGATGATAATATTGTAATAAGATACCTTCCATATAAAAAAGGAATTTTTCAGAAATAGGGTTAATATACATAGGAGAAAAATACTATTTTTATGCTTGGCCAGAAATATACTTTTTCTTTCTGTCCTGTACTTTTTAATTGATGTTTGTCACACTTCAGGCATTTATATCCTACCTTCATATCTAAGACTAGCATTTTTAGTTTGCTTAGAGAGTTTTGATTGGGTGCAACAAGACATTTTTGAAGTCATTCTTTTAAATAGATATTCCACGAAGGAGGGAAGATCTGAAAGAGGGAATTTCAAAGCAACCCAAGCAGTGTTTTGAAAGTTCTCAAGTCTTAAGAATAATGACTGACCAGTAGGCAGGAAGCCTGCAGTTGTATTGTGGCATTGTTCCTCCATCTTATGCATTTGAGAACTTGAGTACAAAAGAGGAGAAAGCCTGGGGAAGGGGAAGAAAGGGTTTTAACACACAAAAAGGGGTGGGGGTTGGGGGGTGATTTTAAGAGTAAATATTCTTAGATTTCACTTAAATAAAAGAGCAAAAACCAAATTATTTTTACTTTGAGAGGAAATGTTTCTCAATCTAACTGTAACTGTTCTAAACTGACATTTTTATAAATGAGAGTTAATTGTTATTGGTGGAAAGGGCAGTGTGATCACATGCTCAGTTTTAAAACCGAACTTTAATGATCAAAAACCTACATACTTTCCCCCTTTGTTACCTGAGCAATATCATTTGTTTGCTTGTTATTTTGAAAAGAATAGTACCGGTGAAGATTGAGAATAATTTGCAAGTTTGTACTCTGAGATTGCAAATCAATCTCTAGGTCTGTTTTTAAATTTATAAAAGGGGTGGAGTATATGATCTTCCAAGTTTCCTTGTATTAGAAAATTCTATAAATTTAAAGCATCACATAGATATATAGAGTTGGCCTTTTTATTTAAAAATTTTTGGTCAAATATTAAACGGATTGAGCTCTTCTTACCAGATAATGATGTGAAGATGCAGGTTTCTGTGCTGACTCATGAGATTGGGGACTGGATGACTTTGAAATCCTGACTTCACCCTAGTATTGTATGCTACCAGTGGCAAAATGTGTGTGTGTGGGCTGAGGCTGAGGTGGGGAGGGTGGGAGAGAGAATTTTCAACCTGTTTCTTCTGGTGTAAGAAAATGTAGTCATATTTTCCTTACTCTCAGTAAAGCTGTCATCAGTGAAATGGATTATTGAATTTAAGTCACTCTGTAGAGTAGCTATATCAGCTTGATTTTGTTTTTAGATGGGAATTTGGCAACTTTATTTGAAAATGTTTTAAAGATCACCCAATTTTCTCCTAACCAAATTAGTCTACACACTCTCTGCTCCATCCAAGCTCATCTCCATCCTCTTCTACCTGCCTGGTGGTGGTTGTGTTTTATGATGGTACTTTCATCCCATCCAAGAGAGTTGGCTCCATTGCTGTCAGGCTGCATCAAGAAAAATCTAACTTCATCAGTGGGAAAAATAACTCCACATATGTTGCATCCATTGGAGGGTCAGTATCTTTTTGTATAATAACAGGACTGTTACTGTATTAAGTTTTAAAAATAATTTCGTCAGGAATCAGTAACATGAATTCAGGAAGCTACTTTCAGAGTGCATAACTACATCTAAAATGTGGAAACCTTAGGTTATGGATACCAAGTTAGGCAAACCTGAAATCATGAACCTGCACAGTAACCTTCAGTTTCCCCCTCTTTTAACCCATAGTACAAAATAGCTCCCACCTGTGACTTCTTAAACTGAATTCATACCACCATTCTCTTAGCTATGAGGCCTTGAGCTTCAGTCATCTTTAATTGGCTACCGTTTGGCTACTGCCCACTCCCCCATAAATACACATACTTAATCAGTGTTTATTAAGCTTGTACTGTTTGAGACACTTTGAGAGTTAAAAAGGTTTTGACCTCCCAAGTGCATACAATCAATCAGGTACTCATATCACTTCAGTACAAGGTAATTTGTTTTGCCTACAAAGATCTTGCAGAAATTCAGAGGAAGGGGGCTACCTCTGACCGGGCGATCAGAATGTAAGACTTTGAAGCCTGACTATGATTTTAATACGGAGAGAGCACAGTTCATGTTGGTGGGAAATCATTAGCAAGAGTGCAGAGATAAGACAGTTCAAGACTTTATTTAAATATTCAGTCATCGTAAAGTGAGTTATGGCATTGAATAAACTGGTTTTGTTTTTGCAGAATGCTCTTAATACATTTTTTAAAAAAATATTTTCATTCCAATTTCTAAAACTAGACCAGGCCCTTTATTTCTAGTTGCTATTATAGCTTTCAACTAGTCTCTACTCTTTGCCTTCTTTTGCTGGTTTAAACTTATTAAACATTTTGGTAACATTTTTTTGCTTTGAAATCTGTGGGGTACAATCCAAATTCCTTAACCTAATATTCAGTTCTTATTGCAGTCTTTTTTTAAATCTTTCCCACTTTTGTTGTCCTTTGCTTTAGTCCTGCTAATTTTTTTCTGCCTCTTCTCCTTTGCTACCTAGTCTAAGGTCCAACTCAGATCCTGTCTCATTTAAGTACATTTCCCAGACCACCACAACTGAAAATATAATTATTATTTCCTGATATGAATCTTAATTATCTCCTTCCATGCATTGGAGTCAGTATTTATTGATTGGTAGGATGGATTCAGTTAAACTGTCTATTGTGAGGTAGGAACCATTCCTTTTAAAAGCTTTTAAAATCATCTTTTCAAGTATACTTGCTTTCGGTTCACCCAAATACTTGGGTTTGAAAGTGAAAGTTTCTAGAGTTCGACTCTCAAGACACTTTTTATAAGTGGAAATTGAAATAAAATTAGAGTCCTAAGGATTTACTTGGGACCTATATCTCCCTCATAGAGCTATCCTGATAAATCGTGTCTGGGCCTTAGTATCCTACGTTCTTATTTTCCGATTTCCCTAGGACTAGGCAGTCCTGTGAGTTGCTCAAACGTTTTTATTTAGTCCCACTGGTCTTCAAAGAATTGTGCTAAGCATTGTAGTCATTTAAAATCCCTTTGTGATCTAGGAGTTTATAATGAAAGATGAGTAATAGAAAAAACATAGTTGCAGCAACATAAATAAGTGGTTCAGAGGAAGAAAAGGTCATTTTCAGCTGGGATTGTTAGGGAAACTTCATGGAGGAGATGGAGTAGATCTAAAGGGGACTAATTGCTGCTTCTAATCTTGCCCACATCTAGTATTTTGTAGTGCTTACTTACAATAAAAAACTGTAATGTTTTAAAAAATCCATTTAAAAAAGGTATACGTGGAAAAGTAAAAGTAAGTCTCCTGGTACCCTTAGGTCTTTGGTCATTGTAGTTAACCTGTGCCCCTCAAGGCCACTAACTGTTAGAAGATAGTCAGTACATCTGATTATGGATGTTTCTTTAGTTTTTTCCTATTCTTTCCTCACTCTTTATTTTTAATTAGCAAATGGGAGTATAGTGGGTTCCCACTATTTTCATTTAACAAAAGAACTTGGAGAGCCTTCTATGCCTCGTATTTTAAAAGGCTGTATAATATTCCAATGTACAAATGGATTTGAGGTAACTTATCTAACGAGTTCCTCATTGCTATTTCCAATCTTGTATTATTTTGAATGATGTGAACTATATTTAGATCTGTGTGCTGTATGATTGTATTTTACTACAAAAATCTGGAAAGTAAAATTTCTGACTCGAACAAAATGTACGTTTAAAACTTTCATAGCTCTTTCTCAGTTACCTCCAAAGAGGTTATAATATAACCTTATAAACTTATGCTCTCACCTGTTGTCCATGAGAGTGCTGTTTCTCCTATTTAATTTGTCTTTTAAAAGCTTATCTCTTCATGTTGTTTGCCTGAAGGCATGAAGTCTTGTGTTGTTCATTGTTTAAGAGTTTGAAACTAAACTCCTTTCCATGGAGTTCCCATAGCTTTTCACAATGTGACTCTTACCTACATTTCCAGCATCATCTCCTTTTTCTGTCTATGCATCTTACACTTTAGTTGCTGTTGTCTCCTTTGTTCTGCCTTCCCTCTCTTGCCCAAATAAAATTCTCTTCCCTGTGTTCTGATTCATTTCTTAGACATAAAAGATGAAACCCACCATTTATTGAGTGCCTGTGTGCCTGGACATTGTGTCCTTACTTTACATGATCTCATTTAGTAGTCTGAGTTTTGAAGTAGAGTTCCCCTTTTTTATTCTTCAAATGAAGTCATACACAAAACCCTATTCAAAGTAGAAAAGGCGAGTTTTTAAGAATTTATTTTCTAAGTTGAAATTTAAACTGTTTATCAGTTACAAAGGCAGTGAAAATGAGACTTGCTGAGTATAAAATATGAAACTGGGTTATGAAGAACTATTATGGACCTAAATCCATCTCTGCCTCGAGTTTATTTCTGTATTAAAAAAAAAAAATCCCAGCTCATACATAGATATAGTTGCAGATGGTTTCAGTTCAGAAGTATTTTTTGAAATATATAACAGGTGCACATGGGATAAATTCAAAAGGTACCAAAGCATATAGTGGAAAGTAAGGCACCCTTCCTCAAATGTCTCCCAGCCACTTCCTTATCTCCTGCCCAGAGGCAACTTGCCATTGCTGCTCTAGTCTAGGCATGTAAATGCATATACTTAAAAGCTTTTAAGTTTAATGAATTTCTCCCACATTTTGGGGTAAATTTTATGTTGAAGTGTAAGATATGTTCAGAAACCTGCACAAGTGTGCAGTCTGATAAATTTTCATAAAATGAACACATCTGTGTAACTGGTACTCAGAAGCCCTATTCTGGACTTTGTATACTTTTTAAACGATCTTGGAGAGGTTTTGTATCTGTAGCTACTAGGTTCTAATGGTTACACAGTAGTCTACTGTATGGGTATATCATAATTTATTCAGTTTCATATTACTGTGAACAAAGCTGTAAGTGAATATCCTCATACATATTTCTTTGTTCCTGTGTTATAAATATAATAACATTTCTGGATGAAGAATGCTAGAATATGAATTTAAAATTTTTATAGATATTACAACTTACTCCCTGTAGAGGTTGTATCAATTTACAAATCCACCAGCAGTGTATGAAGTGCCTTTCCCCCTCATCTCTGAGAAGTATTTTGTGGTATCACTGTTTTTATTTGAGAAATTTGAAGTCTTTTTCATGTGTTTCTTCTAGTGCTTTTTGGTTTCTTTTTCTTCTTGAACATAAAACATAAACTATAAAAATTAAACTGTAAAAATAAAAAAAGTTACCATGTTAGACTGGTAGCATAGATTAATGAGATTGTAGACTATAGTATGTTGTAGCTGTATATTTTCCTTTTAGTATGTTTAAAGATATTTAAGACGTAGCTGGCGTTTAAAAGCATTGAGTATGCTTTAAAAAATTATTTTTAGGAAACTACTCTATTGAGGTATAATTGACTTATATAAAATTGAACCATGTTAAGTGTGCAGTTTGAGTTTTGACCAGTGTAAACGGTTGTTTTACTACCACCACAATCAAGATACAGAACATTTCACCACCCCAGAAAGTTCTTGCCCGGTTGCGTTCAGTCTTCTGGGTTTTGTATTCAGTCATCCACTGTTGTGCTTTCTGTCACTATGGTTGGCTTTTTTTTTTGAAATTAAAAAATTTTTTTATTTCATGGGGGAGGTAGTTAGGTTTTTATTTCAATGGAGGTACTGGGGATTGAACCAGGATCTTGTGCATGCGGAGCACATGCTCTACCAGTAAGCTATACCCTCCCCCACTTAGAATTGGCTTTTTTCCTTACTCCCCACCTCTCAGCTTTATAGAGGTGTAATTGACAATCAGTTGCATATATTTAAATTGTACAGTTTGAGTTTGACATATGTCTGACTGTGAATCCATCACAATTCCAATAATGGAAGTATCTCTTACCTCCAAAATCCAAAATTGATACCTCCTATGTCTCTTTGTAGTCCATCCCTCCCCCATCTTCAGGCAGTTACTGATCTGATATGTCACAAAAGATTAGCTTATATTTTTGAGAACCTTTTATAAATGGGATTATACATACAGTATGTACTTTTTTGTGAGGAGCGGCTGACTTCTTTCACTTAGTTGTTTTGAGATTTATTTCCTATTTTTGCATATATTAATAGTTTCACTTTTTATTGTTTAGTACTATTGTGCCGAATAGGTCTATCAGTTTATCTGTTCACCTGTTGATGAGTATGTGGGTTGTGTCCAGTTTTTGGTTATCAAAACAATAGAGCTTCTCTGACATTTGTGTTAAGCACCTCTGTGTGAGCAAATACTTTTCTTTTGAGTAAATATCCAGAAATGGAATGGCTGGGATATATGCTAAGTGTATGTGTAACATTGAAAAATTTTAAGAAAAGACCACCTGTTTCTCAACATAGGTGTACCATTATATATTTCTCCCAGCAGTGTATGGTAGTTTTGGTTATTTCACATGTTCACTAACATTTCGTATGATCAGTCATTTTAATGTTAGTTAGCCATTCTGGTGGGTATATAGTGGTATCTCATTGTGGCTTTAATTTGAGTTTTCCTAATGACTGATGATGTTGAATTTAATCTTCATGTGCTTATTTACCATTGTTATATCTTTCTGATGAGGTTCCTGTTCATATCTTTTACCCATTTTTTTAAATAGCTTTTTTGAGGGAGTAGTTAGCTTTATTTATTTATTTTTAATAGAGGTCCTGGGGATTGAACCCAGAACCTCACGCATGCCAAGTGTGTACTCTACTACTGAGCACCCTCTACCCCTCTTGCTTTACCTGTTTTTTAGTTAGGTTTATAAGATGTAAGACCTCTTTGTGTATTCTAGATACAAAGCCTTTTTTGGATTTAATGTTTTAAAAGTATTTACTTTGAGTCCGTGGCCTGCATTTTAATTTTCATAAGTGTTTTTGGAAGAGCAAAAGTTTTTAATGTTACTGGAATTGAATTTATTGAGTTTTATGTTGCATTTAAGAAATCTTTGCCAAAGATTTTTCTTTTTTTCTGGAAGTTTTATTGTTTTGGCTCTTAAATTTAGTTCTATGACCTCTTTAAGTTAATTGTTATATATGGTATGAGGTAAAGGTTGAGATTCATATTGGTCTATGGCTATTGAATTTTTCCAGCACCATTTGTTGAAAAGATATACATTCTCCGTTGAGTTGACGTGACACCTTTGTTGAAAATCAAATAACCAAATAAGTGTAGGTCAAGTTTTGGAGTCTCTTCTGTTCCATTGATGTATATATCAGTCTGTTTCTACCCAGCCTTGAAATCAGATAGGGAAAATCCTCTTACATTTTTTTTTCCCCAAATTATTTTGGTTATTCTAGTCCTTTGCATTTCCATGTAATTGTTAGAATCATCTCGTCGATTTCTGCAAAACGTTTGTTGTGATATTATTTTTCATTTTTTATTGAAATATAGTTGATTTACAGTCTTGTGATTTCAATTCTGATTACATTATATCAGTTGAACAATTTGGGAAAAATTGATTTCTTAAAAATACTGTCTTATGTTCCATGAACACATCATATATCTATCTATTTGGGTTTTCTTTAATTTGTCTTAATAGTGTTGTGTAGTTTTCATTGCACAGATCTTATAAAAGTTTTTGTCAAATTCATCACTAAACTTTACATTCTTATATGTGATTGTAAATAGTACTTAAAATTTCAGTTTTCAATAATTTGTTGTTAGTATGTATAAATACAGTTGGTTTTTTGTATATTCCCCTGTACCTTGTCACCTTGCCAAACTCACTTGATTTAGTAGCTTTTAGGTAGTTTGTTTAGGATTGTGTACATAGGTGATAATGTTTGTGAATAAAGATAGTTTTATTTCTTCCTTTCCAATCAGTATGCCTTTTCTCTTTTTTGCTTTATTATGGTTAATGTTTCTAATATAGCATAGGGCTTTTGATTGTGGTTGCACTGAATCATTTAATCAATTTGATCGGTTTGGAGAGGTGTATATCTTTGCCTTGTTCTCAATCTTAGGTAAGTATTCCATCTTTCACCGTTAAGTAAGATGTTGGTTGTAGTTGTGCTGATTTGCTTTATTTATTTAATTATTATTTTTTTTTGGGGGGGGGGATCGAGTTTACTTACTTTTAGAGAAGATACTGGGAATTGAACCCAGCACCATGTAAAACATGCACTCTACCACTTGAGCTATACTCTCCCCCCTGATTAGCTTTGTATCAGTATAGCTCCCCTCCTATCCCCCATCCTTTTGCTATTGAGTTTTAAGACATTTATTTGTTTGATGTCTTTAATGTATATTCTGGATAAACATCTTTTTATCAGATGGATTTTGTAGATACTTTCTCCCAGTCCTTGGCACAGATGTTTATTGGTAATCAGTGATGTCTTTGTATTAATGTTCGAGTTTTTGGTCGTAGGTATATTTTGGGGATAACATGTTTTAAAGCTTGAGCAACAGTTATACAAACATGTATTATAGATTTCATTCTTTAATTCATATAAATGCAAAGAAACTGAAATTATTAACCTGGACCATATCAGTTCTTAAACATAGTAAATTATTTTCCACTGTATTTAACTACTAGGTCATTTTTCATTTTTAAATAGTCTGGAACTTGATCTTTTTTATCTCTTTAATAATAGAACAATAAGTCCTTGTTTCTTTTCTCATTTATTATTACAAATTAAGATGAAAACATCAAATATTTCGGTCTGGTGTAATCCTAATGAATCGTCCTAATGAAGACCTATGTAAAAACTCTGCATTTTATCTGTGAGGTTTGTCACTGTTCTCTCTTTCACCTTTACTGAAAAACCCAGTCTTCATGGCTTACCTCTCTTAGCATGGAATGTATGCCTTTTTCACCAGGCTGTATTATATGGTCTTGTCTTTTCATGGTTTTTATGTTTAACTGTTCTGTTGGTTGTATTAGCTTTTGAATGCCTCCACTATAAGCTAATGAGAAAATACCAGCTTCACAGTGTGCTATTTGTCACATTTAATATTTATATTAAATTATTGTAACCTTAAATCACCTAAGTACCTTCCTGGACACTTTTTTTTTTTACATGAATAGAGTGACACTCACTTCAGTTTACTTACCAGTCCCTTCACCCTAATTTCAAGAGATATATTTTAATTCTTTTCTGTCTGATTTATTCTTTCTGGAATTTTGGAACATTTTGCAATTTACATTTAAGAAGGCTAGTTTAAAAAAACCAGTGGAAATTTCCAGCTTTAAAAAAAATCCAACTACTGGTCTAATAACTGCTTTGTAGGAAGAAAGAAATATGAAAAAGAACCGCAGACGTTCTGGATGTCAGCCTGTGAAATTTTCCACTATTTCCCATAATAACATGCAGGCATGCTTATACTGCTGGATTCAGTGCGACTGCAGTTGCGCTCAGAGTGGAATTTGAAGCTACTCTATCAATGATAGAATGGCATCTGGCCAGCTTTTAGAGAGCAGTGCATAAGATCGCACATCTCAAGTACTGTATATTTGTTTCATCTCTGCTTGAATAGTGTGGCCATAACACTGAACTGGCCAAGTTATTTAAAAATCTTGATTCCCAAATTTCTGTTAGTTGTAAGTGATTTGATTTTTAAATTTTCAGTAGATTTATTACACCTGAGAATATAGATATATAAAATCATTCCTTTAGTCACAATGCTGTGTAAATTTTTATTTTATTACATTTTGTACTATACTGAAGAACGCTCAGAAAATTAAAACAGTTTTAAAAAGGTATGCAGGAGCTCAGCATAAATTTGGTGTGATTCAGGAAACATTTTAGACCTATTAATTTTTTTAGGTGTATTTCAGACCTATTAATCTTTCAAAGAGCTAATAGACTTTATATTAAAATTGATAATTGTGTTTTTATTTGGCTGTTTCAAATTTAAAGGCAAACAGTATTGTACCGTTTTCCTATTGAGAGAAGTCCAGGTTGCCCAGTTCTGAATACTGGCAGAGCAGAATGATGAAGAGTAGATTACAAATATTGTAGGGTAATTACCTACTTCTGCCTTGTTTCATCTCTTTCATGGCAAATGCCTAACAGTGGTATTAAGGAATTAAATTGAAAAATTCAAATTTTGTGAATTAACCTTTTAAACTCATGCATTTCTGCAGTGGGGAATTTGAGCATTCAAGTGATAACAACAGATGAGCATATGTATCTTTGTGTGTTTTAACACTTGTAAGTCATTTAACATTTTGGAAGTAAAGGCATATAATGTGTATCTTTTTCAGGACTGTGAGGTCTTAGATTTGAACAACAGAGTGGTGACATAGCAGTGGCCTCCGCCCCTTTCCTGTGTCCTCTCCTCCCCGCCCCCATACGGTCTCATCTCTGACCTCTCCTGCATCTGTAACTCTTCTCCCGGCCTCTTCATACACTTCCTCTTCTCAGCCCTCATTCTTTCTCCAACTGTGTTATCTCTTGCCTCTCAGCCTAAGTTTTCTTCTGGCCCATAGCCTTTTCTTTCCTTGTCAACTTTCTATCCTTCAAGTCTCTCGCTTTTTCTAGTTGCTCACTGTTAACCGAGTCTCTTCTTTGGAAGGATTCTTTGCTTCGTTTCTCTGCTCTTGTCAGGTTGGTTTTCTTTTAGTCTTTGACCCCTCAAACATGCATATTCTCACACTCTCCCAAATGTTTTCTCATTTCTGCCTCCATGTTTTAATTTATCCTGCAGAGATTTGAGTGCTGGCCATGTGTCAAGCTTTTCTCTAGATGTTAGGAATACACCAGTAACCAGAATGGCTATGAAGAAAAAAAGCTGCATAAGGGGACTGGCAACTAGTGTGTGTGTGTGTGTTGTGGGGTTTACATTTTTGATGGATAGTTGTAACCTCTGAGAAAGTAACAGAGCCAAGAGTCCAGGAAGTGAGCCTTGTGAATATTTTGAGGGAGTAGGAAGCATTGTGTGTGGAGGGAACAGCCATTGCAAAGGCCCTTTGGTAGGAACATTTTAAGTGTATTTGAAGAATAGCAAGGTGGCCAGTATGCTGGAGCACAGTGAAGAAAGGAGTAAGTAGTAAGAGAAGGAATCTGAGAGGTGACAGTGGGATCTTGTAGGTGATTGTAATGTCTTCACCCTTTATTTTGAGCAAAGTTGGGGAACCACTGCATGTTTTTTAATTTTGGTATTCCAAAAAGATCTTGTGATCATTGTTTTTTTCCACCCTCCAATTAAAGCATTTTATTTTTTAAAATTACAAGAGTAATTCATATTTATGTGGAAAATACAGAAAAATACAAAGGAGAAAATAAAGAAGTCAAAGGGCAAATAAAGATAAACCTCATCACCCATTATTAAAGATTTTTGGTGTCCATCTTCCCATTTGCTTTTCTTTGTGCTTGTACACACAACACACAGACACACACAGACCTGCCTCCTGAACTGTAGGGTTTTAGCAGAGAGCAAATAAACTGAATTAGGCTTTACAGAGATCCCTCCAACTGCTTTGTAGCCTAGAAGAAGGCAAGAGGTAGGGAGACCTATTAGAAGGCTATTACAGTAATCCAGGTACGAGATGGTGTGGCAGTGGAGGTGATAAGAAGTGACTGGATTCTGTATATATTTTGAAGGGAGAGCCTACAGAATTTTGCGATGGATTCAGCGTTGGGGGATGGTGGAATGGGGTAGGGCCTGGTGAGAGAGGAGGAGGGAAGAATCATGGGTGACTCAAAAGTTTCTGGCTTAAGCAACTAGAAACCTTTGGTTTCATTTTTCTTTCTCGTCAAACTACCCATCCAAGGTTCAATTCTGGCTCTTTTATTATGTGTTTTTCCTGTTCATTTGAACTCGTGATTATTTCTTTCACCAAACTTTTAGTCTGCTCTGCCCAGCTTGGCACTTGGGACACAGCACAAGACGCTGGATATAACATGTTGTTTCACTAGTAGTAGTCTTCCTAACTAGGTAGTAAGCATCCTTTTACTGGATTGCGCTTAATTTATGAATCTGCTCTGGGACTAATGATTTTCTGAGTACATTGTGGGTATTTAGTAAATGTTAATTGTACATTTCTCAGTCTTAGAGCAAGGTATCAGAAAATCTTAAATGTCTACTTTAGCCTTTATTTTGGTATACTGGCGTCTTTTGAGAATGAATTGTTTTGGATGGTTACTTTACTCAGTTACTTTAAGTCTAAAAAACCATTACTTTTTATTTCCTTAGAATGTTGTGTATTTTCTTGAATTCAGTGGTATGAAGACTTTTTGGGGGCAGCGTGGGTAATTAGGATTTTATTTATTTATTTTTAGTGGAAGTACTGAGGATTGAACCCAGGACCTTGTGCATGCTGGCACACACTCTACCACTGAGCTGTACTCTCTCCCAAGACTATTTTTTTTAATATTCGATTTATTTATTATTGTATTATATATATATTTTTTATTTTGGCAGTGGGTTGGGGAGGAGATAATTAGGTTTGTTTATTTTTGGAGGAGGTACTGGGAATTGAACCCAGGACCTTGAGCATGCACTCTACCACTTGAGCTTTACCCTCCCCACTCCAAGACTTATTTTTTAAATAATGAATATTTTTTTTTGCTCACTTGATACTTGTAAAGCTTTCTTGGAGATAGACAAATGGGTGAGAAATGTCCCTGCCCAGGAAGGAGCTTATGCTTTGGTGCTGACAACGTAACGTATATACCCATGTATTCCTCCTTTATGAACATAACATTGTACTATGATTGAATGCAAAACAATTTGTTACAGTGCCTTTCGCATTTTGAAGATTTAGGGGTTCTTTATTAAATGATGCTAGACTTCTGTGCTTTGGGTTCTTATTTTTAAAAATACTTTTTCAGACTTATGCCTAGCTGTTGGTACTTGATGATGTCAAGTGTGCTTGCCACTCCCCCTTTTACTTTTGCATGAAATGTTTCGAAGCCTTCATTTATATCAGTATTCTTTTTTCTATCCAAGAGAGTCTGACATTTAAATCTTTAACTACAAGCTTTGGAAAAATTAATGTTGACACATAATGTAGGATGATTTTTAAAAAATATAATTTGCTTGCAAAATGATTTGCTGACACAAATGATGACTTTTTAAAAATACAGTTTGCCTTGTCTCCTGAGTTGTGTTTCACACGTAACCAAAATGATTATTTCTCTCTTTCAGATGAATCTAATGTATGTATTATTTTCAGAACCCAGAGACGGTATGTCCTCTTTTCTTTTTTTCAAGCTTTCAGCATCTGTTTGGGCTGTTTTACTTTTTCCCAAACTTTTACTTTTTTTTTTTAAATTGAAGTATAGTCAGTTTACAATGTTGTATCAATTTCCAAACCTTTACCTGAAGCAGATAAAGCTTGGATGAACTGCTTGGCTTCCAGGACTTAATTTTGTGTTTTTTGGTAAGATTTTTCTCTAGGTAGTGTTGCCTGGCAAGTACTGTGTTTTGGGGTCTTTCTGTTAACTCCTGTGATTTTTGGCTTTTTCTTCTTGTACCATGGCAAGTCTGTTAAGAGCATAAACTCTGTGAGGGCTGGGAGTTATTATTATTATTTTTTTTTTGTTTACTGCTATATCTTGAGTGCCTAGAATGGTGGCAGGCACATAGTAGGTACTCAGATATTAGTTGAATAAACTCAGATTAGCAGTAGCAACATTTGCTATTTATTGAGTGTATACTATATGCCGAAGTGCTAGGCACTTTGAATGGCTTAGGTGGTATTTACATCTTACTGCTGAATGAGCTGCTTCCTGTCCATGTGTTAGAATATGAATGGGTGTGAGAGAGGAAGAACAGCTGCCAGCTGTTAGAAAATTTAATAAAGTTTAAGGTGCCATCCATTATTACAACCAATGATTTTATCTCCCACTAGGTAAGAAAAATGTAAAACTGCCAGTTAAACTATGGGATACCATCAACAGCATGACCATTTTGATTTCAAAGATGTAAAAAACACGAAGAAAAAAGCACTAAGAGTTTCTATTATGAATCAACTATACCTCAAAAAAAGGTGAAAAAAATCTGAGAATCTCTGTAATAAATACCAGTAGTTTTACATAACCTCTCTCGTTTAATTATCATTAAAGCCTTCTGTAGGCAGGCATCATTATCCTCATTTTAGAGATGAAGAAATTGAAGTTTATAGGTTAAGTTCATAGATTCTCAAGCTAGAGGATACAGATTGAGACCATGCCTTTTTTGTCTTTTTTTCTTTTTAAAACCACCCCACGCTGCTTCAGGAGTCAGAGAAACAAAATAGTATATTGGCTTATCAACTCTGGCTTGAAGATTCTTGATTTGGCCTGGCTTTAAACGTTTTCTTAATGCAACTGATTTTTCTCTTTTTGTTTTAAGTCAACAAATACCTTTGTATTTACTATGTGCCAACTGCTTTGTATTTTTATGTGTATACAAAACAATATAAGGCCTTATCTTTTTCTCTCAAGGAATTTGCAGTCTATTTGGGGAGATGAGAAATAAACATGAAAGTCAGATAACTAGAGAAGATTTAAATAACATTTCAGAGAATAATGAAAGAGGTTTAACAAGGTAGTGCAGGATTAATTGCTAAATAAATTGTACAAATAATTGCTTTTGGAGTTCTGAGGAAGGAGATACCGCTTGAGGCTGGAGTAATCCAGGGAAGGATTTAAATGAATTCTTGGGAGATGGTTTCAGTTAGTGAGATTTACTTACTTTAAAATCATGTTAATATTTGTTACAAGTGGAATTGCAAACTGTTGAACATGAACTTTGGTACATTGTTTTTTCTTTATGTATGAGAGCAGTGGAGCTACCTGCAGTAGAAAAGGTTTCTGTATTTTTGAAACAGGATCTCTTAGCCAAAAGACACATTTGTTTCATAGCAAACAAGGAATAGTTCATTATGTTTCAGGAGGGATATGATTGGCAATGTTTCCGACTACATTCCTGAATCAGACACAGAACTCAGCATTGGATTTTAAAGTGTGTCACTTGTTTTACAGACCAGTTAAAAGCAAAGCAGTAAAGTCTTGGAAAGCAAGAGAATTGCATTTTGGACCTTGTTGGATAATCTTTAGCATTTTATTTAACCTTCTGAGTTAGATCACATCTAAAGTTCTTCCTCTAATTTTTTGAGAATTTTTTTCTTACTTTTTAAAAAGTTGGTCAATACATGTAGATGGCTAATAAAATCCAGTATCTACAGAAGGCTATAAAGTGAGGGTTCTGTCTACTTTTTTATTTTCTAGTTCCTTTCTCAGAGGCAATCACTGCTACCATTTTCTTTTGTGTATATTTACAAACATATCTTTGTGTCTTTATATATTGACTCCTGCATTTATAAGCACAATTTGTAGTATATTAAAAACATTGTTTTGCATCTTATTGCATTTAACATTGTATTTTGAAAATGGTTTCATATCAGTGCATGCAGATCTAATTCTTTTTTCTAGCAGATTGTCATTTTGTTAATATATTATAATTTGTTTCATCAGTTTATCACTAATGGACACAGTTTCCAGTATATTGCCATGTAACAATAGAGTGCTGGAGTGAATTTTCTTGTGTGCATTTTATTGTAGTTTATATTTGCATCTCTAATATAGGGAATGAGAGTGAACATTCTCCCCTACCTCCCAAATGTTTAAAGGGCATTTATATTTTCTTATTCTATAAATTCTTTTTATTGTCCACTTTTCTTTTGGGTTATTGGTGTTTTTCTTCCTGATTATTTTCATGTAATAAAATAAATTTCATATATTTAAAAAAGGCATTTGCCTTCGAAAAATACCTTGTTGCAAATACTTATTGTCTTTTAAAATAGTAATGGAATTGTACTTTTTTGGGGGGATAAATGTTGCTTAATTTTGCATTAAAATGCCCTCTTTTCCAGTATTTTTGATTAAGTTCTTTGTAGTTCATCTTGTACATTATACAAGATGAAGTTATGATTTTTAATATACATTTTGTATGTAGTATACATGATATGTTTAAAATTTTTTATTGTGGTAAAATACACATAACATAAAATTTACCATTTTGTGTACAATTCAGTGGCATTAAGTACATTCGCAGTGTTGTATGACCATCATCACTATGCCTTTCCAGAACTTTTTCATTATCCCAAGTAGACCTAATGAGTTTTTAGGTAGCAGTTTCAATTTATGACTCAATACTGCTTCAAATATTTAAAAGGATACTTGTGCACTCTTGTCAACCCAGAAACACAGAACTGTCTCCTTGCTTGAAGGAGAGAATTTGAGAAAGAGACAGAGCTCTCATTGGGTAAAAGTCTCTTGTAGTTTGAAGATTCTTTTCTGATTCTTATCTCCAATTTAGGTTGTCCTTTTCTTGATCCACTTTAAGCAAAACTGCTTCTTATGCTTTACATTTTGGAAAATTTCAAACATAAAAATGTAAGATAGTATATTGATCCCCATATACTCATTACTCAGGTTGACCAGCAGTTTATGGCCAATCTTACCTGTATCTCCATTTACTCCCTTCCCCAACATTAGTATGAAGTAAATATCAGGCATCCTATGATATCCTTAAGTATCTCTAAAAGGTTAACAACTTCCTTTCCAAAAAAAAAAAAAAAAGCACGACCACAATTCCATTATTACATCTAGAAAAATTACAGTAATTCCTTTAGTAACACCAAACACATAGCCACTATTCAGTTTTCCAGTTCTCTGTCTTGCTTCTCCTTTAAAAAAAAAAAAAGTTTGAATCAGATCCAAACAAGATTCACACATTGCAGTTGGTTATGTATCTTAAGTGCTTACTCCTCCATCTCTTTTTGCTCCTTTGAATTTTTTTTTCCTGTAGAATTTCTTATTGCCTAGATTTTGCTGAGTATATCCTTTGATGTTGTTTAAATTGCTCTTCTGTATTTTTTTTTATAAATTGGAAGTTGGCTCTTAAGTTTTGATCAGATTACGCTTCAGTTATTTTTGGCAAATGCATTAGTTGTCTATTGCTGTGTAACAAATAGTCCTAAAATTTAGCAGCTTAAAACAGCATTTATTATTTTCCACAGTTTCTGAAGATTAGCAGTCCGGGAGTGGCTTAGCTGGGTGGGTCTGGTATAAGGTCTCTCACTGCTTGCAGTGAAACTGTCATCCAGGGCTGCAGTCTGCAGGTTTACCAGGGCTAGAAGAGCTGTTTTTTTTTTTTGTTTTTTTGTTTTTTTTTTTTAAATGAAGTGCTGCTTTCAAGATGGCTCACTCCCATGACTGTTGTAGGAGGTCTCAGTTTTTTGTGTGAGTGTCCTAAAGGCGCTCTACCAGAGCAAGTGATCAGGGAGAGAGGAAGATAGGGTTGAAGAAGCTGCAATGCTTTTTATGACCCTGAAAGAGTCATACTGTCATTTATGCTCTATTCTTTTGATCATTCAGATCAACCCTGATACTGTGTGGGAGGGGAGTACTTAAAGGTATGAATTCTAGGGAGATGGGCATCAATCACTAGGGGCCATCTTGGTGTTTGGCTCCCACAGTGAGGCTACTTCCACATGTGGTGTGGTTTATCTGGACAAATGATGTTTGCTTCTCGGTCTCTTTGTGATACTTGAAGCTATTGATGATCAGTACCAGTACCCTTCATCTGATTTGTCAGGGGCAGCAAATGCTGATATTCTATCATAGCCTTTTCATTTAATAGCTGTAATTTATCTATAAAGATAAACTTCTTGTAATCAACTATTTGGTCACCCTCTGTGGGTACAGTTCATATAGAAAAGGCAGGCTGGTTCTTTTCCTTTACTTACTAGTTTTTAAAATAACAGATTGGTTTCCTAGTGTTCTTCAATGGTGAAAAACATTGTTTCACAAACTTAAAAAAATTTTTTTTTTACTTTGAAATAATCTAGATTAACAGAAATATTGAAAATACTAGAGTGTTCCCTGTGTACTCCTCATCCAGGTTCCCCTAATGTTAACTGCTTAACCATGGTACAGTGATCAAAATTAAGAAGTTAGTATTGTTACAATACTGCTAACTAAATAGCAGATATTACTACGTTTTCCACCATTGTCTTATTTTTTCCCTTGTTCCAGGATCCAATCCTACTTTTATCTTGTTAAAATTTCTCCTTCTTTTAAAATTTTCTTTCTTTCTTTTTTTTATCTTTTCTTTCCCTCCCCTCCCCTTCCCTTCTTTCTTTTTTGAGTTGGGTATGAAATATGTTGAGAGAATGTATCTTGTCCTTTATGTAATATTCTGTCTTGCCTGTTTTAGGTTAGAAAATATTTGACATTTGTACTTTTGTTCTAGCTGTTGCTTTTTATATTAACTCATTCTTGTTTGGTTTTTGTCTTACTTTGAGTACTGTTGAAATTGCTTAGTAACCTCTTTCTCTTCCTCAGCATTTGATTAAAACTAGTATTCTTTTACTTTCAATTAATGTCTGTAAGGCAGTCAGCAAGTTTATTCTAATTTTTCTTCCCTTATTTTCCCCTCATTTTTTGACAGTTATGTTGTATCTACATTGTCAAAGCATACAGCTGTTATATAACATGTCCCTTATAACCATCATTCAGTTTTTTATAGATAAATATATATTTAATTTCCACCACTATTTTTATGTTGATGTGAATGTTCCAGTAATTTGTGTTGTCTGAAATTCATTCTCCAATAAATTACTCAGGAAGAGCTTATGGGAACAACATTTGTTGAGTTCCACTATGTTTAAAAGTTTGTAGCACTAATACTTGAGAGCTAGTTTGGCTGATGATAAAATTCTTTTCTACAGTGTCTGTCATTCCATTGGCTTTTGGCATAGAGCATTGCTGTTCCAGTCTGATGTCAATATAGTTTTCTTTTTAAGTGAATTAGCGTTTTTGTCTTCCCCTGAATGTCCAAATGTCATAGTAGTCTTATGTATGGGTGTTTGTTATTCTGACTTATTTTCTTCAAGTATGTAGTAAGTCCTTTCAGTGAGTAGTTTATTGACCCCCCCCCCCCCCAATCAGGATGGTTTTCTTGAGTTGTAGGATTTGTTTGTTTGTTTTTGTTGTTCCATTTCCTTGGTTTTCTTCTGTGGCAGAAGACTGTATCTAGGACAATACATTATCTTCTTTGGGGACATGCATTTTTTTATATATATGTTGGATCTTTGTATACTGTTCATGTGAGATAAACCTTCTGTTTCTAGACTTGTATATCCACTTGTCTTTTCAAACTCTCCATTTAGATTTCTGATAGAACCTCAAAGTCAGCATGTCTAAAACTGAACTCCTGATCTTCTCTTCTAAATCTTCTTTAAGAAGCGATCCATGTCTCCTTTGTTGGTGACTTGATTTTTCTAGTTGTGCAGGCCAAAACCTAGGCTCCTCTTCCTCTCACCTCTGTATCTCTAAGATGTATCTAGAACCTGACCAAATCTCAATACTTCCACTGAGCCCACATCTTCTGTTGCTTACATTACTATAATAACACCCTAAAATGTCTCCCTGCTTTGTAATCCTTGCCTCCTTACTGTCTGTTAATAACATAACAGTAGGAGGAATCTTTTAAAATCCTAAGCCACTTGGCATTCTTCCCCTTGAGAATCTGCAGAGGTTTTGCCATTTCACTCAGTAAAAATCAAAGTCCTTACTTGATGTATGAAGCCTGGTGTGATATGATTTCACCTTTCGTTTGTCTTTCTGTCTTCCTCACCTCTGATCCAGTCCTGTTCTTCATGTTCTAAGGGCACACTCCTGCCTTTGGGTGTGCCCTCTGTGTGGAATGCTTTTTTCATCAGGTACCTCTTTGATTAACTTCTTAGCTCTTTTAATGTCTCAAATACCGTCCTCTTAGTGAGGCCCATTCTTACCACCCTATTTAATACTGGGATCTCTCCCCTCATAGCACTAATCCTCTGACAAAGCATTTGACTTATTTACTTATTGTGTTTGGTGGTATGTTTTTTCCTCATGAATATAAGGATGGGGACCTTAGTCCCTCTTGCTCACTGATTTCTCTCTCCAACACTTAGAGATGTACCTGGTGTATGGTAGACGTTCATTATTCATTTGTTGAGTGAATAAATATGCCCTATATTTCCTTGAAAGGAAGGTGTCCTTCTCAAACTATTCTCCCACTCCTGTCTGTGGCATTTTTCTGGGGCATAGTGTATCTTTCATCTTTAAACTTTGTGGGACTAAGTTAGGGAAATCCCTGGTCTCTTTTGGTTTTGTTTTAGCTCCTGGTCTATTTAGACTGGAACTGGTTCTAGAAATCCGGTCAGGATGGAAGTTGGTTAAAGATAGCATGTTCTGTTAATATGAAGAGACTGTGAGCAGTAGTTAACCATTTATCACATGTACAGGGAAATTTCTTTATTTTCTTATTCTGCCAGCCTAATAAAAACAGTTCATATCTTTTACTGAATTTTCAATGGCAATTTGAGGAAAGGGGGTGGGATATATGTAGGTATTAATAAACATGTGATTGAAAATTGCTTTATTAAAAAGTATATGTGCATATTATATCTTGTCAATATTTCTGTAACTTTGTTTTCAGCAAATTGAGAAAGTTGCAATAGTCCAGAAAAGATTGTATCATGGCAGTTTGAGTAGTCTCCCCAAAAAGGCTACTCTACTCTATACATGACTATCAGGTACAAGATGTGGAATATAGCAGTGAGGCCTTCAATTGGAGAATGTGATAAAGTCAGTGAATGTTTTAAAGGGTCTCAAAAAAAAATACCATTTAGTGAGCTTTTTCTTTTTTCATTTACTGAGGTTTTAAAAAAATTATTAGTTATTATTGAAAACATTTGTTAAGTATTACTTTTCTCTGTTTGGATTGGATGTAATGCATAAAAAACTTAAAAGGTGTTACATTAATACACGTTCTCTATAGGTCATAGAAAATTAAAATGTTAAAAAAAACACAGGAAAGATCATTTTGGTGCACACCTTTTCAGTCTTTATAAGTAAGTATACCCAGTACATAAGAAATGGAAATGGGATCATATTATATGTTATAATATATTGTGTCCATTTTAAGAGGCTGTCTAGTGTTTTATTATGATGTGGACGTATCATAGTTTATTCAGTATTCTAATGTTGTCCATTTAGGTTATCTTTATTTCCCAGTATAAAATAACTTTGCAGTGAAACAAGCCGACTCAGATACAACAAACTAGTAGTTACCAGAGGGAAGAGGGAGGGGCAACAGATGTAGGGGGTTAAAGGGTTATTATGGGATTATATGAAATCATGTGTGTGAAACATTTGAAAACTGTAAAGTATGATAGAATTCAAAGAATCTTTCATTTAATAAAAAATAACATTGCAGTAAAAGTTTCTCATTATTTGATGTCTTATTCAGTTGAAGTGAAACTGACTCAATGGATGTTTAAGTATCCTTGAGAAATTTATATTTCTTTGTCAAATAATTTTAAAATTGTACATGAAATTAAATACGGCAGCCTTAACAAAAAGAGGACAGAGTTCTAGGAGTCTTTTAGACTATTGATACTAGTTAAGATAAAGTTCTTTAGAAGTTTAATTTGCCATTTGCAGTTATGAGTTCTTACTACATTTTTTTTGGGTAAGTAAAATGTTGGAATGAATGAAGGTTGCTTTAGGTGAAAAACCAACATGCCTTCAGCCAACTACAGAGGTGTTTTTTTTTTAAGTACTTGAGACAGTGCTTGAATAGGTACTGATATTAAGAAGTGTAATAGAAGACTGAGGTAACTTCCCCACAATGCGTGCTCATTTTGGTAAGAATTAGTACTGTGTGTTCCTGCTTCCTATACATACATATCTTAAAGTTCTTCTGTGGCACCACAAAGAGCTTATCTGCTGTATAATATTTAAATGTTTAATTAAATCAAGTAAATTAACATTTATTAGTTAAATATTTACATATTTGTTTTAGTTTTAACAATATAGAATTTTATTTTTGGAAAAAGTTTCAAAACTTTCCATCCAGTTTCTTTTACATGTTTATTTTAGGCATACTGTATCAATACAATTAAGGAAAATGATTTCTTTCCAGATTTTTATAAAATAATTTGTTTATTAAAATGATAGATGCACATTTAAAAAAGAAATTCAAGCAATACAGAAAGTTTTTCTAGAGGTACCTAATACTAATATTTTTGTTATGCACCTTTCTGCATTTCTCTATGTAGACTTTAACGTATGTTAGAAATAAGGGTTTTTTGCATGCTGTTCTGTAATCTTTCATTATTACATCTTAGGTGATGAACATCTTTTGAGGTTAATAACTTGAAATCAATATTTTTATGATTTGTACTATGCATTCAACATCTTTCCCTCTCCCCTTATTTCTATGCGTGCACTGTCCTTTAAATAGTCTGTCCTTCACCAATAAAATGTTAGGTTGTTTCCAATTAGAAGTCTATGCTTTAAATGCTTTACTAACTTCTTAACTAAATAAGACTAAGACTTGCATAGTTGACTTTATGTTTAAAAATTATCTCCTCTCCTCCAACCTGTTTTTTTTTTTTAAATTGAAAAAATCTTAGGAGTTTATTTGAAGTTTAAAAAAAAAGGGAAAAGGGTCTTTATAAAAGCAAATACTGTTGAAGTGAAAAGTAAATCCTCCTTGGGTATGAATGATTTAAATATTTCTGCACTTTTAGTTAAGGTCTTAAACAGTAGTATATTTAATGCTAACTGATTATAGAACGTGTCCAGTAGATTATTTTTCAATTTCTATTTCCCTTAAAAGATTAAATATGTTTTTAGGATAGGATTGTTTATGTAAGTTTTAAGCCACTTAACCTGTGAGTTGATAAATGTGTTTTCATGTTAAAATAGAAGTAAGCAGGTAAGTGGTTGTCTGGTCATATATCATGGTATATATAGCCTTTTCTAAGTAGTTATTCTGCATGTTGTCTCTGAATTCTTTGGTGTTTTGTATAGATGAGACACATCTTTTCCCTTTTTAAAACTTAAATCAGCAAGGAGAATTTAAATTGATGGGACAGTTTTTCTTCACGTTGCAGTCATAGTTGGAAGCAAAGTATTGTGGTTTTTGGAATTTCATGTATTGCATTTTAATAAATCTGGCTGTTTATCTGTAAATACAAAATACAGTTTTCTGTTTTTAAAATTTGGCTGTAAGATTGCTTTGATATGAATTAACAAAGTACTAGTGTATAAGATATTTAGTTCTCCCCCTCCCTTTTACTTATTTAGAAAAGATGTAATAGGAAGAAGGTTTTGAGTGGATATTTGGTCACAGATTTATACTGTTTTTTTTTTTTTTTTTTTTTTTTTTTTTTTGTAGGGGAGGTAGTTAGGCTTATTTATTTAATGGAGGTACTGGGGACTGAACCCAGGACCTCATGCATGCTAGACATGCGCTCTACCACTGAACTATACCCTCTCCCCCAGATGTATACTGTATTGATGTTGTCTTAGCTAGATATAACTGTGAGGTAGAAGTTTGTATGGTCTGGAATAATGATACTTGGAATCAATAAAAGTCAGAGTCTTACACTCACTTTGATATGTTATTGTGGAGTCTTAATTCTTTTGTCCAGTTGCTAGCCTTCTGTTGGGAGGGTATACTTTATTTTTTTTTCCTCTTTTAAATTTTTTTTTCCTATTTTTGGGAGAGTATACTTTAAAAAATGAATAAAATAGGTAACTTACACATGTATATAATTCACAATATATTTATATTGATATGCACAAATATATAACACATAAGATTGTTTACAAGTTTTAGGCCACTTAAATTTTTCCTGTGAGCTGATAAATGTTTTTTCACGTTAAATTGGCAGTAAGTAGTGATTTTTTGGTATGTCTCTTACAAATATACACTAATACAAATTAATAACTTTCTGGAGGAAGTATTTGTTTCCCTTTTTGTGGTCTTAGCTTTGGAATTAATGAGAATTTGTAAAGGAAAAGACAGTTTTCATTAATGCTCAGAGCATCAAGGTGCTTCTCTTCATGTTGATTTCCTGACCTCTGTTTGGCAGTAGGAGCTGTTGAAGTTCACTTGCTCATGGTGTCTTGATGTGGGTTTGGATCTCACTTGGGATCCCTGAAGACTTCCCAAGGTCTGTATGAGCACAAATAATTTTAATAAACTTTTCATTATGAAATTTCAAACATAAAAAACTAAGAATATTGTATATAATGAATTCTCATGTAGCTGTCTCCCAGCTTTTCAAACAGTTAACTCATGGCCAATATTATTTTTATTTATACTCATTTTTTCCCCTGTATTATCTTGAAGCTTGAAGCAAGTCCTAGATAATATCCTATTCTGTCTGTAAGTTTTCGTAAATATTTTTAAGCAATAAAAACTAGTTTAAAAAAAGTCACCTTAAAAAATCGCTTGATATCAAATATCCAGGTGTGTTCAGGTATTCAGTTGCTTGAAAGGTAACTATATTTTATAGTTGATTTTAATTAGATTCACATACTCCAATTTGTTATATCTGTTACGTCTTATTTTTAAAAAAATTATTTATTTTTTGGACAGGGAAATAACTAGGTTTATTTATTTGATGGTAGTACTGAGGATTGAACCCAGGACCTTGTGCATGTTAAACAGGCACTCTTACCACTGAGCTATACGCTCCTCATTATCTCTCTTTTAATTTAGGTTCCTACTGCTTCCATCTTTTTTTTTCTTGCTTTTTTTTTTTTTTTTGAAAAAAATGAGATTGTGTCTTTCAAAATTTTTCATTTTGTATCTGAGTAGTGTCATTTAGCACATTCTTCTGTCCTCTGTGTTTTCTATAAATCCGTGGTTAGATCTAGAGACAGTAACACAGATCATTTAAAGACAGTTTCCAGATTCATAAACTTTTGTCTTAAATCCTTAAGTCAGTCTGCTTGAGAAAGCCCTGCAGTCTTTCTCCAGGTGTCTTCTTTCACGATTGTTCTAATTGCCGGAAGAAAGAAATAACTCTTTTTACTTTGTTGCATTGACAGTGGGTGTTAGAAAAAGCTCTGGGTTTGAAACATGTGGGCAATTACAAATATTGATGTCAGGGTTTAGTAAGTGAAGGACTCTAATGGCTCAATAACAAGTGGTCTGTCAGGTGCTTCTGAGTCTGTTTTCATAAAAATCAAAATGGAAGGGAGTGTTAATCAAATTGGTCACTGGAAGATAATGAAAAAATAATTTTTGATAGTTCACTGAGATTTTTGTCATGTAACTAAGATTACATTGTAAGACTTGAGTGACACTGCTTTCACATAACTCCTTCCACTTAATTACCTATTTATGTCAGCAAGTTTTATAATTTGACAAAGGAAAAAAGTATAAATTTTGATGAATACTGTTGCAGTTTATGAATATTATTTGCTGTGATACATGAATGCCCTGGGATGGGGGGATGGAGAAAAACCCTTGCCTGTGTATTTAACAGATTCACTTACAATGAAGAATGTACTTTTTACATATATTATATCAAAATTTGTAATATATTTTAAACAATCACATCCTAATACTGATTGTAGTAATTAGAATAAAATGTGTTTTCAATACCCAGAGCCTATGATCAGATGGAATTTAATTATTTCGATTTATATATCCTTTTGTTGCAGAGATGGAATGATCAATAAGATACTTTCAGGCATAAAATGATACTCCATTATGATTGAATACTGTTAGAGAAGAGGAATGGATATTTGTATTCCAGGAGAAAGGGACAGTTACAAAATTTCTGGCTGTTAGTGAGGGATGACGATAATCCAAGTTCTTTTGAATACTTAAGAGTGATGTAACAGTTTTAAAATGCTTGGAAATGCTTAAAATATCTTAGAAATTACTGCTTTGTAACTAAAGTTGATGAAGAATTTAAATGTCAACTTACAAATATTCTGGGTTGCATAGTTTTGAAAGATTCTTTTGGTAGGTATGTGAGGAAAAAGTTTGAAATCCTTTGGTACTCACTCATGTCAGGCTTTGTGTCGATTTTTTTGGTGAAAAAATGACTGAAGTGTTAGCCTGGCTTTCCAGGAGTAGATTCTCTAGAAAAACTATGTCTATGTCTGAAGCAAAGACATGTAACTTTATATCAAAAGTCTAAATGTGGAGAAGCTTATGTCCTCTCCCCACCCCACCTTCTTGGCACACTAGTGGCTAGCTCTTTAATGTGTACATACAGAATTACAAATTCATATTTTATATTTGGAATTTTAAGTCAACCCTCCCATTCCTCACATTTTCTTTGTCAAAATGCAGTTTGGAAAATAAATGTTCTTACTAAAATGAAAAAAAAATTGACAGTGATTAAAAGAAGATTAGTGGTGATTCTGTTAAATTTTTAAATGTGCATTTTTAAAAATAAAAATCATTTGTTTGTATCTTAGCAATTTATTTTGACCATATCGGAAACAAAATAAGGAAAAGAAGAATTTTTACATGGCTTAATATTTCACTGTTAAGATATGTGTAGGGCCCCTCCATGAAGAATAAATAAGAAGGCTAAAATAGAAAGGTTAATGTAAATATTTTTTAAAATTAATTTTTAAGGGAGGGGGTGCTTGAAGGTAGCTCTGTTTCCGTAGATTTTTAAATCGTCATGCACCAGGTTGGTCCTTTTGCTGAGGATGAGGCATTTTTGTGGTAGTGTTGCCATGGTGACTGCCTTCCAAGTGCTGCCTCAAGGTCACTCATCACTCATAGCCCTGAATACTTGGATTTTGTTAAAGAAAAATATCAACACTCAGTGGGTAAATTGAAGTTAACTATCACATTGCATTATTCAATCAAATCTAGCAAAATTACATTTATAAACCATGTTTTCTGTTGGCAGTGATGATAAACTGCATTTTCTTTGAATATTGGATATTAATCTGCCAGATTAGAAGGCCAATGATGTATCTATAAATTATCCATAGCCTTATATTGTAATAATTTAATTTCATTTGTGACCATTTAAAAAAAGTGAAGCTGCTTTATTTTACTGCTTTTACGTTTAGTATGTCTAAACTTAGCTGCCTCTAAGTATTTGTATTTTTGATTTGAGACAAGGGCAAAGATTCCTTAATATTCTTTTTCTTTTTGGTAAACTTAACTTGAAGTTGCCAGTTGCTTTGTTCATATTAGGATCATCTTTTTATTTTCTCCAAACTAGATTTCAGAGATCTATTGTCTACTTGGTTTCTACTTCATGTATTCTTTGTCTTATACTGCTGTTAGTTTTCCTTGTCCTTCCTGGATTTTTATCTTTTAGTTAAAAATAGATGTTAAATGATCAGAGATTTTCATGTCTTGTTATCAAACTGGTTTTCAATGAAGGAAGATAGGAAAAGAAATGCCTCCTTGCGTTATTGTTTATTTACTTATGAATCTTATTCTAAGGAGAGAAGAATCGGAGCTATGTGCCTCCATTAGGTTGGAAGGTGACTTTGAAATCAGAGATGAGAAACATTTGTAAAAAGGAAAAGTGCCATCGAAACAAACAAAATGCTGTTCAAACACATATGACTAGAAAATTTAGTCTTTAAGCTAATTAGAATCCAACTAGTAGCTCTACCTCCAGGGGAACTGGGTGAATTGGTTTTCATAGAGCATTTTCATCTCTGCTTTTGCAGAGCAGACACCTTTGCAGTGTCTGATCAGGATATTTTACATGCTTGAAATTGTAATGAATGCAGAGCTCTATAGATAGTATTGCAAATGTGCCAGGTAGTATGTGCCAGCTAACGTTTGTTTCATTTATGCATATTTATGAAACCAAGTATGTTATCTGATGCTATTTTTGCTAATTTATTTGAAAAAGGAATTGATTTAAAACTCTGTAAGCTATGATGTGAGGCAATATGATCTAGCAAAAAGAATATTAGACTAGGAGGTCAGGGCCCTGCACTGATCCTCCATCTGTCTTACTGTGTGAGCTTGGTCAAGTCACTTTTTGTGCTTTATTTTTTCTCATCTCTAAAGCAAAGTAGTTCCATTTCCATTGTGACCTTCCATGATTCCAGTCTCAGTATTGTTCTGTGTATTAAATTTGGATTATATCAGAAATGGAGAAAGATTGCAGTTCAGACTAATCTAAAATGTTGACTCTTTGCAACTGATTTGTCTAATTTCCAACTAATTTTGGATGTAGATTTATTTTATGTTTTCTTAGGTAATAAATATTAAAGTAACTTAGCGTTCTAGGTGCATATTTAGATTATTTTGAAAGGAGGGGAGGAAGAAGTTTGAGAGTGTGGCTGGTTATGTGACAGCAGTTTTTCTTTTTTTAAAATTTATTTTAAAGGAGACGCTGGTCTGTGAACCCAGGACGTCGTGCACAGTAAGCATGCATTCTGTCACTGAGCTGTACCCTCCCCCTTTAAAATTTTTATTTGTTAATTTTTTAAAATGGAAAATAGCATTTTAAAAAACGTTTTGTGACTAACACCACAAAGTTAGAATTAACTTTAGAAATAGAAATTGAAAAATATCAAATAGAAATTTTGAACGTCTTGAGTGGGCTCATTATAGGTTTAGAATTTTTCAATAAAGAAGGAGGGTTAGTGTACAATATATTTTTCTTTGTATTATTTAATTATTTTATTTTGGCAGAGGGGGAGGTAAATTAGGTTTTATTTTTGGAGGAGGTACTGGGGTTTGAACCCAGGACCTTGTGCATGCTAAGCATGCTCTTTACCACTTGAGCTATACCCTCCCCCCCAATATATTTTTCTTTGAAGTATTCCTTTATGAAATATCTCATTCCATACACAGGAAAGCATTAGACTCAAAAGATGGTGCATGTCCACATTTCTTTTTTTATAGGGGAAAAATTAATGAGTTAAAATTTGTAATATATAAGCAGAAAGTGAAAGCTATTGTGATGTGGTATTGCATCTTACATACCCATTTCCATGCATATATAAACATACATAGTTTTTACTTTGTTAGATCATATTACACTTATTCTTTTACTGCCATCTTTTTGTCAGAACAGAGAAATCTGCTTCATTTAAAAAATAATGACAAAGAGGGATCTAGTATAGTCTAAGATTAAACAGACCTCTATTGATTGGCTGGTAAAACAGTACCACAAAGAACATTCTTTTTCATCCTTTTTACCCACTTCTGCAGATATTTCTTTTGAATGCTAAGTCCAATTTCTGGGTCATGGAGATATCCCTAATGTTTGGATAGATGTTTCAAAGTTGCCTTCCAGGAAAATTTAAAAGTTTACAGTTCTCTTAAGAGGGACGCCTCCTTTTCATGTACATTTTCTTTGGATGGTGATCTTATCATAGCTACCATTTATTGAGTATCTACCTTGTGTTGGGAATTGTGTCAGGTGCTTAATTTAGCTCTCGCTAATCCTGGTAATCCTGTAAGATATTATTTTCATCCCCCTTTATGGATGAGGAATTTGAGGGGTCAGAGAGGTGAAACAACTTCCTTAAGGCCACATAACTAGTAAATGGCAACACTGGGGTTTTAATCTGTTTCTCTGAATCCAAAGTCTGTGTTTCTTCTATCAAAAAAACAGTATTTCTAAAGTTGCTCATCTTGAGAGGACTGTCTTTAATAGGTGCACATAAGAATTCAGAATATGCATATTTTCCTTCAAAACAAGCGATAATAGTCACATATTACATATTAATAGTGTTTTAGATCAGCCATAGCCCAAATAGTATAGATAATGTACTTCATTTAAAACAAAAGCATATACGATATATAATTCCTTACCCTGGCTTTAGGTATTTGATTTTTTGACTTTGGAAATGTGTCTAACTGGTATTGAGATTAGCTTGAGGAACCAATAACTATGACTAGAAATACCCTGCCAGTCTTCAAACCCAGTGTAGTTTTAGGAAGAGTAGGCTGCGTTAGTTTGGTAGGGCTGCCATAACAAAGCACTACAAACCAGGTGGCTTAAACAGCAGTTCATTTTGTCATAGTCCTGGAGGCTGGAAGTTCAAGGTCAAGGTTTCTGCAGGGTTGATTTCTTCTGGGACCTCTTGACTGGTAGATGGCCGTCTTCTCCCACTGGCTTCATGTGGTCTTCCCTCTGTGCATAACTGTGTCCAGGTTCTTGCCTTTCATGAAGGACACTAGTCATGCTGGATTAGGGCCCACTGTAATGATTTTAACTTAATTACCTGTTTGGAACTTTATCTCCAAATACAGTCACATTATGAGAGTAGGCGTTTACCCTATAAGGAATTTTTTTATGTTCACTTTAGTATGAAACCGTCAACTGAACAGAGGAGTGTGTCTGCATCCAAAGTTTGTAATCTTTACTGGCTTTTCATTTTCTGCTTACTTAAAATTTGTCATTTTATGACAGAGATCTCTTCCGTACTATACATGATTTCATCTCTGGGCAGGCTAGTTCCTCACATTCTGCGAAGCGTGGAGGAGCCAGAGGTTTTCTCCTCTGTGTTTGGCAGAATTCCAAACATCATTCCTGGAACCGAAAACTGAAGACATTTGGTATTTTAACAGCATGAAATTAAGTCATAAGTGTGTGTGCTTTAAATTGCAGAAAACTGTAGTAGCTGTGTTGGCATCTTTTAATTATATTTTAACCTCTTGAATCCAAGAGATTTATATCATTACCACAAATTATTTGATGGCAGAGTTATTCTTATTTTTCAGTAGTGCTTTATGTTATTTTCCTTTGTGCTTAATAACCAAAAAGATAATCTTAGAATATCTTCTTTAGAGAATTTCTCAATGTTACAAAATTTTGTGTAAAACCTTCTTATATATTGGTAAGCAACTTCAAGGTGTTTTGACCTCTGTAGGGAACGATTCTCTTCTCCAAGATCTCTGAGCATCCTGTACATACTCACTTGAATGTATCTTTCCTCTTAGCAAGCACATACAATTTTGTTGATACGTGTTAGGTGCTGTGCTTGAAATAATGCCGAGACTTGGACTCAGCCTTCAAGAGGGAGAAGAGCAAGAAGAGAGGCAGTTACTAGATGATAAGCCCAGTAGAGATATTCAGAGTTGTTAGTTACCAAGCTTACTGGAGGGGAGGGTATAACCTAATTTGGGATTTGGAGGACCAGCTGAAAGAGACAAAATTGAAGCATCTGGGTAATCTTTCATGAGAGGTTATAAAGTACAAATTGCAAATGAGTGATGGGTCAATAGAATAGCATTCTAACGGGGAGCAGCTTGGCCAAAAAGACTTGGAGCAGTTGCATTGTTCTCTGGGAAGTGGTAAGTTTGTGTAGCTGGACCATTACATACAAGAAGAAGACTTTAGAATAAAGTTAGACTTTTGGAGTAATCCAGGGAAAATGTGCTACCTGAACTACTAAAGGGAGGTAGTAATGAGGTTTGAAAGAAATGGATGGATTTGAGACATACTAAAAAAAACTATACCATGGGATGAAGTAGGTACAGGACATGAGCTCTTAAGAGCATCTTATGTCTGAGCTCCTAGTTTGCTTACAGTAGGCATTTAGTAACCATTTATTGAATAATAAATGAATAAAGTATATAATGTTGGTGATGATCAGAGTTGATACATCTAACATATTCTTTTTTTCAGTTCTACATGTTTTTGGACATCTGAGTGTTGCTGTTAGGGAATGTACTAGTGGGATCTTCACATAAGTCTGTATAAAGATCTGTTAATAGACAACTTGTCGGAATATTTCCTTGTATTTCCCCCTAAGGTCGCTTAAATGGCAGACCTCCTGCAAGAATTCAGATCTTCTCAATTTAGGTGTTCTTTGTGGGGTCTCCTAAGATGCTTTTTTGTCGTGGCCACATTACGTATTTAATTGAATCATATTAAAATTTAATAGAAGCCCTTTTGAAGTCTTTATTTGGTATTATTTTGTTCTAAAGATGATACATTAAATCTTTTTTGGTGAAGGGAGGTAACTTGATTGACTTTTTTTCCCCCAGAGGTACTGGGGATTGAACCCAGGATCTTGTGCATGCTGAGCATGTACTCTACCACCGAGCTATACCCTCCCCTCCTAATAAATTAGATCTTAACTCTAACTTAACCTCATTGATATATTTCGAGAAATGAGATTGAATTGGCAAATTTGGTCTGACTTTCAAAAGTAATCATGGAACACATTAAGACTCTTAATGGGCAGGTAGGAAGGATGAAGTGTTCTTCAAGTTGGGATATGTGAGATCTAGAAGAGGACTTGCTTTAGTTCACTGCTGCTCAGAAGTGTAACTTGCTTTCCTTCAGTGTTTGTATCATTTGGGTGATGTTAGAAGACCTCTCTATCCCAGGCCCACTGAATTGTAATCCTTCGGGGTGAGTCCCAGGAATTTGTTTAACAACTCCTCTTCCCACAGAAGATTCTGCTTCCTGAGAAGCACTGTCCTAGGCTAGACAATAGGTCCCACCTTCAGAGTTTACAGTTCTAGCATAGGGTTCAAAAATTTGCATTTCTGAGTTCACTGGTATTGGTGATGGTACTAGTCTAGGGACCACAATTGGATAACCACTGCTCCGTGACAAACGGGGTGATAAGGGACGTAGCAAGCATTGAGTGGGGAGATGGGTTTTCTGATTTTGGCAGGATCTTGTCACCAGCTAATGGTTTTCTAGACCCAAGATTCCTTATTCTGAAAAATAGGGGATGAAAGTATACATATGTATTATAACCCTTGATTACATATTGGAAAAGCTCAGTTTTAGGTAGTTGTTGGGTACCTGTTTTCTACTTGTGTGCCCCCTCCCCACAAATTGCAAGGTAGTTACTACTGGGTACTTTTATAATTGAAATTTGTACAGTCACATTGATTAATACAATTAAAATTTTGCAGGTGGTGGGGGTATAGTATAAAAAGCATGAACTTGGTATCCAGGCAATTCTGAGTTCTAATTAATTCCTGTTCCATCAGTTGTGAGGCCTTGAGCAAGTTATTCTACCCTACCTGAACTTTAGTTTTCTTATCCATGGACAGTGAAGTGCTATGCACCCTAGAATTCTTGTAAATGTTTGTTCTGTTCCTACTCTTTATGGTGGGATCTAGTTTAAAATAATTTAAACAATTTGTTTCTCTAGGTGCAAAATGATGAATGAAAATAGTTGAAGTGACAACAAGGAAAGGTCAGTTAATATGTGATGCTACCCAGATTTTCTTAATCTAGATTCCAATCTAAGGCATCTGGGGAAGCACTGAATAAATCCTTTTAGGGCAGCTAATGTAGCCCATATTTTTAATGAATGTAAACTATAAGATGATACTTAGCAGAATAGTTCTAGTTTAAAAAAAATTGGTTAAAGTTTTTGGTAAATGATGTGGTTACTAAAAAGATTTTAGGGAGATTACGTTAGTTATCACAAAAACTATTTTTAAGATAGGGATAAACAAATGTTAGGTGATTTGAAAGAATGCAAGTTCAATTTGGGCTATTCTGGTTTAGGGGATATGTCAGATGCTAAGTAATTGCACCTGTTCAGTGTCACTCGCCTTGAGGTCTTATTTTTGAGTATTAATTTTGCTTTTGCTTTTCATTGATATTTGAAGAGAAAGATTATAATCAGAAAGTTGTTTATGAATGGTTTTTAATGACTTTTTTTCTATTTAAAGTGTTTGTATGGGCATATCATTTTATTGTGCATCACAGGTAATTGCATTTTTTTTTTTAAACAAATTGAAGGTTTGTGGCAACCTTGGATCAAGAAAGTCTGTTGGTTGTGTAAGCACATTTGACTGTCCTATATGATTGGATTACCCCATTCTGTTTCTTATTTTGTGGTTGGCTTTATTCCTTTGTTTATTCCTATGTAAGTTTAAAAAGCTAATCTGTTCTTAGAAACAATGATCAGTAGATATATGTAAACTAAAAAAATTTCTGCAGTATATTGCATATATGTATTTACATGCAATGTAATGTGTATGTGCAGCCACACTGTGATAATTCTACCTAATAAAACTTAAAAAGGAAAAAAAGTCTATTGGTGCCAAATTTTCCAAAAGCATTTGCTCACTTTGTGTCTCTGTCACATTTTGGTGATCTCAAAATATTTCAGACTTATTTATTATTTGTTCTGGTCTGTGATCTGTGATCAGTAATCTTTGATGTTACTATTAAAATTGTTTTGGGGTGCCACAAACCCCGCCCATACAAGATGATGAGCTTAAATGACTGAAACGACAACAAAGGATTTAAATTTAGCATATTTCATAAAACTGAGTTGATAAAGCAGCAGCAGGGTTTGAGAAGATTGACTCCAATTTTGAAAGAAGTTCTGCTTTGGGTAAAATGCCGTCAAACTACGTTGCATGCTACAGAGAAATCCTTCGTGAAAGGAAGAGTTGATTGATGTGGCACATTTCATTGTTGTCTTATTTAAGAAATTGCCACAGCCACCCCAACCTTTAGCGACCATCCCCCTGATCAGTGAGCAGTCAACATTGAGACAAGACCTTCCACCAGCAAAAAATATTACGACTTGCTGAAAGCTCATATGATGGTCACCATTTTTTAGCAATAAAGTATTTTTAAAATTAAGGCATGTGCATTGGTTTTTTGGGTGTAATGCTGTTGCCCACTTAATAGAGACTATACAGTATTGTGTACTGTACTGTATATGGCATATAACGTAATTGTTATATGCACTGCGAAACCAAAAAATTTGTATGACTTCACTGTATAGTGGTGATCTGGAACTGAACCCGAAATATCTGAGATATGCCTGTATAGGACTTACGGAATTGAGTTTTTTCTGGGTTTTAATCTAAATGAATGTAATCAGTGGCTCAAATGTAGCTAAATATCAGCAGATTGGCTTAAGCAGATTGATTTAAATCTGCTTAGAATATTTTTATTATGTTAAGAATTCCCACCTACCATAGACAGAATCTTAGCATACTTGAGGGCGTGCTTCATCAGAAAGGACAAATCACAGCTTTTGGAGTCCTTTCTTAACTGTAAAATGACATACTTCCCTTATAAGTTAATGTATATTGTTACTGTAACTAATTTTATAGTAGTGTAAAAATACAAGTGTTATTGTTATATTTTCTGCTTGTACTCTCCAAGTCTCTTGGTAATGGAAATGGAAATTTTAAATTCTAATGTGAGATTTATTAATATCTTTCTTTTGAAAGCCTGAACATACTTTCCCACTATAGTGCTTGAAAACACTGCCTATGTGCAAACTTTTATATTCCGCAAGGCTTGTGATAAAGTGGTGTTTCCTGCTTATGTGTGTCTGGAAAGATATTAGTGTAATAGACAGCAATACCTTAAGTGCTAATTTGGTACTTACAGGCCTTGTCATTATTAGGAATTGTCAAGGTCAGTATTGGTTTCCTTCTGTGTGAATCTGCCCAGTTACTTCAGGTTAGTGGTGGGAGTAAGGAGCTGCCTTTGAAACTGATTTGAAATACTTTCTTCTCTGACTGATTTTAACTGCGTGGTTGTGGTTTTTGTATTTAATAAGTTAAATTTCTTCTTGGTAAGATAGTTCTGAAGTTTTTGTGTGAATTATTAGCAGTCTGTAATTCTGCAGCATGTTTTGGTAACATCCGAAGTTTGTATTTTCCCACTGATTACTAGTCCTCAAAACAAGTTTATTGGAGATTTTTCAGTGGAAAATCAGCAGTTTTTGCCTTGTCAAGGAAGTTTATCTATCACAATATATCTGGCTTGGCATATAGTAGGCATTTGTTAAATGTTTTTGAATTGGTGGGGAAAATTCTTAAATTATTTTTTTTATGCAGATGATATTGCAAATACTTAGGACAGGTGTGTGAGAATTTTAAAGAAAAATTATCCATTTTGAACTAAATTTAAATTTATTATTGAAGCAAGTTTAAATTTTTGTTGAGAACTAACATGTTTGGATTAATAACCCACAGATTGCATTGTCTTCAATGAAAATTTCACATTACTTTTCCTTTTTGGGAGCTTTGGGTAGCATTATAGAAATGAGCATATGGTGTATAGAAATTCTGCAGCTGTATTTTTTAAAGTTATACAACTCAATTATAAAAAAAGATAAAACTTGATTACTTAATTTATGTTAGATATCCACTTGAGAACTACAAAGAAATATGCTATTTTATCATGATTGAAAAAAATTAACAGACTTTGTTTTTACAATAGTTTTAGGGTTACAGAAATATTGAACATCCCCACTTCCTGCCCCACTGTTTCCCCTGTTAGCATTTTGCTTTTGTGTGGTACATGATACATTTGTTATAATTAATGTATCAGTATTAATATATTATTATTAACTGAAGTCCATAATTTATATTGATTTACTCTCTGTTTATAGTTCTGTAGTTTCGAAAAATGCATAATGTCGTGTATTCACTATTACAGTATCATACAGAGTAGTTTCACTTGTCTGAAAGTTACTTGTGCTTCACCTATTCATCCTCCTCCCTTCTCCCGAACCCCTGGCAACCACTGGCCTTTCTACTGTTTGTAAAGTTTTGGCTTTTGCAGAATATCATATAGTTGGAATTATACAGTAGGTAGCCTTTTCAGACTGACTTCTTTCCCTTATCAATGTGCATTATGGTTCCTCCATGTTTTTTTTGGCTTGACCATTCATTTCTTTCGATTGCTTAGTAATATTCCATTGCATAGACAATCGACAGTTTGTCCATTCACTTGTTGAAGGGCATCTTGGTTGCTTCCAGTTTTGAGCAATTAAAAGTAAAGCTGTTATAAACATTTGTATGTAGGTTTTTGTATGGACATATTTTTGAATCAGTTGAGTAAATCCTGTGTGTGAATGTTGGATCATATGGTAAGAGTATGTTTAGCTTTGTCAGAAATTGCCAAACAATTTTCTAAAGTGGCTGTACCATTATGCATTCTCCAAGCAGTAAGAGTTCTTATTGCTCCGTATTCTCACCAGCATTTGTGATTGTCAGTGTTACTTGATTTTAGCCATTCTAATAGATGTGTGGTGGTGTCTCATTTTTGTTTTAATTTATAATTCCCCAGGGGCATGCTATGGAGCACCTTTTCATATGCTTATTTTCCATCTTGTGTCTTCTTTGGTGAGGTACTTTCGCCTTTTTTTAAATTGAGTTGTCTATTTTCTTATGTTTCTTGTTGTTTAAGAGTCCTTTGTATATTTTGGATGCAAGTCCTTTATCAGGTAAATGTTTTGCAAATATTTTCTCAGTTTGTGACTTGTCTTGATTTTTTAAATTTAAATTAAATGAGGTCCAGGAAGTAGGCTTGGTGTTTAGCTTAGTAAGGAGTTAGTATTTCAAGTGGAAAATAAGGTTTAAGATTATTTTATGTGTAAATAAAATATACTCTTGTCACATGATCTTTATTATTTTGTGATTATAAAAGCAAAACAATGTATATTTTCTATATATTTCTGCATTTTGCTTTTAAATGTAATTGTACAGAACTTTTAAAGGCTACTTCTGTTATATAATTACTAAAAGGAATGCTGGTGTGAGCACTTGGTACATAAGCTTTGTCTGCATTTCTAGTATTTCCTTTAGATAGACTTCTGGAAATAGGATCTGGATCAATGATTTTTAAGACTCTTGGTGTGTGTTACCTAATTGTTTTCCTAATCTGTTCTTTTTATATTAAGAAGTTTAACATTTTGTAGAGCTTAAAATTTTTTATTGGCATTTTCTTAAATTTTTATTTAAACGTAGTGATAACACAAAATTATTTTAATCCCATCTCTCAAAAGTACAGTAATGAAGGCCTTCCTTCAGTATAGTCACTCATCGAAGTATGTGTACCTTTCTCTACTTATCCCCAACTAAAAGCAGATAAATCTATGTAGATTGGTCTCACTCTTTAAAACAATCCTGTTATGTTGCCTCCAAGTTTCTTCCAGTTATTTCATGGACGTCTTTTTAGGTGATTATTTTTGTTGATCTACTTTGTTCTTTTCAATGGTTATATAATATACCATTTTGGAGTGTCCTTTTTAAAACCATTTATCCAGTAATCCAAGAGACGTTATTGAGTTCCTGCTATGTGCCAGTTACTGGTGATAAATATCAATGAAGAGAGCATACTAGAATCTCTCACCTCAAGGAGCTTGCATCAAATTAGAGTTTATATTCCCCTACTGATACTTATTATTTCCCTCCTCCCTTTTTTTGCTCTCCTGTTGGATGCTATATTGAATATTCTTGTACATATCTTTTATATCTTGATGTATTTGTGCTATATTCCTAGCTATGGGCTTGTTAAGCTTAAAGGATACTTGTTTAAGATTACTAACTCTTGCCAGCTGGTATAATTTTATTTCATTGCATGTATTTTACATTTCCCCAATCCTTGGAAGAGTTGTGCATGTTTTCATGTGTTGGCCATTTGTACTACAGTGATCCTCCTATTTTGATTCTTTGCCCATTTTTCTTCTGATGTTGTCTTTCCTTACTAATTTGTGAGAGCTCCTAAGTATTCTGGGTTTTTATTCCTTGTTTGTTTGTTTATTTATTTACTTATTGATGATTTAAGTGGCTATTCCTTGTCTGTTTATACACTGCAGATGTTTTCTCCCAGTCTGTTATTGACGTTTTAAATCATTTTTTATTTTTTCTTAATCTGGGACTTGAAGAAAAGTTTCAAGATCTCTTCATTCATGTTCTTCAGATGTTAACATTTTTCTATATTTGCTTTCTCCTGTCTTTTAAAAAAATGTATTATTTTTTCTGAACCGTTTGAGAGTAAGTTGCAGATACGAAGCTTCTTTACTCCTGAATACTTTAGTGTAGAGAATTCCTCAAAACAAGGACTTCTTTTATATTATCACACTAAAATTATAAAAATCACAAAATTATTGTTGACAAAATATTCTGTAGATCTTATTTAAATTTCACCAGTTGTCCCTTTAGAGGGGAGGAAAATCCAAATTACATGCACTGTAGTCCTTTGTTTTGTCTCTTCAGTCTTTAATCTGGAACAGTTTCTGCTCTTTAGTTTCATGACATTTATATTTCTGAGGACTGTAGATGAATTATGTTAGGGAAGTCTCTCAGTTTGTATTTGTATAGTGTTTGCTCATGTTTAGATTCAGGTTCTCCCCTTTTGGAGAAGGAATATGATGGACGCGATGAGTTCTCAGTCCATCTAACCAGATTATTCCCGTCATTGATAATGTTAACACTGACCATTTGGTAGAGGCATGTCTGCTTTTTCCATTGTAAGATTACTTGTTGGGAGATTCTGTGAAGTTTGCTGTGGGGTTTAGCGGCTTTGAGTGTGTTATTATGGAAATATCCTATTACTCCTTCAACTTAAACCCACTAGTTTTAGCTTCCATTGGTGATTGTTGCCTCCTGAATGAATACTATGATTTTGCCAAATGGTGATTTTCTAGTTCCATCATTCCTTCTATATTTATTAGTTGGCTTTCTACTGTAAGGAAGAGCCTTCCCTTTATATATATATTTTTACATTTATTGTGGATTTATGAATTATTCAGTAGATTGTAATTCTTGACCATTATTATCTTGGTGCTTAGATTGTCCCAGATTTGTCCAGTTGGTGTTTAACTTTGATTACGGGTTTTTTAAAATTTTTTTATATGGAATCTACAAATATGTGCTAATTTTTAACACATTTGAATGTATTGATTTCTTTAGACGTCTGGATTTTGTGTCGTACATACGGAAAACCCTTCTTGCCTAAACTCTGATTTCCCACTGTTCATATCTGAGTCCCAGGTTTTCTAACCTTTGCTGCTTGCCTTCTGAACATTCCATTTCTTCTAAGCACTGCACTGGGGAGTGGCTGAGAATAGAGAAAAAAGGTAGAGAGAAGCCCAAATGGTTGCTATGCATAGTGAAAAACAACCATTAAGACACAAAGCTTGTTTTAAGAAAAAAGAAAAATCAAACTACAGAAATTGAAATCCTTAAGTGTATTCAAATTCCTCTTTTCAAGCAGTGTGCTAACTGTATTTAATCTTAATGATTCAGGACATTAGGAGCATTATTATTACTTTTTTCTTTTTTTTTTTTTTGGCTGTGGGTAACATCTTTTGTATCCCCTGAATTAAAAATTAGGCTGAATGACTTGAGTCTAGACCACTTTAATTTTAAGAGTTTTTGTGTTTGTTTTTTATTTTGTTGCTTTTCTCTATTTTCCTTCTCTATTGTTTGCTAGCCAGTTAGCTGTACTTTCTTGCTGTTATTAATGCTTTTATTGCTTCTAATAGTCTCTCCCTTCTAGTTTGCTGTGAGTGTGGGAAGCCAGGTTACCCACAGTTCTAATAAGTTGGGCTTAAACGACAAACTCATGTGAGGCCTTGTCATGATTTTGCACTTTAGACATGGCTTTTCCTGACAGTGTTGGTGACAGCGAGAATCTCAGTCATTCAGTTGTCATAACTGCCCTTTAAGATAGATATGGCAAGAGATGTTATCTCTAATTTATAGAGAAGAAATGGGTGGTGGTAGTAACATAGTAATTAGGAGAGCTGGAATTTGAATCTTTTTTCTCTCTAAATCTATTGAATAATCATTGCTTTTAGTAATATTCCTTTGTGCCATCCATACCTAATAATACATTCTAGAAAGCTATGTCGTATACTGGCTTTAAATACGGTTCTTTAATTGATTTTATTAAGCATAAGTTTTAAAATGAAGCACGCTACTAGCACATAATTTTCACGTTCCCATTAGTCTGCAGTGTGGGTCCCAGACCAGAAGTGGGATGAAGATTGAGAATGTTGAACTTAATGATAATAAAATAGATACTTGATAAGTATTAATTTCATTATCTATCAGTACTATTATATACAGTGCTATCTGCCTGGAATCCTTTTAGCACGGTTGGTTCCTGTCAGCTCTCAGGTTAAATGTTGCATCTTTAGAGCACCCTTCCCTGACCTGAAATTACTTCCCTCTTCCTACGTCCCTTCTCTTCTATATCCTATTTATTTTTTTTATGGTACTTAGTCACTTTCTAGAAATATCTTGTGTATATGTTTGGTAACATCCAGAAAAATGTAACCTCTGTGATTTCAACCATTGTCCATCCTTAGGGCTTACCTTATCTGAAAACTAAGTGCTTAAGTCTTCCTTTGCCACCCCCATATCATATCTGGATATGATACATATGATCATATCATATCTGGAATATGATACAGTTTTCAGCAAACATTGTGAAATGACTGTAATGACCGTATTCGTCTTTTCACTTGAGAGGTATGGTTGAGGCTTGTAGTCTAATGTGCTTTTCAAACAGTAAGCATATAGCATAGTTCTATTATTGCTGATTAATAATACCATTTTATATGGTATACTACTTTCTATTTTTTTAAACAGAAATGTTCAATTATGGGATAGCCAGTCCATCCAGTTTGAAGCTGTAGAAAATAATTACTGGAATTTTTTTTTTTTTTTTTGAAACACTCTGTGACTCTTAAAGAGTGATTCTCAGACTTACGTCTATGAAGTACTCTGACAGAGCAAGGAGACATGCAGGCCAATATTTTGTTTGCTTTTATTTTATAGTCAGTATTTCCTTTTAGGTTCTATTTTTGTCACAGAAGCTGCATTAGTACAGGAAGAAGACTAGGCAGTTAGCTGCTGTACCCCCAGTTTGGTTTGTCTAGTTTGCCAAGTGAGGAACACATTGGGTGCTTGGATAAAACCAGGGGAGAAGAATGATTTAGTTGGAGATGTGAGGGAAGAATTGCACCCTGGTATGTGGCAAGAAGCTAGCTGCCTACTGTTTAACTCTATGTCTTGTTCCCAGTTATTTTTAGAATAACGCATTTGATGGAAAAAAAGTATAGAGGATAGGAGAAAATGAGGAAAAATTTATTCCCTCTCAGTGTTTCATAAGGTGTCCTGGAGAGGAGTATAAATAACTAATTTTAAACTTTGTCCATTTTTAGAGTTTGTTCCATCTCAAAGGCATGTGACTAGGTCTTGTTGAATTCCTGAATGCCTTTCTTTGCCATGCCCAGCTACTAGATTCTCTAAATTCAAGACTTCTCAAAGTAACTTTAGCTTAGTTGCCTTCCTTTTCCTAAGGTGATATAAGAAGCCCCTTTATATATACGTAAAACCCTGTGCACATTAAATAATAGCCCTTTCCTGCCAGTCATTGGAAGGTAAAAAATTTAAAAAAGAAAATCAAGCCATATCAGTTTGTTTGCACTTGAGCATCTAATATCTGTTTTTTTTTTTTTTTTTTTCTGTTATTGAAGTTACTGAACCAAAACTTCAATCAGAGTGAAAGGATGGGGAGTATAAGGGAAGGATAAAATTCTCAACTTACGTAGAAAATAGAAATATAATGGCTTTGAACACGTTGACAATTAAAGGCCAAGTTTTGTGTTTATTATACAACAGTTAGAAGCACATTGCTGATTATGTATCTCTGGAATATCATGGTTTAAGCATAACTCCCATTTGGTAGGTAGGAGGAATGAGGCACACAAAATCAGTCTAATTTACCCAAGGTTACGTAAAGACAGTTATAAGGGGCATGTAGATTTCCTGACTCTACCTAATATTTTAAGCGGTTAGTTGACATTTTATAGAACCTCAGAGAGGACAGGTGAAGTACTTAGTATGGTTTTCTAGCTGTACATAATAATTGCTCAGTTAAATCTTGCCGTTATTAAATTTTCAGGGAGGTTTGTTCTGGTTGCTGATAATGCATATCTTGATGATATGTTTGGGCACAGAGATACATTTGTGTTAATGTTGATAAGAAGAAAATTGTATTTCAGTACGAAACTTCTGCAAATATTTCACAATATATAGGCTTTTGTGTTTTGGATTTCTGCTTTCATGACTTTTAGGCCATGTTTGGTTTTAGATAAGATAAATTTGAATCTCTGATTTCATTTTCTTTAGGGGCCTGTTTCTACCTTTGTAGGCAGTTTGCATAGCAAGTACAGGTTGTACTGTGTAGAATGCTAAGTTTACTTCAGTGTCTGGTATTAGATGATTTGTATAGTATTAAGTGAAATGTTTTAATGTATAGAAGATGCTTTTGATATACTTTTGACATGAGTATTATATATACTGATTAATTTTCTGCTTTTAAATGTTAAGGAGTGGGAATATTTTAATCTTTATATGCCAGGAGTTCTGGGATCTTCCAGTTCCCCTCTCCTTTTATAGCTGCTGGTGGAGATGGAAGCCTAGTGCAGTGTTAATAAATGCCATCACCCATTCCCTTCCCCCAGCCTTACGCAGGAGCCTAGTTTGCCTGCAGCTGCAATGGTAGGCATCTTTCAGGAAGTGACCTTGGCTTGTATTAATCAAATTCAGAACACACAAAAAGCTTCTTGCTAACATGCTGACTTGATGTAAAATTTTATCGCATCCATTTTCTTTCAAAATGAGGCCATCTTGTAAAAAGAAGATATACAGAAGACTCTTCTAATTTAATACTAAAAAAGCTTCTGCAAGCCATGTTTAAAGAAAAAAAACATAGATTTTAAAAGTGTAGACTTTTTATAGACAAACATGCATAAACTTAAATCATGAAGGTTTGGGAGTTACTAGAAAATTACTTGTTTTAACGCTGAATTAAAAAAAGACCCTGTATTAGCATCAAGTTTATTTACTATCTTAACAACTACATTAAATTGCTATGGAAAATTTATACACTAGGAATGTATTTTGGGGCCCTTTAGCTTTTATATATTATAAGTAAAATACTTTTGTATATTGGTTATCTTTGGGTGTTCAGAAATAACTGGTGTCTTACTTTGCTGGTTTGGGTAAGAAAACTAATATCCTACATGAAATCATTTGCTTAGGTAGTGGTAATACCTACAGGGGCTTCTAAATATGACTTAAATTTAAGTCGGACTGCTAAAATTAGTGAGAAATATTGCTAACTATAAATTATCACATCCGTTTATTTGGTATTTAACTGATCATTATGATAGAGCAGTTAATGTTGCTGTTTCACTTTTATCATGTAATGCTTCAAAGAAATCTAGTTTTTATGTATAGGATAGTTAAGGTATGTATCTTACAGATCTTCATTTTAACCTTGCTCAGTGTTAAATGTAGAATGTTGGAAAACGAGTATTTTTTGGATTAGTTTATTGATGTTTTCTGAATTTGGGGGAAATTTACATAAAAATGAATTAGCAGCTGTGCTATTGCCTAGGGGTTCACTCATGAGTTTGTGGTATATAGGAATCACTTCTGGGTACTGAAGTGTTTTGGAGGAGAAATATAGGAAAAGAGAGCTTAAACCTTCGGGGCTGTACCTGCATTTTGGTTGATGTACAGTGTGAAAAGTACATATATGTTGCATGTTTATATTAATGATTTGGAGAAGAGGTGCGGAATGTATGCAAATAAAAATTTGGGGTTAGATAAATACTTTAAATGTCTTCAATATCTGAGTTATTTTTAAAGCATTTATTGGAAATACAACCAGCATTATCTTTATTGTATTGTAAATTGTTCTTAGAATTTTGCAACCTCATGGAGATAAATCTCTTTTTAACCTGCCTAAGTTCACTCTTTGTCTTGATATCAGCATTAGTGACTGGTTTGTTAGATACTACAGGATAAAGAAACTGATTTCAAGGAGAATTCCTCAATTATTTTTACCCTCAAATACCAGTTTAAAGTGTATAGTCTTAAATAAAATTGTCACCTTGAACTTTAAATGTTCTTTGCCTCTCTCCGGCGGCTACTACTCCGCCCCCCCTCTCCTTCCAAAAAAAGAGGGAAATGAGGAAGCCTTACAAGAAAGGGAATATATGCAGAGAAGGAATCCTGGTAGCCAATGAGTTAATGTTCATTTGCAGCCTGAGGGGTCAGCGTGCAGTCTCCGTTTCCTGATTGGCTGCTAAAAGGTGAAATTGAAACCACTGTAAACTTTTGACCCTGTAGCAATTCTTGTGGAACGCCTTCCACTGGTGGAGCCCAGAGCTTCAACTCACCTCTCCACCCAGCCCCTCCCACCCCCTTTCCTGTATTTATTTTGTGTGATCGTGCAGCACTGCATGCAGTTTTTCCAAGAGAGGGGGGAGAGGGAGGCTGAACAAGCACCAGCAAGCGGCTGGCTTCATGCCTGTTTTAGCAACCATGTCATTACTAACTACAACTCAGCCAGAGATATGGGGCCTGTTAATAAACTGGTCTGCTAACTGGATTTTTTAGTTTTCTCCTTAATCTCAAGGTAATTTAAAAATTGCAGAATGGTAATATTTACCGCCATTGTTCATCAGTGAATAGTATTGTTGTGTAAGCAAAATGTATGGCATAATTTCCTGAATATGTTGAGTTAAAAATAGCTTTCATTTTCAGCAACCTGTATATATCCCATTAATGCTTCCTATATCTCTTGTAATTTTTACACAAATGGCTAACGTTTTACAAAAGTTTTTCCTTCTTTGCCTTTGTTTTTTGTTACAGAGAAGCTCTAATGGTATTTTGGTTCTAACTATGGAAAATAATTGCAGAAATTATCTGTACATTAAAATTTTTTTTCCCCTTGGCTGAGGTAAAGGGTTTTGGATTTGTCTTGCATTCACATTTAAATAGTGCTTTACAGTTGTCACAGCAATCCTGTGAAAGACAGGGCTTTCCTCTCCTTTAATACTGTTGTCAGACTGTGTCTTTGACTTCTGGTCTTCCTTGTATCCCTGGAGTCTGGTGCAGTGTAGCATTTTGATGCTCAGCAAATGCTTACTGAATGAAACGTAATCTTCATTTTGGAAACTCTAGTGGCTATTTGTGCCTGCTTCTTTCCTAATTAATGGCAGAAAACATAATCTGTTTATAGTTCTGAGTGACAGTGCACCACCTGGCATCTAATAGGTGCACAGCAAATTTAATGCTTTTTACAAGGTCAGCTCAAGAATCTGGACTTCCAAAACCTAGGTTTTCTCAAACTAAGGCTTCTATTTTAACTGCATTATTTAAATTTTCAGGTTGACTCCACGTAGAACTAAATATTTATTAAAATTTATTAAATGACTGTAGAATAAGTTATTATAAATCATCTTGGTCCATTCTTGTTTATATCATAGGATAGATGGTAATGCATGGTTTTTTTTTTTAAACTCTGTCCTTACGTTACTATACAAATATATGCTGGAATTTTAAATTCTTGCCCCCCTTGTCAGAAGGATTATGGTATTTTAGAAAGTTTGTCATCATTGTATTGCCAGTGTTCTCTTGGATACCAAATACATTTTTACTTGTTTCCTTGAACACGTGATAATGGACTAAATAGTAAATTGTGAAAAAAATATTTTTTTACTGAGTTAAGTTTACACAGCTTTGAAAACAGTGGCACCTTTGTTGAAATTTTTATGTGATACTATACTTATATCTTTTTCTCCCCTTTCAGTATAGCTACGGATTGGCTGCATTTGAATGTTGCAAGTAAAATCTGTTATTACAGTTTTGACAAAGGGTGTATTTATCACTTGATAAATAATCTCAATTGCAAAAAAATCTTGAATTTGATTTGCACCAATATTATGTAACCTTTGAGTAACCTAACATTTAATTGGTGCGCAAACTTAATTCTGTAGTGCTTTGAAGATGAGCAGGCAACAGCTGGCTTTTCCCAAAGATGGTGATTCCCCATTGCTCCATGATTTTAGGGAACTGAGGAGGGAGTTCCTGGGAGCATCGCCGGCAGCTGCATGGGGAGAACAATGAGTGTAATATGATTAATAGTAGAGTTCTTGCTCCCTTCCATGTTCAACAGCAAAAGAAAAACACGTTTATAACATTCAGTGGCCTCTCTTTGTCCAGTTGGTGTCTCCAAGCTTCAGCGTTGTATAGTTTGGACTTTCCTCTTTGTCAACTCCCCTCCCCCAGTTTGATTCTTTGTTCTGGCCTCTAGGCACATCTCAGACTAGCTGTTAACAAAGCTCAGTTTGATCTTCCCCAAGCCCCTAGTAGCTTTCTAGTGATGCAGGTCTTGTTGTTCCTGCCCCTCTGCCCCAACCCCTTCCCCCCATATCTAATATTCTGGGGATGTGTCTTTTGATTTTTATGTTGGCATAACCTGATTTTGTATGTGTGATTGACTAAAGTCCAGATTATGAAAAGGGATAAAGATGAAGGTCAAAAATAGTCTCAGGAAATCTGTTATGACTTGCTTTTACAGAATCTTGGTTCTACACAGGGGCACTGCAGTTTCCCTACAGTTCCACACTTTATAGGATCCTGGCATAGGGTACTTTTTAGACCACCTACCTTTGCAGGTTCTTGAAAGTCAGTCATTTTGATTATTTGAGCTTCTGTCTAATTCAGCTACACACTTCTTGGGAGAAGAGAGTTTTATAGATGGTTTTCCTTCGTATCCTGGGGGTTTTGGGGTACAAATTGTCTAGGTCAGCATTCTTTTGGATAGTTCCCACCAGCAGTACAATAATACTAGAGTATTAATGGAGATTCTCTTGCTAATTTTCCAAATTAGGCAGCAGTACTTGTTTCCTGGGTCAGTCATTAGGGTACTAGGTACAGTCTGACTTAAATTCCTTTCCTGCCCACCCTCTTGTTCTCTAGGTACTAATGCCACCCCCAGGACCCCCCCCCCCCCCGGAAAAGGAGCAACAACAAGAGAACCATTTCTGAAGTGAAACTTAATTTAAAATTAGGGCCAGAAAATCTTGGATTTTCTTCACAGTAGTTCTGCCTACCTTTTCCCTCTTTACTGTTCTCTAATTAGAAATAAAAATTCAAGTTATAAAGCATTGAATTGATTTAAAAACTTAAACTAATGATTGTGTTTTTTAATTTCAGTGTACTTGGAAATTCTTGCAACATGTGTCAGTCTTGTTTGGCTAGTAACTGTTTTTATTTATTGAGCATTTATGTACTAGATACTAATAAGTAATTTAAGCATTTTCACGTAATCTTCTCAAGAGGCTTACTAGATGCGATCCCCATTTTAAGATGAGACTCTTTAAGATGAGGCTCAAAGATGTCTTAAGGGATACCTAACGAGGAAGTGAAAGAGCTAGCAGTTGATTCTAGATCGGGTGGACTCCAAAGCGTTTGCTCTTTATAACCATTATGCTAACCACTAGCGATACTACTGTGGATTGGAAAATGTAGTTTAAGAGCCAGCTTACCTTTGGCATGTATCTTTATAAGCTGGAGACAATACTGTGATTATCGATAGACATGTTACTAGATGTATGAGCTCTTTTTATAACTTGAGTTGCATGACACTGATAGACTGATACCTGCTTTTCCCTTTTTCAGCCACATATGATGTGCTTTCTATCCCTCCATCCTCAAACCCCTCCCCACTGTCTTCTCACCTTTAATTTGGGTTTCAGAAATGCAGCAGACCCTTCATATCATGTAGCTAGATTGTGGTAGGTTGTCCCCTATCTACTGCATACCCTGACTGTGATGTGTTTGTTACTTGGAACTTGTGAATATATCATTTTTCCTTTCATCCTTTTCCTAACCTGCTGATTCCAGTGTGACTCCTGTTAACTTCAGGGTATAGTTATGGTTGTTGTCTTGATATAGATACCTCTAGAATTAGCAGTAGTGAGACTGTTGCTTTATTGTTACATTTGGAAAATCGTAAGGTGAGGGTGAATGTTTTTATTGGCTCACTTTTCTGTTGCACTGGAGCCTGCTCCACATTTCCCCAAGTACAAAAGCCTGCTGTTCTATATGTTCGTGTATTTTATTGCAGATTATTTTGAAGAACTGCCTCTCATTTCCCTGTGTCCCATTTAAAATTATTTTTTGTTGGTGACTCAAATGATGCAGCCTGTTCTAGAGGGGAAGAAAATATCCAGGACTCTTTTTTTCCCCCTTTCTTCTTGCTTGCTTTATCCATCCATCTGGTGGGTATGTGTCTTTTTTGGACTTGGGTATTTAAGCATTAGCTTCTGACAGGATATTCATATAGTTTTAAATTACCCATCTGGTTTGATCACTTTTCAGAATTTGGAGCTGGTCGTCTTCATCCCCACTTTGCATTATCCATGTTTACACACTGTGACAGAATATATTGTGTAGTCAATGACTGATTTTTCTAAGCAGAAGTAGTAATATATGGCAAAATAAGGCATCAGCTCAAATTTGTAGGAAGAGGCCTCATACTTGATAGCTTCTTGTTGTTACTGTTCATTTCATATGTCCAGGGAAGGGAAAGATGGGAAAAGTTAATTTGTGTGTGACTAATAATCATATTTATATTAAGAAAAAGCAATAAAAGTCAACACCCTTTTTATTTTATTTTTTTGTTCTCAGGATCAAAATACTTGCTGAACAGTGGAGTCAGAGACCAATAAAAATAAACTCCCACTTGAACGTCATTTGACTGGTTAGCCAGGTAATTCAGCTTTACTTTGACTGGATCCTTTGTAATTTTCTGACTTCAGCCTTTTCTTTGATTTACGATTTAATCCTAAACTTGTTTTGTACAACGTGTTTTCCTCTTTAATGATAACATTAGTTGAATGGATAAAGGGTCTTGGAATGAGTGATTATGTATGTAGATTCTATTTACAAACGTAACTTTTTTGGGAATGATCAGAACTGTTTGTTACAGTTCAATATAAGACGCTACCACCCAACCACTTTTTCCTTCATATGAATATTTGCATGGCATTTAGTCAGAATCTGAATTAGCCTCACCTATTTTGATTATTTCATCTTGTAAAGATTAGTTTCCCCAGATGGCTTTTGCTGCTGGCATATAACATTTCGTCTAACTACTCTCCTAACTTTTATTACTGCATCAGAATAGGAAATATGAGAATAGAACAAATTATCTAATGGCTGAGAAAGTGGTTTTGCTTTGCTTAGTTACATTGCTTTTTGTGACTAACACCATCATTTTCTTGGTTAGCTAGGTTCGAAATCTGAGTTGTCTTTGAATCTTATTCTCCTTGATACATTTGGTAAACAGCCCTTATCTGGTTTTCTATTTTCATGTCTTCAGTATTTGTTCAACTTTCTGTTACTAATCTTAACTTCCTAGGCCAGGACCCCATCATTTCATGCTTGTGTTTGTCCAGATGTCCCTTTACAGCTTCTTATTACTATTTCTACCCACTTGAAAGTTTGCTAGAAATTTTTCTTAAATATATCCCTTTAATCAAGCCTCTCTTCTGTTCTCAGCTTTGTGCTACTCTTCCCTGGCTTACAGAAAAAAAGTACAAACTCCTTTGTCTTAAATTTGAAGCAGTCCTTTATCTGGGAATTTATCTATGTCTACAGCCTCAGCTCTTGTTATTTCTCTATAAACTCATTCAGTTACTTAAGATATATACCCATTATATCCTGAACGTAATAGAGCACTATCTCTAAAATATGTAGTATTCATACATAGTAGAAAAAACCCTTTATTTGGAGATAATTTCCAGTTTACAAAAGTTATAAAAATCTAGTATAAAGAACATCTAGATAATCTTCAGCCAGATTCTTCCTCTGGTTTTATTGTCTGTATTCATGTGTGCTCTTACTCTTCTTGCACTTGCATGCTCTCTGTCTCTTCTGAACTGTTTGAGGTTACATATGTTTAAGTTACTTATGGTGTGCTTTTTCCGTTAAATACTTTTGCTTTATTTCCTAAGAATAGGGTCGTTCTCATATAACCATTGTACAGTTGTCGACTTCATAAATGGACTTCAATACAAATCTGTTGCCCATCTTTCAGTTTTGTCAGTTGACCTAATACAGTCTCTTACAGCATTTCCCTTGGTTCCTGTAACAGAATCTAGTCTGGAGTCAGGTACTGCATGTAGTTACTATTTTTCTTTAGCCTCCTTTTCCCTGGAGTATTCCCACAGCTTTTCTTTGTTTCTTATGACATTGACATTTTTTGAAGAATACAACCCTTCCCCTCCCTTACAGTGTTCTCCATTTTACGTTTGTCTGAAATTTTCTTGCAATTAGAATGAGGTTATGGGTTCTTGGCTAGAATGCCACACAGGTGACGGGATACCCTGAGAAAGATGTATGACTTTTGGAGGCACGTGACGTCTTCTGTCCTTCATTGTCATGTTAATTTTGATACCTTGGCCAAAATGTTGCCAGATTTCTCCACTGTATAGTTTTTTTGGCCTTCTTTTGCAAGCAAGTAAGCGATTTGTGGGGAGACATTGATAATACCATGACTTTCATCACAGTTTGCCCTAGATTTAGTATTCATTGACTATTCTTTTCTTTTTTTCTTTTTTTATTGAATTATAGTCAGTTTACAATGTTGTGTCAGTGTCTGGTGTACAGCACAATTCTTCAGTCATACATGAATATACGATGAATATACGTATATTAATTTTCTTATTCTTTTTCACTGTGAGTTACTACAAGATATTGAATATATTTCTCTGTGCTATACAGTATAAACTTATCTATTCTATGATGATTCTTTTCTGATCTGATTTTTTTTACCGTAATGGTTCCAAAATGGACATTTTCTCATTCCTGCATTCCCTTCACACTTAACCAGTCTGCTTCCTGCGTTATTCAAGAGTCCTGTCTATTGGTGTAGGCTCATGATATTTCTGATTTTTGAATTGTTTGCAATTCAGTACTCAGTTGTTTTGATGCTCATTGTCCTAGGTTTGGACAGTAGAGCTCTGAATCATTCTCCTGTGTCCTTGTGGGGAGTAGTATTAGAGACTAAGGTCTCTGAGTGTCCTCACTGCTCCTGGGTTGTCTTCTCTTCTCGACCCCTTCAGTGGACAGAGCTGGGAAATATATGCATATTTATACACCTATGCGTACATAAACACACTTGTACATATATACATGTTCTTAGCAGCATGCATGTACATAGTTTAGAAATCATGAGTTTATGTCAGTATGTCCAGTTTCACTCCATGTCTACAGGGTTCTTTCTTTGCACCTCTCATTTCTTATTTTTGTGTCCCTTTTTATGCCATGAGAACCCTGGTTCCCAACATGTCAGTGCCTTTACTCATTTGCTGTATCCTGTAATACATCTAAAATAATTTCAGAATAGCTTTGCCCATTTCACTGCAGTAAACAAACTTACTTAAAGTGAGTGGAGAATTAGCATATAGTTCCCCACTTCCCCACAATCATCCTGCCAAAGACTGCGAGTAAATAAATGCTGTGTTCTCAGATTACTTGAGTTAGCCCTCCCTCCTCCTATCTACGCTGCTCTTCCCTCCCCATTTTTATTTCTCACCCTTACTTTCTGCATAATGTAGTTACGGTATTTGTTTGAAATGAAATTAGGTTTATTTATTTATATGCTTGAGTTTCAAAGTTTTTTTTTAAAATGCTCCTTCCCATTCTGATTAGTTTTATTTTTGATTATGTAGAATACAAACATGTTTTCAAAAGTCAAAATAGCACAAAAGATACACATTCCCTTCTGTATCCCTTCTACTCCATTTCCCCATTTCTCAGAGGTAACCACCTTCAGTGTTTCCCTGTGTTTCTTTGTGTAATGACCAGCAGATACATGTACGTTTTATTTTTTTCCTTTTGTTTATAAAAAGGTAGCATACTGTGTACATTCTTTTTGTGTTTAGCTCTTTTCACTTGCTAGTATCTCCTGGAAATGATGCCATACTATGCCAAAGGGATCTTTCCTGTTCATTTTTTAAAATTGTGGTAAAATTTACATAACATCTACTTTCTAACCATTTTTAAGTGTGCAGTTCAGTGGCATTAAGTACATTCACATTGTTGTGCAGCTGTCACCACCATCCATCTCCAGAACATTTTCATCTTTCTAGCCTGAAACTCTGTACCCTTTGAACAGTTCCTCATTCCCTCTTCTCCCAGCCTATCTCATTTATTTTTTACACAGATGTAGTTTCCATTATGTGCATTTACCACAGTTTATTCAGTTTCCTACGTATGAGTAGTTATCTATGTTGCTTCCAATATTTTTGCAATTAAAATTAATGCTGCAATGAATAACCTCGTGAATATGTATTTTCATATATTGTTGGGGTGTACGTTCAGGATAAATCCTTGGAAGTGTGATTGCTAGGTTGAAAGGTAAATGTATGTGTAGTTTTTGTTAGATATCGTCAAATTACACTCGGTAAGGATCGTACCACATGAATTCCCACCAGCCGTACATGAGAGAGCCTGTTTCCCCACAGTCAAGCTGCAAAGGTTATTTCACTCAGCATCCAGGTCATTGAGTATATCAGTAGTTTCTCTTTATTGTTGAGTAGTATTTCACTGGTTCCTGTTTCTGGCTATCATGAATAACACTTCTGTGGGCATTCAAGTACAAGTCTTTGGATTTTTTTCCCCCCGCTTGAGTAAATACACAGGAGTGCAATTGCAAAGGTCTTATGTTAAGTGTATGCTTATATTTATAAAAACCTGAGACTTTTCTAAAGTGGCTATACCATTTTATATTCTACCTGCAATATTATGAGAGTTTAAGTTCCACATGGTATCTCTCATGAAGTATCTGTTCAAATTTTGACCAGATTTTAAATTGGGTGGTTTGTTTTCTTACTTTATGAGTCTAAAATTATGTTTTGGATACAGATCCTTTTCAGATACATTTTGAGAGTATTTTCTTCTGGTCTTGGTCTTCCCTTTTTATCTTCCTAATTTTTTTTTTTTCCAGAACAAGCATTTTGAATTTTGAATGCAGTTAATCAGTTTTTTCCTCTAATGGTTAGTTTTTCTTTATGGGCTAAGACATCTTTGCCTACTGTAAGGTTATGAAGATTTTCTCCTCTGCTTTCTTGTTCTTTAGTTCTAGCTTTGTATTTAGGTCTGTGATCCATTTTTATTTAATATTAGCATATGGTGTGAAGAAAGGATTGCGGCTCAGTTTTTAAAATAAGGACATTACGTTCCACTTCTGTTTATTGAGAAGACACTCCTTTCCCCATTGCATTGCTTTAAGTAACTTAACCTACCAAATCTCTTTCTGGTCTTTATTGTGTTCCATTGATTTGTGTATCAGTCCTTATGCCTACATATATTGTCCTGATTATACTGCGACTTTATAGTGAGGTTTGGATGTAGGTAGTATGAGTCTTCCGACTTTTTCTTCTTAGTTGTGATTGCTCTGCGTAACGTCAATCTTTGCATTTTGACATAAATTTAGGATCAGCTTATTAGTCCCTACAGTCTTGTCAGTCACTCTTACAAACTGCACTAGTGCTGCTATGAACATTGGGGTGCATATATCTTTTTGAATTAGAGTTCCCTCCAGATATATGCCCAAGAGTGGGATTGCTAGATCATATGGTAGGTAAATTTTAAGATTTTTGAGGAATCTCCATGCTGTTTTCCATAACAGCTGCACCAAACTACATTCCCACCAACAGTGTAGGAGGGTGCCCTTTTTCTCCACATCCTCTCCAGCATTTATCATTTATAGACATTATAATGATGGACATTCTGACTGGTGTGAGGTGATACCTCCTGTACTTTTGATTTGCCTTTCATTGATAATCAGCAATATTGAGCAGTTTTTCATGGGTCAATTGACCATTTGTGTGTCTTTCTTGGAGAATTGCTTGTTTAGGTTTTCTGCCCATGTTTGGATTGGGTTTTTTATTACTAAGTTATATGAGCTATTTATATATTCTTGAAATTGAGCCCTTGTCAGTCGCATCATTTTCAAGTATTTTCTCCCATTCCGTAGGTTGTCTTTGTTTTACTTATGATTTCCTTTGCTTTGCAAAAGCTTGTAAGTTAAATTAGGTCCCATTTAGTTATTTTTGCTTTTATTTCTGTTGCCTGGGTAGACTGCCCTAGGAGAACATTGCTAAGATTTATGTCAGAAAATGTTTTGCCTATGTTTTCTTCTAGGAGGTTTATTGTGTCTTGTCTTACGTTTAAGTCTTTAAGCCATTTCGAGTTTATTTCTGTGTATAGTGTGAGGAGTGTTCTAACTTTATTGATTTACATGCTGCTGTCCAGTTTTCCCAGCACAGTTGCTGAAGAGACTGTCTTTTCTCCATTGTATATTCTTGCCTCCTTTGTCAAAGATTAATTGACTGTAAGTCATTGGGTTTATTTCTGGGCTCTCTATTCTGTTCCATTGATCCAGATGTCTGTTTTTGGCCAAGACCACACTGTTTTGATTACTGTAGCTCTGTAGTATTGTCTGAAGTCTGGGAGGGTTATTTCTCCAGCTTTGTTCTTTTCCTTTAGTATTGCTTTGGCAATTCTGGGTCTCTTGTGATTCCATATAAATTTTAGGATTCTTTGTTCTAGTTCTGTGAGAAATGTCCTGGGTAATTTGATAGGGATCACATTAAATCTGTAGATTGCTTTGGGTAGAGTGGCCATTTTAACAATATTAATTCTTCCATTCCAAGAGCCTGGAATATCTTTGTTTTTAGTAATTTATTAAATTGAGGGCTAGAGATAGAAGAAAAAGAGACAAGTCTTCCTCTAACCTACTGGAAAACATAATATTAAACAATAATAATCGAAAACAGATAACTACAGTTACATTTGTTTATTAGCTCATTCAGTAAATCTGTTTTGCTTATTAATCTTTTTCTGCAGTCTTCTTTAAAGACGTCATCTGCTTACATGTATAAAGAGACCTAGAAATTTTGACTTAGTCCTCTAGTGCCGTTGTAAAATTGTTTGTTACCTTAACTCAGTAGTCTGTCATCCAGAGTTTACTTCATAAAATAGCAAGATTTAAAGGTACTTAGTATAGTCTTTTCCATGAGAATCTTAGACTTCAAGGCCGGAGGGAAGGAGAGCCACCTATTTGGCAGTAAGACATTTCTGATAAGCCTTTCATTCATCCTTGTAGATAGGAGTTTTCATCTGCTGTCCTTTCCCCTTGGGCTGACGGATAGATAGCCTTTTACTTCTTGAAATCTTTGAGATTGCCACAACTTTTATTTATGTGATTTTTATCTCACATTAATTTTTGAAGGATTCACTGTATATAAAATTGTGGGTCGATAATTTTTTATTTCAGCACTTTGAAGATGTTGTTCCATTGTATTGTGATTATTTCTGAAAAGGTAACTTAACCTTGTTCCTCTGGATGGTCTTTTTTTCCTATGGCTACTTTTAAGATTTTCTCTTTGTTTGGTTTGATATAAACAGTTTGACTATGACATACTTAGGTCTCATTTCCTTTGTATTTACTTTTCTTGGGATTCTCTGGTCGTCTTCAGTGTGTAAACTGGTGTTTTCATTAAGTCTGGGGAAGTTTTGGCCATTACTTATTTCAAGTTTTGTTTTTGCTTCAGTCTCAGTGTGGGACTCCAGTTACATGTTTGCTAGACTATTTGCTATTTTTCATGTGTTCTTAAGGCTCTGTACATTTTTCTTAAGTCTTTTTTTCCTTCCATTCTTCAAATGGGCAGTTTTTTGATATACTTTTAAGTTCAGAGTTTTCTAGCATAGAAGCTAAGAGTAGTAGTAGTCTTGGCATCAGTTTCCTCATCAATTTGCTGCTTTTATACACGATCTCAGGTTCTTTTCAGCTTTAAGTTCCTATGATTAATAGATTTGGTTCTTCAGAACAGAGCCTTTTAGTTACCCTACTAACTGCTTTCCCCCTACTCACTATAAATGCATGATGGTTAGATTAGGAGATGAAAATATTGGTAAGGTGAAGATACTTAAAACTAGTTTTTTTAAAAGGTGTTACGGGAGTGGGTTGAGAATCTATAGTACTTGGTGATAACCAGCCTATTAAGTAAGGGCCATAGTTCTTAACTGTTTTATTTTTGTAAAGACTGGTAGGAAATTCTAGTGAATGTGGCTGGAAAACAGTAACTTCTTACTGGGAACTTCAGGTGGGCCATTTCTAATGAAAGCAGTTGTTAGAACAGCTGTAAATGTACAGTTACACTCAAGAGATTCCATGAAAAAAGGAATAGAATATTTGATTTTATAAACTTTAAAGGTTTTTTTTTTAATTAATTTTTAATTTTTTTTTCTTTTTCTGGAGTGGAAATGGTTAAGAGCTTAAGCTCTGACATCAGAAAGACTTGGATTTAATTTCTAGTTCCTTCTCTTACTAGATATATGACCGTGGGTGACTTATTTTACCTCCCCATATGTTATTAAGAGAGGGATAAAGTTGAGCTGCACTTTCATCTGTTCTGCATATCAGAGGACTGTAATGGGTATTAAGTGAGATAAATAAATGGAATACACTCAACACAGTGTCTGGTTGAAATGTTAGATTATTTGTCCATAGAGATTTTTAACTGAACATTAAAAATTATGCAATATTTTATGCAAGCAGGAGTATATACTGTATGTGAGTTATGAAGTGTACTTTGTTCTCTTACTTAGTTTGATCCTACTACTTACACTTAAGAACTGGAAAGAATGGGAAAGTTGTTAGGTGTATCTGCTCCCTCTGTGTTTCTCCATGAAGATCTCCATCTTTAATCGCAGTAAAATAGTTCACTTGCTTTTTAAAAGCCACATGTGTGTATTCCTGAACAGTGTTAAGTTTTTCTTGTTTTTTAGCTTTAGAAAGAAGTTTTTAAGCTTTAGAAAGATAGTGTGTAATGTACCTGCTTTTTTTTTTAAACTTTTGATTGCTTGTAATAGTCAAGCATGTTTTATATAATTTATTTCTACTACTATTTTGCATTTTGTATGATTTGATTAGAATATTTTTTTAAAATTTGGGATTGAACATAAGAGTTTCCTGTGGTTTTTGATGTATGAATGGTATTTCAGTGAACATTTTCATATATGTCTCTTGTTGCATGGAGAATTGTTACTGTTCTAAAGTTTTTAAACATAAACTTGATTTTTAACTGCTGATGTAATAAATTTACTTTTCATGTGGAGCTTCTTTAGAAAAAGTAAATCTTATTGAATCAGCCCTGTATTTTATTAGCTAATTTATCTCATACCAGTCACTTACTGTTTAATCACAGGATTTAGCAATATGTACTGTGATTCTCCTTACATAACTTTAAGTACTTAATTTATAACAACTTTATTAAAGTATAATTTACATATAATAAAATTCACCGTCCTTAAGTGTACAGTTTGAGTTTTGACAAATGTAACCATTATCACAGTTATTAGAGAAAACAGTTCTACCACCTCCTCAAGTTCATTTGTGCCCCTGTGATCTGTCCCCTCTGCTGGTAGCTTCAGCCACTGGTCTGCTTTAAGTCACTATAATTTGCTTTTTCTTGTATTTTATATAAATGGTGATCCCGTTAAGTGTATATTATTTTGTATTTGTTCTGCCATTCTTGGGTATTCTGTTTTTTATTCAACTCACTTATTTTTCTTTTCCCCTCAGCTCTGTCCATCAAGGGCATTCTTCATTTCTGTTAGTGATTTTCATTTCTAATATTGCCGTTTGCTTCTTTCTTACATTTTTCATCTCTCTGCTTACATTACGCATCTGTTCTTGCATGTTGTTTTCTTGTTCCATTTGAGCCCTTAGCATATTAATCATAGTTAAAATTGCACAATTGGTTCCAATTAAAATTTTTTAAAAAAGAACCTGGCCTCTTTCCTGTTTACTAGCAATCTTTGGAGGCTTCTTTGCACATATCATCAAAATCTGTTTTCATTAGTGCTCGTGATTTCTCATTTAAGAATATAGGTGGCCACATAAAAACTTGTTCTGAATATTCATAGTACCAGTATTCATATTAGCCCAAAACCGGAAACAACCTAGATGTCCATTAACTGATGGATAAATAAAATATGATATCTATATAATGAAATACTGTTCAGAAATAAAAAGAAGTACTGATACATACTACACCATGGATGAATTTGAAAGGGTTAGGCTAAGTGGAAGAAGCCAGTCACAAAGAACTAGATTCTGTGTATTTCCACTTGCATGAACTGTCAAGAACAGGTAAATCCATGGAGACCGAAAGTAAATTAGTGGTGGCCTATGGTGTGGGTGGGAGAGAGGTTGTGTGAGGTTGAAGGGAATGAGAAGATTAGGTGATTGACAGCTAAGGGGTATTGGGTTTCTTTTTATGATAATGAAAATGTTCTAAAATTGTGGTGTCAGTTGTACAACTCAATATAGGAAGAACCATTGAATTGTATGCTTTAACTGTATGATATGAGAATTATATCTTGATAAAGCTGTTAAAGAATATAGCTGATGTATTGAGGAATATTAAGAGCTCTGTGAAGCCATAACAGAATTTTACTGGAAAATGTGGCTACTTTTTTCATGGCACTGACCTCAGAAAGTGTGCTATCTCCAACATTCCTGACTTTCAAAAATAGCGTGTTAAACTCAGCTCAATTTTTCTAAAACCTTATTCAGCCTTTGTTTTAGTAGTCAACCTGTAGTTATAGTGTTAATGTTAATTCCAGCACCATACCTTTTTCATGTGTCAAGAAAGTTTTTATCAAAAAGACTTTATTCTTTTAAAACAATTAATTCAAAATCATACCCAGACCTATCTGTACTTTTTTTTTTGACCATTAAATGTTTGTGAGTTACTTATGGATATTTTGTAGCAGTATACCCAGCAATCAATTTTTGCACTCAAGGTTATAAGAACAACTAAAAAAATTACTGAGAAACCTGTAATTTTGATGGATCTCCTATTTTGTGCTAATGAAGTGCTATGGTTCTAAGTGGAAAAGCCTGAGTTATTTTACTTGAGATAATCTGACCACAGTTATTCCTTCACTCCTTTTTTATTTTCTTTTTTGATTTTAAAATTCTAAGAGCCTCCTTCTATGCAAGGAAGGCTGATAACTAGTGATACTATATTAAAATGTGGAGGTCACTGGTTGTGTGATATATACGAGAATATGAAGGCATTTATAATTTTAAAAGCTTAAATATTTTGAATATAATGTTGAAACAGCAGTTTACTGTTAAACGACGGTAAAAATTTTTTTAGCATAGGTCACATACTTCTGCTTTTAAAAAGAAAATTCTGTTGTTAGTTGTGTTCTGTTAAAGTAGAAAACTGATGGTTAAGCTGGTTTGCTATAGGAAGAAGCTTTCAGAATATGTAGAGAAAACTGTTAAGGTTGTAATATTTGCCTTTGGCATGAACAGGAAACTAAACTTACTAATCTAATCATTTTCTGCTCTTGGTAAAAATACGATTGTAGTAATTTTCATAGAGTTCATAAGAAGGACAGTTTTATTGGACTTGGAAAATACAGACATAAAAAATCAGGTTAGTTGATGGAATACAGCTCTTGTAGTACTTAATTATTGTAACTTAGTTAAGAAATATAATTGGCCTTACTATCAGCTCAACGATCTAAAAAAGTGAACTGCTATACAAATAATCCAGTTTATATCACTGTTATAAATGACCCTATCTCTCTTGTGCCAAACCCTTAGAGTAATTACTTTCTTATGATTCTGTCTTTGTTTTCAAAAACTGTTTTAATAAGATTATGTTTTGGAATCTGTGTAATATTTAACATATAAAGCCTGCATTATTTTGACATTGATATTGAAAACCTCTAAACTTCTGACCTTGAATAGAGTTTTGTAAGTGTAACTATTGCATGCAGCTGGTGGATTCAAAATTGCCTTTTCTGGGAGTCTGCTTTGTGAAAAAAAGTATGTATTGGACACGAGTGCATGACAGCTGACATTTATCAAGGATAACAGGAGCCTTACTCATTTTCACATTTTAAGGTAACTTTGAAAGCTTTGCATGTGCACACATGCTCAACATATGTTCCTACGATTTAAATGTATTTTCCATCATGTATCAAACTTTAATGAGATTCTTATATTAAGCTTATACTATGTAAGTACACAAGCATCTAAAGATCAGAAGTGTAGGTTATTTAATTCACTTCCATAGAATTTTATCTTTTACAGTTTAAAAATCATTATAAGTATAAATGTACCTAATGTATTCCAGGTAGCATTTTTGTTACATAATGTGTGATTTGGCATTTCTTTCATTCCCCTACTATGAAATTTGGCCCTAATGTGGAAAACTGAATTATAGAAATTATTTTTCTAAATCAGCTGCTAGTATATTGCTCTTCTGTTTGAAAGATTTTTATAGAGCAAGTTATGTTATTTTACTGGAAGGTGACTGTGAATAGAATTGGAATTGAGTAATTTTTAGTCTTGGTTCTTAGCCTTTTAAAATTTTCTTCAAAATGAGATTGATAATAATTTTAAAAGAATTCTAGAATAAAACCACTAAGTTCATAATATGTTGGCAAACTTGTTAATTAAAATAAACACCTTTTATGGTTGGTATAGGTTTAAGGTACTGCAACCCTTCTATATATTGATATGCAGATCACATTGACTTGCTGCCGCAAGGTAACAGGAGACATGAGCTTTGACTTCAGAAGATAAATTGGCTATGCACAGCTGTAATCTTACTGTCTTTTCATTTCCAGACATGATTCACTAGTATAAAGCCTTTGATTCCTAGGCTCTGGAAAGTAAGTTGAAATTTAATTTTTGTGTACATGAAAGTTTTTACGTGGGCTTTTGATAAGCCTATTTTGCGGTGTGAAGGTACCATGTAAACTATGGATGTTTCATTACTTAAGTAACTCCCAATTCCATTTGAAATATGAGGCCTGAGTTCCATTCTTTCCCATTTTCCTTTTGGCAGTTGAAAATGAAGCCATTTTATTAAGAATGATGAATGGTAAAGGGAATTTTAAATTTAGGCTGGTTAAATTGCCAGTGTCCTTATATTTTAAAAAATTGCAGAGCAACTAATTGTGAATTTTAATGTGATTTTTTTCAAAGAAGAAATTGTCCTTAATCACTTGTGATCCAAGTGTCCTTTCTAATAAAAGATAGTTCCTACAAATCCTTTAACTGAGAAATGTACAATATCAGAGAAGTTTAAGGAAAATACTTGAAATGTTTACGAAAGAACAGTTTAAGAGTACTGCCAAAATTGCATTTGTAGAGCTCAGTATCTTTGAGAATTTGGCACTTCCTGAAAGACATCTCTTAGGTACCAAGGTTTAGAGTTGCTCAAGTGTAATGAGCTGATATTGGAGTTGGAAAACACACAAATACTTTGTTTCCTGAAATTACTTGGGTTGTAGACATAATTACTTTACAATTAGAGGCAAAATTCTGTTTTTTAAGTAACTTTGATTCTGTCTGTAAATGGTAAGTTTCTTGAGGGAGTCATTTTTAAGTCTACCGTTTGCCCACCACTGAGCTTTTTTTTTTTTTTTTTTTTTTGGTGTGTGTTTTTTAATTCTTTTAGCACCTTGTAAAGGTGATGGTATGTCCATTTTAGAGAAGAGTAGATTGAGCTTCAGAGATTCATATTTGGTAAATACCATGCTGGATCTTAGATCAGCTCTGAAGTCTGTGTTTCCCCCTTTTTACTTCACTGTGCTGCATTCTAGTTGGATTCATCAGTTATCAGGTGTGTGTGTGTTGTGTCCAGTCTAGGAATTAATCCTGTTGAGTTTTGTTTCAGATACGGGTTGAAGTATCCCATGCTACCAGATCTATTCAGAGTTCAGATATTTGGTGCTCAGATAATGGACAGTACCATATGTTTTTATACTTCATAATTTATGAAAGTTTATAATTTATTCTTTCTATAAATGTTTCTTTTTGTGTATTTTTTGACACTGTTGAGTCTTTATCTCATTAAGGATTATAAACATTTAAAAAACTTATTTCAAGATATTTTATTGGGTGGTATTCATCTTTTGGTATTGATGGATTTCTCGGCCATCTTTCTTAGTTCAGTTTTTAAATCCACTTGGAAATGTTAGTTTACAGTTTTTGCATCTTGAGTGGGAAATTTATTTTTGGTGCCCTTCATTTGTCCCCATCTCCCTGCCACTGGCACTCCTTAATCTGTTTTTGTTGCCTTCACGAACCATTTCCACCATACCTTCAGTCTATGTTGAGGATTCTGTTCTGAAGTATTATTGCAGTATCAGAGCTCTGCATGACCCAGGCTTTATGTGTACTGATATTCCTTTGTATAACGATGAGAGTTATGTACCAGTGAGCCCACTGTAAATTGGAAATGCATTTAATGCACTTACTGAATGTCATAGCCTGGCCTAGTCTACCTTAAACATGCTCACAACACTTAAATTAACCTACGGTTGGGCAAAATCATCTAACACAAAGCCTATTTTATAATAAAATGTTGAATTTATCATGTAACTCACTGAATACTGTCCTGCAAGTAAAGGACAGGATGGTTGTTGGGGTACAGAATGGTTGCAAATGTATTGGTTGTTTACCCTTGGGATGGCGTGGCTGACTGTGAGCTGTGGCTCGCTGCCACTGCCCAGCATTGTGAGAGAGTATTGTGCTGTGTGTCATACGCTACCTGGGACAAGATCAGAATTCAAAATTCAAAGCAAAGTTTTGACTGAATGCTTACTGCTTTTGTACTATGGTAAAGTTGAAAAATGAATCATAAGTCTGAACCTCTGTAAGTTGGGACCTATCTGTATTACCCTTTTTCCCCCTTCTTCTACAACTACAGTTAACAGTTTGATATAATCAGCTAACTAGGTAGTTATTGATAAAGCTTTTTTTTTTTAAAATCTCTCTTTCAGGAATCTTTTGTTTGGTTTCTATGTGTGAGCCTTGCTTTTAATTCTGTTATCTCATGCATAATTTGATTACCTGACTGCCTTTGCTGGTCCTGGAGTTTAGTAGGTTCATAGAGTCATCAATTCATTGCTGTATGTTTGCTTTGAGTCTTTGTCCATAGACATATTTGTTATGTTTGAGCATGACTGTGTCTTTCAAAATTAAAAAAATGCATATTTTATTTCTCATTTATAGCAAGGGGGAGAGTGTGGTTGGTTGAAAGCAATAATCCACTGCTTACTCATTTATCAAGAAGTCCTTTGTTCTTTTGGTCTCACAACGTGGCTTTTATGTAGGCCTGCATGTAGTAGATAATGAAATATTAAGTGAACATGTAGAGGATCTTGGAGAAGCCATACCAATTTTAAACCCTCAATCCCAACCTTAATCTAGCACAGTGGTTCTCAAAGAGTGTTTCATGAACCCTTGGGTGTCCCTGAGAACCTTTTACGGAGTCCACAGAGTTAAAATTGCTTTAATAATAATTTCCATTTTCATCCTGTTGTTTGCACTGATAGTGCAAAAGCAGTGATACATAAAACTGCTGGTATCTTAGCATGAATCAAGGCAGTGGTACTACCAGACTGTGCTATTAGTCATTACATTTTTCACTGCCGTGCACTCATACTTAAAGGAACAAACGAAACAAAACACAGAAGCCCACTCATTTCTCACTTAGGATTGTCTTTGATGAAGGAGCAAAATTTGCTCATTTCATTAAATCTTGACCCTTGAGCACTGTAATTTTAAAATTCTATCTAGTGACAGTGTAATATGCAGAAAGCGCTTCTTCCTACCAAAGTATGCTGGTTGTCTTGGGGAAAAGCACTTGTGTGATTGGCTTGTGTACTGAACAGGCCACTTTTTTCTTGGAATGCCATTTTTACTTGAAAGAATGACTAACAGACTGTGGTTATTGAAACTTGGGTATTTGACAGTTTCTTGAAATTGAACAGGGTGAACCTATCACTTCAAGGAAAGCATCTGAGAGTATGTGTTGATAGTGGTAATTTTTGAGTTAAGTAAAAATTATAATGTTAAATTTGAATCTGTCACTGTGAGTGTGACAATTCCTCAGCACTTTAAGTCTGTATGGGTAAGATGGGTGGTGATATTAATGGGAAGTTCTTGTTATTGCATGATGTATCAGTATTTGAAAATCTGCTTAATCAGTGAGCCAGTATTATCCAAATGTTTGATGTTACAAAATCATGCATGAGTAAAAAATTATGCATGGATGACATTTTTTTCAGAATGTAAGTTAGGTTAGTGTATTTTAATGTAACAATATGAAAGTTCATTGATAGGGTTTCAGATTTCACTTTGCAACTAACCTTTAAGAAAGTACGACTTGTCTCTGAATGCCAGGGATTACTAGCAATACCAGAAACTAAGAGAATGTGGAACAGATTCTCCTCTAGAGCCTTCAGAATGAGTATGGCCCTGTCAGCACCTCTATTTTGAACATTGAGCCTCCAGAACTTCAAGAGAATAAATGTCTGTTGTATTAAGCCACCCAGTTCACGGTAGTTTATTACAGTAGACACAGGAAACTAATAAAATAAGCAAATCTGAGTAAAGGGTATTTGCAGGGTTTGCCTTGTACTCTTTTGTTATGTTTTTTGTAACTTTTTGTTAAGTTTGAAAATATTTCCAGATAAACACTTAAAGTGACACTTGTTGAGTTTTAGCATAATACCAAGGAAAATTATTTATAATTAATTGTGAAAGGCTGTTGAAATGGTCCTTTTTACAAGTATGGGTATCTTTGAGGCTGGATTTTCTTCATATATGTCGGTCAGTGTACCATATTGGAATAGGTTAGATGGAGTCCTAGATAAGAGGATCTAGCTGTCTCTCTGTTAAGTCAGACATAAGTTTTGTAAAAATATGAAACAATGCCATCTCTCACCTCTCATGGAATTGTTTTGTTTCAAAAGTTAGTTTTCATAAAATTGTTAACACATAGTAGACTTATTTTTAAATGTTTCTAAGTTTTAATTTCTAATATAGTAAATATTGACAGGTATAACTCACATAACCAAAGCTTTTTAGGGTTTCCAATTTTTAAGATATAAAGGAGCCCTAACATTAAAAAAGATTGAGAACTTCTGATCTAGTGAGTGTGGTTGGAATTCCAGAAGCGTTTGGCTTAAACTTTTTACCTTGCTGTATCTGTTTGTTGCCTTGTAGCACATCTAGTTCCTGCTACAGCTGTTTCTGTTCTGTCCCACTTAAACACCAAGATGGTCAGAGCTAACTAGTGAAGTTTGGCCAGTTCTAAAGACACATAGTTGTTGTTAACCTGAATCTGTCTCTCTTAGTAATGTGAACCAGATTGGCTGGAGGAGGTTAGGACCTTGAACAGCTATCTGACATGGTGTGCTGTGTCTGGTACTCAGTTGTTCCTGCTTTAAAATTACAGATGAGCCATTAATTTTCAGTGGAGACCTTTCATAGCACAAAATACAGTGTGATTCTATACATACTAATTGGTTGATCCCTGACATTATGTCATCAGCTTGTTGAAGGCAAGACCCCCCCAACCTTGTCTGTTTTGATAAACAGTTCATCCTAAGCACATAGGCAAAGGGAATGCAATCTCCTTTGTGTGGACAATACCCAGGCTGTTGAAGAGTGACCACTTTAGGGGGAAAAAAAACCCTTTTTCCTCCTAGTTTTATTGAAAAATAATTGACATACATCTCTGAGTAAGTTTAAGGAGTACAGCATAATGTTTGGTTTACATATATTGTTAAAATGATTATCGCAATAGGTTCAGCTAACATCCATCATCTCATATAGATACAATTAAAAAAAATTCTTCCTTATGATGAGAACTCTGACGATTTACATTGGGAAAAAAAAAAAACCTGTCCTATATACCATACAGTAGTTTTAACTACAGTCATGTTGTACGTTACATCCCTTTATTTAGTGACACTACCTTTAAGATACTTGCTGAAGTGGGTTTTGGATTTAACCAGTTTAGTTGTATGAATGGTTTTATAGGAGTTCATAATTAAATTTTTGCCTCAAATGTTCTCTAACAATAATGAGGTTCCTGTAGCTTCATTTACTCCGTATGTACAGGTAGGTTTTGTGGTGCACACAGAGAAGCTCTTTAAAGTCATGATCATGAAACTGACTATTGGACAGAAATCATGCTGTTTTATTTTAGATTGTTTGATGATCTTTTCATCTTGTTCCTCGGTAGTTTATGTACTTGCTTGTTGCAAATTTCTTCCCTTAAATAATCACAACCTAGACGCACAGATTTTTAGATCCATATAGTGTGATAGCTGTATATTTTGGAGGGGACAGGGGAGGCAGTTGAAGTTCAGTTTTGAACATTCTACCAGTGCTGCACCACTGTCTTAACAGGTAAATTATGTTAGGAGTGCATTCTTAAATTTTCTTTTTGGACTTTGATATATATGCTCTCATTCATTATTTGTATTATTGTCATCCTAAAATTGATAATGACTTTTGAAGGTTTATTTGAAGAGATGACTTCTGTTGTTAGACATATAACTTCTAGGGATGTGAAAACATTTTTAAAAAAGGATTTCTTTGAATTTAAAGTTACTTAGGGTAGGAGGGGGATTTTATAATCACTGAAGAGTAACAAGCTGTGAGGTCAGGAAAAGAAAAAAGACAATGGAAACAGCAAGGACTGTGCACAGACTAACCTGCAGTCTAGATGATGACCCACTCAGGAAGTCTGATGAGTCAGATTCGCCATGTCGTGTTGCTAGAGTTAGAGACCGTCTGCTCCGACCTCTTGGCTTGCTTTTAGAGAAGGAAATCTAGCTAAGATGTATTTTTCCCTTGATATATCTTACTCATTTTTTTTAATTAAAATGAAGTTGATTTACAGTGTGTTAGTTTCTGTTGTACAGCATAATGATTCAGTTATACATATATATATATTTTCACTTTTTATTATAGGTTATTACAAGATATTGAATGTAGTTCCCTGTGCTATACATACAGTAGGACCTTATTGTTTATTTGTTTTTTACATATAGTAGTTTGTGTCTCCTAATCCCAAATTCTTAAATTAATTCCCCCTTCCCCTTTGGTAAAGTTTGTTTTCTATGTCTGTGAGTCTGTTTCTGTTTTGTAAGTAAGTTCATTTGTGTCATTTTTAAGATTCCACATGTCAGTGATATCATATGATATTTGTCTTTCTCTGATTATCTTAGTATGTTAGTCTCTAGGTCCATCCATGTTGCTGCAAATGGTCTTATTTCATCCTTCTTTATGGCTGTCTGTTGTATATACATACCATATCTTCTTTATCCAGTCATCTGTCAGTGGCCATTTAGGTTGCTTCCATGTCTTGGCTATTGTAAATAGTGCTGCTATGAATATTGGGGTGCATCTTTTTGAATTAGAGTTTTCTATAGATAAGTGCTGTGGAGCCCAAGAATGGGATTGCTGGATTATACGGTAAGTCTATTTTTAGGTTTTTGAGAAATCTCTATACCGTTTTCCGTAATGGTGCATCAAACTACATTCCCACCAACAGTGTAAGAGGGTTTCCTTTTCTCCACACCCTCTTCAGCATTTATTGTTTATGAACTTTTCAGTGATGGCCATTCTGACTGGTGTGAGGTGATACCTCATTTTGATTTGCATTTCTATGATAATTAGCCATGTTGAGCATCTTTTCATGTTGGCCATCTGTATGTTTTTGGAAAAATGTCTATTTAGGTCTTCTGCCCATTTAAAAAAAATTTTTTTTTTTTGGTCTTTTGGTTACTGAGTTGTATGAGCTGTTTGTACATTCTGGGAATTAAGCCCTTGTCAGTTGCATCGTTTGCAGATATTTTCTCCCAGTCCGTAGGTTGTGTTTTGTTTTGTTTTGTTTTGTTTTGTTTTGTTTCATTTTGTTTATGGTTTCCCTTCTTGTGCAAAAATCTGATTAGGTTCCATTTATTTATATTTGCTTTTATTTCTTTTGCCTTGGTAGACTGCCCTAGGAGAACATTGCTAAGATTTATGTCAAAATATTTTGTCTATGTTTTCTTTTAGGAGGTTTATTGTGTCTTGTCTTATGTTTAAGTCTGTAAGCCATTTTGAGTTTATTTTTGTGTACGATGTGAGGGAGTGTTTTAACTTCACTGATTTACATGCGGCTGTGCAGCTTTCCCAGCACCACTTACTGAAGAGACTGTCTTTTCTCCATTGTATATTCTTGCCTCCCTTGTCAAAGATTAATTGACCATAGATGTGGGGTTATATCTTATTCTCTCTTCACCTTCAGTATCTTTTCTTTGAAAAATTAATTCAAAGTGCTTCAGCAGCTTTATATTTCCACATTGTTAATTTTTGAGATGTTAGTGTTGCGGGGAAACTCTGTAGCTTCTTTATATTGATTTCGGTAGACAGAGCTAACTTGAGTACTGTGGGGCGATGTGTCGTGTTACTTCAAGCACACGTGTTACTTGTGCAGATGCTCCATTTTAGGAATATCTGCAGTTGACTCATGGTTGCCATTCCTTGTATAATTCATTGCTTGGTTAGTCCCAACTTCCTGTACCAGCTTTGCTGCTCTCAGCCATTTGGTTACCAGGTGGCTAATGGCATTAGTTCTTTTAAGTTTCAACATTTCTTCTAGTATCTTTCTTCTCTGAGGCAGATAGAATAGATGAGGAGAGAATGGAGCACATGCTGTGATTATCTCTCCTTTATATCTTTATTGGTTATTAATTAAATTTATATCAGATTTTATTTCTTTTCCTGCACCCACTCTAATTCCCCACTGCTTATCTTAATCCACAGTTTTATCACTCTTACCTCAGGGGGCTGAATACTTTCTTCTTCCTCTCTTTCTTTTGTTTACTGCTTATATTTTCATTAGGTGGACAACCTTAGGAAAGTAATACTTTTGATGTGGAAATATTTATGTCTGTTGAAGAAAAATTAAACCACAAATGCAGAAATAAAAAGATTAAAAAAACCCAGCACTGTATGCTTTACCTAGTACTATCTGAAGGTACTTGGGTAACCTCTTCAGAATCTTCTAAAAGGTGCTTACTTGTTCTCTGATTAAACTTGTTTATCTTGAGGGCACAGATATCTATGACAATAGTTTTACTCTATTTTCATGGCTTTGTTAACTACTAACTGCCACTCACCATACTGTTTCAGTGGGAAAATGTTTTGAATTCCCAATCAGCAGTCTGTGAATTGAGGATAGCCTGAATAGTTCTGGCTAATTTATTTGACTGAATCTTTTTAATTTGTTGCCATATGGGATATTTGTAACTATTTGTTTTTCAAATGAGAGCAAAATTGGTGTTGCTGAACATACATCTTTGTTCTTGGTATTGTGTACCTCAGCTCCACCGTTCCTGCGCTCGTTGCTTGCTTTGTATTGTCTTCTCATTCTCTCAGTAAATATAAGAATGTGTGAGATGTGATTATCTCCAGTTTTTACAGGCGATAAACTTTTTACAGGTGACAGAAGTTTACCTTTTAGTGAAATTGGGATTCAGTTCTCAAGTGTGATTCCAGCAAAGCTCTGTTGTCTTTTTATTGTATCATTAGTAAATCAGCTCAAGAATTCACTTTGAGCTTTATTTTGATAGACATTGTGAAGCCACCATATTTTTTGGATTGGGAATATCCACATGAAAAAGGACATGTCAGAAAGAAGCCAAACTGTTCTACAAGATATTTAGGTGTCCCTCCACCCTGACCATCTCTAGGAATACTGTGTAGAGTTGGTCAAAGTACAGCTAATGGGATGGGAAGGAAAAGGAGAACTGGGGTTGGAAAAAGGAACAAGGGGCAAGTAGTAGTTAAAAAAGAGAGGAAGGAGTTTGTAATAAAGTACCGTCTTCCAAATTCTTACAATAGTTTAGAGCTTACAGTGTATAAAAGTGGAGACAGAAAAGTGAACAAGACAAGAGTGTAGTGTGTGAAATGTTGTAATAAAAATATGAAAAATGCATTAGGATAAAGAAGGGAGAGTTGGGAATGGCTTCACCAGAGGTGACGGTTGAGTTTGATCTTGAAGGATGAGTAAGAGTATTCTAGGTAAAAGAGGGATAAAGGGGAGATCTAAAAAGAAATTAATGACTCAGGTTAGATATAAATAGGAAATACTTCCATGATGATCTTTTGTCAAAATCTCTTTTAGCATAGGCCACTTGGGTGTTGGACGTGGTGGTGAAGAAGTACAGCTGGATAGTATGTTGTTCAGGAATGAAGCCAAAATCAGGTTTATGAAGCTCAGGTTTAGGTTTTTTACTGTGAATGAGAGAGCTTCATTGCATTAAATTGCAGGAGTCAGTGAACCTTTGAAATAACGAAAGAATTACCCAGCTAGTTAGTATGCTGTCAGGAGAGGGTAATTTGATTTAGATGTGATTGGCTTACTTAACTCCCTCTGCACAGTGTATATTTGTGAACTTCAACTCTCTTGCTCATGCAGAGGTTGAGAAGTCCGTTGGCAACAAGCTTCCAGTTGCAACTAACACCTGCCTTGGCTAATTGTTATGCCCAGTTCTGGTATTAGAACCTCTGGGGAGTTTGTGTTTGAATTTAGCTTCATCAGGCTTAAACTGGAGCATAAATGTAAAGGGGCTTTGGGTCAGCCTGTTGATTGAGAATGAAAAGGCAAGACATACAAATGGAGAAGAAAGAATGAAACCTTGTGGATAAAATAGCTGTTAATTTACATTTGGGTGCTTTTCAGCTCAATTTATATATTAAAAATAGGATGTTTTACTATATTGCTCTCTGCTAGCCCCTTTCCAAATTTGCAGGCATTATTAACTAAAAGTACAGAAAAGAATGACCAGGATCTGAGATTTATGCTGTTTTCTGGCATATGCCTGCATCAAGAGAGTTTATTGTAGACACCAATTAATATGCTGTTTCTCTGTTTTAAAAAAAACTGCAGGTTGATAGGTTTCCTATCAGCTGTGCTTTCATTTTAACACTTACCAAATTATGTTGTTAAAATTGTATATTTTCCTCTTCTGCTTGTCTGAGAGTTTTAGCAATGTGTGGCATCAGTTATCTCTATTTCCTGGATTTGGTCGGGGCTTGCAAGTGTTTGGACTGAAAGGAAGTGAAATTAACAAAAATGGGTTGCATTAGGTGTTTTATATTTTATTGTACTAAACATAACAGGTTATCAACAACAAAACAAAAGGATATTGCAAGTTAATTTTTATTTGGAACTTTGCCTTTCTTTCCCCTACACCATGTCTCTTTTCAGCTCTTATCCTCTATACCAGGGTTGAATTAAAACATAAAGGTAGGAGATACTGGAAGAGTCATCCAGTTGGTGAGGAAACTTCCGTAATGGTTCCATGTTCATGGACTTTTCCCCGTGTCCCCACCCCACCCCCAACACACACAGGTTCTATTTTGTTTCATTTCTTTCCTCTGTGGTACTGGTTCTGATCTTGTAGGATTAAGCCTAACTGGTGATGACAATATACTAAATTGTCTTGAGTAAGAGCATAAATTTGGAACTTGAATTTTGGGTAGTGCCTTTAGGTATAGATGTCTTATAAATGTTTCCCAAGGACAGTTTTTTCCCCCCAATTAGCTTGATCGATCTCTGCTTTTACATAATGCTTCCAACAGTTCTCAGTGAATCAATTCAAATCCACAGTTGTATGAAAATTTCCTGAAGTTACTGGGATTCTCAGGAGACACCAAGAAACACTCCCTAATTAGCATATTTAATCATACCTTGCTTGTTTGCCTGACGAATAAACTAAATTACTGGTGGGATAGTCAAAGGCTCTTGGCCCCAGCATTTAATCTTAGAACCCCCCAGAATAATATAGTTTGAGTCTGGTTCTGCCACTGAGAAGCAGACAACATCCCAAGCAAGTAAAACAGATGCTATTTATAATTTTTTATGTTGATAATTAAGATTAATACCAAATAAGAAACTGTATGTAAAGAGTTTGTCGTAGTCATTTGTGCTCAGGAATTACTGTATATGCTGAAACTTATTTTTACGCGAGTGGAAATACTTCTGTTTTTTATTTCTCACATTGAACATTTTCTTTAGCCAAATGAAATTTAGGGGATGTATTTGCTCTACTTTGATTTTTGTTGTTGTATTTTGAAATTCACACTTGGACATCATGTGATCTTTTAGGCGTTGTTAATGTGGTACCAGGATTTGTCATTATGTAAGTAAGAACTAGAAAACTATGTCAAACTTGTCCTGAAAAATACAACTGTTTTGTATCTTAAATAGTTACACCTTCATGTTTGGATAAACACCATTACCATAGTTTTAAATTAGAATCTTGCATTAGTACATTTCTGGATAATTACCTCTGTTGCTGGAGATCATTGGACTCTATAAAGAAGTAAATTCGGTAGCATGTAGACTGCACAGTCAGTCATTTGCACATTATAGCTTGTTCTGCTAGATCAAGGGAAGGAGCTACATGTGTATTTGGACATAGGTAGACGTGTTTAGGTATCTCTTATATGCACGTGAACATGGGCTTAACATAAATGACATGTATGCATTTCTGGTTTAGACTGATAATTGTGAATATATCTTTCATACTAAGAGATCGTCATGATTTTGATTCTTCTACTGATAAAATTTATGACTCAAATTCATATTGGTGACATCCTATATCAACCATAGAAATAAAAATATAAAAAGTTTAAAGTAAGCTTCCAACTTTAACGTAGATGAAGGAAAATCTAAAATAAGACTTGATAAGTTTAATGTTCCATTTACTCAGTACTTATTCAGTACATGTTTATTGACCACCTGTTATATGCTAGGTGTCTTAAATTGTACTGGAGATTCAGCATATTTGTAATAACAAAGTAAGGAAATAATACTGAGAATACAGAATAAATTATGTCTCAAATTAAAGAAGTGCTGTTACTCACTGAAGAGTTTGCTACTCAGTTTTGAGGATTCAGCTTATGTTTAACATTAAAGTTAGGAATACCTAGAATGTGGATAAATTCTTTTAAAAATGAAATGCTGTTAGATAGTTTGCCACTTAACTTAAAAGTAACCTTAGAATGAAACAAATGTAAAACCAATAGTCTTGGTGGGGGGAGGGTATTTTAAAAAATTGTTTTGAGATATAGCTAGTTATTCCATTTCTGTACTTAAAGGAATCACTGTTTTAAATATGAAAATTAGAAATAAAAACTGAACAGACTTACGAACTTTATTTCAAAATAATTTTAAACTTAAAGCAAAGTTGCAAGAAAAAGAATAGTACAAGGAATTTTAAAATTTCTCACCAGCCAAGATTTAACCAATGTCAACATTTTGCTGGTCTTCTCTTCTCTTCTTCCCTCTCCCTCTCTTCAATTTCTTTCTCATTCACTCTCTTATAATGTATGTAATTCCCCTCCAAGAACCATCAGAGGGTTGTTTGTATACATCATGGCCCTTTTGTCTTAAATACTAAGGATGAGGATAGTCTTTTAAATCAGTCATTTTTACACTGATAAAATACTTTTCTCTGTTGTTCATATTCTAAATTTTGTTATTCGATCCAATAATATCTTTCATAGCATTTTCCTCCTCTAGTATAGGATCCAGTCAGTATAGGATCAAATACTGCATTAAATTGTCACTTCTCTTTAGCTTCCTTTAATCTGGAATACTTAAAGACTTTGTCTTCAAAAATGACAGTGTCATAGAAGATACGGTATTGTGGCATTGTGAGATCTGAATATGCTTTAAAATCGTAATATTGAGCCACTATTGCTGAAAGTTACTTTAAGTTCTTTTCACTCCTTTATTTTAACTTATGTTGTGAGGAAAAAACTACACCAGGTTCTCAAAGCATATCAGCTTTTCAAAGCGTTTACATTTTACTACCAAATTTATTGGTAGAAAGAATTTTGCTGGTATTTAATTCATGCTTAGAACATCTGTAAAGATGACACTGTAATCTAGAACTCCTGATCATGTGATTTTTGATTTTTTAAAGCTTACATATTTCAACTTTAATCAGCATTCTGTGTGAAATTTTGCATTTCTATTAATGTGTCTCTCTTCCTGGCAGTATTGTGCCACCTAGTGGAAATTTATTTCCTTCGGTAATGTGGCTAGACTCTAGATGGAATGCAAGATCATTTTAGCTAGAGAAAGTAGTTTGGAATGTTTGAACTTCTTGATTGACTTGGAATTCTTTATAACAATGAGTATCTTCCTAAACAAGAGTTTAGGACAAATAAAATTCTTAAGTGAATGCTTAGTAGATGTCTTAAAATTATGAGCCAGTGAGTGTTAAAATCTGCTCTTTTTTTCGATAAGAAATATCCTCCATTTCTTTTCTTTTATCAGTGTGACTTTAGCCAAGGTATGTTATATTTCCATCAGTTAATATTAAAATAATTGTTGCTGTTTAGATCTTGTCAGAATCCTCCCCGTTGGAGTTTTATTATTGTATGTATCTACTTTATAAGCAGAATGTATTGGAGTTCACATGTTATTTACACAATCTAGGTTTATTTGAAGTAACAGAAAAAAAAACCCACACTGGTTTAATGAAATGGTCTAAAGGAAAAAAAATGTGGCACCTTGAAAATAGCCTGAAAATAATTTAGACTTTTATCATTTGAAGGCTTACAAAGTGACAAGAAAGGCTCTTATTTGTGTAAAAATAAAATGTAGGATTTTATCAGTTGGAGAGTTGATGGTCTCTTTTTCTTGTTTTTAAATATGAGCAAGATGCTTTATTCTTTGTGAGGTGTTCGGTATATGCATTTTTACTAGTACTTGAAAACATTTGTCCTGGGGCTGGACATTCTGCATAATTAAACTGGAATATGAACTCTTGGGGTCTTCAGACTAGTCATTTATGATAAAGAATATTGAGAATTATCTAACCACTTAGGGAAAGCCATTCTGAATTACAAATGGTAGCCATTCAAGCATTCAGCACCTTTATATAGTGATGGGTATTTTATAATGTTTTTATCTTATTATTCTTTCTTAGTTGCTGACGTATTTTCACAATGAGTGGATTAGGAGAGAACTCTTTGGATCCACTGGCCCCTGATTCACGAAAACGCAAGTTGCCATGTGATACTCCAGGACAAGGGTAGGCAGTTTATTTCCTGATGCTTCGCCAAGGTCGCCTCCCTCTGCCTTAATTTTTTTGGTTGGAATATAGCATTTCAGTTGTCTGTTAGCTACAGTCTCTTGTTGGGTTTTCTTTTTGTTTTTGTCTTTGTTTAAATAATGTGATTTTGCTTGGTAGTAAGTAGAGCAGTGCAATGATGTGATGGGGACGTCCTTATGATGGGAGCTTTGTGGCTGAGTCAGATAGAAATGGGAATATTATACTAACTGTGATACTGTAAGATGCATTTCTCAGTGGAGGAGATAGGACTTAGGAATATATAGTCAAGATTATTACAAGTAAGAATTTTAGTATCCTTTACGAACATGTTATAAGTTAATATTTTGGCATTTTTGTGAGGTTTCGTCCTTCTTTTCCTGAATGAAATTAGATGTTCAGAAAAAAAATAGAAATAAAATACTGCATTTTATGCAGTGATACTCCTTAGCCTTTTCACTTTTCAGTATTTGCCACAGTTAATATCACTTGAATTTCTATGTGGCAGTTGCAAAATAAAAAAGTCTACAATTTGTAAAACTGTATCATTAATAAATAGCTATTGCTGTTTTTATTATTTGTTAATTTTACTGTCTCTTTGGGGTAAAGACTTTTTATCCCCATTTTCCAGATGATGAAGTGAGACTAATGCCTAAGACCACCAGGCTAACACAGGTGGACCTGAATTTCGGTTTACATGAATTTCAGCTCTATTGTACTAGTTCTCTATGATAAAGTTTTGGTAGTCTCTGTAGGCTGAATTTAGTTGTTTGTATATGAATGTAATGGTGTAGGGACTGATTTTGCTCACAGCTCTTTTGTGATAGATATGTTTATGGCCTCTTTCCTCCTATTCCTAGTCTTACCTGCAGTGGTGAAAAGTGGAGACGGGAACAGGAGAGTAAATATATTGAAGAATTGGCTGAACTGATATCTGCTAATCTTAGTGATATCGACAATTTCAATGTCAAACCGGATAAATGTGCAATTTTAAAGGAAACAGTAAGACAGATACGTCAAATAAAAGAGCAAGGTAATACAAAGTAAGAAAAACACGTCTTTTAGAAGAAACTTGTTAACTGTGTTCATTGTTCACATTTGCCTTTTGCTACCTTGTTGCTTAGGTGGGAACTCCTACTCCTTGAGGGTTAGCCTCTGTGGGAATGGACGGATGGGTTGACCAGCTCTGTTCTTTGGGAAACAGCAGAATTGGAAGGAGGCCAGAATTGTTCACCTTGTCACACGTTACTTCCCTTTCAGGAGGCAATGGAATAGTGTATTTAGTAGGGAAAGAAAATTTAGGGTATCTTCTGCCCTCTTGGGTAGCTCTAAAGTGTAATTTTAACCTTTAAAAATGGTAGCATCATTTTCTTATCAGGAAATGTTATGTGTGTGCATGTCTCTTAGAGTCTGTTCTGGTGACAATTTGAAGGAGGATTTAATCTGTAACTGACATATATGCTATTTGTAGTACTGCCTTATGTCTTTTCAGGAAAAGCTATTTCCAATGATGATGATGTTCAGAAAGCTGATGTATCTTCCACAGGACAAGGAGTTATTGATAAAGACTCCTTAGGACCACTTTTACTTCAGGCAAGTATAAGGTTTCTAGCTATCCAGTAAGCTGTGTTGATTAAAAAAAAATAAATAAATGAAAATTTTGCTAGGATACGCAAGCAAAAAAAAAATGTTTCTTTTCATGAGACAGAACTCAGTATTCTGAATATGATGGTAAAATGCTCTTATATTTACAATATACATAACTCAGGAGGTCCTGTGGAGCTCCCCCCCTCCCCCCCAAATATAGTTGCAAACTGAGAAAGCAAACAAAAAGTATAAAGAAGCAAGAGAGGAAAGGTAACCCATAATTTCACAAATTTACTATTTGGGCGTATTTTAGCTCTGACTTATTTGTGTGTTTTTGTGTGCTTGGTCATATGGCACACTACAATTTTGTATTTTGGAGGAATTTTTGAGACTTAAAATGTATGTTTTTTGTAAGTAGTTGTCTGAAATCTGATTAACCTATAGCACTTACAGCATGTTTCTCTTTCAGTCAGAGCCTGAAGCCCTTTATTAAAGTGCACTTGTCAACTTTTTTCCCCCAGTTAGTTTCTTCCAACTGCTTTTTATTTGATCAGTTCCGTTCTTCTTTGTTAATTCTCATTAAGGAGTAGTGTAGTTCCTATAGCTTGACTTGATATCAGATGGAGAAATGGGAAGCACTGAGGGTGATTTTCTTACTGTTTTGGGTTTTTTTTTAATTTGGAGGAGGGTAATTAGGTTTGTTTATCTATTTATTTAATGGAGGTAGGTACTGGGTATTGAACCCAGGACCTTGTGCATGCTACTAAGCTTGTGCTTTGCCACTGAGCTATACCTGCGGGGACCTCCACCCCCCAATCTTCATATTGTTAAAAGCGCCTTTGAAGAAATCATTTTTCAAAAATTTGATTAGACAGTAATTCACATTGACTGTGTATGCCCCCCCCCCCAAATTGTCTTTATTTTTCATACAAGCCTGTATTGATGGTGCTAATGTTAATAGAAATGGTGGCTAGCAGTTATTAAATCAACAGTTTGTTTCATATTTTATTTAGTATAGTACTAAGGCTGGTGTCTTAGTCTGCTAAGGCTGCCATAACAAAATACCACAGACTGGTTGACTTAAACAATAGGCTGAAAGTCCAAGATCAAGGTGTTGGCTGGCTTGGTTTCTCCTGAGACCTCTCTCCTTGGTTTGTAGATGCCTGCCTTCTTGCATCTTCCTGTGGCATTTTCTCTGTGCTTGTGCATTTCTGGTGTCTCTTTTCTTACAGGAACACCAGTCCTATTGAATTAGAGCCCTTATGATCTCATTTAACCTTTTCCTCCTGAAAGGCCCTGTCTCCAAATATAGCCATTGAGGGTTAGAGCTTTAACATACAAATTTTGGTGACGGGGAGAGGACACAGTTCAGTCCATAATAGCCAATATTGACATATCCCACTTTAGGCATTGGATGGTTTCCTCTTTGTGGTGAATCGTGAAGGAAACATTGTATTTGTGTCAGAAAATGTCACCCAGTACCTGCAGTACAAGCAAGAGGACCTGGTTAACACAAGTGTCTACCATATCTTGCATGAAGAAGACAGAAAGGATTTTCTTAAAAACTTACCCAAATCTACAGGTAGGCTTTTAATGTGTATCTTCAAAGTAAGGTTAAAAAATGCTTTTTCTTTACCATTTCTTAGAAAATTGAATGTACCTTTTAGATAGCCAAGTGATCAGACTTACATAGAACAAGGCAAGTGGTAGATAGCAAAATTTTCAAATACGAATTTAGAATTTGGTATACATTTCATGGGTCTGAAATATACAGTGAATTACAAAATATAAGTGAGCTATCTTACAAATATCTTCAAATTCTGTTGAAATCGAGTTTATTCCTATGTTTTATATATTGCCATTTTGAAATGTTAGTGTGAAAATTACTATGGAAAATGTGTAATGAAAAAATATGTAGCTTTAAATTCTTGATTATTGTTGTAGACTGAATTGCCAACTTTTAAAAAACTTCTTTCAATTTGTTTCCCAAAGTTAATGGAGTTACGTGGACAAATGAGACCCAGCGACAAAAAAGCCATACATTTAGTTGCCGTATGTTGATGAAAATGCCACATGATATTATGGAAAACATAAATACTAGTCCTGAAATGCGCCAGAGATATGAAACAATGCAGTGCTTTGCTCTGTCCCAGCCACGAGCTATGATGGAGGAAGGGGAAGGTAAGAGCGATCACGTTTGTGATGTTCATCAGGCAGGTAACAGCCAGACTTGTACTTCTATAATTGCCATTGTTGTAGTTCTTCTTTCTGAATTCCATGTCCTTATTCGCCTACTGAACAGACATATCCAAAGGGTAAATATAATCCTTACCTAGTTACATTTTTTTATTGTAGATTTGCAGTCCTGTATGATCTGTGTGGCACGCCGTGTTACTACAGGAGAGAGAGCATTTCCATCAAACCCTGAGAGCTTTATTACTAGACACGATCTTTCAGGTAAAAACTGTGTGTATGTGTGTGTACATTTTGTTCACTTTGGAAACTTTTATAAAAGTTAACTATTTGTATAGGGGCACCATCATTTTGTGCCTATAGTGAATGCCTTGCATGGATTATTTCCTATGTTTCTTATACAGCCCTACAGGAGATTCACCAAAACCATAGGCATTTGAGTTGGGTGTATTAAAATCCCTCAAATAAACAAACAAAAAAATACAGAGGAACTTGGCTTTCTCTCTTAATCGCATTTCAAATCAGAATTTAGTACTTCTTTTCTGTAACTTCAAACCCATTTTTCATAAAGAAACACACTTCAGAAAATAGGTGATTTAATGAGAATTACTAGGAGTAATTCTTGACATCAACATGAATTCAGTCTTAGTTTACCGTTTTTTGACCATGAGAGTAAAGATTTAAAGCCAGTGGAGTTGATAAGGCACAATGATGAAATTAAACACAGTGCCAATATTATCTGTATTTACCTTCAGGATCACTTTTGTGATTATCTAACCCTAAATGGTGATGCCCAGGGTTGTCACATATGCTCCATCCCAGAGATGAGGAAATAGAGGCCTGGGGACAAGTCCACAAGCATGACTGATAGAGTCTGCAGCTGGGTCTGCCTGATGTCAAAGCCTGTACTATTTACTTTGTGTCCACCATGTGAACCTTCAATAAGTAATTTGAGAAAGAGGAATAGGTTTAAATAAACATACAATACAGAGCTATTATATATGTGTGTTTGTATATATATACACAGGTATATATTCTATGTACACATACACACATGATAATATTTTACTATAAAAACTAGCTATTTTTGAAGTCATCACCATTGTATGCCAGGCTGCTTGAGATTAATTTTTACAGATGAAAAAGTTCTTTGTATTCTGAATTTACATTGATGAATATTACTTTATAATAGAAAATTTTGTCTTTCCTCACTTTCAGATTGTCAAACCTGGTAATAGGAATTTTTATGATTTATATTACCCTTGCAGAATAGAGAACCTTTCAGATTCTTTGCATTTGTTATAATTTGTCAGTTTAAATTTTCCCCCTAAAAATGTAGGGTACATATTGTTATTTGTAATTGAAAATGCTAAATAAAAAATTGTTACCTAAGCACGTAGTTTAGTGACTAGAACCTTAAAAAATTATCTCATCGATATTTTCCTTTATTACAAAAGCAATACCTATTTATTATAAAGGTTAGAAATTACCAAGCAAAAAGAATCAAATGCTTCTGTCTGGTTAACATCTGAGAGCCATCTTACCATAGCTGTGGTTGGTACCTTCCAGTTTCTATCTGTTCTTTTGTGGGAGGTTTGTACTCAGTACAGTTGTGTGTTGTTTGTTTTGTTTCGGTTTTTTTTGGCCTCTGGAGAGATTTTCTTCTCTGTTCCTGATGTGTTTGATTTAACGACCTTTTCCTGAACATCTATTTTGTGTTTGCCATGTGGCTCTCAGAAGTGGTTGAGGACAGATGATTCTTACTCTGGCACAGTGTACATGTCGTTTACTCTTTTCATGGAATGCGTTTGTCCCTTCTCCACCCCCCCCCCCCCCAAGATTCTTTATTTGTTACCATCAGATCTCAGTTTTAAATAGATTCTTGAGCTGGTGGCTGATCCAACATTAGTGCCTTTGGCATTCTCAGTAGCTTTTCTAGAACTATCTTTCACCATGAAAGCTACACAAGTTTTCCCAGTCCAAACTTGAGTTTTTCAGCGTTTTAGCTTTTCTTACAAATACATCATGGAGAGGATAGATAGGCAGACCTTTCCTGTATCTTTCCCAATTTTTCTGAAATGAAACTACTGACCACTTTTTCAAGTCATTCGTCTACATTTCTTGAGTCATGATTTTCATTGTCTTCCAAATTTGGTGGACCTGTTTGTCTTGAGCATAAGAGGTTGTCTGAATGAATATTACATTTTTTTTTAGTAAAACTTGTGCAAAACAGACAAAAGCAACCATTTGTAGTCTTGACATCAACATAAGCTTCCTTCATAGTTTGAAGTTTTTTAATCAGGAAGCATATTTTGTCATAGAAATCCATGTCATGGATTTTAAAAAAATTGTTTTATTGAAGTGTAGTTGATTTACACTGTTTCTGGTGTACAACATAGTGATTAAGTTATACACATACTTATATATTCTTTTTCATTATAGGTTATTATTAGATACTGAGTATAGTTCCCTGTGCTATACAGTAGCACCTTGTTGTTTATCTTTTTTATATATAGTAGTTTGTATCCGCTAATCCGAAACTCCTAATTTATCCCTCTCCCACCTTTCCCCTCTGGTAACATAAGTGTTTTCAGTCTATTTCTGTTTTGTAAATAAGTTGATTTGTGTCATTGTTTTTAGATTTTACATATAAGTGATAATCATATGATACTTCTCTTTTTTCTGTCTGACTTCACTTAGTATGATAATCTCCAGGTTCATCCATGTTGCTGAAATGGCATTATTTCATTTTTTTTAATGGATAAGTAGTATTCTATTTGATATGTATACATCTTTATCCAGTCATTTGTTGACGGACATCATGTCATGGATATTTATCACAGTTGTTGCCTTGGACATTGTCAGTAATTATTTTGAATTTTCTAAATGTAATTTCAGCATTAGGCAGAGCTATAAGGCTCACTTTGAAAGTGTAACTCTTGAGGCCTTCCGAAGCAATTTTGGTTCCTTGAGTCTTGGGATTTTCCCCAATATTTTTTTATATCAAACATAGCTTGTACTTTCAGGTCAGACAAATCTTTCTTTAAAAGTGGAGCAACCACTCTTCTTCTTGGCTCCTCTTTTGATACTTTTTATAAGGTGTGTGTTGGTCAGAAAATGAAAAGGCCTAGCCATTTCTGAAGGCCATCTGCACAAAATCTTCTTTAATTTTGTAATAGTTTTGCGTTGTTTATATTCCATCTCTCTAGTGTATCTGATGTTAAGGAAAAGTTGTTGGAAACGTCCATACTTGTGGGAAGTGAGTATTTGGTTAATCTTCCTAGTTTAGATTTTGAATGGCCCAAGATGCAGTCACCTCTCCGATGGAGAGAATTGTCCCTCTAACTGCTGAGGCAAGTTTTTCCCTTGGTTCATGATTTCAGGGACAGAATATCTTCAGTTAAACAGTTTTACTGGTATTATTTTTTTCCTTTAAATGAAGATGAACCTGAGGTAATCTAGACATGATATATTCTATACATTCAAAAGGTAAAAGGAGTTATGTGATAATACTCTTTTAGTAGATATCGCAGAACACTCAGTGTCAGAGAATCCTGCAGGCCTGTGTCCTTAAAGAGAGAAGCTCTGAAAATAGCAGAAATTTGGACCAGAGAACATGGGGTAGATTTAATGTCTTTATTTTGTTCTTCAGTACTAAGCTGTGCAGTATACAACCAACAAATACTTGTGGGTTGGATTTACATCTTTTATTTTCTGCTTAATAGGAAAAGTTGTCAATATAGATATGAATTCGCTGAGATCCTCCATGAGGCCCGGTTTTGAAGATATAATCCGAAGGTGCATCCAGAGATTTTTTAGTCTTAATGATGGGCAGTCGTGGTCCCAGAAACGTCACTATCAGGAAGGTGAGGGATTTGGAGGTTGATTGTTGATCTTATTTGTCATTGTGTCTGGTATGCTGTTGCACAGTAAGTACATACCTGACCGTAGCGGTTGATGTGTCTGTGTGGGGTGGGAAAGTGATTCCTGAGCGTTCTTATTTTAGCCTGTTGCTAATTTTGGTGAGGCCCAGTCTTTCACTGGATTTTGAAAATGTTGCATTGGGGTATATTTTCTTTCTCTCTTCTCCTGTACGTATTTGTTATGCCAGTTGTAGTTACTAGTAATGGGATGTTTTCTCTAACAGCTTACATCCATGGCCATGCAGAAACCCCAGTGTATCGATTCTCTTTAGCTGATGGCACTATAGTGACTGCACAAACAAAAAGCAAGCTATTCCGAAATCCTGTAACAAATGATCGTCACGGCTTTGTCTCAACCCACTTTCTTCAGAGGTAATACCAGATTACTGCGTGTGCTCATATTAAATGCAGCAGGGTTCCCCTGTTGCTTTATTATTAATGTAAAAAGGGAGAAAATAAGAGAAGGTATGCAGGTTGTTGGGTTTGCTGAAGTGCACTTAGAATCCTGGAACATGATCTGTCTTCTTCAAGGTTGTATTTTTATGTGAAAATGAGGATTTGTTCATTAAATAATTAATTCCTGGGAAAACTGGAGGATGGGAAGACTATTGGATAAAAGAGCATATAAAATCTGACTACCTCTGTTACTTTCCATTCTAATGACTTGTTACATTGCTTTTAGGAGTTGAATTTAAAATTGGAAGGTAGATGTTAAAAATAAATAGTTGCTGTTGCTAGTGGTAAATGGGCAACACATGAAGGAGAATATTCACCCATTAATTATCTTGAGTAATTTGCAGGTATCTCCAGGTTAACCCCTTGAACTCTGGTAAAGCCCCTTTGAGACTCCAGCTGACATAGCTGTGGGCTTTTTATGGTGCTCTGGTGTCACTCATTTAGATTCTGTGGCTGTTGTTATTAAAAAGGATGCTATTAGGTTAATAACTGGTCAATATCTAGATTGTTATTGCCACTAGATATTGGAATGGTGCCAGAGAAGTTAAGCTCCTGAGGCACTTACTTTGTCCTTTAAAAAAAAAAAATCTGATTCAGGCGTTTAACATCTACCTGTAATTTTTTAGTGAAAAATTGATGTTCTGTTTCTTTACAGGGAACAGAATGGGTATAGACCAAACCCAAATCCTGTTGGACAAGGCATTAGACCTCCAGCAGCTGGTTGCAGCAGTGCAGTAGGCGGCATGAACATGTCGCCCAGCCAGGGCTTACAGATGCTGAGCGGCAGGACCTATGGCTTGGCTGACCCCAGCCCCGCGGGACAGATGGCTGGAGCTAGGTATGGGGCTTCTGGTAGCATGGCTTCAGTGAACCCCGGGCCAGGCATGCAGTCACCAGCTTCCTACCAGAACAGCAACTACGGTCTCAGCATGAGCAGCCCTCCGCACGGCAGTCCTGGCCTCAGCTCCAGCCAGCAGAGTATCATGATTTCTCCTCGTAATCGTGGGAGTCCAAAAATGGCCTCACACCAGTTTTCTCCTGTCGCAGGTATTCATGTTGCATCTCTTTTCTTAATTTTTTTTCTTTTTCAGTAATTCCTTTCTTTCCATACCACTATAATTCTAGTAAAGCTAGCTCCTTTTAAAAAAGAAACTTTAATGTGTTAAGTGGTGTTTTGTTATAGCATCTGATAGTCTTAATTCTTTCCCTAATTTTTCTCCAAATCCAGGTGTACACTCTCCCATGGGATCTTCTGGCAATACTGGGAGTCACAGCTTTTCTAGCAGCTCTCTCAGTGCCCTTCAAGCTATCAGTGAGGGCGTGGGGACTTCTCTTTTATCTACTCTGTCTTCACCAGGCCCCAAATTGGATAACTCTCCCAATATGAATATAACGCAGCCAGGTAAAGTGAACAGTCAGGATTCCAGGAGTCCCCTAGGCTTGTATTGCGACCAGAATCCAGTGGAGAGTTCAATGTGTCAGTCAAATAGCAGGGATCACCACAGTGACAAAGAAAGTAAGGAGAGCAGCATGGAAGGGTCAGAGAATCAAAGAGGTCCTCTGGAAAGCAAAGGTCACAAAAAATTATTGCAGTTACTTACCTGTTCTTCTGATGACCGGGGGCATTCCTCCTTGACCAGCTCCCCTCTGGATTCAAGTTGTAAAGACTCTGCCGTTAGTGTCACCAGCCCCTCTGGGGTCTCCTCTTCAACACCTGGAGGCGTGTCCTCCACGTCCAATATGCACGGGTCACTGCTGCAGGAGAAGCACCGGATTTTGCACAAGTTGCTGCAGAACGGAAATTCACCAGCTGAAGTCGCCAAGATTACTGCCGAAGCCACTGGGAAGGACACTAGTGGTACGACGTCTTGTGCGGAAGGGAACGTCAAGCAGGAGCAGTTAAGTCCTAAGAAGAAGGAAAATAATGCTCTGCTTAGATATCTTCTGGACAGGGATGACCCTAGTGACACACTCTCCAAAGAACTACAGCCCAAAGTGGAAGGCGTGGACAGTAAAATGAGCCAGTGCAGCAGCTCCACCATTCCCAGCTCAAGTCAAGAGAAAGAGTCTAAAATTAAGACAGAAGCAAGTGAAGAGGTAATTTGTCTTCACTGTATTGCAGCTTAGTCATTGTGCTTCATCATTGCATTTCTGTGTTAGAAAGGCTGTGTGTTACACACAAAATCTTACTTTCTGCTTTAGGTTTATTTAATGGAAGTTAATCTGGCACTGTCCTTTTTTGTAACTCTTGAGCATCAGTAAAGTATATTATGTAACTTAGAAGTATCAGATGTGTTTGCTTTAAAATGTGACGATACTTCATTAGTCGCCAATTTGAAATTTTTCATGGAGGTTTTTATTGTTGGAATGAGCAACTGGGTCAGTAAGGGTATAGTATTAAGCAACAGAATTTTGATTTTTACCTAAAATCACAATCCTTTTACACAATCGCATTCTAAAGCATTTCCCAAACTCTGCTTGAGTAACACTATTCTGGGAGACATTAACATGCACCTGAGAAAATCAAACTCCTGGAGGAGTCCTGCTGTGAGGATACCTGTTTAACTTTGTTTAACCCAGTGTTCTTTAAATACACTGACCAAAAGCCCCTTTTAAAGCATGCCCGTGAGTATCTTGTTGAATATCAGCTTGTTTTTATTACTAATCATACGTGTTTTCAGAAGTACGTATAGAGGCAGACATCTCTGTCAGCTAACGATTCTGACTAATGTTAGCTGGAAAATATCCCACAGTTTTGAGAATTAAACATTTAGTGTAAATTTAAAACTGCCTCTTTGAAAGCACCTTCAAACCTATGGGTTTATCTCAGGAGTTGAACTGTTCTTGCTTTAAAGGAGGATTGGGGTGGGGGTCATAGTCGGGTAGCCTGTAAGTTGGACGTTGTCATTTCAGGTAACTGTTGGGCTTTTCTTGTCTCCATTTCATCTCTTCCCTTCTGATGAGTAGTTTATACAAACTATGTGTCTAGTAATGCACACAGGTTAATGAAAAAATTTTGTTTTTAGGGGTCTGGAGACTTGGATAATCTAGATGCTATTCTTGGTGATCTGGCCAGTTCTGATTTTTACAGTAATTCCATATCCACAAACAGTAGCAATCTGGGAACCAGGCAACAACAGATGTTTCAAGGAGCTAATTCTCTGGGTAAGAAACGACTAGGTTTTGTTCTTGCTGCCGTTTAAGCTTTTCTTCACGCTTGTGTGTATTCTTACACTAAGACTGGGATCCAACTCTTAAATGTGAGTTCTGCTTCTCAGTTTCTTATAGTAATTTATAATGTATAAGTTTTAAATGCTTTTTGGACATTTTCCTATATTTAAAAATTTCCCATTTCTAAGATGATGCCAGCCATCACGGCACTTATAAAATGTTCATCTTTGATTATTCCAGGTGAATAGTAAGTACTAGGACCTGTGTTTTTCTTAGGCATAGAGAATTGGATTAAAAAGCAAATCAAAACTGATCCTTTGACACTAACTTATAGAATCTTGTCATTTAGCTATGAGATTTTTCTCCGTTGGTGTTTGTTGGTTCTTACCCAGCCTCTCTCCTATAGCTGTGTGTTTCTTTATTCATCAGTTTAGCAAGGATATATGGTGTCAATTGAAAAAGATTAATTCATAGTTACCTGGGATGGTGGTTATTCATTTTTAGTGGCACTATTTCCTAAACCAAAATGGGTAATCAGAGCAATCAAACAGATTGGAAAAAGGAAGAAGAAAAAGGTTAGGAGGAAACTTTGTATTTTTCTTTGATTAGAAGGCAACTTACCTGGTTACATTTAATTGAAAAATTTTAAACGGAGAAGCCACTTAAGTGTGCATTTTGAAGAACCTCCAGGAGTTTGAAACATTGGTAAAATTTCCAATATTAAGTGAAGCAGAATATGAATGACCGTATCAGGCTACAGAGCAATGCCCAGTGCTTCAGCCAACAGTGAGACTCTGGTTTTTTACTTTATTTGGAATATGAGGCTTTTTTTTTTTCCTTCTTTTGGGTGCCTAGTACTTTGTAAAGGAAGACCATTTTAGTAAGGAAGACATTCTTGGGTGGGTGATATTGGTGTTTATGTCTTGTACTTGATTATTTATGTACGGAATCATCAGAGGATATTTCTGTGTTGTGCTTCTATGTTTTTAACAGGTTTGAGGAGTCCACAGCCTGTGCAGTCTGTTCGTCCACCGTGTAACCGAGCAGTGTCTCTAGACAGCCCTGTTTCTGTTGGCTCAAGCCCTCCAGTAAAGAATATGAGTGCTTTCCCCATGTTACCAAAGCAGCCCATGTTGGGTGGCAATCCAAGAATGATGGATGGTCAGGAAAATTATGGCTCAAATATGGGTATGTTTATTTGTGATGAATATTTATGATTAAAATTTTCTTTTGGGAAAAGCAAAGTGAAAATACTTAAAGCCATTTAATTGGAATTCAGAAACAGGTTTTTGAATAACAGCATGTTTTGTTCATGAGTATCCTTCATGTATTCTGTGTCTGGATGATTTAAACTCTTAAGGACGTTTTTGGTCCAAAACATTTTTTAACCTGTAACGAAGGAATACACGGCAATGCAGACATACGTGGAGATACTGCGAGTTCTGTTCCAGACCACCATAATAAAGCAGATAACAAGATAAAGCAAGTGACGTGAATTTTTTTGTTTCCCAGTGCATGTTAGTTATGTTTACACTATACTATAGTCTATTAAGTGTGCACTAGCATTGTGTCTCCAAAAAACTGTATGTACCTTAACACACATTTTATTGCTAAAAATAGCTAACCATTGTCTGACAACACGAGGTTGCCACAAACCTTCAATTTGTAAAATATGCAGCATCTGTGACGTGCAGTAAAGTG